>NW_028318784.1:0-1465833 GCF_062004578.1 Staurois parvus
GTACAATCCCCCCCCCCCAAAGTTCCCCTCCTAGCACAACTACCCCCCAAATGTCCCTACTAGTACAAATCCCCCCCAAAGTTCCCCTCCTAGCAAAAATACCCCCCAAGCATCCCTACTAGTACAAGTCCGTCCCCCCCAAGGTACCCCTCCTAGCACAAATACCTCCCAAACATCCCTACTAGTACAACCCCCCCCCCCAAAGTTCCCCTCTAGCGCAAATACCCCCCAAACATCCCTACTAGTACAACCCCCCCCCAAAGATCCCCTCCTAACACAAATACCCCCCAAACATCCCTGCTAGTACAACCCCCAACCCCCCCCCCCCCCCGAAAGTTCCCCTCCTAGCACAACTACTCCCCAAACATCCCTACTAGTACAAATCCCCCAAACATCCCTACTTGCCTTTTCTAACACAAATCCTCTTCCCCCTCCCAACACAAATCCTTCCAAATCACCACTCCTAGCACAAACTATCCCCAAAATTCCCACCCCTAAAACAATTCTTACTCCCTGTCACCCCCCCCCCCCAATTCCCCCTCAACAGATCCCCTCCCTCCGATCTGCTCATGCTGCTCCCCCACTTCACCTAATACAGTGCCCAGGGCAGCCGCCCCTCCTGCCCACCTTGTCACACCCCTGCAGCAACCTATTTGAATGGGATGCTGTACCTGGGAACAGTCCCCCACCCTCTTTTAAAAATGCGATTTCATGGAACCGTGTGCTGCAGCATGTGGATTTGCACCTTTTTTCAATACATGGGGGTGCCATTGACAATTCATGCCCGCCCCCCCTTATGCATCTGCTAAACCTTTGCCTGTGACTCGGGAATGAGATGGTGTCACTGGAACAGGAGAGCTGATTGGACGATTAATGGTTGTCTCTCATTCCTCTGACAACAATTACACTTTGGTCCCCAACACTTCCTGTCCCAGTGACAACAGGAAATCAGAGAGTGATGGGAAATCCTCTGTATCACGGGAACAATCCCCCTCACATTTTCATTTCGGTTCCCATCACATTCTGTCCCAGTGACGGCGGAGAGGAAGTGACTCGCCCAGTGGGACGCAGACAGCAATAAAAAGTTATCGGGGTTCAGCCTGCGCCCCAAACCAATGACAGGGACTCTGTACTAAGTGATTGTTATGGCTGGGCGATCACTCCGCACATGTCACGTGACTCCGGCACCGAGCAGCTGACCCCCCCCCCCCCCCCCGGTCACATGGGCGGCGCTCTGGTTGGCGTGCCCTGCGTCTGGCGTCATCAGCGTGCTGCAGGCGGTGGTAGGACAGCAAGGTGACCGATCCTCTGTGCCCCGGGAGAGGTGAGTGGTGGAGGAGTGCTGGGATATACACGGCCGGTGCCGCCCTCGTCTCTGTACTGTCCCCGGTGTACAATGGCAGGCGTCCCCGGGCTGCCACTGACTTTGTACTACATGGAGGGGGACACGCTGCTGGCCTTACATCTTCTTTATTATATAGTGTATGCCATGGTTTACTGAGTGCATACCCCTCCCCCCATGTGTCCCTTTGCAGAAGCCCTCCCATGCTTGCTCTGTTTTGCTAGAGTGGGAATGACACCCCCGTCCCCTGTGGGAATGACAACCTGCCCGTGCCCCCTGTGGGAATGACTCCCCCCTCTTGTCCTTTCTGAGAATGACACCCTGCCCGCGTCCCCTGTGGGATTGACACCCTGCAGAAGCCCCCCCATGCTTGCTATGTCTTGCTACAGAGTGGGTATGACCCCCCCCCCCACCTGTGCATTCTGTGCCCAGTCAATGCATGTAGCCCCCCCCCCCCCCTTTCTGGGAATGACACGCGTCTCCTGTGGGAATGACACCCTGCCCGCGTCCCTTCTGGGAATGACACCCTGCCCGCGTCCCCTCTGGATGTTGCCCCCATCTGTACATGCCTCCCTATTCATATCTCCTCTGTGCATGCCATCCTGCTTATGCCCAATTTTTGCATGACTCCCTCCCTTGTGTCCCCTCTTTTTGGATTCTGCCCCTGTTTATGCATGCCACTCTGCTTGTGCCCCGCCTGTACATGCCACCACCCTCAAGCCCTTGTGGATATTGTCTTGTATGTTCCCTTTCTTTGTATGCTACCCACCACCCACTTGCCCTTCCTTGTGTCACCTTTGCAGATGTTACCCCACCCCCATCCCTTCCCTTGACCCCATGCCGTAGAAGAGGGGGCAGGGTTGTGACTGTATTGCTGGGGACTATGGGACCTGCAACACCTACATCCAAGCAGACACAGGAGTACAAGCAGAACAATTACAGATTTTACAGCTGTAGATTGAAGGCGGCATGATGGGAGAGATGGGAAATAGAAACAAAACAGCACAGGTCTGGCCACACCACAAGTTAAGGGATAGGTTCATGTTTGGGAGCATCTTACATGTTCCATCTTTTTATAGGGTGGACCATGTAACTTGTTCCCAGTGCTGCAGCCTCTCCCTGATCCGCCAGCTCTAGTGAAAGCGAGCCGAGGATCCTCTAATCGCACTCGCTGTCACTATTTAAGAGAAAAAAAAAACACACATTGCTCTGCCCACCCGGCCACATCATCCACAGAGTTCTGTGAATGGCAAAACTACAACTGCCATCAGCCTTTGTGACTGACGGTTTGTAGGTTTCGATGAACTACCAGAGCGTTGGTGAGCACTGTAGATAGTTCAGTGATTCTTCCTGTTGGTGTGTACCTGCCTGCTTATACGAGGTACAAGCAGACAGCTTACACTGACAGTCTGCGGAAGCCTGGCATTGCCCATTGTGCTGATTGCGGGTGCAATGCTTTTACAGGCTCCTAATAAAACAAAAATAACTTTTTTACCTGCAGGAAAATGTGCATTTATTAAATATTTTTTAGAAGGTGAACTTATCCTTTAGGTAATACTAAAGCCAGGATGGAGCCCAGGACTTGTGCATCCATAGACGCACACAGTGCTTGTAAGCCCCACCCCTGCTCCCTTCTCACAGGAGTTTGACTGACAGCAGCAGGAGCCTATGGTTCCACTACTCTCAATTTTTCCTCTGAAAATAGGAAGTGAAGGGAGCAGTGCCATAACTAGAGAGGTGACGGGGCACAGGTAAGTGTTTAGGGATGGGGGTAGGACAGATAGTGGGGCATTTTTCGTCCTTAAAAAAAATTTCACTTTGGTACCATTCTATATATGGAAAAAATACCGGGTGGGGGGCTACATTAGAGTAGGACAGGATGGGTGTCACTTTTGTGACACTCGTGCCCTTTCAGTTTTTTTTCGTCCACATTTTGATAGCAGACTCTGTCGACACGTTGGAGCTGGGTGGCCGAATGTAAATGGACTTGTGACCTTCTACA
This sequence comes from Staurois parvus, assembly GCF_062004578.1. Lineage (NCBI taxonomy): Eukaryota > Metazoa > Chordata > Amphibia > Anura > Ranidae > Staurois > Staurois parvus. Next base: position 3,345 of record NW_028318784.1, read on the forward strand.
TGTGGCTACTTCTGATCTGCAATTTTTAGACCTGGAAAATCAGGTGCAGTCCTTTTCCATCTTTTTTTTTTTTTTCTGGATCTCAACAGACTCAAATGTATGCGGATGTAAATGGACACAAGTCTGTTTATGTCCCTTTACCCATAGAGCTTCCAATCGGGTCCCCCCTGAAAAAACTGCCAGGCAGACCAGATCGGAAAGCCTATCTGAATAAGGGTAAGTGAAGCCTGTGTATGGCTGCTGATATTATGGGAACAGTGAGGAGCTGCATCCTCCAAAACATGAAAGTTCTGATTCTGTTGGAGGTGTCCCTATACAGGATTATGTTGGGAAGGAGCACTCCACATAAAACCAGTTTGCAATATATCAAACATTAATTGAATCCTAATTATATCCTTTATTTAGCTTCTGAGAATCCCTCAAGTAGGGATTGCCAGGTTCCATTTATCATTAGCAAGGGGTGCAGGTTGATAGGTAAACATGTTTTCTTTAACCTTTCACAAGGCGAGCTTTTGCCATTCCGTGTCTTGATATGAATATTAAGCAGCAGGAAATTTTGGGCCCATAAGATACAATGAAAAATACACACACACTGTGTGTGTATGTATATTATTTATACAATGTACAGGGGGGGGATGTAGGTGTATGTATGTATTTGTGTGTATGTGTGTGTATATATATGTATATATTATTATTATTTTTTTTCCTCAGTGGAGCTTATGGTATGTATCATGTGTTTCACTTCTTACGGCTCTTCTGTTTCTAGGTGAATCATACGTGAAATCATGGTCCTTCAACATCTCTTCCGCTTGTCCTCCATCTTTCGCTCCACAGCCTCTGTTCATCTACGAAGAAATATTGGGATGACAGCCATTGCTTTCAACAAGGCTAAGGAGCTCGACCCCATTCAGAAACTCTTTGTGGATAAGATCAAGGATTATAGGACAAAGAGCCAGTAAGTATTGCCACAGTGATTGAGTAAACATTTGCTGCAGTTTTTATGAAATGGCACCCATTGCTGTAATTACTAATAGTAATCTTAGTTTTTTAAGCGCACACACATCCCCCCCCCAATCCTCCTTGGTGGCTGCCATCTAGAAAAAAATATCTACAGTCTCTCCAGCTACTACTGTGAATTTTTGCACCACTCAGCCTCATTCCTTATAGCTGGACACAGAGGAGACTTCTTTCTGCAAAGGTTGTACGGTTCTGGTAATAAGGGCCACTCAGTGAAGATCTTAGGAGTGAGGATGAATATAAATATTTTATTAAGATGCCTGCCACGGCGGAGAACATTGTAAAGGACAAATTCACAAAAAATAAAGCCTTCCTTTTAAAATATCTTTTACTTGTTTTACTAAAATCAATTAGTCTTTTTAGCAATGCTTGTTTTATCCCATAATGATTTTCTTTTATAAATTTCATCAAATTAACAAGTATATGTGCCGGGGTGGCACAGTGGCTTAGTGGTTAGCACGTCTGCCTTGCAGTTAATGGGTCATGGGTTCGATTCCCGACCATGGCGCCTGCTGCATGGAGTTTGCATGTTCTCCCTGTGCTTGCATGGGTTTTCTCCGGGTGCTCCGGTTTCCTCCCACACTCCAAAGACATGCTGATAGGTTAATTGGATCCTGTCTAAATTGGCCCTAATATGTGTATGTATGAATGTGAGTTAGAGACCTTAGATTGTACACCCCTTGAGGGTTAGGGACTGATGTGAATGTTCAATATATATGTGTAAAGCGCTGCATAAGTTGACAGCGCTATATAAATACCATAAATATATAATAGAAAAACACAGTAAAACACACCTCCTGCTCTACTAAGTAACACAAATGATAATTAAGGGGAGGGGGCTGCTAACACCCAACCATATACCAAATGGATAATTGCAGATTATAAAAATTATGGTGCAATTTCATAAATAATTATAAATCATTAAGCAATTGAATGTATAATTTTCACATGAATTGCGGTTTTTGTTCAAAAGATCACCATTTTAAGTGACTTATTTCCCCTCTTCTCAACAGACACCTCACTGAAATTCTTAATTATTGGCACCCTCAATTTGGCGGTATTTTAAAGCAAATTAGTAGTTTGACCATTCAGTGCAAAGTTAAAGGTTTATTTTAGAGCAGGAAGTATAGGAAATACACACATTTTCACACACTTTCTTGGCAGAGATACACTTGGCATTTCCCAGCATGGAGGAGCATGTGAGAGGAAGGTGGTACTTTTTTAATTTTAAGAACACATTTTATTTTTTTTTTAAAACCAGAGTTTGATGTCACTTTAAAGTGAATAAATTAAGCTGAATGCAGTCAATTTTGAATGATCTGTGTGATACAGACTTGGGCGAATTGAAAATGCTAATTTTGACTATAAAAAAGTGTTTTTGTTACCACCATGTGGTATGCTCTGGTGAACTGATCCTCTAGTGAAATCAACAATATGGAGAGGCATCAGTTTTCAGGCAGAGCAGTTCAGCATCTTAATATTGGCCTTGTTGGAGTTCAGTGCTGTGATTTCTGTAGTGGGTCCCTTGGTCCAGGTCCAGGTTTTAACAGACCTAGGGGAGCTTCTCGTAAATTTCACAGATACTCTACTACATTTCCTATGAAAAGGTCTTTTAAAGTGATACTAAACACACACTGTTTACATTGTCCAATCTATTTCTATTTGATGACGGCACTGTAATTATTTTAATAAAAAAAAAAAAAATCTAAGTACCTTTTTCTCAAGGACAGCCCCTTGAGACGTTGAGCTCCTCCCTCCAGGACAGGAAACGCGTAAGCCCAGAACCTTAAAAGGGGGACCTCCAGGCCTCCCTCTTAAGTATTTGTGTTTCCTCCGGAAGGATAGGTTGCACTTTTAGGAGCTCTAGTCCCAAGAGTGGTGCTGATGGCTCTTGTCTAAGTGAGTACCTCCTCCTTGTCTGGCGCGATCCCTTCATCTCGGAGAGGAGTGGGGCTGCGCTCCTGTTGCTTTCCAGTCCTTAGAGGAGGGGGACTGCCAAGGATGTCCAGCGCCACTGCCAGTAGGGACTGACAGAATAGATGTCCTAACTGCCGGGTGGGCGGCCGCGACTTCTGTTAGGCGGAGCGCTGCGCTCCAAGCTGTTTAACCGTAAGTTCCGGTCGCAGTGAAGTCATTGGTGTGGTTACCACACCATAAGGAACATAAGGGAGGGCGCTGACCCCCCCCCCACAGCAGGTGGACCCTGGTTCCTCAGGCACCGGCTCCTCTCAGGTAGGCTTGGGGACTTGCTGGCTCCCTCTTGCTGACTCCTGAGGTGGTATTTTTCTTCCAGTCCCTGAATCTCAAGTAACAGTGGAGCACTCTTCTGGTTTCTCCCTTTGCACAGTGGTGTTTGGGATGGGGAGACCAGGCTAATTTTCTCCTGTATTGTGTTTCTGCTAATTGTAGGGTCTAGGGTAAGTCTAGGACAAGACACAGAATCAGGCCCCCAAAAGGAAGTGTGCAGTTTGTGTGGCGAAATTGGATTCCGCTTGGGAAAAGCCCTTATGCCACAATGGTGTGGATGGTCTAATTAAGGATGAGTCCTTTACAGCCTGCCATAAGGTTCTCACCTCCATTAAGGATGAAATGACGACTACATTTCAGTCATTTAGATCCTTGCTAGATAGAATGCAGACACCGCTGGGGTCTTGGACCCAATCTGCGGGTACTGTGGTATTGGAGACATTGAACTGAAGAGAGGAGGACCTGGAAGAGGATTCTAGGTCCCTTGCTTCTTCTCAAGCGGGGTCTGGCTCAGAGGAGGACTATGGAGAAGGTTGCCCCTCCAGGGGTTCCAGGTACAAATTGGCCCTTGATGATGTAGATGACGTCCTTAAGGCTATCTATGAAACCTTAGAGATTGAGGAGTTTGACATGTGTCTGTTTAAGCATGACCTCATGTATCAGGGTCTACATGCTAATAAGGGGTCTTTCCAGTCCATAATTCCCTGGTTGATACCATTAAGTTGGAGTTGGAGAACCCTGAAAGAGAGCCCTTTTTCTCTGGTAGTCTTAAAAGGAGAGGTGAAATTTTTCCCCGGAGGGCCTGGGATTCTACCTCTATCAGCTTTAAACCGGCTTAATCGGCCACATGTGTCGCCAGAAATTTGGAATGCTGGCTTACCCAGTTACAAACGCATCTTTTGGCAGGGAATCCAAGACAGCAAATATTAAAGTCCTTTCCTTTGCTGTTTAGACCAGTAGGTTTCCTCACTCATGCCTCGGCCGAATCAGTTAAACTAGTCGCAAGAACATCTGCCCTGGTGAATTCAGCTAGAAGGGCATTATGGTTGAAGACCTGGGCAGGGGATTCAGCATGCAAGCTACGTCCTTGTGCACAAATTATTTTTTTTTTTTTTATTTCCACACCCCTGTCTTTCCCAGCCTGTCTGCAGGGAAACATAAGCAGGACGAGCTTCTAGTCCTCTGCTGCTGGTCACATGTTCAAAATAAAAACATCCTTTGGGATACAGAATAAAAATAAATAATATAAATAAACTGTTTTAAATTTTCATACAAATATATATTTGAAATCAAATCTTTTTTACTATTTTTTTTTTGGGGCCATATAATGGTGTGGGTGGATTTTTGCCAGTTAGAGGCTGTCTCACGCCCCTCCAGCCTGTGTCTTAAAATAAGAGGGATGAAGGCTCCATCAATCTACATGTTATATCCCGCTCACATTGTGTTTAGCTAGTTAGTGGCCATGGAGGAGGAGGGTGGGAGTGGGCTGTCATTTACTACTGTGTATATGTCCACATGTATGAGTCAGTGCTCAGCATAGAACCTCACTGAAAACTGAGCATGTGCAGAGCTGCCAACACGGTTCTGCAAAATCCCTTGTGAAATCGGGCCATGGACAGAAGGGGGAGATAGAGAACAGCAGGATCAACCAGGTTTTTTTGCAGGATATTGAAAACAAATCTTATAGTGACTGAGTATGACCAGCATGTAATACACCATTTATTTATAGTTTATTATGATGACATCTAGGTTCACGTAGGCTTCAGTTTGTAAACAATAGTATGAAGAACAATGCATACAACAAGCATTTACAAAGAGCTGCCTTGAAGCTGGAAAAGCTCTCTTTGGCTCTAGTTTGGAGATGTTTGTACAGATTTTAGACCAATAACACTCATTGTCGGGAACTGTTGTAGCTGTACCTTGACAGTCACTATCCAACGTATGCAGTAGCAGAGTACAATGATCTGTATCTCCCAGATTTCACTTTACAGAAAGCAGAACTATGAAAGATCTACTCTTGCTGGTTGCTGTAGGTCACCGTATGCACATGTTCTTTTCCTTGTGGTAGATTTGCCTGGAGAATCAGCTTGCAGAGTGTAAAAGTATATACTTTTGAGCTAATCAAATTCATATTATGTTTTGTTAAAGGGCAAGTGGAGGCACAGTTGATGCTGGCCCCGAATATAAGAAGGACCTTAACGAAGACATCAGTAAACTACAGAGGTTATATGGCGGAGGAGACTTGGAGAAGTTCCCAGAATTCAAGTTTGAAGGTTGGTAACATTTGTGCTTTTTGTTTATTATATACTGCTTTATTGTCCCTTATGGGAGTGCATGAAATAGAACATTGGCAGCATACAACAAGAATAATCTCCTCAATAAGTGTCGTCTTTGACAGTAACCCTGGTTTTATCTGTGGGTTATTTTTTCAACTGTTACTGTGACGACACCTTTGCAGAGAGACTTTACTTTGCCCTGAAGTTAATAAAATCTAGTGAAGCCCTGCTCTCTTCACATATAGACCGATTCATTTGTATTACTTTGCTTTCATGAAGTGGTAATAAACAGAAAAGCACACATGTATTGCACTTTACCAATATCTTAGAAGTGTTGGCTACATTCGCTTTCTTTTGTTTTTTTTTTTCTCTCTTAGTCTTTCTTTCCTTTTTATTTTAACCTGGTGATCCTACCAGTAAGTCTGTTGTTTTTCAGCAGAACAAGGTATCCAACATAAGTAGCAGTTTAAAACCCACCATTTAACACTGACAGGAATGCTTAAAATGATCAGCTTATATTTATTCATGTAATACCTTTACCAGAGAAAGAAGAACACTGCTGTAACTGCTTCTAATGCATGAGCTGGAGTTCATCTTCAATTTGTTAATGCATCTAAATCTGCTAGTACATTTAACACTCCCCCAGACTGACAATGCTGCTGTCCAAAGGTGCCACTGCTGCTCCTTCAGTAGTGACACTCTAGAACAGGAGGTGTGTTACTGGCAGGATCACCAGGGGAAAAAAGCCTACAAAAAGGAAAACGAATGCAGCCACCATATCTAAGGATTGGTAAGCTGCAATATATTATAGTTTTGGTTTTAATAACATTTTTTAGTTTTGGGTGTGTTCTAGTGGATTGAACACCAGATGGGTGTTTTTATATCTCATGATTTCTGCCAGCAGTAATTAAGTTTGCCCCATTTCTGGTAAAAGGAATGTTACTCTCCCCATCAGTCGTCTTATTATTATTATTATTATTATTATTATTATTATTATTATTATTATTATTATTGCTACTACAGTGAATTCAGCAGTGATTGTGATTTCATGGTAGCATGGAATAGTTTGAAGCTCTGTTTCTGAGTAATGTCTCAGATGAAACCTTGAGAGATTAAAGACCACCTTCTGAGAATGCCTTCCCACTAGTTATATGCTGTGAGTCTTTAATCTGGAATAGATCAGCATATCAGAAATTTAAGGAGTCCTAATCTGTATACTTCAGGTCTGGGGCTCAAAGTACATAAGGAGAGGTCGTAAATGTTGGCCACCATGTTATTCTCATGACAGGTCACTTTAATCAGGACCTGAGCTCCTGCCATTGCAGACTTCTCTGGTTGATAATGCTAGATGCCTGGCTGTCATTTTCACCACCTGGGTTTAATACTTTTGAGTCACTGACCCACAGCCAGTGCTAAAAAAAAAAAAGTTTAAAATATCTGACTTTTCTTTGGCTTTCCTGATCCAGGTGTGTAGTTTGGTTATAGGTTTGGAAGACGAAGCAAAGAGGGACCCCATGACAGCTAGGCAACTAGTGTTTTCATGTCAGCAATGGCATTCTATCATTAAAGGTGTACTTTTAGCATCCTTTTCTGCAATTTCTGGACAGTGTTGGGGATCCTCCAAAAGAAACATTTTGACTGCATATGTAGAACGTTTGGCCAGATTTCATATACTTTTATGTTGGATTTATTTAATTTTTCTTCAATTTTTTTTTTCTTTCATTTAGAGCCAAAACTTGATGAAGTTCTGAAGTAAATTTTCCCTTTATCCCTGAAAACGGATGTCACCTGTCTTATATGTTCCTAGTAAATTAATAAATCATTTTGGTGATGACTTTCAGAGTGTGTTTGCTCATCTGTTTACTCTTATTGCCACCCATTATTGGTTTTGCAAATACTGTTCATTCCACAGTTCCTCCCCTGCAGCAGACAGTTCTTGGGCACAACCATCTCTGATGTCAGTGTGGTGTGCAGGCACCCTGCTGTGCTTGGTGGGTGTATTGCACTTCCAGAACACTGACTGGCTGCTTCCATTTGCCAGCTGGCAGAGAGACCTTTTTAGAGGTAGTAAAGCCAAATTTGTAAGAATGAATCAGTCTCATTAGTTATGACTACAGTGGGGATCGAAAGTTTGGGCACCCCAGCTAAAAATTTGTATTAATGTGCATAAAGAAGCCAAGGAAAGATGGAAAAATTTCCAAAAGGCATCAAATTACAGATTAGACATTCTTATAATATGTCAACAAAAGTTAGATTTTATTTCCATCATTTACACTTTCAAAATAACAGAAAACAAAAAAATGGTGTCTGCAAAAGTTTGGGCACCATGCAGAATTTATAGCATGCACTGCCCCCTTTGCAAAGCTGAGACCTGCCAGTGTCATGGATTGTTCTCAATCATCGTCTGGGAAGACCAGGTTATGTCAATCTCAAAGGTTTTAAATGCCCAGACTCATCTGACCTAGCCCCAACAATCGGCACCATAGGTTCTTCTAAGCAGTTTCATTAAAAATGACAACCAATTTCAGATATTTCTAAAATGCTGAATGCTAATACCATGTAGATCCAAGGGAAGCTTTCTTACATGCTCAAATGGGAAAGATTTTGGGCTAGGGAGTTATCCCCTGAGACATGGCAGGTCGTCTGGGCTCAAGCATATAAGAGCTCCATCTGTACTCTTTATAAAGAAAATTCATGTAAGATACTCTGCTTGTTGTACATGACACCTGACATCCTCCATGCTACCTATCCCACTAGCAGTGATTGCTGTTGGAGATGCCAACAGAACCGAAGTTCCCTCTTCCACGTTTTCTTGCGATGCCTGCGTATTGGAAAACGGTTCATCAGCTTTTACAGTGTTTAATTGACCTCTCTATTCCTTTATTCCCCTATACTATTTATTTTAGGGTTTAAATCTTTGGGCCTTTCCAAATCCAATAAAAAAATTGATGAGACATATCCTCACTGCAGCAAGATGCCTTGATTACACTCAACTGAAAGAAGAGGGAACCCCCCCCCCCCCACCCCCATCATATACTGCACTGTGCTCCAGAATCAAGAATGTGGAACCTGTGGAAAAGCTCACTGCTAGATTACACGATACACTAGAAACCCATAATAAGGTATGGGAACCGTGTCATCTTCAGGACAATCAGCCCTGATGGCACTACTTCACTTACCTGTTAGCCCGGCTGCCAGTCTGAAGGCTAGTGATGGAGTTTGCGGAACTCCTTTCCTTCTTTCTCCCCTCTCTCCCAAACCCGCCCCCCCCCCCCCTTTTTTTTTTTTTTTTTTTTTCCCCTTGTTATTACTTCTCCCTCCTTCTTTTCCACTCTATTTTCTGTTTCTGCTACACGGAGTACCTGGTCCATGGCGCACGTTTATCATTATACTGCAGGAATAAAGCTTCTCTTTGCCTAGCTCACATGGATTTATGTTATATGAAATGGCAAAGCTCCCTGTACTGTTTTGTTTCATCTTTCATAATATTGAGAACTTTGTTTCTTGTACTCTTTGTCAATAATGCTGAAGAGTACTATGTACACTGTGTATGTTTTGTAAAACCTTTAATAAGATGTTACTTATAAGGCTCCTCCAGATTGGGATCCAATGATTAGAACCTCCAGTGAAACTTGTCTTATTTAAACCTCAGACAGCCAGTATCTGGTAATCTCTATTAGTATTGATGGAGTGTTGTGTCATCATGCCCAAGTTCAACAGAGCTCTCCTGGTTCACACCTATGCAGTTTGCTTTTGATCCATTTTTGCAATGCTTTTTGCATTTCACTTTGCGCTTTGCCACTTTTTTTCAGCGTTCTTTTAGTTTTGTTTTTGTTAAAGTAAAAATTGTTGTTGCTGGGCAGAATAAAAACACGACAAACGCATAAATGAACGTACAGTGGCTGAAAAACACATAGATGTGAACAGGTTCTATAAAACATTAATGGACTGTAGTGTGTTTCTGCAAAAAGCACTAAAACGCATTGGTGTGAACCAGGCTAAGACCCTCATAAAGAGATCTGTGGGTCTGGCAAGAGATTTAAAAGGGTTGTCAAATGATTTAAATTATTTAATATCCCCCCCCCCCTCCACCACCACCGCAAACAGCTTTCACCCTAAATATAGGCTTGGTAACAAGTTGAGGAGTCACAGGAGGTCAGCAGGGGCAGGGTCTTCCTAATCCTGGCATAGTGTGCAACACTTTAAACCCCATTCACATTTCAGTGATTTGAAGTGCGTTTCCTGAAGCACTTCAACGCCCAACATTAGTATTCCCATAATATTCAATATTGCTTGTTCACACCTGAGCACTGTATTGCGAGAAGCTTGTTGCACAAAGCTTGAAAAAGTACATGAGCTTCTTTTTTGCAGAGTTGTGTGTTTTTGACCCCTGTAGACTTTAGTGGGAGTGCATGAAAAATGTCTGAAAATGCTTGTAACACTTGCTTTTTTGTGACTTCTTGCCTCTCTTCCTCCTAGCTTACACCTAGTGTTACTAAATCCACAACAGTAAAATCAGTCTGTATATGCTGTAGAGCATGCTTGTTATACTCTCTGTGAAACCTAAGGGGTTAATCCTCTGCATTTGTAAAAATGTTGTTTGATTCTGACTTCTCTGATTCTCCTCTTCTTCCAGTGCTCCCCTCTTATCTCCTGATAAGACATATGGTGAGGAGACACTACACATGCTCAGTTTAGTGTGTATTGCTAGAGAGGGGTTTTTATTTTATTTTTTTCTTGGGTGAGTGCATGTGATCAGCACAGGGCCAATCAGCACTGCCCAGACAGAGGTAAGAGGTTTTGCATCCTCAAGAAAACTCCTCCTACAAGCATTAACCAGTGCTTTGCTGAACACTGATAGAAGTCACAAGACTGCTCTAACTGCTGATGAGAAAAGGTATTTAGCAGTTTATATTTACTAAAATAATTGCATTTCCGTGTTGTGTGTACTGTGGGAGACCAGGTATAGTGAATGCAGGGTCCTGGGTTAAGTAACACATTAAGTGTAAATGATTACTAAGAAATGATAGGTTGGCAAGTTTAGTGTTGCATGCTGACAGGGTGGGGTGTTGCCATGGACATGCTCGGGACCTGGCTGGATTGGTGACAATCTACAGTAGCTGTCACATGCCCAGCGGTTGATTGGGTGATCGACTACATTAGTTCTTTCCTCCCAATATGTGTGCAGATCTGTACCTAAAATTTGTAGACCTTTTGCCAGCCTCTCTCAACCGTGTTCCATGGAAGACTCGGGATCCTCCAGAGGTTGCTAGGGGTTCCTCGAACAAAGAGCAAATTTGTCATCTCAGGTGGGTGACCATGAATAATAGTGATCTTTGTAGGTATCTGTAAGAAGAGCATTCTGATCACCAAGAAGAAAAGATTTCTTCTCACCATCCACAAATGGAGGAAGTTTTTTTTTTTTTTTTTTTCTTTTTTCTCCCCACCAACCACCACTTGAAGAGTTTTTATTTTTCCTATCTCCAGAGATGTGGGGCTGTGATGGCATGACATTTTTGCCCTCACTCGCCAACCTTTTCATGGGTTGGTGGCAGCTGTCCCACATCTATGAAGATAGTAACCCCTATAGGTCCCATATTCACATGTTCTGGTAAATTGATGACAACCTGTTCATTTGGGGCAGAGGTGCTGACAATTAAGAAGCTCTTTTGCCACCTTTTTTATTGTATCTAAAATCCAACACTCACAACTTTGATTTTTACTGGTTTATCCAAAGACGGTGACATTTTTATTTTGGATGTTAAGTTGAGGGCCACTGGTGGAAGGGTTACTACATGTCTCTATAGAAAGCCTCTGGCAGGAAATAGTTTGTTAGCACAATCCAGCCATTCTAAACATGTAGTGAACGGTATTCCGATTGGACAGTTTCTAAGGATCAGATGGATCTGTGAAGATTCTGACTTTACTAGAGAAGCAGCTCTTTTATATGATGGATTCAGACAACATGGATATCCCAGGTGGTGATTGGACTGTGCGTACAATATTGCTTGTACCAAGAATAGAAGGGACCTCTTAGAAGAGTAATAAACCTTGCAGGGACGTTAAACCCATTTTGGTAACCCCACATAGTCAAGAGTTTGGCAAGGTTGGTGATATAGTTAAGAGCTATTTACCCTTACTGTTTGGAGATGATTTGTCAGACATTTTAAGTGGGGGTATTAAGATCAACCTGAGAAAAGCCCAGTCTTTGGCCAGTACCATTTCTCCAAATTTCTTTAAGTCCTCCTGTAAATTATCCACTACTTGGACACACTTTAATGGTAATTATAGGTGTGCCCGGGACTGTCCCTGTTGCCCACACATTTTTGAGGGTGACATGGTCAGGTCTAGTAGTAATAGCATGTCTTTTCAATTGAAACATTTTTTTTAATTTTAACACCAGGTATGTCATTTATATTATCAGCTGTAAGACTTACCACGCCCAATATGTGGGGTGCATGACCAGAAGATTAAGGGACCATATCTGGGAGCACATCTGTGATGTTAAGAATTTTAATTCCACCAATGTAGCCAGACACTTTAATGGCCAACATGGTGGCTACATCAGTCAAGTATCGGTCCAGATAATGGAGAAGGTCAAAGTTTCCACCAGGGAATGAGATGTATTCAGTTTGTTGTGCAGAAGAGAAGTATGCTGGATTTTTCACTTGCACACTCGTATCCTGCTTGGTTTGTTTACGTGAATTTTTCATCATTTTATTTTTTTTTTTACCTTTTTTGTCTCCATCCAGAAGGGGTTTATGTCTATGTACATATCTTACCCTATAGTCCACTCTTTACAGTTCACTCTTCACACCTCACAGATAGATGTGGACATAGCAGTTTTTTGGTGGAGTTGTCCAATTGGTTGTTGAAGGGGGAGACATTATTATGGTATTTATTGGCACCCAAGCTTTTTGGTGTGTAATATTTATTTAATATTCCAGTAAATATCCTGAATATATGAAGAAAGTGTTTACATAATTTGGTAATTAAATTAATTGCTTATTCATATGATATTTATATATGTATATCTCTTTATATATTTTGTCTTTCTGGTATTTTTTGTTTGTTTTCTTTCTTCTTAGATGAGTTTTTAAATTTCTTCATTAGTATATGTTGACTGTGTGTTTATATATTGATTGGCTTATTTTGAGTTATATTGTTTTAACACATAAACAAATAAACACTGCTCCTTTTGGATACTCCTATTAGTCTAAATGTTTGTCATTGACAAGTTAACCCCTCCACTTCATGTAGGGAGACTCATATGGGTTGATTTATTTCACCTGTTGATGTAGGATCAAAAGGAGTGAGAGTTCATGGAGCTTTCAGTAATAAATAAGCAATAAAGGACTGTGAAACACATCTACTAATGTTCCCAGAGCCGTGTATTGCTGTCTTTTTATCTTCATGAATTGAGCAATAAAGAAGTCTGCTGTTTGTATATTGGAATGGCGCTACTTCTTTTCCTTATGTTCATTTTTTCCTACTGTTCATCAATGGAAGAAGCTTTCTTTCTACTGGATACCAATAGGAGAAGCATTCTCACTGGCCACCAGTGGGGAAAAGCATTCTTCACACCAACTACTAATGGAAGAAGAGGCATTCCTCCCACTGGCCACCAGAGGAAGAAGAGGCATTCCTCCCACTGGCCACCAGTGGAAGAAGAGGCATTCCTCCCACTGGCCACCAGTGGAAGAAGAGGCATTCCTCCCACTGGCCACCAGTGGAAGAAGAGGCATTCCTCCCACTGGCCACCAGTGGAAGAAGAGGCATTCCTCCCACTGGCCACCAGTGGAAGAAGAGGCATTCCTCCCACTGGCCACCAGTGGAAGAAGAGGCATTCCTCCCACTGGCCACCAGTGGAAGAAGAGGCATTCCTCCCACTGGCCACCAGTGGAAGAAGAGGCATTCCTCCCACTGGCCACCAGTGGAAGAAGAGGCATTCCTCCCACTGGCCACCAGTGGAAGAAGAGGCATTCCTCCCACTGGCCACCAGTGGAAGAAGAGGCATTCCTCCCACTGGCCACCAGTGGAAGAAGAGGCATTCCTCCCACTGGCCACCAGTGGAAGAAGAGGCATTCCTCCCACTGGCCACCAGTGGAAGAAGAGGCATGCCTCCCACTGGCCACCAGTGGAAGAAGAGGCATTCCTCCCACTGGCCACCAGAGGAAGAAGAGGCATGCCTCCCACTGGCCACCAGAGGAAGAAGAAGCATGCCTCCCACTGACCACCAGGTCTTTGTACAGTGAACTGCAGATATAGTCATTTTTGGCAGGGGTTCTCTTATATCTGACAGTTCTTTCAAGGATTCCTTCAAATTTAAAAAGGTTGCGAAAGGTTACTTTATACTATAGGTAACATTGATTCACCTCACAGAATGTAGCCATACACTATGATCAGCAATGATAAAGTTAAAATGGCTCATCTCTGGGCAGCTGTGAAATAAGGAGACATTTTCACATCTCACCATGTCAAGCTAAGGCTTGGAACTGATGACAGGTACACATAGTTGGCATAAATTAAAAGTTGGCAATATATAACTTTCTGCCATATTTAGCCTGACAGATCTGTATATTTTTTTTTACCATCCAGCTGAATGCTAGATCGGAATAGCTTGGTACATTATAAATAACCTCACCATAAATTTTTTTTTTTTTAGTATTGACAGCCCTCGAGCTGTAATATGGAATGCAATTAAATTTGGCATTAGAATTTCACATAACAGATATTCCAAGAGTGTACTTGTTGTAGACTATACAATGCTGATGTTACACATAGCGGACTATACTTATCACTACCCTCAACACGAATGCCTTCACTCGACTGTTCCAAGAAATTCATAAAGTGATATAAAATGATCCCTCTGATATGGCTAACAGTGTATTTCTGGAGGAGATAACAAGCCAGGAATTACTAAGTCATCTGATAGTTCTGAGAAAAAAACCTGTGTTCATGTGGGAATTGTTATACAATGCTGGAAAAAGAATTCTGGGACTTGTAGTTCAGCACTGTAGCCCTTCATCTGTGCTGTAAGGGATTAATCATACTGATGCTTTGGTGTGCTAAGTAAAGCATTCAAGTGACACTAAACTCAACTTTTCACATTTATCGTTCTGAGAAATCAAGTTTACCATGCCTCTTGGCTTTTTTCTTGTTTTTGTTTTTTTTTTTTTGGTCTCTTACCATTGTTTTCTGGCTCCTTTTTTTGATCTGTGCATGCTCTTGATCATCCTCCAATGCACATCACCATTACCAGTGAAGAGTGAGCAGTGCCGTTATTTCTGGTCACTTGGTCCGTTCTATGTGTACCCCAATTCTTATAGAGCTGAATGTGTCTGCACAAAGATTTGTAGCCCAGGAAAGGGTGGCCACGTTCATGTACACAAGGAGGGCATGGAGAACAAACATAGCCCAATCAAGTTTTTTAAATGCTAATGTTCAGTGTTTCTCCTTACCATAAATGATTATGTAGCTGCTAGGGAAGGAGCAAAGGGGAATACTATAGAGCAGCCTTTCTCAGCTTTTTTGGCATGGAGGAACCCTTGAAACAACTTTCCAATTTCAAGGAACCCCTATTAGTAATTACTAGATCTACAGCTCACAGTACATTAGTGTGATTGGTCACTAGGAAGAATGCCCCTTACATTTGTGATCATTGGGAATAATCCCCCTTAGAAATAGCTAAAAGGATCATTGATGCCAGTAGCTACATATCTGAGAGGCAGGAATTATCCTTTGCTCAAGGAACCCCAGGGAAACCTCTGGAGGAATTCAAAAAAGGGGGGTTTGTGAAAAGAGATTCACAGAAAAGCGGCTACATTATGAACAGACCGTGACACTCAGAAAATTTTCCAAAAATTATGCTTTATTACACAGATATAAATATGACATATGGGCATTCGCCCTGGTTTACCATCACCTCAGTATGAGACAGTAACACACAGACCTAAAACCATATAAAATGACATCAAGACCGGTCTAAATGTATGTGCAACAGAAAAAGTGACTGCAAGAGTCTAATATCTCTGTAGTACAAACACATAGGTAAACACTTCCCAAAAAGAGGTGTATCCAAAAATTATACCATAGGTATACCATAATATTGAATAATGAATTTACACCAATATCATAATGGTGAATCCCAAACAGGGAGTCCAAAAATTATACTATGGATATACGTATATCACATGTATGAAATGCAGTAAGCACAATAAGCGTGAAGAGGGGAACAGTAAGCCTCAGGCCTGTTTGGAAAAAGACATAAATGTCAAATATATGATGCAATACATTCCTGTGCCGTCATACGTCAGATACGTCACTTCCGGTCATGCGCACTAGGTGGAACGCACGCTGACCCATAAGGAGGAAGCCATCTTCACATGCCATGAGGCAAGCGTGAGCAGCACAGGCGCTGAGAGGGGGCTGGAACCCGCGGTATATCGGCGGATGTCAGCGGTGGTTCCTGGGCCTCTGTGGCCGTGTTTGGCAATATCCATGAAGGACATCTTTTTCATTCCCTTTATCCACGGCACAGGTGGTGAGTGGATTGTTACAGGACATTAGATATATGGTCCTCTGTGATCAATATGACCTACATATCTTATTGAGTGCAAGCTCTGTCAGTGACTTCCCACATTATTTGTTTCACTACAGGATGAGGACATTATGGTGCTTTGTGTAGGATACAGGACATACCGCATATAGTTCAACAGGCAGAAGATTCCTTGGGATATGTCTTGCTTTTCCTACAAAGGGTGGTGTGTAGTCCACATACAGTGGTGAAGACACCATTTCAAGCAGAGTGCTGCAATCTGCACCTTTTCTCCCATCCTGGGAATAAATGGGGCTTATTTCCATTCAAGAGCTTTATGATACAGCTGTTCACATTGCAGATGAACAGGCCCCAACCACGTGTGCCGGCACAGGAATGTATTGCATCATATATTTGACATTTATGTCTTTTTCCAAACAGGCCTGAGGCTTACTGTTCCCCTCTTCACGCTTATTGTGCTTACTGCATTTCATACATGTGATATACGTATATCCATAGTATAATTTTTGGACTCCCTGTTTGGGATTCACCATTATGATATTGGTGTAAATTCATTATTCAATATTATGGTATACCTATGGTATAATTTTTGGATACACCTCTGTTTGGGAAGTGTTTACCTATGTGTTTGTACTACAGAGATATTAGACTCTTGCAGTCACTTTTTCTGTTGCACATACATTTAGACCGGTCTTGATGTCATTTTATATGGTTTTAGGTCTGTGTGTTACTGTCTCATACTGAGGTGATGGTAAACCAGGGCGAATGCCCATATGTCATATTTATATCTGTGTAATAAAGCATAATTTTTGGAAAATTTTCTGAGTGTCACGGTCTGTTCATAATGTAGCCGCTTTTCTGTGAATCTCTTTTCACAAACCCCCCTTTTTTGAATGCCTTTTTTGGCTACTGAATGGAAACCAAACATTGGGTGACACGATAACTTAATTAACAACCTCTTAATAACTACCTATAGTATATAAACCTCTGGAGGAACCCTGGCTGAGAGAGGCTGCTACAGAGTGTAACTTGAGTGACGACTCTAAGTCTGCTGGGGCTACTGACCTCACATCCAAAGCTGGCTACACACTGAAAGTTTTTATTTTTCAGATCAGCAAGCTGAGCAAAAACAAAAAAAAAAACCTCAGATTCCTGCATCCACACGAGGTGGGTGCAGGAATCTCCCCCACTGTGATATTGTATTCTGACAGTGGGGACTTCGCACTGTCAGAACACATTGATCAGCACTGCAGCTGATTTACTGCAAGCTGCTGATCAAATAAGGTTTTCCAACAGGACTGATGATCAGCTTCTCTTGAACAGAGAGGGCTATAAAAAGATTGAAATACAGCGGGTTCCTACTGAACCAGCCAAATGTTGATCCGTGTGTATCCATCTCAAGATAGTGGCACCCAGCAGCAGTTTCAGGGCTATTAGATATCTACACAAGTGAGCCATTTATGGGTAAGTAACATACATATAAAAAGACACTTTAACAAGTATTTAAGTGGTGCATAATCAATATTTCGTGCAAAAAAAAAAAAAACCAATAAAATATATAGAAGTGAATAAAAATATTCCACAACAAACAAATATATAATTGAAAATAACTGTATAGTCCAAAACAAAGTCCAAATAATATTAATTAGTCCATCAAAAAGATCACCACATGAAAGAATTTTGTGCAAAACAAGTGAAAGTGTGTGTGTGGAGTGCCCCCCTCTCAGGTGTGCACTCACCAGCAAGTATTGCCTCCCACTCTCATGGTTGGCAAACCAGGCTTAACAGACGATCTTCAAGAGATAAATCAGACCAATGTGGTATTTCAATTTCCTTCTTTTTTGGAAAATCCAGAATCCTAAGACCGGTACTCTTGAACTCCAATATTCAAACTTAGGTAATGAAGCTCAAGGACTCCTTTCTCCTAATACTCCATACTCAAATAGCCATGTAAGAGAAAAAAAACAAGAAAGCCCCAATGGTGCAGTACAAACTAAAAGTCCCTTTATTGCCACAATAGACTGCCACTTACAAGATATAAATGAATAAAAAGTCCAAAGATGTTAGCTTAGATATGCCTAAAGTGAAGAAAGCCGAGCCATTGCTCTCACCACTGCCGGCCCTAGATTGCTGATGCTTCCGGTTCCTGTTCCGGGCAGCGTCACTTCTGGTTGTGCCTGGGCGAGGGCAAGTGGTTTGAATATTGGAGTTCAAGAGTACCTGTCTTAGGATTCTGGTTTTCCCAAAAAAGAAGGAAATTTAAATACCACATTGGTCTGATTTATCTCTTGAAGATAGCCTGGTTTGCCAACCATGAGAGTGGGAAGCAACACTTGCTGGTGAGTGCACACCTGAGAGGGGGCAACACACACACACTTTTTCACTTGTTTTGCATAAGATTCTTTCACGTGGTGACCTTTTTGATGGACTAATTAATATTATTTGGACTTTTTTTGGACTATACACCGTTATTTTCAATTATGTTTATTGTGGAATATTTTTATTCACTTCTATATATTTTGTTTTTTGCATGAAATATTGATTATGTGTCACTTGAATACTTGTTAAAGTGTCCTTTCACATTATTTTTAAAGTGGCAGCTTAGCTTATGTGGTTATACACAGTTCTTGTTTGCTTAATAACGGCATTTATCACCTGTTTATATATTCAGCGCAGTTGTTGGTAGTATACCTATTATCACTTTCAAGTAACATACATAAACTATATTAAAGTGGTTGTAAATCTCAGATATGAAAAAGCATATCCCTCAAAGGTGTACTTGTCTCAATTAGGAGCACTAACTGTCATTTCTGTATGCTGCCTCTTAGCATTATTCACTTCTTACAAGTTTTCCTGACCCCAAGAGAAAAAAAAAGGTGACGGGGAAGCACCTCCAGCACACAGCCTTTGATTTACTGCCTCAGCTCTGTTTCTGGGATCTGTGTGGAGGGGGGCTGTGTCTTTTCCCTTCACTCAGCTCTCCTCACTGAGCTCTGCAGTGTGTAATTTCAGCTCTCCATCCCCTTTTCTCTCAGAAAAGCTGTATAAATTCAACACTTTGAATGGATGTAGAGAAGATAAGACTGCAGCTAAACAGGTACAACTTAGGAGGATTTGTTTCTTCTCTGTGTATCACCTGAGGCCAGTTACTTCACTGGGTATATGTAAGGGTTTACAACCACTTTAAATGCACAAAAAATTGTTATGGAAAGATTTTGCCTGAAATTAATGGCTTGGTGACAGAGTCTCTTTAACAAAGCCTCGGTTCCCAGCAGTCACTGCCTGTCCACTGCAGGTAAATGAGGACTTATTGATGGTGGGGGATGAACTAGGGTAACTTTTTTAACTTGAAGAGATTCTTGCAGGGGACAAATAGCGTAATTTTTAGTTTAGAAAATGTAATTCTGAACTAGTTAGTTTGGCTTGCTTTCATTTCATTTTGAAGTTAGCATTTGAAAATAATTTTTATGGTATTTTTTACGACAGGTAAATTTCTGGTGTTTTTGGAAACTAAGCACTCTCCGCACTCTCTGTCTTTTATTATGAGAGCTCAGACAGAAGTGTTTGAAGTTGAAGTCTAGTAAAACTTTTTTGGCCAGCATCAGTCTAATAATAAACCTGTAATGATGTGTATCCCAGGTCCTGCTGGTTGCAAATGAATATAATAGGTTCTCCCCTTTGTGCTCCAGAACGCTGGCATACTGCAGATCCGCTGATAGAATATATTTAACCCTCTCAAAGTTTAATCCTTCTCCAAGAAATACAGCCTAAAGAAGGGGAAGACAATTCTCCTGAAACATGTTGGCTCTACTTGTTAATTTTTATCATCAGTAAAATTCATCAAGGGAGACTTTTTTTTTTACATTGGAAGCTCCTCTCCAATCAACTATGTATTCCCTGTGGTAACACCTCCATTGTCATTATCAGAAAAGTAGCAGTCCTAAACCCCAATGGAGTCTATTACCTCCCACCGGGATATAATCCATTAGAAGCAATTCCCTCCATACCCTCCACACAGTATCTTGCTGCTAGGAAGCTTCCATCAGCACTAGTCCAGTGCTGTCTTCCACTCAAAGTAAGGCAGATCTGGAATTATGGGGAAGATTATTACATTGACCAGTAGCCAGCAGGACCTGTGATACACTCAGGGCTGGTGCTTTCACTAGGCAAACTAGGCAGCTGCCTAGGGCGCATGACCACCTAAGAGTGCCTGGGCGCAGAACAGGTCAGCACTCTCTCTGTGTGGGATGCTACCACGTCATGAATGATCCTTCATCTGAGGGGAGGGGCGGCAGAGGGAAAACAAAAGGGCAGAGGAAGATGTCTGGGGCCAGTATAGCAGCTGAGCTGTCGCTCCTTCCAGAGTTCCTCTCAGACTCAGTCCCTTACTGCAAGCTGTCTGGTGGCTGCTGATCACTGTGGAGTTTTAGCCCTTCTCTTCCCATTCATCAGCAGAGGCGGAGCTGTGCCTGCGGAGGAAGGTAATGTCTGAGTCTGAGGTCTCATCTCCTTTGTGAATGTGACCCGGCCGGCCATCCATCACATGTGCAATGCGTCAGTGAGTGATGACATCACGATCCCACAGCCTGCTTTTCTAGTGCCTGCTGATCTGTCAGTGTTGCTGATCGTGTGTTGTGTCAGATCTGTCACTGTGTGGGAATCACTTGTTCAGTTCTGTGTGTGTCGCCTGGGCTGCCTGCTGTCACAGCGTTTTATCTCCCCCCCCCCCCCCCCCATTGCCCGGGGAATTCCAGCCTGGGATCTGTCAGAGCTATCTTATGGCACATATTGCAAATTAAAAGATATTTAGCAGTTTCATATTTTGTTGATTTAATATTTTCTGTTTTTAATTTTTTTTTAATTTTTTTTTGGGGGGGGGGGGTGTCTAGCTGGTCTTGTCCAGGGCGCAAAATAGTCTAGCACCAGCCCTGGATACACTTAATTAGAGGTACATAATTAGAATAGTGCTGTATGCTCCCCAAAACATTTTACTAGATGTCAGCTACTGACCGGGTGCAGGCCATGGCCAGCAGCTGGCTGAATACAATAGTTAAGGCAGGAAATTTATCCATCTGCAGGCTGAAAGGAAATGAAAATCTAATTGTGCATGGATGGATTTATTCACAGTAAAACTTTCTGGGATAGAGCAAACAAGGATTTGAACTCCTGTTCAGTATTTATGGCTATTCAGTGCTCTGTTGGAGAGATTTACCCAACAGGTGATTTTTTTTTTTTTTTTTACACTTATTAAAATGTCCCTTATGATCACTATGTCAAAGCAAAGGTATGCTCCTTGTAAGCAAAAATGCGCACAAACCAGGCACAAACATAAAAAAAACACACTTTTTATTTATTTATACTGTATTCTACACAAGGTTAAAATCTTACAATGACAAAAGGTGCTAAGCAACTAACCTTCATCTTATGGGCATGCAGAATGACAGCTGAATATGCTTTTCAGGCACCGCCATGGCGCCATAGTGCAATTCATTTCAGAAGCAAATGTGTGATCAGTTCATTCACAGGCCTGGGGATATATTTCTACAAACACTGTGTGTATATATACACACTCCATAGAAAAGAAAATGTATACATTCTTGCCTGTGAAATTTAAATTAAGGCACATATACTCATCTACAACAAAAATAAATCTAAATATTTGACAAAAATACTTTCAGTACTTTGTTTCAGTACAGAGGGTATTCAATTTCAATGAAAAAACAGGAAGGAAATGACTGGATGAGTGGACATGCGTCTTCTGGAGGGGTCAGAAGAGAAGTTTTGAAATGCTTCCAGAGGAAGTTGGAACTGCACTGTTCTGGCCAATGAAAGTAAAGCCTAAGGCCCCTTTCACACAGGGTGGACCCATCAGTGGATCCACTTGCTCAGTGGGAAATCCGCTCGCTGATCCCCACTGAGCAAGCAAAGGATAGGTCCGTGTCCGCTCTATGCAGAGCGGACACAGCCTGCTGTCCTCTGGGCTGTCAGATGGAAATGGACCGCCTGTCCGTTTCCATCTGACTGTCATCTGATCCGCCAGATGGATGGGGAATGGATCCCCATCTGTCTGTTTTTAGCAGACAGGATTGGATCAGATGCAGGCAGGTGTAAACAGTCACATATTCATTTATATCTACCGCTCCATAGACAGCAATGGAGGGTCCAAACGGATCTGCTTCCAAAACGGACAGACGGACGCAATTGGTCCCTTGAAGTGAAAGGGACCTAAAGGAACTTTATGTTTAAGATTCCAAAAGCACTGGGTGTTAATCTCTGGTGCATGAACCTCCGGTGTTTAGGGCAGTAGGCACCCAGGGACAAATGCCAGGATCGCAAGAAGGCCGGGCAGAAACAAGTTTGTTTTATTGCAGGAGACACATAGCATGTCTCTCCTGTAATAAGCAGCTTGTGTTGCATTGTGTTTTTAGCACTTTAGTTTTGCTTTAATCCAGCTAAACACATTCCAGGTGCATTAAAACAAAACATTTTCAAAGTCTTACAGTCTTTCTTTGGAAAGTAGCCACAGCCTGTGTAGAAAAGCCTGCACCCTGCCAGCATGCTGTAGAGAATTACCCTTTTACTGTGGAAGCAGTGGTCCAAAATGCTCCCTGTGAGTCGGGGCTAGAGATCTGCAATCAGCAGGGAGCATCAGTTTTGCTGATTGCCAAACTTCAACTCTGACTTAGCAGGGACCATTGTAGAGAGACCATTGCTTCCACATAGAGAGCTACTGTAGGTTCTTTCTTAAACAGCACGCCTGCAGGGGATAGGCTTTACTACACAGGCTGAGACTGCTTTGTAAAGAAAAGGAACTTTGGAAATCTTTTATTTTTTTCTGCAATTGGGATGAATTTAGTGCCAACGGGTTCTGATGCTGGGGTCGCTGTCCCTAGGTCACTTTGGACCTTCTCTTGTGCAGCCGTAACAACTCGGCAGAGGGTGTGGCTTTCTCTTATTGGCAAAATCTCACCCACTAAGGTTTTCCTGCTTTCTCATTGAAGGTGTAGAATACCTTTTAAGAGGGAATCATTTTAATCTCTTTACATAAATACAAAAGGCATGGAGGAGCTCAGCTATGAGGAAAGATTGGCGTAACTGAATTTATTCTCTGTTGAGAAGAGACAATTGAGGGAGGATATGATCACCATGTATAGAGACATAAGGGGGGATATGATCACCATTTATAAATGCATAGGGGAGATATGATCACCATGTATAAATGCATAGGAGAGATATGATCACCATGTATAAATACATAGGGGGGTATGATCACCATGTATAAATACATAGGGGGGGTATGATCACCATGTATAAATACATAAGGAAGATATGATCACTATGTATAAATGCATAGGGGAGATATGAATACCATGTATAAATATATAAGGGAGACATGATCACCATGTATGAATACATAGGGGAGATATGAATACCATGTATAAATACATAAGGAAGACATGATCACCATGTTTAATGGCATGGGGGGATATGATCCCTATGTATAAATACAGAAGGTGGAATATGATCACTATGTATAAATACATAAGGGAGATATGATCACCATGTATTAATATATAAAGGGGACATGATCACCATGTGCAAATACATAAGGGGGATATGATCACCATGTATTAATACAGTGGTCTCCAAACTGCAGCCCTGGGGACAGATGCGGCCCTTCGCTTTCTTTTATCCAGCCCTTGGGGCACTATTTTCATCCGCTGATACCAATGAAGGTGCAGAATTCTTCCCAATGACATCAACAATGGGGTACAGTTCCTCCGAATGACACCAAAGATGGCGCACAGTTCCTCCCAATGACAACAATGGGGTACAGTTCCTCCGAATGACACCAAAGATGGCGCACAGTTCCTCCCAGTGACACCACAGATGGTGCACAGTTCCTCCCAATGACACCAAAGATGGCGCACAGTTCCTCCCAATGACATCAATAATGGAGCACAATATCACAAATGATAGGGCACAATTCTTCCCGAAGACACCTATCATGGGGAGCAAATCCTTCCACTGACATCAAGGATTGGGTGCTACTCCTCCCACTGACACCAAAGATTGGGCATTGCTTATTCCCACTAACATCAAGACCTTCTCTACTCCCAATGGCCTCAGTCCTTCCCCCCTTAAGTCAGAAGGAAACTGGCTCTTTGTTTAGAAAATTTGAAGACCCCTGTATTAATACATAAGTGGTCCATATAGTGAACTTGGTGTAGAGTTATTCCCTTTCAGATTATTACAGAGGACAAGGGGGCACTCTTTACATCTGGAGGAAAAGAGATTAAATCTCCACATATGGAAAGGCTTCTTCACAGTAATTTCCTAAATGCACAAAATATAACTGGATATTACATTTATAGGTAATAACATCAGGAATTGTTGATCCAGGAAATATCCAATTGCCTCCTGGGAGATCAGGGAGGAATTTTTTCCCATTCTGGAGCAAACCGGACCATACTTTGTGGGTTTTTTGCCCTCCTCTTGGCCAGCTGTGGGAATAGGATTGTGTATATGGAGGTTTTCTATTGGTTTATTATTTATTGGTTGAACTAGAGGGACTTGTGACTTTTTTCAACCTAACTATATAACAAAGTAAAAATCATGATGTGGTGCTGCACGGATCATAGGCTCAGATATGTCGGCTCATTCTAAATAACTGTGACCCAGCCAAAGAACCAGTACATCAGTATTCATTTGTAGTGTTCATCTGATGTATTTATATTCAAATGAAATAATCATGTAAAGGGGAATCCTGTGTCTTATGCTGGGTACATGCTATAAGTTTTTTTTGTTCAACCCAGCAGGCTGAACAAAAAAAGAAAACCTTACAGATCGCCATACTAACACAAGCAATGTTAGTGTGGCGATCTCCCCCTCTGTGCTCTCGTGTTGTGACAGGGTGACGGCCCCCGATGGAACATGCTAATCAGTGGTGGCAGCCATTGGCAGCACTGATCGGATGCTGGTTGGATGCTGGTTTTCCAGCATGCCTGTTCGACAGAAGCCTGCCCATGTGTATCCAGCTTTACTATATTATATATATACATGGATCTAATGTCCAAAGGGTTTAGCTCAGTATTCAGCTAATACAAGGTCCAGACTGTGATGACAACTTAACAATGGCTTCCTAATTAGCTAGTTTCTGCATCAACCTTCTAAATTTCCTTCTTCCTGATACAAAATTTTATCTCAAAATCCAGGCTAACAACTAACGTTGAAATACATACTGTATATAGGGGTTGGTTTACCTGTTAAAGGATCTGTAACTCTTTCCAGCCAGACCTGAGATTTACACAGCCCCCGGCTAGTGACACAAATTTTCTCTGCTGCAGTTAAACAATAGAGTTAGGTCACCTCCCCGCTCCCAGCCTGCACAATGAAGGAACAGCAGAAAACTGATGAGATCATACCTCTTCATTCTGTGCTCTCTTTCTGTCAGCCTTGTTATAACACATACATTCAACAAGCCTGATTGGCCCCTAGTGCTGACCTGCCAAAAATCAGTGCTGCTTTTCAGAAGAGGCTGACACCAAGGGAAACTCTTCAGATTACACAAGTTTCCTTTAAAAGTACATTCTTCTGCTTGCACTTTCCTTTATATCTGCCTGTCATTTAGCTTTAGGCTACCATTTAGGCCATCAACTCTTTCTAAACTATAGCTAGTCATACATGTTCCATTCTTCCATGTGCTGAATGGCAAAAAAAAGAAATCAGTCTTTTCCCCCATCCACACTTAGACCCTTTCACACATGCGAACCAATTAAGTCCGCCTGTCAGTTGTTCAAGTGGACCTGATTGGACACTCCATTCAGCCCTATGGACTGGCGGGTGTAAACAGACTTGATGGGGATCTGCACCCCTCCGTCTAGGTCAGGGATAGGCAGCCTTAAAGCGGTGGAGATCTACCTGAGCAACATAGGAGAGATCAAACATCACTGTGTCACCTCCTCACACCCGATTTAAACCTCTAATTGCCGTACTACCTGCAATCACATGCATTACACGGCAATCATGGGTTGAAATCAGGTGGTGAGGAGGCACCTCCTCATCACCTATCAAACACATTTAGATTACTTTTCAGAGGAGCACTAGTGCCTGCTGCACTTGAATGAGGTCTTAGTTGCATTTGGCAGCGGCTGTCTTAGGGCTCCTTCACGTGTAAAGTTGGGGGGTGGTAAACCCCTGCGGTTGAGTAGCAGTTTTCCCGCACCCAATCCCTACCCCCTTTAACTGCAGAGGCAGCAGCCAAAGGTGTACACATGCCGCAGCAAAAATTAATCCCCTGTTGCTTTAGGTGGGTGCTACCGCCTGCCATTCAACCCATTCAAGTAATGGGGCCATTCTGCAAGCAACCCACAAATGCATGCTTCTGAGGGGTCCAGGGGGTTAGCAGGTAGTGAGAAAGCTACACAACACTGCCTGCTTTAACCCCTTGTTTTCTGTACTGTGCAAGGTTGCAGGGCACTTGCAGAGAGGCCTTAGTCACTTGAATGGGTCATGCTTGGCAGAGCTGCACCCACTAATCATGACAGGGTGTATGACTCCTGCTGCGGCTGCAACATGTGTACACCCCTGGCCACTGCAGCTAAAGGGGGTGTGGTTGGGGTGGGAGTGGTAAAAACACATATTAGCTGAAAATAAACAAACTCATTGCTCTGAGCGCCCTATAAGGCTGCTTTCACATTGATGTGCTGAGGTCCACCTGCACCGTGGGTACAGCACAGTGCATCTGCACTTTCCTGGGTTAGCCGTGCTTTGCTATGGACTTCTATTATATCCTACAGGTGCACTTTTGGAAAGCAAAAATGCAACAAACCCGTAGGATATAATAGAAGTCTATGGCTACAGGCAGCAAACCCACAGGAAAACTACAGGTACACTGCATTGCACCCGCGGTGTGGGTAAACAACAGCATCAGTGTGAAAGCAGCCCTGTACTACTATGCCCAGTGTATTGCTTCACACTGACCTGAAGATCTCTGCCTACTACAACTCCAACTTTGGAAGTTGTCCCTCTGCATTGCACTCGGTTTGATGCTCTGGGATAGTGGGTCAGCAAGCCCAGACTGCAATCTACCAGTCACCTGGCTGAGATCTATTGGTATATTGCGATCTACAGGTTGCTGACCCCTGGTCTAGGTGGAGTGGATTGGAGGGCAGTCATGAGTAAACAGACAAACACTCGAACGACCACAAAGCAGAGTGGGCTCTCAGTTTATGCGGTGCAGACACAGACCTGTCATCCTCCTGGAGAGCAGAGTGATCCCCTGCTGATCTAAACGGAGCCCACACCATGTGAAAGGGGCCTAAACCGTGTGGACGGAGGAATATCTCCTACTGGCTACTGTAGTCAGGCAGCTACAACACCCACAGCTGTTAGAATACTCATATAGTGACTGGTTCTAATAGGATGTAGTCACTGTTCAGCTGATAATTTTCCACCTGACTTATTCTATTTTTACCCCATGTTTTTTCGAACTGGGCAATGTCAACAGGGCCATCCACAACACTAAATTTGTCTGATTCAGCAGGAATCAAACAAGATTCGAGCCATCTATGGCCAGCTTAAGCGAAGTCATTCTGTTTTTAACCCAAATGTACTCAAAATGGGTAGTGTCAACAAGGCCATCCACAGCTCTAAATTTGTCTGATTCAGCAGGAATTGGCCGAAATTCAAGCTGTGTATGATCATCTTGTGGAATAGGCTTTCCAAGGAGGGTTAATCCAATTTTCACACATTGGGTCATTGTCTACATTTGGCAGTCTCAGCAGGTATCAGCCAAAATTTGAGCTGTGTATGAACAGCTTAAGTGAAGTCATTCTATTTTCAAACCAAAACTTGGTGGTGCCAACAGGGTCCTACAGAGCTCTAAATTTGGACAATTTAGCAGGAATTGGCTAAAATCCAAGCTGTGTACAGCCAGCCTAAATAAATAGAGTCATTGTCTAACATAAGGCATAATATTCCACTCCTTCCTGTTGCCAATCACCCCCTACCTGTTCCAAACCTCTATACCCTATACCAGATTGAGACCCTAAAAAAACAGTTGGTTGAAGCAGGCCTTGTATTATGTCAGAATCTACAGGAGAAGAGACCTCTGGGATTAGAAAGTGAGATGAGAGTACCTTCTCCTCTCATGGTAGGAAGAGTTTGGTGTAGTCATCAAAGCAGCAATTGGCCACCATGTATAGGCACAAAAGAATCTTTCCATCCTCTGTCTTTTTCTTTTCTTCAGGTCACCAGTTTTATGTTGCACGTGGTATATATTTTTATGAGAATGTTTTCCATCCAGAAGATAAAATACTAAACTAGCTAGTTTCAGTACAAGGCCTCCTGAACTGCCTTTTTTACGCTACAATTTTTCACTGTGTTAAGTAACACCTAAGACTGAGCCTTCCTATATTAGAGGCTAAGCATTTAGCTCCCAGTTTTTCTATATACACATGAGCTCTGCTGACTGTGTCAAGCGCTTTGAAATACTTGTAGGAAAGTATTAACACTGCATGGTAAATGATGGCAGGGAATTGCAGGCTTGTCTTCTTATCACAATGGTGGAAGACTCAGTGACCATAGATGAACATCACTGTCCGTGCTGATTTGTCTGTTCACATTAAAGCACAAATGGTTTCCTCTTCTGAACATGGTAATTTACATTTTATGTAAAAATAGATACTCTTTTTTAAGTCTATCTTGAAATGACAATGGAGCATGCCATTCAGGAAACACCGCGGTAAAAATGGCTGCCTTTACAAACTGGTTCTCATATGACAAAGGACTTGGTGTGCTTGAAATCCTGCGAGGAAGAAAAGAAAAATGTTATTGAAACTATCCCTTTTTCAAAACGGTTTGTATGGGCAGAAGGTTTTTTTTGCCTTAATGCATTCTCTGCATTGAGGTAAAAAAATACCTTCCATGTTCCATTACAAGTCTGATTTCCATCCAGCGCTGCGTTCACAAACAGCAGTACTGCTCTCTCTTTCCTTACTGGACATGGAGACAGAAGCGGGAGCAATTGGCTCCTGCTGCTGTCAGTCATATCCTGTAAGGAGGGATTGGGGGGTGGGGCCAAACCACGCTGTGTGTCTATGGGATTGAGCTCACACAAGTGCCCCATAGCAAGTGGCTTGCTATGGGGGCACTCAGAAGAAAGGAGGAGCCAGGAAGGCTAGTAGGAGCCCCTAGAAGAGGAAACCTTATATACAAATAAAAAAGCAGCCAAAGGAAAAGTATCAAGCCCACTGTTTATTGTTCATCACCCCCACCTACTCATTTTCTCAGTGTGCATTTATTTTATTCATTCTGAACAACCAGGAGGTATTATGCTAAACAGAACTGACTGAAATCCCCCCTTTCCTTCTTGTTCTTAGATTAGTTAGTTATTTTGTTATGTAATATATATATATATATATATATATATATATATATATATATATATATATATTGTAATGGTGGGATGACTGGGTCAGAGCAATTCCAAAACTGCAGCTCCTGTAGAATGTTCCCAGTCTGCAGTCAATTATTGCTGCTGATTGTCAATTATGCCTCATCCAGACTCAGAATTATGGTTGGCTGAGTACTGGCGGATGTCTTTTCCATAAAGCAAAAATAAAGATTTAGAAAAAAATTATCCAAGCCAAGACCCCTTAAAGACCATTTGTTTTAAAAAAAAAAACTGCATACATAAAATGTCATGGTATCTCATAACCCAGGGGAGCTCTCCTACATCAAAAACCATCTGGGCATATAAAAATAAGAGTTTTTGATGTAGAAGAGCTCTCCTGAGTTATTGGACACATAGAGGGTTCATGAGGGGTTTTATGGGAGATATCATTACGATGGTATTTTATGTAGGTGGTTTTGTAAAATAAATGGTCTTTAAGGGGACATGGCTAGGGTTGCCACCTCATCACTGTAAAACTAAACACAATTATTTACTGATTAAGGTGGCAACCCTAGACATGGCTGATGCGTTTTCTATAGCTGCTTTTTTTGTTATTTGTGTATTAGGCCATTGTAGTTCACAAACAGGGTTTTTTTTTTCTAGAATTTTCTTCAACAATATATGTTAATTATACTGATGACTCCGGCTTCATTTTGGGGATTGACAGATATTTTTTTATTACAAAAACAGTTGGGTTTTAAATATTAAAGTAGAACTATAGGCAAAACTTTTTTTTCAGTTTTGATAGAGTATGGGAGGGTTATAACCCCTGGTAGATTTGTTTTCACTATCTGTGTCCTATTGCGGAGATTTCTCTTCACTTCCTATTTTATATCCAAACAGGAAGTGAGAGGAAATCCCAGCAAATTAAGGGAATCCCCTCGCCCCCTCCCCCCAGGTCACTAGAACTAGAGTCCCCATTGGAAGATTTCCACTCTATTACTTTTCTGGGGACATCCCATAATTTGGGACTTTCTTTTACTTCAACCACTTGCCCTCCAGAGGATTTATACCCCTTCCTGACCAGGCCATTCTTTTGTGATATGGCGCTGCATTACTTTAACTGACAATGCACCCAAGTGAACTTTACGTCCTTTTTTCCCACAAATGGAGCTTTCTTTCGGTGGTATTTGATCGCCTGTGTGGTTTTTATTTTTTGTGCTATAAACAAAAAAGACCGACAATTTTGAAAAAAAATATATATATATATATTTGTTACTTTTTGCTATAAAACATATCCAGTAAAAAATATAAAATATGAAATTTCGTCATAAATTTAGACCAAAATGTATTCTGCTACATGTCTTTGCTAAACAAAATCCAAATACATGTAAATTAATTGGTTTATGTGAAAGTTATAGCCTCTACAAATCGCGATATATATACTGCCGATCAACAACTTATAGTGGGAATGAAGGACTGCGGCGGGCATTCTGACACTGGGGGGGGAAATGACTAACTATCACTGACATCACCAGTGACACAAATACAGTGATCTGTGCTAATAAAAAGCACTGACACTGTACTAATGACATTGGGCAGGAAGGGGTTAAAATCTGGGGCGATCAAAGGTTTAATTATGTGCTGTTTGACTATGTGGTCTGTGTGTGCTTTACAGTGTAAGCATGCTTTTTTGTATTGCTCTGCATAGCTGGTGCTGACAGGAGAGATCTATATTGTTTACATACAGACCTCTCCCCCGTCAGTGTTCCTCGGTGATTGTCAGGTGCCGGCGGAAAATCTCCAGCCAGGATCTGGTGATCGACAGCTGTAGCTGCCAATGGCGGCGCGGGTAGGGCAGCGTGCATGCCCCCTAGCCAGAAATACAAAATCACATATATATCTATATATATTTATATAATTTCCGATGCTATTGGTAAACAGGACAAATAGAGACGGTGGATCTCCCTAACAGGGGCACAGACAGCAACACTGACAAGTGTTCTAATCCCTCCACACTCTATCCAAAACTAAAAAGAAAAAAAGGTTTTGCCTTTAATTAGTACTCTAAGCCCTGTAGTACTCACGTTTTCCATTTGTGATGCTGACATTTGAGATCCTTCTTTCCTGCTGAAGAAGATCAAAAAAATATGTTTGGTGGAAGGAAATGACTTGTGAAGACGAAACGTTTTGTAGATTGGACAATTTATCTTCTAAAAGGACTCTGATATCTGGTTATCAGTGTCTTTCTTTGTGCATTAGGTTAACTATTGTAGAAAAATGGAAGCGAACACTTTATAAAAGAATACAAAGGGATTCTTCTTCACTAAAGGCAATTAAGCCGTTTGCTGTGCAAGTGAATTTACACTTTGCAAGGGGGGTTTCCCTCAGCTTAGTGGATGTGGTGAAAATTTACTTTGTAAAGAATATGTAATCATGTGCAAGGGGAAAAAAAGTTAATTAAATGCTTGCACACAATTGGATGATGAAAGTCAGCAGAGCTTCCCCCCATTTACTAAACTAAAGGAAAATTCCCTTTGCATAGTGAACATCTGACTTTAGTAAATCAACCCCAATTATTGTCTATGGGAAATTAAACTTGTCAGAGAACCATATTTATCCCCTGGCTCACATCTGTGCAGGTGGTGCCGCTGCGGGACCTGCAAAAATACCTGCAGCTGCACCACCCACATAGAGGAATGTGGGACCCGCAGGCGGGTGCCATTAATTCTAATCGCACTTCACCCGCACTGGAAATCACAACTGTACTGGGAACCTGAGTTCCTGTGCGGGCTGCAATTTCGCAAGTAGTGCAGCGACTTCTTCCTTGTGTGTTCCAGGGCATGGGAATCCATTCAAATGAATGGGCTCTCATATCCGTGCAACTCATGGCCCATACGGCCACACAGATGTGAACCAGGAGTTACTCTTTTCTGACCAGGGGTTATTGAAGCACAGATATTGGTCAAATCCAGCAATCTCTGCATGCCTCAGTTACCTTATTAGAGGCTGACAAATGTTAAAAAGTGAAAACAAATTGAAGTGTTAAAGGCTGTCTGGGTCTTTTGTTTGCTTCAGATCCATGGAAATGGAAAACTAGCTTATGCCCCGGTTCACACTGGATCCAACTTCAAATGAAGTCGCATGATTTCAAAGTCGGATTGCAGTACGACTTTAGGTGTGACTTGATAGACATCTGTATGACTTCATGCATAGATGTCTATGCAAATCGCACCTCAAATCGGCAAAAGTAGTGCAGGAACTACTTTACTCGTCGGAGTCACACCGATTAGGACAGTTCCATTGCTGATCATTGGATGCGATTTATCATAAGATTTGAACGGTCAAATCGCATGACAATTTGCATCAGTGTGAACCAGGGCTAAAGCATATATGAACCCAAATCCAAAAATGTAATATATTGCAAGCTTATCAATTCTTAGATGTGGTGACTGCATTAGTTTTCTATTAGATTTTTTTCCCTCTTTATTTATTTTTATTTTCTTATTATTAGTGATCTGTCCAGTAACACACTTCAAGTCTTGTGGTGTTTCCTCTACCTATACAGGAGAATGAAAGACACCCTTGGAAAGCAGAACTGTCTGGAGAGGGAAGTGTTATATGTACTAATGGATTTAGATGGACTTTATATGAGTGACTATCATATTAAAGCTGAAATCCAAATAACGTGAATAATCCCCCTGCACTCCACAGATACAAAAATAAATAAATAATACCAGTGCCAGCCGCTATCACCTCTTCCTTATACCACAGAAAAATGCATACCGATCAATAGTGGTGAAGCGCTATGCTCAATATCATAATAAAGTGCAATAAATAATACATAAAAATAATAAATACCACTAAAGTAGGTGTGTAACCCTATAAGCTCTGTGCCACAAAATACAAATAAATATATGTAAACTAGAATGAATTTTATACAAGTGCAGTAAAAATGATTAAATAATGCAAATAAAATAAATTAGTGAATATACAATGATTGAGTGTTATAAAATCACACTTGTGATATTGTGCAAAAACTCATAGATGTTTATGATAAACCTATCTAGCAAGTAACTAGACCAATAAAGTGAAATATACAGTGATGTGTCACTTATCTATTCACACAAAGTGACAGGTGCTAAAATATTTAAAAAACATATAAATAATCAATCCACAATGAAGTGACAAGTGCTCCAGATATATATATAAAAAATATATACAAAATGAGTCCACAAAAAGGTGCAAGCCAATATGTGCAAATGATAATTATATTGTGAAAAATGCAGCATGTTCTACTTTTTTTAGTGCAACCAGAATGCACTGGAACTGCAAGCACTAATGTGAACTATGACATTGACAACCATAGCACCTACTTTCTGTGCATTTTGGATGCAGAAAAAAAGCAACTGAAATGCATGTAGTGTGAACTGGACCTAAAACAGACTGCAGGCAGGAAGGAATGAAAGTTGTGTTTTCTGTCTGTCACAATGCCTAAATCAATACATCTAAAATAGAAAATAATACTCACTCAGAGGATTTTCCACCTGAAAGAAGAAAAAAGAGAAAAACAAGATTACAATTTACAATAATGTTCTATTTATAAAATGATCATTGTAAATTCATATCAGATATGTATTCAGGGATTATCTTATGTTTCATTTTTAAAAATTATTTTTACATTTGAAATTACTGTCAATGTGTTTACATGAATACATTTTGTTGAACTGCCAATCTATCTCAGCTGAAAGATATACAGAAACAGGTCACGGCGCAGTCATAATGGTCATCGGGACCAATAAAGACGCTGTATTTCCTCAAAAGACACGCAGACAGTAATAAAAAAAACAAAACACATTTTTAAAAGAAAAATTCCAGGTATACCATTTTTTTTTTAAAAAGCATTATCTGACTGGATGAGGTAGAGAGTATGATGTCATCTCTCCACCTTGTCCAATTAGAGAACGCTTTGCATTCATTAATAAAATACAACGCATTCTGTGAATGGTGGCTGTACTGAGCGGCCGACCTTCTGTGTTCACAATGCAGCAAAGCACAGGACTCAAAAGCAAGTCGAGATCACTGGAATAGTGGCATCTGCTTCAGTGATTTCCAGCTTCTAGAGGGCTTGGCCAGGTGTAACATATCCATAGTTAGGCCTGGTTCACACCAATGCGTATTTTACTGCATTTTGCAAAAACACACTACAGTCCATTTAACATGGTTTCCTATGGGAAACATTTGCATCTATGCGTTTTCAGCCCCTGCATATTTGGAAAGGATCAGGGACTTTTTTCCCACAGCAGATTGCGTTTTTGTTGCAATAGACTTCATTGCAACTGCGCCAAAAACGCAAGTATTGCATTTTTGATGCGTTTGACATTTTGTTTTGGCCAATAGGAAAGTATTGAGTGTGACTTTCATGGGACTTTAATCCCACTTGAGTGCAGAGAGTGTAAAGTTGCATTGAAGTTGCATCAAAGTTGCGCAGGAACCTTTTCAAAGTTGACTTCGAATAGATTCCTGCACTACTTTGATTTGACTTTCATGCAACTATGAGTGCCAGAGAGCAGGAACATTTTCAAAGTTGCTGCGGATTTGAAAAGTTTTCTACACTAATTTGTTGAAACTTTGATGTGACTTTGAGTGCCAGAGGGTGTAAAGTTGCATCAAAGTAGTGCAGCAACATTTTCACAGTTGATGTGACTTTGAGTGCCAGAGAGTGTAAAGCCGTATCAAAGTCGCACTAAATACTTTCCTACTGGCAAATAAAAAATGCAAAACATCATAAAAACGCATGTTCAAAAAAGCAAAGCGCACTGCAAAACATGCCAGAAAAACACATAAATCACAACACATAGGTGTGAATCAGGTCTTGTTCCAAGCTGGGCCAATGTAACTATGAAAAAAATGACATTCCTAGCATTGATCTTTAAAAGGTCTTTTGGGCTTTAATTACTATCTGTAAGCTGCAAATCTGAAATTCTTCTTTAACTTTTTTTACACTCCATAGCCAAATGAAAGTTTTGGCTTTGGATATAATCATTCGGTTTTGAATTTGATCTAGTGGTGTAGTTTCCCCTTGTGGCCAGTAGGTGGGGCATGTTACTAAGGTATCAGAAGCCTCACTGCTAGGAAAGTCATATCCTTAGTGATACCAAAGAAAACTTCAGAGTCCCTGAGCAAAGCGTTCCAAAACGTTGCGTAACAACAAAAAGTACAATATAAATAAACACGGGCTGTCACAGTTTATTTTATAAGCTGCCTAATAAGTGTACACGTACCTTTCTTTTATCTGCATGTCGAAATGATGTGGACATCAAACTTCTGATAGATATATGTGTATATATATATATATATATATATATATATATATATACACACACACACATATACACACACACACACACTATATTGCCAAAAGTATTGGGACACCCCTCCAAATCATTGGATTTAGGTGTTCCAATCACCTCCATGGCCACAGGTGTATAAAATCAAGCACCTAGGCATGCAAACTGCTTCTACAAACATTTGTGAAAGAATGGGTCGCTCTCAGGAGCTCAGTGAATTCAAATGTGGTACCGTGATAGGTTGCCACCTGTGCAATAAGTCCATCCATGAAATTTCCTTGCCACTAAATATTCCACAGTCAACTGTTAGTGGTGTTATAACAAAGTGGAAACAACTGGGAACAACACAATTCAGCCACAAAGTGGAAGGCCACGTAAAATGACAGAGCACATGCTGAAGCACACAGTGCATAGAAGTCGCCAATTGTCTGCTAAAGACCTCCAAACTTCATGTGGCCTTCAGATAGCACAACAACAATATGTAGAGAGCTTCATGGAATGGGTTTCCATGGCCGAGCAGCTGCATCCATGCCTTACATCACCAAGTGCAATGCAAAGAGATGGATGCCGTGGTGTAAAGCACGCCGCTACTGGACTCTAGAGCGGTGGAGACATGTTCTCTGGAGTGACGAATCACGCTTCTCTGTATGGCAATCTGATGGATGTTTGGTGGTTGCCAGGAAAACGGTACTTACCTGACTGCATTGTGCCAAGTGTAAAGTTTGGTGGAGGGGAGATTATGGTGTGGGTTTTTTCAGGGGTTGGGCTTGGCCTCTTAGTTCAAGTGAAGGGAACTCTTAAAGCATCAGCATACCAAGACATTTTGGACAATTTAATGCTCCCAACTTTTGTGGGAACAGTTTGGGGATGGCCTCTTCCTGTTCCAACATGACTGCGCACCAGTGCACAAAGCAAGGTCCATAAAGACATGGATGAGAGAGTTTGGGGTGGAGGAACTTGACTGGCCTGCACAGAGTCCTGACCTCAACCTGGAGACTTTATCACCTTTGGGATAAATTAGTGGAGACTGTGAGCCAGGCCTTCTCATCTGACATCATTGCCAGACCTCACAAATGCGCTTCTGGAAGAATGGTCAAACATTCCCATAGACACACTCCTAAACCTTGTGGACAGCATTCCCAGAAGAGTTGAAGCTGTTACAGCTGCAAAGGGTGGGCCAACTCAATATTGAACCCTATGGACTAAGACTGGGATGCCATTAACGTTCATGCGTGTGTAAAGGCAGGCGTCCCAATACTTTTGGCAAAATATCTATCTATCTATCTATCTATCTATCTATCTTGCAGGCACCTGTGTGATAATGATTGTATTATAAAGGAAATGGCTGCAAGAGGGCAATAAATTGATGAGGAACTTCATCCAAACGTTAGTTCTTGATGGTGTGGGGAAGGGTTAGCATTTTTCGTTTTTGTTCTTTTTTCCCTTGATGTGTCACCATTGGAAAGGTTACCCCATACTTCCTCCCTAGTAACACCCATCAGACTGCTGTAGGCGAAATATTTACTTCCCTCTTGCAGAGTGCATACTCTATGTATTGCTAAGGAGATTCTAATAGGGAGTCATTGACACTGACACCAGCCCCACTCCATTCTTCAAATGAATGTATGAAGAGTGCACTCTAGAGAAATCTCCGTAATGGGGACGCAACCATAAAAAAACTAATAAACACCTGACCCTTCTACCTTTAAATCAATCAGCTAAAAACGTTTAGCTTGAGTCCTATTTAAAGCTGAAGGTTAACCTGCTTATATTTTGCCCTCCCTTGTTCTTCCTTTTCTACCTCATCAACAATTTAATGACTTG
The DNA here is from genome assembly GCF_062004578.1 of Staurois parvus. Taxonomy (NCBI): domain Eukaryota; kingdom Metazoa; phylum Chordata; class Amphibia; order Anura; family Ranidae; genus Staurois; species Staurois parvus. The sequence goes on from NW_028318784.1 coordinate 41,013, forward strand.
TAAACAAAATGTGCCAGAAACGCTTTGTCTTAAAAGTATACATCAGTATTTTTTGCTAGAAAATTACTTATAACCCCCAAACATAACATATATATTTTTACAAAGACCCTAGAGAATGAAATGGTGATCGTTGCAATTTATTATGTCACATGGTATTTGCGCAGCAGTTTTTCAAACACAATTTTTTTAGAAAAAATACTTTAACGAATTAAGAAAAAAAACACAATATATACCAGAATTTTTTTGTAAAATATGAAAGAGGATATTAAGGTGAGCAAATATACATTTTTATATTTTACCTGTTTAGAGTTACAGAGGAGATTTAGTGCTAGAATTATTGCTCTAGCACTAATGTTCACAGCAATACATCACAAATGGTGCTGAAAATTCCATTTACATATGCGTGCGCAACTTACGTATAAACTCACTTCTGCGCGCAAGCACGGAGGGTGGGGGGGGGGTGATTTAAAAAAAAATGTCATTATTTTATTTTTACACTGTCCCTTTATTGTCTTTTGTTATCACATTTTTTTCCTATTACAAGGAATGTAAACATCCCTTGTGTTAGAAATAAGCATGACAGGTCCTCTTTAAGGAGAGATCTGGGGTCAAAAGACTGGAAATCTCTCCTTTTCCTTTTTAAAGCAAAAGATCAAAAAAACATTTTTTTTGATCTTTTGCTTTAAAAAAGAAAAAGAAAATGGTTACATCTGCCCAGGGTCAGATGTGACATCATGACGTTGCTCCAGTCCTCCAATGCCACAGAGATGACCAGAGACCATGGAGTCTCTCATCGCCTCTCTGACCACCACCGTCGGATTGTTTCTCAGGTGCAGCAGTTTTAATGGTAAGCCCAAGAAACACCGGAGAGTGGCGGGAGGGGACTGAAAGTGATCCAGTGGCTAATGAGCCTCTTGGACCGCTTTCATTAGAAAGCCAGCCACTGGCAAAAAAAATGGCTAACATCTTCAGCCATGACCCCAGTAAACCACTTGAAAACGCAACGTATATATACGTATTGTGGTCGTCAAATGGTCAATAATAACTTTCTGTTTTCATTACCTTTTAGACCCAAGGATGTCATTACTGGGTCTCTGTTCTTCTCTATGAAATGCAGACATATCATGGCTGGTGGGAGTGGCCGGCAGGGTGTTGCACATAGCTTTCTGAAAACATCACAGCACCCTGCTTTTCTACTGATCTCAAGAGTCCTCAGCCTTAATGCAAGAAGTGGGCTGGCAATTGGGAGAAGTTATGCAAATATCAAAATGTCTTGATGGAAGAGTGTGCAAACATTCATTAAATGTACGTTTTATTTTATTAAAGTGTGTATATTTGTTACATTTTTGCAAACAGACTACCGTATATCTTTAAGCTGTTTAATTATTCTTTCAAATCCATATCTGAATTGTATGTGAATTGCAATAATCACAGTGATGTAATGATGTGAATGTGACATCAAAGGGAAAAAGCGGCCATTCTGCAGCCAATGACAGTCCGGCACATTCTCCTTATCTGATAGTCAGGCTTCCAGAAACACAGCAGCTGTAACCTGTTTATTTGGCTGTCCAGCTGGGGGTCCGTTGTGGGGGGTTGTGGGGGATGTCCATTAATTGTTATCTGCTGGCTCAGCTCATGACATCAAGCAGAGGAGCAGGAAAGAGGAAGGAACTTCCATATGTGGCAAGGGACAACCTGGGAAATCATTCTGCAGTTATAACAACAAGACGGGAAAACATAATACAAATTGGAAAAAGTGGCCCCTATCTGATACAGTCTGGGACTGGGAATATTTGGGAATTGGGAGGCAGCACAGTGGCCACAAAAAATCATCTCAGTAATCCGAAAACCTTTTACATCTGTTTTTTAGGGCTTGTTCACATGTGCAGTGCAATCTGAAAAGCAATCCTTGTTGAACCCTTCAGAGGGCATTGCACAAGTGGCAAGGAGGTATTATGTCATTTCCTCACAACCTAATTCAACCCTTTAAATCCTGCACTACCACACTACAATCATTTAATTACTGCTGCTCCCATGATGCTGTGTCATTGGCATCTGGACAACCTTAAGTGGCTGTATGCTCAGGTTCAAGCGGCCGGTTGGGGAGAAGGGCGGCAAAACCGTAGCTCAACTGCATGGTTTTACCACCCCATAGCTTTAAACCAGCCATACATAGATCAGAATTTGGCTGGTTCTGTAGGGACCGGCCAAATTTCAATCCATGAATAGGCAGGGATGTTACACAAAAATCGATCAAACAATCGACTTCTGTAAAACCACAATGTCTGATTTTCTCCACTCGATCAGCACCACTGCCAACAGTCAGCGTCACTGATCAGTGTATTCTGACAGTGGGGAAGTCTGTGGACCATCCACATCAAGTGTGTGGATGGGGGATTTGAGTCCTTTTTTTGTTCAACCCACTAGTCGAACGAAAAAAAATGATTTATCTATGGGCTGCCTTATAATGAAAAAAACCTTGTAAAAGCATAAAACAAATATATTCAGAAGACAGATACTGCCTCTGACTAGGATCTGAGTTCAGTAATAATAAAGAAAAAAAAATGTAAAGTCCCCCATGTACACAAACATTAACGCATGCATGCACTAAAAAAATTACACTGCACTTCACTGCATATCACCACGAAAGAGCAAACTTTCTAGGGCAATCACTTTCAGTTGATTATAAACGGACAACCTGTAAAAACGAAGGCAACAATACAGGGCACCGATGTTTGCCACACATTTTTAAGGCTTGACATGTTTGGCATCTCTTTAAACACTTTAAGTCCACCCTATAGTAGATTTATTGCTACAGGATGGATGTTCTGTGCAAAATCACGTTTTTATACATCATTTTGCACCTTCTCCGTAGAGGACTCGCGCGTGCGCCACAAGAGCACCTCTTCTGCCGTGACTGGACAAAGCAGAAGCTGATCAACAGGTGCCAGCCACTGGATGAGCGCCAGTACCCGTTGATCGCTGAGGAGACTGACAAAACACAGCTCTGCTGTGTTCTGTCAGCGGCGATCTGCAAGATTTTTCTTTCCCTGCAAAGCAGGGAATAAAATCTAGCAGATTACCTATGTGTTTTGTGTACATGACACTGTACACAAAACACATAGCTAGGCACACAGTTAACCCCTTGATCGCCCTAGATGTTTAACCCCTTCCCTGCCAGTGTCATTAATACAGTGACAATGTATAGTTTTAGCACTGATCACTGTCACTGGTTCCCACAAAGTGTCAGTGAGGGTCAGACTGTCTGCCGCAATATCACAGTCCCGCTATAAGTCACTGATCATCGTCATTTCTAGAATTAAAAAAAAAAAAAAGTTCCAGTATCTCTACCTCCATTTGTAGATGCTATAACCTTTGTGCAAACCAATCAATATATTCTTACTGGGACTTTTCTGCAAAAATATGTAGCAGAATACATTTTGGCCTAAATTTGGGAAGAAATTTGATTTTACATTTTTTTTATTGGACATGTTTTATAGCAAAAAGTAAACAATATATATATATATATATATATATATATATATATTTTTTTTTTTTTTTTTTTTAATTTGGTTGATTTTTTTATTTATAGCACAAAACAAAACAAACAAAAAAACCCGCAGGGGTGATCAAATATTGCCAAGCAAAAGCTCTATTTGTGGGAAAAAATTATAGAATTTATATTTTGTCTGTGTACAGCTTTGCATGACCGCACAATTGTCAGTTAAAGTAATACAGCGCTGTATAGCAACAAATGTCCTGGTCATGAAGGGGGGAGGGTAAATCTTCCACAGGTCAAGTGGTTAATTGTTGCAACCTCTTTAGTGCTTGCATGTACGAAAATGTACTTCTTGTGTTGTTAACTGATAATCTGCATTTGATAAACATTTGTGCTCAGATCGTAGGACATAAATTACAACTAGCAATATTTTATTCTCCAGGGCCTTTGCTTCAGAAAATATATCATCTTTGGAAGGTTTAACTAACTTTCAGGTCTAAAATGTACATTTTAACATGGGTGCTAAACGTGAAGAAATGTCTGGTAGGAAAGCGGAAACACATGTAATAATTGTTTAGAAGAGTTTTGCACTGTGCGGTCTGTTCCTCTGTTTCTGGCCGTCTGCCGTCTTTCTTAGTACACTCTCATAGATGTACATGATATCTCCTCGCTGATACATGGATTTAGCCTGCTGGGTCTGGCATAAATCATTTCCTGCCCTATCCACCCTCCTCTACCGCACAGCTCATTGACGGCCATGCCGCTTGCTTTCCTGTCTTTGTCTAGCTCTGGCATCTGGCTTCTCAGGGCGTTTTCCTTAAGGACAAAAATATTACTACATTGTTTTCTTTTATTACTCTTACTTACATATAATACCCTGGCTTGTGACATATTGTTGGGTGGATGCTGACCTTTTTGTAGTTTGTGGGATCAATTTATATCACAGAGTTCCTGCAGAAAGACCAACACTCCTGCCACTCACCTTGGCACCATACCCTCTCCCCAGGGACATAAAGGTGGAAATTCACTCCCACAATTAATAATGACTGTTTTTAATCCTTATGCTGCTAGCATTAGTTAATAGATATTATATTTACTTGTTAGTACAGTATATTTACTTTTTTTTTTTTTACATTTCTTCAGTTGCTTCCTGGTTTCCCGGATTAGACACACCCTTCTGTCTGCATGCCTGTGCTAAGGGCAGATGGATTCCAGGAAATAAGTACTACATGAATCACCTGCCCTTACTCAAGAAGGCCAGAAATGCTAAGGGGGTGTTTTGAAATGTGATGTCTCAACAGAATAAAGCATGGAGACATGGCTGAGGACGCCGCTGTTTGCATACACCTGTCATCCTGCACAAGAATTCACCAATTCTTGCCACTAAAATCTGGTGTATGCAGATAATCGCCTATGTGAAGGAGGCCTTACCCCCAAAATTCAATGGTATGTGCAGCGCTGCATGCCCATTTATGAATATAATTAAATTATTTCTGAGAATCCTAAACTTTTGATAAACTTAAATTTTTTTTGGCCTACTTCCTGGTTTGGCAACATAGCCCCAGCCTCACAGGTGCCCCCTAGGAAGGCTACATCACCAGTGTTATCCAGAGAACTCTTGCCAGATCTTGTGCATGCACCGCACATGTTTGGGGCTTCCAGTTATTGAAGAATATCAAGCTGCCCCAGAACACGTATGGCACATTTACCAGTTGAAATATATATTCATTGACTTAAACCCAAAAACCCACAATTATAGTGAAAAGATCAAAACCCAAAGAGATTACCCAAAAAATAAAAAATATCAAATATATATAAAAGAACAAAAATAAATAAAGTCCCAATATGCAAAGTGTCCAAATAATGTGTCCAAACAAAGATCAATTTCTTGATAGGAAGACGCTTCCTACTCCACTGAAGAAGATGCAAATCAATCACAGGTGCTCTTCAAATACCTCAAAAAACAAAATCTCAACATAGTATATTACCTTTTAAATCCCAGAACTAAAGTGCCACACGTGTATCATGCAAAAAAAACACTCCAGTGTCACAGCACTCATGTGAGAAAAAAAAAAAAAATTAAATTTTATAAGTATCACTGCAAACTATATATAAAGTGCATAATTACCCTAAAACAAACAAATTCCAGTTTGTAATCAACCACATATGTACAGAGTGTCCTTAGATTGGTATCCTCTTGTTCCTCAGGACCTCACAAACAGACCAGGAATCAGTATGTGAATTATAATCATATATAAAATTTATTGTAGCCACTTACATATAAAAATGATAAGATCAGCAAGACAGCATCCAACTCCTCATGCCCAGTATGCGATCCCCTTTCCGTGTGTAGAGGGTCTCCCGATCACCAGGTAATTCCCCCTTGCTACTCCTATCCAGCACTATCACTTTGTAGCTCTGGGGGACACCTGAAGTGCACCGTTACTCTCCAGACCTCCAACACACAGGGATTCCAGAATCCAAAATGGCTGCCGCAGCACTTCCGGGAACGTCACGTGCCCTGGACGCGTTTCGTCTCTTCTGGACTTTGTCAACAAGGATCCTTGTTGACAAAGTCCAGAAGAGACGAAACGCGTCCAGGGCACGTGACGTTCCCGGAGGTGCTGCGGCAGCCATTTTGGATTCTGGAATCCCTGTGTGTTGGAGGTCTGGAGAGTAACGGTGCACTTCAGGTGTCCCCCAGAGCTACAAAGTGATAGTGCTGGATAGGAGTAGCAAGGGGGAATTACCTGGTGATCGGGAGACCCTCTACACACGGAAAGGGGATCGCATACTGGGCATGAGGAGTTGGATGCTGTCTTGCTGATCTTATCGTTTTTATATGTAAGTGGCTACAATAAATTTTATATATGATTATAATTCACATACTGATTCCTGGTCTGTTTGTGAGGTCCTGAGGAACAAGAGGATACCAATCTAAGGACACTCTGTACATATGTGGTTGATTACAAACTGGAATTTGTTTGTTTTAGGGTAATTATGCACATTATATATATAGTTTGCAGTGATACTTATAAAATTTAAATATTTTTTTTTTCTTTTTTTTCTCACATGAGTGCTGTGACACTGGAGTGTTTTCTTTGCATGATACACGTGTGGCACTTTAGTTCTGGGATTTAAAAGGTAATATACTATGTTGAGATTTTGTTTTTTGAGGTATTTGAAGAGCACCTGTGATTGATTTGCATCTTCTTCAGTGGAGTAGGAAGCGTCTTCCTATCAAGAAATTGATCTTTGTTTGGACACATTATTTGGACACTTTGCATATTGGGACTTTATTTATTTTTGTTCTTTTATATATATTTGATATTTTTTATTTTTTGGGTAATCTCTTTGGGTTTTGATCTTTTCACTATAATTGTGGGTTTTTGGGTTTAAGTCAATGAATATATATTTTATTAGTACTTCAGGGGAAGGATATTGATATGACTTTAAGGGATTTTTGAGGATTTTATATATATATATATGTGTGCTGATTTATACTTATTACATTTACCAGTTGTCCTTATTCTTACCATCATTACATTGTTGGTAAAAATAATGGTGCTGGGTGTGGAACCCAGCCAGGCAGGATCTGTAGGAATGGGGCAATCCAATAAAGAATGTTCCCATTTGTAAGTTTATTTGTTTGTTAAAGTGGAAAATTAGGTAAAAAAAAAAATGGTGAACAGGCAGGACTCGTAATGCAGAAGGACACACCTTGTCTCTTCTGCACGAAAGTCCCTTACCTGCCTGTCCGCCCTGTACAGTGAGGAGCGCATATGCAGCTTACTGTACAAATTCGTCAATGCCGAATCTGACTCAACTCCTGCATACGCACGGGAGTGACGTCATCCCCACCCAACCAATGGCAGCAGCCGGCGTTTGAAACCCGGAAGCCAGCTGCCCAAAGATGTCACTGGCCAAGAGCAGCAGGATGCCTCATCATTGGAGCCAAAGTAAGTCATTGATCTGAACAGGCTGCCTTCATGCCCCTGTATGGAAGATGTGTGCATCCTGGGCATCTGAATACGGGCTCTTCACATGAGTGTAAGGATCGAGTACTCCCATGTGAATGAGGAGTAACACAGCATGTGTCAATGGATATTTGTTTGCTTCAAGCAGGTATTGCATTCTCAGTCTATAGCAGGGGTTTCCAAACTTTCTAAACAAAGGGCCAGTCTACTATCCTTTAGACTTTAGGGGGGTCAGACTGTGGTCAGCAGGAATAGAAAATGTCTCAGGCCTGGTGATCAGTGAGATCACCAAAAAATTGCATAGTGTAAGTGGTCAGTGCCTCATCATTGGTGTTAGTGGGAGGAAGAGTGCCCATTGTTGGTGTCAGCGGGAAAAATGGTGCCTCATTGTTGGTGTCAGTGGGAGGAATAGTGCCCACTGTTAGTGTCAGTGGGAAAAATGGTGCCATATCGTTGGTGTCAGTGGAAGGAATAGTGTCTCCTGCCAGTCGGAGGACCAAAGCACCAAGGGCCAGGCAAAGGCACACAAAGGGCCGCATGTGGATAGCGGGCCACAGTTTGGAGACCACTGGTCTATGGGAATGCAAAACCTGTCAATTTTGAACGTTCTAAGAAGAGTCTCAAACTGATGCCATCAATACAAGTACAAAGCCCCTGAACAAAAGGGCCCTTAGTGCCCATTCACACCAAATGTGTTGGGTTGCATTGGGCATTGCTGCCCACTGCAGTCCCAATACATAGACAAGGCAATGCACCTTATAGCCTAGTGTTTCAATTGTTGGTGTGTGCTGACATAAAATAGGACAGGATGCATTTTTACGCAGCGCAGGGTTTAGCAGAGCACTACACCACATTGCTGCAGGACACAAGTTGTCATTTTGTGATATTGCATTAAAAGCTCATACCTGTGGGTTTGCCTTATACAGAGCTTACATTTTTAAAAAAAGTAAAAAAAAATTAAATAAATAAAAATCATATCTCTTTGACTTTGATGAAACCTCACTGATTTCTGTGCTGTGTCAACAATAGTAAGTCCTGCTTTTAGTGTGATATAAACCCTGAAATATTACAATGCAGGTCACACGGAACAGCTGTAAATATATTTTATTTTCCAATACTATTAATACAGCCAGCCGCACCCCATTCCCCGGGTAATGCTATCCACAACTAAATTTAACTCTGGAACATAATGTCTGACCGCTCCTTCCATAGAATACTTCTACCTTTCTCTCTGCAGTAGACTCAGGACAGATTTTTATTTATCAGCAATTAGCAAACAGATGTTATTTTAGATGCCATATGGATGAACTACAGGCAGAAATAAAGGACAGACATTAATGCTGCTCTCTATTCATTAATTCATTGTTTCTGTACCTGAATTTTACTTGGTATCAGCCTATTGCAATTCCCAATGCAGCAGCACTAGAAGGGGTGGGACTGGCAGCCAATTAAATTTGTTGACAAGGAACATGCTGATAGGAGGAGACTGAAGAGTGAGCAGAAGGATGATCTCATCTGTCTCCTAGTGCTTACTGCCTGGTCAACAGACTGCAGGTGAAGGGAGGAAACCACTTAATTCCTTAAAGTGGAACTTTAGGTAAAATAAAAAAATGGGCTAACAGGCAGGAATTTTAGTGTAGAAGAGACATGCTTTGTCTCTTCTGCATTAAATTTACTTATCTGCCTGTCCAAACGTCATGTGGCCTTCAGATTAGCACAACAGTGTGTAGAGAACTTCATGGTATGGGTTTCCATGGCTGAGCAGCTGCATCCAAACCTTACATCACCAAGTGCACTGCAAAGTGTCGGATGCCGTGGTGTAAAGCACGCCACCACTGAACTCTAGAGCAGTGGAGACATGTTTTCTGAAGTAACAAGTCACGTTTCTCTGTCTGGCGATTCGATGGACGTGTCTGGGTTTGGCAGTTGCTAGGAGAATGGTACTTGCCTGACTGCACTGTGCCACATATAAAGTTTGGTGGAGGGGGGATTATGGTGTGGGGTTGTTTTTCAGGGGTTGGGCTTGCCCCCCTAGTATCAGTGAAGGGAACTCTTAGGGCATCAGCATACCAAGACATTTTAGGCAATTTCATGCTCCCAACTTTGGGGATGGCCCCTTCCTGTTCCAACATGACTGCGCACCAGTGCACAAAGCAAGGTACATAAAGACATGGATGAGCGAGTTTGGAAAGGAGGAACTTGACTGGACTGCACAGAGTCCTGACCTCAACCACATAGAATTCTTATCTTTATGGATGAATTAGAGTGGAGACTGCAAGCCAGACCTTCCTGTCCAACATCAGTGCCTGACCTCACAAATGCACTTCTGGAAGAATGGTCAAACATTCCCATAGACACACCTAAACCTTGTGGACGGCCTTCCCAGAAGAATTGAAGCTGTTATAGCTGCAAAGGGCGGGCCAACTCAATATTGAACCCTACGGGATGCAATTAAAGTTCATGTGTGTGTAAAAGCAGACGTTCCAATACTTTTGGCAATATAGTGTATATACAATTGATCAAATGCCATTATAGTGTCTCTTTAAGGATGAAAGATATGTTCCGGCGTTATGGTACTTACCAGAGAAGTATCCTCGTCTCTGAGCGTAGCACACACCAAAGCCACATAAAATGATGAGAACACCCACGATCACCACTGCTGATATGATCCCCGCCCAATTCAAGTCCTCTGCAACACGGGAAAATGGTATAATGCATAACATCTTCGTAAATAGACGCTACAGCATGATAGGAATGTATGGCACTATGAGCATTATGTAATGTAGTTCTCAACATTTTACACTAAGGAACTCTTGAAATAACTTTCTGATCTCAGGGAACCCAACAATCTATAGATCAACTTGTGTGTAACCAGCCTGCTCATACATGAATAGAATGTCAGCCAGTTGCTGCTTAACCAGCCAAATTTTGATCCATGTATGCCGGATAAAGGCTGGCCATAGACTGATAGTTTTCATTCATTCAGCCTTCAGGCTATACAGTGCAGGTGGATGCATCCTCCTAAATGGCAACTGTATTCTAACAGCCACTGCCTGCGGCTGCCAAAGTGCCCGAATCACAGCTGCATCTGCTGGATGTTGCTGATGTTCAACCAACAACTTTTAGCCTAGTTCCTTTGATTCTTCGTGGAATGTTGGACAGAAATGGGCCAATGGGGCTACCCAAGAAGCAAATTTTGGCAAGTTCTTCAGGAACCAGGCAAAATTCACAGTGTAAAGCCAGCTTATTTTTCTGATTTCTTATCTTTGGCTGGCATGAAAAAACAAAGCAAAATTGGACAAATCCACAATTTGTCAGCCCAACTCAATACTAGCCATCAGTTGGGCTGTGTAACTTTCAGAGCCACTCCTTATCCCACAAGAAGATTCTCCAAGTTGTGCAATCCGGTCTAATTGTTTTAAACTGACATAGACTGCTTCAGTCAGATACACATCTGCCTGTCTATGGCCTGCGTTTGTTGACACTTAGGGGTCTACTTATAAAACATTTGTTGCGAGAATGCCAGAAATATTTGCTAAAGCTGCACTTGACTTCAATAGATTAATTACTGTAATTAATTACTGTATCGCCAGCTCCATCTAGTGGTCTAAATGCAGTATAGTTGTCTGAAATACCTCAATTTAAAATATACTTCCTTTTGGCCAGTAGATGGAACTGATGGTACAAAAATTAATCTATTAGAAAAAATAAGGGAACATTTTTTTGTTCAGCTTGCAAAAATGCTTCTGTCATTCGGCCAATAAGTGTTTTCTAAGCAGACCCCTTAAAGTGTATGTAAACGAAAAACAATTTCAGACATAATACTATACCTTACAGGGTTGAGCTATGGGTGTGTCAGCCTGAGACAGCACATGTCCTGGCTGTTCCCTTTTTAAACTGAACTGTTCACGTTTGTCAATGCCACCATGGGTATGAAACCGTGAATATTGTTGAGAGAATGCAGCAGGAAGCAACGGCAGGAAGGGACAGACTGGCAGGATTATCAGCTACTTTTGCAACTTCGACAACAAAAGAAGAAAAAAGGCAGCAAAAGCCAAAAAAAAGGAAAGCTTCAGTTTTGTAAAATTGTTTTTTAAATTTCAGCACAAGGAACAATACTTACATTGAAGGAGAAGTGTTCTGATGGCTGTTCTGTTCAGTGAAATCTTATTCCTCCCTCCCAACCTTCCCCATATTCCCACTGCTGTGATCTTCTGGTGCTGCGGTGGTTAGTTGACTATTCCTGCCCTGTCTACCCCCTCCTCCATTCACAGAGATTATCTGATAGCTTCCATCACTGAATACAAATTGAGGATGGATAGCTATGAAAGATTGGCCACTTCCATTCATAAAGCGCTTTATTTTGGGGGAAGCGACAGTACAGCTTCTATAATTGGAGGAGGGAAGCAGAAAAGCCGGACTCAGTCAGCACCTTTGACAAGTGTCTGTGAGAGCAGGGCCGGGACAAGGGGTGGGAGGGGCGGCTGCCCCTGGGCGCAAAAGTTTACTGTAGGGATGGGGGTGCCTTCCTTCTGTTACAAGGCAGGATGTAGGATCCCCTAAGCTTGCACATCTTGATTTGGGGGGGTGCAGTTTTGGCATCTTTGTCCTGGGTGCTGAATGACCTTGTCCCAGCACTGTGTGAGAGGTGCAGCCACTCATGTTAACCTCCGCAGCACCAGATGATCACAGCTGTGGGGGCATGGGGGAGGGGGAAGAGGAATGAACATTTCAACGAACAGAGCAACTATCAGCACAAGGGACATTTCTCATCGAAAGTAAGTACTGTCCCTGGCGCTGACTTTAAAAAATTACCTAAACAAACTTTAAAAGGAATTAACAGATATCATCAAAAGCCTACTGACACAGCTCTGTATATAGATATGAATAAAAGTTATATACATCACTCATATGCACACTCATATATATTTTTAGAGTTGTCCTACTCACCAACTTGCATTTTCTTTGCGGGACACCTCTGTGGTTTGCCGATCCTGTTATTGGCCTCGCAGAAATATTCTCCCGTATCATGTTTTGTGACAGTGCTGAAGTGCTGGGTGGAAAGAATGGCATTGTTACAGACTCAGATCAATACAGATAATGAGGCTAATTAAATCCATGTAATGTCAATCCAGTTAAAGCCATCCAATGGACCGAGTCGTGAGTTAATAATCCCAGAATGAACTGCCTCTAAAGCAAACCATCACCTTCTAAACCTAGGTCGTAGTTTTATATAGGAAACATTTGGAGTTATAAAAAACTAAATGGCAAAACAGCTAAAACATGACTGTCACCTAACAAATGATAAAGGAGAACTGCACTCTGTCAATCAACATTAACATCGACTATGTTTTAACCTTATGATGCTAGCATTAGTATATTTACTTGTTTTAATTTTTTTTGCATTTTTTCAGTGATTTCAGGCCTAGGCAAATGATGTCATACACCCCAGGAGTCATCAGGAGGGGAGGAGGGATTTTCTCAGCAAAGCACAACCTCCTGCCTGCATGCCTGAGCTAAGGACAGATGAATTCCAGGAAGTAAATGCTACATGAATCATTTGCCCTTACTCGAGATGACCACAGCCAGAAATGCTAGGGTGTGTTTTTAAAAATAATTTTTTAGTAAAATAAAGCATTGAGACATAGATGGATGGGTAAGTTTTCTCGGAATATTAAAAATGAATTCAAGTGATAGTAAACTTAGTTTAAAAAAAAATTGCTAACAGGTAGGGTATTTATGACAGAAGAGATCCAGCAGTCTCTTCTGTCATCAAAGCTTCCCCCTGCCTGTCAGGCTTCATGTACACTGAGCTGCGCATGTGCAGCTCATGGTACAATTACGACCCCGATCTTGGCCATGGCAATGTCACTCCCATGCACTTGCATCATCGTTGCCCACCCAAGGCACAGAGCCTGGAAAGAAGACTGGGCAAAGATCGAAGTACCCGGGGCCAGCCAGATACATTACCAGGCAGAGCTGGAGGGTTTTTTTGGCAGGCATGTCTGTCATAATGTCCTAATATGTAGTTCATTCTATGGGTGGCTATTGGCACCACCCAGCTCAACAAACGCCAATTTTGGGTGGCCAAACAGTTCTTGCATCCAAGCAGGTGCAGTCATAAAAATTATTTCAGCTAGTGTGCAGAAACTTGCTGTAAAGACAAAGATTACAAGCACTTGTTTTATCAGCGGAATTGAAAATTAGATAACGATCTTTGAAGGAACATGTAAGCCAGTTTAGAGCCTACAATGTGGTCCTCTAATGTTTAAAGTGTGGCCCTGCAATCATTGATTTGCAATGGGGCCTTTAATAATAGTAATCTTTAGCAGTCTCATGCAACATGTTCCTAGTCTCTGACTGTCTCCTACAGCAATACTTCAGTCTCCAACCATTCCTATAAAACAGTCTTAGACCATTTCTTCCAGCAAGTCTTCAGTCTATTGCCGTGTTCCTGATTTCATATGGGGCCTCATTTGAGGTTCCCAATACCTTGTAAGTTGACAACCACTGGTCTACACCCTCAAGTTCTGCACACATCATCAGATGGACAGGGTTCTTTTGGAGCCTAAATCTGAAGGGGTAGGGATATGTTAGGCTAAATTGTAATGAGCAGTAGCCCACCTGACACAAGACCTCCCTTTTCGTGGTAGCCAGCTCCCACCAATGTTTTGACAATGAGTGTTAACACAAGCACTCAGGTGGGCTGTAAAACAAACTAACCAACACATAATGTCAGACTCTATTATAGTAGTCACAGGTGCAGAAGCAGACTGACCATTTGGAAACTCGGGCACTGCCCGAGGGCCTGGGGTCAGTAGGGGGCGCCATGAGATGCCACTGGTACCTTTTTCATAGGCTTTTTTGAGTTTGGGCAAGGACACAGGGGCCCCATGATCCCCTATTGCCCGGGGGCCCCATGAGTTGTCAGTCCGCCCCTGCACAGGTGGACAGAGCTTGGAACACAGCTCCCACCAATGTTTTGCCAATATCCCTGATAAGTATACAAAACACTAGTGGGTAAGTCCGCATGAAAGCACCTACCGAAGGCTATCATTTCTGTTAAAGGAAAACTGATCCTTAGACCATAAAAAAACAGGCATCGACACAAAGGGGGTTATTTACTAAAGCTGGAGCGTGCAAAGTTAGGCTCACTTCTGCATAAAAACCAATCAGCTTCTCACTCCAGCTTGTTCAATTAAGCTTTGGCAATAAAACCTGGAAGATGATTGGTTTCTGTGCAAAAGTGAGCCTGATTTTGCACTCTCCAGCTTTAGTAAATAAAACGGAAAATGTCTGCCTCCGTTTTTTATTGTAGACAGTTAAAAATTTGAAGATGCAAATCCGCTTACCAGAGTGCCTGTGGCCTTATCCAACTTATAAGTCACATTGGCAGACCTGGCGTTTGGGATTTGGTTATCCAAAGGTAAACCATCTTTAAACCACCGATATTCGGAAGCTGGGTTCCCTTCCTTCTCCCGACATTTCAGTTCGACAGCGCTGCCACTAATAGCAGAGTTGGGAATATCGCACACTGGAGTGCTTGGGGCCACTGTGGAAGAAAACATTGGCATTACTTAAAGAGACACCAAACTCTGGTTTAAAAAAAATCTTTTCAAGTATGTTAACCCAAAAGTACTCTCAGCCTCCTGTTAGAAAATGCCTACATCTGTGCTCCATGGTCCCATGGTATATAGGAACATAGCCATCCTCTCTTGCTTGCTCACGAAATGTATTATGGAATTTGTAGTGCGCGTAGAGCAGTGTACATGGCCAACAAGCACTTCCAAATAAACAAAAGTGAGGGGGGAAAAGGACAGGTTTGGAAGGTCACAGAGGACATTACAAGGGGGCAAAAAACACAGAAAGAAATGATTTCCTGAAAAATAGATTACAGGGCCATTGATTAGTGAGTCTGTATAAATACATTTGGAGAATAAGCATATTCTTTAGAGTCACTTTAAATTTTTCCACATTCCCCTCCAGGAAATCACACTTTCTTTTGTGACAGAAATATAAAGTAAGGCTCAATTCATTCTGCTGCGACCCCAAAGTTGTGTGACTTCCAGTGTGACTTTTCATTGTGACTTGTTTGCGACTTCAATGCGACTTTCATGTTTTGTGACTTTGACTTAAAAAACCCTTGCAGCCAGAGTTGCAAAGATAAGACAAGTATAGGACTAGCTTGTGACTTTTGTGGTTTTACAGTGCAGTCTATGACACTCATGTTGCACCAAAGACGCAGAAAAGTAGTGCAGGAAAAAAGGTGCTTTGCCACTGCAACTTGAGTTGCAGCAATGAAGACAGCACCCATTGAAATGAATGTGTGAATATGTATATATATATATATATATATATATATATATATATTTATATATATATATATATATATATATATATATATACAGTGGGGATCGAAAGTTTGGGCACCCCAGCTAAAAATTTGTATTAATGTGCATAAAGAAGCCAAGGAAAGATGGAAAAATCTCCAAAAGGCATCAAATTACAGATTAGACATTCTTATAATATGTCAACAAAAGTTAGATTTTATTTCCATCATTTACACTTTCAAAATAACAGAAAACAAAAAAATGACGTCTGCAAAAGTTTAGGCACCCTGCAGAATTTATAGCATGCACTGCCCCCTTTGCAAAGCTGAGACATGCCAATGTCATGGATTGTTCTCAATCATCGTCTGGGGAGACCAGGTGATGTCAATCTCGAAGGTTTTAAATGCCCAGACTCATCTGACCTTGTCCCAACAATCAGCACCATGGGTTCTTCTAAGTAGTTGTCTAGAAAACTGAAACTGAAAATAGTTGACGCTCACAAAGCTGCAGAAGGCTATAAGAAGATAGCAAAGCGTTTTCAGATGTCAATATCCTCTGTTCGGAATGTAATTAAGAAATGGCAGTCATCAGGAACAGTGGAAGTTAAAGCAAGATCTGGAAGACCAAGAAAAATATCAGACAGAACAGCTTGCAGGATTGTGAGCAAAACAATTCAAAACCCACGTTTGACTGCACGATCCCTCCAGAAAGATCTGGCAGACACTGCAGTTGTGGTACACTATTCCACTATAAAGAGATACTTGTACAAATATGGTCTTCATGGAAGAGTCATCAGAAGAAAACATCTTCTACGTCCTCACCACAAAAATCATCGTTTGAACTTTGCAAATGAACATACAGACGCGCCTGATACATTTTGGAAACAAGTTCTGTGGACCGATGAGGTTAAAATTGAACTTTTTGACCGGAATGAGCAAAGGTACGTTTGGAGAAGAAGGGGCACAGAATTTAATGAAAAAAACCTCTGTCCAACTGTTAAGCATGGGGTTGGATCAATCGTGCTTTGGGGTTGTGTTGCAGCCAGTGGCACAGGGAACATCTCACGAGTAGAAGGAAAAATGGATTCAATAAAATTTCAGCAAATTTTGGATGGTAACTTGATGCCATCTGTGAAAAAGCTGAAGTTAAAGAGAGGATGGCTTCTACAAATGGATAATGATCCTAAATACACCTCGAAATCCACGGGGGATTACATCAAGAGGCGTAAACTGAAGGTTTTGCCATGGCCTTCACAATCTCCTGACCTCAACATAATTGAAAATCTATGGATAGACCTTAAAAGAGCAGTGCGTGACAGACAGCCCAGAAATCTCAAAGAACTGGAAGACTTTTATAAGGAAGAATGGGCAAAGATACCTCTAACAAGAATTGAAAGACTCTTGGCTGGCTACAAAAAGCGTTTACAAGCTGTGATACTTGCCAAAGGGGGCAGTACAAGATATTAACTCTGCAGGGTGCCCACACTTTTGCAGACACCATTTTTTTGTTTTCTGTTATTTTGAAAGTGTAAATGATGGAAATAAAATCTAACTTTTGTTGACATATTATAAGAATGTCTAATCTGTAATTTGATGCCTTTTGGAGATTTTTCCATCTTTCTTGGCTTCTTTAAGCACATTAATACAAATTTTTAGCTGGGGTGCCCAAACTTTCGATCCCCACTGTATATACACACACACACACTATATTGACAAAAAAAAGTATTGGGACAACCCTCCAAATTATTGGATTCAGTTGTTCCAATCACCTCCATGGCCACAGTTGCATAAAATCAAGCACCTAGGCATGCAGACTGCTTCTACAAGCATTTGTGAAAGAATGGGTTGCTCTCAGAAGCTCAGTGAATTCAAGCGTGGTACTGTGATAGATTGCCACTTGTGCAATAAGTCCATTCGTGAAATTGCCTTGCTACTAAATATTCAACGGTCAACTGTTAGTGGTATTATAACAAAGTGGAAGCAACTGGAAACAACAGATACTCAGCTACGAAGTGGTGGGCCACGTAAAGTGACAGAGCGGGGTCAGTGCAGGCGTCCCAATACGTTTGGCAATATAGTGTATATATATATTTTTTGTATTTTATTCTTTTCCTTTGGATTACAATTCCCCTTTAAGGATTACAGGAACATCTAATTCCATTGAAAAATGAATTTGATGGCTTGATGAGTCTTTTTTCCCAGCCTGATTAAGTAGATAAAGGCAGCAGCTATATTTTATTCTAGACGTGCAGGTTACCTGGCTGCTAGCCCTGCATGAAGCCCAATATGGCTGACTCTGCTATGTGTCTGAGATGGATGTACTTTAAATCTGCACTCCTTTGCATTATTCTAAAATATTACATTATGTTCTGCAATCTGCCATGTATTTTTCTTCCTAAGTAAGAAAGAGAGGTGATTTCCTCTGTGGAGCAAGTGCCAGCATTTCCATTATTTAATGAAGTGCTCTTTTACGTGATATCTTCTGGATGAGTCACTTGTACAGAAAGCAGATTCTTGGTTATTAGTGTATTGTTAGACAATTAGCAGGAAGCTGGGTTGGTGTAAAATGGCCCTCGGACAAATCTGCTTAAGAAACATGTTTATGTATAAAGCTAGCGTAATAAGCCAACAGTGTGCTCAGCACAGTTCAGAGATCTGCGGGGGTGGACATTTCACACTGCACACCTCATTTCCTGTAACTGCAGTTTGGCTTTCATTCTGTATGCTAACCTAATTCCAGCACATCAGAGATGTGAGTTTTATAGAAAACCATTCTTCTGGCAGAGAGGCAGAAAGAAATGTCTTCTATACGATAAATTGCAATTTCACTCTAACAGGCTTATGGAAAGCAATGCTTGGTAAGGGTAGCACATTTTTGTTTTCCCTAACTGTCCATGAATGTAAAAATTACAAGCAATTGAATTATGTACTGATTCTGTCAATTAATGTGAAATTCTAGCTTCTTTAAGAAAAACAAATAACTTCCAGCTCAACGAAGGTACATAATAAGTCAAACAGATTTCTTTCTTTTGGCTGTGTATACACTGAGCACAGGACATGGCACAATACTGAATTTAACATGGGAAAACGCACACTTAAAAATTAGATATCAATTGCATATCAGGTATCATGTAGCTAAAAATTTAAACAAAAACTATATTGTACAAATTTTTTTCTTTAAATCACAAATAATCAAATGCACAGGAATACCCGAATAAAATATTCAGATAATCTCAGCAAGTAGTCAAATAACTCAAACTATCAAGAAACTATCATAAATCAATCTTCTGTGCTAAAGAACTATAAACATATATATAAAAGTGAATTGATAAAACTAAAATGATTATTTAAAATTATATATAATCCAAAACAAAAGTCCAAATAAATCAGTCCACAAGATGATCACCACTGAGAAAGACTTGTGCAGAATGAGTGAATACGTAAATATATGTGAAGTGCCCCCTCTCAGGTGTGCACTCACCAAAAGGTGTTGCCAGGATTTAAGTCTTGCTGTGTTGTTCCTGCTGTACAGTATGGAGTATTAGGAGGAGGAATTTGTATACTGGAGTTCAAGAGCACCTGTCCTGGGATTCTTGTTTTTCAAGATATAAGGAGATTAAAACATCACAGTGATCTGATTCATCTCTTGAAAATCGTCTGTTAAAGCCTAGTGTGCCCACCATGAAAGTGGGAGGCAACACCTTTTGGTGAGTGCACACCTGAGAGGGGGGCACTTCACATATATTTAGGTATTCACTCATTTTGCACAAGTATTTCTCACATGGTGATCGTCTTGTGGACTGATTTATTTGGCCTTTTCTTTTGGATTATATATAATTTTAAATAATCATTTTAATTTTATCAATTCACTTTTATATATATTTTTATAGTTCTTTTGCACAGAAGATTGATTTATGCACCACCTAAATACTTGCTAGAGTGTTTTTGCTTGATGATTTGTTTACTTTTTAAAGTGGCAGCATAGTTTATATGGTTACATACAGATATTATTCAATAGTGATAGGTATCACTCATTTATATATTCAGCGCAGTTTGTTGGTTATACACCTTCATCACTTTTATATTCTGCAAATAACTCAAACTACCCACAAAATATAGGGAAATTCAGTTTGGAAAGAGCTTAGAACATTCCCAAAAAAGACAAAAAAATCTTTGATGCAAAAACTATGTTGTACAAAAATATTTACAAAATCATGAAAAATCAAATTTCCAGGACTATCCAAATAAAATATTCAAATAATCTCCACAAATAGTCAAATAAAACTACTTTAATAATATAATATAGCAGAAATAATTTTAGAAAAAGCTTAGGGCATTCCTAAAACAGGCAAAAAATCTTTGACGCAAAAATTTCATTGTACAAAAATAGTGCCAAATCTCGAATAATGAAATTTGGAGGACAACTGAAATAAGATATTCAACTAATCTCCACAAATAATCCAAAAATTCCAACTACCCAGATAATATGATAAAAGAGAATTAATTTTAGACTTTGGAAAATTTCAGAAATAGACAAAAATATTACAAAATCACAAATCAAATTCCCAGGACTACCCAGATAAAATACCTAAAAAAAAAAAAAATATATATATATATATATAGGTAAATATTTTATCCAGGTAGTCCTGGGAATTTGATGTTTTATTTTTGTAAATTTTTTTGTCCATTTTTGGAATGTCCTAAAGTTTTTCTAAATACATTTATCTGCATAAAAGTACCACTACAAAAGGTACAATTTTTAAGGAAGATAGCCTGCTAAAGAACATAGCACAGCTTGTCTTGTGCTGCTACAAAGTGTTAATGAACTGGGACCTTCAATTCACATTTAAACTAAGTATACCAGTGGCATCCATAATTCATACAGCCTGCATTTGTAATATGTTCTTAGGCTGTATACATGTGTCACAGGCAACAAATGAACAAAGAGAGAATTGAAATCATAGTAATAGGGAATCAAACAGTTGTCATAACACCGAAAAGATAACTTTGCCAGAAAATCATGGATGACTGCTAAAATGGAAGAGTAAGTTTTAATAACAATGCATTACAAAAATATTTCAATGGCAAACATCAACATATAGCGTGGGTTTCCTCTGGGTACTCTGGTTTCCTCCCACACTCCAAAGACATGCTGGCAGGGTAAATGGATCCTGTCTAAATTGGCCCTAGTATGTATATGTATGAATGTGAGTTAGGGACCTTAGGTTGTACGCTCCTTGAGGGCAGGGCCTGATATGAATGTACAATATATAAATTGACAAAATTTAAAATTGGCTATAAAAGTGCCTGTAATAAACAGAATAATAAATAGTATTGTAAGGAGGACACACTGCCAGCTGGTGTTGGCAGTAGTAAACCATGCAGAAGCAGGGACAGCCAGGACCAGTCCAAGCAGGTTTGTCCTGAACTCTTATTCAGTAAGGCAGCAAACAAATAATCTTCAGTGCAGTAGGCTTTGTATGGCAAAACTACAACATAAAACAAACATACTGTAACATCTGCTCACCGAATCCACTAACTAAACTCATGATCAGGTCATGACAAGCAAGGTGTCTCATAATGGGTTCCCCAAGCAAACAGGCAGAACATGTACGCTTTTAGTGTTTTTCCAGCACTCAGCTTTCATTTCTCACAAAAGAGAGAGTGAGACAGGAAGCAAGGAAAAAAGGAAGGAAGGAAGAAAAGGAAGGAAAGAAAGAAAAGGAAAGAAAGGACAGAAATGAAAGGAAAGAAAGGAAAGGAAAGAAAGAAAAAAAAGAAAGAAAGGAAATAATCCCTGATCAGTCAGTCCTGATTATCAGTCAGTCCACATATATATATATATATATATATATATATATATATATATATATATAAAGGCTGTGGATGGACAGCTGAGACTAATAATGTCTGGTTATCAGGTACGATTTGGACCTAGGCATGGCGTCTTTATTCCAGCCAAAGCTCTACCAAGCCTCCAGGCTCCATGACCCAAACAGAGCTTATTAAGACTCTAAGAAAACAAAAAGTTTGTTTTCTTTACATTAATCTTAAACCTTGGAGCCAATCAACATCTGTATGTGGGAAACCTAAATGACACATACACACCATTGTCAATTCTGCCAGCCAGTGCCTCACAATACATTGTATATTTTGGTGCCAGCAATCCAGTTTATGCCTACAGCCCACAAAATGTACATCCACAATTGGGAGATTGCAGCAGGGATTGATTTAAATTGAAGGGGAAACCTAATAATATAAGCAATTAAATGCAATCTGTAGGCTTTGTGTAAATATTACCATGAAATTGGTTATCCTGTATATACGAGTATTCGTATATCAAAAATGTTACAGATTTGTGCATTATAACAAATGTTAAATTGCATATCAGGTATCATGTGACCAAAAGATTGTGTAATTCTTGAAGTGAGAACAGGTCCCTTTTCCATAATGCAAAAATTTTGTTGATAATTATTACCCAAGCTGTACATTATCTTTCATACAAATCATGTTTTCATCATCATATGCCTCTTTCCTTCACCAGGGACATGAAAGCATTTGCATAAGGAGAGGCAGCCTTTAAACCCTTCACAGCACCCCTTAATTGTAGGAAATAAGGAAAGGCTACGTAGCTCAAAACTGTTGCCTTCTGTAACTTACTGGGAAACAAAAAACTACACTTAAGTGCTGATATATATATATATATATATATATATATATATATATATATATATATATACATACACACACTTCTATACTGTATGTGTACATCTCCATGTAAAAGAAAAGAAATCTCAGCATTATGTATTAGTAGAATAGAATGTCCATTATTTACACTTTGTTAAAAAAAAGCTGTTTTTCCTGGATAGAAAACAAAATGGAAACTGGCCAATAGAAGGAATATAAACAAATCTAATTCTGAGTGATTTGTCTTGTAAATGCAGCAGCCAGCCATGCAAAGTCTGCAGATGATACATTTCTACTTAATCAGACAGAAAGAATCCAAATTCAATTAATTTTTAAAAGTGCAGTATAAAATAAACATTTTTTTTAGTGGTTTGGATTTGTCACCAGATAAATCTCCTACAATTACTGGGTTTGCTGCATAGAACAGGATTTAGCTACACTCCAGCCTTAGCTGGGGCCACATGCTCGGTCTTTATTTCTGAGGCACCATAGTTATTAATATTTTGTGATCTGATATTCTTCACTTACCTATGCAGCATGGCCTTATTCATTTTCTTTCCTCTGATAAGCATATAAAATCATTTGTAAACCCCCCACCCCCTGTAAGTACGTCTGCCTTTGTATTTCTGGCCTCACAGCTGACCCCAGCAATGCAGTTTTGTCTCTGATCCCCCATGGGATTCATTCAAATAAATTCAGGATGTGATGATGCTGCAGAATTATCAAAGTCTGAGTGGGAAAGAACCCACAAGGGGGTGGAGACATGATCATGGTACTGGGGGTCAAAAGATTTAATAAATAACATCATGGCTAGAGTTTAATTTGAATTGGTGGCCAGACTATTGACATTTTTAGCATTTATGTATATATTCGTAACAAGCACAAGCACAACAAGCACAAGCCCTCACTGACCTCTGTAGCTATTTACACTGTGGAGCAATCCATTTTCAAAACTTACTGCAGAAATAGGGAAGCTGTTCAAATTATATCCTTAGCTCATTTCCCCTTGCTTCTCCCACTTAGCAATGCCACAGCAGCTCAGCACTCTTGCTTCTCCCCTCCCAACTGTAACTCAGCAGCTCAGCTCGACCAGCTCCTTCCTCCAACAGTGTCTCAGCAGCTCAAGTCAACCTGCTTCCCCCAACCAGCTATAACTTAGCTGCCCCTGCTCCTCCTTCAAGCAGTAACCCAGCAGCTTAGCTAAAGCAGTAACCCAGCAGCTTAGCTCACCCTGCTCCCTCTACCAAAATGTATTCAGCAGCTAAATTCCCCCAGTTCCTCCCTCCCAATAGTGACTCAGCAGTCTTCTAACCTTTAACATAAACACAGGTGGAGTTGAGCTGCAGACTTACAAATTCAGTGCTTCTGTTGTAAATTTGATCATGAATTGTTTAACAGTGCCTGCAGCTACAGAGATTAGCCTAGGTATAGCCTTGGCATAAGTTACTTAAAAAAAGAGGAATTTTTTAGTGCATTCAAACATCATTTGGACACAACTTCATTAAGC
Organism: Staurois parvus; assembly: GCF_062004578.1. Taxonomy (NCBI): domain Eukaryota; kingdom Metazoa; phylum Chordata; class Amphibia; order Anura; family Ranidae; genus Staurois; species Staurois parvus. Next base: position 65,012 of record NW_028318784.1, read on the forward strand.
CTGGTCCTTCATCACCTTTCATTCTGTAGGAAAGAGCTTGGCCAGGTTGAAAAAGCTACAGATGAGTAAGCAGGTAGTTAGGATTATATTGGTTATGACTGGCACATGCAAAGTGCCAAGTAGAATCTGACATCATCTCCTTGGGGATGTATATTCTTAGCAAGCAGGTGATCTGGTGTCCTCCAACAACCCTTGATATACCAGTAGGTTAGTTGGCTCTGGTCGTGTTTTTGGTGCCAGTTTCCGAGTGCTCTCTGAAAAGCAAGCTGCGGCCTGAAAGTTCCATTCAAACCACCGCACTGCACACCCGCCAACCAAACATATCCATACGGAGCTATTCAGTTCAGTATACTCTATTGGAGCTGGTGCACAGATGGCACTTAGCAGGGGTCAAAACTGCCTGCCAATCATCCAGTTTAAGTGACCTATTTGAACAAGCCCCCACAGTCACAACAGCTGAGCATAATGTGTGTTTGTATGACAGATGTAGATAAAACAGTCTGGAACCTGCTTCAAAGATAGGGACTTGTGTATACAGTCTATACAGAATACATCCATACTTTAATTACTATTCAAGTACTATTCAGTTTCTGCAATACCAAAAAATATACAAGCCTAGAGATAATTGTTATAGCTTTCTGTCACCAACAGATGCAAAAAGCATATGACCAGAACATGGAAGTCTATACAATAGCCAATCAGAATTCCAAGAGAGGGATGTAATTTGGAACAGGAAAGTGGAAAATGGTTAAAACAGATGAAAACTGTGAGAACACTAAGTTGTGTATATATAACAAATTCACACAGCAATTTGCCCAGTGAAAGTACATGTACACAGGCTATATCCTGTACTATTCAAAGGTAAATCATTGATTTTAAATCTCACAATTTTCATCCCCATTTTGCCCATTAGATGGAGCTATTATAGGAAATTCCTACCATACTTAATTCCATCTAGTGGGCATATGCAGTTATTTCAATTTAAAATCATTTATTTACATTCGAACAGCACAGGATATAGCCTATTTACATTTACCTTTTGCCCCATTTGCACAGAAGCAATGTACATGCACGTTCCCTGGTATGCAAATAATTTTTTTTAGAAATACATCTGTATGTATAAACATGTTTCCCCTAGAAATAACTGGGGTCATGATTGTAAATAAACAAAACTGGAAGAGGGAGTATGTAGTTAAAGGTTCTTCATTATCATAAAGGTTTTTAAAAAATAAAAAAAAGTATATATTCTCAAAAAATGTCTTTACATGCACAGTAAAGTTCATATCTTGCAAGGTCCCAAATCCTGTACATAGGCGGCCTGCATACACCAATTGCTTGTACAAGCCTGGCTAAATGCTGACTTTATACTCTGTGTTACTATAGTGTTTTCCTCCTGCCCTTTGGAATGTCAGCACAGCAGGCCGCTGTTAGTGCAGCCACAACATGAACCAGCAGGAAGCTAGAAGATGAACAATGGAGCTGGAACCAAAATCCTCTGAGCATAATCAGCCCTAAAATTGTAAGTCTGTCAATTTCTTCTAAAGGATAAAATAAAATACTTATAGCCCATTTCCAGCTGCAGGATTTGTGTCCTAAATAATAAGGCCGGCCTTTGCTAAAAAAAAAAAAAGAAAACTAGCTCTCCTTGTAAAACTCACCCAACCTTTGGTTCTGTCTCCTCAAAAAGTCCTCTTCGCCACTAGATGTTAGTCCTCTTTCAGGTTCATTTGGAATTACAGGATAATCCTAACTACTCCTGAAACTGTCCCCGTCCCCCGCCTAAAACCTATGCTGACTCACCTGTGTACGAAACAACTGTATACTTGTACCTGTTTCAGCCCACTCCAGTCTGGTCATGTGATTCCCTGTTTCAGCCAGTGCTGGCTGCAGGGAAGAAGAGGGAGCACTGACAACGGATGGGCCATTGAAGCCTATGGGTGACGTCTCAACTCCAGGCTTTACTAGCCATTTTCGGAGCCCTCCTCTCCCTTGCAGCTGCCGCTGGCTGACATTGGAGATCACAAGATCTGGAGCCTGGAACAGCTTGGAAATGGGTAAGCATATATCTGTATATCTTACACAGGCTAGTAAACAAAGGTGTTAAAGTGTTACTAAACTGAGGAGGGTACAAGGCACAACTTTATCAAAACAGCTCAGTTTGAAGCTATTAACCACCACAGAGCCAGCAGTTCAGAGAAAGGAAGAGGACGGGGCATCCCTGAACAGAAGTTTTCTACAGGATTTCACTGATTGCACAATGTGGGGACACACTCATTACAGGTACGTAATGTGACTAATAGTGTACAGAAAAGTAAAACTTGGCAAAACTTCAGCTTTAAAGGAGATTATCATGTTATTTTCAAGAAGATATGTACTGCACACTGTGTAAGGAGAGTGGCTCAATAGAAGATTGTCACTCCAGCATATCAGAAAAGCAAATGACTCATTGCACTCCGGGGTGCAGCAACATTTCTTGTTTATTTATACAGTAGCAGAGTCACCTCTGGTAGATTTTGTGCTAAACAGTGCTGTTGCAAAAAGCCCTCTTCAGCGCAAAACATTTTAGGGGTAACCCCTGTTGCTGTTTATAAACCAGAAATGTCACTGCAGCCCGAAGTGCAATAAGTAATTTCCTTTTTCTGACTTCCATGTTATCTTTTATTGTCAGCTCATGTGCTCCCACAGAAAGCAGGAACTTGCACCTTAAAGTGCACCTGTCCCCAGACCATGGACACTTAAGCAGTAAAAAGGTTTCCAAACAAGCCATCACTGACCTCTCTAGTTGCATGTAATGTAAACTAATGTATTGCAAAAATATGAAAGATCATACCATAGTCTCTAGGTCAGGTTTCAGTCATTTTTTTAACAGCATGGAAACACCTTCATTGTGTTCACATTACAGGCCTGGCAGGTGACCTAGATTCTATTTCCATAAGCAATCACTGAGATTTCAGTGCCTCACTTGTGAGTTTTTAAAAATAATTTCTCCACAATTCTTATAGCTACAGATGTGAATGAGGGTTTATTTTCAAGTGCTTTTTTAGAATATGATAAACTTCAGTGTACATATCCTCGGCAAAGGTTCACTTTAAGCACGAAAAACGTCACCCTGATTTCTCTCACCTAAGACAGTCAAAGTGATAGTAATTTCATTGAAATTTTTTTTGTCTTGAGGAGCGCTGACTTCACAGCGATATTTCCCTGAGTCTCCTCTTGTTAGGTTTCTAATCCTGATACTGGAGGTTTCCATATCTGCTCGTGTTGCCAAGCCACCTGCCAAGAGAAAAAGAGAGAAAGAGGATAATGTTTAAAGCAGTAATATTTCCCAAAAACAAAAATGTAATATATTGAAGCTTACCAAGCTTAGATGTGATGGCTGCATTACTTTTCTTTTCTTAGAGCCTTTTCCTCCTTCTCATCTGGCCAGTAAGTCTGTTAGTTTTTCAATTTTAACAGACCAAGCTGTCCAGAGAAAATGCCAGTTAAAGGGTTAAATAGGAATGAACAAATTAGCTCCTGCTACTGCTTCTTCCTCTCACACTCCAGCCCTGTTGTACAGGGATTGCAAGAAGCTGAAAGCAGCTCAAACTCAAGTACTTACACTGCTTACATTTAAAAAATACATTTAATGATGTATTAATCACTTCAGCCCCGAAAGGTCTTACCCCATTCATTACCAAGCCATTTTTTGCTATTTAGCACTTTAACTGGTAATTGCACGGTCATGGGACACTGTATCCAAACTAAATTTATATTGTTTTTTTCTTTTGGTCATATTTGATCAATGCTGAATTTTTTTATTCTTATTATATGAACAAAAAAAGACTTTTGAAGAAAAAGTTTGAAGAAGTTTGAAAGTTTTCCTTTCTGCTATAAAACATATCCAATAAAAATGTTTTTAAAAAAAAATCTAATTTCTTCATAAATTTAGGCCAAAATGTTTAGGTCAAGAAATAGCCTCCAGAGCAGTTTGGATTTTGGACATCATGGGGCAGTTTTTTGGCATGTTGTATGTGGGTCTAAATTGTTTGTGGCTTTTATAGTAGAGTATAGTAAAGTATCAGTTTTAAATTTTGGTTGAGGGTTAGTTATGGGGCTTAGGTTGAGGGCACACAACCTAAGGGCCGGTTCGCACTATAGAAACGCAGTATGTTCTACTTTTTTTTCTGCAACTGGAACACACTGGAACTGCAAGCACTGATGTGAATAATGACATTGACAACCATTTAACCTACTTCCTGTGCGTTTTGAATGCAGAAAAAAAAAGCAACTGAAACACATGTAGTGTGAACTGGCCCTAAAGGATAAGTGTACTTTTACAGAAAGTACCCTGATCCTTTTTCTCTGGGTCTCTCTTGCAAATTCTCACCCACCTTTCCCTGCACAGATCCACTGCAGCTGGCTTCTGGGAAGCAAATAGATGAAGAGGCTGCAGTGGAGATATTAAAGCTGAGCTAAAGGAAAATATAAAAGACACAAATTAATGCAGCTATGTGCAGTGCAGTGAGCTGCGATAAAATATACATTTTTATGCAGCTCACTGGATGGCACTGTATGTGCGGTGACATAAATGAAGTGTCATTTCAAGTACAGTTACCCAAAAAAAGAAACGATGTGATGCAGTAAAATGAGTAGCACACCGCCCCTTACGCACGGCTCACTCCTGCTGAAAAAGACAGCCGCCCTTACATTAAACTGGAGCAGGTAGTGTGAACAGGGCCCCTAAATAGGTCTGCTACTTCTCCTTGCAATGTCCAATCACAAGCTGGGGGTGGGGAGCAGACCTTTAAAGCTGTTAAAGCAGAGTGTTTCTTCTCTGCTTTAAAGTATAAAACCTTCCATGGTCAGCTGCGCCCCATCCCCCAATACTTAAGCCCAATCTCGATCCAGTGCTATGCCCGAATGCAGCGGTGCTGCTCTCTCTCCTTACTGGGCGTAAGGAGGTTTGGGGGCCACTCTAGGTAAAATCATTGCACAGTGCAGGTAGATATGAAATGTCTGCTATTTAAAAAAAATACTTTATAATCACTTTATTTTGTTACTGAACTTGTGAAATTTGTGCAGCAAAATTTCCAGCACCTGAAAAAAAAATTGCAGTTTTAGGAAGGCCAAGTGATGTATCAAAAGCCTCACCATGGTGAACAGACGGAAGGTTCCAGTATGACCACAGAGAAGCACAATGCAATATCTCATAGTATACTTGATAGCATTCAAGATACCATCGTATGATGAAACAAAACCTTACCCACTAAAGAGTTTTGAAAGAAGACAAAGGAGATTTCTTCATTGAGAGCCACTTTTTTCCACTCTAGCCTAACGATCTGCTCCTTTTCCAATTTATAATTACAGCTGAGAAGCGCCTCTGTTAAAAAAAAAATTAAAACAATGAAACAACAGACAGCTAAAGGGTAAAATTTCACTTAGCAATGTACACAGGGGACGCAGCCTTTCTGACCACTACTGCCATTGCTGATCTGAGAATACCTGTTGGAAGATCTATTCCTAACCACATCCACTGCAGGCTTCTGATACAAGCTCTCTGACCATTATTTGGTTTTCAATACAAACACTGCTTGAGTGCAATCACTTGTGTGTGCATAGCTTCTAAAGTTCTGAGATGAGAAAGATGTTTGTCTTCTATATGGACTTGACTGAAACAACTTTGTAGAAGGAAACACAGACGCAAAAATGCATTGACATGTGGGAATTTTTTAATAACGCATGACCAATTTTAAGCAAGCAAAAGATTCTAAATAACTTTGCATTGACTTCTTGGTATACTCTTAGAACTCTCTACAATGACCCCCCCCAGTCTACCTTTATAACCTAACTCCAGCCTTGCAATCACAAATAGTTTGGGCCGAGACGACCAAAACAATTTCCTTTACTAATAAATGTGTATAAATTGTATGTGGCATCAGCTGCACACAGTATATAGTGATGTGTTTCAGCAGCAGTAGAAGTGCCTTCATACTGTATGTTTTGCTAAAAAGTGTCCCTCTTTCTCATCTTAGAAATTTGGAAGGTACATGTGTGTGATCTTCAGCTTGAGCTATTTTGCTCTGTAAATGTGAATTTTACAACAAAGAAGCAAAAGAGACAGAGGAAAGCAAGAGAAAATGAACCTCAAAGATCCACCTGCTGGCTGGGCAAAAGACTGTAATCATGTTCTTTATTTTACTATTTTAATTTTTAGACCTGGCTATAATAAATAAAAAAAAATATACCAAACAGCTGCCGTAACTTAAGGCTAGATTCACATATGTGTGTGCGTCTCCCGCAAGTACAGAAGCCCATAGACTGCTGTACACTTGAGAAAAGGTGGAAATAAGTCCTTGACCCTTTTTTAAAATGTGCCACGCGGAACCGTATGATGTTGTGGCACCATGTGGTTTTGGGCACAGGTGTTGATGCATGGGGGGGGGGTGCACATCTGGTAATGTGTTCCCGACCTGCACTAATATGACCCTAGCCTTAAATGGTTTTTAGCTCCCAGCAGCTGTTGGCAGAAAAACAAAAAACACAACACTTACAACCCAGAAATTTCCATTCACTGATTTGGGTTCTCTCAGTCCAACCAGCCAAGGGCCATCTGGAACTTCTGTTTCTTTGCTGCAGCCAGGGCTTCTATTAGAAACCACGGGGCCCCATACAGCCAACCTGACAGGGCCCTTCCACCAAAGAAAACCCAGTTTACAAGGCTTCAGTTATGAATGAACACAGTCAGTAATTGTTATGGATCACTCATTGTATTCATTCAGGAAAGGAGGAGGCTAGTGAACATGAGGGGGAAATTACTGGAACTGATCCCCTGTATGGCTTTCTCTGCAGCAGCTGAAAGCCAGCGGGAGGGAGAGGAGAAGAAACCACCCCATCTGACCACATCTGATTCACCCAGCTGCGTGGACCCCCCTGCTGGCATGGGCCCCAGTACAGGAGGACTGGTGGTACCCCCCTTATCCACAGCCCTGGCTACAGCCAAGACTGAAAGAAGCAGCCAATTAATGCCTCTGCCTCACATAGAGCCCTCCTTTTGGCTGTGGTAAGAAAGTTTAAGTGCCTGAAGGACCACTTGGTCAGGAAGAAAAACGTGTCAGGGAACATTTCATTATTTCAAGATTATAAATAATATTGTTATAATGGCCACATCAACCTCATTTCCTTGGTTCTGCCTCCATTATCAAACTGGACCGGACTGTTCCTCTAACAATAAGGAATGACACCAAGGTATGTGACACGCAGGAGAGATGTTGATCCCAGTTCCTGAGATAGTTTACAGAGAGTGCCAGGGTTATCCAGCAGAAATATGTGACAAGGCGTCTCTGCAGAGGCACGCTGACCTTGCTGTTAAATCATTGCTGATGCAGAATTATTGTACACGGAGGACAGAACTAAAATAGATTGAAGGTTTCTTGAAGTTTAAAGATGAATTAATAAGTTGGGGGGGGGGGGGGTGACAATGCTAGCATGGATCATTGTTATCAAAGCAAGCTATCAGTGTCTTGTTGGCAGCAGAAGTAACACAACAATTAAAGGGAAGCTGGCTAAATGGGAATCCTGGCTGATTCCATGCTCTATTCAATTAATACGGAGCTTGCATAATATCGCATATGTTGTTAACCAAATGAGAGTTTCCAGCCAAAATGTTTTCTTTAGTTTTGGATTTAGCATGGAATGATTAGATCCTCTTTTAGTTTTTACTGCTTAGTGTAGATCCATAGGGTAGGTTTCCCCTTACTCCCTATTTTAGTGACAACATTGCTACCAGGCAGGGAAGCAGGCCCAGACTGGGACAGAAAATAGGCCAGGGCATTTTAGACTGAGCAGCCAGGGGGGGCTTCGGACACGGGGTGGTTGGTGATAGGACTGCACCTTCTGAACACAAAAAATGCAATGCAGCTAGCCACTCACAGGAGCCAAAACAGCAGTAGGAAGTAGCAGACTCCTGCCCCTGCCATATCCATTGTGCCTAAACATTCATGCGAATGTAGCTTTAGAACAGGGTTTGGATGCTACTACTTTAGAAAAGGTTTTGGAAACTAGTTACCAAACCCTGTTATAAAGTGAAGTTCCCTTTGAAAACCTCTAAAGTAGGTTACAAAGCCAATTATAAAGCATTACTTGCCAAAGCCAGTTATTAGGCAAACTGCCTTTATAACTGGCTATGTGAGTAATGCTTAGTAACTGGCTCTGTGAGTAATGCTTAGTAACTGGCTTTGTGAACAATGCTAAATAACTGGCTTTGTGAGTAATGCTTAGTAACTGGCTCTGTGAGTAATGCTTAGTAACTGGCTTTGTGAGTAATGCTTAGTAACTGGCTCTGTGAGTAATGCTTAGTAACTGGCTTTGTGAGTAATGCTTAGTAACTGGCTCTGTGAGTAATGCTTAGTAACTGGCTCTGTGAGTAATGCTTAGTAACTGGCTCTGTGAGTAATGCTTAGTAACTGGCTCCGTGAGTAATGCTAAATAACTGGCTTTGTGAGTAATGCTTAGTAACTGGCTCCGTGAGTAATGCTAAATAACTGGCTTTGTGAGTAATGCTTAGTAACTGGCTGCTTAGTAACTGGCTGTGTGAGTACTACAAAGCCAGCTATAAAGCTATAAAGCAATACTCACAAAGCAAGACATAAAGGAGTTTTGCTAAATAATGGCTTTGTGAGTAATGCTAAATAACTGGCTTTGTGAGTAAAGCTTAGTAACTGGCTTTGTGAGTAATGCTTAGTAACTGGCTGTGTGAGTAATGCTTAGTAACTGGCTGTGTGAGTAATGCTAAATAACTGGCTTTGTGAGTAATGCTTAGTAACTTAACTGGCCTTGTGAGTAATGCTTAGTAACTGGCTTTGTGAGTAATGCTTAGTAACTGGCTTTGTGAGTAATGCTAAATAACTGGCTTTGTGAGTAATGCTTAGTAACTGGCTGTCTGAGTAATGCTAAATAACTGGCTTTGTGAGTAATGCTTAGTAACTGGCTTTGTGAGTAATGCTTAGTAACTGGCTGTGTGAGTACTACAAAGCCAGCTATAAAGCAATACTCACAAAGCAAGACATAAAGGAGTTTTGCTAAATAATGGCTTTGTGAGTAATGCTAAATAACAGACTACTGAAAAGCCAATTATTAAGCAAAACTCCTTTACAACTGGCTCTGTGAGAAATGTTTTATAACTAGCTTTGTCAGTACTGCAAAGCCAATTGTAAAGCATCACGTACAGAGCCAGTTATAAAGAACTATTACTTTATAACAGGCTTTTTGAGTATTGCTTTTAGTAGTGCTTATAAAGCCTGCAAAATACTTATCTACAGTCAACTTTCCTGGGTAGAACAGTCCCCCCTTCAACTTGAGCCAGGCACACAGCAGGTGCACGCTGAATAGAAAAGCCTGGCCATGAGCCTGCTAATTAGAGGACTGCAGTTACAGAGTGCATAATTACCATTAAAAAAAGGAGTATCTGGCCCTGGAGAATCAGATCCGACCCCTTCACCGGGGGAAAAGAAGTGAGCAAGAAGAGAGGTGGGCGTACACCAGCCACAATGCTTTCCCTATATGCGGCCACAGCACCTCACTGGCTTTCATGTGTGGGAAGGCCTCGACCTCAGTTTCTCCATCCCTCCTCCACTCCTGGTGTCCTGGTTGCCAGGCGACCAGTGGCTGTGGGGTACATGCACAAACTGGGACAATCGGTTGTCATGGAGCAGCTTGGTGGGTGGGGGTATGGAGAGACTCTTTCCGCTCCTCCCACCACCTCCAATCATATGCAGCAAGTGTTGGCAGCGCATGCCTGGAAGGCACATCCACCCGCGGCTGGTCCTGCATGTCGCAGCCAACTCTTCTTAAGACATGCGGCCCGGCGACCCCTGCTCACTGGGCAGATGCCCGGTTTGCCCTACGGCCAGTCCGGGGATGATGGGAAATAAGAAAACATGCACCACGGACACATACAGCAAGAAAAAATCGGAGCAGATAAGGGGAATGGTAGAATCTTCCATCATTTTCTGTCCTGGTGAAAACAATGTTGAAAGCAAATCTCCGTGACATCTCAGACAGCAATGAAAACCTCATAAAGGATCTAAACCTTCCTCAGCACAAAAAGCTTTGGCTTGGGATACACTTTAGGTTATAGACCGAAGATGAATCACATTAACCCCCGTTCCCTAAAGAAGCGACATTCCGCCAAGCATTTTTCTTCTGTGACAACACAACAGTACCCACCCAATCTTATAGCTTAGCATTTGGCTTCTCACTTGCTCCTAATTGTTCTTATACAAATGAGATAAATACATGGTCTTTGGATCTTGGTATTCCTCTTTCAGATAACAGTGGAGATTGTGGTAGTTTAATGTTCTCATTAATGTTTGTGGCTGGAATGTGAAATATTACACCTGCATCAGACCCATCCAAGTAGAGGGGACTTCATACAGTGTCAGAAGAAAAAGTGAAATTGGATCCTGAAACTGAGGGGTCCTAAAGTCTATAAACTTCAATACCTCCTAGTAGTCAATGGCTGATGTAGCCAAAACCTTCCTATTGGCCAATGATGAGGCCAACCATAATGATGGGCCAATAATAAAGAATATGAGGTGGGAAAGGGCAGGCCAGCATTGACATTACAGACAGGGCTGCCCTAGGTTTTAGAGGTTCTTTGGAGCTCTTGGAGACTTCTGAAGGTACTTAGTGTAGGCCTGTACTTCAAGCATATGTTCACTTTTATTTTTTATGGGCAAGACACATCCTCTTAGATTGTAAGCTCCAAGGAGCAGGGCTCTCCTAACCCTCTTGTATTGAACTGTATTGTTGCTGTATTGTCTCCAGTTATATTGCAAAGAGCTGAGCAAACTGTGGGCGCTATATAAATCCTGTATAATAATAAAAATAAAAAGACACACCCAGTCTACAGTTTAGACAATCACCTAGCCAAATATTAGCAGTTCCTCAGTTTTAGTCCCTGAGACAAACTTGTAGTTTAACCTCTTTACAACAGAGCTACACATATATGCAATAGTATGGTGGGTGGACCCTAATGTCCAAACGTTGCATATACGCACCATTGTGTTATTCTGAGACATGCTCAGATGGTGGGGTGTCCCCAGAATGTGACTGAGATGTGATCAGCGACAGCTCACGGTCATCCACTGAAAAGCAGAAGTCAGTGGGAAAGGCTCCTGATTACCACATTACAGTGAACAAAGGAATGAAAGCCCCTCCTACTGGCTCCCGGAATCACTGGCCACTCCTAATGGTCAGAGACGGTGGACTTAGTACAGAAGATGGTCAGAGATTGTGGACATAATACAAGAGATGGCCAAAGGCTGTAGACATGATACAGGACATAGTCAGGGACTACGGACATGCTGCAGGAGATTTACAGAGAGAATAATCATAGCATAGGAGTTGTTGGACACTGGGGACATGCTTCAGGAGACAGTCATAGACTGAAGCCACATTACATGAGACTGCTAGAAATCATTGCTATAACAGAGCAATCTGGAACCACAGATTAGTGTCTGCCAGGCCCCGAGGGCCGCGCAAGAGATGCCAAAGGGCTACATGCAGACCCCAGTGGCATAGAAGATTCATAGTCAGTTGGCTGTCATGCTCTTTACCATGCTGCTGTTCACAAGACAGCAGCTTACGGAAAACATCTTAAAGTTATTTTTAGCGGAAGTCTTGTTTTTATACGTTGCATAGGTGTAACATTATTTAATGTGAAATCCAGTAAATTCCAAGGCCTCTTTAACATTAAGTAATTGAAGCACTTAGCAAATAAGAGTGATTGAAAGTATTGATTAGTGAGTGAATATGCTGGCTTATTAAACTGACAGGTTTTCCAAATGTCAGTGTTGTTTTTTACCCAGACGTACACCATCGGCCCGCAGTGTTCCTGGAAGCCAGACCCACACACTGCAAGCCAAATGAAATGGCTGGACAATGTCTGTGGCTGCTGGAAAGCCTAGTAAAACTGCCAACTATTCATCACAATGACGGCTCACTAATAAAATATATTCCAGATAATTATTTCTTGGATGAAGACACGAATTAGGCAATGTTTTCAGGCACAGGACTGTCTATAAAGTTGTCTATTCTACGTATTGCTTTTTATTCATTTTAGGATATATTCTTTCGATATTAGCAAAAGCTTACACTATTGAGATATAATAAAATTTAAATTAATCGTGTCTTCATTCAGCTCATGAATATAATAATTCTGCCACTGGGTTTTTATTACTCAAAGATTTGTGAGATGGGTTCCAAGAACTTTGGAAAGAAAGATAAGCATGTATGGCTGGTGGGTTTGGCATTTAAGTCCAACTTAGATCACTGAATAAATTCCAGTTGCATCAAAACAAAACAAAGTCTAAGTATTCAATAAAAATATGGCGGCATACTGGAAAATCCACATGGCTTTTTTTATAAACATTTTCTTCATTTTTAAGTAAAAAAAGTTTACAAAAAAAGGGTAGTACAACATGTCTTCATGAGAAGGTGTACAAGACAAGAATTTGAAAGGCAGACAAGTTTAGCATGGGAACTATATTGTTCTTATCATAATATAGTTAAATGTTCGATATGAGGTACTGTAGATGGGAGTGACCCATAGGGAACACCAAGGAGGGAAAGTAAAGTGGAATGGAGAATGAGAGGGGTAGGGGGACAGGAAGAGGGGAGAGGACCTCAAGTGGTAGGCCAAATGAGGTGTCAGTATTAAGTGTCTTCAAACATGAGGGTCTTGCCTTCCACCAAAAATGTGAAGTCCAGCTAGTAAAACAAGGCCCTCCCAAAAGATATGCTGATTATCTTGAAAGGAAAGGACAAGGTCCTCCATATGACAAGTTTTATTGATTTTTTTTACCAAAGTGAAATCACGAGAGGGGAAGTGTTTTGCTTGCCATCTTGATTGGAAGCATGATTTAGCTGCGTTCAAAAGGTGGTGGAGAATAGACTTCACATATGTTTGGTGAGGATTGAAGAGTGATGCAGTAAAAGAAGGCCAGACTGGAAGGGTGAAATCAGTAAATATCAGTAATATCTCACACTTTTGTTGAAAAAGGGGTCAGTTTAAGGCAAGACCAGAATATGTAAAGGAACTAGTCAGTTTTTGAGTCACCATGGCAACAGGTGTCAGGGATATCAGAACAGTTGAATTTGTGCAATACAGATGTGTAGATAGGATTTGATAGATAGTTGGTTTCCTGTAACCTAAAACATGTAGAGGATTTTAGGGAGAAGTGGAGTAGCTTTTGGCTAGGGAGGGATGAAAGATGCTCGGAGGTCCTGTTCCAATTGGGAGAGAAAAGGAAACTTTAATGCTCCTGTGGTTGGGAGAGCAGGACGTAGGTGAGGGAGAGAGGGTGTTTGTCATGAACCACAAACCAGCGGAGACAGAAAGTGCAGTTAAAATCACAACTCTAATGAAATAGCAAAAACAACACAGTTCAGGAATATAGTAAAAAAACAGAAGCCAGGGTTTGGATGCCAGAGCAGGTACAAGTCAGGGTCAGGAAACCAGAAATCAGCATAGTCAGAAGCAAATATCAGGAACAGGAACTAGAAAAGAAGTCAGCCAGACCAGGTTGTACACAGAAATACAGGCAGGAACACACTGGAGATCATACACCACGTAAGGGCAAGGAGAAAATGAGTTATGCTGCTAAAAAAGCAAAAAGGGCTGGCTGTAGGCTGGACTAATAAGGCAAGTAATGGTATCCAGGTGAGTCACTATGGAGACAACGGGTGGCTGGTAATTAACTGACAGCTGAGCAGATACTGAGCACTAATAAAGTGGCTGGAAGACTTTGGTTATAAAGAAAGTAAGTAGCAGGAGCCCAGCCCAGACAGTGTCTCTAAGCAGGCCCATTTCCGAGCACAGGCTCGGTGATAATCTTTATGAACACTTTAAACATGGCAGAACAGGAATAAGTATCCTGTGTATCCTGTTCTGCCGTGTTTTGAAAATGTAACAAAATAGCTGCATGGCTTTTCAAATGTGGCATCATCAATTTATCGAATATATAGAAGTTGCCAGTGACAAACTGGATGAGGACAAGATCTTAGAGGGCAAATTAATATAAAATTGGTTACAGGGATGCATCAAGGGTGGTGATAAATAGCGTATCTTCTGATTGGTCTGGAGTTGTGAGTGATGTGCCCCAGGGCTTTGTCCTAGGATCAATTCTGTTTAACTTGTTCATAAACTATATAGAGGTTGGTATAAATAGTTCAATCTCAGTGTTTTCTAATCAGGACAATAACTTCACAACAGGATATAGAACCTTTACAAGAAGACCTAGATAAAATAGACATGTAGGCAAATTCAAAGCAAATGGAGTTCAATGTAAGAAAATGTAAAGTAATGCACTTAAGGACTAAAAATATGAACAAAAGCCACACACTAGGGGACCACTGCTGAAGAAATCAAGACAAATCTAGTAAAGTGGCTGGACGACCTCAGTTATGAAGAAATGCTACACGTTAGGCTTGTTTTCCCTGGAAAAGAAACAATTAAGAGGACATATGATCGCAATATATAAATATCTAAATGGTGAATCTAACATAGGGAGGAAACTATTCAGTCTCAGGTCGCTCAAGAGGGCACGTGGTCACTCATTGAAGTTGGACAAGAAGCGGTTTAAATTTAAACTGCGTAGGGGGTTCTTTACTGTTAGAATGGAAGGATGTGGAACTCCCTTCCACAATCGGTGGTGTCAGCAGGCAGCGCCGATAATTAAAAAAAACTTGTATGATACAATATACAGGAATATGGGAAGTGGTAGAGTCATAAATACATACACACACCCACACAGGTTGAACTGGATGGACTGGTGTCTTTATTAAACCTTAACAGCTATGTAACTACCTTATGTAATGTGCACCGAACTGGAGCTGTACTTTTAGTATTCTGCATGTGCAAAGTCAAGGGGCTCATTAACACCATCGCTTTTTATAGAAACTACAACACAGGAGCCCTCATTACAGTGCAGTAAGAGCTCATGTACTTGCATACAGAAAACTGTATGTGTACAGGGTTGTGAGCCCTGAACACAGATTTTCTAAGTTCTGGGGGATATGTCCCAATACACACATGCCCTGTGCTTAAGTACTGCTCGAATGTGCGTACAGCTGCCCACAGCCAGTGCGTATTTGAGCATGTCATTGACTTTGACAGGCTGAGGCAGTGGGTTGTTCATGCTACCTGTGACTCTTGGGTACCAAAATACACCCGCTTTTTACACTGTATGGGCAAAGGCATCCACACGCATGAGCACTAAAAGCTTGTGAAAAATAATAAGCATTACAACCAATGATGCACTTCACATTATTTTATTGTGTTAGAGGGCAATGCATTGCATTTCTGAAAAATCCTGCTTGCCATATTATTTGGGCATTTTGGTAAAAAAAAAAACCATTACATTATAGTCAATAGCACCTCATTGTAAACACATTAAAAACACAATCTACGTTTCCATTAGTGTGTTTTTCAAGCCATGCGTCCTTTTTTCTAAAATACACAGACCCAACCCCCAATATAAAATTTGTTGGATGAATGTCACATGAATTTGCTCAGCCATCATGAATTCTGGATAATATGTGCTATTTCTTATGCTCTTCCATTCCATCTAGTGGCCATGACATGGTATTTTCCTGATTGAAGTAGATCTGGGAAAAAAATTGTATTATGGCCACTAGATAGCACTGATGAGTATAGGAAATCAAAATAATAACAAAATACAGTCACAATTCAAGATGATTGGTCAAATGCTTGTGATATTCTTCCAACACATTTTTTATGAATAAACCCCATATTATGTTTTGTGTGTTTTTCTAACATGTGTACATGTATATTTTCTAACACAATGGTGTGAATGGTCCGTTACACTTATTTTCATTAGATAGCAGCCTCAGCTTGAGTAGAAAAGCATTCTGTACAGAAAGATCTTTGCCTTCCATGTGGAAGCAGTGGTCTCTCTGCAAAGGACCAACACACTCACCTGAGTCAGAGCTACAGTTCCTAATCAGCAGGAAGCATCAAAAGCCCACAGCCTGCTTGTACACACCCTCTCTTCTGGCAGCTGCCAGAACCTAGTAGTCCTGATCTGATTGTCTAGGACTGAACCTAGATCACCAAATAGAAGCACTGCAATTTCCTGTAAGTGATATGCACATTTAATTACTACTGTTCATTGAGAATGCAACTGCCAACTAATAGAGATTTTAGTGTATATTATGGTACAAATGAACAATACCTCCAAACTCCATTTGGCTGACATCGACGTTTTCTGATTCCACAATCACACCAAAGGACCGCTGACCTGTGAATATATGAACAGTCATCACTTGGCCTGTACATTGATGGATTCTGGATAGTATTACGGCAGAAGCTGATTGAAGTAAATGTAAATCCAATCAAAAAAATCTCATATAGGCGTTAAAGCCTAAAGTTCAAAAGTTAGTGAACTTGACTTTTGAAAGTACTTTTTTTTTTTTTTAATTTCAGATTTTGTTTTAAAGTTTTCATAACAAGTAAATAGAAAAAAAGAAAGAAAAAAAAAAGAACAAGAGAACAAAACATCAATTTAAACATCAAAGCAGAAAGAAAGAAAAAAAAACAATATCAATTTAACAAATAATACTATAACATCAACATTAACATTTCCAAAAATAATCAAAGGGTTTTCACAGAAATTCAAGAATTCAAAAATATTGTAGAGCAACCAGTATAATATACTATTAGCAATATATATAGAGTTTTTACCCTAAGACAGGTCACCCCATTCATAAAAAAAAACAAAAAAAAAATAATAAAAATAATAATAAACAAAATTAAAAATTAAAAATATATAAGTGATTAATAAAAAAATATATTATATATTATTTTTTATGTTCAGCTTTCTTTAATAATCACTTGCCGACTGCCTAACGTACTAGTACAAAGCAGCCTCTCTGTACTGGATCCTTGGTAAAAGCAGTACATATTACACATAGTTAGGCACACTTTTAACCCCTTGATCACCCTATATGTTAACCCCTTCCTTCCCAGTGTTATTAGTACAGTGACAGTGCATATTATTAGCACTGATCACTGTATTAATGTCACTGGTGATGTCAGTGGCAGTTAGTTAGTTCCCCCCAGTGTCAGATTGCCGGCCGCAGTATCGCAGTCCTCTTATAATTCCATGATTGTCACCATTACTAGTTCAAAAATAAATAAAAATCAATACACACTTATTGGGAATGTTGTTTATCAAAGACACGTAGCAGAATACGTTTTGGCCAAAATTTATGAAGAAATTTTATTTTAATTTTTTTTGGATATGTTTTATAGAAGAAAGTAAAAAAAAGTTTTTTTTCCAAAATTGTCAGTTTCATTTATATCACAATAAATAAAAAACCCAGTGGTGGTCAAATACAACCAAAAGAAAACTCTACTTGTGTGAAAAAAATTATATAAATTTTGTTTGGGTACAGCACTGCATGACCGTGCAATTACTAGTTAAAGAAGTGCAGTGCCGAATAGCAAAAAATGACCTGGTCATGAAGGGGGTAAAACCTTCCGGAGGTTAAAATAGATGTTAACCCAAACGTAATGACATTCAGTTTGCTAAAGCACTATGTGTTGCCATTTAAAAAAGAAATCAAGTACTTGTTTTCACTGTTTTAATCCTCTGCTGAATCTCAGTGTTGCTGATCTCCTGCGGCCTCTTTGCAGCCACTTTCTGTCTACATGCACTTCGGTAATGACTGCATGACACTTCTCAGGGCAGGTTTCCTAATGGTGACTAAAGCAGCTCATGCATGAAACTGCCACTTCACCATCAGCAGAAAGTGTGACAACACAAAAGCATAATTGAAAAAGAGGGGCAGAGAGTTGTCACCCTGAACAAGGACCTTAAAGGCAGGATCGCCAGATATTATTTGAATGAAAGCTGCTAAATTCAAAAGACCGAAGATGACTTTAGAAATGACATTTAGGCTCCATTCACATTTGTGCCACCTGTCATGCGACCAAGTAGCCTAAGGGTGAAAAACTGACTCAGTCAAGCTATGACAACCTTATGATATGACAAAGCATGAAATAATGTAAAACAGCCGATTCTATATCACATACTTCTCGCTGAGTCAGCTCTGTGGTCGGTAGCTACACTGTGCCTTGTATGAAGGGATTCAATAGTGGAGGTTAACCAGGAGGGAATGAGTCACAGAGGGTCATGAGTCAAAAGTATTTCAATCGATTAGATCACATAAAAAATTACAACATTTATAAAGGCAAAGATCATTTAGGGTGCACATCCATTTAGCAACAATTAGAGTAGGGAGGTCAGATTGTTAATAGTTTGCTTGAGGAGGCCATAGACCACCCATTCTCAACTAGGGTTCCTCCTGAGGTGGCTATGGGTTCCTTGAGATGTGGCTTACTGACCACCCATGTGATGGTGCCTGCATAGCTCCAGGTCCAATGCCATGCAGCATGATTGCAAGGGTGACATTCTGACCACCACTGTAAAGGGGGCATTCTTCCCACTGACCCAACCACTGTAAGGGGCATTTTCCTGATGATCCCCAATGGACTAATCTTAGCAGGGGTTCCCTGCGACCTGAATATTATTATTTGGTGTAAAAATGTTGTCAGAGACATTAAAGCGGAGTTCCAGCTGAAAAAAATAAATAAACGTCAACAGCTACAAAAACTGTAGCTACTGACTTTTAAAATACAGATACTTACCTGTCCCTCGGTCCAGAGGTGTCCTCATGGTTGGTTTCACCAGCTGTCTTCTCTCCCCGGTTCTGGCATCTTCAGTGAGGGCACCCAGCTGTGACAGCTTGCGGCTTCACAGCCGGGTGCCCACTGAACATGCGCGATAAGCACTGCGCTTTGTGAATGGCCTCATAGCCTTCTGGGACCTGTCACCTGTCCCAGAAGACTACGAGGGGATGGGGGAGGGGGGACAACTTCTGCTTCCAATCGCCTAGGTGACTGCAGCGGAAGTGGGAGTGAGTACCTGTCAAATTCGGGTACCCGCTCCCCAAAGGTGCCAATCCTTAATGGGGAGTGGAGGACAAAGGCTTAAAGCGGAACTTCCCCTTTTGGGTGGAGCTCTGCTTTAAAGTGAGCTTGTGGCCAAGCTATGGAATACAACTGTGTACATAGTTGACTCACTGACCTCTGTAGCTGCAAGCTTTATGGAGCAATTCATCTCAGCAGCTCAGCTCATCATGCTCACCCCTGCCTGCAAATTCTCAAGTTGCATTGCTCCTCCCTCCAAGCAGTGATCTCAACTCATGTGCATGTCTTTGTATGCATGTACCGCTTGGATGTGCAAATATCAAAGTAAAACCACGGCATATTTCAGCTTGTCATTGATTTTGGCAGGATGCTGGCAGCGAGTTGTACTGTGACTTCTGAGCAGAGAATTACACCCAAACATATGCTGTCTGGTCCTGTACATATACCCTTAGACTGTTCCCAGAATGTTGAATTTTTGGTCCCATGCTGCACTCAGCAGTATGATCCACCAGTCTACATCCCATATTGTGTAGTGTACAAATGTTAGGGCTGGCAGGAGAAACCACAAAGTGCAGCAAGAAACCAGGGAACTGACACTTCTGGAGGTGTCGATTTCTGAAGGTACTTTAGAAGTAGGTTTCTCTTAAACACGGAAAAGATCAGGAACAGAATCTGTTTAACTGTCTTGTAAATAGCTATCAGAGATCTGTCTGGGTGTTAGGAGAAATTTAGACTAAACAGCTGCTCCTCTGAAAAGCGATCTGCAGTCAGATCACTTTTCAGAGCTGTTTGAAAGCTAGCAAAGAGGCAGTATGATGCCTCCTGGACTCCTGTTTTAACCCTGTGAATGCCACACCAACCCGTGTGCACTGCATGCTTTTTTGGGACATTTACAGGGCTTCCCCTTTTGCTTGAAGTGATCATTTTTGACATGGCAAGCAACGGCAAGTGAACACCCTGGTCTGCTGCTTTTACAATATATGCAAAGCCAACATTTCATATTCCTGATATGTGCCTGCTGAACCAACTACTTGTATGAAAAAGTCTCCTGTTCTCTTTGTATTGTTTCCTTTGTGTGAAATCCCTGGTGTTCCTGCCAGTCACTCTACTTTCCTATCAAAAACTGACCACCTTAGGCAGGAGAGCAGAGCATGGTCAGTTCTCTAGCTGTGCTGAGAACTCAGTCTGCTCTCCTCCAATGATCAGGCTTCTGCTGGCACACTGCACCCCTCTGCAGAGCCATTCACTGGGGAGACCAGTGTGCTGCTAAAAAAATATATAGAATGAACCTCCCGTACTACCTGCCTGTGCAATAAAGAAAAGGGGAGCTGCTATTACCTGACTATATGCCCAGATGGAAACGATGTATATTCAAAACAAAATGGTGTAGCGCTATCCCAAAAATTCTCTGCCTTCATCCACATATATGAATCATAATAAACAGTGTAACCCAGTAATGGTTAAAACAAGTGAAAATATTGAACCACACATATGTAGTACTACAGAACTAAAGAAACCAAAAAGAAAGAGAAAAAACGCCAATGGACTGACCAGGAAAAATGGTCAGTGTGATATAGTGTACAATAAAAATGTGAATAAAAACCTCCTTTAATATCATAAGGAGTAAATGTGCTCCCAGATGTCTGAAAGTGACATCCAATAATGCCTTACAAAGACTAGTGCAAATTTATAGTGAGAACCAATCGGGAAGAGTGCTGACCGAGTGAAAAGGTCAGTGATAAAATCACAATAGATAGTGAACGGTTGCAAGCCGCCCTAAATGCAGAAGGCTAAAAGTGGTAGAAGTGAACTCCCACATGCCCAAAAAATGACATCAACATATGTGACCTTAATACATAAATGCACAAAACAATGGGCAATACCACGATCTGTGGGACCAAAAGGGTCCTAAAATATTTCCCATAAATAATAATGAAGTGATAATAATTTGACACTATACAAAAATCACCTTCATATACAAGTGAACTATTGGAACAAAAAACATGCCCCTCTAAAATGACCTACAATCCGGTCAATCCCATACGTGGGAGAAAACCAGTGTGCTGCAGTTTCTCCTCTCCCAGCTCTCCGTGCAGCTTAGAATAGAGGGTATGTGATCACTTATAAAAAAAAAGGGGGAAAAGGGTATTTAAAATGTTTTTTATATCTATAAAAAAGTTTATTTTTCATTTCTATTTGAAACGGATGGGTTGTTTTACAAGGTGAGGGTTCACATATACTTTAAAGCCTGGAGGAGGGGGAGTTTGAGGCTGCTAAAAAACACAGCTCAACTATGCACTTTTAACACCCCCCCAACCACAAATCACATGTCTAAACAAGCCCTTATAGATGATGGCACTTACAGGTCCTCATTGTCTTTTGCCCTTCCCTACTATGTAATCCTGAATGTTTTCATGTGGATTTTGCTGAATAACGTCTTTTTTCTCCCCCCACCGTCTCATACGTGAAAAGCTCTGTCTGCTGTCCATGCTCTGATAGAGCAATTTGTGTTAGTTCAGTAGCCAGATACATAGCCCTAGGCCTGTTTTTCTACCCTGAGTGTCTTATTCAATGACCCCAAATAAGACTCTGCTGGGGAACATTGCCACGGCTAACCTCACCGCCAACACAACCCGCACAGTTCATGTGAAGTGCCAGACTTCTAATTAGAACTTTCATGCAATTACTGTCCAGGGACTGGAGCAGGACACAGGAGGGTGGACAGCTTCTCTACTTTGGATCTCAGTGCTGAAAAATGTGGAGATGTAAATAATTGATTCAAGAGGGACACCAAATAAAAATGTTCATGCTTCATGAGCTTCCAAGCAAGCATGTGATCAAATTAAATAGACCCATTTTATCAAATTCTGCTGTGAGAACTAAACAAACATAATCACTTTCAAAATGAGCCTGTCAATGATCAACCAGTTAAATTTGAATCATAAAGTGTACCTGTCATCTCTGCAGAGAGGCCATTTATTGGACTGAGCCAATATTCCACCTATGGGTTTACTGATACATTAAAGTGGTCATAAACAACCTATACCCAGTGAAGTGACTGGCCTCAGGTAACACACAGAGATTAAACAAATCCTCCTACATAAATTGTACTGGATTATTTTCCACCATTTGTCCTGTACTTCCTGTAAAACTCAGAGATGAAAAGGATTTTTCACAGACTCACTGAGCAGGAGGAAGAGAGCTGCAGTTAAACTCTGTACAAGAGCTCTGAGAGCTGTTCGGAAAGAAGGGACACACTATCCTTCACACAGGTACAGAGCTGAGGCTGTCAATCACAGGCTGTGTGCTGGAGATCCCTTCCTCCCTGTCACCTTTTGAGCTCTTGGTATCAGGAAAACTTGTCAGAAGTGATAATAGAGGAAGTAGACAGCAGAAAGAAAGGACACTTGTTGCTTTGGAGAGAGGCAAGTAAAAACTATAGAAATATCTGCTTTGTTCAGATTTCATGATTGAGGTTTATAGCCACTTTAAGTGAGGCACAATGTTTGATATTGATTTAGCTGATATGAGTTAACTTTTTGAACATATCTGCTCCATAAAACTGGAGATCTACAGCAGCAAACTGATCTAGTATGTAACAATTTTCCACCTCTCTGTGTTTTTGTGAGCAACACCGGGCATTAAAATGAAAGCAGTTCAAGCCAACAAGAGTATTTAAGCCCCATCCACCAAATGAGAATTATAACTCCTGTCGGGTTTTTTTTGCCATCTGTGACCCATTGGGGAGATTTCCCTTCACTTCCTGTCCCATAGCCAAATAGGAAGTGAGAGGAAATTCCTCCAAAGTGAGGGAATCCTTGGAGTGTACCTTGTGTACCTGAGTGATTAAGTGCACATTAATCATAAATTGTGCCTGTTCTAATTGATTATCCATATGCTAGTAGAACTAGGTGTTTTTATAATTTTTTATAATATTTCATAGTTTCCAAAAAATTTTCCCCCCCAAGTAATAGTGCAGCATTTTTAAATGTCACTTGTTTTGTTGCTGTTTTTTTAAAAATGTTTAATTGTTGTTATCCTGTATGGTAGGATGGATGAACCGTCCTTTCCGTCTTGTGTTCCCCTTGTTTATGTCTCAATCCAGCCTCCGTTCCTGGCTAACCTCCTATAAAAATGTCCGATAGCCACCTGTCCCTAGATTTGATAAGGCGCATGCGCGTGAAACGCGGTGTCTAGGTTACCAGCCCGCCTTGCATTCCAAGGCAGGATCCTCCTTCTGCTTCCTCCGAGATCGTGGTGATGTCAGTCCCGGGACGCCGTGAACTCCGGAAACTCCAGCAGTGCATGGAGCACTCTCTCCCTGTTGACACCTGAGGAGCGGACAGTTCTCCCACCTTGCCCTGGCCATTAAAGCTCTGCTTTTCTTGCATTCCAATAAAGGTACACCTCTGTGTGAAGTTCATATTTCATCCGTTCTCACAGCAGTTTGTTCTTTGGATATATGGATTCACTACACCAGTGGTTACACAGTAGCAGTGATGGGGATTTTGACTCTTTTACCAGATGGTTCTTTCTGCGCTTGATCATTTGACGTATTTATGCGTCACCAGAACTAGTGCTCCCATTGGAAGGTTTCCCCCTCTATTCCTGTTCTGGTGACAACCCAAAATTTGAGATTTTCTTTTACTTAAAAACCTGACGTGTTGTAAGCCCTCTCCACTCTATCCAAGACTAAAAAACATTTTGCCTTTCCTTATATTATAAAGACCAAAGACCCTAGATATAATCTGCAGTGTAAAGATCTAGGCTTTGGATGTGTGCACGTGTTTTTCCATGTGCTATTGTGGGAACATGTCCGGAATAATTGACCACACAAGTCTGTATGGTCATGTGTTTTGTGTATATGATGTGATCAGGCTGTTACGGTCATGGTCACAGCAAAGATGTTTGGTGTCAACTTCAATCTAGTAATCAGGTCCATCTGACAAGCAGAAGCATAAAAATCTATCTCCCTCTGTAACTTGCTGTCAAAGGGCTGAGAATAAGGTATCTCCTGTGAAAGTGCCACACTTTCTCATGGTGTCAGAAGAATCTGGTGTCACCCAGGTTTCTCACCCATGCAGACTGAGAATCAATGGGATGTCTGACTTAAAGTGTTACTAAACACAGGACCCTGCATTTACTATATCTGGTCTCCCACAGTACAAGGAACATGTAAATGCAAATATTTTAATGAATATAAAGTGTTAAATATCTTTTCTCATCAGCAGTATATAGCAGTCTTGTGACTTCTATCAGTGTTCAGCAGAGCCCTGGTTAAAGATTGTAGGAGCAGTTTTCATTCTGATTATCCTATGAGGCTGCATAACCCTTGACCTTTGTCTGAACAGCACTGATTGCCCTTGTACTAATCACATGCACTCCCAGAAAAAAAACCTCTCTAGCAATGCACACCAAACTGAGCATGTGCAGAGTGCATCCTAGAGCTCTCTACTATCAGCAGATGGATGGCCTGTGGAAGAAAGGGAGGATCAGAGAAGACAGGATCAGACAGCCTTCATACACAATGCGGATGATTAACCCCTTAGGTTCCACAGTGAGTATAACAAGCATGCTTTACTGCATATACAGACTTATTTTACTGTTGTGGGTTTAGTAACACTTTAATTGAAGAAAACTGTTTTTACCGTTTTCTTTAGAGTTAGTAATTCCTGGATTGGGTCCAAGAGCCCAAAGGCTTTGTACAGACTTTGAGGATTGAAGCCTCCAGCTTTGGGTCCAAGTTTTGATGGTGACCAGCACCTGCAAGTGTGCGTGGGCCCTATAGTATTGGTGGTGAGTAGGACAAAAACAAAAGTCACCCCACAACAGGATTTGTCTGACCAAGGTAGGATCACCAGTATTGTTCAATGAAAGCTGCAGATCAACATGTTGGGGCTGATGTGACATTTTAGAGATTGGGTTAACATCTACTTTAAAGCAGAAGGAAACCCATTTAATACATATTGACATCAAGCCAAGCTGCACCAATGTAGGTATGGGGAAAAATAATTCTTGTAGTTCCACTCTAAAGCTTACACAATACACTACCATTTTATTAGAAGTGCAATTGGTGACTTTACTGCCACTTTAAACTATAAGGTCTTTTCAAGGCGAGGACTGATGAAAATAACTCAAACTTGTAAAATGAAGGAAGGTTTTAGCAATGTTGCCCAAATTGTATCTTATGGAAAAATGGGGTTAAATTTTAGGAATTTTAATCAATTTAATGGGCCAGTATTTTAGTTACCTAAAATACTGGCCCAATCAAAAAGACAGTGACAGTGTCTATAGAGCAGTTATTCTCAACTAGGGTTCCTCAAGAGATTGCTAGGGGTTCCTTAAGCTGACTGACTTCTCACCTGATGGTGCCTGCAAGATTCTAGGTCTAATACCACTTGGCACAGCCAGCATCATGACACCAATGCTCTTTTTAGCTGTCTGTAATGGTGGCATTCTGATCACTACTGTATAAGGAGCATTCTTCCCACTAACCACCAATGTAATGGTCAACATTCTCATTGACCATCAATGTTATGGACAACCTTTGCCACTGACCTCGATTAATTAATTTTATCTGGGGTTCCCCAACACCTTAAATTGTTTCAAGGGTAACCAGACTGAGAAAGGCACTTGTAGAATATACATTCCTGACAGGTACAAGAGTCCTAGGATCTCCTAGCTGTAGGTCTGTCCCAACAGCTGACACTCAGAGCACTGTGTGACAAATGCTAATCGAAAGCCAGGTGGCATCACTAACCATGCTGGTCTGAGATATATTCTTGGACTTTGTGGAATGCGTTAAGATGCTGCCACCAGCCATCACAGCTATGTGGTATGCGGAGAAGCCAAGGAATTTCAGCCACAGCAAGCAAGGCAGCAGTCTGGTCATCCATGATATAATTTTACATTGAAATAAAGGCTAAACAGAATATTTCTAGGCAGGAGGGGACTCCGGGAATCCTATTAGAATCAGGTTCTTGTCTTTGGTGGTTGGATCCTACAGTTTCAGATTTGCACATTCCACATTTTCCTCCCCCTCTACTTCCCAGACCCTGGTATGTAACAGCTGGTCCTGAGGCAGTTTCAATCTGTCACTTTTCTTTGTTTTGTGTTTAAAATTAGGAGCCGGGTGTCATCACTGGTGTGTAGTAGCCAACAGGTCAGATCCAAATAGCTCCCATGGTATGATAACAACCTGTCTTTTTAAAGAGAAAGTATCCACAGAATTTTCAACAGAAAGCACACTGCTGAGAATTTCTGTTATGTGATTATGACATTCTTTGTTACCAAAATTCCAAGTCTAACATGTGCCTCTGTCAGGAGTAATGCCCATGGTGCCTGAATATGGTCATAGTGTATTGTTTTTTTGTCACTGAGCTGTGAAAACACACATACAATACTGATATACAAAAATAAAGAAGAAAACATATCATCTCCACTGACCACCACAGCGCCTGCGTACATCTCCACTGACCACCACAGCACCTATGTACTTCTCCACTGACCACCACAGCACCTACATACTTCTCCACTGACCACCACAGCAGCTACGTACTCCTCCGCTGACCACCACAGCACCTACATACTTCTCCACTGACCACCACAGCACCTACGTACTCCTCCGCTGACCACCACAGCACCTACATACTTCTCCACTGACCACCACAGCACCTACGTACTCCTCCGCTGACCACCACAGCACCTACATACTTCTCCACTGACCACCACAGCACCTACATACTTCTCCACTGACCACCACAGCACCTATGTACTCCTCCACTGACCACCACAGCACCTACATACTTCTCCACTGACCACCACAGCACCTACGTACTCCTCCACTGACCACCACAGCACCTACGTACTCCTCCGCTGACCACCACAGCACCTACGTACTCCTCCACTGACCACCACAGCACCTACGTACTTCTCCACTGACCACCAAAGCACCTACGTACTTCTCCACTGACCACCACAGCACCTATGTACTCCTCCACTGACCACCACAGCACCTACATACTTCTCCACTGACCACCACAGCACCTACGTACTCCTCCACTGACCACCACAGCACCTACGTACTCCTCCACTGACCACCACAGCACCTACAGTTGCAAGAAAAAGTATGTGAACCCCTTGGGATTACGTGGAGTTTTGCATGAATTGGGCATAAAATGTGCTCTGAACGTCATCTAAGTCACAACAATAGAAGAACACAGTCTGCTGAACATAATACTACACAAACATTAGATGTTGCCATGGTTTAATTGCACATAACATGTAAACATTCACAGTGCAGGGAGGAAAAAGTATGTGAACCTTTGGACTTAATAACTGGTTGACCCTCCTTTGGCAGCAATAACCTCAACCAAACGTTTCCTGTAGTTGCAGATCAGACCTGCACAACGATCTGGAGTAATTTTGGACCACTCCTCTTCACAAAACTGTTTCAGTGTAACAATATTCTTGGGATATCTGGTGTGAATCGCTCTCTTAAGGTCATGCCACAGCATTTCAGTCGGGTTGAGGTCAGGACTCTGACTGGGCCACTCCAGAAGGCGTATTCTGTGCTGTTGCAGCCATTGTTTTGTTGAATTACTTGTATGCTTTGGGTCATTGTCCTGTTGCATCACCCATCCTCTGCGGAGCTTCAGTTGGCAGACAGATGGTCGTATGTTTTCATGCAAAATGTCTTGATAAACTCTGGAATTCATTTTCCCATCAATGACAACAATCCGTCCAGGCCCTGAGGCAGCAAAGCAGCCTCAAACCATGATGCTCCCTCCGCCATGTTTTACAGTGGGGATGAGGTTTTGATGTTGGTTTGCTGCGCCTTTTTTTCTCCACACACAGTGTTGTGTGTTCTTCCCAAACAACTCAATCTTGGTTTCATCTGTCCACAGTATATTTTGCCAGTAGTGATGTGGAACATCCAGGTGCTCTTTTGCAAACTTCAAACGTGCTGCAATATTCTTTTTGGACGGCAATGGCTTCCTCCGTGGTGTCCTCCCATGTACTCCATTCTTGTTTAATGTTTTCCTTATTGTAGATGTGTCAACATAAATGATAGCATGTGCCAGAGATTTCTGTAGGTCTTTAGCTGACACTCTGGGATTCTTCTTTACCTCATGCAGCATTCTGCGCTGTGCTCTTGCAGTCATTTTTACAGGACGACCACGCCTAGGGAGAGTAGAAACAGTGCTAAACTTTCTCCATTTGTAGACAGTCTGTCTTACCGTGGACACATGAACATCAAGGCTTTTGGAGATACTTTTGTAACCCTTTCCAGCTTCATGCAAGTCAACAATTCTTGATCGTAGGTCTTCTGAGAGCTCTTTTCTGCGAGGCATGGTTCACATCAGACAGTGCTTCTTGAAACCAGTAAACCCAAAACAGGTGTGTGTTTTTTAAGGGCAGAACAGCTGTCAGCAACACATCCAATATCATCACACTGATTGGAGTCAAGGTTGGCTCATTCCTGGCTCCAATTAGCTCTGGGAGAAGTCATTAAGCTAGGGCCTCACATACTTTTTCCTCCCTGCACTGTGAATGTTTACATGTTATGTGCAATTAAACCATGGCAACATCTAATGTTTGTGTAGTATTATGTTCAGCAGACTGTGTTCTTCTATTGTTGTGACTTAGATGACGTTCAGAGCACATTTTATGCCCAATTCATGCAAAACTCCACGTAATCCCAAGGGGTTCACATACTTTTTCTTGCAACTGTACGTACTTCTTCAATGACCACCACAGCACCTACGTACTTCTCCACTGACCATCACAGCACCTACATACTTCTCCACTGACCACCACAGCACCTATGTACTTCTCCACTGACCACCACAATACCTACATACTTCTCCACTGACCACCACAGCACCTACGTACTCCTCCACTGCCCACCACAGCACCTACGTACTCCTCCACTGCCCACCACAGCACCTACATACTTCTCCACTGACCACCACAGCACCTATGTACTTCTCCACTGACCACCACAGCACCTATGTACTTCTCCACTGACCACCACAGCACCTACGTACTCCTCCACTGACCACCACAGCACCTACATACCTCTCCACTGACCACCACAGCAGCTAAGTGCTTTTCCACTGACCACCACAGCAGCTACGTACTTTTCCACTGACCACCACAGCAGCTACGTACTTCTCCACTGACCACCACAGCACCTACGTACTCCTCCACTGACCACCACAGCAGCTACATACTTTTCCACTGACCACCACAGCAGCTACGTACTTTTCCACTGACCACCACAGCAGCTACATATTTCTCCACTGACCACCACAGCACATACAAACTTCTCCACTGACCACAACTGCACCTACGTACTTCTCCACTGACCATCACTGCAATCATACACTTTTCCACTGACAACCACAGAATGTACATACTTCTTCATTGACCACCACAGCAGCTACGTACTTCTCCACTGATCATCACAGCACCTACATACTTCAGCACCGGCCACCACAACACCTACATACGTCTCCACTGACTGCCACAGCACCCATGCACATCTCCACTGACCACCACAGAACCCCTGCACTGCTTTACTGACCACCACAGCACCTATACATTTCTCTTCTGACCGCCACAGCACCTACGTACTTCTTCATTCACTGACTGTGGCAGCTATAATTTTCTGCACTCCACTGTCACTGCACATACAACCTCCACTGACCACCACAGGAACTATGCACTTCTCCACTCATGACCACTGCAACCATGCATTTCTCCACTGACTGCCATAGGAGCCATGTACTTCTCCACTAACACCCCCTGCACCTACGCCCTTCTCCACTGAGTGCCACAGCTCTCATGCATTCTCCACTGCTCACCATAGCACTCATGCACTTCTCCACTGACCCCAATAGCACCCATGTACTTCTCCACTCACCCCCACTGTACCTATGCACTTCTTCACTGAGCACCACAACTCTCAAGCATTCTCCACTGATCACTACCGTACCCATGCACTTCTCCACTGACTGCTACTACACCCACACACTTCATCATTGACAACCACTGCACCCAAGCACCTCTCCACTCACAACCACTGCACCTATACACTTCTCTATTGACTGCCACCGCATCCACTCCAGTTTCCAATGACTGCCACTGTACCCACATACTTTTCCGCTAACCACCAATACATTCATACTCAAACTGGAACCTGAGAATGTTGTTTATTTGCTCTATAGGCAGGGCCAGATTTCACATTAGGCACTGTAGGCATGTGCCTATAGGCACCTGTCCTAGAGGGCTACCCGTCTGTATGAACAGAGCCACACGACAAACCATTGCTCCTGGCTGGAACTGTGTAGATACTAACCCAAGGATCTGATCTCCTTCTAGGGCCCCTATAGGGATCCTGGGACTGCTGATCACCTCCCGGGACCAGACCATGGGAGGATCGCAGTAAAGGCTCCTCAGCACCACAGACCTTGCTCCCACTCCTCTGCCTCCTCTTCCTCGGAGTATGTGTGGATGGTGGAGCGCCCTGTCTGGGCAACTGCACCCAAGGCCTCACCTCTAAATCGGGACTCAGGGGAGCATTCTACTAAGATGGGGGAGTTTAGTGTGTGTGGAGCTCATATATATATATTCCTGTTCTATCATCGCCAGTCTCTGTCTCTTTCCCCCCCCCTCTTTCTCCCCCCCCCCCCCGGCTTTTCCTCCCCTCTTTCTCCCTCTCTCCCTCCCTCTCTCTCTCTCCCCCCTCCGCTCTTTCTCCCTCCCCTCCCTCCCCCACCCCCCGCTTTTCCTCCCCTCTCTTTCCCCCCTCTCCCTCCCTCTCTCTCCACCCTCTCTCTTTTATCATGAAAAAAAAAATCAGTTTGGGTGGTTGGGGGGGGGGGGCGCTTCAGAATTCTCTGCCTATAGGCTCCTGAGATGTAAATCAGGCCCTGCCTATAGGACAGAGTATTTTCATTTCAATGGCAGTAATAGTTTTTTTTAGGAAATGCTTTCTGATCCTATGAGACAATAATGTAAATAATTATTATATAAGTTTACATCTTCTGCATATGGTTTTTTAAAAATTAAATAACTTTCTTACATCACTATATCAACACTTTATGTTTAATAGGAGAAAAAGAACAACTGGCAAGATGCAGCAAGATCCAGCTATCATTTTAACTATACTAAACTGATGACATTTGCTTGACTTCTATGGATTAATAATCGTCACTGTAAAGGGTGGTATATCACAGTAAAGTGGATATAAAAAGTCTACACACCCCTGTTAAAATGGCAGGTTTCTGTGATGTAAAAAAAATGAGACAAAGATAAATAATTTCAGAACTTTTTCCACCTTTAATGTGACCTATAAACTGTACAACAAACTGAAATCTTTTTTTTTTTGGGGGGGGGGAGGAGTAAACCTAAAAAACTAAAATAATGTGGTTGCATAAGTGTGCACACCCTCCTATAACTGGGGATGTAGCTGTGTTCATAATTAAGCAATCACATTCAAAATGATGTTAAATAGGAGCAGGGCTTTTTTTCTCAGAGGAAAGGTGGTGGAACTCCCCCACCCAAACCTGGCCACGCCCCCATCAAACCCTAGGACCACCCCTTTAGAGAACAGGAATGCAAGTAAAATTTGGGAGGGGCTTCCGATGACATCATTTCCCGTACATACCATATAAGGGAAATGATGTCATCGGACCCCCGGCTGCCTCTTGCATGATCTGCATGAAACACATGCATAGATATAAAATGACTAATGTACTGACACCAGAAACACATGCATAGATATAAAATGACTAATGTACTGACACCAGAAACACATGCATAGATATAAAATGAATACCGTACTGACACCAGAAACACACGCATAGATATAAAATCAGTACCGTACTGACACCAGAAACACATGCATAGATATAAAATGACTAATGTACTGACACCAGAAACACATGCATAGATATAAAATCAGTACCGTACTGACACCAGAAACACACGCATAGATATAAAATCAGTACCGTACTGACACCAGAAACACATGCATAGATATAAAATCAGTACCGTACTGACACCAGAAACACACGCATAGATATAAAATCAGTACCGTACTGACACCAGGAACACATGCATAGATATAAAATCATGGCAGGCCGTTTGTAAACGTCCAGCATAGATATAAAATCAGTCTAGCATGCATGTGTACCCTGTCTGGTAGATGTGCCTGCTCCTACAGGCTCCCCTAGGGTTGCCACCTTTTCCTCCAAAAAATACCGTCCATCACTGAATTTATCTTTCCTGTTCCTCATGCACAGGAGGGGCGCTCTCGATCGGCGCCGCTGAGCGCTGAGCAATTGCGTTCTGAAATAGTTTAGGTGGGCTCAGGTGGGTGAGGATAGTTTAGGTGGGCTCAGATAGTTTAGGTGGGCACAGGTGGTTGGGATAGTTTAGGTGGGCACAGGCTGGGGAGAGAGTAAAAATTTAGAGCAATACATGATACTGCAGTCAGTGACAGGGAGCCGAGCGCAGCTTACCTACTCCAAGCTGTACGGCCCCTGCGTCCACGCTGTCACTGCCGTTGATGTCGCCGCGCCGCCCCCGATGTTTACACGCCGGCGGGGGGGGGCGGTGAAGCGTGCATAGTGTCCTCGCCCATCGTCCGCGCCCCCGATGTTTACACGCTGGCGGTAGAGGGGGGGGGGGGTGAAGCGTGCATGTCCCCGCTCACCGGCTGTGAGCAGCGGCAGTGACAGGTGCCGGGCACGCGCAAGCATGACATAAACAAGCCGCGTCCGGCACCTGTCACTTTCGCTGCTCTGCATAGCTTGTCAGCTCTGCAGAGGCAGTCGGTGAGCGGGGACAAGAAGAAAAAGGTGGCGGAACGCAGTACCGCCGCGTTCCGGCAGAAAGAAAGCCCTGAATAGGAGTCAGTACACATCTGCCATCATTTAAAGTGCCTCTGATTAACCCCAAATAAAGTTCAGCTGTTCTAGTAGGTCTTTCCAGACATCTTCTTAGTCGCATCCTACAGCAAAAGCCAAGGTCTGCAGAGAGCTTCAAAGCATAAGAGGGATCTCATTGTTAAAAGGTATCAGTCAGGAGAAGGGTACAAAAAAATTTCCAAGGCATTAGATATACCATGGAACACAGTGAAGACAGTCAAGTGGAGAAATTATGGCGCAATAGTGACATTACCAAGAACTGGATGTCCCTCCAAAATTGATGAAACAAGAAGAAAACTGGTCTGGGAGGCTGCCAAGAGGCCTACAGCAACATTAAAGATGCTGTAGGAATATCTGGCAAGTACTGGCTGTGTGGTACATGTGACAACAATCTCCCATTCTCTTCACATGTCTGGGCTATGGGGTAGAGTGGCAAGACGGAAGCCTTTTCTTACGAAGAAAAACATCCAAAAGCATGTGGGATAATGTGTTCTGGTCTGATGAAGCCAAGGTTGAACTTTTTTGGCCATAATTCCAAAATATATGTTTGGCGCAAAAACAACACTGCACATCACCAAAAGAACCCCATACCCACAGTGAAGCATGGTGGTGGCAGCATCATGCTTTGGGGCTGTTTTTCAGCTGGAACTGGGGCCTTAGTCAAGGTAGAGGGAATTATGAAGAGTTCCAAATACCAGTCAATATTTGCACAAATCCTTCAGGCTTCTGCTAGAAAGCTGAACATAAGGAGGAACTTCATCTTTGAGCATGACAACGACCCAAAGCATACATCCAAATCAACAAAGCAATGGCTTCACCAGAAGAAGATTAAAGCTTTGGAATGGCCCAGCCAGAGCCCAGACCTGAATATGATCAAAAATCTGTGGGGTGATCTGAAGAGGGCTGTGCACAGGAGAAGCCCTCGCAATCTAACAGATTTGGAGTGTTTTTGCAAGGAAGAGTGGGCAAATATTGTGTCATGCACATCTTGCATTGGGAGGAAGCTCCAGCACACAGCATGTGATTGACAGCCTCAGCTCTTTTTCTGTAAGCTGTGCAAAGGGAGGGGGGGTGTCCCTTCCCCCCAATCAGCTCTCAGAGATCTACTCACTGAGCTCTGCAGAGTGTAATTTCAGCTCTCTTCCCCCTTCTTCTGAATTATGAAAAGCTTTATAAATTCAGAATTTTAAACAGATGTAGAAAAGAGAAGACTGTAGATAAACAGGTACAACTTACGTAAGAGGATTTCTTTCATCTTTGTGTATCACCTGAGGCCAGTCACTTCACTGGGTATATGTAAGGGTCCCTAGTGCAAGAAGTTTAGTTAATTCCTCAGATTACATCTAAAATGTATATCAAAGCTTGCCTATGCAAAGCACATTAAAACATATGCTGTGGTATGAGTGCTACAGAAGCCCTCTTGGATACTGCATCCTGCTGTGTGGTCTTGCGATTTCCTACTGACTTCTACAGGTAAAATATAAAGTACTGAAAAATTGCCCACTACACCCAAAAGACTAGATTTTGTTTAGGACTGACACTTTCCATGTGTAGGCTTGTGGACCCAGGGCCCAACTTGGAAGCAGAGTGCTCTTTTACTTAAGCCCTGACTTTTTAAAGCTCCCTAAAAGGCCACGACTTTAAACATGATATACAGTAGAAAAAAAATGAATGATTACCATCTCATCTCCAAATATGTCTTGCAGGGATTTATATCGCTGTTGACAGAACACAGTGTGTAGCTGTAGGAGGATGACAAGGCCTGGATCCATACACATGAGATCATAACTGTAGGCTGCCATTAGAGTGATGAAAAACACACACGTGTCTGATATGTACTATTTTCAAGTCCAAGTAGAACTTGTACTTTCTCCAGGTGAACGGTTGAGCTCAGCTTTTCAGATGAGCTACTGTTTTTACTAGCTTCCATATATAATTATTTATATATTCTTGGAAAGAGTCCAGTGAAGATCAGATGATACAGCATGCCTATGTTCTGCATCTTCTAATACAGTATATTCTCTACAGAAATATATGAAGAACTCGGGCTGAATAAAGTGAGCAGTAGCTTAACCCGACCTATAATATGTGCAAAGTGTTGCTGCAGGTCAGTTCACACTTGCCTGCTGCAGATGGGTGCTCGTCCAACTCATCACCGACAGCTTGTTAAAAAAATAGATGTTTGGAGGCACATCATAAAAGTCCATGCAAATTGTTTAGCCCTAGTTCACATCTAAGCGGGTGGTTGTGGGTGCAGGAATCACAATGATTCCCACACCCTCAACCACCTGCTGTCAAAACGCACTGTTGTTTGAAAACACATGGGGCTGCCATTCACTTTGAATGGCGCCCCCACGCATCTAAAAATGCAGCGCATTTGTGGGTTTCGGGAACCACAGGGTGCAAAAGCATTTTTAGAATGGTGCAGGAACCTTTTTCCTGCAGGAAATGCAGGCTTTGCAGCCCATTCAAATGCATAGGCTGCCATACCTGCAAAAACGTGGGCTGCAAACCCGCATATATGTGAACTTGGCCTTATTAACACTAGAACAAGGCACAGTAGGATACACAGGAACTAAGATCTCTAGATCATATGATTAGGCACCTGTATGTGTAAAACACAAAGGAGATCAAAATTCCTGTGCATCCTGTTATGTCATGTTTTAAGGATTAATAAATAATTTACATGGACTTTAAATTCTCATTTACATATGTGATGCCCTCTAAAGAGCAATCTGCGTTCAAATATCTCTTCAGAAGGCATATGACAGGCAGTGAGGATACGTTATATCACCTCCTCCCCACCTGTTTTAACCCCCTAAACCCAGCACTAGTGCACCCCAAACAGCATTGCACACAGTTGTAGGAAACCTCTTTTTTGTTAAGTGGGTCTCATTCAATGGATGGTACTGCACATGTAACACAACAGCGGGGCTAATTTTTACTGTGCATCGCAGCATATGTGCACCCCCTCTGTCGCCTCAGCAGCTTAAGAGGGAGTGGTTGGTGGTTTCAGCCACACGCTTTTACTCCCCCCCCCCCCCAACCACAAATGTAAGCTAGGCTGGTGGTTGGTGTGCCACCACCCATCTACCTTTGAACAACTTGTAGCATAAAGAAACACAATTGTCTTCCCTAGAACAATGTTTTTACCTTTTTTATTTTTTAATTTCAGTGCTACTGATTGTGGCCTGTGTTATGTGGGGTCTACCAATGCTTAAAGCGATACTAAAGCCCAAATGATTTTTTGCCTTAATGCATTCTCAGCCATATACAGACCAAGCTGGTGGAACATACAGGAGCCAAGGATTGTATTGACCACAAGCTGCAGATCTCATATTGAAGGGCTTGCTTACATCCTATGGTGCACCAGCTTAGTGCACTGTTCTTGTGAGCAAGATTTGACTTTACTTTTTAATAAAATGCTTTTTTATATGGAAAACACTATAATCTTTTATTATACCCTCACTGGCCACTTTATTAGGTACACCTTGCTAGTACCGGGTTGGACCCCCTTTTGCCTTCAGAACTGCCTTAATTCTTTGTGGCACAGAATCAACAAGGCGTCGGAAAGATTCCTCAGAGATTTTGGTCCATTTTGACATGAGTTACTGTTGCCTTTCTATCATCTGGAATCAGTCTGCCCATTCTTCTCTGACCTCTGACATCAACAAGGCATTTTCCTCTACACAACTTCCACACACTGGATATTTTCTCTTTTTCAGACCATTCTCTGTAAGCCCTAGAGATGGTTTTATGTGAAAATGCTAGTAGATCAACAGTTTTTGAAATACTCAGACCAGCCCGTCTGACACCAACAACCATGCCTGTTCAAAGTCACTTAAATCCCCTTTGTTCTCCATTCTAATGTTCAGTTCAAACTTTAGCAAGTCGTCTTCACCACGTCTACATGCCTAAATGCAATGAGTTGCTGCCATGTGATTGGCTGATTAGAAATTTGTGTTACCATGCTATTGAACAGGTGTACCTAATAAAGTGGCCGGTGAGTGTATTTTGGGCATGTGATCATTTGAGAGGATCAGACAGGAACCACTAACCAGCCTGGAGGGAGGTTTCCCATCGCCCTGGGTCCAAATGGGCTAAAGCTGCAGTAGGTCAAATCCCTAAGGTGAGAGGCTGATGGTGGTGGTAATACACAGAGTGGAGAAGCAGTAGTTCATCTACCCACAGATAGATTGGTATGGTTAACTCTTTTACGACTTTCATAAAGGACTACCAATTCCTTACATACAGAGTTTTAGTGTATGCCTTGTGAGATATTTGGACTGTGGCTTATGTATTTATCTGGCATTTACTATGACATACTGTATATATATGAATGTGATGCTATGTCTATATTATTGGATGGTGTAGTGCTGTTTTATTCATTCTTTATAAAATGCCCCACTACCTGACCCCTCTATCCTTAAAGTGTTACTAAACCCAGGACCCTGCGTTCACTATATCTGGTCTCCCAGGACCCTGCATTCACTATATCTGGTCTTCCACAGTACACACAACATGGAAATACAACTATTTTAGTAAATATAAACTGCTAAATACCTTTTCTCACAAGCAGTATATAGCAGTCTTGTGACTTCATTCAGTGTCCAGCTGAGCGCTGGTTAAAGCTTGTAGGAGGAGTTTTCATACTGCTCTGACTGTCATATGAGGCTGCATAACGCTTGACCTCTCTCTGGACAGTGCTGATTGGCCCTGTGCTGATCGTATGCTGATCATATCCACTCTCCCACACACTAAACTGAGCATGTGCAAAATGAGTCCTAGAGCTCTGTACTATCAGCAAATGGATTGGGGACAGCAGAAGGAGGGGAGGATCATAGAAAACAGGATCAAACAGCCTTTTTTTTTTAAGAAATGTGAAAGCCCCTTAGGTTCCACAGTGAGTATAACAAGCATGCTTTACTGCATATATTGTACAGGCTGATTTTACTGTTGTGGGTTTAGTAACACTTTAAACACTTATCTGGCTCTATGTCATGGCTCCAGCACTGTCTATAGACACACACAGCTCGGCTTTGGAATCAACAGGATCACAGAGGCTTGGGTCTCTCCTTAGCACCCAGATTGCTATAGGAGGCACCTGAAGGAGGAATGAGCCAACAGCACCGGCGAGGACTGCCAGAAGAGGAAGGAGGATAGCAATCTTTCTGTGCACTGTATCACTTTAAAGTCTCAATCAGATGAGCATGTGGCAGGGTGACAAGGCAGAAGAACAGTTGGCAGAGAGTTGTCACCTCATAAAAGAAAGTGTCTGAATAAGTGCAATCACTGTGATTGATGAAAGTTGCAGATTTTAGAAGATTGAAACCGTTTTGAATTATATTAATATGTACTGTAAAATGTAGCCATTTGGGTTAATTTACTAAAGGCAAATAGACTGTGTACTTTGTAAGCGCAATTGCACTAATTCACTCCAAAGTTTAGTAAAAGCGGTAAAGCTCTGCTGATTTCCACCATCCAATCATGTGCAAGGAAAATCCTTTTTTTTTTCTTTTCTTCATTTTCCTTACACCTGATTGGGTATTCTTTACAAAGTGAAGTTTTACCTCCTTACATTTACTAAGGAAAATGAGTTTAACTGCACTTGCAAAGTGCACAGTCTATTTGCCTTTAGTATATCCACCCCACTGCCTTGTATATTGCAATTTTTATGTATTAATGATCACGAAGAGTGGGGTCCGCCAGGTCTTTTGGCTTGGTGAACCTGAGTGTGCACTTCAGGAGTCTTACACCCCAGGGGGGGGGGGGGCTCAGGCAAAGGTCCTTCCTCTTCGGGTAGGGACCAATGATACACTCTGGTGTACCTCTTTTTTGTTCACTAAGGTGTTTTGTTTTTGAGCAATGCACCATGGGCTCGAAATTTCAAAAAACAAATCAAAAACATGTTAAAGCTAGGATTAGATTTTAGTGATTGAGTTTAGCTTTACTAAACAGCAGAGCAACCAAAGATCTAATCCTTGCCCCATCCATGATCCAGAAATCTTGGGTGAATGTGGGTGATGCTGGTGTGTATGTGATTTACCATTCAGCAACCACACAAGGCAGATATATACTGTATATTTGTGAAATTTATACCTACAAGAAATCCTTTAACAAAGCCGCAGACATCCAGCAGCTCAGGCGTTAACCATAAGGGGGAGCTTCCAGTAAAGATTCATTAATCAGGCGGTGAGATCTGTGCCACGTGCTTGGGACAGACAGTGAATTTACTCCCACATGTCAAACATCTCTAAGTTTGTTATGACAGGGGAACATAAGTGTTTACATTTGGACTGCGTCTATGCATTTCCAACATATGTTGTACTGCCGGCAATGGGAACAGGTAATAACCATTATGAGCGGCCAGACGGAGAAGAGCCACACTCTGCCAGCAGAGACCCTTTTATTGACCTAGCTCATACTAGTAAGTGTATATGCTGTTTAATGAGCACTGATAAAAATCACGTATTAAAGAGCAGAAAATAGGAGATCCGTCATATCTGATGAACACGGATCAGCCTTAAAGCTGAACTCCAGGCACAAATATTTTCATTCAAATATATTTCACAATAGTCAAAAAGGATATAAATCCACTTTGTGTGCTCCATAAAATCCAGATATTACCATGTAAATGTAGCAGAGGCATCATCACTGTGCTGTACACAGCCTGTACAGAAAGAAGAGCTGTGGGAGGGACCCAGAGGCTCCACCCACTACTGCATGCAAAAAACTATAGGAAGGGACGGAGACAAGACCAGTCACCCTGCACAAAGAGATAGAGCAACAGTGACAGGTCTTTATTACAGGAAGCTTCTGCAGGTAAAGGATTACTGCACAGATCTGGAAGAAATACACAAAGCACATCAAGTTTGAAAGTGTTACTAAACCCAGAACAGTAAAATCAGTCTGTATATGCAGTAAAGCATGCTTGTTATACTCACTGTGGAACCTAAGGGGTAATCCTCTGCATCGTGTAAAAAGGCAGTTTGATCTTGTTTTCTCTGCCCCTCCTATTGTTCAAATGTCCACCTGACAGACTGAACCCGTAGCCACATGCACATGCTCAGTTTAGTGTGTATTGCTAGTGAGGTTTTTTTCTTTTCTTGGGAGAGTGCATGTGATCAGCACAGGGCCAATCAGCACTGTCCAGACAGAGGGTCAGGGGTTTTGCATCCCCCTAGAGCACAGAGAAAACTCCTTCTACAAGCTTTAACCAGTGCTCTGCTGAAGTCACAAGACTGCTCTAACTGCTAATGAGAAAAGGTATTTAGCAGTTTATATTTACTAAAATAATTGCATTTACATGTTGTGTGTACTGTGGGAGACCAGATATAGTGAATGCAGGGTCTGGGGTTTAGTAACACTTTAAGAAGAGTACACATGATGATGGAAACAGACACTATTTGTTTAGTTTGGAGTTCAGCTTTAAAGAGCAATATAAAGCAGCATGTAAAATGAGTGATCTACTGCTATTCAATAAAAATATACTATAATAAAGTTTATTTATTATAGGTATTTATATAGAGCCAACAATTTACGCTGTGATTTAGATACTATACATTCGTATCAGTCCCTGTCCTCAAGGAGCTCACAGTCTGTGGTCCCATCTCACATACCAACATAGATGCACACACATGCTAGGGCCAATTTAGGCCTCATTCACATCGCAGATCAATGCCGTACCCAGCCAAGAATCAGCAAAGATAACAGGTGTGTGTGATCAGCCACAGTCAGGAAGCCTGTAGAAATCAATGACCAAAGCTGTTTGCATATAAACAGACACCTGAGCTGTTACCTGCATTTGCACCCCGGTCACATTGGGTGCGACTTGTCATGCGATTTGCAAATCGTATGCCAAGTTGCACCCTATTGTCCGCAATTACAGTAGTCATATCGGTGCGGTTCTGACTTGGTTGGAACCGCACCGATCTCTAAAGTAGTGCATGCACTACTTTTGGTGCGATTTGCATAGACATCTGTGTCAGATGTCTTGCAAATCGCACCTCAAATCGGCAAGTCACCCGACTTTGAAATCGTGCAACTTCACTGTAAGTCGCACGATTTCAAAATCGGCTTTGATGTGACTGGGGGGGGGGGGGGGTAAGAGACAGATGAGTGGCGTCCTTGGAATTTACAGTGATTCTTGGTGGTACACGCCTAATGCTCACCAAATACAGTTAGAAAGTGATTTGAAAAAAAAACGATCGGATTTAAAAAGATCTGCCAACCAAGCATGCCATCATTGTATCGATATTTGTCACCTAGTTATCAACATATTATCGATCGATAACAACATAAATGGTACATTTTGCGCAGACTGATTACACAATGTTAACCACTATATACATTTTATATACATGGGCCGGACGGGAGCAGTGCAGGGGCGGTGGCCATTTATAAATGTCCTCCCCGCTCCCTGCTTGTGCGCGCTCCCTGGGAACACCTATCATTGTACGGGACCTCTGTGTGAGGTTCCGATCATGGGATCACTGATTGGCTAATCAGTGATCACATGAAGAGTAGTAAGCAAGATGTCACTTCTGACATCATTGCTTTCTACATATGAAATCTGTGAATGAACACAGAGATCACATGGTACAAGGCTATTCACAACACATGTGACAAGCTGTGACCAATCACAGCTCTCACAGTATTTCTCAATGGCTGCAAAAATGCAGCCAGAGAGGAGAAATGATTGCTTTTACAGCCTTTATGAGTATAAAAGCAATCAGTGTAAAAAAAAAATCTTCATCACCCCCCACAAGTAGTACAGTGTCACTATGGTGACACTGTACTGCTAGGGTGACAGTATGTAAAAAAAAAACAAATAATACTATAAAATAAAATAAAAATGTAAAAAATGTTTTAGAAAAATTATAACTTTTGGTTATAAACTAATTTGGGTTATTTTTTTTTTACTAAAAAGATAATTTAATTCATTTTGGCCACGATTTATGAAGAAAGATTATTTATTTGCAAAATGTTTTAAGAAAAACAATTTTTTTTCAAAATTTTTGGACTTTTTCATTTATATAGCAAAAAAATAAAAATCCCAGTGGTGAATAAATATTATTATTATTATTATTACTATTATTATTATACAGTATTTATAAAGCGCCAATAGTTCGCTCAGCACTGTACATTACAAATAAATACCACCAAAATAAAGTTTTATCTGCTAAAAAATTCATATGGGCACAGTGTTGCATGACCGCGCAATTGTCATTCAAAGTGTGATAGCGCTGAAAGCTGAAAATTGGCCTGGACAGGAAGGGGGTAAAAGTGTCCAGACTTGAAGTGGTTAATGGACTTCCAGGATTACATTTTAACACGTGCATGCGCTGTAGATTTTTTCAAACTGTTTTCGATCGATTCCACTACTAATGTTTAGAAAATCAATCGTTTAGGCTACAAATAAATCTGTCATGACGGTCCGTTTTTCTGCCATAAAACTGCATTTCGATAATCGAAATTAGCCCGCTAACCTTTCAAAAGCCAAGCGATTGAGTGTATCGAACACATTTTGGCCTAAATTTATTTTTTTTAATTTGATATGTTTAATAGCAAAAAGTAAAAAATATTTTTTTTCTCAAAATTGTCGGTCTTTTTTTGTTTATAGCGCAAAAAAATTAAAACCACAGAGGTGATCAAATACCACCGAAAGAAAGCTCTATTTGTGGGAAAAAAGGACATAAATTTCATTTATGTACAGCGTTGCATGACCGTGCAATTGTCAGTTAAAGTAACGCGGTGCCGTATCACAAAAAATGGCCTGGTCAGGAAGGGGGGTTAATCCTCTGGAGGACAGGTGGTTAAGTAATGTTTTTGTGCCTACGCGGTGCCTCAATAACGCAAGTTTTTCTTGTTTTATGATTTTTAGCTACTTTGGGATGTGGCACCTTCCACCACCACATAAATTATTTAAGGTTTTTTTTATGGTGCAATGGGTTTTCAATGGTCCTGAGGTGACAGAGGCTCTTTCCAACTATACCTGTTCTGATTAGCATTATTTTATCTTTTTTATTTTCATTTTTTTAACAGAAAGAAAAAAAACAAACACTGAAAAAAAGCAAAATGTGAAGCTACAGTACACAAATTATAAAAAATAAACACTCCACTAATTTAACAAACAATAAATGAAGTCAACTAAATAAACTAAACTTTAAAAATCCTCTAAAGTAAAAAAGAGTATATTTTTTAAACATAGTTTGTCTAAGCATCTCAATAAGCGACAATGAGGGTTTCTGCTCTGGCAAAATGTTGTCAATGACAAAGTTTCTAATTTCACTGTGAAATCGAATTTAAATAAATCATTCTGCTCATCCATGCTTGCAATCCTTTGCATCTGCCTCTTACTAAAAAGGGATTCCTATTGGATCCCACCTGCTGAGTGGTAGAGAAGATTAAAGGCACTAAATTACATCTTAAATATTTAATATTATTTTATATTTAAGAATATATAAAATAATGTTAAAATGCATCTTCTTTGTGATTTTACTGTAGACGACTATATATATATATAAAAAAATATACAGTGCTCAGCATAAATGAGCACACCCCAACAGATTTGTCAAAAAACCTTTCCTTTCCTTTCAGAATCAACATTTTCTATGAGACACTATACTACAAAATAGTCCCACAAATGTAGGCCATTGATTTCACACAAAATTAGGTAATTTGCACACACAAAAAAGTATTTTTCCTAACAAATGTATTCAAGACCATGTTGCAAAACTGAATACACCCCAATGAAAGTCTTAGGTGTCCAGCAAACAGTTGGTTATAAAAGGGTGTTACTTAACAAAGAAAACCCCTCCCATATCATGCTGTCAACAATGGCACCAAATGGAAGAGAAATGTCACAAGGCCTGAGAAAGAAAATAATTTCTTTACATAAAAAAGGTCAAGGCTACAAAAAGATCAGCAAAGCTTTACTTATCAGTCAAAGTACTGTAGCAAAAGTGATACAAATATTTAACAAAGATGGAACTGCAACCATCTCACAGAGGCGCCCAGGCCATCCACGGAAGTTAACACCTCGACAGGAGCATCTTCTGAAGAGAAGGGTTGAAGAAAATTGGCATGTAAGTTCACTGCAGTTAGCTAAAGAAGTAGAAGGCCAAGCAGGGGTGATTGTTTTCCGTAACACAATACGGCGTACACTGAAGAGGAATGGCATGCATGGTGTCGTCCACGAAGGAAGCTTCTCCTAAAGCTCATGCACAAAAAAGCCCACCTAGAATTTGCCAGGGCCTATGCTGAAAAAGAAGAAGACTACGGGGACTCCGTACTCTGGAGTGATGACACCAAATGTTTTTGGAACTGATGGCTTCAAAACTGTATGGCGTTGCAAAGGTGAGGAGCACAAAGAAAAATGCATGGTGTCTACATTGAAACATGGAGGTGGCAGTGTCCTTCTGTGGGGCTGCATGAGTGCTGCTAATGTTGGGGAGCTCCATTTCATTGATGGTGTCATGAATTCACAGATGTACTGCTCTATATTGAAAAAGAAGAGGTTACCATCACTCAGTGTCCTTGATCGTCGTGCACTTTTCCAACATGACAATGATCCAAAACACACATCTAAGGCCACTGTTGCATTTCTGAAGAACTGGGTGAAAGTGATTCAGTGGCTAAGTATGTCTCCTGATCTGAACCCAATCGAACACCTATGGGGAATTCTGAAAAGACAAATTGAGCATCACTCTCCATCCAGCAAAAAAAGAGGTCACTCTTGAAGAATGGAAAAAGATAGATGTTCCTAAATGTCTCCAACTTGTTCATTCCATGCCTAGAAGAC
Source organism: Staurois parvus (assembly GCF_062004578.1). Taxonomy (NCBI): domain Eukaryota; kingdom Metazoa; phylum Chordata; class Amphibia; order Anura; family Ranidae; genus Staurois; species Staurois parvus. Next base: position 109,746 of record NW_028318784.1, read on the forward strand.
TTGGTGCTGTCCTTACAAATCATGGAGGTCATACAAAATGCTAGATGTAGTTTTTGTTGTAGGATGTATTCATTTTTGCATCAACTAATTTGAGTAAAACTTAAGATTTATTAAACTAATTTCTATTATGAACCTTACTTTCATGTAATGAGCTGAACAAATGTTTTATAAAACTCAGTTTTATCAAAATTTTGGAAATTGTTCTTGTGTTCATTGAGATATTGATTAAAATCTTACTTTTCAAAAGGGGTGTACTGATTTATGCTGAGCACTGTGAGTATTATATATATACAGGGTGATTGAAAAGTAACTCTTTTAAACTATTTATACATTTTTTATATGAAGTTACTTTTTTCTCAATTCTTTAATGTATATTCCTTAATCTATGACAATTAAATCTGCGATACCATGAATGCCGAAAGGTATCTCACTATGCTGCAAGATGAAATCTGGCCAGTTGTCAATACCTGGGAGAATATTGAAGACTTGATTTTTATGCAAGATGGTGCTCCTCCACATTTTGCTATTATTGTTCATGAATGACTGAATGAACATTTTCCTGGGAGATGGTTGGGTCAACGTGGTCCGCATGAGTGGCCGGCCAGAAGCCCTGATTTAACACCCTGCGACTTTTTTCTTTGGGGTTGGTTGAAGGAACAAGTTTACTCTACAAAACCAAAGACTTTAGAAGAACTTGAAGGGCGACAACGAGAAGTTATTTCTGCCATCCCACAAGAGTTCCTGCGAAGATCTGTGGATGCGATTCCCAAGCGGCTTCAGAAGCTGCAGGCGAATGCTGGTGCACATATCGAATTTTAAATAAAACTCCATGTTATGTATGTTTTCGTATTAATTTTTTGTAAAAATAATGATTAAAAAATAAATTATAAGATTTTTAAAATAAGGAGTTACTTTTCAATCACCCTGTATATAGTTGTGCTCAAAAGTCTGCCTACCCTCGAAGAATTGGTAATATAAATTATGTACCATTTTTAATAAAAACATGAGTGAGCAGGCACACATTTCTTTTCTTATGGGATTCATATTCAACACTTTGCTACAATGTAAAGCAGTGAGTGTACAGCTTGTATAACAGTGTAAATTTGCTGTCCCCTCAAAAAAACTCAACACACAGCCATTAATGTCTAAACTGGTGGGAAAAAAAGTGAGTACACCCCTAAGTGAAAATGTCCAAATGGGGCCAAAAAGTGTCAATATTTTTTGTGGCCACCATTATTTTCCAGCACTGCCTTAACCCTCTTGGACATGGAGTTCACCAGAGCTTCACAGGTTGCCACTGGGGTCCTCTTCCACTCCTCCATGACAACATCACGGAGCTGGTGGATGTTAGAGACCTTGTGCTCCTCCACCTTCCATTTGAGGATGCCCCACAGATGCTCAATAGGTCTGGAGACATGCTTGGCCAATCCATCACCCTCAGCTTCTTTAGCAAGGCAGTGGTCATCTTGGAGGTGTGTTTGGGGTCGTTATCATGTTGGAATACTGTCCAGTCTCCGAAGGGAGGGGATCATGCTCTGCGTCAGTATGTCACAGTACATGTTGACATTCATGGTTTCCTCAATGAACTGTAGCTCCCAAGTGCACTCATGCAGCACTTATGCAGCCCCAGACCATGACACTCCCACCACCATGCTTGACTGTAGGCAAGACACACTTGTCTTTGTACTCCTCACCTGGTTGCCGCCACGCACGCTTGACACTATCTGAACCAAATAAGTTTATCTTGGTCTCATCAGACCACAGGACATGGTTCCAGTAATCCATGTCCTTAGTCTGCTTGTCTTCAGCAAACTGTTTGCGGGATTTCTTGTGCATCATCTTTAGAAGAGGCTTCCTTCTGGGACAACAGCCATGCAGACCAATTTGATGCAGTGTGCGGCATATAGTCTGAGCACTGACAGGCTGACCCCCCACCACTTCAACCTCTGCAGCAATGCTGGCAGCACTCATACGTCTATTTCCCAAAGACAACCTCTGGATCTGACGCTGAGCACGTGCACTCAACTTCTTTGGTTGACCATGGCGAGGCCTGTTCTGAGTGGAACCTGTCCTGTTAAACCGCTGTATGGTCTTGGCCACCGTGCTGCAGCTCACTTTCAGGGTCATGGCAATCTTCTTATAGCCTAGGCCATCTTTATGTAGAGCAACAATTCTTTTTTTCAGATCCTCAGAGAGTTCTTTGCCACGAGGTTCCATACTGAACTTCCAGTGACCAGTATGGGAGAGTGAGAGTGATAACACAAAATTTAACACACCTGAGACCTTGTAATACTAATGAGTCACAAGACACTAGGGAGGGAAAATGGCTAATTTGTCAGCCCAGATTCAGCCAAATGCAGCAAAGTTGATTGGACGGCGCTCCACAGTACAGATGGACAATGATCCAAAACACACTGCAAAAGCAACTCAGTAGCTTTTGATGGAAAAGAAGGCTACTCTTAAGAGCTGTAATTCCTAAATCCTTCCTCCAATTTGGATGTACATACCCTCAAATTAAACCTGAGAGTGTACACTTTCAGCCCATTATATAACTATAGCTTGAAGCTGTGTCCAAATATATATGGACTTATGTATGTATATATATATATATATATATATATATATACATATATATATATATATATATATATATATATATATATACATATATATATATATATATATATATATATATATACACATGTGTATATATATATTTTTATATATATATATATATATATATATACACATGTATATACAAATATAGCAATTTAAATAACTGCTTGGAATGTCTTCAGGTTTTGTAACATCCGTATATGGTCTTCTGAAGTAAAATCACTAACAAAAAGAAGACAACGTTTTATAAGTGTAAGAAAGCCTCTGACAATATGCCAACAAATGACTCACAGATTTTACTGTTACAAGTGTATTTCATGGTAGAACAACTGCACTGATCAGAAGAATCCACATCATTCTCTGCTTCATAAGGCCATAGAATTCCAGGTTCTAAAGGCCATGCACTTTATTTTGGAGGGCAGTCATTGTTCCAGTACAATAGGAATCCATGTTTTGTTGTGTTTTATGTCTCAATAGACATGGCAGGGCTTGTAAAGTCAACAGCAACAGCTATCTCTAGTGTTAAATTTTATTGCAGACAGCATTCCATGAGAGTCAGCTTAAACATGCTAGCGTGTTCTTTTTCTCTTAGTTTATGAAGTTTTAGAACAAACAAGAGAAGAGAGTTTTCAGGAGGCTGTAATTGACCTGGACCCCAATGGAAAATACAAACATGTTAATAATACCTTTCATTATGGTTGTCCATGGACTTTTTTGAGTGGGATGTCTTTAGATACATTTAAAGCATGCTTCCCATTTCCCAATATTCAATGTCTCCCAGACTTCTGAGATAGAAAAGACTGGCACTATTTATCAACAATTTTTTTAGGAAGAATCTAGCCATTTCAAACAAAATCATGTATGTATTACAGGCATTTAGAAGCATTTTTTACAGTGGCAGCTAATGCACTAACATCTTCGGGACAACACAGGCTTTGCTTAACCACTTGCCTACCAGGCACTTATACCCCCTTCTTTACCAGGCCAATTTTCAGCTTTCAGCGCTGCCGCACTTTGATTGACAATTGCGCGGTCATGCAACATTGTACCCATATGAAATTTTGATCATTTTTTTCTCACAAATAGAGCTTTCTTTTGGTGGTATTTAATCGCCACTGGGCACTTTACTTTTTGCGCTATAAATAAAAAAATGCAAAAAATTTGAAAAAAAAAAAAAGTTTATTTGTTTCTTTTATAAAATTTTTCAAACAGGTATTTTTTCTCCTTCACTGATGTGCGTTGATGAGGCAGCACTGATGGGCGGTGGGTGGCACTGGTGGGCACAGGTGGGTGGGCACAGGTGGGTGGCACTGCTGGGCACATGTAGGTGGCACTTCTGGGCACAGGTAGGTGGCACTGTAGAGTGGCACAGGTGGGTGCACTGCTGGGCACAGGTGGGTGCACTGATGGGCACGGGTGGGCGGAGCTAGTGGGCGCACTGCTGGGCGGAACTTGCGGGTGGCACTGCTGGGCACCGATCATCAGGGCACTGATCATCAGTGCCCTGATGATGGGTGCCGATCCCCGCTCTAACAACTGCCGGTTCTCGGCAGTACTTTCCTCACGATCTGACAGCGTGAGGAAAGTGCAGCCGAGAACCGGCACTTGCATTTTCCTCTGATCAGCGTGTCATTGGACACCGCTGATCACGTGGTAAAAGGCCGCTGTGATTGGCCTTTTACCACATCACGTGATCAGCTGTGTCCGTAGGACACAGCGATCACGGAGATCGCCGGGTGCGCGCCCCAGGAGGGCGCGTTCTGGGAGGACGTCATATGACATCCACCCAGAACTGGCCGGCCGCAGTGAAGCCGTTATTCGGCTATCTGCGGTCGGCAGCTGGTTAAAGTGTTACTAAACCCAGGACCCTGCATTCACTATATCTGGTCTCCCACATAGAAATGCAATTATTTTAGTAAATATAAACTGCTAAATACCTTTTCTCATCAGCAGTTAGAGCAATATTGTGACTTCTATCAGTATGCAGCCAAGCACATGTTAAAGCTTGTAGGAGGAGTTTTCATTCTGCTCTAGGAGGATGCAGAAGCCCTGATCTCTGTCCGGGCAGTGCTGATTGGCCCTGTGCTGATCACATGCACTCTCCCAAGAAAAAAAAAACAAAACCTCTCTAGCAATACACACTAAACTGAGCATGTGCAGAGTGACTCCACACGATATGTCTTATCAGGAGATAGGAGGGGGACACTGGAAGAAGTGGAGGATCAGAGAAGTTAGGATCAAACAGCCTTTTCACACAATGGAGAGGATTATCTACTTAGGTTCCACAGTCAGTATATCAAGCATGCTTTACTGCATATACAGACTGATTTTACTGTTGTGGGTTAAGTAACACTTTAAGGAAAATAAAATTATTTTAAAGCCTAGATTAAGCTTGGGCAGAAAACACAATGTAGTCCCCAGTTTACAGGCTAATCCTACCTTTTGCAAAAACAAACAAACCAAAAATTAATAATAAATGCTCCCATATGTATTAATTAAAAAAAATGTGCACTCATTATTGCTTGCATTGGAACCTGCAAAGCATTGCAACCATGACCAGTGGATTCCTGGTGAAGTGCTCTAACGTGTCCAGTGGATTCCTGGTGAAATGCTCTAACGTGACCAGTGGATTCCTGGTGAAATGCTCTAACGTGTCTAGTGGATTCCTGGTGAACTGCTCTAACGTGACCAGTGGATTCCTGGTGAACTGCTCTAACCTGACCAGTGGATTCCTGGTGAACTGCTCTAACGTGTCCAGTGGATTCCTGGTGCAATGCTCTAACGTGTCCAGTGGATTCCTGGTAAAATGCTCTAACGTGTCCAGTGGATTCCTGGTGCAATGCTCTAACTCCTGGAGACTAATCCTCCAGATTCAGACTAGTACCTCATTTATGTGCTGGAGGAAGTATCAATGGGCTACAGGTCTGGTGACATCACCGCACATATGCTCCATTGAGAACTAAGAGTCTCTTTGCCGGGGTGGCAAATGGGATTTTTAGATTTTTGATCACAAATTTCTATGAACGAAATACGCAGCTGTACTGGCGCAACCATGCATAACGGCACAGAATTTAAATTCTGACACGCTGGCAGCGAAGCATGGTCTAAAAGGTAGACAACTGTAATATTCACCTTATCTCTAATGCATGTAGACTCACCTAGTTACCGATCCAGCTCCGGTTAAAATAGCCCAGCATCATTCAACCAACATAATGTGAGTTCAGGGCAGGGGACAGTATTTTCAAAGAGGAACAGGCCGCTTCCGTGAATGGATAAATGTTGCTGAGAATGGTGCCACATCATCAGCAGTCATTGCTCTCTGCAGCATACAGGATTCGCCCACCATTGGTGGAAGAAGACAATGAGAAGGACTTGTGATGTCACCAGACCAGACCCAAGATTTCTGGAAAAAGGGTAAGTATATTGATTTTTTAAAAGGCTGCAAGGATGCTCCAGTGAATTGGGGGTTGAACCTGGAGTTAAATTATAAAGGTCATTTCAGAGCAATTGTATAGATATGCTTTGGAAACAAGAATTAATTTCATGTGAAGGGTAAAGCTGAGGATAAGGTAATGGTGTTATGGGTAGGCTGATGTTTAGGTCTGGAGCTCAGGTAAAGGATTTGGGGTTAGATTGAGCCCTGAGATTAAATTGGCTACACATGAATTATGCACTAGTTTTATTTGATGAGAATTTTAATATAAAAACATCAAAAATGTTTTAAATATTTGTGCTGTCTTTCTACTTAAATGTTCTCTTTTAAATTTTGATTGAATCCTAATTACGGACGGATGTGGTAACGAATAAATTAGATCTAATGTACATGTCATTCCTTTTTCAACTCCATCCAATTTTCTAACATTAGAAAATCAGACACTGTCACAAAATTAAAAATAATAATGTAATAAATTGATTAATTTTATGACAGTAAAAAAAATTAACAATAATAACAATACTGTCTACAATAAAAAATGTGTACAATAGTAGAAGAAAAAGAGACATAAGTATCTGAGATAAAAAAAAAGGAAAAGCCGAGAGTTATTTTATGCATTTCCTTTGACCTATCAAAAGAAAATCAATTGCTCAGTGTTATTTTATAATGGCGTGCTGATGTCATTTGATTTTTCTGCTTATATTTTCCTTTGCTATTGATTTAATTCAAATCCCTGTAGCACATCATCTGTTATCTAGTATTTTGTATAGCTGCTGCTTTGACATTTATAGATAAAACCCAGGCAAATAAAAAAAAACTCATGTAAACCTGTACTTTGTCCATATTAGTCAAAGCAAAAACTTTACTTTAGAGGAGGAACTTAAAGCCTATCTCCATGTTTTAGTGAACTTTAAATAGTTTGTTTGGACGAAGCTGGTGTTATAGTATTGGAAGGTGTGTTACTGGCCAGATCACCAGGTGAAAAAATAGGGGAAAAAAGAAAACGAATGCAGCCACCACATCTAATGATTGTTAAGCTGCAAATATATTAAATTTTTGGTTTTGAGTTTAATGCAACTTTAAAGATGTATTAACAAATACAGAGCTGCATTAAATGTGTTTTTTCTTATTTGCCAGGAGTTCCACTTTAAAACTGCAGCTTTCATCGATATAATACTTAGTCATCCTGCCATGAAGGTCCTTTGACATTATTAGCTTGATATTAGTTAATTATTAGTTCTTGTTCGATTATCACTTTTCAAACTTTTAAGATACTCCATAAAAACAAAATAAAAGAACTAAGTATTAGAACAAAATGAAGTTAATGCAAAAAACAACTGGAGCCAATAAAAACGTATGATATTATCCCTGTCAGTTCGATTTCTGCCTCGTTATTTTAAACTGTGTTGAAAATGTTGGTGGTACTTTGGTTGCTTCTCATTTTAGAAATCAGTTGCTATATATTTTTCATTAGGTTTTAGCTGTTCTAAAATACTGAGATTCTTGTAAAATCCTTCCAGCCGGCCTCAGTCAATGTATCAGCTGGCGCTCATCTATTAGTTATAATGCTGGCACATTCCTGTGTGTATAATCCTGTTTTCCACACTGCGCTGGAAAGGTTCATGGCTTCACTGCTGCATGATCAGCTCAAGCCTGGACAAAGAAAACACCAACCAATGTTGAACATAGTCACTCGTGCAAGAACAATTTTTGGGCCCCATTCAGCTACTACCCAAGTAGAAACAATTATTCACTGTGAAAGACAGATGACTAGATAGATAGATGATAGATAGGTTAGTAACATGCATGAAGCCTAAAACTGGCCATAATTAATCCCTACTTTAAATGCTTGTTTTTTTTCTAGGGGACAGGCTAGCACACAGTAATACTCACCTTACCTTACCAGTCCAGCCATCTTCCTCCTTGCAGGTTCTGGTTGTGATGACTGATCCACCAAAGCTGCTCTTCATGCCATTCTCCAACCGGTCTTATCACTGTCCCTCTCAACATCATCACACCTGTACTGTGATCAGTGCAAAATCAGTGGTCACATCCCCAGGCACAAATATGGCCACTTGTAGGAGTATATGTTTACATTCTAGAGCTAAGAAGTGGAGGACTGGGCCGCTGGCTGTAATGGGACCCTGGGGAATGGGCAGTATTATTGTGTACCAGCCCATTCCCTAAAAAAGGCAAGCAATCTATTCTTCCTTAGATGGGGGGAAGCAATTATAATTATTTTTACTGCAGTCTTTCTTAACATTTTTACCAAAAGAGGAACCCTTAAAATAGTTTTCAGGTCTAAAGGAACCCCTGCAAAAAAATAATTATCTGGGGGTTAGTGTGAAAATGCCTCATACAGTTGGGATCAATGGGAAGAATGCTCTCCTTTCTGTGGTGGTCAGAATACCACCATTAGAGACATCTAAAAAAGATTATTGGTGTTATGCTACTGGACCTGCCCAGTGATGTTGGCTCCTGGATTATGCAACATCCATCAGATTGAAGGTCAGTCAGCCAAAGATCAAAGAACCCCTAGCAACTCCTGGAGGAACCTTAGTTGATAATGGCTGGGGGAGTCTTCAGCTCTCCCATGGTTTATAAGTTTTAACTGCAGTCAGACAGTAAACACTTCTTATATTTCTAGTCTAACTTGTGCTAAGAGAAAATGGGACAAACATTCTGCAAGTCTCGGTGCCAGTCAGGCAACAAGTGAAGGAGATGCTACTGACTACAATCATTGGGATAGTTGGAAGTTAGAAATGTTCAGGTTAATGTGAAAATGTGAGGGAATCCTAGCACCCACCCATACCACCATTATAGTATAAATGATCCCAGACGGCTCTTGGGCTCTTTACAGTCTGCAAAAATAATATGCATGTCCCTGACAACAACCCATCAATGTAACAATAAACATTTACGGAGATACTACACAATATACAGTATATGACCGGATAGGAATTTAGTCATGAAGAAAAATTACTGCATGAGAATCCTCAGATGAAAGCTGCTGTTCTCTGACTCCAGCTGTTATTCAAACAGATCATGCAGTCTACCGAAGATGGATACATTCATTTTTGGTACATGCTGGAAAGTGTATGTAAAGTAAAACCCTTTTTCTGTTTGTTTTGGATTAAGTACAAAATGATTAAGTCCTCTGTTATTTTTTTTGTTTGTTTCTTACTAGAGACACAGGAGAAAGTCAAAGGAGATCTCTTCAAAGCAAGGGGATATCCTTTCTTAGGTAATTTCCACCAGAACAAATGTCCCCATTGGAAGATGCCCCCCTCACCTCTTTTTTCTGTAACAACTCAAATTTTGGATTTCCCACCACTTTCTATATCAGTAACAATGGTCTCCAAGACCATACGAATACATACAGCAATGAAACTTGATGTTCTAATCTTTCCACATTCTACCCAAAATTAATAATAAAACGTTTTGCCTTTACATTCAGTTTATACCATCTGGTAGTTTTGAGATATCCAGGTAATATTGCAGGAGGAGCTAGCACAAGCAAGGATGGACAGAAACACTCAAAACCAACTTTGGAATTACAGGGAGCTCTCTCTGTTGGAATATCCAAGATGTAAAAGAAGCCAGGAGTTGGCTCAGCTCACCAGGCTTGACCTAGTACGAAAACATAATTTTTGGGTGGTGTAACCTTGAAGCTGGTATATTGATTAATAATAAATAATATATATATATATATTAATGTATTCCTGAATACGTTTCTGTATTCTTTATATTGTCTTTTCTTTTCTGCTAAATAATTTTCATGTTACAGCTACTGGCACAGCCGAAGTGTCTAAACTTACAAGCCAAGCATTTTATGACCTACTACTGTAACTAACGCACTCCAGGTGTCTCTGGTATTACAAGTCTTTCGGGGTTACAGGATCTAAAACACTGATATCCGTGCACACTATATTGTGTCAGTATATGAGTACTATCATTTATTTTCAGTGTTAATAATGAAAACAGTTGTTTGTAATATAGTGTGGTCATTACCTGATCACATTGCAACAAAGTCAGTGTGATTTTTTTTTTACTTGTTGATAGTAATGGGTGAATCTGCCTGAGTTTATTTTGTTGTAGGTTCTACGAAAATGGTTTAAAGTTTAGAGAACCTGAATTTTGTGGCCAATCCTACTGTTGTCTATGTTGGGCATATCTTGCTGTTAAATTCTAGTAATTTGGGGTAAAATTTTGCCAAAAAAAGTACATGGACATCTGAGCACTGCCATTGGAGTACATTTAAAGTGGTTATAAAGCCTAAACATTTCTTAGCTTAATGCATTCCTTGCAAATAGAAACCGACTATGTAGGTTTTATGATGCAATAGAAGTTAGCATGTTAGGTCCCTTTCATACAAGGCAGACACCTTCTGTGATCTGCTTGCTCAGCAGGGGATCTGTCTGCTGAAACCCTACTGAGCAGACAGAGCTCAGGTCCATGTCCGCTCCGCTTATGCAGAGCACACATGGACACAAACTGCTCTCCTCTATGGGCAGTCGAATGTTTTTGGCGAACAGGATCAGTTTGGATATAGGCAGGTGTTTCTGATTGGGTCTGCCTGAAAAATGGACAGGTGGACCAGATCGGAAATCTCATGTGAAAGTGGCCTAAGCCACAGCTCAGTGGATGGCCTCTCACCTGACATCCTTTGATTGCAAAATTGAAGGAGCGAGGCAGAAAACACAATAGCTGAAACAGGAGTATCATTCATCCACTATGTAGCATGGATGGAGAAACTTGTTAAATTTTTTCTGTTTGGCCGGCATGTGTATAGCCAGCTTTAGACAACACAATGACTGCAGGGAAAGACAGAAGCTCTAACGCACACTGTGCCAGCTCCAGTCAGTGGTCCAGCCTGGACACCCAAGGTTCTGTGTCTGCAAATAGCCATCTGAAAACCTTTGTTACTGCATTCTTGCTAGGCCTCCTTGAAGAAATTCTCTATAAAGTTGTGACCAACGATCAAAAGTGAATAAAACAGTAAATGAGTAAGGAAATTCTGGGTCAAAATATTTTAGATGACAAATCTTCATTTGAACATAAAGCATATCTTTCAGCCTGTGCAGCTCCTTCACACAAGGATAGGTGTCATATTAGCATGCATTATGGAAATTTCATAGCAAACAAACTAAAAATAATTGCCACCTCTCTCAATGTCGTTTTAATCAACATATTTTGCAGCATTAAGATCAAACAGATTTAGCTAATAAAGTATTAAAATACATTTTCTTAAAGCAAACATTTCCTGATAGAGAGAGACATGGACACTACCATTGGCGACTCTTCTAGGCCAGTCACCTAGCTGTCATGCTACCCATAACTGATTTCAATACTTGAGTCACTGACCATGAACAAGTATGCAGATATGGGCTTCTCACTTTTGACTAATTTTATTAACATAAAAAATTGTTCTACTCAGAAAATATATGAGGAAGAAGCCAGTAGATGCCAGTAGGTCTACATAATAACCAGGCATTTTCAGGAGCAGGTAAGCAATAGCATAAGTCTAATTAAAGTGCACGTCCACAGTTGAGTGAATTGCTTGCTAGGCATCATAAAGAAAAATATTGAAGCCAAGAAAGTGTGAGTCTACTAGAAGTGGACTCATGCTTTAACAGACAGATTGGATCACAAGGGCAAGGGTAATTAATTCAACTGTCAAAACTTCAAGCCCATATCCTTTTTGGGTAGGCTGATTTTCTTGAGTTCTTCCATTCCTATGTGAAGCTCCTTTTGCTGCTGATCAGTAAGGGTGTTACTGTAAGAACTCCCAAAGATCAGCAGTTTGATTGGAAGACCTTCCACTTATTCAGGTCACATAGCTAGCCTTTGGGAAGACACTGGTTTCCAGCCTAAGTTGGGTTGTGCAAACGTAATTTATCCTCAGAAATCTAATGAGAAACAATGAGATTCTGAGGGTAGCCAAGGAAAGCAGAGAAGTAGGTCTTTGGGGGGCTATTTTTATGTGCAAAATTATGATTTTACTATTATTATGTCAAATAATGATGTTAGTAGAAATTGACTTCTCATCTAACCTGTGTTCACAGGTACCTAAATGGCAAGGCTGTCATTTGTTTTTTTCAGTTTTGGTTGGACTCTGGCAGGTAGAATTCTTACTTTTTATTTCTCAGTATCCCAAACAATCCCCAATTTGAGTTCCATTGTTTCTTCTGGCAAACTGCCATTAAAAGCCCAGCATAAAGACCAACAATTCTTGGAACATTTTCTAAAATCTAGAGGAGTAGAGAATATTTCCTGACGACTGTCTGGCCTCTAGAACTCTCTAAAGACATAAGCAGAACTCTTGTAGGTAGACTGACCCTTTAGCAGTTTATGAGAGGCAACAGTTACTCTATCACCTGTGTAAAAGTATCACAGGACTGAAAGCATACATCAATGACCTGGCCTTGATCCCTCCTGGCTGTCAGATGGGTATAGCATAGTAAACCGTTTAAGATCTCTGTTTCCTCAAAATTATTTTTGAATATAATTTCCAAGTTGGCAGAAATTCACAAGACTGCCCTCAAAGTGACCTGGGCAGATTTAGCACTATGCCTTCTCTTTCCGTCCTCTTTGAAGTTCAAGAAGAGCCGGAGAGACTTATTTTAATTCATGACCGCAACACTTATATATGTAAGATACATGGAACAGAAGATTGTGCAGCAGGTCCAGAGTTAATCAGCTGTTGTACCACTTTACTACACATAAGTGTGACCTTACATGGAGGCAAACAGAGTCAAGAGTCCAAAAGAAGGGCCAGCAAATATAGTACAGCTGTCTTAATGGGAGTGGACTCAATATTTCCATGGGGGGACACCACAGTAATGACCAAAGCATTAGTAAATGAGGAAAGTACAACTGATCAGCAAAAGTACCAGCAATAGAGAAGGCTAGTCTGTTCAGACTGTCACTGACTCACGTGAAAATCAGCAAAACTTTTGAATAAAACTAACTTACAAGAGGGTCACAACCAGGAATTGATAGGAACTTTCTTGACTTTTTCCTTAAAGTGTATCACCAGACAACTGATATGTTTGCTTTGGATAGAGTATTAAAATCCTGCCATTATTTTTCAGTTTTCCCTTTACTTCCTGTTACAGAGACATAACAGGAAGTGAGAAGATATTTTTTCAAAATAAGTTTAATTCCCTTGTGACAAAGAATCTACTTATCCAAAACAGGTTTCCCCCATTTAGAGGGTTCCTTTCACCATCTGTTGTGCAGTGACCACCATAAACATTTGCTGTTATAGTGATTACCAGGACAAATAGTGAGGATGAATCTCCCCAGCAGGGACACATAAACTTAACAGAGGTCCAAACGCTTCTCCACTCTATCCAAAATTTAAAGAAAAATTGACTAGAGATATTTCAAAAACAACAACAGAGGGGCTGTAACTGTAAATGAGAACTATGGCTGTATTCAGCAGTACTGCTTAGATAGAAAAAAACTTTTTTGCATATTATAAGTTAGTTTTTTTTATTCAATATCTATTATTAAAGAAGAGTATAAAGGCAACCAAATAACCACAGGACTGAAATGGTAGCGTAAAAATACATAACATAGAATTCAAGTGAATTTGAACGGCATCAAGAATGAGCAATGCAAGAATTGCCTGCAAGGATCTAACTGGCAACTGAAACTGGAAATATTGTAAACCTAAACACCTAGGGACAGAGAAGTGTTAGTGAAAGAGGGTCCCAGATTTTTCTAAATGTGGGCATCACATTATAAGGTTTCCCATTAGAGAAATTACAGTGAGTGAGTCAAATAGTCAGGCTCTCGCTATTGTTTGTTTGGTTGCTGTCAAAACAAGTGTCATTAGTTTGAACTGATGCTTTCAGAGGCCATCCGGTTTGAGCTTAAGAAGTGCTTATCTGGCAGCAAGGGGATGGAGGTGCCTAACAACGTGCATGACATGTAGGTTTCTGAATCTAAGCAACCACAAAAAACAATGCCCTGTGTGACCTAGGTTCAAATGTCCAAGGCGGGTGGGTACTAAATACCAATGATATAAAATTTGAATATTAGTTTCCAAGGCTAGGACATTCTGGGTGCACAAATTTGTGGTGGTCCTGAATTTGGGCTTACTGTTTAGGTTCTTAAGTGATGCCAGGTTCTGCTGCCCATTCGTGAACATTGTTGTGACTTGGTGGTGTAAAACCAATGGGCAGCAAGTTACATAGCAAAGAGGTCAAGCCAGGGGAGTGTGGGTCATCCTGACACTTTTGTTCAAAGGGGGTTAAGGTCACTGCATCTGAAGGGGGACAGATCATGTAAGCAACAAGGTGTTTTATCTGCATATCATAACAGTTCTATCTGGGGTAGCTTATTATTGGTTTGTATGACCTGAAACTATTTCCCACTATGTGTTGCAACAAGGTGGTGGAAATAAGTGAGTTCTGAGTTGATCCAGTATTTAAATGTTGCAGTTTCCTCAAGGCAGGGTAGGGATTCCTGAGAAAGGACATTAAGAGAAGATGAGGTGATAGGAGACCTCTTGAGTAATTGAGGTCATTCCACAACAGCAAAGAGTGGACAGGGCACTCTAGAAAGGATCTATCATTTAGGAGGAGCCACAGCAAATTAGGGGGTCACAGTTTACTGGTTCGAGGGATACCCATATGGGTGTTTCAGTGATAGTGTATAACTTAGGGGTTGATTTACTAAAACTGAAGAATGCTAAATCTGGTGCAGCGGTGCATGGTAGCCATTCAGTTTCTAACTTTTGATTGTTCAGTTAAGGTTTGACAATAAAACCTGGAAACTGATTGGTTTCTATGTAGACCTGAACAAGATTTTGCACTCTCCAGTTTTTGTCAACCCATGTGTGAGAGAGAATAGTTGGGCCATTGATAGTATTCTTGTAAATGGGAAACTCCCAGCCCACCATGGAGCCTAGATTGGAATAAGGGGTGCCTGGCAAATCTAGGTCTGCAGTCTTTCCATATGAAGCATGAAAATTGCTTTTGTAGAGGCATATTGTAAGTTTTATAACTGCACTGACTAATAAAATATATCAGAATTAACAGAAGATGAATGTTTTGCTTTGAAAGGAAATTCTAGTTAATGACACATGGAATTTTGGCCCTATATATAACTGAATGAAGGTATAATGGCATAACAAGATATAATATAAACAATACACCAGTGACCAATTTGTAAATGCTCTCTGCGGTTTTTATCTCAACCTGGTTTACTCTGCTCTACTCCTGGACTTGTCCAGATATGATTCTAAAGCTATAAGTCTCACTTGTTGATGAATTGTTGGTCTGTGAGCCCTCACATCAAACTAAAAGAAAATACATATTATTTTTAATTACTAGAACTAGTACAAGGTCTTTGGAAGAAGGGAAAGGTACGTTTCTCTACAGCCATAATCCATAACATATGAGTCTAAGGGTTCTGTTTAGGGCAGTGCTACTCTAACATTTTTGTCTTAATGTGGAATTATAGTCACCTTCCCTCCAATGATAAAACAGCTGCAAGCTTCCTTGTTAGTGCCACCATCTCACTAGCTTTTTCTGGGTTCAGAAGCTTCAAACATCTTGACTGGCTTGGCACGGTGATGTAACTCTTGTGAATGCGTACAGGAGTGCATTCATTACAGCATCCAGGGGATTGGACACTGAGTTGCACATGTACAGCTTAGGTAGCTTTCGAGGGGAAGGATAAGAATCCTTTATTGCAGAAGAGACATGGTATATCTATTGTGCAATAAAATCCCTCTTCTTGCCAATTTTTAATAATTAAAGTTAATTATTTCACGGATTCCTCTGAAGTAAAATGGTTGAGAAATCTTTACTGACCACAAGCTTCAAGATGAATACATCATATGGACTGCTTCTGGAAAGTTTTGGGTTTCTCTTCTGTTCAATGCTTTCAGGACTAAACCCTGTTTCCCCTAAGCAGGTTTATAGAAGTGCTGCTTTCACATTCCTTTTTGTAAGTTTTTTTATTTTTAATATTTCTGGTTTTATTGTATATTTTATTGTATATTGTTTATATAGTATACACTGTAATGCAGGCCATAGATGGGTCGAAAATCGGCCGATTTTTCGGCCGAAAATAAAATCGGCCGATTTTCGGATCGTTAGTGGGCTATTTGTTCGGCCGTTTTTCGGTATTTTGGCCGTTTTTTTTAATCGGGAAAGTTGGAAAAAAATCGGCCGATCGGCCGATTTTCGCGGCAATAATGGCCTAATCGGCCGATACATTGTTGCAACCTCTGTAAATGTCAAGGAACTGTCAAAGAAATAGCAGAGCTCTCTGCAGGGACACTTTTTGCCGGCTGTAGACGGGATGAAAATCGGCCGATTTTTTTTACCATTGGTGGTAACGTCGGCCACTTGAACGACCGATTGTTCGTTTTTTTAAAAGAAAAATCGGCCGATTTTCGACCCATCTATGGCCTGCATTAGTGTAGGAGTTTTTCTTGTTCCAGACATTGTTCAGAAGAACAGCGTACCTTGATTAAAAAGTTGATTGGAGAGGGGAAAACATATAAAGAAGTGCAGAAAATGATAGGCTGCTCAGCTAAAATGATCGTAAATGCTTTAAAATGGCAACCAAAACCTGAAAGACGTGGAAGAAAGCAAAAAACTACCATTCGAATGGATAGAAGAATAGCCAAAATGGCAAGGACTCAGCCAACAATCAGCTCCAGGAAGATCAAAGAAGGTCTAAAGTTACCTGTGAGTACTGTTACAATTAGAAGACACCTATGTGAAGCCAAGCTATCTGCAAGAAGCCCCCGCAAAGTCCCACTATTGAAAAAAAGACGTGCTGAAAAGGTTACACATTGACTGGCCTAAAGAGAAATGGCGCAACATTTTATGGACTGATTCTTACTCTAGATTGTTCTTTTTGGATCTAGTGGCCGGAGACAGTTTGTCAGATGACCCCCAAACACTGAATTCAAGCCACAGTAAACTGTGAAGACAGTGAAGCATGGTTGTGCAAGCATCATGATATGGGGATGTTTCTCATACTACGGTGTTGGGCCTATTTATCGCATACCAGGGATCATGGATCAGTTTGAATACATCAGAATACTTGAAGAGGTCATGCTGCCTTATGCTGAAGAGGAAATGCCCTTGAAATGGGTGTTCCAACAAGACAACGACCCCAAACACACCAGTAAGTGTGCAACATCTTGTTTCCAGACCAACAAGATTGACGTTATGGAGTGGCCAGCCCAATCCCCGGATCTTAATCCAATAGAAAACTTGTGAGGTGACATCAAAAATGCAGTTTCTGAGGCAAAACCAAGAAATAGAGAACTGTGGAATGTAGTCCAATTATCCTGGGCTGGAATACCTGTTCACAGGTGCCAGAAGTTGGTTGACTCCATGCAACACAGATGTACAGCAGTTCTCAGAAACAGTGCTTATACACCTAAATATTAATTAAGTTATTCAAAGGAAAGCAAAATCTTCAAACATTTTTCAGTTTATACAGTGAATGTTTGAGTTTGTAAAGAAGAATACAAACACTGCTATTTTTTTGAACAGTCTAATATTCACTTTTCTTCCATTTTTTTAGAGGAACAACACAAATTTGATATATTTTTCTTTATGTTTTGATTTGGAATAGAATGTGTAGTGTTCCCAATGCATTTGTGTGTATGGAAATAAAAGCTATTAGAAGGATTTTGAGCTTTATTCACTTTATTCAACACACTGCTATTATTTTGAATACAACTGTATATGTAAAGTGCTGCATAAATTGACAGTACTATATAAGTACCTGTAATAAATAATATTCTTAAAACTTTTTTTTTTTGCCTCTCCCCATGGCTACAGGACTCAGCACGGAAATAGGGGTCAGAGGATAGAATAATCAGGGGGCTAGATTGTAAGCTCGAAAGAGCAGGGCCCTCGATCCCCTCATGTTTTGCATTGTATTGGTATTGTTCTGTCACATGTTCTGTTCCCCTCTGTAATGTACAGCGCTGAGCGAACTATTGGCGCTTTATAAATACTGTATAATAATAATAATAAGCATTCAACACCCTTCGAATACCCACAAGTTAGTAACTTCAAGAAACAGCAAAGCCAGATTAAGGAGGACAGCTCTGGAACTGCCACCATCAAAAACACCAAAAACACACAAGCAATGGTTCAACATATCCAGATGGGCGCCTTTGAAGACAAGACAAACAACAATTCCAGGTGTCTGATTTACAAGATAAGTTAGTATATATATATATATATATATATCACTGTTTCCTGAACTGAGACCAAACTGTTAATAGGTTATATTTAGAACTCTAATCAGTTTCACCATTAGACCCTACAGAAGAGTTTTTGTTTAGTGGAGATATGCCACTAGATAAAGAGCCTGGCAGCCCTATAAATCCACTTGAAAAATAATAGAAAGGGATTTCTCATAGGACTCAATTTGAAGGATGATTTGTTAACACAAGTAATGATGGCATCTTGTACTATTATATGTAGCTTATTAACACAGCTCATAAATAATATTGTAATATGTAACCTGCAGTGATCATGGTAAATTACCTTGATTTGCAGTGTAACGCTTTCCATTGAGCACAACACCATTTTTTTCCCCTTATGCTTGGCGTAGAAGAAAGCAGCCCATTATAGCAGAGAACCGTCTGCAGTAATTAAGGAAAGTGGTCATAATTCAATCAGAAACAGTAGTGCTCTTCATTTGGGTCAGCAGATTTAACTTAGATTGTGGGTTATAATTAATAAGACTGGATACGAAGACTTGTTTTGTTTGCCAGAGTATGCATAATGTTCCCAGACTTAAAGGTGAACTACCGTCTAGAATGTTCACTACAGCTATATGGGTGAATGGGATCAGCTTATTGTAAATTATCTTATGTGTTGATATATTGCAAATCTAAATTCTATGTGTAATTTGTGATTATGGCATCCCTATGATTAGGACCAGGTCAGGTTGAAACGCATCAGAGTTTTTTTTAAAAACGTAATCGTTATAATTGGATTAGGTGCACTGATCATTGTTGCCTTGACAAAATGACCAATATTCTCCATGAGCCAGCCTGCCACAGGACCTTCCCGCTATAGCATGTCATCCGCCTTACTAACACTGTAAGCAGCCTCAGAAGACCCTGCTGTTATCTAGCTGCTAATCTGGTACAGTGGTCCACCATAAATCAGGTACCTCCAGGTGTTCGCTCACATCCTCAGATTCCTGGGAGTCCCAAAACCCAAGATGTCCTATTATAAAAACTGTATACCGAGTCTGCATGGATCACACTTTGGTCCCACTCCCCCTATTACCATGATGTCCTGTTGGTTGTCAGTCAAATATGACAAGATCACTCAGGGATGCCAGAGGCTGATCCTTGATCAACGTAACAAGGCATGCCTTCCACCAACCACCATTATAAGGAGTCCTCTCTCCCACTGATCACCACTGTAAGGATGAAACTTTTCTACTGACCACAAATGTAAGGGGGCATCTGTCCCACTGACCACCAATGTAAGGGGACATTTCTCCCACTGATCACCAATGTAGGGGGCATCTCTTCCACTGACCACCAATGTAAGGGGATTTCTCTTCTACTGGCCACCAATGTAAGTGTGAAATCTGTCCTTCTGACCACCACTGTAAGTGTGCAATCTCTCCCACTGTAAAGCTAGCTATACACTAGTACATTTTTGTAAAAACATTTGTACAGAAATTTTAAGTACAGTCAATGACTTGATGAATGTTGTTAGAAAGTTCTTGGAAATTTTGTTTGCTTTTAACATTCAGTTTGGAGTGTATAGGGTGACTTTACAGAGAGAAACTCATATACACTGTTGGAAATTTGTTCATTAAAGATAAATTGCCATCCTGTTCCTCTTTTTCTCGTCCCTGTGGTTGAAAACAAGCATCAATCTGATCCCACTAACGATTAGAAAAACAAATGAATGTTCTTAAAAGAAAAGTTTTTGAACAAAATTCCACTAGCCAGCTTTATTGGGGTATCTCTCCCACTGACTACCAACGTAAAGTTGCATCTCTACTACTGATTAGCAATGTAAGGTGGGATCTCTACTACTGACTATTTAAGTAAGGGGCATCTCTACTACGGACTACCAATGTAAGGGGCATCTCTCCTACTAACTACCAATGTAAGGTGGCATTTCTACTACTGAATACTTATGTACCTATGTAAGGGGAATTTCTACAGCTGACTATCAATGTAAGGTGGTATCTCTACCACTGACTACCAATATAAGCTGACATCTTTACTATTACTGATCATGAAAATGTACTAAGAGCTGTAGATATAATAATTTCATTTCAGGGGTTCCCTGACACCTATAAACTATTTCAAAGGTTCCTCCATGTTAAAAAGGTTGAGAAAGGCTGCCCTAGATATACATCTGCATGGACTAAAGCCAAATCATAAAATAGTATAGAGGTTCTTGCTAATACTTATGAGTCAAATCATCAATCTACAGCACATGCCATTGTATGTGACAAGTGAATGCATGGTGTGTGACATGTCTTGGTCATATATCTAAGTGACACCCATAAAACAGCACTTCTAATTTGCTCTCCATGTTCATAGAATGCATTTACATGAAGATGATTGGCACTTCTCTTGATGAACGCTGAAAGCTCGCCTTGTCCATGCATAAACACACCCATGTAAGCGCACAGCATTTTTCAAATGTTTCCTAACGCAGAGAAGCTTTTTGGAAAATCCTAAACAGTTATATATACCCGCGTATATATAGACATGGCTGTGGGCACTGGTGGAAGCATGACTATATATAAATGTCAGTATATCAGCATGGGAACGGCATGGCATTTCATGTTCCGACATGCTTAGCGGGGACAGAATGCCGCTGTACACAAGTGATATTCTATAATGATATCCAATATGCGCTAAACCCAGCAACACCAGAAACTTGCTGGAAATGGTATATTCCTTACTGGCAGAAGCATGACATAAAATGAACCTGTCAGCCATTTTTAAACTTTTAAAACAGTCCTACCTAGGAGGAGGTAAAACAAAAATGATTGCTGTTAACCTTATTAACCAGAACACCCTCCCTTGTATCAGAGAGGTGCATTTTAGTGGGTTTTCTGGCTAGAAATATAAATCTTTTTGTAACTGCTCTTAGGAAGGACTTTGGTTCATACCTTTGTAGGGACCATGTACCGAGGAAGTGTGGAGGCTGCCAATGCTGACCTCTCCTTTTGAAAATACTAGTTCCCTGACTATTATTCTGATCCAAAGGCTTCATTATTTCTAGAGATTGGGATATTTAACCTCACTAATCTGTATGACTCTGCTGGGTCAATGACTAAGGCTAGGTTCATATCTGTGTGGTTGGGGAACGTACTCAAAATCATGAACATTTTTGACCTACAGAGAAACGTGCTGCACTTTATCAGATGCACGGGGAAGCCATTAAAGCAGTAGTTAACCCTGTATGTAAACGTGTATCTACAAGTAAGCTTACAATACCTGCATTTTCATGAACGAGCCTTAAAATGTGGGCTGCTTTGGGTAAGACTGCAAAAGGAGAGCAGATAGCAGAAACACCTCTCTGAAAATAGGAAAATATATTAGCCTCACTCCAATTAGCTCTGCTTACAGTATTTTTAATAATGCGTTTCACCACTCTTAGCTTGCTCACAAGGATAGTGGCCTTCATCTATACTTGTGAGAAAGCCAGGAGTGGTGAAAGACCTCACAAAAGGTTGGTTTTGGGTTGGAGACATCGCTGTATGCAGCCAATTCATTGATTATTAAAAATACTACAAGAATAGCTAATTGGAGTGCGGCCAATATTTTTTCCTATTTTCAACAAAGAGTGGAGACAAACTTAGATGGTCAGTTCAGGTTGTCCATGTGCAGGAGAGGCCAGTCTTGAGACAGACATATAGATTTGTGTGAGTAACCCCTCTCTGTTATAATTCAGCACCTTCATGAAATAGATTACTTGAAATAACGTTCTCCACAGGAAACAGGCAACCTCTAGGGGCCCATTCACACTAGTGCACTGTGGTACTGCATACAATGGTAATGGATGTTTCATGCACTGGTGTGCTGCAGGTTCATTCATTATGAATGGCATCCAACGCACCTCCCAATGTACCTGAATTGCACTTCACCAGAGTGCACAGTAATGATCTACCATGCATTGTATTGCCATGCAGTACAAAAAAATACTGCAAGCCCAAATAAGGACATTTCCACACTGCAGTGCGGTTGCAGCACAGTGTACCCGCATTTTTCTTGCAGCTTACGCAAGCTTTCCCATAGGCGTCTATTAGATCAGGCATTTGTGGTGCAGTTTCTTAACCACTTCCTGTCTGGCCCATGTAGATAAACGGCCGGAAGGGAGCATTACCGATGCGGGTGGATGTTTCTAAACATCCCCCGCATCCATTGCCTGTGCGCGCTCCCTGGCACTGTGATCGTTGCGCACTGTGAGGAACACAGATCGGTGTAGAGGACCTCTCTGTGAGATCCAGATTCATGTGATCACTGGTTGGCCAATCAGTGATCACATGAATAGTAGTAAACAAGATGTCACTTCCTGACATCATTGCTTACTACTTGTCAAATCTGTGAATGATCACAGAGATCACATGGTACAAGGCTATTCACAACAGCCTTGTACCATGTGACAAGCTGTGACCAATCACAGCTCTCACAGTATTTCTCAATGGCTGCAGGAATGCAGCCAGAGAGAAGGAGAAATGATTGCTTTTACAGCCTTTATGGGTGTAAAAGCAATCAGTGTAAAAAAAAGAAAAAACACTGTACTGCTAGGGTGACAGTATGTTAAAAAAACCCATAAATAATAATATAAAAAAATAAAATAAAAATGTAAAAAAACATTTTTAAATTATAATTTTTGGTTATAAACTAATTTGGGTTATTTTTTTTCACTAAAAAGATAGATGAATACATTTTGGCCAAGATTTATGAAGAAATATTATTTATTTGCAAAATGTTATAGTGAAAAACACTTTTTTTTCAACATTTTTGGACTTTTTCATTTATATAGCAAAAAAATTAAAATCCCAGTGGTGAATAAATACCACCAAAATAAAGTTTTATCTGTCTCAAACAAATGCTAAAAAAATTCATATGGGTACAGTGTTGCATGTCAGTGCAATTGTCATTCAAAGTATGATAGCACTGAAAGCTGAAAATTGGCCTGGACTGGAAGGAGGTGAAAGTGTCCGGACTTGAAGTGGTTAAGGTGCACCAAAGATGCAGCAAGCAGGACTTTTGGTGTGCTTTGAGAAAACGCACCAAAAACACCTGCTCTAATAGAAGTCTACAGGAAAGCACGGGTAACCTGTAAAAAACCATGGGTACACTGTGCTGCAACCACGCTGCAGACAAACTACAGCTCGGCACTGTGAAAGTGCCCTTAACCCTGGTTCACACTGGTGCGGTGCGGAATTCTCAGCATTTTCTATGCAAATTCTGTACCACATCAGAATGGCACCCCGTTAATGCGAACCACTGCGGGTGTGTATGTTAAGCAAAATGTGGTGCGATGTGCAGAATCGGATTGCATAGGTGTGAATACCCATGCAATCTGATTCTAGTGGGGACCCACCTGCACCTTTTTGGTAGCGGTAGCAGTGACACCATGCCACTGGAAGGCTTTATTTCAAGGTAAGTCTTTCATTACGTGCTAGTATATGATGCATACTAGCACATTATGCCTTTACCTTGCAGTGAGAAAGTTTATTTTTTTTAAAGTTTACTACCGCTTTATCACAACGCATGTTGACATGGAGCCTTGGCTCCTAGATGCTCATCCACCCTCTCCATCAGCCTCCGGGATCTCTACCAGGACAACGTCTACTCTGAGACACATGCCTTTTATCCACGACTATCTAGTGAGTTACCCAGTTATCTTGCTCAATTAAACTACCTTCTAATACTGCACTTAGTCTGGCGCCCCTCTCTTCTTTTCTTCTGCATGTTGACGTGAAAATGGGTCTTAAATAAAGAAACAAAAGTAAATACGTAAGTACATTTTAAAGCAAATTTTACCTCAGTTAACAAAAGCGGGAGTTTCTGTTTTGGTGTAAATTCTTCAAAATCACTCCACTCATTCCTAATCAGGATCTGGCCTGGTGCCATAGGCCCAGTGACAGCTGCTGTCTGCCGCCCCTGACACCCTTGTTCCTCCACCATTTGAGGACACTTGTCATAGCGGGCAATCTCTAGAGTATACGTCGGGTCCGGTGCAATTATCAGAGGAGAATTGGATGCATGAATGAACTCCTCTGTATGAAAAGAGTTTTAGTAGGGCCCTACCCCCCTCTTCCCACACTCAATTTTATGGACGGAATACAGGGGACATCGCTAGATAAAAACAATACTTCATATGTCCCGTGTTTCCTTCCTTACCACACATCAAAGTGTACACAGAGGAGGATTCCCAGTGGGTGATCAGTAAGAAAACAGCACAGTAGATTCTAAATATCATCTGAAAGGTCTTTAGTGTCCAAGGAAACACATTCCTATGGAGGGCTTTTTTCACAGGCCGAAAATGAGCTTGTAACAATAGAGTCCCGGCCAGACAAAAGAGTCCGAGTCATCATTCATTTATCCTCTGGCTAAGAGGCAAAGCCAGGGGGATTCTGGGAGTCTCCTGGAAGTATCCTAAAGATAAGTAGGATGGAGCACAATCCAACCAGCTCCGAGAATAAAATTTTTTCTTTGTGGAGTCTGGACGCTCATTGCCGACACTTTTGAACTCCATGTCACCTTTGTGTTCTGCCCTAAAGTAAACCTATCATGACAGAAATATAGAATGGATTGTACAAGGGCCAGATGTAGGGGCTCAGGGCACTTCAAGTTCGGTGGGGCCCTCACACACAGGAAATAAAATACACAGCAAATCTCTCAATTTATACAATAAAGTCCATTGATTGCAGGTCATTGGAACTGACAAGTTACACAAACATAGAAAGATTAAGTAAGTTCTACATCTGAAGTAAATAAATGCCAGCAAAACTCCAAGTCGATTTTTACGTAGGCCCTATGTTGCTGTGTACTTTAGTTGAACTAGAGGCAAAACGTTTTTTTTTCATTTTGTATAACGCATCGGAATTGTTGTAACCCATGTTTATTGTGTTCCATTTGGGACATTTCCCTTCACTTCCTGTCTCATAGCCAAAACAGGACATGAGAGGACATCCCTCCAAAGCAAGGGAATCCCTGGTTGTCAAATAGGGGTTTATTTACAAAAGCTTAAGAATGCAAAATCAGGCTCACTTCTGCATAGAAACCAATCAGCTTCTAACCTCAGCTTGTTCAGTGAACCTTTAACAATAAAACTGATGGAAGCTGATTGGTTTCTATGAAGAATTGAGCCTGATTTGCACTCTCCAGCTTTAATAAATAAACCCCATAGTGCAGAGGCGTCCCTAGGGTTGGTGTCACGCGGTGCGGCAACACTTGGTGACACCCCCTCTGACGATCCTCGCAGAATGGATTGGATATGCAGATTGAGCATAATGGATCGGGCTCAATCCGCAGATCCGATCCATCCTGCAGGGATCGTCGGATTTCTTTACCACTCACCTTTTCTTGGAGTGGGTCCGGGACAACTGCGCATGTCCCGGTTTCAGGCACGATCA
This sequence comes from Staurois parvus, assembly GCF_062004578.1. Taxonomy (NCBI): domain Eukaryota; kingdom Metazoa; phylum Chordata; class Amphibia; order Anura; family Ranidae; genus Staurois; species Staurois parvus. The sequence continues at coordinate 135,430 of NW_028318784.1, forward strand.
ATCGATGATAGCAGTAGTTCTATGATCGATTGATCGTGCCTGAACCGGGACATGCGCAGTTGCTTCAGGGGGACATATCTACATGGGAGACACATCTTGCCGATACACCGGTGTCACCCCGCAGGATCGTCCTCATGCAACTTATATGGGGTGACACCCACTCCAAGAAAAGGTAAGTTGTAAAGAAAGCCGACGATCCCCGCAGGATGGATCGTCAGCTTGCTTTACAACTTACCTTTTTGTGGAGTGGGTCCAGTGTCACCCCGTGCGGTCGGTGTCACCCGGTGCGGACCGCACCCCCCGTACCTGCCTCGGGACACCACTGCCATAGTGTCTCCTAGATTTCCCCTCTATTTCTGTTCTGATGACAACCCAAAACGGGGATTTTCTTACCATTTTCACTTTCGGTGATAATGGTAAACAGGACAAATAGAGAGGGTGAATCTCTCCAATGGAGGTACAGATGATAAAAAAAACCTGACAGAAGTTTAAATCCCTTTCCACTCTATCCAAAGCTAAAAAAACAGTTTTTCCTTATACATTAAGGGTCAGTTCACACTACATGCGTTTCAGTAGCTTTTTTTGCATCCAAAACGCACAGAAAGTAGGTTAACTGGTTGTCAATGTTCACATCAGTGCTTGCAGTTCCAATGCGTTCCGCGTTGCAGAGAAAAAAGTAGAACAGGGTGTATTTGTTCTGCACAGAACTGTATTGAAACACAGTAAAACGCATCACAAACGCACTGCATCACACCGAAAATGCACTTAATGCACATGTCCCTATTTACATTGAAGAAAAAGAAAGGGGGAACGCATCAAAAATGCATCGGAACACGTCTGGACTGCGTTTCTATAGTGTGAACCGGCCTTAAGAGCTCATGCAAACAGGCATAATTGATAGCACAGTACAAAATACGGCTGTAATTTGGCACCTGGGAGCCACTGGTGAGACATACAGCTGCCTGTACAAATAAATTATAGGATGCAGCTGTACGCGGGTATATACTGGTCCTACAGCAATTGGTGCAGACTATGTCTAGGGCCATATATCTGTACGCTTATATATGCTTACATTAGGACCAGTATATACCTGCATACACCTGTATCCTGTATTTTGTTTTTACAGGTGGCTATACACAACACCTGTGGTTCTCGAAGGGTGAAGTATGGCCGCATACTTGCTGTACTCCTGCATGCTTAAACCTTTAAAGGATAAGTTCACCTTTGGGAACATGTTACATGTTCTACCCGCTTTTAGAACATGTAACATGTTCCCATAGCTGCAGCTGCGCCTGCCACCCCCCCCCCCTTCTCTGATAGATAGTACAAATCTGTCAGATTTGAAGACAGCGTTCTGTGAATGAGTGCCTACAAGTCCCAGCAGCCTTAGCGACTGTCTGCTTGTAGTTTTCAATTAACTTTAACATTTCTTCTAAGGAAGATTCATTGAATCTTCCTGTCAGTATATCTGCTTTCTCGTACATCCTGTACAGCAAGCAGATATTCTGACAGGTCTGCAGGAGACCTGCATGGCATCAGCGATCTACTGATTGCTGGTGCAATGCTTTCCAGGCTCCTGCAGACAAAAATAATAAATGCACATTTTTAACCTGTAAAAAAAAAATGTACATTTATTATTTTTTGTCACAAAGGTGAATTTATCCTTTAAGCTGACTATACAGTAGGAGATTTTCAAATGAATGTTCATACGAACGGTCATAGGAAAAGTCTTCGTACATTCGATGAATGTCATTTTAAAGTACTTTTTTTTTGCTTTTAACATTTCATTAGATTTCAGAAGAAATCTAATTTTACTGAACAAAGACCACATACACATTTGTTCATTCTAAGAAAATTTTCCACAAATTATCTAATCTCTGCAGTTGAAAGTGAACGTCCCATTGATGATTAGAAAATCTCACAAACATTTCTAAAACAAACAATTCTGCACAAGATACTACTAGTGTATAGCCAGTTTTAGTTTCCATAGATTGCCATAGCTGACTCAAAAATGTACACAACAAATTTCAACTCTGAACCTGCCAAGGTGAACATTTTAAGTTCATCTAAGTTAAGTACAGTAAGTTTTACCAATGTCGGTATGGGGTCGTGCTTACACACATGCATGCAGTCCTAGTATCCTTAAGGACATAAGCACACTATATGGAAGATTTACTAAAACTGGAGCATTCAGAATTTGGTGCAGATGTGCATAGCAGCCAATCAGCTTCTAACTTCAGCTTGTTCGGTTAAGCTTTGACAATAACACCCCAGTCAATTAGAGTGGTCAAATCGGTGCGGTTCTGACTTGGTAGTACATGCACTACTTTTGGTGCGATTCGCATAGACATCTGTGCCAGATGTCTTGCAAATCGCACCTGAGTTTGGCATCTCACCCGACTTTGAAATCGTGCGACTTCGCTGTAAGTGGCACGATTTCAAAGTCGGGCTTGATGTGACCGGGAGGTAAAATCTGGAAGTTGATTGGCTACCATACATAGCTGCACCAGATTTTGCACTCTCCATTTTTAGCATATAACCATCTAAGGCTGACCATACATTATACAATTTTCCTTTAGATTTGCCAAAACCATATAATATAAGGTCAACCTAAACACTTTCAATTTGTATGCAGTCAGACAGGCCCTTGCACTACATAGTCGAAGGTAAATCTAAAAGAAATTGAATAAGAAAATTGTATAATGTATGGCCAGCCTATGGGTGGTTCGATTGAGCCACCAAAATTTCATTTAAAAGTGATACAATAAACTAGTCCAGACTAAGGCATCATGCACACTGCAGCTGTCAATCACCCATTTTATAGGCGTTTGATTTTTTTTTTACCCCTAAAAGCCCCTCTGTATTAGCCTATGTGTCCATGCCCACATAGGGCATTTACAGGCGTTTAGAGGCAAAGGCATTTAGGTGCAGAAATGTGAATGCACCAGAGAAGCGTTTAGATAGAAAAAAATCCTGGCGCACCTAAAAACATGTAAACGTGCCTAAACGCTAGACGCATGTAGCACTTGAGCATTCAGTCATTTCAATAGCTAGAATAATAAAATTCTGGCCATTGAAATGAATAAACTCCCAAATGTCTGATGCACCTGAATGGGTCTGAAAGCATTTGAAAAACTTGGCTTTAGGACCTTTTTTAACGCTGCTTTTCTCCTGTCAGTAGAAAGGCATTTAGAAGAGCCCAGTGGGCATGAGGCTAACAAGCTATTTCCAGGCAAAATGTTGCTTCCCAAGATCACTTTGAAAGAAGGCAATTTTTACATTTTTATATTTTTTTTTATAGATAGGGATCTCTTCTGACAAGGGGCCCAAGGCACGTGCCCCTTTTGCCCCCTTAAAAATGCACTGCTGAGCTCCTTTTGAAAATGCCAGTTTCTCAGCTTACAGTATATAATGACCCACTAGATCAAGAAAGTCATAGAATAATCATAAGTCCTTGTTCTGTGATGGTGATGGAGAACATTGATACAAAAAGATTAACAGCAAAGCAGCTAGCATTTTCTGAATTTACCAATGGCTGCCTCTACATTTCTCTTAGGTTTGATATACAGAAACGTGCTGAATTAAATTTGGGGCTGACATTGATAACCTTCTGTTCTGCTATTTACCTGGATGTATTATGCAGGTTGTACATGGGTTGAATTCCAAACAATTAGCTGATCAAAAGTAAAACATTTAGTGTATTTTGTAATCCGATGGTGCCACCATTGATTTAGAAATTTGACCAACCAAGCCTTCAATTTCCCCTCATTTTGTTACAGAAACAAAATTACGTGCCCGGAAATCTTCTTTTCTTTCCAGGTCACAGTTCATGCACATTTCATTTTCAATTATATTTCTTACCCGATTCTCCCATCATTGATTATAAATTCGTATATTTTTCAAAAAATGTCCAACATGCCAGATCACTCAAATTTGATGTCCACATGAAAATCAGCCGTTGCTGTGGCCCCACTAATGGTCGAAATTCGAACAATAATTCAAAGTTACGATTTTTAACAGAAACATCATTTGGAATTCGACCCATGTATGGCCAGCCTTAGTCTCCATGTCTCTCTATACCCGTTCCAGTGTCCCAGAATAAGCAGTTAATGAAGCCAAAGTGAAATCAGAACACTTGACTTGTATACTTGTCCAGGATCAACGGCCCAGACAGTAATGAAGTAACTGGATCAGCTTGTCAGCCAGGCAACCAGCATTTTTAGAATTCAGCAATGGCAGCCTCTACATTTCTCTGATGATAGGGTTCCTATAAAGCAACTCTACAGTCACAATACACTCACTGGCCACTTTATTAGGTACACCTTGCTAGTGCCAAGAAAATCTCCCCCACACCATTACACCACCAGTCTGAACCGTTGATATAAGGTAGGATGGATCCATGCTTTCATGTTGTTTACACCAAATTATGACCCTACCATCTGAATGTCACAGCAACCAGTCTGCCCATTCTCCTCTGACATCTGACATCAATAAGGCATTTTCGTCCACACAACTGCCACTTACTGGATATTTAATTTTTTTCGGACCATTCTCTGTAAACCCTAGATATGGTTGTGCGTGAAAATCCCAGTAAATCAGCAGTTTTTTAAAATACTCAGACCAGTCTGTCTGGCACCAACAACTGTTCAGGCTGCAAAACTAAACCTCAATCCAGAGCTCCCCCTGCAGTAATTCCTTTTTGTCACCAGATGTCCTCAGTTCTTCAGCTGAGTAATGCCCAGTGTCATTGAACCCAGAAGACTGAGGACATAGTGTGAGTGTAGGGCATCATGGACACACCTCCCTTAAAGGTTTCCTGCACTCACATTGTAATGTTGCTGTTGTCTGCATCACTGAGGACCACCCAACACTGAGAGAAGATCCAAAGAGGGAGAGGACCCTGCATATCATGTGAAGGCCCTGAACACATCTGGAAAGGTAAGTATAAAATAATAAGCAAAAAAGAAAATACATTTAATGTGCCTAATTGGGGAAAAAAAGACCTTTCAGCAGAGCTCCCAACATTCAAAGATGACTAGGCCTTATACATTTTTTAATGCTGTGATATTTATTTTTTACATACTAGCCAGCTGTCACTAGCACCCTGCTTATCAGTTTAAATGTGAAACTAACCAGACCTCGGTATCAGAAGCTGTTGTACGCTATCCCAACCAGGCAAGGATCACATATCCATAGCAACAGGAGGGCAGCCAACAGTCCTCTTAAATTCAGCACATGTGACCTGCGTCCCATAGACCCTCCAGCTCAGCCTTTCTCAACCTTCTTAACACAGAGGAACCCTTAAAATAACTTTTGGGTCACTGCTGGTAATTATTATATCTGCAGCCCATGGTACATTAGTGTGGCCAGTAAGTTGATAAATAAGAATGAATAAAATAATAAGGATTGTGGTTTAATTAGTAAATGTGACACCAGGGACTATTCTGAAAAAATAATTTTCAGGAATAATAATAAAAAAAAATGGAACTAGTGATAGCAAGGCCCAGAAAATAAACACAGTCAAAACTGTATAGTTCCCACATATTGATAGTCAGTAGGAGAAGAACATTGGTGGTTAGTGGATAACTGACCATCTTACATTGGAGGCTAGTGGGAAAAAGCCCATCTTACATTCGGAATCAGTGGGAAAGGACCATGTTATATTGGAGGCTAGTGGGGAAAGGACCATCTTACACTGGTGGTCAGTGAGAAGAAGGTCAGCAGGAAAAGGACCATCTTACATTGGCAGACAGTGGGAAATGGACCATCTTATATTGGTGGTAAGCAAGAGGAGGACACCCTTACATTGGTGATTAGTGGGAAAAGGACTATCTTATATTGATGGACAGTGGGAGAAGGACCCTCCTACTTTGTCAGTGAGAGGAGGACCCTCTTATATTGGTGGTCAGTGGAAGAAGGACCATCTTACATTGGTGGTCAGCAAGAAAAGGCTCATCTTACATTGGTAAAAAGTGGGAAAAGGACCATCTTACATTGGTTCTACGTAAAAGGAGAGCACCCTTACATTGGTGGTCAGTAGCAAAAGGACCATCTTACATTAGTAGACAGTGGGAAAAGGATCCTCCTACTTTGATGTTGAGTGAGAGAAGGACCCTCTTACATTGGTGCTCAACAGGAAAAAGACCATCTTCCATTCACGGTCTGTGGGAAAAGACTGTTTTACATTGTTGGTCAATGGGAAAATGACCACGTTACAATCATGGTCAATGGGAAAAGGCCCATCTTACAATGGTGGTCAGTAGGAAAAGCCATATCATATATTTGTGGTAGATAGAAGGGCCCCGTACATTAGTGGCTAGTGGGAAAAGACCCACTTACATTGGTGGCAACTAGAAGAAGTGCACTGATGGTCAGTGAAAAGAATGCCCCCCTTACAGACTGCTAAAAAGATAACCTCTAAAGGAGCCCTAGGTTTTCAAAATGATTGAAAAAGGCTGATCCATCTGTACCCAATCAGATCCTCAATAAACTATTATAAAGATGTAGTTTAACTGCCAGCTGATTTAAAGGCCCACTAACTAGAAATAATCAGGTATTTTGTTAACTTTATGGGAGTAATAACTGTAATGATAGTATTCAGTATACAATTTCCCTTTACTTTCAAAGCCTTCATTTACAGTAACTTTCCTCCACATACTCATTAGGTTATCTAGCAAAAGTGTCTGACAGGGGATTAGGACAAACTGTTATACTGACAGGGGTGCTTACAATGTTCAGCTATTTAATCATATAGCTGAAATAGTTTTTCCAAAAGAAATACAACTGTTGCTGCTATCAGCATAGCTGAAATAGTTTTTCCAAAAGAAATACAACTGTTGCTGCTATCAGCAGGAAAGTGGCGTGAATCCCAGCAGTGGGGGATCCTGTGTCTTTTGGATTGGGCTATCATGAACAGGCCATCTCTGCATCCTACATCTGGCTATTTTCACTTTTAATCTGATAAGGAAGGAAGAATGATTCATTTATGTGTCAACACTTTAAAGAAGAACTCTAGAACACCCAGTCCAGTAATAAGTATGTCACAGAAGTAGCTATTAAGTGAACTCTGCTTTCTTGTTGTTAGCTGAACTGTTTGAATGAAAAAAAAAAAGGTTCATAAGGCTAGGTTCACACCTATGCAGGTTGCGTTTGAGCCGTTTCTGCATTGCGTTGCGTTTTTGCACCTGCGGTGTTTATATGTTTTTAATGCTTTTTGCATGTATTTTACATTTTTTTTATTTTTCTTATTGCTAGGCACATTTCAAATGCACCAAAAACGCAGCAAAACGCAATACATGATTTTTGTCAGCATTTCCATTGAAGTCTATAGAACCAAAAACAAAACTTTTTTGCATTAAAATAAGTCCCTGACCCTTTCCAAAAAATGCCTGGTGAAAACGTGCAGATATGAACTAACGATAAATTACTAAGCCATCCATAACTCTGCCCCCAGCTACATCACCAACTCTCAAAATATCAACCAAACTGCTCTCTGCAATCCTCCTAAGACCTTATGTGCTCTAGTTCTCATGTCACCTTCTCCCATGCTCGCCTCCAGGACTTCTCCTGAGCTTCTCCCATCCTATGGAACTCCCTACCCCAATCTGTCCTGCTATCTCCTAATCTATCCACATTGAGACGATCCCTGAAAATCTTTCTCTTTAAAGAAGCCTATGCTGCTTCTACCTAGTAAACTGCCTTTTATTTCCTCCATCAGCTCATCCCCCACAGCTATTACCTTTTGTATCACTCAACCCTTCCTCCTAGATTGTAAGCTCTAACGAGCAGGGCCCTCTGTTTCCTCTTGTACCAAATTGTATTGTAACTGTAATGTCTGCCTTCATTTTGTAAAGTGCTGAGCAAACTGTTGACGCTATATAAATCCTGTACAACAATATAATAATAAATGTCCCATAGGAAATCATGTTAAATGGACTGTACTGCAATTCTTCAAAATGCTGCAGAGAAGGCTTAGGTGTGAACCTACGGTAAAGTATTTGAGACAGCGGTCTACTTCTGCAGATCTGAGACAGCATCATGGCATCAATGAGGAACAATGCTCTCAGCTGCTGTGAAGGAAATTTGTATTACCTATCACCAGGCCTAGAGGTTCCATATCAGGGATAGGCATGCTTTGTCCTAAGCAAATACTGACTTTAGAGAGTCTGCATTTCCATAGTATTTTCAGGGGCTGGGCATTACATCAGGGTATTCTGAGAGTGCAGTGAAAAAGGCACCATACATGCAAGCTTTCCAACTCATCTGGAAAAAATTACCAGCCTTATTGTATTTCCTATTAATAACAATTGCAACAAGGTCCATTAAAGTGGTTTTAAAGGATATTTTTGTTTTAAAATAATAAACAGGTTATACTTACCGATATTGCACAGAGCAGCCCTGAACCTCCTCTTGCGGGTCCCCTGCCGACGCTCTTATTTGAGTGCCCCCATTTTCAAGCCACTTGTTTTGGGAGCACCCCTATGGACTCGCTCCCGAGCTAGGCTGTGTGTATCCACAGAAACACAGCGCAGCTCAGTTTTGCCCCCTGCTCTCTCCTCACAGGATTTGATTGATAGCAGTGGGAGCCAATGGCTCCTGCAGCTGCCTCTGTGTCCTGTAAGGAGAGGAACAAAGACCAGTGCCATTACAGTTAGGCACAGCACTGGATCGAGATAGGACTATAGCGAAGTGGCGGGGGGAGGGGGGGTATACAACTACTGAGGCATTTTTTACCCTAATACAGGTAACGCATGAAGGTAAAAAAATGACTTGGCTTTGGAACCATTTTAAATATTAGCTAGATGGAAACTTTACATTTGTTAGTTTGCCACCTGGGCTGAGTACAGGGTTACTTTAGCCCAGTCATCTCAACCTTTTTACCCAAGAGGAACTATTGAGATCATATTCAGGTCTCAGGGAACCTCTACTAAGATTAGGTCATCAAGAGCCATTGGGAAATGCCTTTTACATTGCTAGCCAGTCCTCAGTCACCCTTAGGCCCCCTCACATGGGCAATGTTGCTGACTCATGATCTGCAGTGCATCTCTTTGACAACAGTGGCTGGTCCATGGTTACCAGGTGCTTACGAGATGATTTTCTTCCTCTGGATGTCTATTTGAAGGGAGATTTCACACTGAAATCCCTGTTCACCATGACGCAACTGCATCCATTAGACACGGTTGCGGCACAGCGCCCTCACTTCCATATGGTATGCCCTACTTTTTTGCCACGATGAAAAGCCTTGTGACCATGACAAGGTTTTTACTGGCAGTTGAGGCGCATTAAAAACACATCCCAACAGCCTGGTTTTGTTGCACTAACAATGCCCATGTGAAATGGGCCTTACATATAGCTAAACATATCATTAGCGTCGTGCCACTGGTCCTTCATTGGAGTGGGACCTAGGCAGGCATAATCATATCGTAAAGTAGCCACCGCTCAAGGCACCCTGGGATTTCTTGGAACTTTGGTTGGAAATTGCAGCTGTTTTAGAAGTATCTACACCTCTGCCCACATAATCTTCTTGGACATACCCTTGAAGAGTCAAATGCAGTTCAGTAAAGTATAAAAAGCCATTGTTCTGGTCCATAGAGCATCATTTGGAAGCATATCGAAGAGTCAATATTATTCCTCTCACCGGGAACTGGGTAGGGATGTATAACTCCAACCTCCAGTCATAGTACAGGAGATACCCAGCATCTATGAACGGACAGATAACATATCCAGGGGTGATCTCTATTGTAAATATTTAAGCTCATGCATGATGTCTGGGAGTGCATCAAATATGACTCTGCAAGGCCTTCCTGAAATCTCAACTTTGTTTAACAAACACACTTCCTATAAGGAAGCACGTTTGCTATGCTGTGACGGAATTCTCAAGCAAACTTCAATGTTGCCTGGCAAGACTTGCTATTTACAATGGGCACAGCCAGGACACACTTGAATTTTGTGGTTTGTGTAACCATTTGCCCTCCAGAGGATTTACCCCCCCCCCCTTCCTGACCAGGCCATTTTATGCGATACGGTGTTGAATTACTTTAACTGACAATTGTGCAGTCATGCAATGCTGTACCCAAATTAAATTTATGTCCTTTTTTCCCACAAATAGCCTTCTTTTGGTGGTATTTGGTGGATCGCCTGTGCTTTTTTTATTTTTGCGCTAAAAACAAAAGACAGACAATTTTGAGAAAAAAAACAATATTTTGACTTTTTGCTATTAAACCTGTCCAGTAAAAAAAAATTAAAAATTACATTTCGCCATAAATTTAGGACAAAATGTATTCTGCTACATGTCTTTGCTAAAAAAAATCCCAATACATGTAAATCAATTGGTTTATGTGAACATTATAGCTTCTACAAATGGCAGTATAGATACTGGATTTTTTTTTCTTATACTAGTAATGGTGGCAGTCAGCAACTTATAGTGGGACTGTGGGGCTGCGGGACTGCGGCAGCATTCTGACACTGGGGGGAACAGACTAACTGTCACTGACATCCCCAGTGATACCAATACAGTGATCAGTGCTAAAAGCACTGACACTGTACTAATGACACTGGGCAGAAAGGGGTTAACATCAGGGGTGATCAAAGGGTTAACTGTGTGCTGTTTTGCTTTATGTGCTGTGTGTCTTTCACTGTCTCAACACATTGCTTTGTATTGCTCTGCTATGCTTCCCGCACCGCATTCCGATCGCAATGCCCTTGCGATCTGCTGCGGGGGTCAGTTAACGTTAACAACACTCCGGACGCAGGTCGCAAAAGCATTGCATCTGCCCACACCAAACCACATGGTACAAAGTGAATGCAAATGAATAAGCATGAAATAAGCATGAAATTGCACCACAGACCTGTATGCAGAGCAATACAAAGCAATGTGCAGGAGCTGACAGGGGAGAGATCTGTATTATTTATATACAGGTCTCTCCTGTCAGTGATACTTGGTGATTGCCGGGTGATGACCCAGTGATCGACAGCTGAGGCTGCCAATGGCCTACCTGGAAATGCAAAATCACGTATATATACATGATTTTACACAGCCTTGTCACCCTGTTGAAGTATTTCTGTTATAGGGTGGCGGGAAAGCGGTTAAACCACCAAAAAAGTTGCAAACTTTTATCAAGGTAGATCGAGCTAAATTTTCTTTTATAATTCTGGGTATATCTTAAAGTGAAACTACATTGTATATGAGCACCACAAACCAAAAACACTATTTAATTAATTTTACATTTTCAAAGCAACTCCCCCGCCCATCCATGTCTCCATGTTTTATTTTGCTGAGAAAACCCACCAGCATTCCTGGCCATGGCCATCTTGAGTAAGGGCAGATGATTAACCTCCCTGGCGGTATTCCCGAGTGTAGCTCGGGGTAACATTTCAGTACCAAAAGCGGTAACCCCGAGCTACACTCGGGAATACCATGCGGCACTGCTCCGGCATGTGTTCTTCACTTACCTTACCCTGCGCTCCCACGATGTGTCCCCTGCAGCGTCCCCGGCCATCTCCTCCGGCCGATGCCGGCATCCGGCTTCTGTGTCCTGTCCCTGTGACGTCGGGACGTACGGGCGCCGCAGCCGGCGGCGGGAAATTTAAAAATTTTAAAAAATGTCATTTTTTTTTTTTTTCATTTTACACAGTAAAACATTGCTGTTTCAACCTATTTCACATACATATTGTCCCTAGTGCTTTGTCCTGTGCCCTGCCTGCATTTTGTCTGTTCTTTCTGCCTGGAAACTGAGAAATGTCCATGGCGTCCAAAAAGTGTCCCTTTAGGTCAAAAGCGGGTTTAGATCAGCTAGAGAACAGCGATAGTAAATCAGAACCACTTGCAGAATTGAGTGATAATGATTCGTGGGGAAATTCATCATCAGACACTGAAAACGATTCTGCGACTTTGCTCAGTGATGTGCAAACTTGGCGCTATATTTCAAATTTCAGTGTTTTTGGTTTGATTATATTATTTAATTAAATTTGTTATTATTATATTATTATTTTTTATGATTATTTATTAAATTATAATTTATGATTTTGTGTTTCAAGTTTTATCACATCTGGAATGTTTACTAGACTCTTGCTCGGACAGATTTCAGTGAGTTATTCCTAAAATTACAGGCCTACAATAAAAAAAATACATATTTCCATGCAAAAAAATGGTACCGCTTTCAGCACCAAAAATCTGAAATAATCATACCGCCAGGGAGGTTAATGCAGCTTTTACTTCCTGGAATGCGTCTGTCCTTAGCTCAAGCATGCTGACAGGAGGGTGTGTTTAGCTGTAAAAAACCCTCCTCCCCTTCTGAAGACTCCTGGGATGTATGACATTTGCCTAGGCTGGAAACCAGAAAGTAACTGAAGATTTTTTAAAAAGAAGGTTTAACACAGGTAAATATAATATAATATACTTTCCTATCTATTTACTAATGCTAGAAGCATAAGGGATAAAAATAATATATATATAATCGATGTTGATTGAAAGAGTGAAGTTTCACTTTGAAGATTTTTACTACCATCTGCATCTCCAATGTAGAAAATTCTCTTCTTTTCCCTTTCAGACACAACAAGAAATGTGACTAAAGCTCCCCAAGGTCAGGGAAAATAAATTATTAAGGGATCATTAATCATTAGATATAAAAGTCTGCATAGAGGTGCATTTTTACCTTCATTAAGCTGGTGCGTTGACATGCTTTTTTCCATGGAGCAGCTGGACACGTTTTAGGACATGGACACGTTTTAGCACATTGCAGAGCATAAAATGCAAGCTATAGACCCTAAATGCTTGTTCACACTGGAATGTAGTGCGGGAGAGACGTGTTCCCGTGCAGCTTCCCACACCGCATTCCGAACGCAATGTCCTTGCGATCTGCTGCGGGGGTTAGTTAGAGTTAACAACACCCTGAAAGCAGGTCACAAACGCATTGCATCTGCCCGCACCAAACCACAAGGTACAAAGTACCATGCGATGTGGTTGTTGCATGCTTAAAAAAAGTAGTGCATGCAAACGAATGGGCATGAACTCACACCGCATAAACCCGCATATGAATCGCACAGGAATGCACAGCGCATTCCTGTGCGATTCATATCAGGGTGTAGTGTGAACCAGCCCTAAATGTATTTTATAAATGCAGTTTGTGGAAGTGCCCGGATTTCATTTGGTATCAGCCTCTTACCGTCATCTATACAGCAGAGCTATGACAGAGAGTTAATCAAATGTTTTGCACGGATATGTGATGACATGCTGTTAGAAGGAGAGAGCAGAGTGAGCAGCAGACTGACCTTTTCAGCCTTCTGCTGCTCCTTCACATTACAGTCAACAGGCTGCAGGTGGAGAGAGACAGGACACCACTGTCTCCCTTCCACAGTCTACAACTATAACAAAGAGGTGTCAGCCACGTGGCATGGCTGTGTACATTTTAGAATTGGATGGACAAAAATACAAATCGCTAAAGAGGAAATTCACCCACAAGGGGAAGTTCCACTTGTTTTCATCCTCCCCCCTCCTATGTTGCAACTGTCACTTTTGTTTTGGGGGGTGGGGGGAGCAGGAACCAGGTGTTTACAGGTACCCTATCCCACTTCCAGATGGATCACCTGGCTGATCTGAGTGGAAATTTGTCCCCACTCCCTTCTGGGAAACATCACAGGTCACAGAAAACTGGGGGACTCTTCACATTCACATGCACAGTGGAAGTCTTGCGGCTTCACTGCTCCTCTTCTCGTGTCCCCCGCAGACTCTCCTGGCCCCTCCCTCTTGTCGGGTGCCCCCACAGCAAGCATCTTGCTATGGGGCACCCACTGCTACATGTCCATTCACACACAGAGCTGCCACTCAGCCCTGACTCACTGGCTGTGATTGACAGCAGTGGGAACCAATGGCTCCTGCTTCTGTCTCAGCCAATGAGAAGAGGGAGTCCCAGGATAGCCAAGACTCCAATGCACAGTGCTGGATTGAGAGGGGACTTAGGTGAGTATTAGGGGACACTGGGGGGATGCTGCACACAGAAGGTTTTTTTACCTGCATGCAGGTGAAAAACCTTGAGCCTTTAGAACACGGGTGTCAAACTGGCGGCCCTCCAGCTGTTGCCAAACTACAAGTCCCATGAGGCATTGCAAGGTTGACAGTTACAAGCATAACTCCCAAAGGCAGAGGCATGATGGGACTTGTAGTTTCAAAACAGCTGAAGGGCCACCAGTTTGACACCCCTGCTTTAGAACCAATTTAAGATGCTGGCGCCAGGAACCTGAAGCTGATTGAAGAATTGGCTCAGGTGAGGACAGCGCTAGATCCCTGGGTAGGTAAGTGTCCTTATATTAAAAGTCAGCAGCTACAGTATTTGTAGCTGCTGACGTTTAATTTTTTTGTGGAGACTAGAGCTCCACTTTAAGGCTAGGTTCACACCTATGCAGTTTGCGTTTGATCCGGCTCTGCAGTGCATTTTGCGAAGCGTTTTGCATTTTTGTACATATGTTTTTGCGTTTATTTAAATGTTTTTTCTTGTTGCTAGGCTGATTTAAAATGCAATACGCATCAAAGACGCAGCAAAAACATGACAAAAACGCATCAAAAACACACTACATGCTTTTTTGCAGCGTTACCATTAAAGTCTATAGAACCTAAAACGCAACTTTTTGCATTCAAAAAAGTCCCTGACCCTTTCCAAAAAATGCACCTGGTGAAAAGGCAGAATTGTGAACATGTCCCATAGGAAATCATGTTAAATGGACTGTACTGCGTTTCTACAAAATGCAAAATGCTGTGGAAAACACTTAGGTGTGAACCTAGGGAAAATAGGAAAAACAGCTCCCATATCTGTATTTCATCTGTGTATTTAGCTGTTGGACTAGAGTTCAACTTCATCTCTACAATATATAAAAAAATAAATCCATCTAATAGTACAACATCTCAGCCTTATATCACCCCCCTATAAATCAGGTCGCATACCAATCCCTAATATCTGTGCTAGACAAACCACAGGCATTCCAAATTCCTCAAATAATTCAAATAGAAAAGGTGACAATATAACGGTCCCAACCACAGCACAGTTGCTTCCAGCAATATTTTATTGAATGTTGTGCCATCTGCAATCTGTCTGGGATGATCTCTGGGTAATTATTTGGGGCCGTTTCATTCCATGGATTGGAATCCCGCAGACAGTGCTAAGCTGGGGGTCACATTTCCAAACAGCATATTCTGGATCACAGATAAGAGAGTGAGAAATCTTCAGACAACTGCATGATCAGATGGCGTGCAACATGATTTCCGAGCAGGCCTCGTGGTTTAGGACATAATTGTTTTACTTAAATGTTAGTCAATACAGACTTGACCTAATGATTTATAGGACACTGTTAGAGTTTGAGGGAACACGATGGTGTAATGATCACTGCTCTTGCTATGCAGCGTGGGGCTCCTGGGTTCAATTACCACCAAGGAGACTAGCCTGCAGTTTGTGTGTTCCCCTAAGTGTGGGTTTTCTGTGGCTTCAACATAATGTACGGCAATATGTAATTGCCACTGTATTTAAAGAAAACAATTTTTGACAGTTATGACAAACTTATGTGCTCTATAACATTTTGATAGTTTTTACATTTTTGGTTAACTGTAAAAATTTATAAATAAGGAAACTTCAAATTTTCATCTGGAAGCCCTGCTGCTGAAGGGTTCAAGACTTCTCTTTCCGTGCATTCTGTTAGGTCATTTGGGTGAAGAGCTCAAAGCTTGATTTTGGATTCCAACCATTAAGTGGAAGGGCCCTCTGGATTATTAGAAAAAGTGTAATTCCCATAGAATGCAGATGAACAAGAGATTTTGAAGAATTAGTGGAGTTTTTTTTTTCATGGGAAAAAGACAATATTCCATTAGTGTTTTTTCTTGTTATTTTATACTTATGCATTTTGTTGCAAAAAAAGAGAATGGATCTTGGATCCTGCACACAGTGAGGAATGAACCTTTCTTCCCCTCTTCTGATGTCTGTTATCAATCCCCTACCTACCCCCACCCTTTCTTTTTTTTTTTCTTGTACTCTATCATTGTCCCTTCATCTTCCCTACCCCATCCCTTCCCACTCCATGCCCTCTTCACATTGTTTAAAAAATAAACAACATGCCCTCATTCACATTGCTCTGTATGTGCTACAGTAGAGAAGTTCTGTGTTACATCTATACTGCGGGACACATTTTACATGCTGTGTGTCCCTGTGCAATTCAGGTGGTTCTGGGTGGTGCAATTTCAACTCATTCATTTCTAATGGGCTAAAATCGCACTGTACCAAAAGTTGTGCATGCACTACCTTTTAAAGTGCACTGCAACCAGATTGCATGGTACAAAAGTACCATGCAATCCGTTGCCAGAAGGTACGGTCAAATGCACTGTGCTTGCGACCTGCGTTTGGGGTGCATTAACTTTGTATTAACACCTGCTGCAGACCGCAAATGAGGTGCATTTTGCAGGCGGTGTGAATCAAACAAGAACATATGCAGAGCGCGTTCCTGCATGATTTAACTGCGGACATGGTATGAACTGGCCCTTAACGTGACCATGCTATAGTTGGATGACCCTGTTTGATTTTATTTGTACTTTCATGATGAATACTTTGATTACTGTACCTTTTGACGTCATATGGAAAGTTTTTTTTATACTTTGCATGCTTATATCTCTTTTGTGCACTATTTTTCTATGAATGCTAGAGAGTTTAAATTAAGAATTAGCAAAAAAGAGAATGGAAATAAAAAAATTAAAGAAAAGGAAACAAAGACGAGAATTAAGAGACACAGAAACCGTGAGAAAAACAAGATAAAAAGTGGGAAAAAAAGATAGAAAAAGAAAAAAATCAACAAAAAGAAAAAAGTTAAAGTAATAAAAAATTTAAGTAAATGAAAAAAAGAGGAAAAAAAAAAGAAAAAGGAAGATAAAGGAAAAAACAGAAAAAGAGATGGGGGGGAGAGAGTGAATGCAACAGAAAAAAAAGAAAGGAAAGAAGAAATAAAAAGAAAAGGAGAACCAAGAGAAAGATTGAAAAGGAATGAAAAAAGTAAAAAAAAAAAAGAAACTAACTTGTGACATGTGTCCTTGTGACACTGTTAGCTGACTTGCTCTAGCTGTTATTTTTACCACGTGGGTTGACTTATGTTTTGGTGGGTTATTATAGAATAAATGAGTCAGTGCAAGTTACACCACATTTTTTGGCTCTTTTGTGTACTGTGCCAACCTGATACGGATAATCTTATCCTGAAAAACATTCCAAGGATTCCCAGAACTTTCACCAAAAAAGTTTCACAATAGTTCAACAGAAATTACAAATGTTTATTTATTTATGTTTATTTTTTTACTATTATTATTTAAATAGTCTACTGTAAGTGAAAATTATTTGAAGTTTGTGATGTACCCTTGTGAACCTTCGTTAGTCCTTCCATACATAGCAATCTATTGCAGCCAACCCAAACTATCTTTTACTGCCTGGACTTGCACACACCTTCTGTACGGATGGTATAGTGCTAAGAGAGGAACGAACCAACATGGTCTCAACTGAGGTCACCCCAACCCACAACTGAAAATCTAATCTAGAAGAGTTTTTTTTTTTTGTTCTGATTATACATGTAGCAGTTTTATAGAAACATATTCATAGATTCTTAGACTCTTTGAGAAAGACAGTAACTCTGCTTGAGAGGCTTTCCTGTTGTTCTTGCCTTCTGACATGAAAACATTTCTTTGGAAATTTTTGTGGCCAATTTGAACAATTTTCTGGAATGTTTGTTTTAAGGGTAATTACTCAACCTTTTATTCAGTCAAGGCACCGATTATGCACAACTTCAAGGCACCTCATTCTAAAATGTTAAAAACGAAACTAATATTTTTATGCCGAAAGCAGAAGCATCTACATATACGTGGGAAAGCCAACATTAGAGGTGAACAACAAAGACACTGTAAAGGCGCCTGACGTGCTCCCAATCAACCAGAGACGTCACCAGTTGTTAGAATGGCAGTGGGTCTTGGTTTTGGTTACACAAAGCCAAACAGGCTTGATCCAACCGCTGGCTTGTTGACAATTTTTGAGCAATTGTTTAGGCATTTTGCCATAGCACCCTTGAAGAAACAGATGGTCTCCCAAGGTCCCTAGTTGAAAAAGGCTGGTCCAGAGAATGGACACTAGATCCCACATTATGGGGTTTATTTACTAAAGCTGGAGAGTGCAAAATCAGGCTCACTTCTGCATAGAGACCAATCAGCTTGCAGGTTTTATTGCCGCAGCTTCATTGAACAAGCTGAGGTTAGAAGCTGATTGGCTACATGCAAAGGTGCACCAGATCCTAAGTGAACCAGTTTTAGTAAATCTATCCCAATATATGCAAATTCCTATAGTTAAAGTGGTATTAAACCCAAGAGCAAACATTTATTATATTGCAGCTTACTAGTTCTTAGATGGCTGCATTACTTTTTTTTTTTTAGTGTCCATGCACACTGGCTTAAAAAGAACGCTGCTCTTAGAGGAGTTTAGCGTTTTGCCTGTAGAAGCAACTAATGTTACCCTATGTGTCCATACACATTAGGTAGTCTAGAAGTGTTTTATAAGCTCACTGTATAGAGGCAGAAAAGAACCCTTCTGTTTGGCGTTTTTAAGGCTCAATGCACACTAATGTTTTTTAAGCTCCTAGAAGCTGTTGTTAACATTTTTTTTACTGCTCCTAGAAGCTGAATAGTGTTTTCCTATGTGTCCATGCACACTACTTTAGTCTATTAGTGTTTTTTTGCTAAACACTCCTAAACACTACTAACAGCTTTTTTCTAGCTTTTTAATTTTTTTTTCTACATGTACTGTAAATATGCTAATCCTCCTAAATGCTTCTAAACACTAATAAAAACGCTATTACCAGCATTTTTTTATCCAGCATTTTTTCCTGCAATTTTTCTGACAGAATACAACACTAAACGCTCCTAAACGCTAGTACAAAAAAAGCTCAAAATTAGCATTTTGTTCTGCCAAAAGCACTGCCATTTTTTTTTAAACAATGTGCATTGACCCTTAGTCTTTCTTTCCTTTATTTTTACCAGGTGATCTGGCCTGTAAGTCTGTTGCTTTTCAAAACAACAAGATCTTTTACTACTGACAGGGGCGCTTACAATGGTCATTTTTTTATTTATGTAAAATGAAAAAAAAATGTTTGCTGCAACTGCTTATAAATTTTTAGCTGGAGTTTGGCTTCAAATTGTTAATGTATCTAAATCTGATAGTCCATCTAACACTTCCCTCTCCCCAGACTGGCAATGCTGCTAGTGCCCATGTACTCCTTCATCCAGAGTGGAGCCACTCTAATATAGGAGGTGTGTTACTAGCCAGATCACTAGGTGAAAACAAAGGGAAAAAAAGAAAACCAACGCAGACACCACGTCTAATGAATGATAAGCTGCAATATATACATTTTTTTATCTTGGGTTTAATACCCCTTTAAATTAATGTTTACGACTTCAACAATGAGTCTACCAACAATAAAGGATCACTGATTAACGGACATACACATTGTCGTTGTCATAGATTGTTCTATGAATGGGTCCAGGAGGTTTGGGCACACTGTTGCCTTTTAGTTTTTACAGAAGTGTGCTTTCCATCTATACCTGGTACCCAGAGACAAACCAGATGCTGAGGCTTGCAGCCAGATTTCTAAAGAGGCGAAGAATGTTTAATCACCACTGATAACCTATAAATTCACCATCCAAATTCATCTACTATGTCTATGCTCAGATGAGTAATATTTACCAATCATTTGACCCACTTTTGCCATGCTGCGAATTAGGATATTTCTCACTTGCATATGCACAGCCTACACATCATGAGCGGTTTCATGCAGCAGCCCACCCAAAAGTGATATTTGTTGATTGGGGGGCTCAGTCAGCCCTTGGCTTCTTATATGATTTGGATACCCCAACAGTGGAATCTCCATGACATAATTCCTGACTCTGTTCCTGTCTGCCTGGGAGTTTTGTCCATTCCCACCCTCCTATGTATGTTCAGCCACTACTGTTGCATTCTCCTAAATGTAAAGTATTTCAAAAATCCAGCAGGGTATGTGGGACTCTCTAGTAATAGCCACAGCAGGTGTGAAGACCCAGGAACTCAAGGATCTTTCCAAGATATCTACGGAGCTGTCACATGGCTGATCTCTCCAGCATCTAACAAAAACATAAATATCAGTTTTAGATGGACTGATCCATTGATATTTTTAAATACCAACATAATTTATAGCAGAGTTCCACCCTATTTTGCAATCACGGCTGCATTTGTTGCTGATCCCTCTGCAATTAATTTTCGGATATTGTAATTTTTTTTGTTTTAGTACCTTTAGATGTCAGAAATTGCTTCACTTCCATCCTACCTCACCCCACCGAGGTATGTAATTTCCTTTCTCCCGTTGGCTCCTGGGATACCAATGCCATCAATCCCAAGAGTTGATTGACAGGTTGCGATAACAAAGGGGCGGGATCTTCCTCCTATGCCGCCATTGCTATTGCAACCTGCAATACACTTAGAGCGCCATGATTAGTTCCCACTGCACATGCAGAAGATCAGGAGGTGTATGCTGGGTAGCCAGCTGCACCTAATCCCAGGAGAAACTCATAGGCCACTTACATGATTCAGGGGGTGCTGTAAGTAATGCTGGATTTTATTTAAAAAAAAAAAAAAAAAAAAGGTTAGAAATATAGAGTATACCGATTTGGTGTAAAGTTGCAACAACTGCTGGGCGATTTTTAATTTTTTTTAATGATAAAACTGAACAATTTTAGAACAATTTTGTTTCAATTTAAATAAAATGAATGAATTAAATTAAATGTAAATTAAATTAAATTTATAACAGAAGCAAATCCAACCAAGCCAAAAAGATGACATTCCCCCAATGTTTAAAGATGCCCAGTTTGTATCAGGAGATTTTTTTCCCTACAATTTTGCCTATGTTTTTCAATTTTGACAAATTGCACAATTCAACCTTTTTTTCTCTGCACACTAGTGTCAAAAATTATTTTACAAGCCATGTGACATGACGGGTCTGATTTATTAAACTGCACAAAATACTGCTGAAACAAAAGGGAAGGTTTTGCCAAGAGCATCCAATCAGATGTCATCTTTCAAATCAAATAAGAAATGTGTTTGCTCTGGGAACAGTTCTGCTGTTTCCATTTTTCCTCGCTCCTGTTTTTATTAATCATTCTCTGTGATGGGCTGAGATTCATTGGCTCAGAAAACCATCCCATATGCTCAGAGACTTGGCCCTGGAAACATTCCTGATTTTAAATATTGATCAGGTTCTCAATAATATCCTTGTTCTTAGGAAGTTGCATGCATTTCTTATGATCAATCCATACTAGACTAGGCTTTTTTATGGCAAATTTAACCAATTCCCCTCCACCCTATAGCAGAAATACTGCTACAGGGCAGCAGGGATGCGCAAAATCACGTATATATACACGTGATTTTGCAGTTCTGGGTAGGGGGCGCGCCATTCGCTGCCTCAGTTGTCAGTCACTGGGTCCCAGCCGGTGATTACTCACCGACACAAAGTGATCGCCGAGTATTACCAACGGGGGCAAAGAACCATATGTAAACAATACAGTTCTCTCCCCTGTCAGCTCCTGCACACTGCTTTGTATGGCTCTGCATAGCAGAGTGAAAGCCTCATAGTAAGTCACACACAGTACACAGTTAACCCTTTGATTGCCCCAGATGTTAACCCCTTCCTGCCCAGTTGCATTAGTACAGCGTCAGTGCTTTTTATCAGCACTGATCACTGTATTGGTGTCACTGGGGATGTCAGTGACACCAAGTCAGTTCCCCCCAGTGTCAGTGTCAAAATGCCCGCCACAGTCTCACAGTTTCACTATAAGTCGCTGATCGCTGCCATTACTAGTAACAAAAAAAAACCTCCAGTATATATACCGCCATTTGTAGTTACTATAACTTTCACGTAAACCAATTAATTTACACGTATTGGGATTTTTTTTTAGCAAAGACACGTAGCAGAATACATTTTGCCCTAAATTTATGATGAAATTTGATTTTTTACATTTTGTTATTGGACATGTTTAATAGCAGAAAGTCATAAATATGGTTTTTTTCACAAAATTGATAGACATTTTTTGTTTATAGCACAAAAAAATTAAAAATGTAGAGACAACCAAATACCACCTAAAGAAATCTCTATTTTGAGTGACAAAAAAAGACGTAAATTTCATTTGGGTGCAGTGCTGCATGACCGCACAATTGTCAGTTAAAGTAACGCAGCACCGTAACACAAAAAATGGCCTGGTCAGGAAAGAGGGTAAATCCTCTGAAGGGCAAGTGGCTAAAAAGATGATCAACTTTACAATCAATGTATTCCTGGAAAGCATTTCTAAACGTTACCTGCTGTGTAGACTTATAAACCCAAACATGTATAACATCTAGCTCTTCAAGAGGTAGCCCCTTTCAAAAAACACATGGCTAGTAAAGGCCTCTTTTCTATTACTACATGTGTTCAAGCAGCCTTTCTCAACACCGTCAATAGAGAGAAACCCTTGAAATAACTTTCCAGTCCTAGGGTACCCCTGCTAAAAATTACTATATCTACAACTCATGATACATTAGTGTGATGGTCAGTGGGAACAATGCTCCTTAAAATTGTGGCCCCTTACAGATAAGATCAATGGTTTCAGTGGGAACTTTTCTGAGAGGCAGAAATTGCTTATTGCTCAAGGAACCTCTAACAACCTCAAGAGCAGTGGTCTCCAATTCCTTCCATTGACACCAACAATAAGGCACTATTTCACCCCTAAATACCAACAATGGGGCACTATTCCACCCACTGACACCAACGATGGGTTACTATTCCTCCCTGAAATACCAACAATGGGGTACCATTCCTCCCACTGACACTAACAATGGGAAACTATTCCTAACCCTAAACACCAACAATGGGGCACCATTCCTAACACTAATACCAACAATGGGTCACTATTTCTCCCACTAAAACCAAAGATGGGCCATTGTTTATGCCCGCTGACATCAGGGCATTTTTTTAATCTCACTAGCCACAGTCTGGCCCCCAAAACCCTGAACGACAGTTAACTGGTCCCTTACTTAGAAACTTTGGAGACCCCTGCTCTAGAGGAGTCCTGGTTGAGAAACCCTATGTTAAAGGGTCAACCTTTCAAAACTTTCTTTTCAAAATCTTTTTTAAGATACTGGCAATTTGAATTACCTACCAACTTAAAGCTGAAGTGTAGCTTCAATCACAAAATCAACTGAGCAGATCAATGGAACCTGTAACCTGCAGCTTCTACTGAAATGATAGTATTTATAGAAGGTAGGTAGCTTTGATCTGATGGTTGCTATCAAAACCTAGTTTAAATTACCCAAACAATTGTCATAGGTATGCCCTACTGTTTCTCCTGCACTCTCCGAAACATAAAGTGACTGTAGATGTCAATAGGCAGATTTCTCTCATTCAGCTCATAGATGGAAGAATCTCCTCTGCTGGCTATTGTATTCAGGCAGCCACAGCACCAGAGCTGCCTTCATATCCGAACAGTATTGATAAGCCATGTTTCCAGGAATGTGTGCAATGGGAATATAGACAAGATCATATCCAAACAGTGACTACAGCTGATTGGATGCAGTCCCTATTCAGCCAATATTACAGCCGGCTCTTTCTTTTTGACTTTCGTGAAGTTGGGTGGTGCCCTCAGGGCCACCCACAGCTTGAATTTCAGCCAATTCAGCAGAAATCTTAGGAAATTCAAGTTGTATGTGGCCAGTTTAAGATTTCCCTGTAAATCCTGTGCCAGGTGGATGAACCAGGGAGCTCAATGGCAATGATTTTCCCAACAATGCCAATTACTAAGATGGATTTGGCCACCTCAATTAAGTGAAAGGAACAACCAAGGAATATACAGCCTAGTTACACTTGCTAACAGGCACCAAAGGATGCTATGATCATCATATAACTAGCCAATATATAAAACTTTAATTTGCAATATAGTAATTTAAAAGGGTCAAAATGCCCCGAACTGATATTTCACGTTTTGGTGGATGCTGGACAGTTAAAACACCTAGCAGTTTCTTATATCTCTTGAGGTCTCTAGTGGTAAGATCTTGGCATTTGAGTTCACAGGCCTATGCGAAGGTCTATGTGAAGTTCCCACTGTTCCTTTTGGATTTTTTATTTAGTTTTTTGTTATGGAGATAACAGATGAACTGTAGAAAAAAGGAATAAAGAACCTCGGTGGGTGGAAGGCCCAAGGTGCATGCTAGACCCAAGGTAGGCAGAAATAATGGCAGGATTTATGGAATGAGAAGATCTCAGTCCTGATTTCCTCAAGAGATGCTATAAATCAGAGAATGACACAGCCCAACAGATTACACTTATAACTAAATATAATATAAACAAGTATATTTGGTGGAGTGGCAAAAAAAGGACACCATCTGCAACTGGAAACAAATATTTGAATCTCCTATTCCTCCTAAAATGGTTCTTGGCCTATATCTAATACCAAGAGAAAAACTGTAGTGCATTGAAACTTACCAGTGGCTGCATTTGTTTTCTTTTTTAAAGCCCATCTCCCGAAACTCAGAAAATTCTTCCTTGCAGTGGGGTGCAGAGGAAAGGGTAAGCAAATCTTCTTCTTTCCTTGCCCCTTAGACCTAAATAAGCAGATAACACTTGAAGTTCTGCACTGCAAGGAGGACTTTTCACATTTCCAAAAGTTAAGGCTGGTACACACGGGCCGAAAATATCAGCTGTTGTCAGCCGGCTCAACAAAAAACAGACGACATGTGTACATCCGATTAGTACATCTGATGATGACATGTGTACTTCTGATCAGTGTGTCCTGATGGGGGGGAAGGGGGTATCAGTCCCTGTGTCAGAACACAATAGCTCAGTGGGGGATGATCGCAGCACTAAAATCGTTTAACTTTTTTCCGCTCAGCCCGCTGGGTTGAATGAAAGAAAACTCCCTATGTGTACCCGGCATAAGGCTTTAAGGCTAAGAAGCTGCTGATTCTGTCAAAAAAATCCAGTGTCCTTAATACAACCTGTGCACTTGACTCAAATTTCAAAGAGTTATCAGCCTTCTTAATTGTCCTCTATGAACAGCAGAACACTTCCCTCTATGTTATGCAGATGGGGAACGGGGGTGTTCTGTAGTCCCTACACACTTCCTGTCTTAGGGTGACAACACTGTTCCTCCATAAATAAAGTAAGGTGAGCGAACATAGTCACCCTTTATTGGCAGGACGATCAGATGAAAACAGAGAATAAAAAGCCTGCAAATGGAAACTAATGCAACTACCACATCTAATGAATAGTAAGCTGCAATATACACTTTTTTTTTTGGGGGGGGTGGTTAGATTCTTTTCAGCTTCAAAATCTGGGCAGATGTCAACATTAAAATAATCTTTATATTACAGCATTCCAGTACTTAGATGCGGCAGT
This sequence comes from Staurois parvus, assembly GCF_062004578.1. Taxonomy (NCBI): domain Eukaryota; kingdom Metazoa; phylum Chordata; class Amphibia; order Anura; family Ranidae; genus Staurois; species Staurois parvus. Next base: position 160,879 of record NW_028318784.1, read on the forward strand.
TGTATTAGTTTTAATTTTTCAGGCTAAGGACCAGGGGTGGACTGACAACTCATGGGGCTCCCGGGCAATAGGGGATCATGGGGCCCCTGTGTCCTTGCCCAAACTCAAAAAAGCATATGAAAAACGTACCAGGGGCATCTCATGGGGCCCCCTACTTACCCCGGGCCCTCGGGTAGTGCCCGAGTTTCCAAATGGTCAGTCTGCCCCTGCTAAGGACATTTTCTAGTACAGAAAATACCTGTTGCTCCTGGCAGAAATGGGTGTCCATGTCACTTCCCTTCTACCCAGCACGTAATGAAGATGAAGATGAACAAAGACATTCATGTTTAAGAACCAGCCTGTATAAATAACCATGGCTGTCCCCACAGATACAGCAGATAAATGAGCATAGCCAAAAAGATAATGAATACAGCCGTCACATCCAAGAACTGGTAGGCAGCAATCAGGGGCGGACTGACAACTCATGGGGCCCCTGTGTCCTTGCCCAAACTCAAAAAAGCCTATGAAAAAGGTACCAGGGGCATCTCATGGGGCCCCCTACTGACCCCGGGCCCTCGGGCAGTGCCCGAGTTTCCAAATGGTCAGTTCGCCCCTGGCTGCAATATATTACATTTCTGCTTCTGAATTCAGATATACTTTAATTACTTTGATCACCATTAGGGATCAGGAAGGAAGATGGACCAAGTTTGGTGAGCCTTCCTCAGGACTTTAAGAATGTGATTTTGTGAATAAGGATAAACCCAGATATATGTGTTTATATTATTAACTTTATACTTTTTGGTCACAAATAGAATGAATGTCTATGTACCCAATCAATAAACTAAACAGTGGAGGTACAAACTGAGATCTTGGAAAAAGAATTGCATATATTATGATTATATTATTTTATATATATTATTTTTATTTCAGGTACTTATATAGCACTGTCAATTTACGCAGCGCTTTACATATATATTGTACATTCACATCAGTCCCGAACTCTGAAGGGGTGTACAATCTAAGGTCCCTAACTCACATTCATACATATACATACTATTATAATTGTGTACATATAAGGGGTTATTTAAAGCGTTATAGGTTAAAGGGTTATATAAAGCGCTGAGAAAACTGTTGGCGCTATATAAATCCTGTATAATAATAATAATTTACTAAAACTGGAGAGTGCAAAATCTGGTGCAAACCAATCAGCTTCCAGTTTTTAATTGCCAAGTCTTAATTGAACAAGTTGAAGTTAGATGCTGATTGGCTACCATGCACAGCTGCACTCGATTCTGAGTACTCCAGTTTTAGTAAATCTCCAACATAGTGTTATATTATTATTAATATTATTATGTGTGTAGATAGATAGATAGACAGATACACACACACACACATATATAACATTTTATATATGTACATATATATAAAAGTTAATTTGTTGTGTGTGTGTATCTGTATTTTATATATATACACACACAATTACTATTCCATTAATGTATACAGTAACTTATATATTATTGTTGTTACTATTACTATTATCTATTATTATTTGCTATTACTACCTTGTCATTCCTCTGGGTCATCTTGGCTTTTTTGATTATTTCTTTATTTATTCTTTTTTTTTTTTATTATTATTATTATTATTACTTTTTAGAATCATCACTTGCATCTATGTGATCCTAAATCTCTGAGAGGTAAAGAGAAGTAATGTGAGATTCACCTACCCAACATCCAGAACAGTCCTTCATTGTGGGGGTGAAGTGATCCTTCATCATGTAGTCTGTGACCAGTGCTCAGTCTGGCATGTATCATATTTACATAATAACAATGTATACAGTCAGAACACATTGCAGGTCAGATGGAGGATGGTGATGGTAGTTCCATCCTCTGCACACACACAGCCCCCCGATCCCCGCAGTGTACGGGGGTCCCCTCCATCCCAGCCCCCATCCCGCACTCCGGACAATGGGCAGAGCACAAAGCAACAGCCCCGACCCCCAACTCGGAGCACAGAGTGGCCGCACCGCACACAGCCCAGGGAGACACAAACTTACAGCAAACTGCCACAAAGTATCCGAGGAGGAGGATCCCCCGAACCGACATCTTCATACAGAGAGGAGAGGAGAGTTGACGTCCAGGGCACCGCTCCACTCCGCACACCCAGCGCTGCTACCGCCGCTTCTCCGAGCTCTGAGCTCTATGAATGGGAGGAGGTGAAGGCGGGGCGCCCTCTACAGGAGCTCTGCAACACCCGCTCAGAGGAATGTAACGGATTTGTATGAGAAGAAGAGAAGAGCAGGAGGAAGACCAGGAAAGGGGGATAGGAAGGGAAGATTAGGAAGGGCAGAGAAAGAAGAGAAGAGTGGGAAGGGAAACGCTGGGGGAGGGGGACAGGGAGAGAAGAGTAGTAGAGAAGAATACTAAAGCGAAGAGTGGGAAGGGAAGAAACGAATGGGAGGAGCAGGAGGAAAAAAAGTTGGAAAGGAAGAGCAGGAAGAGAGGAGAAAGAAGAAAACAGTAGGAAGAGGAGAAGGAAAAGAAGAGAAGGAAATAGTAGGAAGAGAAGGAAAAGAAGAAAAGGACGGGAAGAGAAGGAAAAGAAGAGAGGGAAGGGAAGGGAAGAGTTGGAAGAGAAGGAAGGGAAGAGAAGGAAGGAAAGAGTAGGAAGAGAAAAGAATGAAGGAAAAAGTAGGAAAAGAAGAGAAGAAAAGGAAGAGAAGGGAAGAGTATGAAAAGAAGAGAAGAAAAGAAAAGGAAGGGACTAGAAGGATGAGAAGAGAAGGAAAAAAAGAGAAGGAAGGGAAGAGAAGGAAGGGAAGAGTTGGATGGGAAGAGAAGGGAAGAGTAGGAAAAGAAGAGAAGGAAGAGAACAGACAGAAGGGAAGAGAAGGAAGGGAAAAGAAGGAAGGGAAAAGAAGGAAGGGAAGAGAAGGAAGAGAAAAGAAGGAAGGGAAGAGAAGGAAGGGAAAAGAAGGAAGGGAAGAGAAGGAAAGGAAAAGAAGGAAGAGAAGGAAGGGGAAAGAAGGAAGGGAAGAGAAGGCAGGGAAGAGAGGAGTTGCCAAGGAAGAGCAGGAGGAAGAGTAGGAAAGGAAGAGATGGATAGAAAGGGAAGACAATAGAAAGAGAAGAGTGGAAAGGGAAAAGTTGGAGGAGAGTAGTAGGAAGAGAAAAGTAGAAAGGGATGAGTAGAAAGAGAAGAGTAGCAAAGGAAGAGTGGGAAGGGAAGAATTAGAAGGAAATAGATGAAAGGGAGGAGTAGGAGGAGAGAGGTTGGAGGGGAAGAGTAGGAAGAGAAGAGTAAGAAGAAAAGAGTAGGAAGAGGAAAGAAGGAAAGGAAGAGTAGAAAAGGAAGAGTAGCATGAGAAGTAGGAAGGGAAGAGTTGGAATGGATGAGTAGGAAGTGTAGAAAAGTAAGCAGAAAGAGAAGAGTGGGAAGAGAAGAGTAACAGAGGAGCAGGATAATAAATGTTAGAGAAGGGGAGGAGGAAGTGATGAATAGAAAGAAAAATAGCAAGGAAGGAGTAGGAAGAGAAGAGCAGTAAAGGAAATAGTAGAAAGAGAAAAGCAGGAAGGGAATAGTTGGAAGGGAAGATTTGGAGGGAAAGAGATGAAAGGGAGGATGTCAAGGTCCTACCATTTCCCAGAGGTTATGTTACTCCATGTGCTGGCATCCATCTTGGATTTCTGCTGAGCATGGTGGGAATCTTTTATGCCTTCAGGTCTCTGAGGTCCATCCCCCAGAGGGGTGTGGCTGAGTACATATAAGCCTGTGATCTGCACATGCTCTTTGCACTTGTGTCTTGTGTCTTTGTCTTGCTACAGCTCTGTGTACACTCTCGTGACTCTTCTGGTATCTGACTCGGCTTGTGACTAAGACCATTCTCTGTGTTTTCCTTCGATCTGACCCTCCGTTGCTGAACCTGGCCCGTGACCTGTGATTCTCTGTCTACTGTGCTGTACCGTTTTGCCCCGTTGTTGTTGACCCGGCCTGCCTGACTACGCTATTGTCATTCTTACCAGCTACACGCCGTTGGCGGCGGCCATTACCGCCGCCGGGGTGTCTCGGGGGCCGCGACCTGGTTCCTGGCTGCGTCAAGTTCATCCCCACCATCAGGGGCCCTGGTGAAGGGCAGCCTGGGACTTAGACTCCGCGCCCTGAGGGACTTCAGTCTGTTGGTGGTGGTTGTCGTCAGCCAGTGCGTTACCCTGCCACTAGGCCTACCTGACCGTTCCACAGCCCTGCCCTGACATTGGAGTAGGTTAGGAAGAGTAGAAAAAAAGTTGGAGGGGAACAGTAGGACGAGAATAGGAAGGGAAAAGTGAGAGGAGAAGAGTAGGAAAAGAAGGAAGGGGGAGTAGGAACAGAGTAGTAGGAAATAGTTGTATAGAGATGAACTGGAAAGGAAGAGCTGGAAAAAAAAAGAGTAGGATGGGAAGAGTTTGAAGGATAAAGTTGAAAACTCTCAGATGTTTTGTGACCTTGCAGAAGGGGGGTATACCCATGGCACAGGGACATGCTTTGTTATAGGAAGGGGAAGGGAGTTTTGGCAGGTGCAGTTAGTTTGCCTGCCACTTATTGGCTCAGTTCCCATTATAGTACGGTAAACTGAATTAGATGTTAGCTCCCCTTTTAGAGAAAGCCCAGTGATGTAATGGATGGGATTAGTGCTCAAATAATTGCTAGTGGTGAGAGGAGCCCTAGTCAGATGGGGCATGGGAGCCAAACACCCCAGAGTTGCTAACATGTAATCCAACACACTGACCTCATCCAATGGGTCCTTTGCAGGGCTGAAATCCCAGACAACGTGGTAAAGAACACAAAAGCAACGGCTGTAGTCACTTTGTCTTCCCTGACCTTCTTCTGCAGATCCTGTATCAGGCCTTTGAGGACAGGACAGAGTCTTCTGATGTGACTAATGGTGGAAGCCTGGGACTGTGGCATCTGGGAGTGTGCCCAGCTGGGCAAAGCTATAGGAAGGGACAAAGAAACAAAAACTGGTCTATTAACCAATTCAATACCGGGCAATTTTACACCTTCCTGCCCAGGCCAGTTTTCAGGTTTCAGCGCTCTCACACTTTGAATGACAATTGCGCGGTCATACAACATTGTACCCAAACAAACATTTTATCATTTTCTTCACACAACTAGAGCTTTCTTTTGGTGGTATTTAATCACCGCTGGGGTTTTTATTTTTTGCTAAATTAACAAAAAAAGGCCAAATTTTTTTTAAAAAAACACACGTTTTTCTTTGTTTCTGTTATAAAAGTTTGCAAATAAATAATTGTTCTTCATAAATTTAGGCCAAGATGTATTCTGCTACATGTCTTTGGTGAAAATAACCCAAATTAGGATGTATTTTTTAGTTTGTAGGAAAGTTATAGAGTTCACAAACTATGGTATAGATCTGAATATTGATCAATCCTAAAGTACTGACAGCCAATCTAATTTCTTGAGGTCCAAGAATGTCAGAACAGTACAGATATCCGCCAAATGACCCCTTTTTGCAAAGTAGACAGTCCGACGTACTTCATAAGAGGCATGGCGAGTTTTTTTAAGTTGTATTTTTTTGTCATAATTTTTTGAAAAATGAAAAAATTAAAAAAATTAGTTTCACTATTTTTTTTTTACATATTGTCACCAGTGCAGTACAGCGTCGTCATATAACTGGCATGGTGGTGATCAGGGACACTGACTGGTGACAGTATGAAAAAAAAAAAATTATATATATTTTTTTATTTTTTTATTATTTTTTATTAAATTTTTTTTCTTTTTATTAAGATTTGTCATATTTCACTATGACCAAAGTAGTACAATGTTACCATAATAACATTGTACTACTTTGGGGAAGTGATCAGTATTTTTTTTTTCTACACAATTTGCTTATAGCAAAGAATTACTTTTTTTTTTTTTTTTTTGTGCTTAGCTGTTATTTGGCCACAGTTAATCACATGACAGCTAGACACAAGTATACAATGGATGGCATGAATGAAGCCATCCATTGTATACAACTGTCATGTGACCTGCTGTAATTGGTCACAGCAGGTCACATGGTACCGGCAACGGGGGCCGATACTCAGATCTGTCATCGGCCGTGTCTGAGGTACACGGCCGGTGACAGATTGCGCCGCTGCGCAGCTCCACAGGAGCGCAATCTGCGCATGTGCGGGAGGACACCATATGGCGTCCACCCGGAACGCTGATGACATTTGCCAGCCGCCATTCGGCCATAGGGTGGGCGGCAAATGGTTAAAGGGGGCCCCTTGACCCCCCTGACTCCACTGTGGGTCCTGTGAAAAGCATTTGTAAAATCTTTTTTTTTTAAATTTTAAAATAACAAACATGTTATACTTACCTACTCTGGGCAATGGTTTTGAACAAAGCAGCTTCAAACCTTCTCTTCTTGTGTCCCCCACCTGTGCTCTTGGCTCCTCCCCTTCTTTGTGTTCCACAATAGGATGGTATTTCCTACTGTGGCACACCTTCGGGATCAATCCTGAGCTGTGTAGTCTGCTTCTATAGATACAGACAGTGAGGTTCAGCCCTGTTCCCATCTCCCTTGTCACTGGATTTGACTGACAGCAGCGAGATCCAATGGCTCCATCTGCTTTCAGAAAAGCATGTGAAGGCGGGGAGAAGAGGAGAGAACTGCTGCCAACTGGCACAGCACTGGATCAAGATCGGGCTTAGGCAAGTATATGAGGGGTGAAAGGGGGCGATACAACTACTGAAACATCTTTTACCTTAATGCAGGGAATGCCTTAAAGTAAAAAATGTTTAGGATTTACAACTACTTTAATGCTGTGGACTTAGTATACTTTGGAAAGTGGTCCCAACACTATGGGGCTCCTAAGGAGGATTGGAGGTGTAGAGGAAAGATGGCTTATTAGATAAGTGCTTGCTTTTCTGACACCTACAGAATGCTCACTACTGTGTATGGTGTTTTGCATCAGAGTTCTGTTAGTCTGCCAAATGTGATGTCAGATATCACAGTAAAACTTGTGAAGTTACAGTAAAGTGGGGAAGTGCATTTTATGTGTGGACATTCTGCTATTCTCAAATATTAAGGCCTACAGCCTATGGCTAGGAGCATGAGCATGACTCGATATGGCAGAGGGTTTCATCAACAATAAGTGGGAGGCTGTCCCATCCAAGAAGCGTGGTGGGGACTTGCACAGTTTGGCACCAACATCTGCCTAATCCTGGTCCACCTTACATGACTTTCCCTCAAGGATTCTATGCAGCAAAGCATATATGGTTTTAGTTCAAGATTGTAAATAATTCCATTCACTGGATTATGTATATGGAAGTAACGAGATTGCAAAATAGGGTATTTATGGCATTTGCAAGTACGTTAGCTGGAAGTCTATTTTTGTCAATCTAAATTTTGCAGAAACACTTTCATATCTTCTGAAGAAATTGACTTTTTTCCAAGAAACATCTAGAGAGTAATGTCTTTTTTCTTACTTCCTTGTTGACTATTGAGAACTTCATCACTCTGAATATGTGATTTATCCCATATCTGAGAACTATTAAGGACAAATCAGAAACTGGAATGAGCAGACTGCGGCTAGGAGGTGTATGTCCTGTATATAACGTGTGCTGGTAATGTCATTTTATTTATATTTTAATGATTCTGTAATAAAATGAAATACTTTTTATACTAATAAAGAATGGCTTTATGTAACAATATAGACACATAGGGGTTGATTTACTAAAGCTGGAGCGTGCAAAATCTGGTGCAGCTGTGCATATAAACCAATCAGCTTCCAAGTTTTTTTTTGTCAAAGCTCAATTGAACAAACTGAAGTTAGAAGCTGATTGGCTACCATGCACAGCTGCACCAGATTTTGCACTCTAGTTTTTGTAAATCAACCCCATAGATTGAGCATTGAACCTTTCTGTAGATTCTTTGTTGTATTACCTTTTGACAATTCCATTATAAAAAATAAAACAAAACCCTAAAAAATGCCTCACAATGTAACTTCATCATCAATCAAGTCATCCAGCGATGTAGATCCATGAATGACACCCACCGACTTGCCGAACAACATAACATGCTGACCTTCAGACACATCCAATCATGACAACTGCTTGCGGTGGATGACAGTTCCCTGAGCTGTCAACCAACACCCTCTTTCCACATACATTAAAAAGTAGACAACATTGTCTTTTAACCAACAATACACTATCCCACACTCTATATCAGGAGCATTACTTTAACACATGAGGTCTGTGCTCACTTCTGTATGTCCTGATGAAGTGCTGAGAAAGGGTGAAACTCACCAGATGTGTTGCACTGCATAGTCTATATGACATGGATACATAGCCAAGCACTTTTGTAGGTCTGATGAGTGGCGTTCCACTTCTTGGCTTGGAATAAGAAACAGGCCATCCCTGGAAAAGGTTGGATAGTCAGTAGCCAGTGCATGACACCACGTGTAATTTCATGTGAGTTTTTCACCAGTGAGTTGGACCAGGTTTTGGCAAAAAAGCTGAACCCTATTTTTCAAAGGTTCTTAAATCTTCTCCCTTATGGGAGGAAAGTTTATTTTGCTGTCCTCCCTCCAAGGGAAAGGGAGTCCTTTTTTAGCTTATCGTGTCTGGGAGGGTCCTAAGGCAGCTACACTTATGTGCAGGCAATGTGGCTGGTTTTGGGCCCCAGGGCTGGAGCCTAGGCTCCTCTGTATGTAGGTCATATTGGTCTAACTTTGTTCTATGCTAGAGTCATCACTGGAGCAGAGAAACATTGAAACCTCCAGTTTTGTGGGGCTAAACTGCTATAGAAGAGGTTCCATGGGATACTTGTGGATGCTTTGACCCACCTAGTGACTTACTGTACATAGTTACATAGTTTGACTGGTTGAAAATAAACACAAGCCCATCCAGTTCAATCAATAGAACTTCTATCCTGAGAAGCTGTCAGAGCCCAACCATCAGGTTTTGTGGTATTCCACCTTCTCCTGTCCTACAGCCTATCAAGTATGGGATTAAATAATTAATCTGCAAAAAAGTCTAAACTTGCACTTCTTCATCTACAAAAAGTTAAAATATGATGTACCCTTGGGTCAAGGTGTTTCCAGGAAGGTGGCCCCCTTATCCAAAGGACCTTTCTGGGTAGAGGCACTAAAGATTCACAGACTCAGAGACATTGCTTTAAACTCTCACTTAGGGAAGGCTTGAGACCCTCTGTTTTTCCAAGGTGCTGCACAGTGTTGGATGTAATTGGTGTGAGGAGAGAGTTATCTCACATGAAACAGGGTTATGCAGCAAAGAATATAGACGAAAATAAAAGTTAACACAGATTTTCAAACATGCATGCATACATCTTTAACTTGCAATTTCAAAGTGTTTCCATGCAAATGAAAATGTACTTTAGCATTGCTTTAAATGTAATTCTCATCAATGTGTCTTTATTGCCAATCTCTGTCACCAAGGACTGTTGGTGGCTCTATGTTGTGCTGTAGTAAGCAAAGAACATAAAACAAATAGCTTTTGCTCACTTCTAATGGGTTTTGCATTCCAATACAAGGCCATGAAGTATCTCAAACTGATGCCAAACCGATGCCCAAACCCCCCCCCCCCCCGACACAGGCCCTTACTGTGTTTTCAGAAGGATAATTCCTGCCTTTATTCAAACACTGGATGTACTTACAATAGAAAAAGTAAAACCAGAAAATTCATAGATGCTATGATTCCTTCGTCAGCAGCATCAGGTGAAATTCATTGTGTTAGTACATAATGTTTAAAAAAAATTGTACTGTGGGCAGGTCGGGTAATACAGGCACTGTAATGTATCTGTGCATCATGGCACACGCACACTCGGAAACAGCAGTGATGGGCTGATTTTTTCTCCCTGCAAAGCAGAGAGTAAAAACCAGAACATTGCTTAGCACAATCAACACACATCACACATAGTAAACAAGTTAATCCCTTGATTGCTCCTAAATGTTAACCCCTTCCCAGCCAGTGTCATTAGTACAGTGAGAGTGTATACTATTAGCACTGATCACTGTATTAGTGTCACTGGAGATGTCAGTGTCAGTCAGTTGCCCCCCCAGCGTCAGTTAATGTCAGATTGCCCGCCGCAATAGCACAGTCTCACAGTATAAATAAAAACGCAGTATCTATACCATAGCTTGTAGACACTATAACTTTCACACAAATCAATCAATATACATTTATTGGGTTTTTGTTTTTACCAAAGGCATATATCAGAATACATTTTGGCCTAAATTTATGAATAAAAATTAGATTTTTTACAATTTTTTAATTGGATATGTTTTATAGCAGAATATAGAAAATATTGTTTTTTACCCAACTTTTTGGTCTTTTTTCATTTATATCGCAAAAATAAAAAAAAAACCCAGTGGCGATCAACTACCGTGTATATAAAGAAATAATATCTGCACTAGATCAAACAAATAATTGCACTACTCAGCCACTGAGACAACTGTGATACCCATTGAAAAACTACAACAAAACCAAAAGACAGCAGCGCTAAAATAGCATTATAGAAGGCTATAGGGAATCATATAATCAAATAAATAAACACAACCCACAAAAATAAATAAGTGATTAAAAGTGTACAATCATAAGTGATACAGAAGTAATTAACTTTATATAATTACCACCCCAAATGGTGCATAACAATCAATCATAAAGTATCCTGTGCAAAAAAATCTAATTCTTTATATTTGCTAAAAAATTAAAAAGTGTCTATAATAAGTAATCCTGCATATCATAAAGTGCTGCACAAACTGTTGGTGCTATATAAATCTTTTATCATAATAATAATAATAATAACTTCTGTATCACTTATGATTGTACACTTTTAATCACTTATTTATTTTTGTGGGTTGTGTATACACACTCCTATTTATTTATTTGATTATATGATTCCCTTTAGCAAAAAAAGCTCTATTTGTGTGGAAATAATGGTATAAATTTCATTTGGATACAGGATTGCATGACTGTGCAATTACCAATTAAAGTAGTATAGTGCTATATAGCAAAAAATGGACTTGTTATTTTGGTCCTACCCTCCTGGAAGCAAAAACTCTGGACTTTTTTGTTAAAATGGAGACAATAAGTACATTTAGTACATTTTATGAGAAACCTAGAAAATGTATGGAGCATTAAGGTGTGTTTATAAAAAATGAGGCCTTATAAACGTTTTGGAAAAAAAAAAAAAAATTATATATATATATATATATATATATATATATATATATATATACACACACATATACACATACAGTAAATAAGCCTGTGCTAGAAACATGACAAGAAATCCCAGGCTCTCACTCTTGTGTACATTGTCATTAACATCTTGCAATAAGTCCCATAATTGCAAAACTGGTGGGCTGGTTGTCAGAAATGACCTTCTGACCTTTTAACTGACAGTCAATGAAAAGTATTAATCTTGGTGTGCTCTTTTTACAGGAAGCCGGAGATGGATTGACTATGTGCTAGAATGGTGGAGAATTAGGTTTCATGTACACTGCAGCTCCTAAACGTTCATCGTTTTTTTCAGCAGCCCCTGAACGCTCCCTAATGTTTTCCTATGTTTCAATGTACACTATATCATTTACAATAGTTTACAAGCAGTTGAGTTTACAGTTGTTTTTTTGAACGCACCAAACTTGCGTTCAGGAGTAGATTTTACCGGTGTTTCAAATGCCAAATGCTTATAAACACTTGTTAATGCGGTTAACCGCGTTTATAAGCATTTGCATTTAGAAGCGTTTTTTACCTGTTCCATGTCCAGAGCCTTTTTTTATCATCAGCAATGCATGCAAAGAGTTTTCCATGTATTCAAATGGACCTAGTACACCAGCGCAGTTAGTTCCAGGTTTGGCATGAAGGAAACAATGGTAGAACGTGCCGCATTATGCTCATGATGGAATCCATTGTGAATACAACCAGAAAAGACAGGTCATCTCAACACATACTGCTCTCTTTGCTTCTGCTTTCTCTATTCCTCTCAAAATGTCTGAAATAGTTAATTTTTTACTATTTTTCAGTGCATTCTGGGCATTTGGGAAGGTCTCCCGAGGTTATCTTTTAAAAAACACTTCTAAACACAAACGCGCATAAATGTGCATAAATGCGGTATGCAAACACGGCTAAACTGAAGTTCTTTAACCTACGTTTTCCAACAGTCAGTTTCCATCGTTCAGAAGAGTTTTCCAAAAAGGAGTTACTTTATTATAGCTTTATCTTTCATACCCTTCAGCTCTGAAAATATAAGTTATTTATAAATAAAATAGTTCTTGTATGGCAAAAAAAAAAAAATAACCCTGTGCTAACCAAAGAAAACCTCAGATACAAAACCTAAATAAAAAAAACATAAACAAAACAGATGTTGCTGTCCGCAAATGTCATGTGTTCCCACTGCACAAAAAAAGTATAAAAGTAAAAAAAAATGTAAACTAGAATGGTGGAGAATCAAAAGCAACATGTTCAATTAAATGTAAAGGTGTTACTTTTTTCTGTTTCATTCTTTTTATTAAGTTTGAAATAACAATAGAACAGTACAAGAGTACCAACGTATGTATCAAAGTGAATTGTCTAAATAAGAACGATGTACCTGTATACATAGGAGACAATAAGAAAAGAACATAAAAAATGAGGGACATGAGGGGTAAAGAAAAAAAAAAAGGCCGGGAAGAGCAAATAGTAACACTATAGTCGGTTCAAATGCAACAAATTATGCAGTCTAGACAATGTTCTTTAATCCTGAGTAAGGGTCCAAAAGGCGGACAATATAGCACCAAGTTAATTAAAACAGGAAATGCAGAGAAGGGGAAAAAAAGAGAAGGAAAGTAGAAGAGGAGAGAGGAAGAGGGAGAGGAGAGTAAAAGAGGAAGTATACACCGGGAAATCCACCATGCCTCCAATCCGATGACAACCTTTAGTGTCCGGTACCTGCAGGTAGGATAACCAGGGGTGCCATATTTTTTCAAACGGGTTGTTTATCAAATGCATTACTTTTTTATGGGTTTGATCTTTCTTGCTTTTCAGCTCTGAAAATATAAGTTATTATAGATAAAATAGTTCTTGTGCATAGAGCTGCCGGCAGCCTGCAAAACTTTATGAGAGGCTGAAAGCTGCTGCAGTTGGACGAGCTGGATGGTGCACTGAGCGGTACAAACATTTCATGTGGTATGGACTCAGAGATGAATGCAGACTACCAGGGGCGGACTGACAACTCATGGGACCCCTGGGCAATAGGGGATCATGGGGCCCCTGTGTCCTTGCCCACACTCAAAGCACACCCAAAAAGCCTATAAAAAGGTAAAGGGGCACATTTCATGGGGCCCTCTACTGACCCGGGCCCTTGGACAGTGCCTGAGTGCTCGAATGGTCAGTCCGCCCCTGCAGACTACTTGCATTCTGGAAATTTGTCCCGTGGTCCATACTTATGGGCCCCGGTACACCATTCAGCCACAGCAGCTGTCAGCCTCTCATAGAGTTTTATAGCCTTTTGGCAATGAGGCTGGCAGCACCCTCCAGCCTTCTAGTTGCACCTAAATGCCAGAGTCTCATGCACCAGGGATAAACACCCAATGTGCAAGGGGCCTTAGTCTGCTTGATGTGGGGTGCTGTAAAACTCTCGTTGAAGTGCTCACTCTCAAAGTGAGAGTATTTGTAATCCACAAGGAAATGCTCCCGAAAAGTATAATGGGCAGATTCTCTTGCTGGCAGCCAAATTCAACAACAGCAAGCAAGCTTAGCACAAATGGCTAAAAAACCTCTCACCACTGATGCTCTGCAGGTGTCTTAGGGTCAGTTGTCCATTCCCCAGTGGCCAGGTGAGAGGTCACATTATACTCTAGGGCTCCCCTTTCAGGCCCGCAGCCACCACCCATGCCCATGTGGATCCTCTGTCTTAGCATTTGCCCCTCTATAGAGTTAGCTGTCCATATCCCAGCATAGACTGCACGCATAACTACACCATGGGGAACTAACTTCAACAAAATCATGGCCATCTGCACATAGACACCAAATCCCTGTTGTATAAATGTGAATGAGATGTGTAAAAGATGGCTTCAGCTCTTGTTCTTCACCTGTAGAGAACTTCTCAGATGCATTTCACCCTTTTCAGGGTTTAATAGTAAAAGCAATCTGCAGAAAGGACCGCTTGTGATTATATAGCATGGTGTACCATAAAGGAACAGAATCCGGACAAATTGGTTGTGAGCTCCGCGGATCCACCTGCTGCTCAGAGGACAAACCTGCAGGACTTGCAATTGCATACTAAGCCCCTGGTCACATCTGGTGCGACTTGGCATGCGATTTGCATGCCAGGCGACTTGCAAATCATATGCCAAGTTGCACCCTATTGTCTGCTATTACAGCGGTCATATCAGTATGGTTCCGACTTGGTCATCTAAGTCAGCTGAACCACAGTTTATGATCAAAATGGCAAGTTAGTGCCACCACATGACCACAAAGCAAACTGCTTGTACATTAAATTATAAGCATTGGTTCAATGTAGAATGACCTGCCAAAAGTGGGAAAGTGCCCATGATGACATGATGAAATGTCATAATCCATTGAAATAAATAAATTTAAATAAAATAAATGCAGTAAAAGAAAGAAAAAGGCAAAATAAATCAAAAAGTCCCAGCTGTATGACCAGAACACTAAACAAGAAAAAAATAATCAATGAGGTTGATTTGCTAAAACTGGAGAGTGAAAAATATGGTGCAGCTTTGCACAGAAACCAATCAGCTTCCAATTTTTTTGCCAAAGCGTAATTGAAAAAGCTGATGTTGAAAGCTGATTGGCTACCATGCACAGCTGCACCAGATTTTGCACTCTCCAGTTTTAGTAAATCAACACCAATGCTTATGAGAAACAAATAAAAACATGAAAAAAGGAGGGTAAAAAAATGAATAATCAAGATAAAATAGAATACAATGGAACACCCAAAAGCTATAAAGTAAATGTAAATTAAATGTATATATAACTATATGAATATGTCATGGGTGGACAAAAGATAAGTCATATGGTGGTATTAACATGTGATGCATGCAGGAAAATTATATGCAAGGCACACGTCCACATAAAGAAAAAGCAATGATGGTATGGTAAGGGGAAATAAAAATAAGAAGAGGGAGAGAGACAATTAAAAAAAGGGGATACACAGACCCTGGTGGGATTGACAGGAACAAACCCACCTCTCCGCAAATACCTCCTTGTTACAACTCCCCAGTGAACCCACCATTAACTGGGATCCTACAGAGTATGCCATACCTTAGATGGGTGCCTACTATGAACTATTCTAGAAAATTTTAACTTCTCTGAAGACCCCAAGTGCAAGGGCCCTAAATCCAGCACTATAACTAATCCAACGCAAGGCAGGAAGATGGGAAGATTGCTTCACGTATGTTCACTCCAACTGCCACCTTTTGGATCCCTGTGTACCCCTGCAGCCCACCTACTCTCTGCAAATTGGCCAGTCATGGTATGGGACCATCTTCCTCTGCTATTGCTACTTAACCCTATCCTTCCTTGTTTCTCCTGTCCCCCTAGCTATGCCGCCCTTCACCTTTGTTTTTTGCTTTGAGCCTATCTAACTCACTGAGCTGGACTTACAGTGCATACAGTGCTTGCAGCAGGAAACTGAGGAGGTCATCCCTCTACTCAATCTGCTCTCCCTTCCTAACAGCATATATGCATGCCACACACTTGATTGGATCCCAGTCTGAGCAGTGCTGCACAAGGGAGTGCAAGGGAATAATACCAAGTTTAATTCAGATTCTTACAGAGCTGAATTCATTTGTGTCTGGAGTTCAGCATTGATATCAGGAAGACCAGAGAAGTAGAATGTTCTTTATTTCCAGTTCCTCTGGATTTTGACATCTTCCATAATTAGATAAAAGATTCCAAGCCTGACTAGACCTTTATTTTTAGACATATCACATGATACATGCTTCAAAGTATTTAATGTACACAAAATCCTTTAATTTATTAAGGTAAATCCTTTGTTGCTGTTCACTTCATAGGCACACTTTTAAAGACTTGCCGAGTTTCCTAGAACACATCACAACATGTAGATAGTTGGGTGCTGTATATCTTTTTGTAAAGTCAAGCAAGACCGAAAGAAAAAAATTTACATAATTCATCATGAAAACAGTGCGTTTACTTCTTACAGCCATGTTTGTGCAGTATGTATGGAGACTTGAAATGTTTACATTGCTGGTGATCACGTCTTCTGGAATGACGTGCTCCAGATATAGAATAGAATCCTAAAGCAAAACAAAGATTATGAATTGTTGCAATGGAACAAGTTGCATAGCAGCTGGTTATTCTGTTAAAAAAAAGTCACAAAATTTACTTTTTTTTTTTAGTGCTGGCGGGAGGGGAGGATCTCACATAAGGTAACCCAAGGGGCAACCTATGAGCTGACAAGGTTAGGGTTCCTTAGGAACGCATAACCTAAAATAGCTTCCAAGCTTGACTTGTATCCTGCAAATAACAGCAAACAGCTCCCTGTATAGTCCCTCCAAAAATAAACTAAGATTACTTGGAATGTTTCAAGTCATATATACTGGAATCTACCTCAAGGTAGTAACGGGACAAGCTCCTTCGCCTTCCAAGACAAGGATGCCAAACTGCGCCCCCCCCAAACTTTAACTTGGTACTACAAAAACGAAACACTTTAAAATTAAACAAAAAAAACAAACAAAGGCTAGGGGAAGGGAAACAATGAATTATAATAATATATAATAAAATAATATGGCTTAACTAAAATTTTAACTATGGATTTTATGAACGTCTATCCCCTGCAACTAAAAGTATTTCCTTTATCAAAAATTAAGCCGCACTCACCAATTCTCTAAAACTCCCACTATGTTTAAATGGGAACATGCCCTGTTACCCTTCATTGTATATTCCCCACTACCTCAAACAATTGCTGGTGTTGTCACAGTGCTAGGGGGGCATATTTGCCTGTCTGGTGGGAGTGTGACTTCATTCAACCATTCTGGAATATGATTTTTAAGATTCATAATCAGATCTATGATGAGCCACTCACCCCGTCACCTGAAATAGCTCTGTTAGCTACTGTATACAGTACTTCCACACTCTGTTAAGTCGCAGGAAGAAAGTTTAGGGTTTTTTCTTTCCAGATTTTGAAATTCTACCTATTTGCCTCCCTTGTCCCTATAGATGGACATAGTTAATGACATTATGCTAATGGATAGGATGCGGGCACAAGAAACTGACAGATGGGACAAGTTTACCACTTTGTGGTACATATGGATGCATTATTCTGCCTCTGATAAATTAAAAAAATTGCTCTCCCCGTGAGTCTCTGAAAATTCATCTGGATAAGGACCTCCTCCCCCGGCTCCTCCTCTGCACCTGGGCTTTGGAGGCCATCTTTGGCCGCTGTTCTTGTCGGCCTTAGTGCAATGCGTTATTTAGCTGGCCCCTGGTGAACTTGCTTATTTTTATGAAGAAGTGCACAAGTTTACATATAACTCATTACTTGATAGTCCGGTATTGCTTCCGTGTCCCCTTGCTTTTCTTAATATTCCCCTTTCCTCCCTATACATCCTCCCCCTCTCTTCTATTTTTCCCTTCCTTCTCCCATTTTGTTTAGGCCTGGTCCCCCTTTACTCTTTGGTTGGTCACTCGCTGGGCCCACGAGACCATCATTGGTTATTTGCTCAATATGCTTACATTGCCTATGTTCTCTCCCTTTTTCTGTATTGTTCAGAAATTCAAATAAATATATATTCAACCTTAAATGGGACTTTCCCAATCCTTCTCTAAATTGAAATGGCTTACTGCCATTAGAATATCTCATAACTCTACCCTTTGCACTGTCCACTGGGAAATCATGTTGAAAATAATACATATCTTACACCATACAAACTTTCTAAATACTCACCCACCAACTCTGCTCAGTGTTGGGGGGGTTGTGGATCCCCAGGCTCCCTTATCTATATTTTGTGATATTGTAAGTTCTTGCATTCTTACTGAAACTAAATCTTCAGACTCATATCTGACTTCAACACCTGCACTGATCCTCCCTTCTACAGAACTAGCTAATCTTCACCTTAATATAGATTCTGTTCCCCTAGCTTCTAGGACTATTACAATGCATGTCCTCCTCTCAGCCAAACTTAATATCACTTGCAGCTGGAACTCCTCAGTTATACCAGGAATGACGGATATCATTAAAGAGATTATTCAAAGTTGCACATAGGAAACAAATATTTGCCTTGAAAAATAACTGTTTACCCAAATTTCAGGCTGCTTGGGACCTATGGCTTAACCACCACTATTGTACTTCCTAAATTGCTTAAAGTGCCACTAAGCCCACAACAGTAAAATCAGTCTGTAAATGCAGTAAAGCATGCTTGTTATACTCACTGTGGAACCTAAGGGGTTAATCCTCTGCATTGTGTTTGATCCTTTCTTCTGTGCCCTCCTCTTGTTGAAATGACCACCGGATACAGACTGAACCTATAGTTACATGCACATGCTCAGTGTGGTGTGTATTGCTATAGAGGTTTTTTTTTTTTCGTTCTTGGGAGAGTGCATATGATCAGCACAGGGCCAATCAGTGCTATCCAGACAGAGGGTCAGGACTTTCACATCCTCCTAGAGAAGAAAGAAAGCTCCTCCTACAAGCTTTAACCAGTGCTCTGCTGAAGTCACAAGACTGATCTAACTGCTAATGAGAAAAGGTATTTAGCAGTTTATATTTACTAAAGTAATTGCATTTCCATGTTGTGTGTACTGTGGGAGACCAGATATAGTGAATGCAGGGTCCTGGGTCTAGTAACATTTTAATTTCATACCAATGGGCTATAACTAAGGCCCCATGTGAATGTGAATGTGTGAACCTGAGCATTTTGTAACACAAAGCTCGAATCTGCAACACAGGGAGAAAAAAAATCAATATTACTCTATGGAGACGGTTCACTTGAAGCAGAACGCCTGAAGCTAAAAAATGTTTTGAAGCTACTTTTGTAGCTCAATTCTTGCTGATTGATGCATTTTTGGCACATTTTCCTTACCATAAATATACACAGAAACACGCAAAGCACACATTTTCATGCGCTTTTGCGCATTTTGTCATGTGACCAAAAGTGTTTTTCTGGCATGGTAAAACATGGGAACAATTGATCACAAATTAAATTTTTCTCTATTGGCTAATACAAAAATGGCAGAACTCAAAAAGCCTGAAAACACCTGAACTAATCTTGCACAAACTATCGTAAACACGCATAAAACCTTTTTTCACATTTTTTTCAAAGAAAAAATTATTCAGTTTTATCAGTTTCTCATTGGTTTCAGTTTTTTACATCTATTACCAATGCAAAAATGGATGCAAAACTGGACCATTTGTTCATTTACATTCATTTACATCTGTTTTTTGTCTGTTCCGTTTTTTTTTTAACAGAACAAAAATAGGACTTTGATCCGTTTCAGTAAATGAATATTTCTACGGATGCGAATGTAAATGGATGATCATCCGTTTGTCCATAGAGATGCATTGATGTCCGTTTTTCATCTGTCAACGAAACACCTGTGTGAAAGGGGCCTAATTCTTCTCCAAGATTATCTTTTTTTCTTTAACAGCTTCCCGTCCACCCTATAGCAGAAATACTACTACAAGGTGGCATGGGTGCGCAAAGTCACGTATATATACGTGATTTTACATTCACGGGTAGGGGGCACGCATGCCGCGCACATGCCCTATCCACGCCACCTTTTGTGGCCATGTCTGCAAATCACAGGGTCCTGACCAATGATTACTCGCCGGCGCCCGGTGATTTCCGACGTTCTCCGATGGGAAGGAGGACTGTTTTGTTTACTAACAGTTCTCCTCCCTGTCAGCTCAGGCACACTGCTCTGGATGGCTGTGCACAGCACAGCCAATCAAAGCAGTGTACTTACAGTGATGCACACTGACACGGCCCCTATGTAAAACACTCCCAGCACAATTAACCCTTTGATCGCCCCTCATGTTAACCCCTTCCTTCCCAGTGTCATTAGTACATTTTTTTTTAGAACTGATCACTGTATTGGTCTCTTGGGGATGTCAGTGAGACCAAGTCAGTTCCCCCCAGTGTCAGAATGCCCGCTGCAGTCCCGCAGTCCTGCTGTAAGTCGCTGATCGCTGCCATTACTAGTAAAAATAATAATAAGAAAAAAAATCCAGTATCTATACCGCCATTTGTAAACGCTATAACTTTCACATAAACCATTTAATTTACACGTATTGGGATTTTTTTTCCTGCAAAGACATGTAGCAGAATACATTTTGGCCTAAATTTATGACAAAATTTGATTATTTAAATTTTTTTTACTGGACATGTTTAATAGGAAAAAGTCAAAAACATTGTTTTTTTTCTCAAAAGTGCAAAAAATAAAAAATGCAAAGGCGATCAAATATCAAAGAAAGAAATCTCAATTTGTGGGACAAAAAGGACGTAAATTTAATTTGGGTGCAGCGTTGCATGACCGCGCAATTGTCAGCTAAAGTAACACAGTGCCATAATGCAAAAAAAATGGCCTGGTTAGGAAGGGGGTAAATCCTCAGGAGGGCAAGTGGTTAATCAGTCCTACCAGGGACCTCTTTCATGCCCAACTAACTATTATTCCTTTCTTGATGCTCCTGAAATATGGAAACTTTTTTTCCTATGGTTCTTACTGTATCAAAATGTTCATTATTCCCTCTGGACATACATGTTAAAACCTTTTAAATGTATCTCTTGCAACCATGATATGTGTCGTTAAACTGTGATTAAAGTTGAGCTCCACTGAAAATGGGAAGTTCCGCTTTATGGCCTCATCCCCCACTTGGAGCGTGGTGGTGGGGGGGGGAGCAGGTATCCGATTTTGACAGGTACTCGCTCTCACTTTCACTGTGATTGGCTTGGTGATTGGAAGCGGAGGTTGTGCTTCCCCCCTCCCTCTCTGTGCACTCTCCCAAGAAAAAAAAATCCTCTCTAGCAATACACACTAAACTGAGCATTTGCATGTGACTACGGGTTTGGTCTGTCTTATCATGTGGACATCTGAACAAGAGGAGGGGCAGAGAAAACAGGACCAAACAGGCTTTTTACACAAAGCGGATGATTAACCCCTTAGGTTTCACAGTGATTGGTTTCACAGTGAGTATAACAAGTATGCTTTACTGCATATACAGGCTGATTTTACTGTTGTGGGTTTAGTAACTTGGAATTCAAGTGAACAACATGTGTTTTCTGTTCTCCTCTTTGATACAGGTAAGTCACACTTTGTTTATGCTATCTTTGTTCAGTTTTGTGTTTATTCTGACATTCACTTTCTCTGTTTAGTATCCTATATGTTAGTAATGGTAACTTTCAAAAAAAAAATTACTGTGCTTTTCCATGTGGCCTGCACTGCCACTATAAAGAAAATATTTATCTGTATAATGTGATCCATTTCTGTTTGACACATTAAACTCGGAATGCATGTAAGCAACCTGTGTTTTGTGCTCTCCTCTTTAATACAGATACTGCAGGCTGCATCTTTTTCATACCTCACACTCAGATCACGGGTAATCTTGAAACACTCTTTTTTTGCAGATGCCCTTATACTGTACAGGGTGGGTGGAGTCTAGTGAAGAAGATAATACCTCGGAGCAGCACGATGTAGCAGTGGAATAATGAAACCACGTCCAACGTGGACTTCCCTCTGCCATGGGTTTACAGCACCTGACACTATTTGGTGACCTGAAGGGATTGGTAATTCAAAGCTGATGTCAGAAGATGTGGGTACATAAATTTAGATTGAAATTTGAAGTGCTCACAAAGTGCCATGTTATTTCAGAAGAATCAGAAGATGTATTATTTATCATGGAAGATATTCATAGAAAATGGATATTTAAAGGGTAACTCCATTTTCAAAGGAAAAACAATAGCAAAAAAAATAATATACCATATATAATTGCCAGACAAGCCATGTTGTCATTTAAAAAGTAACTCTACTTTTGTTTAAAAAAACCCCCAAAAAAACAACAACAACAACAACAAAAAAACAATGCCCTCTAGGTGATCAATATACATTGCAGGGATCTTAAACTTTGTAGCAAATTCCTACTTTCTGAAAAAATAGAAGTTTGTTGCACCATATCCTTTGCAGACTGATTCTGAATGGGAGTGACTGGTTTAATATATTCTGCTGGGGCACACTCCAATAAATGAAATAGTGTTCCAATAAGAAAAAGGTACAGGGTCTGCATTGCTCTAAAAGTATGTAACCCTTAGAGAGTATATCACTAAAAGTGAAACTTCTATTGTTGGGGGTGCCCAAAACCTGACTTGTATCATAGTAGAGACTTCTGGAAAAATCAGTGAGCCAATCACACAACCAGAAAATGACATTCCTGTGGGCGTTCTGTACACCAATGGTTGCTGTTTTGCATTGAATTTTACAGAAAATTCAGTTCCTACAAAGACAGTGTTACATAAACCCAAATCCGTCTTTCCTCCTAAAGCAGAAGTCTGAAGATATAATTTTTGCCTCCCACCCTCATTGTTTCCACTCCATCAGCTCCATGACAAGGGACCTGAACTTCCCACAATGAACATGGAAGTCATACGTCTCTCTGTCACATTTCACAACAGAACCAACCTCACTGTATTAACTAATTATGAAGAGGCCATTTGGGACAATTGAAGCAAATTCATCATCTTAGGTACAGTCTTACCATACATAAACATAGGCTGAGTGTAGCTATACACAAGATGACAAAAGCCAGGCCTATAGTTCCTGTGTTTAAGTCATATCTCACAACGCGTCACATTATTTAACCTATTAGCACAAACATCAAGAGGCTTATTTTAGTATTCCCGTAGCAACAAGTTCCTTTTTAAATTGATATTAAGACTCATGGTTATTTTGTTAATGATCCAACCAACCAAAAAAAAAAAAAATGGTGCATTTTACCTATTTCTTTTTTTTATTATTTTGGTTAGAGCAGAAATAACTAAAATCTCTGTTCATTTTTTTTTTCTTGCCATATGTGTCTCATTGGGGATATTTCTCCTAATTTCCTGTTCTGTAGATACAACAGGAAGTGAGAGATAATCTCTCCAAAGAAGGCAACAAGTGTCCCTATCGAAAGATTTCCCCTCTGTTTCTGTTCTAGTGATGACTCAAAGACCTCATTCACACAGGTGTACTACAGCAAACGGTCATGAGAGGGCCAGGTTTACCTGCACGGGGATGTACAGGTGCAGGCATGTCAGCTGGGAAACAGCAACTGCATGGACACAGCTGCTACTCCCAATTTGATATCTGTGCAAATGTGGGTGCAGGGTCCCAAATGTACACTGTCTGCTTTCAGGGATGTGCACCCATACCCACACAAATGTCAAATTGAGAGCAGCGGCTGTGTCTGTGCAGCTGCTGTTTCCCAAATGGCACATAATGGACCTCCTGCACAGAAAACCTGTGCATCCCCATGCAGGAAAACATGGCCCTTACGCAGGCGTAAACTGTAGTACACCTGTGTGAATGAGGCCAAAATGTTAAATTTTCCATCACTTTCAGTCTTGGTGTCAGGAACATTGTGCCAGTTGTTGGACTCATGCACATGTACATGTAGCACCCTCCTAGTTAGGTGCAAGAATGTGGATAGTTGGGTTAAGCATAGCGTGTTTCTCTGCTTACCAGAGAGGCTGTCAGGTAAATCCAGGGTGGTATTCTGCTTAACAGAGTGCTGTGATTGATGAGTCAGGTCTGCTCATGTTGCTCTGGTGCAATTGGGCTTTGTCTGAGTTCTGCCCGCCTTTAGGAAGCTTTGAGAGCCTTCCAGAACATGGGTAGGGGCTAGGCAAATGAACAGCATAAATATGGACACAGCCCTGGACAGTTGCAGGGGAGGGTGTCCCCGTTGCATGCTAGGAGTGGTATTTATGTTCTGGGAGCACATGGGCTTTGGGTCTTTCCTGGGAGTGTATTGCACCATGCCAGGCTGGAGGCAGGCTGCCTCGCCTGGCACTTGCTGCCATGTGACCTCAGGTGGGTTGACCGAAGGGCCTGAAGTTAGAGAGAGTGACCCAGGTTCTACAGTAAGCTGACTGGAGAGAGTCACTTGGAAGATTGGGAGGAGGCAACCATTCTGTCCTTGGACTTGTGAGTACAGACTCTGAGAGATCTTGGGGACTCTGTGTGCTTGCTACCCCCTCTGGTGCTTGATAGTCAGTGTGGGTCTGAGAAAGGGAACACTGGCTAGTGTTCTGAAGAGCTTGTCCAATTGTGGCTACTGCAAAGGACTTTGCTCGGTTGCTATCACTTCTAGACTGTCGCAGTCTGCCGTAACGGGCCTGTACCTGAGGAGCTCAACCTTGTTACTGTTACTACTGCTGAACGGACTTGGCTCACTCCTAAAACTACTTGCTGCTAAATGTTACAAGGAAGTCTGCTATCTACTGTCAGCCAAGACTTTGTAACTGCTCAACTAAGAGATCAGAAAGTCAGAATGTCCTCAATGTGAATAGTTCTAGGAGTTTTGGAGTTTTTTTTCCCCCAGTTTTTTCTTTGCTAGTTTTGGAGTAGCCTACTACAATTCCCCATCCCTATCCCCAGGTCTACTATAAAAATCCAAAAACAAACATCCCTTAGACTGGTCATTGAAGACAACGAGCGGAAGTGTGTGTATTTGGCTGAAGAAATACACTGTGCCTGGCTGCGGGGCGAAGTAAGAGGAAACCAGGGAAAACATATAAGTGGTTCCTGCAGGGGTAGCACTCCATACAGCATAGAAGCCCAACTAGGCTTTGCTCTTGTGTACAAGCATTAGTGCACATCCGCATCCACAACAGGCATTGGTGCCAAGTATAACGTACCTGGTGGTGGAGCCTGATGTGGAGAGAGGGCGTCCTCTTACCACTCCCGTTCGGGACCCCTGATAGGGTAGACAGGAAGTAACGAGCTGGGAGGGGCACGAGTGCCTGACGGGTCTGCGGTGACAGCTGGCAGGTGAAGACCCGGAAGACCAGGATGAAGGTGAGCAAGTGCAGCAGCAGAGAGGTGTAGCTGAGATGCAGATGACCGTGGCAGCTGGTAGCCAGAGGTAGTCACAGGCAGGAGAGGTAGAATAGTCAGGCAGGCCGGGTCAGGATCAATCGGACGGATCAGGTACAGAGGAACAGGCAAGCAGATAGTCAAAGGGAGAGCCGGGTCGGTGCAGGCGGAGATCAGTCGTAGTCAGAGTCAATCAGGTAGATCACAGGAGTCAAGATACAGATACAGGACACAGTAGACCAGAAGGCACCATTCTGTTTGCAGCAGGGGTTTAAATAGCCCACCTGTACACGTCAGCATATGCACGTCTGCGCACTCTGGTGCGGGCAACCATGTGCGCACCGGCAAGGCCATTGGGAACTCGGCGTTGGCCCACAGATGTGCGCAGATGCAAAATTTTTCTTCCCTGACACCAAGTATGCAGTTTAAACCTGCTTTATGACTATATTTACACCTAACCTGCTCTTGGATTTCCCTTTTCAGTTTATGATTGATGTTTTTCTTCATTTACTGACCTCATCCTGGACTTCTGACCAAGATTCTATCAACTTTACTGCCTGCATGAATTCCAAACCATCCATGAGTAAGTTCTAGTACAGCACGAACCGCGTTAGAGGGGTTCCCGTCATTCCCCTGCTGTTTGCTTGATGTTTTCATCCAGTTTTTGGAACTTGTGTAATAAAGCTGGTTTAGTAGAGCAGCTGTCCGAACTTCTTTTCTCAATAGTACTTCAGCTGTGATCTGGGTCAGCAAATAATTGTGCTCCTGTAGTAGATGATTAGCTGACTGACTTGGAGTAGTGTTTCTTTCTTCCTTCACTGCCTGCATGTAGTCATCATCCTCAGTGTGCTACCAGCTGTACTTGTGCTTATACCAGAAGCCCCAGGTTCCAGTCACCAGTTCCATTACTCCGGCACTTGTGCCTTCCCATCTTCTTTGTAGGACTTGTCCCAACTTCCAGGGGTACTCACATGGGAATTGTGCAAGAAGCCACCGTCATGATTTCAGGGCTCCTGGTTTGATTTTTGGTTTGATTATATTATTGAATTAAATTTATTATATTATTATTTTTTATGATTATTTATTAAATTATCATTTATGATTTTGTGTTTCAAGTTTTATCCTACCCGGGATGTTTACTAGACTCTTGTTTGGACAGATTTCAGTGAGTTATTCCTAAAAATTACAGGCCTACAATAAAAAAAATACATATTTCCATGCAAAAAAATGTACCGCTTTGAGCACAGAAATATGGACATAATCAGGGAGGTTAAACATGTCCAGTAAAAAAAATTTGCAAATCCCATTTTGTCATAAATTTAGGGCAAAATGTATTCTGCTACATGTCTTTGCTAAAAAAAAAGTCCCAATACAATACAATACAGTAATTTAATTGGTTTACGTGAAAGTTACAGCATTTACAAATGGTGGTATAGATACTGGAATTTTATTTTTTTTACTAGTAATGACGGCGATCAGCGGACATTCTGACACTGGGAGGAACTGATTTGGTGTCACTGACATCCCCAGTGACACCAATACAGTGATCAGTGCTAAAAAAAAGCACTGACACTATACTAATGGCACTGGGCAGGAAGGGGTTAACATGAGGGGTGATCAAAGGGTTAACTGTGTGCAGGGAGTGTTTTACTGGGGGGCGGTGTCTGTGTGCTTCACTGTAATCACACTGCACAGCACAGACATCCAGAGCACTGTGCCAGAGCTGACAGGGCCGAGGACTGTTAGTAAACAAAACAGTCCTCCTCCCCGTTGGAGATGCTCAGTAATCACCGGGCGCTGGCAGGTAATCACCAGCCGGGACCCAGTGATTGACAGCCGCGGCCAAGCCCCCTAACCGGAAATGCAAAATCATGTATATATATGTGATTTTGCGCACCCCTGCCGCCCTGTAGCATTATATCTGCTATAGGGAGGTGGGAAAGCAGATAAACACAATAGATAAACAAACACCACTTGATATGTAAATGAAATTAACTGAACAATAAGGTTCCATTCACATCTGAGCGTAGCGGTTTTTAGCATTTTTCGTGCATATATTATCACGATTTTTGAGCATTTTTGCGTTTTCATACAGGGTTTTTAGCCCTTTTTGAGCTTTTGTCGTTTTATTTATTAGCCAATAGAGAAAAGTATCATCTGTTGCATCACTTTTTGCTAGGTTTTTCTGCTTCTTTAGCTTTTCCATCAGCTTTTATTTCTTTTATCATTACTATTTTATTATTATTATTTTGTTTTTTGTTAGGGTAAGGGGTTAGAGTTAAGGTTAGGTTAGGATTAGGGGTTAGGGTTTGGGTTGGGGTTAGTATTTTATTATTTATTTATTTTGTTAGTGTTAGGGTGTTAATAATAATAATAAAAAAATAAATA
The DNA here is from genome assembly GCF_062004578.1 of Staurois parvus. Lineage (NCBI taxonomy): Eukaryota > Metazoa > Chordata > Amphibia > Anura > Ranidae > Staurois > Staurois parvus. Next base: position 188,273 of record NW_028318784.1, read on the forward strand.
AATACATGTAAAATAAATACATAAATAAAAATAATCATAAATAATACTATGTAATAATCAATAAATAACCATTAACCCATAACCTTAACACCCTAACCCTTAAAAAATATATTAAATAAATAAATACATTATTATTATTATTAATTATAATAATAATAATAATAATAATAATAAACACCTACACCCAAACAAAAATATTATTAATAATAATAATAATAATAATAATAATAATAAAAAAAATGAATAAATAAATGTAAAATAAATACACTAATAAATCAAAATATTCATAAATAAATACTATGTAATAATACATTAATAATAATTAGCCCATAACCTTAACCCCCTAATCCTTAAAAAATTAATACAATAATAATAACAACAATAATTTATTGTTATTAATATTGTATTTTTGTTCGGTTTGGGTGTTTATTATTATTATTATTATTATTAATATTAAAAATAATAATAATAACAATAATAATAACAACAACAATATTATTAATAATAATAATAATGTATTTAATATTTTATTTTTTAACATTAGGGGTTAATTATTATTTTTTTTCTTTATCATGATTTTTTATTATTATGTGTATGTATTTTACATTAATGTATTCATGTATTATTACAATTTTTTTTACATTTTCTTCATTTAAGCAGAAAATCATGCAAACTGGGAATAAAAATGCACCAAAAACACACAAATCTGCCCAATCTGAGCTACAAAAGTAGCTCCAAAAATGTTTTGAGCTTCAGGTGTTCTGAGATGTGAACCATCTCTATAGAGTAATATTGATTTTTTTCCCTCTGAGCATTTTGGAGCTTCGAGCTTCGCGCTACAACACGCTCAGGTGTGAATGGGGCCTAAATCAATAAACACCACTGTGACACAAGTGAATAAAGAAATATTCCTTTGTATATGAGTAAGCTATGTCCATAAATCCATAAAAAAAAAACTTGTAAGTTTCAACAGTGACCCAACAGTGACCCCCAAATCATAGACAGTCAAACAGACATAGGACTGTGTGGATATTATAAGAAGGATAATCCATTACAGGAATACTGTGAAGCACTACAACTGAGGATTCCAATACACTGCTCTCTTGCTTGTTCCAGATGATATCTGGCAAAAGGACAAGTGAAGTGAAAAACTTCTCTCCTCCAATGATCAAACTTGTCCTGATCCCCCCCAACTCACACAGCCTTTCACTTGAAAGTTCTAGTGTGCTGCTGTTTCTCCTCCCCCAGCTCTTACTGTATGCAGTTCTTAACAGAGGGTGGTCACTTATAAAAAAGGTAACAAAAGTGTTTATAATGTTTTGTTATTTTTATATCTATACACAAATGTTTTGCCTTTCAAGTCTGAAAACTTAATGGGTTGTTTTACAAGGTGAGGGTTTACCTATACTTTATATATACTATACTGTTAGTACAGCAAGGACCAGAGGGAGGAGGGTGTCCGGTGCTAGTTCACCTTTATCACCTCTTCTGTAAGGTGAACTAACCATTTAAGAAGGCTTTAGGGCTTGTGCTTGTTCACACCAGATGCATGCTTTCTGATGCTTTATTTGAACTCATGCGCAGTAAAAACAGTGTTTTCCAATCACCCTTAAAGACAGGTGCCTACCAGAGGGTTAATATGGTTTTCTTTACGCATTCCTGTTTTTCCTCTCTGTGTCCATGTTCTCAAATTAAATGATCGAGCAGGGTGCAAATTGTTACAATGTCTTGATATTGCACTATATCCGTAGGTTGATCTGTGAGTTGAGGGTAACTGAGCAGGAAGGGTTAAAGTGGTTGTAAAGGCTGAAGGTTTGTTACCGTCATACATTCTATGCAGGAAGATAAACAAAACCTTCTGTGTGCAGCAGCCCCCCCCCCCACAGCTCCCTCAATACTTACCTTAGCCCCATCGCGATCCAGCGATGTGAGTGACAGCCTCAGCTGCCCCGGGTCTCTGCCTCCTCATTGGCTGAGACAGCAAGCGTGAGCCATGGGAGTGCAACGTCTTTATACTGCATAGGTAACCACAACTTCTGTGATTTGCATGCCCACATGGAAGAAAAATATATTTGTAATATATTTAAAAAATATTCTTCCCAAATATATTTCCATATATTTGAATTACTACAATTTTTGCCATATTCAATATATTTCAAAATATATTACAATATATATATATATACTGCATGTTGAAATGCGTTTTTATTACAAGATATATGAAAAATAAATTTCAAATATACTGTATGTCTTTTAATATACAAAATACAAATCTACATTTTTGGAATACATTTATATATATTTGTAAAAATTTATGTTAAAATTACTTTTTTATATCTTAAAAAAAAAATGAAGAATATATTTTAAAAATATATATTTTTAAAAATATATTTTTTTTAAATATATTCTTCAGATTTTTTTTAACATATAAAAAAGTCATTTTAACATATATTTTTACATATATTTGTAAATGCATTCCAAAAATGTAGATTTGTATTTTTAAAGACAGAAACAATTGAGTACTGTCCGTGATACTTTTTTTATTTGCACTAACATACAATTTTGAGGACAAGCTTTCGGGGTATGTCCCCTTCTTCAAAGTCCAAGCAGTACTATACAAATCACAAAGTTTTAGCAGAATGTTAGAAGAAATGAAGAAAAAAAAAAAGAGGCTAGAGATAAGATACAGCCAAAGCAAAGGGGGGGGGGGGGGGAGACAATACTCACACAGAGGGAGTCAAGCTTGAGCTGATAGTCATAAAACTGCTGGATAATGATTGAGGAATCCCATGTCCAAATTAAGGCCGTTATCTCTTGTGTCAGATAGAATTATCATTCTTAGTTCAAAAGTTTTTCTTTCCTGGATGGATTTGAAATTTCCTTTAAGAACTAAAATATTGAGGTCTCCCATTGTGTGGCCTGGTTGTGCGAAATGATGTGCAGAAGTCTTCTTCTTTATGTTCCTTGATGGTATGTCTGTGCAAATTCATCCTTGTTTGTAACTCCTGTCCTGTTTCGCCAACATAAGATCCTTTGCTGCATTTTCTGCACTGGATAAGGTACACAACATTACTGGAGGTGCAGCTGTATGATCCGGAGATATTGAAGATCCCTTTTGAATGTCTGACACTTTTTGATGGATTGATTTGGTTGCACAGTTTGCAGCGTTTTCTATTGCAGGGTTTGCTTCCATTATTTGTGACATCTTGATCAGAAGGAAGTTTCCTACTGATTAATTTATTTCTGAGGTTGGGGGTTGTCTGAAGGCCAGTATTGGGGGTTGCTGGAATATCTCTTTCATGCTCTGTTATGATGGGTTGTAAATCTTTGATTATTTTTCTTCCACACAGTATATTTGAAATGTATTTTTAAAAACATTTTTCATATATTTTGTATTAAAAACGCATTTCAACATGCAGTATATATATATATATATATATATATATATATATATATATATGTGTGTGTTTGTGTGTGTGTATTGAAATGTATTGAATATGGGCAAAATTGTAGTATTTCAAATGTATGGTAATATATTTGGGAAAATATTTTAAAAATAAATTTCACATATATTTTTCTTTCATATGGGTGGTTTCACCTGCTGTCCTGAATAGAGGAATAATTCTCTTATATTTGAGATATGTGATTGCATGAGATATGTGAATACTTTCTGTTCTAAGAAGGCTTGCTGCATAAAACACTGTTCTCAATATTCTTTTGAAATGCATATTCCATACACCAATGTACACAATCCCCAATACTTACGGTATTAATTTAGGATGTTTATAGGTGCTTTTCAGAGTGCCCTGAAGGAGCTAACATTTACCTCCCACAGACATATACACACTAGGGTCAGACACCAGCTGGATATTTTTGGCTTGTGGGAGGAAACAGGAGCACATGAAGGAAACCCACACAAAAAGAGTTCTGGCTAAAAATAAGTACTCTAGGTTTCAGATCACTCAGGAGGAGATCTTCAGACATCTCTAAGTACATTTCAATTATACTACCAGTGTAGACATTTGAGACTCATGTTAGGTCGGCTCTAAAACCCAACTCCAGATTATTACAAAAATGAACATTTTCCATGCCCTGCACTAGTTTAAAAAAAGAGATGTCTTTGTTACAATACTCTACTATCGCTTGCTTTGTCCTCCACAGACTCATTGTTTTGTAATTTTCCTTTTACGGGTTAAATGACAGCCAGTATCTCTTGTGAGCCTGGGGTGTCAAGTACCCGCCCTCTGAGGGTGTGTCAATAAAATAGCCAGGGCTCACCAGAGAATGCAGTAGAGAATGGCACCATGTTATTAGGTGACACTGCTGTTGGCAGCATTTAGAACCCCCCCCCCCATGAGGAAAAGAGGAGGAAAAGGACCTTTACACTCATGCGATTGGACTGACAATCCATTAAAAAAGAAAAAAGCAGCTCAAGGTCCCCAAAGGGGAGTGGTGGTTGAAAACTGGGGAAGGAAATTCTACACCAAAGCTAAACTCTCAGAAGCACACCCGAGTGTTTTGAAGCTTGAAGACGCTCAACAAGCAATGTCCCATTCATTTCAATGGTTCCTGTTCATGCTCAGATGTGAACAGGGATCAGGGCTTAAAGCTTTGAGCTTCAAGTTACAAAATGCTCAGGTTTGATTGCAGGCTTAATGAAATGTTTGCTTCAAATTTTATATATAGCCAAAACTCTTTTTCTAGTTCTGCACCTTTTCTACTTCTGTTGAGTAGAAAAGCATTAGAACCCCTATTAGGGGAGGACTGGGCTGTGGGGATATTTGCCCTATGGGTCAGTATTAATAAGATACATTGGGCTGGTGGCCCTAGGTGGAGTTACTTCTCCATTCAGACCTCAATCACATGGTCGGCATTATTTAGCTGCCTGCTCCTTGTTCTGATCTTAGCAGAGGGAACTCTTCCAGCATTGATTTCCTTTCTGACTCGGAGATGAAATGCGACTCTTTGTTGAGCGGTGCAAAGAAAGCTGATACTGATGCTGGAAGCTGTGGAAAGGTGTGCCCCAATGAGCCATATCCTTTAGGAAAACCCACATTCCACCAATCACTGGCACGCTGCATATGTTGCACTTTTTTTAGCCCACAGAAAATCTGATCCTACCATGGAGGGGCCACTTGGCCACTTGATTGTGTCTGCCCCTCCCCCCTCCTCCCCTCAGGCCAAAGGGTCTCAGTCTCACTTGTTCTAATGACAACTATAAAATCACATATTTCCAATCTTTCAGTGGTCATCATAACAGAAAGTGAGGATGAATGTCCCAAGGCACGGATCAGAAACTTGTATAAGCCTGACAAAGGTTCCAACTCTTTCATGTGCTAACCAAAACCAATGCTAACCAGAATGAGGAAAGGTTTAGCGGACATTTTAATAAATCGGTGATATAACCTGAACTACTTCACAATCTTACAGCCTAGGTTTGCTGTTAAGCTCGGTTTGATGGGAAGAATGAAACTGGGAGTTTTCACAAAATTCAGGTAAAAATTGGTACTTTTCTCCAAAACCTCACCATTTCAGTAAAATGCATTGAGGTCAAAGGAAAAGGTGAAATTGTTTTTTTTTTCAGTTTTAATGGTGAAATTGGTGTTAAATTGTTCCTGAGGGTTAGGAAAGCTCAACTATCCTGGAGTTGTTCTTGTGCCAAAAATTGTCCAGAGACATGACATTAGATATTGAGGAACCCAAACCCTTACCTTTCATACAAGTGTACATTTGTAAAAAAAATTACTTTTTTTTTAAATGTACATTTCTTAAAAATCCATATTATTATTATTACTACTATTATTATTATTATCAATTTTATTATTATTTTACTTAACTGAGCATTGTGTTATTTAAGAAAGGTGTTTGGTCTATAAAGAAATTCAGTACAGCTGTCAGTTACATGGCTCTTTTTTGAATAAGAAAGCCATTGATTGCAATGTAGGCACTGGTGACCACACAGCTTTGTTAAAAAACCCCAAAGTATTAGTGTTAGAGTGAGGGTTAGTTTTAGACATTTATCATCTAAGCAATTAATTATCATGCCAGTGGCTTTTTGTGATTTTTTTTTAAAGCAGTCCACGTAGCCAAAAATTTAGGCAGGTTTCGACACAGGCAAACACATTATTTTGTGGAGACGTTACAGCAGCATGGGCTTCTTGTCTAAGGTCTCCATGTGGCTGGCATTTTTCTGTCATGGCTGGTAAAACAAGACTTCTTGCCAGTGTTCTCAACAGAAAAGAGAACGTCTCCTGTTTCTGCCCACATGGTGTCAAGTTTTGGTCCTAGCAAAAGGAGACAACTCAAAAAGTTTTTTTTTTCCATGGTAACTGCATTATAGAATGCACTAAGGTAAAAGAACCCACCTTTACAACCACTTAAGCAAACTGGACAACACATTTCTACTGGGATGAGTTGTTTAGGATTCCAATTCAAATGAATGGGCTGGCAACCTATCCTGAAAAACAGGAAACAGACTTCCAATAGAGGTAGTAACTCAAACAACAGTATGGCCTTGTTCACACGGACATCACACGAAGGGACATCTTTGCCTGGACATGATGCACAGGGGTTTTGTGCATCTGGGTGCAGGCAGTCCCAATAATGTCTATTGAATACAGCTCTTGGTCCTGATTTTGCAGCTGTGTGAACAATGGATGTTTGCACTGGTGTGCAAATAGGTACGCCTATGTGAATAAGGCCTAAGGGCTCAGTCACTTGTAAGCAGGTTGTGTTAATGCTAATTTAGTGAGTTAGCGGCTGGCCCAGGCTGGGGGAAATGGTTAAATGATGTGTGCTCAGTTTCTGGGCTTTTTGGTTCAAGCAAGCCCACCTGTGCTATAAAAAGTGGAAAGGCTGAGGTCTAAGGGCTTCCTCTTAGTTCCCACTCTCAGCTTATGGTACTAGGACGTCTGCAACTTGCAGTCCTCTAAAGATACCGGGGTTTCCAGAGGACTTCCAAGTCATGGAGAATACCAGCATGGACTAACACCTAATGAAGGTAAAAATCCTAAGGTACCTAAAAATCCCAATATTTGGGTTGTCCCCAGAAAAGTAATAGAGGGGTAAATTTCCAATAGGGGCACTAGTTCTGGTGACCTGGGGGTCCCCATGGAATCCCTTTAATTTGCTGGGATTTTGCACCCTTGGCAAGACCAACAATTTGCATCCCCCCCAAAAAAAGAATTTTTAAAAACAGTAGGAAATATTAAATCAACAAAACATGAAACTGCTAAATTTCTTTTAATTTGCAAAAATAAGTGCCATAAGATGCCATCAACACCAAAATTATAGACAAAATCAGTGTCACTGATGGACTGTATCTGTGGCTGGCAGTGGCAGAGTGACAGTTGCAGTGAGTGGAGGATGATGGATCCACTCTCTGACAGATCCCAGGCTGGAATTCCTCAGGCAATGGGGGGAGATCAAACGCTGTGACAGCAGGCAGCTGAACTGAGCGATCCCACACAATGACAGATCTGACACAACACATCACCACTGACACAGATCAACAGGCTCTAGAAGTGCAGGTTGTGGGATCGTGATGATGTCATCTCTCACTGACACATTGCACATGTGATGAATGGCCGGGCCACACTCACACAGACATGAGACATCAGACATTACCTTCCTCTGCAGGTGCAGCTCTACCTCTGCTGATGAATGGGAAGAGAAGGGCTGGAACTCCACAGAGATCAGCAGCCACCAGCCGGCTTGCAGTAAGGGACTGAGTCTGAGAGGAACACTGGAAGGAGTAGCAGCTCAGCTGCTACACTAGCCCTAGACAAATCTTCCTCTGTACTTTCCTCCTCCCCTCCCCCCAGTTGAAGGATTATTCATGACATGGTGGTGTCCCACACAGAGAGAGTTCCAGCCCGTGCCCTTAGGTGGCAGTGCGCCCTAGGTGGCTGCCTAGTTTGCCTTGTGGAAGCCCCAGCCCTGGTTATGGGACAGGAAATGAAGGGAAATCTCTGTAACGGATTGCAGATGGCGAAAGGTCATAACCCTCCCTTGCTCTGTCCAAGATGAAAAAAAGTTTTGCCTATAGTTCTACATTAAGGGAATCCCTTGGGGTCCACCAGTTCATCAGAACTGGTGTCCCCATTGGAATATTTCCTATTACTTTTTTTGGGGACAACCCAAAATTTGGGATTTTTTTTACTTTCACTTTGAATGAATGGTAAACAGGAAAGATAGAGATGGTGAATCTCCCTAACAGGGGTACATACAGCAAGACTGACAAGTGTTCTCACCACTCTATCCAAAACTAAACCAAAAATGTATGACCTTAAGTTCTGCCCTGAAGTTTGCACCTTCTATGGGATGTGACAATTGGCTGGCTGCCTGCTCTGCTCACACGTTTTGCAGTACAACAGCGCACTCTGGTGGTTCCTGGTATACATGCAGCGTGGCAGCGCCCTCTGGCGGTTGTACGCTTTCTATGCACAGCTTGCCTGCTAGCACGAGAGTGAACGCGGAACCTTGGTGATGAGTCTGTGTTCCTGTGGGGGACGGATTGTTGTGCGGACACGTCGCACACATGCTTGGTGTTGTCAATGAATGTCACTTTGCCGGGCAGGGATGAGGTGCAGAGCTGTGATGGCGGGGATCTGCGGCCTGAGGGCCATACGGGGCAGTAAGTTTTGGGCACAGGGTGGGAGGGGTGATATTAGATGGAGCACAGAGGGGGGAGGGGTAATGGGGTAGCACACAGCTGGTCACACTGAGCCTCCACTGGGAGGACAGCTAGTCTCATCCTGACACCTCCAATACCAGACAGATGGAGTGGCTATTGCTGGCCTCTTTCTGAAAATGCTTGTTGCCTGGCTGTTCCTGCATTGGTTTTGCATATCAGGGAGGTTGGAGACTGCATGGGGGAGATTTACTAAGACTGGTGCACTTAGAATCGGGCGCAGTTGTGCATGGGAGCCAATCAGCTTCTAACCTCAGCTAGTACAATTAAAGGATAAGTTCACCTTTGGGAACATGTTCCATCAGTTTTTAGATGTTCCCATAGCCGCAGCCTCCTCCCGAAGCCACCCCTCTGACAGTATGAGGAAACTTCTCCCCATACTATCTGTCTAATTTGAAAACAGCGCGGCTGTGCAGGGCTCCTCCCACACGGCCGCGTCATTCATTCATGGACTTCCGTAAATTAATGAACTGCATGTCCCGACAGCCTTAGCGGCTGTGGGATTGTAGTTTGCAATGGACTGCCACAGCACTGTGGAGCGCCAAGGTAGTTCATTGAAGCTTCCCGTCAGAATGTCTGCTTGCCTGTACAGCTCATACATCCTGTACAGCAAGCAGATATTCTGACAGGTCTGCAGGAGACCTGCATGGCATCAGTGATCTACTGATCGCTGGTGCAATGCTTTCCAGGCTCCTGTAGACAAAAATAATAAATGCACATTTTTTTACCTGGAAAAAAATGTGTATTATTTTTGTCTAAAAGGTGAACTTATCCTTTAAGGTTTGACAAAACCTAAAACTGATTGGTTTCTATGCAGAGTGAGCCTAACTTTGCACTCTGCTGTTTTAGTAAATCACCTTCCATGGGTTGCTCAGGGAAGGATGGACACCCCTGTGGGACATCTTCTCCTTTTTGTGGGCTCATTACTATCAAGGACAGCTTCAGATACTGAAGCTGAACTGTAACTGAAATGATTTTCAGATTTTAAGCTTTTAATGCTGATGCCTCGTTCCTATGGGGCGTGCAGCCTTGGCCAAACGTTCTGAGAATGACACACAAATTAATTTTCACAAAGTCTGCTGCTTCACTGTTTTTAGATCTTTCTGTTAGATGTTACTCTGGTATACTGAAGATGAATTACAAACATTTCATAAGTGTCAAAGGCTTTTATTGACAATTACATTAAGTTTATGCAAAGAGACAATATTTGCAGTGTTGACCCTTCTTTTTCAAGACCTCTGCAATCACCTTGGCATGCTGTCAATCAACTTCTGGGCCACATCCTGACTGATGGCAGCCCATTCTTGCATAATCAATGCTTGGAGTTTGTCAGAATTTGTGAGGTTTTTTTGTTGACCCGCCTTTTGAGGATTGTCCACAAGTTCTCAATGGGATTAAGGTCTGGGGAGTTTCCTGGCCATGGACCCAAAATTTGGATGTTTTGTTTCCCAAGCCACTTTTGCCTTATGGCAAGGTGCTGCATCTTGCTGGAAAAGGCATTGTTCCTCACCAAACTGTTCTTGGATGTTTGGGAGAAGTTGCCCCTGGAGGATGTTTTTGTACCATTCTTTATTCATGGCTGTGTTCTAAGGCAAAATTGTGAGTGAGCCCATTCCCTTGGCTGAGAAGCAACCCCACACATGAATGGTCATAGGATGCTTTACTGATGGTAGTGCTCACTTTTTCTTCTCGGGTCAAGGTTTTATCCAGATGCCCCAAACAATCGGAAAGGGAATTCATCAGAGAAAATTATTTTTCCCCAGTCCTCAGCAGTCCAATCCTTGTACCTTTTGCAGAGTATCATTCTGTCCTTGATGTTTTTCCTGGAGAGAAGTGCCTTCTTTGCTGCCCTTCCTGACACCAGGCCATCCTCCAAAAGGCCTGCTGCCATTCCTGATCAAGCTCTGCACTGGTGGTGCCCTGATCCTGCAGTTTAATCAACTTTAGGAGACAGTCCTGGCACTTGCTGACTTTCTTTGGTGCCCTGAAGCCTTCTTCACAACAATTGAGCCTCTCTCCTTGAAGTTCTTGATGATCCGATAAATGGTTGATTTAGGTGCAATCTTAGTAGCAGCAATATCCTTGCCTGTGAATCCCTTTTTGTGCAAAGCAATGATAACTTCACATGTTTCCTTGCAGGTAAATTTAATATTTGTGTTCTCAAAACATTTGGCTAGGGCTGTAAATAACTGTACACCTGTAGAGGGCTGTGCTTACCTGCATGGGGATGCACAGGTGTTTAGTGCATCCTTGTGACAGTAGTCCCATAGCTGTCAATTGGGATGCAGTGGCTGCACAGATGCAGCCGCTGCTCCCAATGTGACATCTATACAGGTAAGCATGGCTTTCCATGGGTGTACAGTTACATACACCCCATAGGAACAAGGCATTAGAGCATGCTCCTAAAAACCACCCTCCCTTTTTCATGTGCACCCTGGAATGCTCGCTCTGTCTGTAATAAGCTCACCTCTGTCCATGACTTTTTTGTCTCCCGCTCCCTTAACCTACTAGCAATTACAGAAACCTGGCTTCAAGCATCAGATTCTGCTTCTTCAGCAGTACTTTCCTATGGAGGCCTTTCTCTGGACTCACTCGCCCAGACCCAGTGGTCAGAAAGGAGGTGGAGTTGGTTTGCTTCTATCTCCACTGAGCACCTTTCAAGTCCTCCCTAACCCCCCCTCTATCCTTCTCTTCTTTTGAGACTCACTGCATTCTGCTGTTTTCTCCCATTTCTCTGACAATTGCAATAATCTACCAGCCTCCTGGACTGACGTAGTGCTTTCTTGATGACTTGGCTTGGCTACCCTACTTTCTCTCCTCTGAAATATCCACTATCGTTCTTGGAGATTTTAACATCCCCATTAATGTGAACAACCCGGCTACATCCCAACTCTTCAACGTAACCTCATCTATTGCCTTAACACAATAGGCACAGTCCTCCACTCACTCTGATGGGAATACATTAGACCTTGTTTTCTCCCATCTTTGCACTCCCTACAACCTCACAAACACCCCCTTTCCTCTCTCAGTTCATAATCTCATCACCTTTACAGTGTCCTCGTCTTCAAACACCTATCCCTCCAAGCAGCAAACAATTACCCGCAGAAATCTTCACAACTTTAACCCTTCTCTTTTCCATTCTGGAACTTACTGCCTCTATGACAGAATCTCTCCGCTGTCCTGCCCTGCCCTGGCCACTGCTGTCTATAACAGTTTGCTTTCATCCACACTAGACTCACTTCCTCCTCTAACTACATGAAGTGTCAGGCCCCTGACCATTACAACCTTGGCAGACTGACGGCACCAGAAATCTTAAGCGACATATTCGTGCACTGGAGCGATTGTGGCATAAAACCAAATCTCTGCAAGCATTCACCCTATATAAATCTGCTTTCTTAACATACAATTCCTCCCTCCATGCTGCCAAACAAGCCTACTTTATCACTTGTATTAATACCTTGTCATCCAGTCCTCGTCGTCTCTTCTCTACTTTTAACTCTACTTTCTCCACCTCCACCCAGTACCTCACTCACTGCGTACAAGATTGCAAATCATTTCAAAAACAAGATTGATGCAATTTGTAGGGGCATCTCCACTGCACAGACATCTATCTCTCTTAGCATACCTTATACTAAACCTCCCTCAACACTTTCTTCTTTTGACCTTGCTACTACCGAAGAGGTCACTAAAGTTTTCTCAGAAGACCGTCTCACCACGTGCCCCATGGATCCTGTCCCCTCACAACTACTACGGTCACCCTTTTCTTCTGTCCTATGCTTCCTCACTCACATCTTAAATCACTCCCTCTCTAATGGTGTCTTCCCCACCGCTCTAAAGCATGCGCACATCACTCCCATACTTAAAAAGCCATCCCTGGACCCCACCAATCTGAACAACTTAAGACCCATCTCCCTGTTCCCGTTTACCTCTAACCTCTTAGAACGCTTAGTCTACAATCGCCTGAGCTCCCACCTCACTGACAACAACCTTCTTGACCCTTTACAGTCTGGCTTTCGCTCACTACACTCCACTGCAACTGCCCTACTAAAACTCACTAATGACTTACTAACTGCTAAATCCAATGGCCACTACTCCATACTCTTACTACTTGACCTCTCTACGGTTTTTGATACTGTTGACCATCCCCTCCTCCTCAAAAAACTCCACTCTCTTGGCCTCCGAGACTCTGCTCTCTCCTGGTTCTCCTCCTACGTATCGCAGCGCTCCTTCAGCGTTACCTGTAAATCTGTCTCTCCTCTTCACTTCCTCTTTCTGTAGGGGTTCCTCAAGGTTCTGCCCTTGGACCCCTTCTCTTCTCCATCTACACCCCCTCCCTTGGTCACTTGATAAACTCCCATGGCTTTAACCACCTCCCGCCCGCCATATAGTCCAATGACGGGCGCAAGGTGGTTCTCTCATTCTGATAGGCTGTCTCTTGACGGCCTTCCATTGTCACTGTGCATGCACGACTCAGGGAGCGCGCAGCGTGGCGATCGGCGGTGCTCTGTGTTCCTCGGACACAGCGGATCACCGATCCACGTAAAGAGCCGAAGATGTCGGCTCGGTCATGTGATCAGCTGTGTCCAATCACAGCTGATCACATGTAAACAGGGAAATGCCGGGTATCGGCATTTCTCTCCTCTCGAGCTTTCACGCTGACAGCTCGAGAGGAGAGGAGAGGCGGTAATCGGCATTCCGCGGAGGGGACATTTACATTGATCATCATGGCACTGATGATCAGTGTGGCCCCAGAAGTGTCACCTGTCAGTGTCCATCAGTGCCAGCTGTCAGTGCTGGACAGTGCCACATATCAGTGCCTACCAGTGCACATCAATGCCACATATCAGTGCCCATCTGAGCTGCCCTTCAGTGCCACCTATCAGTGCCAGTCAGTGCCACCTATCAGTGCCAATCAGTGCTGCCAGTCAGTGCCGTCTATCAGTGCCATATATCAGTGCTGCCTTTCAGTGCCCATCAGTGATGCCTGTCAATGCCCATCAGTGCCACCTACCAGTGCCTCCTCATCAGTGCCACCTATCAGTGTCCATCAGTGCAGCCTATCAGTGTCCATCACTGTAGCCTCATTAGCGCACATCAGTGAAGGAGAAAAATCACTTCTTTACAAAATTTTATAACAAAAACTAAGAAAAATTTTTTTTTTTTCAAAATTTTCAGTTGTTTTTGGTTTGTTTAAGAAAAAATAAAAAACCCAGAGGTGATTAAATACCACCAAAATAAAGCTCTGTCTGTCACAAAAAGATAAAAATTCCATATCGGTACAGTGTTGCATGACCGCGCAATTATCATTCAAAGTGTGACAGCGCTGAGAGCTGGAAATTGGCCTGGGCAGGAAGGGGGTATAAGTACCCTGTAGGTAAGCGGTTAAGTACCATCTTTATGCTGATGACACACAAATCTATCTTTCTACCCCTCGCCTCACCCCTTCAGTCTCTTCTCGCATTACTAACCTACTAAGCGACATATCAGCATGGATGTCACTCCACTTCCTCAAACTCAATCTTTCCAGTACGGAGCTCATACTATGCCCTCCAGCCTGTGCCCCCTCCTCTGACTTCTCCATCAAGATCAATAATACAACCAACAGTCCCTCCCCTCACGCCAGGGTATTAGGTGTAATCCTGGACTCCCATCTGTCCTTTCAGCCCCAAATCCAATCGCTGTCCAAATCGTGTAGACTTCACCTCTGCAACATCTCCAAGATATGCCCGTTCCTAACCTTGGAACCACTAAGCAACTTATTCACTCCCTTGTTATATCTCGCCTTGACTATTGTAACTCCCTCCTCATTGGCCTACCGAATCTCAGGGTATCCCCCCTCCAGTCTATCATGAATGCTGCTACCAAACTCATCCACCTTACTAACCATTCCATATCTGCCGCCCCTCTCTGCCAATCCCTTCACTGGCTTCCCATTGCCCAAAGGATAAAATTCAAAACATTAACAATAACATATAAAACCATTTATAACTCTGCCCCAAATTACATCACCGATCTTGTCTCTAAATATCACCCAAACCGTACTCTCCGCTCCTCGCACAACCTCCTGCTCTCTAGCTCCCTTGTCTCCTCCCATGCTCATCTCCAGGACTTCTCCAGAGCTTCCCCCATCCTCTGGAACACTCTACTCCAATCTATCTGACTTTTGCCTACTCTGCCCACTTTTAGTCGATCTCTGATAACCTATCTCTTCAGGGAAGCCTATCCCGCCTTCAGCTAGTAATGGAATCTTCTATTCCTCCTATCAGTTCATCCCCCACAGTTATTACCTTTTGTACCACCAGCCCCTCCCTCTTAGATTGTAAGCTCCAGGGAGCAGGATCCTCCTAACCCTCTTGTATTGAACTGTGTCATTGCTGTATTGTCTCCCTTTATGTTGTAAAGCGCTGAACAAACTGTTGGCACTATATAAATCCTGTGTTATAATAATAACTGATAAACAAGCTTCACCCTCTGAATAATGACTCACAGTCATAGGTTGTTAAAGTATAACTAAAGGCAAAACTTTTTTTTTCATTTTGTATAGAATAGAGAGAAATTAGAAAACCTGTCATG
This sequence comes from Staurois parvus, assembly GCF_062004578.1. NCBI lineage: Eukaryota > Metazoa > Chordata > Amphibia > Anura > Ranidae > Staurois > Staurois parvus. The sequence goes on from NW_028318784.1 coordinate 203,538, forward strand.
TTTTTATTACTGTCTGCGCCCCCGTTAGGGAGATTTATCCTGTTTGTGGCTATCGCCAAAAGTAAAAGAAAATCTCAAATTTTGGGTTTTCCCCAGAACAGTGATAGAGGGGAAATTCTTCAATGGGGACACTAGTTCTGCTGACCTGCGGGGCCCCAAGGGATTCCCTTAATTTGTTTTGGTTATGTGACAGGAAGTGAAGGTAAATCTCCCCAATTGGATACAGATGGCAAAAAAAAACTGAGGTTATAATCCCCCCTTACTCTATCCCATTAAAAACAAAATTTTGCCCACTGAATGCAACTAAGGTTATATTTTTAGCTGTGATGCAAAGTATCACAGCTGTTGCATGTATACATTCGACATGCCTTTGCAGATTAGGGGGGAGTAGTTGCGGGGGGTGGGGAAAATACAATTCACCTATTTTTGTTGCCCCCCAACCATAGGTGTAAATATAAAGCCTTTCAGAAACCCTTTCATTAGACTGAATAAACCTAGTAGAACACGTGTATTATATTTAGTATTAGAGCTTCACTAGCATCCAGTCTTTCCTCTACTGCAGAGATTAAAGTGGAGCTCCAGTCTGAATCTAAACAAAAGCCAGCATCTACAAAAACTGTAGGTGCTGACTTTTAAAGAACAGCCACTCACCTGTCCCTCAATCCAGCGGTGTCTGTTTCACCAGCTGTCCTCTCTCCCTTGCGCCAGCATCTTAAGTGTAGGCACCTGGCTGTGACAGTTTTTACAGCCAGGTGCCCACTGTGCATGCGCGATTAGCGCTGCGCTTAGTGAATGGTTCCGTAGTCTTCTGGCACCTGTCACATGTCCCAGAAAACTACTTCCGATTGCCTAGGCGGAAGTGGGAGCGGGTATTTGTCAAACTCGGGTTCTGATCCCCAAAGGTGCCGATCCAGTGTATTTTATGTTGTATGCATATAAACATTTGTTCTTACCTTTACATGTGTCCAGCATACAGGGACCCTAAAGGCCACTGCCACTGCTTAGGGCCAACGTGTTGATATCGGTAGTGTGTCTGCAGCTATTGATGTTTATATGTTGGTCCTGAGGAAGTCATTCATGCAGAGTGGCGATGCATGTGCAGAATGACTGAAGGCATCGTGTGTTTTCAGCTGATCACACACTATTGATGTAACCATCAATAGCCTCCTTATGAATGAGTCATTCATGCAGTGGTAGCGCATATGCAAAATTACCTTGGCCTTCCCTAATTCAGAGTGACTGAAAGCATAGAGCAGGGGTGTCAAACGCAGTTTAATCGCGGCCCGCAAGAGCATTATGGTTACCCTCCAAAAGGCGGGTTGTGCCTGTAAGACTAGATGTCCAGAGCACCGCAAGCCCCTTACATCAGATGTCGAGCCCCCCCCCCCCTCCAATCAGAACTTGAGTGTCCCCCACTTTCATTTACATCATAGTACATCCCCTTTACCTTATGCATCTGCCAGTAAGAAGCTGGGGGTGTTGCTGGGTCTGGAGGAGGACCAGAGGAGGGCTGTAGTCTTCTGAATGCTGAGACCAGGGTAGGTGGAGAGAAGGGGGTGCTACGACTGCACAGAGAGGCGCAGGAGTTCTATCACTCACACCTTAACTCATCCCTCTGTCCATTTTGTCCCTCACGCCTGAGCTTGGCCCTCTCTGCTGCCATCTGCTGAGATGGGGGCTGTCAGAGAAGATCCTCTACATGGTTGGACGGAGTAGTGCAGGATCTGGCGGAGGAGCTCTGTCTTCCTCTGCTGCTGACTGCTGAGACAAGGTGGGGTTGAAGACATGGGGGTGTCGCAGCTGCAGGAGAGGTGTGAGGGCACATGAAATGGCCTGTTGGGCCGGATTCAGCCTGTTGGCCTTGTGTTTGACACATTGGCATAGTGTAATCTGCTACTCTGCCCACACACTATTTACATGTTGACTGTGAGCAGCAGCAGTGCAACTCAGCTCATATGAACATATACGGTGTGTAAGTCCATCTGATTTCATGTGCAGTATGAACAACGTTTTGCTGCCAGCAAGCTCCTATGTAAAATTATATGCCTGTGTGACTGAGCCCTGAGAGCTGGAGAATAGCAGCGTGGGCCTGGAAGCTTGAGACCTGTCATTGATATTTACTGCTTATTTGTGCTGCTGGAGCAAAGTCAAGAAATAAATCCAAAGTATATGTAAAGAACATATAATTATGGAGATCTGTCACCGGGATTTGTTGAACCTCGTGTTTCAGGCATTTCCCAGTACTGGATGTATTTGAGATAAAGGAGTGTGAAGGTTTATATTGTCCTACAGTCACCTTTCTGATTAATTTTTCTATAAAGCTACATTCTATTTGCTTACTGTATTTATGTAATTCTTTGGATATTTTCTAGGGTTTTACACTGTGGCTGCAGCCACTAAACTATCCAATTCCGAGATCTCTCAGAGACGCTCCGCGCTGTTTGATAAAGAAAAGGAGAGACAGCTAGCCCTGCATCCTCTTACTGAGAAGATAGAGGTGAGCCTTGTTGGGAAGATCAATCCAGGAACTATTTTTGTGATGAACAAGGGGATCTCCACTCCATACAACTGTGCAATGCGTAAGTATGTGGTCTATATAGACTATACAGTGTCAGCCTTTGGTGAAAAAAGACATCCGTCTGCAAGTGAGTTACATATGGTACTGTTTTGTGCTTGTGAAAAAATGCCGTAAAGTGAGGATGCTCTGAAAATAAGAAGTTTTTATTAAATATTTTCCTACAGCTGAGAATATGGAGCATATACCTCCATTCTCCACCTGAAAGTCAACACCAGTGTATACAACCCCACACTCTCCGCTCAGCATGGGATCTGTGTAGGGAGGTCTCCCGCATGTCTCCTGTGTGAACTTCAGGCTATGACAAGTTTGGGTTCACACAGGAGCAGTGGGGAAAACGCATGCAATTTGGACAAGAATCACATTCCTGATCAAATCGAATGCTATTCTTTGCGATGCAGTTTGCACCCATACACTTTGTATTGACGTAAATTGCACTGCAAAGTATTGGTTTGGGTATCGGGAGCATTTTCACGAGTACTCATAAAAATACCCGGTATCAGCATTGGTGCATCCCTAGTTTTGAATAGCATGTAGAAGCATTAGAACGCCTATCAGGATTTTATTGCTGCTTGTGTCCCCATTAGGGAGATTCATCCTTTCTATTTGCCAAGTTTACTGTTATCACCAAAAGTGAAAGAAAATCCAAAGGTTTGGGTTGTCACCAGAACAGTAATAGAGGGGAAATCTCCCAATTGGGGCTTGAGTTCTGGTGACACCCTAGGATTCCATCACTTTGCAGGGATTTCCTCTCACTTTCATTCTTGGCTGTGGGACAGGAAGTGAAGGGAAATCTCCTTAATGGTACACAAATGGCAAAAAAAATCCTGACGGGTTATAACACTCCCTTACTTTAATCAACATGAAAGAAAAAAAGTTTTGTCTTTAGTCTCACTTAAATTTTTTTTTTAAAGCATCTTCAACTTACGGCATTTTTTAATAAGTGTCCAAAACTTTTGCACAGTACATTTTGTACATTGCAGGAATTTTAGAAAATTGCTGATTATTTTTACTCTTGGCTGTTCTTTGAGCAAACTGAATGGCATCCAGGTGTTAGCTTAAATGTAAGTGTATTCCAATGTTATAATAAGAGAAAAACAACTGGGAATGCACAGAGCTAATCCTAAGAGCAGAAAATGTTATTCTGGAGGAGTTCTGTACACAGAGCATGTACAAGATGCCCTTTGGTTTCCATGGTTACAACAAAGTGACAGTTTAGTTTTTTGGCAAATTTAGAACATCTTAGCTGATCTGCAGATTGTAATGGAAAGCTAATTTTGTAAATATTCTTACTTTATGTACTTTGTATCAGTTGTGTATAATATTTAATTTTTTATTCAATTTGAAGTTTTCATTAAAAGAGAAGCATGGGATTTGCTTTTTTTAAAAAAAAAATCATACTTACATAGATGGATGCAGCATTGGTTTGGTGCTGCATCTGTCCCCTCCCCCTCCTCCGTGTGAGAACTCCGTGATCACACGACTGCTGATCGCTGAGTTCTCACAGCCGCTCTGAGCAGAGAGCGGTGACTGTCAGTCACAGCTCTCTCCTCTGCCCCTCCACACTCACTGGAATGCTGGGCTGTGCAGTGGGAGAGAGCAGGTGGCTCAGGCTTTCAGAGGATTGCTGAGAGGCTGAGCCAGGTGCCGCTCCAGACTCTTGGGTGGATCCTGACTTTAAAACCTGGATGGGCTGAATGACAAAAGCCGATAGCGGGCTTCAGCCCACTGTCAACTGAAAATGGGTCACAGGAGTGCAGAACAAACTGCACTCCTGTGATCCACATGAGACGTACAGCCAAACAAGCTTTGTCTGTATTTCCTCTTTAAGCCTGGTTCACACTTCTGCAATTTCTGGTGCGACTTGCGACACAGAAAGTCACAAGATAAGTAAAAACACATTAATTCCAATGGGTGCCATCTTAATTGCTATAACTCAAGTTGCAGCGACAAAAAAAAATTAGTTCCTGCACTAATTGTCTGAGTCTTTCATGTGACGTGAGTGCCAAAGACTGCATTGTTAAAATCATAAAAGTCGCAAGGTAGTCAAATCTTTGGCGACTCTGGCTGCAACTTCAGAGCGATTTTTAAAGCCAAAGTCAAATGAATTGCATCAAGTCATAAGCAAGTCGCAATGCAAACTTGTATGACTTTGGGGTTGAACCGAGCCTAAATGATGCCACTGATAATCATGCCTATGTCTGACTTGGAAAAACATTCTAATAGGTGCAGTCTTCATCTGATAGATTTGGAGATTAATGTAATCACATTTAGGGTGCATTCACATCTATGTATTTAACGCATTTTAAGAAATGTATACAGGTTAGCCATTCCGTTCTGGTTCATTTCTGTGTGTTGCAGCAAAGCATGTTGTCGGTTTTGCTTGTTTTTGCTAATTAGGGATTTTTGTAACAACTCAGTAGGTCTTGCAAGAACTCTCTATAGCTGATTTACCAAGCATATAGGTTTGCTTAGCTTAGTAAATAAGTGAAGCTCTATTAAAATGACACTAAATAATATCCCTATTTTCCTCAAATAATCCATACACATCTACTGCTTAACCATGTCAGTACTGGACATTTCACCTCCTTCCTGCTTTCACACTTTGAATGACAATTGCACGGTCATGCAACACTGTACCTAAACAAACTTAATATTTTTTTTGAGACAGAGTTTCCTTTTGGTGGTATTTATTCACCATTGGGTTTTTCTTAGTTTCTGGTTTAAAAATTTGCAAAGTAATTTTTCTCCATTGATGTGCATTGATGAGGCTGCACTGATGAGGTGACACTAATGGGCATTGATGAGGAGGCACTAATAGGCGGCACAGATGGGCACTGATAGGCAGCCCCAATGGGGCTGCACTGATAATCGGGGCACCGATGATCAGTGACCTTATTATCAGTGTAAATGTCCCCTGTGTGAATTGCCGATTACTGGCTCTCACACTGATAGGGCTTGAGAAAAAGATTGCCAATAACTGACACATCTGTTTACAGTGTGATCAGCTAAGAGTGCACACAGCTGATCACATGGTAAAGGGGCCGCTGTGGTTGGCCCTTTACCGGGAACTGTGGTCAGCTGCTTCCATAGGACAAGCTCTCTCCCAGAACTGGACAACCTTGCTGTAGCCATCTTTTGGAATAAGTTAATAGCCTAGTAATCTATTTTTAAAGAAATAATTTCTTTGTTTTTCTGCCTCCTTTTATCTTCTTTGAGCACCCAAACCTATCCTTTTCCCCCCTAATTTCCCTTTGTTTGGAAGGAGCAGTGCATGTTATTTGCGGTCACGGACATTGCTCTATGCATCTTACAAATCCCATACTTCAATTTGGGACTACAATGATACTTACAGAGAGACCATAGAGAATAAATGTAGCTGCCCTCTAACAGGAAGTCGAGTCACAGCAGCAAAATCAAAGCAATTTGGAGGAGGCTGAGAGTAATAGGTACTTTTTAAAATTAATACACAAAAATATATTTTTTTCTTTCTAAACCAGAATTTAGTGTCACTTTAACTGTAAATACCCAATTATGTTCAAGGGAAATTAAAAAAGTACTTGTTGTGATTGATGATTGATATGTGAATGTGATGGACATTCACTGTGGATAGCAGTCTGTACTGCACTAGTTAATCAACCACTCTGTGTTGTAGGGGATCAGATGACTTGGTGTGAATTGTATGAACTGATTTTATTGTGTTTTTTAAAGTGGTTGTAAACCCTTACATATACCCAGTGAAGTAGCTGGCCTCAGGTGATACACAGAGATGAAACAAATCCTCCTGTATAAGTTGTACCTTTTTATCTAAGCCATCTTTCCCATACATCTGTTCATAGTGTATAATTTACACAGGACCTCTCAGCTCTGAAAGCAGGGGGTGGGGATCTGAAGTTTCAGCAGTGAGCAGAGCTCTGAGAGCTGATTGGAGGGAAGGGACACACCACACCCCCTCCACACAGCTCACAGGAACAGGCTATCAATCACATGCTGTTCTCTCCCCTCACCATTTTTCTCTTGGTGTCAGGAAAACTTGTCAGAAATGACTCATGCTGATAGCAGTGGAATGAGGCAGGAGACAGAAATGACACTCAGTGCTCTGAATAGAGACAAGTACACACTATAGAGGGATATGCTTTGTTCATATTTCATGTCTGAGGTTTACAACCACTTTAAGTATCAGATCTATATATCTATCAGATGTAAATGGGGACACCATTTATCTTTCTGAAGCATATAGGTTTCCGTCAAATTATTTGCGTTCTTTCATTCTTATCTTCTAGTATTACATGACATCAAATTTGGGAATCTCTGTGGGACTGCATTGTTAGGACAGTTTCTCTGTACATCGTATTTCTTATGATAGGAAAGGTAATACTGCCGTGTATGAGAACGTGCAGCTGTCAGTGCCGTCATTCCTGTAATTTTCGCTGAACAAAAAGCGAACGTATTACAGTAACCACACACAGTCACATAAACACCTTAACACTTAAGGAGGATTTCAATTCCCTTTCTTGTTTTATTTAATTTTTTTATTTTTTCTGTGTTCTCTTACCTGTACTGCAGTTTGTCCACAAATAACATACACAGCCAGATATTCCTGAGTTGTGTGCTGCAATCTGCCCCTCCCCTGCTTCATTCTGGGTCCCATACCTCCTTCTTCTATACATGAGGCTAGGTGTCTCTTCTAAGTTTTTTTTTTTCTTTTTTCATCTGGCCCCCTGATGACACTACGCATGCACAGTGTACACGAGAATGTCCGGTGCATGTGCAGTGTGCCTGAGATTGCCCCGAAGCCTCCTGGGATGAATGGCATGAATATCTTGGGAGGTTTCAGGAAGGTGGTATACATCATTCTCGCCTAAGTTAGAAAAGGTGGAAGAGTGGGTCTAGATCCCCCAAAAAGAGGTATTTGGGGGAGAGGGGATTTTTAGTGTGATTTTATAAAAGCGGAGGGAGAATAATATTTAGTGTATAAAGAGGGTGAGCGTGCTCTTTAAAGTGCCCTAAGGGGGTTAAGATGGTTGTTAACAGTGATGTAGCAGCTGAGATGGTTGTAGACTAGGCATTCTAGAGGGAACGGGAATAAGGAGATGGGTCTTAAGTTGTTAAGGTGGGGTCCAGCAGGAACTTTATGAACATAAGGTATGGGGTGACCCGCTCTTGTTTTAGAGGAATGGGAAAGTTGTCAGTAGGCAAGGAGAGATTAAAGATGTGAGTTGGAACTTACAGTCGGTCCACTTCAACATTAAAGACAAACCTTTTTTTATCAGTTTTTTTCTCTGTTCCCAGTGGGGAGATTTCCCTTCATTTCATAGCCAAACAGGAAGTGACAGTAAATACCTTCAAATTACTGGAATCCCTTGGGGCCCCTCGGGTCACCAGAACTAGTGTCCCCATTGGAAGGTTTACCCTCTATTACTTTTCTGGGGACAACCCAAAATTTGGGATTTTCTTTTTACTTTCACATTCAATGATAATGGTAAACGGCATAAACAGGGTGAATCTCCTTAACAGGGGCACAGTCTGATAAAAACATTACAGGTGTTCTAATCCAGCTCCACTCTGTCTAAAACTAAAAAAAAATTATCTTTAGTTCTACTTCAAAGTGATATTGAAACCCCCTAGCTAAAAAAAATATATTGCATCAGACCCCAGCAATTACCATGCTTGCTGTGTGTAACTTTAGTGGGTGAATCTAATTAGTGGGGACGCAGACAGCAATAAACTATGAAGGGCACTATTCCTTCCAAAAAAAAAAATCTTGGCTATATGTATACTTTAAAATGGCCAGTAGAGGGCGGAAGCTTCCTGTGGATGGAAAACCATCTCCTTTTCTGTGAGCTGAACATAAGGTGGAATTCTGCAAGTAGTTTTTAATAACAGAAAATTGTTTTCTGCTACCGTTGCTACTTCACAATTCTTCACTGCACAAAGGGGATTGTCGTTTCAGTTTGATATTCTGCGTTGCTGTCGATTCTGGTGAAGGGGAAAAAAAAAAAAAAAATGTAGTCGATGCTACGAAGCTTCACTCAATAGCCAGAGCTGTAGACACTGCTAAGCCATGCCTATTATGTAGTCCACCATTTATAAGCACAGGAAAAGAAACGGACATTCCTTTTGCAGATGGGAAACTTTTTTTTTAATTTTTTTATTTATTTATTTTTTTTAATGCAGGTTATAAAATTAAATCATGCATTTGATTGGTTAATATGGTCAACTTGTATTATTTTCCATATTTTGTGCTGGCAACAATATCTACAATGCTTTGCTGAACTGTAAATCGGTACCGGCCTTCTATCTAGAGAAATGACTATATTGACAATTAATAAGTGTGAGCTGATTTGCTTATGGAAAAAAAATTGTCATCCTGTTTAGCCAGGCTTGTGATTTCACATATCTCTATTGCATTGTACAGGCTAGAGTCCATTGGGGCAGAAACTGCTAAAGCCTCTATTATGTCTCAGGGCTCATGCACACAGATGTATCTGCAGGCATATGGCCATACAACATAACATACATTGTATTTGTGTGGTCTGGATGCCCCATCTGCTGTGTAGTTCTGCCCATAGGAATGAATAAAAAAATATGCTTTCCACGTTTAGGAAAATAGTCCTCAGGCAGTTAACTCGGGCGCACACAGCTCCTCTGGCCTAGTCCTTGGGCCGTTAACTTGGGCGCACACAGCTTCTCTGGCCTAGTCCTCAGTCCATCGACTCGGGCGCACACAGCTTCTCTGGCCTAGTCCTCAGGCCTTTAACTCGGGTGCGCACAGCTCCTCTGGCCTAGTTCTCGGGACTTTAACTCGGGTGCAAACAGCTCCTCTGCCCTAGTTCTTAGGCCATTAACTCGGGCTCAAACAGCTCCTCTGTCCTAGTCCTCAGGCCATTAACCCGGGCGCAAACAGCTCCTCTGTCCTAGTCCTCAGGCCATTAACCCGGGTGCAAACAGCTCCTCTGCCCTAGTCCTCAGGCCATTGACTCGGGTGTACACAGCTCCTCTGGCCAAGTCTCAGGCAGTTAACTCGGGCGTACACAGCTCCTCTGGCCTAGTCCTCAGGCCGTTAACTCAGGCGCACACAGCTCTTCTGGCCTAGCCCTCGGGCCGTTAACTCGGGCGCACACAGCTCCTCTGGCTTAGTCCTTGGGCCGTTAACTCAGGCGCACACAACTCCTCTGTCCTAGTCCTCAGGCCGTTAACTCAGGCGCACACAACTCCTCTGGCCTAGTCCTCAGGCCTTTAACTCGGGTGCGCACAGCTCCTCTGGCCTAGTCCTCAGACCGTTAACTCAGGCGCACACAGCTCCTCTGGCATAGTCCTTGTTAACTTTCTCTTGCAGACATTCATACTCTGCCTGCCACCTGCAGCCTCTCTGACTCCTGTAGGAGACCTTCTGTCTCTCTTGGGTGGAGCCCTGAGGTATTCCTAAACCTCCATTATTAGGGCTGTGTGCACCTGGGCACACACCCTGCTGTTCTTCCACAGAACCCGAACACTGGGTTGGAGATTCCGTCCTGCCCAAGGCACTATGGAATCTCCAAACAAGGGAGCCCCATCCAGGACTACTAAAACCTGGAGAAAGCTGCAAAAGCAGTTTTCTCCATTCAGAAAATCTGCTCCCTTGTCCTGCACTCAGCAAAAGTGCAAACCCTGTAACCACTTACACAGTCACAGAACCTCGTACTGTCACATAGGACACTGGGTATTTTGTAATTCATTCCTATTGATAGAGCTACACAGCAGCTAGGGCTCCTGGTCACCACAAATACAGGTATTTTGTGCCGTACAGCCATATGCCTGCAAATATGTACGTGCACAGGAGCCTTGGGGTTGTGGGCATAGGCTCACAAAAACACATGGAGTATATAATATAATAGTGTGTCTGATGGGAAATTAACTCAAGTTCCCAACACTGCAAAACAAGAGTGCTGATCATGCTCTGGCAGCAATTTGGTCAGGAGCCAGTTGACCCGTCATTATGTGAGTTGTGTGAGAAAACTGGAGAATCTGGAGGAACCGCAAACGTTTTTGGAGAACATGCACGCTTCTTGTAGACAGACATCCTGGTGAGAATTAACACCAATACCCCAGTGCTGCAGGCTACAGTAATGACTGCATAGCTGATGAGATGGGGGATTCTGAGATAGTTGAAAGTTCATACCAATAACAGCCAGTCTGGTTTTACCTTTCATTTTGTGGATAACTGAAAGAAGAATTCTGATAGGTCTCTGTGGGCAGCCTCACCACTTGTATGCTGACTTTTTTTATGCTCCACTTATATTGAATCAGCCCCTATGGCTGACTCAGTGATTTAAAGCCGAGCTCCACCCAAAAGGGGTAGTTTCGCTTTAAGCCTTTGTCCCCTGCTCCCCATTAAGGATTGCAACCCAATTTTGACAGCTACCCGCTCCCACCCTCCCTGTAGTCCTCTGGGACACATGACATGCCCCAAAAGACTATGGGACCATTCACAAAGCGCAGCGCTTCTCGCGTATGCACAGTGGGCACCCGGCTGTAAAGCCGCAAGCTGTTACAGCTGGGTGCCCACACTGAAGATGCCGGTGCCAGGGAGAGAAGACGGCCAGTGAAACCAGCGGTGGTGAGGACACCGCTGGACCAAGGGACAGGTGAGTGGTTGTATTTAAAAGTCAGCAGCTACAGTATTTGTAGGTGCTGACTTTTATTTATTTTTTTTTTCAGATGGAACTCTGCTTTAAGATCTTTATTTTACCTCTCCAAACTGGAACTGAAAAGTTTTTTTTAAAGTGATATAAAACACACACTGTTTAATTTCCATTGTCCCTTCTCTTTCTGTATGTAGATAATGGCATTGTAATTATTTTAGGAAAAAAACAAAACTTTTTTCCTAATTGATATACAGCTGTCACATGGCCCAGCTCTTTCCCAGCCTGTCTGTAGGGAAACCTAAGCAGGAGGAGCTTCTAGTCCTCTGCTACTGGTCACATTTTCAACTTTTGAACAGATTTTGGAATACTGAGGAAAAATAAAAAATATCAAATTGTGTTAAATCGTCATACAAATATATATTCGAAATGGAATCTTGATTATTTTTTGGCAATGACATGATGTGAGTGGATTTCTTCCAGTCACAGGCTGTGTCATGCCCTTCCAGCCTGTGTCTTCGAATAAGAGGGAGGTGAAGCCTCCATCAATCTGCATGTAATATCCCACCCTCATCATGTTTAGCTGGTTAGTGGCCATGAAGGAGGGGGTAAGGTGTGGGCTGTCATTTACTACTGTGTATATGCCCATGACTCATGGGCTGTTCAGATGTAAAAGGGAGGAAATGCTCAGGGTAGAAAATACACTGAAAACTGAGCTTGTGTAGTAGCTGCCATCACTGCTCTTCAGAATCCCCAGCGGCAGTGGGGACATGGACAGAAGAGGGAGATAGAGAACAGCAGGATCAAGCAGGTTTTTTTTGTAAAATACAGAAAACAAATTCCATAGCGACTGAGTGAGTATGAACAGCATGTAATAAAGCATTTATTGTTAGTTTTTAACCTCCCTGGCGGTATACCCGAGGGTAGCTCAGGGTTAATTTTCAGTACCAGAAGCAGTAACCCCGAGCTACACTCGGGATTACCCTGCAGCGTTGCTCTGGGATCCCTCGAGCATTTACCTTGTCCTGCACTTTCATGATGTCCCCCCTGCAGTGTCCCTGGCCATCTCCTCCGGCTGATGCCGGCATCAGTCTTTCGGGTTCCGTTCCCTGCGAGCGTCGGGATCGAACCATTTCACATACATTTTGTCCCGAGTGCTTTGTCCTGCCTGCATTGTTACTGTTCTTTCTGCCTGGAAACTGAGAAATGTCCATGGCGTCCAAAAAGCGTCCCTTTAGGTCAAAAGCGGTTTTAGACCGGCTAGAGAACAGCGATAGTAAATTAGAACCACTTCCAGAATTGAGTGCTAATGATTCATGGACAAATTCGTCATCGGACACTGAAAAACGATTTTGCGACTATGCTCAGTGATGTGCGAACTTGGCTCTATATTTAAAATTTCAGTGTTTTTGATTTGATTATATTATTGAATTAAATTTATTATTATTATATTTTTTTTATGATTATTTATTAAATTATAATTTATGATTTTGTGTTTCAAATTTTATTATACCTGGGATGTTTACTAGACTCTTGTTTGGACAGATAACAGATTTCAGTGAGTTATTCCTAAGAATTACAGGCCTACAATAAAAAAAACAACATATTTCCATTGAAAATAATGTACTGCTTTGAGCACAGAAATACTGACATAATCAGACCGCTAGGGAGGTTAATGGTGTGGGTTTAATGACACTATAACGATTCAACAAAGCTGCTCAAAGCTTGCTGTACACACTGGTCTTGCATAAACATGGGCTTGGGCATCCTCCAAACTCATCTTCAACCCAAACTCCAAACTTTTTTGTACTCTAATGAGCTGCAGGTCGGTATTGGGAAGGGATTGAGCCTGTAGCTCATTGGAGTATAAAAAAACTAAAGCTCATCTTTAGTCTTATGCAAACTGAAGCTTATTTTACCACCTCCCGCCCGCCATATAAGGAAATGATGGGAGGGCATCAGTTCTCTAGTTTTGGGAGGATGTCGTATGACGTCCTCTCACTCTAGCTGCGTATGCACGCCCCTGTGGGAGCCCAATGAACGGTGGCACGTTGTGTTCCTGGGACAGAGCGGATCACCGATCGCAGTAAAGAACTGATGACATAGGCTCTATTGTGATCAGCTGACAGCGTGTGAGGAGAGGAGAGCCAGTAAGCGGCATTTCTCAAGGGGACATGTACACTGATCATCAATGCCCTGATTATTAGTGTAGCCCCATCAGTGCCACCTGTCAGTGTCCTTTAATTGCCACATACCAGTGCCTACCAGTGCCCATCAATGCCACATATCAGTGCACATTAATGCCACTTATCAGTGCCCATCAGAGATGCCTCTCAGTGCCAGTCAGTACCACCTATCAGTGCTGCCTTTCAAGGCAACATGAGTGCTGCCTTTTAGTGCCCATTAGTGATGCCTGTCAATGCCCATCAGTGCCTCCTCATCAGTTCAGCCTATCAGTACCCAGCACTGCAGCCTCATTAGCGCACATCAGTGAAGGAGAAAAATTACTTATTTACAAAATTTTATAATAGAAACGAAGAAAAAACTTTTTCTTTTTTTATTTTCAGTCTTTTAGTTTGTTTAGCAAAAAAAAAAAAAAAACCCAGTGGTGATTAAATACCACCAAAAAAAGCTATATCTGTCTCAAAAAAATTATAAAAATTTAGTTTGGTTACAGTGTTGCATGACTGCGCAATTGCCATTCAAAGTGCGACAGCGCTGGAAGGGGGTAAAAGTGCTCCGTAGGCAAGTGGTTAAACAAGGCCTAAGGTATATGTAACGCCAATCAGTAAAAATTCATACAATATAAGGTTTAACATGTTCATTTACTGTAGACTTCCAGCATACCACGTTTAAAAATGTTCCCTCCCCACTTCTAACTATGCTGCCTAACCTGTAAAAGTGTATACTTACCTATTTTTAATCCACTCTGGTCCAGTCACATGATACCTGTGTTGGTGAGCAGTGGATGCCAGGGAGAGGAGGGAGTGCTGCCAACGAATGGAACATGGGAGCCTATGGGCGAAGTCACAGCTTTGGGAATTCCTAGCCATTGTTGAGGAATTTCACTTTATTTTCAAAAGTCATTTTCAAACCTTTTAAATCTTCACCTTCCAGTAAAAGAATACTTGGTGATCCTGCCATGAACGCACTGCCTGGTATAGGGTGATAATGCTCTGTTCTTGTTTTCCATATGTTCGTCTGCATTGTCACCCTCTTACCAGCTTATGCTGGTATGGTCTACTGTTGTCAGCATCAGAATACCCACCATGAGAAATCTAATGCAGTCATCAATGCAGGAAGGGGCGGGTTAGAGGCTGTAGGAGATCAGCGTAGTGCAACAAAAAAAAAAGGTGAAACTAAGTATTTTATTAAAATAAAAATGCCAATTGCTTATGATTTACAGTGCTTTAGCAAACTAAATGTTAGCCAACTAGGGTTTTTATTTTATTCTACTTTAAAATGGTAAGTATGAAGCAGTATCATATGCACGCTGCCACATATTAAAATAGCACTTGATTGACACATTTTGCATGTGGTATGTTGTCACAGCTGTATAGATCAGGCCTTTTGTGTTAGACAGAGCTCCCATTGAAACTATTCTCTGCTATCCAGGGCTATGCTGCCCTTGATGCCATTTGAGGCGACACTAATGGAGGCATGGTGGGGGTGGCACTGAGGCAGTAGTGTTCATACCGGATGCTTTGTCCTGCATTTTCAGCCCTGTGTAGGCTCAGCCACTGGGCTGCATAACGTTATTGGTTGCTTTGGTGCAGGTTGCTAGGTGTACACGGTACAATCTGGCCGCCTGCATCCTAGTAACCAAAGACAAGACCAGGCTGCTGGTGTCCTAAGAACCTATGATGGTTTTCAGTCACTTATGTTCTGCATTGTCTGTCCTTGTGACACTTTCGATAAAGCTCCCCCCAAAATGCTCTCTGAGCTCGGCATCTGTAAAATCTAATTGAAAATATTTAGAAAGGAGCAGAAAATGTTTCTGCAAAAAAAAGCAGTATAGGTTTCTTGTTTTTAAAATATTTATCTTTATTTTCCGAACGCTTGTAAGTAAAAATTGATTCTACAAAGCTTTAAACTGCATTAATCGGTTGCATTGAATGCCATGAAATTACCATACAAATGACTTTTCTTTTTTTCTTTTTTTTTTTCTTTCTGTTATTTTCCTACAAATTCGTAGCAGTGCAAGTGTTTGCAAGATATTTAATTTACTCCATGAGCCGTGCTGTGAGTCAGTTATTAAGTGTTTGCAGTCATGGTCAGTTCACAAATCACAATTCCACTCTATCTAGGAGTTGTGCCGTAACATCAGACCACAGGAGCAGTTAATGGACTGCGTCCTGCAGAACATGGGACTCCAGTGAAATCTTCAGCTTTTTCCCTTTAGCCTTGACCCTCAATCCTGACATGAGATTTGGCCTTTGGTCTTCTTTCTTCAACATCTATCGTAGCAGTCATGTTCTGTAGCCTTCAGATATTAGAGTTGTCAGCATGTTCTGTTTATATAGTACAAAGTGTAATGTGTAGGTTGGAGGATTTGATATACCTTTTGCTCTCCTACTGTTACATGCTTTGTAGTATTATATATTTTTAACATTTCTGCAGGGGCACTGGGATCGCCAGGTAATGGCTCAGTGGGTATGCAAGTCAATTTTATGATTTTTTTTTTTATGACTAACATAATTTAATGCCAACTTCAGCTTGGGCAGAAACCTGAGATATCAGCCCACGGCATCTTAAAAAAAAACAACAAAACTATAATGCCAATGGCAGGTTGCCAATGAGGCAAACTGTGGTTGCCTAAGGTGGCACACACTGGGGGTGTGGGGAACACATTGAAGCAGGTTTGTCCATACCAAGCACTCCATCCTCACTGCAAATCTGTAACATTGCCCTTTATACACAGGGAAGTGTTACTGAGCTGGTTTCTAAGATGATGGCACTGTCTGCCCCATAATTACCAGTGTATATATAGTAGCTGTCTGAAATGATTACATCACCCTGCCTCTATAATCATCTCCAGAACCCCTAGCCCTGTTGTGAGCAGTGGGCTGGCTTTGAGGAGACTTATGAAAATATGTAAGCACCTTGATAGACACATGTTAGTCTAGGGCAGAGGTCTCCAGACTTTCTATTCAAACGACCAGTTTACTGTCCTTCTGAATTCGGGGGGGCTGGACTGTGGCCATTGGAAGTAGAAAATCTCCCGGCATCAATGGGAGTAAACAATGTCCTGACATCTTTGATGTCATTGAGAGGAGTTGTGCTCCATCGTTGGTGTCATTGGGTGGAAAAAAACATGCCCCCAACACTGGTGTCAACGGGAAGAATTGTGTCCCATCATTGATGTCATTGAGTGGAACTGTGCCCCATTGTTGGTGTCATTTGGAGGAATTGTGTCCCTTTGTTGGTGTCAGTGGATGAAATCTTGCCCAAGGGCCAGATAAAAGCAAGCATAGAGCCATATCTGTTGGATGGGTCACATATTTTGGATACCACTGGTCAAGGGGATTGTTAAGCAGGCTGCATTTGAATGCAGACCCCCCCCCCCAGGTAGTACTCACAAATGATCTTGCGCCTCTGTGATTTAAAGAACTGAAATTTTAATTAATGAAATGGGCAGGCCAGGGACAGTCAGCTTTGCTGGAAAGTACCAGATGATGCTGGATGTCCTCCAGCGAGGAAATAAGGCAAGCTCTGCCTAACATGCTGCAGTTTCTTTTTCACAATGTGAGAAGCTAACAGTGTGCAGTGAAATCAGGAAAGGCCATTTTTAGTACAGAAGAGGAGTGAAGGTAAGTTTCACATATTAAAGAATTCCAGGAAAAATGTTTTTTGCCCGTGCAGTGGGGCTGTTTTTTCACTGCATGAGTTAAATGCTTGATTTGTTCTAGGGGAGAGGACACTGAAGATCTACTCACCTGACCCGCTGATCCTCCCCTCACAAGACCGGTCCTTTCATTTCCCCCCCCCCCCCATGGTTCATTGGTTTTGTAAATGGACTGTTCCTAACATCAGCATGCTCCATAGACAGGAACAGTTCATCGCTGTGCCATGAGGAAGCGCGATTTTTCGTAGGATTGGTGGGTCAGGTGATTATGAGCTCTGTCCTCACCTATAGATAAAAATAGCAGCTGATCCATGCAGTGGGGGCATGGTAATAAAAAAAAAACAATTTGGACTGGAGTTCTGCTTTAAAGAGTTTTTTTTTTTTTTTTTTGTGTTTTAACTGTGCAACAATATATTTAATATATACTCTGTGTGTGTGTGTATATGCATGCATACAGAGAGAGAGAGAGAGAGAGAGAGAGAGAGAGAGAGAGAGAGAGAGAGAGAGAGAGCGGGTAAAATAAGTATTGAACACGCCACCATTTTTCTAGGTAAATATATTTCTAAAGGTGCTATTGACATGAAATTATGTGTAATGTCAGTGCATTTAATATTAGCTGGTTCAGTCTCAACTGATGGCCTATACTAAGATGTCACACAAGAAACATCTCATGATGGGTAAAACCAAAGAGCTCTCAAGACCTTCACAGCCTTATTGTTGTAAAATATACTGATGCATTGATTACAGAAGGATTTCTGAATATTCCAGTGAGCACTGTTTGGGCCATAATCCGGAAGTGGAAAGAACATCATTTCACCATAAACCAACCACGACCAGGTGCTCCTTACAAGATTTCTGACAGTGAGTGAAAAAATTGTCAGAAGAGTTGTCCAAGAGCCAAGGAGCACATGTGGAGAGCTTCAGAAAGACCTGGAATCAGCAGGTAGAATTGTTTTAAAGAAAACGTAACAAAAAGTAATGCACTTAACCGCCGTGGTCTGTATGCACACTCACCACACAAGATTCCATTGCTGAAGAAAAAACATGTTGAAGCTCGATTAAAGATTGCTGCACAACATTTAGACAAGCCTGTGAAATACTGGGAGAATATAGTCCGGTCAGATGAAACCAAATTAACTCTTTGGATGCCACAATACACACCATGTTTGGAGGTCAAATAAATGGCACTGCACCTCAACCCAAACACACCATGCTGACAGAAAAGTTTTGGAGGGGGGGACATCATGTTGTGTTGTTTCAGCATATGGTACTGGCAAACTTCATGTGCTTAAAGTAAGGATGAATGAAGAAATGTACCAAGACATTCTTGATAAAAATCTGCTGCCGTCTACCAGGATGATGAAGATGAAATGAGGGTGGACATTTCAGCAAGACAATGATCCCAAAAACAAAGCCAAGGAAATTCTCAATGGGTTTCAAAGAAAGATAATAAAGCTGCTAGAATGGCACAGCGAACTACCGGACTTGAATCCAATAGAAAATCTATGTAAAGAACTAAAGATCAGAGTTCATAGAAGAGGCTCACGGAACCTTCAAGATTTGAAGACCATTTGTGTGGAAGAATGGGCCAAAACCTTACCTGAGTAATGCATGTGACTAGTTTCTCCATACAGGAGGTGTCTTGAAGCTGTCATCATCAACAAAGGATTTTGTACGAAGTATTAAAATAAATTTCAGTTAGTATGTTCAATACTTTTTTCCCTCTGTCATTCTACTTTATTACAAATTGCCTTCAGAAGTCACCTAATTAGTCAATCGAGTCCACCTATGTGTAATTTAATCTGTTCTGTGAAGCCCTCAGACGGTTCTTAGAGAACATTAATGAACAAACAGCATCGTGAAGGCCAAGGAACACCAGACAGGTCAGGGACAAAATTGTGGAGACGTTTAAAGCAGGGGTAGGTTATAAAAAAAATATCCAAAACTTTGAACATCTCACGGAGCACTGTTCAATCCATCATCTGAAAATGAAAAGAGTATGGCACAACTGCAAACCTACCAAGACATGGCTGTCTGCCTAAACTGACAGGCCGGGCAAGGAGAGCATTGATCAGAGAAGCAGCCAAGCGGCCCATGGTAACGCTGGAGGAGCTGTGGAGATCTACAGCTAAGGTGGGAGAATCTGTCCACAGGACAACTATTGTGCACACACAAATCTGGCCTTTATGGAAGAGTGGCAAGAAGAAAGCCATTGTTGAAAGAAAGCAATAAGAAGTCCCGTTTGTGAGAAGCAAACATGTGGAAGAAGGTGTTCTGGTCAGATGAGACCAAAATTGTACTTTTTGGCATAAAAGCAAAACGCTGTGTGTGGTGGAAAACTAACACTGCACATGAACTGCCCTGAACACACCATCCCCACCGTGAAACATGGTGGTGGCAGCATCATGTTGTAGAGATGCTTTTCTTCAGCAGGGACAGGGAAGCTGGTTGGAGTTGATGGGAAGATGGATGGAGCCAAGTACAGAGCAATCTTAGAAGAAAACCTGTCAGAGTCTGCAAAAGACTTGAGACTGGGCAGAGGTTCACCTTCCAGCAGGAGAATGACCCTAAACATACGGCCAGAGCTACTATGGAATGGTTTAGATCAAAACATATTCATGTGTTAGAATGGCCCAGACCTAAATCCAATTGAGATTTGCTGTTCACAGACGCTCTCCATCCAATTTGACAGAGCTTGAGCTATTTTGCAAAGACGAATGGTCAAAAATTTCACTCTCTATATGTGCAAAGCTGGTAGAGACATACCCATAAAGACTTGCAGCTGTAATTGCACTGAAAGGTGGTTCTACAAAGTGTTGACTCGGGGGCTGAATACAGTTACATGCCACACTTTTCAGATCTTTATTTGTAAAAATTTAGAAAAACATTAATCATTTTTCTTTCACGTCACAATTATGTGCCACTTTGTGTTGGTCTATCACATAAAATCGCAACATTTACATTTTTGGTTGTAACATGACAAAATGTGTAAAATTTCAAGGGGTAAGAATATCTTATATGTATGTGTGTGTATGTACAGTATGTGTATGTATGTACAGTATGTGTGTGTGTGTATATGTGTATATGTGTGTGTGTGTGTATATATATATATATATATATATATATATATATATATATATATATACACACACACACACAGTTGTGCTCAAACATTTGCATACCCTTGGAGTATAGTACAGTATGTACCATTTTTTAACCACTTGCCCTCCTGAGGATTTACCCCCCTTCCTTACCAGGCCATTTGTTTGCGTTACGGCACTTGTTAATTTAACTGACATTTGCGCAGTCATGCAACGCTCCACCCAAATTAAATTTACGTCCCCCCCGCCACATATTGAGCTTTTTTTGGTGGTCATTGATCACCTGTGCGTTTTTTAATTTTTTTGCACTCTAAAAAAAAAAAAAAAAGACCGACAATTTGAGAAAAAAATTATATTTTTGAATTTTCGCTATTAAACATATCCAGAAAATTTTTTAAAAAAAATCAGATTTTGGCATAAATTTAGGCCAAAATTTATTCTGCTACATGTCTTTGCTAAAAGAAATTCCAATACTTGTAAAGTAAATGGTGTACATGAAAGTTATAGCGTTTACAAGTGGCGGTATAGATACTGGAATTTTTTTTTTAATTTTTACTAGTAATGCCACAGATGTGGTAAATTAACCTTTAATTTCCATTTTAACCTGTGTGTTTTACCTTGTGTGTCTGTATCAAGGCCATTTGAGTGATTTCTGTTATCAATATGATTTAAAAAGGAGCAAAACAACTATGCAATAATAAATGGCTTCATATAATCACTATCTTTTAAAGTATAACTTTTTTTTTTTTTTTTTTAAAGTTTTGGGCAGAGTGGAGATGGATTAGAACATCTGTCAATTTGTTTTTATTGCAGTCTTTGTACCTGTTAGGGAGATTCACTCTCTCTATTTGTCCTGTTTAGCATTATCGTTGAAAGTGAAAGTAAAAGAAACCCCAAATTTTGGGTTGTCCCCAGAAAAGTAGTATAACCCTTTCTTACTCCCAAAATGAGATTGATTGTAATCAATATCTCAATGAACATAAGTACAATTTCAAAAATTTTTATAAAACTGAGCTTTATAGAACATTTGTTTTAGCTCATTACATGAAAGTAAGGGTAATAATATAACTTAGATTACAAAATCTTCAGTTTTACTCAAATTAGTTGATGTGAAAATGAATACACCGGATACAACAAAAACTACTACTTCTAGTAATTTTGTATGATCTCCATGATTTGTAAGGACAGCACAAAGTCTTTTAGGCATGGAATGAACAAGTTGACGACATATTGCAACATCTATCTTTTTCCATTCTTCAAGAACGACTTATTTTAGAGCCTGGATGCTGGATGGAGAGTGATGCTCAATCTGTCTGTCTCTTCAGAATTCCCCATAGGTGTTCGATTGGGTTCAGATCAGGAGACATACTTGGCCAATAAATCATTTCACCCTGTTCTTCTTCAGAAATGCAAGTGTCCTTCGATGTGTGTTTTGGATCATTGTCATGTTGAAAAAGTGCACGACGACCAAGGATATGGAGTGATGGTAGCATCTTCTCTTTCAATATAGAGCAGTACATTTGTGAATTCATGATACCATCAATGAAATGGAGCTCCCTGACACCAGCAGCACTCATGAAGCCCCACAAAAGGATGCTGTCACCACCATGTCTCACTGTAGGCACCATGCACTTTTCTTTGTACTCCAACTTTGCGACTCAATACAGTTTTGAAGCAATCCGTTCCAAAAACATTTATCTTTGTCTTATCACTTCAGAGTACAGAGTCCCAGTAGTCATCTTCTTTTTGAGCATGGGCCATGGCAAATTCTAGGCAGGATTTTTTGTTCATGGGCTTTAGACTTCCTTTGTGGATGACACCCATGCATGCCATTCCTCTGCAGTGTATTGTATCATGGGAAACAATGACCCCAGTTTGGCTTTCTACTTGTTCAGCTGACTGCAGTGAACTTGCATGGCAATTTTCTTCAACCCTTCTCATCAGAAGACGCTGCTGTTGAGGTGTTAACTTCCGTGGACGGCCTGGACATCTCTGTGAGATGGTTGCAGTTCCATCTTTTTTAAATTTTTGTATCACTTTTGCATCAGTATTCTGACTGATAAGTAAAGCTTTGCGGATCTTCTTGTAGCCTTCACCTTTCTTGTGTAAAGAAATTATTTTTTTTCTCAGGCCTTGTTTCATTTCTCTTCCATATGGTTCCATTGCTGACAGCATGGAATGAGAAGGGGTTTTCTTTAAGTAACGCCCTTTTATAATCAGCTGTTTGCTGGACACTTGTTTAATGAATAATTAGACTCACCTGTAGTTGAATTCTTGTTATTTAGGATTTTGCTGTCTAAAATTTGGCTTTGCTTCTTAGACTTTCATTGGGACATATTAACTTTTGCAACATGATGTTGAATGAATTTGTTAGGAAAAATACGTTTTGTGTGTGCAAATTGACAAATCTTGTTTGCAATCAATGGCCTGCATTTGTGGGAGTATTTTGTAGTATAGTGTCTCATAGAAAATGTTGATTCTGAAAGGAAAGTAAAGATTTTCTGTCAAATCTGTTGGGGTGTACTCATTTATGCTGAGCACTGTCATATAAATATCACTGGCAGGTTGTGCATTTCACACCTAGGCTTTCAATGGGAATGTAGTGTGAAGTTCCAAAACCTCCTGCACTGAATGTATATCCTGGGGTGTTTGGGCATGTTTAAGGGTCTATTGATGCTGGCCGCTGGGAGATCTATTGTCTCTAAAGGTATGTAGTGTTGCTGGGGTTGGTGGGTCTATTGCTGCTAGGGGCATCTACTGTTGCAGGCGCTTCTATTGATGCTGGCTCCTAGGAAGTGTGTTGTTTCTGGGTTTGATCAATTGTTGCTTAAACGGGTGCTTTTCAATAAATTACAATATCATCAAAAAGTTTATTTATTTCAATAATTCAGTTCAAAAAGTGTAACTCATATATAGGTTCATTACACACAGAGTGATATATTTCAAGCATTTCCTTCTTTTAATTTTGATCATTATGGCTTACAGCTAGTGAAACTGAAAATTCAGTATCTCAGAAAATTAGAATATTACATAAGACCAATAAAAAAAAAAAAAGAATTTTGAATACAGAAATGTTGGCTTACTGCAAAATATATGTCCATGTACAGTGTAGTATGCAATCAATACTTGGTCAGGGCTCTTTTTGCATGAATTATTGAATCAATGCTGCGTGGCATGGAGGCGATCAGCCTTTGGTACTGCTGAGGTGTTATGATAGCGACCTTCATCTCATCTGCATTGTTGGGTCTGGTGTGTCTCATCTTTCTCTTGACAATACCCCACAGATTCTCTATGGTGTTTAGGTCAGGCGAGTTTGCTGGCCAATCAAGCACCAGGTATCTTTACTTTTTAGCAGTGTGGGAAGGTGCCAAGTCGTGCTGAAAAATGAAATCAGCATCTCCATAAAGCTGGTCAGCAGAGGGAAGCATGAAGTGCTCTAGAATTTCCTGGTAGAGAACTGCGCTGACATTGGAATTGATAAAACACAATGGACCTGTATACACACACACATATTATAAACATGGCTTTGAGATAGTTTGTGATGCATTTTGGGGTTCGGCCCATTCTAAGCTCACACAGCAGGTCTAATTCTC
The DNA here is from genome assembly GCF_062004578.1 of Staurois parvus. Lineage (NCBI taxonomy): Eukaryota > Metazoa > Chordata > Amphibia > Anura > Ranidae > Staurois > Staurois parvus. The sequence goes on from NW_028318784.1 coordinate 227,276, forward strand.
TTGATAAGAAAATGATTTCTTGCCTTTTTCATGAATATGCCGGTGCAGTAGGGTCTTCTCTGCATTTGGCTGGAGTAATCAGCCTCATGAAAGGGGAATCCCCAGCAGAGAATGCAGGCTGTGATAAGTACAGATTCACAGCACACAGAACACCAGAATCGTATTAGGCTCCCTGGATAAACTGGAAATTGGCAGAAATGGAACCAGTTAGTCTTTTGTTGCCTCTTGGCTGGGAGTCTGGCATCTTCTCGATCCTGACTTGTCTCAGAAATGCTGAGAATTGGTTTGTGACAGTGATTGGGGGCTTGTAGAGATTTTATAAAGGAAAGAGATTGCCAGCGGCATTTTTTTCCAGCTGAAGAGATTATGTATTAGGTTTCAAGTAGAAAAATATCTCTTCCCTTCTGGCTGTAACATCCTTCATACTGAAAGCCGATTTTGTCATTTAAAGAGACCCTCTCTCATATCGAGAAGTCTGCCATTATTTTCTGTACTGAAAACAATACATATTTTTTCAACCTTGTAACGCATATTCACGGTGGCAAGGAAGGTAGGAGTTAATGGCCACATGTCATGCATATGCATCCATGGCAGTGCAGGTTCCTGTACTCAAAGATCCCAGCACAATGACTGTGTTCTCACAGATGGCTCCCTAGTTATGATTGGGAACTGGTGGAACAGGCTCCAGATCATGTGACCACTATGACAGCCAAAGCGTATATCAACAGCGCACCACGGATCTTCAAGATATGTCAAGATGTCCAAACATTTAGTAAAGTGATCACAGCATTAAAGCTGCAACGCTTCAGGCCTGAATGAAAGGGTCCTGCGTGGCCCTGAAATATTGCACCTTTACTGCTATGATCAGTAAAATGTTTGGAAATTATCGTGAAGATCCATGATGTGCTGGAGATATTCGCTTTGTCTTGTATTACTGGTTTTCAGCTTATAGCACTAGGTTTGCAGAGATTGTCAATAGAGAGTATGTTAGGCTTCCACGGTTGCTGCCAAGACCTTGGATGACATCAGGACTGGTGGTGGGAGGGCAGCTACGTTTCTCTAGCATGCTTCTGCAGTCCTGGAAGTGTCAGAACTGATGAAAAATATAAGTATTATATTCTTGATAATCCTAGGTCAGAGATACATAACATCCAAACTGTAAAAATACGAATATTACTTGTACTGTCAGGTTAGACCTGGGAAAAAACAAAGGATGAGTATATATCTTGATTGCTGGGAACAATTCAATGTGCCTAGACAAAGGTATCAGATGGAATTTGTGATTTTTCCAACTGAACTACACTGCATATGAGCACCACAAACCAAAAACCCTGTTTAATTCATTTTTAAAGTGGAGTTTCACTCAAAAGCGGAAGCTCCGCTTATTTGCCTCTTCCTCCCCCTTCACTGCCATATATATTTGGCACCTTTTGGTGGGGAGGGGGGTGTGGATACCTGTTTTTGACAGGTACCCGCTCCCACTTCCTGCTCACTTCGCTGCGGCGAAGTGACTCGGACGTTTAGCCCCCCCCCCCCTCCCGCAATCTCCTGGGAACTTTCACCAATTCCAGGAGACTGCCGGAGCAATTAGGCGCAGCGCGACTCGCGCATGGGCAGTGGGTACCAGGCTGTGAAGCCGCAAGCTGTCACAGCCTGGTGCCCACAGTTGAGATGCCGGCGCCGTGGAGGCGAGAAGGGAAGAAGGGACGGTGTGGGTGAGAACATTGCTGGACTCTGGGACAGGTAAGTGTGTGTTTATTAAAAGATCCTGTCTTCTCTAATCCTCCCCTTCTTTTAATGTCCCCAATCCATCTGCTGATAGAACAGAGCCCTATGGGCAAGCTGCACATGCCCAGTTTGATGTGTTTTGCTAGAGAGTTTTTTTTCTTTCTTGGGAGAGTGCATGTGATCAGCACAGGGCCAATCAGCACTGTACAGATTTGAGGCTGCAGGTCAGGGGTCCTGCAGCCTCATAGGGAGAATGAAAACTCTTCCTACAGGCTTTAACCAGTGTTCTGCTGGACACTGATAGAAGTCACAAGGTTGCTCTAACTGCTGATGAGAAAAGGTATTTAGCAGTTTATATATACTAAGATAATTGCATTTCCATGTTGTGTGTACTGTGGGAGACCAGATATAGGGAATGCAGGGTCCTGGGAGACCAGATATAGTGAATGCAGGGTCCTGGGAGACCAGATATAGTGAATGCAGGGTCCTGGGTTTAGTGACACTTTACGTTTAGAAACTGTCAGTTGGAATCTGGTGCTTTGGGCAACAGGCTTCTATTTTCCATCTTTAAATCCATCTCTCATCTTCTGTCATTTTAAGATCGCTTTGCTTAATGTTGATGCAGAAGGAAATAAAGGGGAAGAAATGGGGGGGGCGGAGTGGAGTCATGTTTAGATTCTGCGTATAAACTGCAACATTATTAGCATGTTAATGCGGCATTCACTGACCCGTCCTTTCACAGGAGCACTCAAATATATCAGAAACGGTCACCACCTCCTGTTACACTGGCATAGTTCAATTAAGTGGCCTTTTGTTATTAATTCCAACTTAATTAGGTAGCACCAGTTAATTAAACGAACATTACCAGAAAAAATTCAATTAAAAGTTTTTAATATAATTTTTGTTAGCCATTTTATACCAGAGCTGCGTAGAATTCACCCCCCCCCCCCTTGTATTTTGCTTCTTTTTTTTCCTAATTGCAATCACTTCAATCAATCGTGTGCGCCCAGATCATCTTGCCCTTGGAGGGTTTCTGTAGAGAGGATTTTATGGGAAGGCACTAATAAATGCATTTACTCTGCAGGAAGGACTGTAACGCAGCAGCATTTACGACTGCTTTGTACAGCACTGATAGAAAAGCATTAACACACCATAAATCACAAATTGTAATGGCCTTACCAAAGTGTACTCATTCGGATTTATTCAATTAGCAACACAAAGGGGTGTATTTATAAAAAAAACTGCGCAGAGCTATTCTTCCTGTAAAACTGCATGTATATGCATTTGGGGGCAAAATCAAATGTTATCAGGATATTTTCTGTCCACCTTGAATGTTACTCATTTGTACCATATAGAGTGAATCAGGAAAATTCTGCATTATGGCCACTAGATGGAGCCGATAATCACAGGAATTCAATAATTATTTACTTTAATTGCCAGTTCCATTTAGTGGCCAAAGTGTGGTAAAAAAAAACAAAAAACCACTGCAACTGAGCACCACAAATCAAAAATGCTGTTTAATTCATGTTAATATTCAATGCAACCCCCCCCCATCCATCCATGCTTTATTTTGCTCAGAAATCATTTTGAAATGCACCCCCTGGCATTTCTGGCAGTGGCCATCTTGAGAAAGGGCAGATGATTCATGTAGTATTTACTTCCTGGAATCCATGTGCCCTGCCAGGCATAGGCTGAGCTCAGAATCCTCCATCCCCTCTTGAAGACTGCTGGGATGTATGACATCTTTTTGCCTAGACATGGAAACCAGGAAGTAAGTGAAGAAACGCAAAAGTAAAGTTTAAGACAAGTAAATCTGATATACTTTCCTGTCTATTTACTAATGCTAGCAGCATAAGGATTAAAAATACTCCATGTTGATTGAGAGGGTGAAGTTCCACTTTAATAATGTGTGCTAAGCTAGAAAACAGTACCCCTCTAATTCTCCAGAAGGTGAGTCCTGTGGCTTTTGACACTGTATGTTGGTGCTGTTCAGGATGTCAGGCTCAGCTTGGACTACAAGAAAATGGCACCTGGCCACACACAGGATCAGAAGACTAAAGCTAAAATAGCAAAAGATGATGAAATTGGCTTCAGCTCAGTTGTCTGCCCATAGAACACCCATCTATGAAGCCAATTTTTGTCATCCTTTACTGTATTAGCTTTACAGTTTGCTGATCATATGTGTGTCCTGGCACCATTTTCTTGTACTCTTGGTAGATTTGTTGATCTGGAGGGACCACATTCACATAGAGTTTATGTATATTTTTCTTTCACAGGATGACTAGCTCTGCAATTTTTTTTTTCATAAAAACACCCCAAAGTGACCTATCAGGTGAAAAGTGAACCCACAAGCCCCCAGTAGAATATGAACTGATTCTTCATATAGGATGCATCACAGGTTCTGTTGTCCAGGAATCTCCAATAAATCGTGGAGAGCATTCGACTTGCTATTTGATTTTGAACCCACCGGCACAGAATTAATGTACACGCAGTTTCGCAGGACAACTAACTTTGCAAATATTTTTATACAGTCCAAAGTGGCCAATCAGATGAAAAGTGAACCCTGTGGGCCCTAAGAAGAATATGAACTCATACACATATTTCGTTACCACTTGCTTACTGGGCACTTCTACCCCCTTCTTGCCCAGGCCACTTTTCAGCTTTCAGCGCTGTTGCACTTTGACAATTGCGCGCTCATGCAACATTGTACCCATAAGAAATTTTTATAATTTTTTTTCACACAAATAGAGCTTTCTTTTGGTGGTATTTAATCGTCACTGGGTGTTTTATTTTTTGTGCTATAAACAAAAAAAAAAGAATTTTTCTTTGTTTCTATTACAAAATTTTGCAAACGAGTAATTTTTCTCCATCGCTGATGTGCATTGATGAGGTGGCACGGATAGGCAGCACTGATGGTCACTGATAGGCGGCATTGATAGGCGGCACTGATTATGTTGCACTGATGGGTGGCACTGATGGGCACAGGTGGGTGGCACTGATGGGCACAGGTGGGCGGCACTGATGGGCACTAATCATCTGGGGAATGATCATCAGTGCCGATCCCTTCGCTGACAATTGCCGATTGTCGGCAGTACTTTCCTCATGCTGTGACAGCGTGAGGAAAGTGCAGCCGATAACCGGCAACTGTATTTACCCGGTGATCTGCTGTCATTGGAAACAGCTGATCATATTGTAAAAGGCCGCTGTGATTGGCCGTTTTACCATATTACATGATCAGATGTGTCCATAGGACACAGCAATCACCGGCGGCGCTGAGTGAGCGCCGCTGGGGGCGCGAAGGTTACGTGTTCTGCAATGACGTCCTAGAGCTAGACAACCGTGCTGTAGCCATCCTTCAGCTATAGCGCGGTTGGGAACTGGTTAAAGTATAACTAAAGTCAGATTTTTTTTTTTTATTATTATTTTGGATAGAGTGGTGAGAGATTACTACATCTATCAGTGCTCCCGTTATGGAGATTCATCCTCTTTGTCCTGTTTACCATTGTCATTGAAAGTGAAAGTAAATGAAAAACCCAAATTTTAGGTTGTCCCTTGAACAGTATCAAAGGGTATATCTTCCAATGGGGACAGTAGTTCTGATGACCTGAGGGACCCCAAGGGATTCCTTTTAATTTGCAGGGATTTCCTCCCACTTCCTGTTTTGCCTGTAGGACAGGAAGTGAAGGTAAAGCTATACATTTCTCTATACTAAATAAAATAAAAAAAAAAGAGAGTTTTGCTCTAGTTCTACTTTAAGTATGCATCCCAATGTGCTGCACGTTACAAATGCATATTGAGGCCAGTAATGGTCCAGTAGTAATGCTGTCCTTTATTCGGACAGATTTTCTCTCATTCTTTGTCTCTTAGATACCTTTACAAAAACTGGGTGGTGCAGCCACCATCGGGACAATAAGACACAGCAAGCAAATAAAACCATGTCAGAATTTCTAGACCTTCCTTGTCTGCTAAAAATGTGTCAATGTTTTTTTTTTTTTTTTTTTTTTGCCTGTGTCCCCGTTTGATGGATTTCCCTTCACTTCCTGTCCTCAATAAGGATACTGATGGCATTGATAACCTGACAGAGTCTCTACTCCATCCCCAGAAATAAGTTTTGTCTATAGCAATTCAAAGCAAGAAAACTAAACTAATTTGTTGCTATATGTTACTTCAGTTCACATAATTCTATTGCTTTTGGCTTTCTGGAAAAGGACGATGTATAAAACCCACAGCGGTCTGAAAACATGTAATTTTCTATGCATTATGCATTTTTCCTGAAGTGTGCTTTATTTGTAATGCATAATAGTACCGTTTTTGAATATTTTATGAGGTAAAATATTTTACCAAGATCCTTGTATTTCAGCATAATCAAAGGGAGAGAAATTTTACTTTTTTTTTTTTTTAACAATGCCTCCCAGTAAGCCTGGCGAGAGACAGCTGTTCTGTGGGATGAGCAGCCAGCGAGTATGCTGGATTTATCTGCATGTGTGAACACTAAGGGAAGCCATTTTGTAAGCTGTGACTAATGTTCCAGCAAACAGAGGAGACCGCTGTTGGGGAGCGGGAGCCAATATTTGGTTCTTCACTTCCACTTTGCAGCATGAAGTGACACTCAGAGTTTCACACAAACAAGGAGCCGAGACAGAATTGGTTTCTGCACAGATATTGTAAATGTGGTATTTTCTGCTAATAAGTAATTATGAGCCGACAAGTCTGATATGTAGTGCACTGCTGGCTACACTCATAATCAGTATATCTGTTTTTGCTTTTTCTGGGGTGCTATCCTTTTTTTTTAAAAATGTATTTATTTGTATAAAAGCAAATTTTGCCAATCTGTACAGCCTATTCATGCTCCATTGCTGAGTCCGACTTACTCCTTACTGATACAGTCGACTACCGCCTCCTCCTCAAAAAATTACACTCCCTCGGCCTCAGAGACTCCGCTCTCTCCTGGCTCTCATCCTACCTATCACAACGCTCTTTCAGCTTTATTTTTAACGCTACCACCTCCCCCTCACTCCCCCTCTCTGTTGGGGTCCCTCAAGGCTCCATCCTCGGGCCCCTTCTCTTCTCCATCTACACCTCCTCCCTTGGCCAACTCATACACTCTCATGGATTCAACTACCACCTACCGACGACACACATATCTATCTCTCAACCCCCCCACCTCACCCCCTCATTCTCCGCCCGAATCACAAACCTACTGAAAGACTTATCAGACTGGATGTCGCTCCACTTCCTTAAACTGAACCTCTCCAAAACCGAGCTCCTAGTCTTCCCCCCCAGCCCGGACACCACCCCCCATTGACTTCTCCATCATGTCCAACAATGCCACCATCAGGCCCGCCCTGCAGGCCAGAGTACTTGGTGTCATTCTGGACTCCAACCTATCCTTCCAGCCCCAAGTCCAATCACTAACAAACTCATGCAGACTCCACCTCCGCAACATCGCCAAATTACGCACGTTCCTAACCCCAGAAACCACTAAACAGCTCATCCACTCCCTCACCATATCACAAATCGATTACTGAAACTCACTCCTCTCTGGCCTGCCTCGCCACAGGCTATCCCCGCTTCAGTCGATCCTGAATACGGCTGCCAGACTCATTCACCTTACCAACCGCTCCGTTTCCGCCACCCCCCTCTGCCAATCCCTCCACTGGCTTCCGATTGCGCAACGGATCAAATTCAAAATCCTAACACTGACGTACAAAGCTGTCCACCATACTGCCCCGAACTACATCACTGACCTAATATCCAAGTACCCACCAACACGCACACTCCGCTCCTCACAAGACCTCCTTCTCTCTAGTACCCTGGTCTCCTCCTCCTCCTATGCCCGCCTCCAGGATTTCTCCAGGGTGTCACCCATCCTCTGGAACTCCCTGCCCCAACCCATCAGACTATCACCTACTCTCCTCTCCTTTAGGCGTACCCTGAAAACCCTCCTCTTCAGGAAAGCCTACCCCACCCCCTGATAATTTGCCAACCTCCTCCACTCTTCCTACCACCCCATCCCCCACAGCTATCTCCTCCTGTGCCACCATCCCCTCCCTCCTAGATTGTAAGCTCGAAAGAGTAGGGCCCTCGAACCCCTCGTGTATCGCATTGTATTGTTACTGTACTGTCTCATGTTCTGTCCCCCTTTGTAATGTACAGCGCTAAGTGAACTGTTGGCGCTTTATAAATACTGTATAATAATAATAATACTCCTGGATCCAGCAATGGCTGCCCTCTTATTGGGATGAGCTCAGTTGTGTTCAGGTCCTAGTCGGAAACCACCTGAGCTATCCTGCCAGAAAGCTGTCACTGCACACATTGTATACATGCGGCTGTGGGATGAAGAATACCTTGGCTGCTTATGATTGGCTTTATGCAGTGAAAACTTCCTGGTGAGATAGCTGAGGTGGGTTCTTGGACTAGGATTCGGTCTGTCTTTTGACGCGCCCTCCAAGGTGGCATGTCACCATGAAGGCTAGGCTTACAGTACTCGAGGACTGAGTGGCGCACATGTCGGTATATGAGCGCCATTCTGTCCTGAAAGAATGCCCAAAGGAGAGGAAGCCATCATGACATCACTGGACCAGCTAGATGTGACATCACTTGTCTGGCTAAACGACTGCAGGAAAAAGGTGTGTGTGTGTATGTATGTGTGTGTATGTATATATATATATGTGTGTGTGTGTGTGTGTGTATATATATATATATATATATATATATATATATATATATATATATATAATGTGTTAACACCGTGACATTCCATTAAGTAAAAAAAACAACAAACAAAAATTCTCAGCTCACTTACTAGCCAGCCTGTAACAAACCAAATTGACTGTATCTAACAGTTAACATTAAAACAAAGGGGTTTAGTATGCACACATTTGCAAATATATGCGTAAGCTGCAGCCACATCACGGCACCACAGTGTACTGCAGTCCTAACTCTATAATTTTGAGAGTCTTCTGAGTTGGAGCACATACAGTATAATAGTGGATAGCTTAAGGGCAGGTATGCCTGGAGGGAGCCCATCTCTCTTTAAAGGTATAGTGAGGCACTGGACACAATGGCAGCAAAGAAATCCAGTGCATGCCCTCACCAATTCACCAAACGTTCAAACAAATGGCAACCACCCCAAACTATAACTGGTCTTTTCAGCAAGGAGCACATGGAATGGTGAACCATGTTAAAAAACAGCAAACAAAACGTCCTAGCTCACTTTACCAGCCAGCCTGCAACAAACCAAATTGACCCCGTCTAACAATTCAAGTTAAAACCAAGGGGTTTAGTTTGCACACATATGCAAATTTAATTGTGAGCTTCAGAGACCACGCCACGGCACCCCAGAGTCCTAATTCTGTCATTTTAAACACAGCAGTTGAACTAAAGCAGGAGAACTTAAGCAGCAGGAAGACACAACAACAACAACAAGAAGCTCTACTGCATGCTGGACAGACTGCAAGTAACACCCTGGGAAACTTCTCTTACATACCTGAGACCCACTCCGTGTACCTTTTATATAATACCCCCCCTCTTCTCCTTATCACATTACTATCGTCTGTTCCCAAATCTCATTTCTTTACCCCTCTGCTCCACCCCAAAACTTGTACATCTCCCCTTCATTGCTATCATCTCCCTACTATTGCTTTCTTCTCCTCCCCAAAATGCCTCTTCCTCTCCTCCATTCCCAAAATCCATTCACTATATCCCTCTGTTCCTCCCAAACAATTGTATATTGTGTCCTCACTGCTTCCTTCACCCCTCTATGGCACCCACCACCTCCTCCTATTACTCCACTGTCCCACTGACCCGAATACCTCCACTAGTGGTTTCTCACGCTCCTGCACATCCCGCTCCCATGCCACCTTTCTCACCCTTCTCATAACCGCGGGGGACATCTCCCCGAATCCTGGCCCTCCACCACCTCCCTCACCCGCACAGCACCCTCCCGCCTCCACGTCCCGCTGCAACCCCCGCAACTTAGTATCTATCCCCCGGCTCCCTAAAATCTCCCCCCCGTTTTCATGTGCACTCCTGAACGCCCGATCGGTGTGCAACAAGCTTACCGCCATCCACGACCTCTTTGTTTCCCGTTCCCTCAACCTCCTGGCGATTACGGAAACCTGGATCCAGCCCACCGACTCTACCTCCCCTGCTGCACTCTCCTACGGAGGTCTCACCTGCACCCACTCACCCAGGCCCAACGGTCGTAAAGGTGGTGGGGTTGGTCTGCTCCTGTCACCGCAGAGCACCTTCCGAGTCCTCCCAAACCCCCCCTCCCTATCCTTCTCCTCCTTCGAGGCCCACTGCGTCCGACTATTCTCCCCAACCCCCCTGAAGATTGCCGTGATATACCGGCCTCCTGGATCCATACCCTGCTTCCTGGATGACTTCTCCTCCTGGCTACCCTTCTTCCTCTCCTCTGAGCTACCCACCATCATCCTTGGGGATTTCAAAATCCCTGTCAACCTCGACAACCCGGACACAGCCCGTCTCCTCCACTTAACATCCTCCTTTGCACTTGCACAGTGCATACAATCCACCACCCACTCCGACGGTAATATCCTTGATCTCGTCTTCTCCAACCGCTGCGCTCCCCACAACCTCACTAACACCCCCTTCCCTCTCTCTGACCACAACCTGATTACCTTCTCTATCTCCTCGTCCTCCAACACCTACCCCTCCCCCTCCAAATGTCACACTACTACCAGCCGTAACCTCCACAACCTTAACCCTGCCTCCCTCCATTCTGCAGCTGATCAACTCCACGACCGCATCCTCCCCCTGTCCTGCCCTGACTTGGCTATGACCGCCTACAACAACGCGCTCTCAACAGCCCTTGACTCACTAGCGCCTTTAACCACACGCAACATCAGACCCCGACCGCTCCAGCCCTGGCAGACTGATCACACCAAACCCCTCAAACGACACAGTCGTGCCCTGGAGCGACTATGGCGCAAAACCAAATCCCAACAAGCCTTCACCCGCTACAAATCTGCCTTCCACACCTACACCTTCTCCCTCCATGCTGCCAAACAAGCCTACTTCCTGACCCTCATCAAGGCCCTCTCCTGCAATCCTCGCCGACTCTTCTCTGCCTTCAACTCTCTACTCTCTCCACCCCCACCTCCACCCAGCACCTCACTCACTGCCCTTGAGATTGCCAATCACTTCAAAAACAAGATTAACACAATTCGCAAGGACATTGCCGCAACTCACACGCCCTCTCAACCCGTCCCCTCTCACACAGCTACCCCCTCATCCCCCCTCCCCCTCGACATAACCCGCAGGGACCTTGTCGCTGCTCAAACTCTCTCCAACCCCCTTCACCCTCACTCAGCTACCCCCTCATCACCCCTCTCCCACGGCCCCACCACTGCTCTGACCTCCTCTTCCACCCCACCCTACATTCCTCATACTGAAGCTCCCCCAACACTCCGCACCTTTGACCTTACTACCATCGAGGAAGTCTCCAAGATCCTCTCTGATGCCCGCCTCACCACCTGCCCCCTTGACCCTATCCCCTCACAACTCCTACGACCTCCCTCCCCCTCCATCCTACGCTCTCTCACCCACATCTTCAATCTCTCCCTCTCCTCCGGCACTTTTCCCTCCCCTCTGAAACATGCACACATCAACCCCATACTTAAAAAGCCCTCCCTGGACCCCAATGACCCGAACAACCTCAGACCCATCTCCCTGCTCCCATTTACATCTAAACTCCTCGAGCGCCTAGTCTACACCCGCCTATGCTCTCACCTCAACGACAACAACCTCCTCGATCCCCTACAGTCCGGCTTCCGTCCCCTACACTCCACCGAAACTGCCTTACTCAAACTCTCCAACGACCTGCTAACCGCCAAAGCTAATGGCCACTATTTAGTGCTCCTACTCCTTGACCTCTCTGCGGCCTTTGACACAGTCGACCACCCCCTCCTCCTCAAAAAACTACACTCCCTCTGCCTCAGAGATTCTGCTCTCTCCTGGCTCTCATCCTACCTGTCACAACGTTCCTTCAGCGTTACCTATAATGCTACCACCTCCCCCTCACTCCCCCTCTCTGTTGGGGTCCCTCAAGGCTCTGTCCTCGGGCCCCTTCTCTTCTCCATCTATACCTCCTCCCTTGGCCAACTCATACACTTTCACAGTTTCAACTACCACCTCTATGCCGACGACACACAAATCTATCTCTCAACCCCCCCCCCCACCTCACCCCCTTGGTCTCAGCCCGAATCACACACCTACTGAGCAACATATCAGACTGGATGTCGCTCCAATTCCTTAAATTGAACCTCTCCAAAACCGAGTTTCTTGTCTTCCCCCCAGCCCGGACACCACCCCCCATTGACTTCTCTGTCACATCCAACAACGCTACCATCAAACCTGCCCTGAAGGCCAGAGTACTTGGTGTCATTCTGGACTCCAATCTATCCTTTCAGCCCCAAGTCCAATCTTTAACAAACTCGTGCAGACTCCACCTCCGCAACATCGCCAAAATCCGCACGTTCCTAACCCCAGAAACCACTAAACAGTTCATCCACTCCCTCATCATATCACGACTCGACTACTGCAACTCCCTCCTCACTGGCCTGTCTCGCCGCTGGCTGTCCCCGCTTCAGTCGATCCTGAATACGGCTGCCAGACTCATTCACCTTTCCAACCGCTCTGTCTCCGCCGCCCCCCTCTGCCAATCCCTCCACTGGCTTCCGATTGCGCAACGGATCAAAATCCTAATGCTGACGTACAAAGCTGTCCACCACACTGCCCCGAACTACATCACTGACCTAATATCCAAGTACCGCCCAGCACGCACACTCCGCTCCTCACAAGACCTCCTTCTCTCTAGTTCCCTGGTCTCCTCCTCCCATGCCCGCCTCCAGGACTTCTCCAGGGTGTCACCCATCCTCTAAAACTCCCTGCCCCAACCCATCAGATTATCACCTACCCTCCTCTCCTTTAGGCGCACCCTGAAAACCCATCTCTTCAGGGAAGCCTACCCCACCCCCTGCTAACTTGCCGACCTCCTCCACTCTTCCTACCACTCCATCCCCCACAGCTATCTCCTCCTGTGCCACCATCCCCTCCCTCCTAGATTGTAAGCTCGAAAGAGCATTGTAATGGTATTGTTCTGTCACATGTTCTGTCCCCCTCTGTAATGTACAGCGCTGAGCGAACTATTGGCGCTTTATAAATACTGTATAATAATAATAATTTTGAGAGTCTCCTCAGTTGGAGCACATATATAATTATGGATAGATTATAGGCAGGTAAGCCTGGAGGGAGCCCTCCCCTTAAAGATATAGAGGCGCACTCAGGGCCAATGCTCCCACTTGGCGAATTAAGCAGTCACCTAGGGTGCATTGCTGCCTAGGGTATAGCCACGGCTGTTGGCTTCTCTACTCTCCGCCATGGCTGGATCTAGGGGGGTGCTGGGGTCAATCTTACAGGCCAGGGGAAATGTACACAATGAAGGGGGGGGGGGGGAAATAACAATCACTTGTGCTGAGATAAGTGGTTTGTGCAGGAGGGGGATGGGGGCAATTTGTGCTGGGACGGGTAATGTGGATGCTGGGGGGGGGGGGATTTGTGCTAGGAGTAGGAGAGAGGTTTGATGGGAAGGGTGGGGGGTGTTGGGTGGGATTTGTGCTAAAAGGGGTAGGGGATTTGGGTAAAGTGGAAGGGGTTTTAGCTAGAGGAGGGATTTGGGGCAGTTTGTCCTAAGTGGGGGATTGAACGAAGAGTATTTGTGCTATGGGGGGGATTGGGGGGGGTTGTTCTAGAAGAGGAGATAGGGAGGATTTGTTTTAGGAAAGGGGATGTAGGGATTTGTGTTGAGAGGGGAGATTTGGGGGGATTTATGTTAGGAAGGGGAATCGGGGGATATGTACTAGGAGGGGGAATTGGGGGGCATTTGTTCTAGGAGAGGGGATGGGGGGTTTGTGCTAGGAGGGCTGGTTGCGGTGGGTTGTGCTAGGTGGGGAAGTTGAGGTGGGAATTTGTGCTAGGAGAGTGGATTGGGGGGAATTTGTGCTAGGAGGGTGGGTTTGGGGGGGATTGTGCTAGGAGGGGGATTTGAGGGGGGGGGGGATTTGTGCTAGAAGAGTAGATTGGGGGGAAGTTGTGCTAGGAGAGTGGGATGGGGGGGGGGATGTTCTAGGAGGGTGGATTTGAGGGGGAAATTTGTGCTAGGAGAGGGGGTTTTGTATTGGGGGGGATTATGCGAAGGGGGGGGGTTGTGCTATGAGGGGGTATTTGGGTGGGGAGGAAAGATCTGTACTGGTAAGGGTAATTTGGAGTTGGTTGTGCTAGGAGGAGGGAGTTAGGGGGATTTATGCTATGATTTGGAGGAGTGGATTTGTGCTAGGGTAGAAAATTTGAGGGGAAAGTGGATAAAAAAAATAAATAAAAATTAACTGAAACTGTACTTAAATCTGAGGTGCTTTTAGGAATATCTGGGGCTTTTAAAAACCAAAAAGGGCTTTATGGAGACAAATGTTTCATAGTTTTAATATTGTGCTGTTTTTTCAGAAAGCGGAGTATCGGGCTTATCCTTTTGCTGCCAGAGCTGTTTTTGCGTTTTTTTGCACACGTTTAAAAAAAATCATTTTAGGCCTCAAGATTACACAAAACCCATAAACATATATTTTCTGAAAGCAGACACCCTAGAGAATAAAATATTTTTTATGTCATATTTATTTTTTATTTTTATATGTCAGACAATAATTCCCACAAAGGTCTAGGAAACACAAAAGTTCAGTACAAAATACACTTGAGTAAATTTTAGGGCACAAAAAAAGCAATAAATTACCCAATTTGTTTGGTAAAATATAAAAGTTTAGGTTGCACCGAGTAAATAGATATCCATTAGGGATGCACCGATACCTTTTTTTAAATCTGCGAGTACCGATACTTTCGGTCAAATATTTACCGATACTGAGTACCGATGCTTTGTGGTGTGATTTGCGTTAATGGATGCAAATTGCACCACAAAGAATAGCATGCAAATTGCACAGGAATGTGATTCCTGTTCAAATCGCATGCGGTTTGCCCACTGCTCTTGTGTGAACACAGACTTGTCATTTCAAATCCCCACTGCTTTCTCTTCTCTCCTACCTTTGACACTCGGCATGGGATGCCTGCCAGGAGGTTTCTTGCACCGCTCCTGTGTGAACTTGGGCTATAACAACCTTGGGTTCACACAGGAGCTGTAGGGAAACTGCATGCTATTTGGACAGGAATCACATTCTTGTTCAAATTGCATGCTAATCTTTGCGGTGCAATTTGCGTCCATTAACCTAAATCACACTAAGTATCAGTTAAGGTATTTGGAAATATTTTCTCGATACCTTCCCTAATATCCAACATGTCAAACCTTAAATGTGCGTGGACAAAGGCCCTGGATGTCTCCCCTGTATTCTACTGGATGTAATGCAATGCATATCGCACTGCATTACATTCTTTGCCAGCCTCAGTGGCCTGTCAGTGGGGACCAGGAGGTTATGTCACAACGTCACTTCTGGGTTAGGACAAGAAGGGGAGCGGATGTGTCCGCTCTTCTTCCTCTTCTATACTTGCGGACACTCGCTGAACCAGTCCCAAGCCCGCAGTTGAGCAAGCTTAGCCCGAGAGACATAGCAGGCAGGGGGATGGAGGCTGGCACTGTAGTGGGCTGTGTGAAAGCATTTGGGCGGCAGCACAGCCACCCAAATGCTTGCACCTGACAGGTGAGCCCTGCTGCTTGCCTGCAGCAGGGCTAAAGGCTAAAAACCTATGGATGCACCAGAATTTTGGTGGCTGAAAACACTCCTATCGGCCCTTGGCCGATATGAAAATAGGTACAGAAGGGTGCTGAAAATAACCCTGCCCCTCACCACCGCCCAGTGGTTCTCAGTCTTACCTGCGAACCCATCCAACGATCCTGGTGCTAGGCATAGAGATCAGTGAAGGAAAGATGGCCTTCACTCATCTCTATGCCCTTGGAGGACCGGAATGACGTCATTACGTCACTTCTGGTTCAGGCGCCTTGTAAACAAGGCCATTTTATTTTTTCTATAAAGCAATAGATCAATACTTTTTTTTAATCCAATGCTTTACATTGTAGAGGACCATAAAGAGGACCTGCTACTGCTTATTTCTTTCACAAGGGATGTTTGCATTCCTTGTGATAGGAATAAAAGTGATAAAAAAAAACATTTTAAAGGGACAGTGTAAAATAATGTAATAAAATAAATAAAAAATGTTTAAAGTGCCCTCATCCCCCCGTGCTTCTGCGCAGTGGTGAGCGCTTACGTAAGTGAGGTATCGCCGCAAACATCAGAGCAATAATTCTAGCACTAGACCTGCTCTGTAACTTTAAACTGGTAACTGGCAGATATTATTAAAGCGTCACCCATGGAGATTTTTAAGTACCGTAGTTTGGCCCCATTTCACGAGTGAGCACAATTTTAAAGCATGACATGTTGGGTTTCTATTTACTTGCCATAACATCATCTTCCATAATTTACCAAAACAGACAGGGTGTTTTTTTTTTTTATACATTAATGTGCATTTTTTATTAAAAAAATTGTGCTTGAAAAATATATACATTTTTAAAAACTGCCCATTTCACTTTTGGCTTTCAACCAATGCATCCTAAATTTTAGGTTTCGGCACCAGAATTTTCATTTCGGTGCACCACTATAAAAAAACACTACATGCCCAGGAATACATGTCCCGGGTGTCGGGCGTTATAAATTTAACATCCCTGGTATATCCATTTTTAACCTGTCTACTGCCTGCTTTGTATGTCAAATCATTATATGACTGCAAAAGAGATCTATAAACAGACACTGGGGCAGCTGTCTAGCCTATGTGGTGTCCTTCGGTGTAGGTTTCCCTCACTCTCCTATAAAAAGGCTATTTTGAAAAACTTGTGAGCCACTACTTCCGTTTGACAAGGTGTGTCAGCACAAAAAACACTTACTCAATGTCTATAAATAAAATTACAAACAATAGTGCCTCGCTCCTATCCCCCTGATGAAGCTGCGTCATCTGCAGCGTAACACGTAGGGGAGGAGTCTTGATGTCACCCGGCACCCAAGGAAGGCAGGCACATACGCTGAACGGCAGACACGCTGGCAGTAAGGGATCGTGGATTTTAAATAAAATGCTTGTTTCTAAATACATGTGAGTGCATATGGGCACATAATAAAGGTCTTTTATGTAAGGATAAGACACTATGTTTATGTCTCCTTTATACTGAGGAATATTCTTGGGAGGAGATTGAGCAAGGGATTCCTGCGGTGGTGTGAATAGGAGAGGAGAGTCACGTTTCCAGCAGCAATTGGGAGATACTCACCACTATTGCTGTGACGCAATATATTATCCATAGTTCCAATAGGTGAACAAAAGCGAGTTTTGCTTTTTAGGAGGCATCAAAGGAGGTGAGAGCATATTGAGATCACAATAAGAAGTCACTTGGAATGAAGATTTGTTCACTTCTGAATGTGTCACGTTTGGAATGATCACATATTTTTTTTTAGTATATTTCAATGGTCACTTATTATTTGGATATAATTTGTCTCATGATAACACAAAGGATTATATCACTAATGTATATGTTTTGAAAGGTAATTGCTTTATTATATGATATAATAGTTTTAGGAGCCCGGCACTATTGTTTGTAACCATACTCTCCTATGCTGCCACTAATTCTGCTGGTCTGTGTGCTATTCCTCGATTCTGCTTGATCCCCAGAAGGTCCTTGTGCTGCCGCAGCTGGAGTGGGAACATTGGCTAGTCAGACATCCAGCTTTGATCCTCCAAGTGCACCTCCCTAACAGCTGATTTGTGGTTGGAGGGGTTTGATTCAGGGGAGCTTGTGCATTGAGCTGCCGCTTTCATGCTGTGTGGTGCTCAGGTGCTATCCCAAGTGCACATGGGAAGCCACAGTGTGGCAGCTGAGAATCAGTGAACTGGACGGTTTAGATGGACAGTAAAGACTAAGTTCACCTTTTCCAAAAATATAGCCTATGCAGTCAAGGTGGCCTAGTAGGTATTAAAAAGCTGTTCAGCTTTGTAAAATCGTTCATTACATTTGTCATACCTGTAGGCCATTTGGCCCCCCTGGAAGCCTGTCTGAAAAACTCCCCAAGTTAGCAATCCCCAAGCCCTAACTTGATGCTAGTTGGACAGTCAATCCCAGCATTACAGGAGTGGAAGTACAAAGTTTTGTGCATCTTATTAACAAGGCAGGATGTGGGGATTGGCTGTTTTTACTTTTTTTTTTTTTTTTTTTTTTAGGCTAGGCTTAAGGCGGGCTCAAATGGCCTACGGGTATGCCAATAAAATTGGTGAATATTTTTCAGAGTTGCGCCGTTTAATATCTACTGGGGCCCCTTGATTGCATAGCCTATTTTCTGTGAAAGGTGAATCTATCCTTTAAGGCTTGCTAAAGTGGCATTCATTAATACTGGTTAAAAGGCCACCTAATGGGTCGTAAGTGTTTTTTGAATGTTGATGAAACAAGGCTAATGTAGTGAACCTATGGACAGTGCTGGGAATTCCCACCTCAAGCTCTCTTTGGACTCCTGCAAAAACAATGGGTTATTCTGTGTAAGATTTTTGGGTGCAGTGTACAGAACGCCCCCAGAGTTGCTGCAAATGCCAAGAAGGAACATAATAATAAAGCAGCCTGCTCTTTGAAATGAAAAAAATGTAATTGCATTATATTAGAGAATGGTTTGTCTTGAAATAACAAAAAAAAACAAAAAACAGGATTTCCATTACAAATGAAATAATCTACTGGCAGGGGAAGGGTTTAGGGACCCAAAATGTGCATGGAAGTCCTCAATGGGCACACAGCCCCTCTTAATATATGGAGACCAGTGAAATCTATCGCTCAGTATTGATTTTGCTTGCAGATTACAGTGTGGTTATTTAAAATGTACATTTGTGTCCTAGTTGGGAGCCAGGTGGGCCTCCCTGCATATTGATAGCCACAATTAATCTTGTTTTGTCAGGTGCCCCAACATAATTAAAATTGATTGTTTTGTTCTTAATGTACTGATCTCCCAATGTTCAGTGGCAGGGCGCATGGCATTCCATTGTCTATTGGTTCCTGACCTTGTGTAAGCTTTCAGCAGATAAGGAGCAAGAGCTGAAATGCTTTGTGCTTTATTCCCAACAAGACAGTTTTGCTGCACATTTTTAAAGTTGTAATGGATGTTTCACTGTACTTTACAGAAAATATCTTCATTGTTGCCATTCAGGTTTGTTATATTTTGGATATAAAATATTCTTTTTAAATACATTGTTGCGGAAAATAGAGGCAGAAAGATTTTTACACGGAGTACTGTTTTCTTTTCTCTCCACCTTAGCTGTCAACTTTTTTTTTTTTTTTAATCATTTACACTGCATTCAGAAGTTCCCTTTTTCATACTCGTAAAGGATTGAACATTTAAAGCAAACACTGTATGGGGAAGCAAGAAAACCTCATTTACTTGGCCCAACTTTTTAAAGCGACCCTGCTTCTCACCTTTCATGTTGTCCCCACAGCTGAACAATGCTCCGATCCTAAGAAATGTACCTCAGAAGTCCCCTGGGGAACTGACATTTCCTGAACGATCTCCTCAAGGCCCCCCCCCATCTCCTGCTAACCTCCACGTCACTACTGTATTCTGTAAGAGAAAAGACTGAGAGCTGCGTGCGACCCAGGAGATCAACACTCCTGGAAGTGTTTCTTTCCAAGTGGACTTTGAGGACCATGTTTCAGGATCAGAGCAAATTTTGGTGGTGCGGGCAGCAGGAAAGGTACTTTTACATTATGTCTTGCTTAAATCAGATCTTCACCCTGTACATTCAGTAAGTAAGAGGGGAGTGGGCCTAGTGACATATCATTGCGAGGCCCTGCCATATGAACCTGGAAGACCTGGTGAGCCTCTCGATTGTCGTCACAAGTGAAATGGTGGTGTGGGACCGAGCTGTGTCTGTTGACAAAAGGATGTCAGTGGAACAACGCTGGGTTCACTGGGTGGGTGAGTATCTGAACTGGGCAGACAACACCATCCGGTAAGCGGTGGTATAGAAAAAAAAATGGGGGGATTAGGGTGAAGGTCTTTTTTTAAAGCGGAGTGCCAATCAAAAGCAGAAGCTCTGCTTATTTGCCTCCCCCCCCCCTCCACTCACATATTTGGCACCTTTTGGGAGGAGGGGGGAGCGGGTACCTGGTTTTGACAGGTACCTGCTGCCACTTCCGGCTCAGTTTGTTGCAGCAAAGTGATGCGGAAGTCGGTCCCCTTCTTCCTCCCGCAGTGTCCTGGGAACTTTTACAGGTCCCAGGAGACTGCCAGACCATTCAGGAGGCGCGGCATGACTCGCGCTTGCGCAGTGGGCACCAGGCTGTGAAGCCGCAAGCTGTCACAGTTTGGTGCCCACAGTAGAGATGTCGGCACCGTGGAGGACAGAAGGAGAGAAGGGACTGCACGGGTGAGTACATCGCTGGACCCTGGGACAGGTAAGTGTGTGTGTACTAAAAGTCATCAGCTACAGTTTTTGTAGCTGCTGACTTTTAATAAACACTTAAAACAACTGGAAATCCACTTTAAGTACCTTTTTGTAAGAAATGGATCAGTTTAGATTAGAAATGAGCTTGAACGTCTTCAAACTCATCTTTTACACGACTTCCAAACTTGTGCTCTTTTGCGCTCCAGTGCGGTACGGGCTGGGTTATTCTCAGCCCCACAGCAACAGAAACAGCGAGGCAGGGAATGACTCCGCCTGCAGCTCATTGGAGGAAAAAGAGCACGAATGCCAGTTAATATGAATTTGAAGGATGCCAAAACTCATTTCTACTTTAGAGGAAACCTTTTCTCAGAGAAAAATGTTGCCACCATTACTAACATGTCATTCTGAAAATGCTGGTTGCCTAGCAGTAATCCTAGTGACCTGCAGGCTTCAGGTGAGTAACCCAGGACAAGTATGCAGATAAGGACTTCTGACTTTTTTCTGATTTCCTAACCTGTTCTAAGTTTAAAGCCAGGCATAGATGGTTAGTAGTTTTTCCATTGAGCCAGCGAGCAGACTGATTCCTCCATCTGCACAAGTGAGGTGTATTGAGAAAATCCCCTCGCCAGCTCATTGTATTCTAATAGCAGCTGTCACTGCTGCCAGAATACACTGATCAGGGGCTACAGCCGCTGATCGATAATTTTTTCAGCGTATCTATTGAACAGAAGTCAATCTAGAAGTTGAACAGGGACGGCCACACGAAGATTGAAATTCAACTGTTCATTGCTGCACCAGAGGAATTTTTTTACATCTACGCCTAATCTAAGTTTTAAGAAGCATTGAAGTCATAGAGTCAACATTACAGCCAGGCAACCAGCTTTTTCAGAATGAAATAGGCAATAACAGCTCCCATATTCCTCATAGGAAACGGTTGTTTTAAGTGGCTCTTAGAGCGATGTATGATATCCATTCAGATGAAAGGTGAAGAATATTAGGTATCCATGTAGCAGATGTTGGCTGGACACTCAGAGTGTCGAATCGTATCATTACTGATTTCGCTGCAGCTTTTCAAGACTAATGCCATCTCTAAAATTTTTGCAAATGTTATATTTGAGTTTAAAGAAACAAACCAGCTTTGTAAATAGGACATCATCTGTCTGGTTCCCATCACATACGCTTGCACTGGCTTTCAAAGTATGTTTTGCAAGCTGTTTTAGCAAAGATTAGATGAAGTCTACAGCTTCCTCATAGCACTGATTAATATGTCAGTGTATCCTATACATTAGACACACTTCTTAAAGTGTTACTAAACCCACAACAGTAAAATCAGTCTGTATATGCAGTAAAGCATGCTTGTTATACTTACTGTGGAATCTAAGGGGTTAATCCTCCACATTATATAAAACAAGTTTAATCCCGTCTTCTCCAATCCTTCCCTTCTAGTGTCCCTAATCCATCTGCTGATAGTACAGAGCTCTAGGAGTCACTCAGCACATGCTCAGTTTGGTGTGTATTGCTAGAGAGTTTTTTTTTTTCTTTGCTGATCACATGCACCCTCTCAAAGAGCCAGTTGGGGTTGTCCAGACAGAGGGTCAGGGGTTATATAGCCTCATAGGACAGTCAGAGCAGAATGAAAACTCCTCCTACAAGCTTTAAGCACTGCTCGGCCAGACACTGACAGAAGTCACACAACTGCTCTAACTGCTGATGAGATAATGTATTTAGCCATTTATATTTACTAACATAATTGCATTTCCATGTTCTGTGTACTGTGGAAGACTAGATATAGGGGTTGTTAAAACTTGATTTACCTTTCTGCGTGATCAGATGTCATGTTTTACTTTTACTGTTTCTTTCCAGATCTCAATGAATGGTACTGTGCAAAGTCTGTGCTAGCTCTGGTGGACGGTGAGGTTTGGGATATGTATAAACCTCTCACTAAATCCTGTAATATCCAGTTTCTTACCTTCAAAGATGAAGATCCAGAAGAAGTCAATAAGGTCAGTAGACATTTATTTTCAGCGCTTTCATTCCTTCAGTTTAAGCTATATAACACAGATGTTTTACCTTTGATGGAAAGCACACACTTGTTAGCGATATGACTGTTTGGTTTGGGTACCCTACACCTTTTGAAATTAGTTTAACCCTTTGTGCTTGGAGGACATTGAAGTCTATGTGCTCAGAGGTCACGGCATAGAGCAGTGTTTCTCAATTTTTTTTTCCAGTTAAGGCTCCCTTTGAAATTTTGCTCAAGGCATCCCATTATAAAATATGTAAAACTTTTAGTTTAGTTTTTTTTTTTTTTTTCATAACACAGCAGTATCCACACACGTAGAACACCCAACATTAGAGGTGATTTATTCTTAAAAAGCAGATACACTTTTGCACTCTGGTACTGACTGGCATTCCACCATTTGTCTTCTCCTTCACTCAGCTAATGTGACCCCCAGTGCTGATGAAGAAGGGCAGGGGAGGAGCAAACAAGGATGCTGTGCAGTTGCCCAACATCCTACTTGTTAACCAATGTTTTCAAATGGTTGCTAGGGTACCGGCGGCTGACCCACACGCTGCCCAAGGTTATAATGCTGCACAATGAGAACCTGTGGCTTTGTGTAACAAGAAGGCAGGCTTGAGCCGCCTGCTAGCTTGTTGACAGTTTTTGGGCAATTTTTAGGCATTTTGCCAAGGCACCCATGAAGCATCTTGAGGGCACCTTGGTTGAAAAAGGCTGACCTAGTTGCCTAGACCAGTGTTTCTCAACCTTTTTTCGGTCAAGGCACTCTAAAAAATTATAGACTGTCCCGAGGCACCCTTTAAAATTATGCACAGTCTTGAGGCACCCCATTCTAAAATGTGAAAAACTATTCTAATAGCTTTATATAACACCGCAGCATCCACACATGTAGGACTCCCAGCATTAGAGGTGATTTATTCTTCCAAAGCAAATGCACGTTTGCTCACTGCTACTGACTAGTATTCCAGTGTTTCTCTTCTCCCTCAGTTTTTCTCCATCACTGAGCTAATGTGAACCCAGCACTGATGGAGAGGAGCAGGGGAAGGTCAAACTAGGTTGCTGTGCAGGCAGCTGACATCCTCCTCATCAACTGATGATGTCATTTGTTGTCAGGACGTTGGTGTCTAGAAGGTTGTAATGGCGTACAATGAAAACCTGTGGCTTTGTGTAACTAAAGGTCAGGCTTGTTCCATCCGCTGGCTTGTATACAAGTTTTGGGCAATTTTTAGACATCTTGCCAAGGCACCCCTGAAGAAACTTCAAGGCACCCCAGATGAGAAAGGCTGGCCTAGACCAAAGGCGGCCGTCAGTATGAATTTGGTTAACTTGATTATAAAGCTGTGACTAATTTGCCTACCTAAATCCGTTTTTTACTTTTTTTTTTTTTTTAATAGAACATAAGGATTTTATTTGACGTTTTAATAGTGTTTTTCTTTTATTTTAGGCTTACAAATAGTAAGTAACATATGTAAATGAAAAAAATTTATCATATTATTTTAAAACTATTTTAAATATCTTGATTAAATAATGTTTTGTTGATTACAATTACACACTGCCATCTTTAGGCTGCAGAGACCTTTCTTCACATTAGTTTATTTATTTTAGTCAGTTTTTTCCCCTCTGTTTTCACCTGGTGATCTGGCCTGTAACACATCTCTTGTATTCTAGTGCCCACACTCTGGACGTAGGAGCAGCAGAGATACCTTTGGGCAGCAGCACTGTTAATCTGTGGAGAAGGTGCTGTTAGATGTGCTGTCAGATTTAGATACAATAACAAACTGAAGCCAAACTTCAGCTAACACTTTATAAGCAGTTACAGCAACAGTTTTTTTTTGGGGAGATAAATGTTTTACATAATTAAAAGGTGATCATTGTATGCACCCCTGTCAGTGGTAAATGATTTGTCTCAACCCCCTAACTGCCACATCTGCAGGACAAGTTGTTCTGTTGAAAAACAAGACCTACTGGCAGGATCATCAGGTGATAATAAAGGAAAGCCAACCTTAGAAAGAAAACTAATGCAGCCATCATATCTAGGAGCTGATAAGCTGCAATATAATAAAAAT
Organism: Staurois parvus; assembly: GCF_062004578.1. Lineage (NCBI taxonomy): Eukaryota > Metazoa > Chordata > Amphibia > Anura > Ranidae > Staurois > Staurois parvus. Next base: position 251,567 of record NW_028318784.1, read on the forward strand.
GTTATCTTTTTGGTTTAATACCACTTTTTTATGATTAAACTCTTCAGCTTGCATTTGTTCAAAGCTTGCATTGTGAATACATGATTGCTAACCACTCTAATTTGTTTAAAAACATTAATGAAGGCTAATGCTATCAGTGACTGCCAGGTTTGACAGCTAGTGGCCTAATACAGTATAGTGTTAAATGGATGGTGTAAATAGATAGAGGCTGCCAGTGCTGACTCTTGAGGGCCAACAGTAATTTAGATAGGACAGGCTTTCCACCCTATCCATTCATCTGTGCCCCCTTAGAGTATTTGGTTCCTGGGTTTCTGCCGCTTCTGTAGGCAAGAGATTGTCATTTGATCTAGATATTTTTTATCTCTTTCTTTCCCACTTCTTTCTTTTACGTCACATCAAGGTCCTCATCCACAGTATATATTGGAAGGCCATGTTGGGCCTGTTTGTGAATGCAGATCTAGGGGTCTGTTCTGTCTGCCTCAGTAGGAGAAAGTAGTACCTGATTCATATTAGACACACTAATTCTCTCCTTTTTCTCCATAATCGATAAAACAGGCAGAATGAATCAGACCTCCGGTGAGATTGCTCCACTATAAACCCCTCTTCCACTAAGCCTCCCTTTGTGCCGGTTATTGGCTAGGGGCTCCTAGGGCCTTGTTTGGACATGTATTTATATGCTGATTTAGGGACATTGGACCAAAAGCTGATTTTAGCTCTCAGACTAGGAGCAAGAAGACATGTAAGGAAACCGCTCTTGATTTCAGATGAGTCGGGTAGATGTGCTCAAACATACAGTATGTGCTTCTTAATTTTAGATTTCCTAATGGCAAATATGCACACCTGAGAGATATTTGTCTGAGCATATTAAATGATGAACAGGAGGAAACCAGCTACTCAATTAGTTCCTAATGCATTTGGAGGATTGGGGCTTTTCATTTCCAATGAACATCACAAACTGCAGCTATGGGTTACAATCTCGCCACACGCTAAGCGCCGCATTATTTACCAGCTATGTAGAACATCATTACTCTACATTGAATCTGTTGCTGGAAAGCTTTTTCTTCCTCGGCTTTCACAGTAACCGTTTCATACCAAAGTAAGGCCTCTTGCACATGGGCATAAAAAATTGCCAATGTTTAGGCCTTATGCATACTTGAGCTCAAAAATGCTGCTTTCATAGTCATCCCTCCATGTTAACCTATATGTATATGCACACCTAGGAGTTTAGAGACAAGGGCATTTAGAGGCAGAAAAAATAATCACTTGTGTATTCAGGAGAATGCATAAAAACCGTTAAAAAGCACCTACACACACATTAACATTAGGGGCATTTAGGCGTGTTCCTGTTTTTCCACATTAATGTATTATAATAGCATATAAAATTCTGTTCAGTAGAGTTCAGTTAACGCCAGATGCGGGAACACGCATACAAAAACGTGGCTTTTTACCACGTTTCTCCTGCTGCTAAAATCTATAGAATACAGTTTGCATGAAACCTTACATTCAGGATTTTGTTGACAGATCCTGAGTAAAATGTTCTGTAAAGTCCTTGTGTATACACACATATAGGTACATACACGTACAATTGTTTTTCATCCTCTTTTAGCTTCTAGTGTTACGATGTATACAAATATATGTGCATAAATTACCACACTGAAATGTTATTTTTTTTTTTTTTTTATAAATTTCTAGATCATGACTCTATACTCATTGCTGTATTAATGATCTTTACGCAGCTGTATTCTTTGTTCCATAGACAACAATGCACCTGTGTTCAGATCAATAAAAAACAATTTGACATTTAAAGTGGTTGTTAACCTCAGACATGAAATGTGAACAAAGCATATCCCTCTCTAGTGTGTACTTGTCTCATTTAAGAGCACTGTCATTTCTCTCTGCTGCTTTGTTCCTCTGCTATCAGCATGATTAATTTCTGACAAGTTTTTCTGACACCAAGAAAAAAATGGTGACAGAGGAGGGACCTCCATCACACAGCTTGTGACTGACAGCTTTAGCTTTGTGTCTCTTCCCTCAAGTCAGATCTCAGAGCTCTCCTCATTGAGCTTTTTAGTGTGTCATTTCAGCGGTCCACACCCTTTTTTCAGAACTCTGACAAGCTGTATGAATTCTGCACTTTGGATGTAGAGAAGAGATTGTTGCAGATAAATGGATACAGCTTGTGTAGGAGGATTTGTTTAATCTCTGTATATAACCTGAGACCAGTGACTTATATATAAGGGTTTACAACCACTTGAACTCTCATGTGCAAAAGTCTTAAACAATATGTAATGTGTAACATATTTTAATAATAGCTGAAAGAACCTCTTGTTACGATGTACACTATATTGCCAAAAGTATTGGGACACTCCTCCAAATCATTGAATTCAGTTGTCACCTCCAATCACCTCCATGGCCACAGATGTATAATATCAAGGACCTAGACATGCAGACTGCCTCTACAAACATTTGTGAAAGATTGGGTCGCTTTCAGGAACTCAGTGACTCCAAGCGTGGTACTGTGATAGGTTGCCACCTGTGCAATAAGTCCATCCCTGAAATTTCCTTGCTACTAAATATTCCACGGTCAGCTGTTAGTAGTATTATAACAAAGTGGAAGCAACTGGGAACCAGGGGCGGACTGACAACTCATGGGGCCCCCGGGCAATAGGGGATCATGGGGCCCCTGTGTCCTTGCCCAAACTCAAAAAAGCCTATGAAAAAGGTACCAGGGGCATCTCATGGGGCCCTCTACTGACCCCGGGCCCTCGGGCAGTGCCCGAGTTTCCAAATGGTCAGTCTGCCCCTGCTGGGAACAACAGCAACTCTGCCATGAAGTGGTAGGCCACGTAAAGTAACAGAGTGGGGTCAGCGCATGCTAAAGCGCACAGTGCGCAGAAGTCGCCAACTATCTGCTAATGTATCTAAAAACCTCCAAACTTCGTCTGGCCTTCAGGTTAGCACAACAACAGTGCGTAGAGAGCTTCATGGAATGGGTTTTCATGGCCAAGCTGCTGCATCTAAGCCTTACATCACCAAGTGCAATGCAAAGTGTTGGATGCAGTGGTGTAAAGCATGCCGCCACTGGATTCTAGAGCAGTGGAGACGTGTTTCTAGAGTGGCAAATCACGCTTCTCTGTCTGGCAATCTGATGGACGTGTCTGGGTTTGGCAGTTGCCAGGAGAAGGGTACTTCCTGACTGCATTGTGCCAAGTGTAAAGTTTGGTGGAGGAGGGATTATGGTTTGGGGTTGTCTTTCAGGGTTTGGACTTGGCCCCTTAGTTTCAGTAAAGGGAACTTTTAAGGTGTCAGCATACCAAGACATTTTGGACAATTTCATGCTCCCAGCTTTGTGGGGACAGTTTGGGGATGGCCCCTTCCTGTTCCAACATGACTGCGCACCAGTGCACAAAGCAAGGTCCATAAGGACATGGATGAGCGAGTCTGGGGTGGAGGAACTTGACTGGCCTGCACAGAGTCCTGACCTCAACCCAATAGAACACCTTTGGGATGAATTAGAGTGGAGACCTTCTCGTCCGACATCAGTGCCTGACCTCACAAATGCATTTCTGGGAGAATGGTCAAACCTTCCCATAGACACTCCTAAACCTTGTGGACAGTCTTCCCAGAAGAGTTGAAGCTGTTTTAGCTGCAAAGGGTGGGCCAACTCAATATTTAACCCTACGGACTAAGACTGGGATGCCATTAAAGTTCATATGCGTGTAAAGGCAGGCGGCCCAATATTTTTGGCAATATAGTGTATCTAAACCCAAGAACAATTTTGTTTATATGTTTATGCTTACCAGTGCTATGTGCTCTGATTCATTATGTTTTTCCATAGTTTTTCTGGTGTTCAGTGTGCAGTATTTCTAAATCACTGAAATGCATAGTAAAGCAGGACCTCCCACTTAGCAATCAGCTTGAAGTAGGCCAAAGTGATCTGTTCTCAGTATCTGCAGAATAAAAAGAGATGAGGATTTCCCCAAAGTCCTTGACATATATTGTATACTTGACAAAGGGGCTGTTTTTTCACTGACTCTTCCTTCTATTAGCTGTGGGAACCCTTTTGAAAGTTTTTCAGGGTCCTATGTTACAAGTAATACAAGAAATACAGGTGAGCAAATTCAGATGGAATTACCAATGATTATTTGCCAAATACAATTACCTCTAGCAACCAATTCATTTTAGTGTGATGTAATCAGTCTATCTGTTTACCATAGCATATTACCTTTCATATATGAATTTTCTTTGCACCATTTCGCCAGATAAGCCTGTATTAACCAGGTAATGCTAGTAATGGGATTTCTAATTCTTTTCTCCTGGGTTTCAGGCATATTGGCGTTCTTGTGCAGCAATACTGGGATATGTGTTAGAACAGGCTTTCAAAGAGGATTACATGGTGAATCTTGTTAGAGCTCCAGAGATACCAGGTGAGGTTTTCATTTTTTTTTTTTTTTATTGAAAATGTTATTAAAAGGATACCTAAAGGCAAGTCTTCTACGTGTGAATCAGAAGGGTAGAGGGTAACATATGAAAACTATATACACCTCTGTGTTTTTGAAAGTCAGGAGGTGAACTAAACAGCAACAGAGTGACCTCCAGGTTCTGCAATCTATGCTTTCTGTGACATTAGGTATTTACAAAGCTTTCTCATTTTAGCTCTTTGTTCCATATTTTGTTTGCTGTGTGAATTTTGCTTAAACAATAAATGCATTTTTTTTATCCCCCCTTCCAGATGAATACTTAAAGCGGAACTTAACCCAAAAGGGGAAGTTCCATTTTAAGTCCTCCGACCCCCCCCCCCCTTTACTTAGTTTGGCATGTAATCTTTTTTTGGAGGGAGCAGGTACCTAGGTTTGACAGGCAATCTAAGCGGAAGTTCTCCTTTCCTTTTCCCTTCCTGCAGTCTTCTAGGAAACATCACAGGTCCCAGAAGACTGCAGGACCATTCACAAAGCGCAGCACGGCTTGCACATGTGCAGTGAGCAGCCAGCTGGGAAGCTGCAAGCAGCACAGTCGACTGCCCACAGTTAAGATGCCGGTGCTGGGAACCCGAAGACTAGTGAAAGAACTAGCCTGGGTGAGGACAGCACTGGATCCATGAAGAGGTAAGTGTCCTATTATTACAAGTCAGCAGCTACAGGATTTGTAGCTGCTGACTTTTATTTGTCTATTTTTTACAGAGTGGAGAACTGCTTTAATGAGACATTCAGTGCCGCAAGTCCTAACTGTATCTGTACAGTAGAGCCCCACAAACATTTATGCAGAAATCTACAGGGCTTGTCCTGAAACTAAATTTTCTTTAGAGTAGAGAATACAGTTCTCTGTCAGCATGCTGTAGAGAAAGAGCCTTGCTCTCTGTGTGGAGCAGTGGTCTCACTGAAGAGGTCTGACACAGCTGACTAATCAGGAAATGTTCTGCTTCATGCTGACTGGAGAGCGCTAGTTCTGACTTGAGGCATGGGTCTCTGCAGAGAGATCACGACTTCCCCACAGAGGGCAAGAGTTGCTCTCAACAGCATACTGAAAGGGGACAGGCTTTTCTACTCAGGCTGTGACTTCTTTTAGGAAAGAAACAAACGTTAAAGACTTTGCACACCTTTTGTTTAGCAGTGTATTTAACTGATTTTAAATAAACGTTCAATTAGGCTTTACCACTTTTTTTTTTTTAGACCTCTTCTGAAAATACTATTTGCTTGGTTGTCCTTGGGGCACTTTAGCTCTGTATGTTTCCCTTTACTGATCTGGAACAAATATAGAGCTGAGCAATTTCCTCACTGATATACACTATATTGCCAAAAGTATTGGGACACTCCTCCAGATCACTGGGTGTAGATATTCCAATCACCTCCATGGCCACAGGTGTATAAAATCAAGCACCTAGGCATTCAGACTGCTTCTACAAACATTTGTGAACAAATGGGTCGCTTTCAGGAGCTCAGTGACTCCAAGCATGGTACCATGATAGGTTGCCACCTGTGCAATAAGTCCATCTGTGAGTTTTCCTTCCTACTAAATATTCCAAGGTCAAATGTTAGTGGTATTATAACAAAGTGGAAGCAACTGGGAACAACAGCAACTCAGCCACGAAGTAGTAGGCCACGTAAAATGGCAGAGCGGGGTCAGCGCATGCTGAAGCACACAGTGCACAGAAGTCGCCATCTGTCTGCAGAGTCAATAGCTGAAGACCTCCAAACTTTGTGTGGTCTTTAGATTAGTACAACAACAGTGCGTAGAGAGCTCCATGCAATGGGTTTTCATGACCAAGGAACTGCATCCAAGCCTTACATCACCAAGTGCAAAGTGTCAGATGCAGTGGTGTAAAGCACACCGCCACTGGACTCTAGAGCAGTGGAGACATGTTCTCTGGAGTGACGAATCACGCTTCTCTGTCTGGCAATCTGGTGGATGTGTTCTGATATGGTGATTGCCAGGAAAACGGTACTTGCCTGACTGCAATGTGCCAAGTGTAAAGTTTGGTGGAGGGGGGTTTATGGTGTGGGGTTGTTTTTCAGGGGTTGGGCTTGGCATCTTAGTTCCAGTGAAGGGAACACTTAAGGGGTCGGCATACGAAGACATTTTGGACAATTTCATGCTCCCAACTTTGTGAGAACCTTTTGGGGATGACCCCTTCCTGTTCCAACATGACTGCTCACCAGTGCACAAAGCAAGGTCCATAAAGACATGGATGAGCGAGTCTGGGGTGGAGGAACTTGACTGATCTGCACAGAGTCCTGACCTCAACCAAATAGAACACCTTTGGGATGAATTAGAGTGGAGACTGCGAGCCAGGCCTTCTCGTCGTACATCAGTACCTGACCTCACAAATGCGCTTCTGAAAGAATGGTCAAACATTTCTATAGACAACTCCTATACCTTGTGGACAGCCTTACCAGAAGAGGTGAAGCTGTTATAGCTACAAAGGGTGGTCCAACTCAATATTGAACCCTACGGACTAAGACTGGGATGCCATTAAAGTTGATGTGCATGTAAAGGCAGGCATCCCAATGCTTTTGCCAATATAGTGTATGCTTATGCCAGGCCCCACACTCCCTTTCCCATACACTTCCTGCACTCTCCAATATACTCTGTAAGGGTCCTCCTGTGATGGACACTTCTGGCAGCCAATAGGCAGTGTCAGCAGTAAGCAATTCTTCCACACAAAGGAGAGCCTTTCACACTACAGATCGGAAGAGAAAAGAATTGGGGCTCTGCCTATCACATGACTACAATTTTTAGATAAGTAGCCAGGGTTTTTTTTAGACTTTAAACTGAAAACACTGGATATTGACCAGGGATAGGTGGAGTGGAAAGCGATTATTTTATTTTCTGGAGATGAACTTTAAGGACTGCTGATAGAAGTTCAGGCCTTATGGAAAGTCTGTAATTTTAATCAGATCAGACTTGACTCCTAGGGGTGTGTTTATCAATGATTCTCTGGTGAAATTTGACTAGTGCCAAAAAAGCTAAATTCACCCAAGTAAGATTTGACAGTATTGCCCAGAATTTTCTCTTAGGATTCGTTCTGTTTATTATGTGACATTAGCTGGGTGAGTTTGTTAGTTCACATTTTGCCAGGATGAATCTTGATTGTACAGGAGAAACAGTTTTTTCACTTTTGGATAAATCTTTGTGTGAATGTTAACCGCCTCTCACCCGCCATATAGTCCAATGACGGGCGCAAGGTGGTTCTCTCGTTCTGGGAGGACGTCATATGACGTCCTCCCATTCTCACCGCGCTCCGGAAGGAAAAGAAAAAAAAAAGAAAAAGCTCCTAGAAGCTGAAGCTCAAAAAACGCTAATAGCTTGGACACATATGATAACACTATTTAGCTTCTAGGAGTTTAAAAAATCGCTAGTCTGCATGGAGCCTTAAACTGATGGTTCAATCGGGCTTCAAATGTATTTTCGTTCTAACAATACACACTTCATAATCCTGCTTTTACCTACGGTAGAACCAGATGCCTTGTACCTACGGTAGGACCAGATGCATTGTACCTACTGTAGGACCAGATGCCTTGTACCTACTGTAGAACCTGATGCCTTGTACCTACTGTAGGGCCAGATGCCTTGTACCTACTGTAGGACCAGGTGCCTTGTATCTACTGTAGGACCAGATGCCTTGTACCTACGGTAGGACCAGATGCATTGTACCTACTGTAGGACCAGATGCCTTGTACCTACTGTAGAACCTGATGCCTTGTACCTACTGTAGGGCCAGATGCCTTGTACCTACTGTAGGACCAGGTGCCTTGTATCTACTGTAGGACCAGATGCCTTGTACCTACGGTAGGACCAGATGCTTTGTACCTACTGTAGGACCAGATTCATTAACTTTTTTTTTTTCTCAACTCCTAACATTAATTACTCATGTACAGCAGCAAAAGACAGAAATAGATGTGGACATGAAATAATATGTGAGGTGCCTAGGCTGTGTTAATTAGTGCGGTTATTACAGTGCGTTAATGAAAACAAGGAATTGTAATGACTTGGTAATTAGAGGGGTAGTGTAAGGTGGGCAGTGCCAGGGAATGGAGATTGCATATTGTGATCTCTCATTACACAGCCTCTACCCAGCATCTGTCATAATGAGACCTCAGCCTGGCTCACTTCATAATTAAATGTGCACGTTGTTTGTGTATTTCCAGCATGGTGAAATTCCTCTCTGTAATTGTCACTTTTCATATTGTTGACATGATTGGGGTCACAAACTCATTTTTCTTTTTTTCCTTCTGTTTGGCATAACAAGCTGTTTGTTCTTCCATACAACTCTTCTGACTCCTATATCAACTGCATAGAAAGTGTGGATCGTGTTATCTGTCGCTTCCGCTCTGTAGAGCAGCCATTTTGTGTCCATTGCCATTATGTATGCAAATACAATTTATTGGTGATGTGACATTATAGCTGTTTACACCTAATCATTAAAGTGGCTGTAAACCTCAGACATAAAATATGAACAAAACCTATCCCTCTATAGTGTGTACTTGTCTCAATTAAGAGCACCACCGGGGAGATTTACTAAAACTGGAGAGTAGAGAATCTGTGCAGGTCTGCAGAGAAACAAATTATTTTCCAGGTTTTGTTCTCAAAGCTTAATCAAACAAACTATGGTTAGACGTTGGCTACAATGTACAGCTGCACCAGATTTTGAGTGCTCCAGTTTTAGTAAATCGCCCCCTAAGTGTCATTTCTGTCTGCTGCTTCATTCCTTTGCTATCAGCATGAATCACCTCTGACAAGTTTTCCTGACACCAAGAGAAAAAATGGTGACGGGGAGGGACCTCCATAAGATTGACATCCTTGGCTCTGTTCATGTGTGCTTTGTGAAGGAGGAATGTGTTCCTTCCCTCTTATCAGCTCTCAGAGCACTCTTCACTGAGCTCTGCAGTGTGTAAATTCAAATTAAAAAAACTGCATATAGACAAGTACAATTTATGTAGGAGGATTTGTTTCATCTTTGTGTATCACCTGAGGCCAGTAACCTCACTGGGTATATGTAAGGATTTGCAACCACTTTAGCCTCTTTCTGCCTGCCGTACACATATATGCGGCCTCTAGGCAGTTGGGCTTTAACGTAGAGAGGCCACATATATGCGTCCTAAATGCTCACTCACAGCACAGTTACCGGCAGGTACCGGAAAGCTCCCGACGACTACTTGCAATCAGGAGCTTTCCGATCATGTGACCCCGTCACATGATCAGAACGCTCGCCTCCACCTCCCAGCATTTAGAACCTCTTAAACAGCTGGGAGGCGGCAGCAGGAAGCAGTAAAAATCTACGTCATGCATACACTAGGACCGCTATTGTAAAAAGTGATGTATTCTGATAACTGTATGCAGCTAATACTTGTAACTATTGCACACAGGACCTTAAAAAAATTTCTCTTAGAAGCTCTCCTCCTGGCAGCAGTGTTTTTGCAGAAACAAAACACCTGACGCTTGTAAAAGTATCTAACACTTTTAACAAGCATTTAGGCGCGTTTAGTAGCATCAAGCGCTTGGGTGTTAATTCAGTTCATTGGCCAGAATGATAATTTTTTCTGGCTATTGAAATGGATTAATGTTCAAGTGCTAAACATGCCTAGTGTTAAAATGCATTTAGATGCGTCAAGCGATTTTTCTGCCAAAACTGTGCTGCTCCTGGATGCATTGGCCCTGGGATTTTTTTTTCCTGCTGGTAAACGTTACTGCTACTAAAAGCTTCTAAAAGTGTGCGTGGACACATAGGATAACATAGAGGGCCATTTGGAAGCAGTAAAAAAAAACAAAACAGCCTGATGCCCCTAAAAGTGGCTGCAAAAACATCCTGTGTGCATGAGACCTTAGTATACAAACAAAATGTATAATTTTATCCTCATTTGTATGCTGAGCAAGCATAATGATGGAGTTGGGACACTGCGACATTGCTAGGGGAGGTTACAACAGTTAAACTATATCTAAACCCCCCCAAAAATGTAAAATATTGCATCTTACCATTCCTTTGATGTGGTGTCTGCATTAGTTTCTGTATAGAATATAATTGTTATTTTTTCTTCTTTCATTTATCATTTATTTTTCACCTTATAATCCTGTGAATAGCAGACTTCCTGTCCCTGGACTTCAAACATGTCTTCATCTTCGTCACATGTAAAACGGGGAGATTAGTATTTTATCGAAAAAGATATTTATGTTTTTGTTTTCAATGCTGCTCTCAGGAAGTGACAAGAACACTGTATTTCTGGCAAGATAAGCAGGTATTTTCTGTGCTTGCTGAGCCTGAGAAATGAAAAATAATGCAGCCATCACATCTAAGGACTGGTAAACTGAAATATATTAAATTTATTTCCTTTTTTTTTTTTTTTTTTTTTTTGTTCCCATGTTTTTTTCCAAAGTACACTTATCATTTTTTGCCCACATTCTTCTGCCTACTTGCCCACAGCCTGCTGCAATGTTTTCATCCTGCCCATAAGTTATTCAGTGTTGTGGCTGAGCCTGCTCAGTAGATGCTCATAAACTCCTATGGGACTGCCTGCTGAGGCAGGATATACTTGGGACAAGGTTCCATAGAAGTCTTTAGGCACTGCATAAGCTTTGTGAGCACAAAGAAGATATCTTAATCATACAGTACAGATAAAGGATATTTGCAGACCCTGGATTATTGGCTGCTACCGTAAGGTAATTGGACACTCATAAAGCTTTGTTGGACTTGCCCTCTGGGTGTACTCCTACAACCCTACACCACTCTGTAGCACCTCTGTTTTTTGCTAGTGTCCTTAGGTGATTGTTATCTTCTCCCTTACAGAGGAATCATTGTATGCCCAACAAGTTTATTATTTTATCTTGAATCAAGCCACCCTTACAGCACCCTCTGCTTCCTTGGGATCTTAATTTGGTTCTCTTTGTCTTGCATAAACCACCATTTGAACCGATTAGGAAACTTTGCATGATCTCTCCTACAACGTGGCCTTCCGAAATGCTATTATGTCTGTCAGACTTGTTTCTTAATTGGCAGCTCTCTCTTGTAGGGAGCTATTTCTGATTCTTCACAAAGACAAAGTGATCCTACGCCCAGGAACTACTGTTCTATCCAAAGTGGTATCTACCTATCACCCTAAAGAAGACAGTCCTTCCCTCTTTGTGTTCTGATCCAAAGTACCCCAAAGAGATTGCTCATCATTGTCTGGATTTGGAGCTGTCAGAGTCTATCTGAAAGCTACAACTTCTTCCAGAAAGATGGTCTCTTTGTCCTGTTGTCAGGGCCTTGTTAAAGGAAATCTAGTATTGCCAGGTGGATAACCCATCTCCTCTCAAGAGCTTACACTCAAAAGAAACACCTCCAGCACTCTTACATGCTCAGATCGGTGAGGCTTCCTGGGTACTCTGACAGACCGCCTCTGTTGCCCAGCTTTGCATGGCCACCGCCTGGCCTTCAGTTCATACCTTCTTCAAGTACCTGGTGGATGTCCAGTCTTTTGCGGATGCAGCTTTTGCCCGCAGTGTTCTCGCAGCAGCACTGCTGACCGTTGTTATTGAGCCTGTTGGTACTGTTTTATTTGCCTCGTTGTTGTCCACCCTTTTATTCCTTGAACTTCACCCAAAAGGGTTTGCCAATTCCCCCCCCCCCTACCCCCCAGTGTCACATTTGGCACTTTGTGGGCAAGAGGAGAGAACACATACCTGGTTTCGGTAGGTACTTGGTCCCACTTCCGGTCAGATGCGCCACGGCGATCTGAGCCAGAAGTTCGGCCCCCTGTCTTCCCCTGCAGCCATCTGGGACACGTCACAGATCCCAGAAGACTGTGGGACCATTCACAAAGCGCAGCGTGCTTCGCGCATGTGCAGTAGGTAGCCGGCTGGGAAGACGCAAGGCTTCACTTACAGTTTCCCTTACTGAAGATGCCTGAACCTGCACCCAAAGCTGATTGAAGAATCAGCTCTGGTGAGGACATCGCTGGATCCCTGGACAAGCAAGTGTCCTTATAGTAAAAGTCAGCAGATACAGTATTTGTAGCTGCTGCCTTTTATTTTTTTGGGGGGGAGCCTGGAGCTCTACTTTAAGCACACCTAGTATTTTTACAGAGAATTCTAAATAAGGGCACGTGGAATGAAAGAATTAAAAAGTACATGCAGTATGCTATGCTTATTATACATGCTGTACTAACCAGGTACACTTCTAAAATACAATATTATTACTATAGTGGCCCTTTTAACTTGGGGACATATTATCTGACGCTATGTCTGCTTTAAAGAAAAATATACAGGTTTTGTTGTATAGATTGCTTTCCCTGGAAATAGAGGATTCTTCAGCAACAAGCTGCAAAGTACCAGCAGATAAAGAAATGGTTTGTGTGGTGTAAGGATAGAGAGAGCTGTGAATAGCTCCCAGCAGTCTCATCCACTAGAAACATTACACTGCTCAGGAATGGTAGTATTGTCCTTTATATTTTATTGGCTGTGCTAATGTAATAAGAGCCTGCCAGGCCACACTGCTTTCATGCTTATTCGGTTAAGCAGATCTTTCCTTAATACTGTGCCAGAGACTGTCTCTTAAAGTGACACTGGAGTGAGAGTAAAGTGCCCAGCTTTGGTTGAAGAATGAAGACCACCCATTCCTCCATCCCCACTCTATAAACATGTACAGTATATCTGAATCAGGAGGAAATAAACAACCTTGCTTGCCTCTATCCTTGAGACATGTCCTTCATACTCTTCTTTTTTTTTTTTCTTACAAATTCTTTATTTAAGAGTAAAGTATCCAACAAACCATGTCAGTAAAACGGGCATTGACCAAAGCCATACAGCTTACAACATAAAAGTCGTATGTATAAAAGCAGCATTTCCAGAGAAGCACAATAATAAAGTATGGTTGTACAAAACATTAACCACTTCAAGTCCGGACACTTTAACCCCCTTCCTGTCCAGGCCAATTTTCAGCTTTCAGTGCTATCATACTTTGAATGACAATTGCGCGGTCATGCAACACTGTACCCATATGAATTTTTTAGCATTTTTTTGAGACAGATAAAGCTTTATTTTGGTGATATTTATTCACCACTGGGATTTTGTTTTGTAACTGAACTGTAACTGAAGAAGTCCAAACAATTTTACATTTTTTTAATATTTTTTTTTTTACATACTGTCACTTTAGCAGTACAGTGTCACCATGGTGACACTGTACTACTTGTGGGGGGCGATGAAGATTTTTTATTTTTTTTTTACACTGATTGCTTTTACATCCATAAAGACTGTAAATGCAATAATTTCTCCTCCTATCTGGCTGCATTTTTGCAGCCTTTCAGAACTACTGTGTGAGCTGTGATTGGTCACAGTTTGTCACATGGTACAAGGCTGTTGTGAATAGCCTTGTACCATGTGACCTCTGTGATCATTCACAGATTTCACACGTAGTAAGCAATGATGTCAGAAGTGACATCTTGCTTACTACTCTGCATGTGATCACTGATTGACCAATCAGTGATCACATGATCAGGACCTCGCACAGAGGTCCCGTATGACGATCGGCGTTCCACTGTGTCCAGAGGACACAACGGGCACCGGATCGCGGTGCTGCGCACTCCCAGGGAGCGCGCACAAGCAGGGAGTGGGGAGGCCTTTCATAAACGGCCACCCGACCCTGCACTGCCACCGTCTGGCCGTTTATATACAACGGCCGGACGGGAGGTGGTGAAAGAGGGGACCGCACCGGGGCAGGAAAATACTTGGCTATTTTTGTCCTGCCTGTTGCCTGGGTCCCTGTTCCCCCACCGCCAATTTGAAAATATCTGTGATACATGCGCTTCATCTCGCAAGTGCACCTCAGGACATTACTGGCATCTGTTGGGGGAATACACCCTTTCCCAACATTTTGCAGGACCTTGGGGAAAAGATTTTTTTTCCCTCCGCAAATGAATGCAATTATGTATGGCATTATTATGACATCATGCACTTTATGTAGTGCATGCGCAGTATAAAAATACTGCTTTATCTTACGATTTAGGTATGGGATTTCCCTGAAGACAACGATGACATTGCTTTCCCAAGGGACATCTGTGCGGCCAGGGCAATGTCACCACTGCCTTCAGGGAAACCAGAAAATACCAGCGAAGAAAGGAAAGCAGAAAAACATTTACAAAATCCCTCAAACCTTGACACTCCTTCCTTGGTTTTAGAGCCCAATCCTACTTCTATTTTTATGCAGTATAGCACATTCAGTTTAAGTATAGTTCACATTCTTTCCTATGTAGCTAGGTTACATCTATGCATTATTACCCTATTGAAATGGGATTGAAGAGTTGATAGCATTGGTAGAGAAATCCCTACTGTTTCTGTCTTGGATTGTCACTTGTTTTTGCAGTAAAGAATGTAAGTGTCATAGAATCTCATGGCCTTGTTCACATGAGCTTTAGCTTATATCATTTTGGAAATATTAAAAAGATTTTATTAGTAGTGGTGACTGTCAGTTTTATCAATTTACTAGCCAGCTTTATGGCTTGTTTGCACACAGCAGCCTATGGCACTCTTGAAAGGTGGCTGGGAAACCATTTGTCACCTCCTTACTGACTGTTTTAACCCCGAAAGGCCCACAGCACCATGCCACAACTGCTGCATTGCATGTAGTTGCAGGGCGGTTAGCTCCATGGCCCTTTTCACTTGAATGGGTCACATTCAGCAGTGGTAGTAGCTGCTGAATGGGACATGGGTTACAATTTTTCCCACGCCATGTGTATGGGGGAAAGCAGGGGCAGTAAAATGTGTAAATGAGCCCCTAATAGGCAGAACAACCACTTGAAGCTTGCTGTTACCATCTTGTTTAACCACTTGCCCTCCTGAGGATTTACCCCCCTTCTGACCAGGCCATTTTTTTGTAATATGGCACTGCATTATGTTAACTGACAATTGCACGGTCATGCAACGCTGCACTCAAGTGAAATTTGCGTCCTTTTTTCCCCACACATAGAGCTTTCTTTCGGTGGTATTTGATCGCCTGTGCGGTTTTTATTTTTTGCACTATAAGCAGTTTTGAGAAAAAAAACCCCAATATTTTTGACTTTTTGCTATTAAACATGTCCAGTAAAAACATTTAAAAAAAATCACATTTCCTTATAAATTTAGGACAAAATGTATTCTTCGACATGTCTTTGCTAAAAGAAAAAAAAAAATCCCAATACGTGTAAATTAATTGGTTTGCATGAAAGTTAGCGTTTACAAATGGCGGTATAGATACTGGAATTTAAAAAAAAAAATCTTTTCTTTTACTAGTAGTGGCAATCAGCAACTTATTGCGGGACTGCAGCGGGCATTCAGACACTGGGGGGAACTGATTTGGTGTCACTGACAATCCCCAGTGACACCAATACAGTGATCAGTGCTTCTAAAAGGACACTGACACTGTACTAATGGCACTGGGCAGGAAGGGGATAACGTGGAGCGATCAAAGTGTTAACTGTGTGCTGTTTTACTATGTGGGCTGTCTGTGTTTCACTGTAAGAACACTGCTTTGCCATGCAGAGCCATACAAAGCAGTGTGCAGGAGCTGACAGGAGAGATCTGTATTGTTTACATACAGGTCTCTCCCCCATCGGAGATGCTTGGCGATCACCGGGTGCTGGAGAGTAATCACCGGCCGGGACCCGGTGATTGACAGCTGGGACCACGAACACCCGGAACTGCAAAATCACTTATATAGACGTGATTTTTTGCAACCCTTGCCGCCCTTTAGCAGTATTTCTGCTATAGGGTGGAGGGGAAGCGGTTAACAAGACTGTTAGGATTTTTGTTTAACATTCCCATAGGGCTCTTTCATATTAGTGGTTGAGGGGTGGTAAAACACCACTGTTGAGCTGTGTTTTACCATCCCCCAAGTGTTCCCCTGTTTAGCTGCAGCAGCCAGGGGTGTACACATGCTGCAGCCTTGATGCTTTGCTTTGCAGCTGCAGCAAGGAATTTACCCCCTCTCTCAAGTGAATGGGGCAGTTCTGCAAGTGCCCTGCAACTGTGTGCAGTACATGCTGTTGCCATAGGCAAGTGCAGGGTTCAAGGTGTTAAAAAAGTGGTGATATGGCAATACTACAACGCCTCACCGTTTTTCAAATGCTCTCTGTAATCCAAACATGGATCACTCTTCAGAGACCAAAGCAAGTGTGAATGAGCCCTTAAAGTGACAAATCAAGTACAATTTACATGCGTCTCTACCAAAGGTAGTTTATTCCGAACAAGAAAACTTTTAATCCTGGAAGCTTCACACTGAGATGACTGTCTTGTATCTGTGTAATGAAAACAATAAGCGGCACGTTATTAAGAATTGATGAAATCTCTGACGAGAATGCAGAATTATGGGATGAAATGCCATACATTATTAATGAATAGCAGATTTACAAGCAGGATAAGCAACTTGCAACAGTGCCAGCTACATCTGCCATCCCCAAGCTCGTACTTTGAACACAAGAAGAATCTTGTGTTGTCGGTCTGTTGTAGGACACACAAAAAATGATCAAGGCATTTGAAATCATTTAATGCGAGCACTTTCTTCTCTTGCGACGGAGCTGCCCTTCCGTAAATAATTTCCACTGAAGAGGCTGAGATTAAAGCCAGAGTCGCCTGTAATTTAGGTTGCCGTTTTCTGCTATTATAGTATGAAAGCTTGGAATTGAGACACAAAAGAGTGACCTGATATTACCGGGAATGCTATTTTTTTGTGGGAACTGGTGACCCCAGTGAATCCGTTCTTCATCCTTCAGCAGTATACTGTACATAAAGCATTGTTTGAGAATCAATTTGTAAGCCATATTCCTGGGAAACTTTTAGGTGAAGATAGCAGATGTTTAAAAAGCATTTTAACCCTATTATTGTCAATGCCTTTATACTTGGCCACCAGGAATTTGGCAGCAGCATCACTGGTACCAAAGTGCATGAGCACATATACAATCGGTCAAAGTGCTCTATGAGGTTGGCTCAGCCTTGAATCTGAAAGTGTAAAGGGAATTTTTTTTTTTTATAGCAACCATGTCATACTTACCTGTTCTGTGCAGTGGTTTTGTGTCAATTGATGCACACAGCACGGCTCTGCCCCACCCGCCATTGTCTCCTCACAGGCTCCTCACATCAAGAGCCAATGGCTCCCACTGCTGCCTCCATGGCCAGAGAGATGAGAGCCGCTGCCCATGGACACAGTGCTGGATAGAGATCAGTCTCGGGTAAATATAAGAGGTGGCTAGGAGGGGGGGCTACACATAGGTTTTTTGTACCTTAATGCTTAGAATGCGTTAAGATAAAAAACCTTCTGCTTTTAGAATCACTGGAAGCTTAAAGTGGTTGTACAGGCTGAAAGTTTTTGCCTTCATATATTTTATGCATGAAGGTAAAAAACCTTCCACCTTAGCCCCCCCCCAATACTTATCTGAGCCTGATCTCGATCCAACGCTGTACGTGAATCCTTCCTCACTGGCTCAGAGACAGCAGTGGCCAGTGAGGAGGGATCGGGGGCAGGGTTGAGCTATGTTCTGTATATCTGTGGACAAACCGAGTTGACTCGGGAGCAAGCATGTGGCTCGCTATAGGCGCACTCAGCAAAAGGGGAGAAGCTGAAATTGCTAGCAAGGGACCAAAAAAGAGGAGGATCGGGGCTGCTCTGTGCAAAACCATTCCACCGAGCGGATAAGTATGACATGCTTGTTGTTTTAACCACTTTACAACCGGGCTATAGCCAAATGATCTCCGTGATCGCTGTGTCCTATCGACACTGCTGATCATGTGATGTGGTAAAATGCCAATCATAGCGGCCTTTTACCACGTGATCAGCTGTGTCCAATAACACAGCAGATCACCGGGTAAATGCAGTTGCTGGTTGTCGGCTGTACTTTCCTCAGGTTGCCACAGCGTGAGAAAAGTACTGCCGATAACCGGCAATTGTCAGAAAACAGAACGGTACTGATGATCAGTGCCCAGCAGTGCCACCCATCTGTGTTCATCAGTGCCTAGCAGTGCCCATCGTTGCTGCTTTCAGTGCAGCATAATCAGTGCTGCCTATCAGTTCTGCATATCCATGCTGCCTATCAGTACCCATCTGTGCTGCCTATCAGTGCAGCCTCATCAATGCACATCAGTGAAGGAGAAAAATTACCTGTTTGCAAAATTTTAAAATAGAAACAAAGAAACACTTTTTTTTTTCAAATGTTTTGCTCTTTTTTTTGTTTATAGCGCAAAAAATAAAAGTGGCGATTAAATACCACCAAAAGAAAGCTCTATTTGCGTGAGAAAAATTATAAAAATTTCATATGGGTACAGTGTTGCATGACCGCGCAAATAGCATTCAAAATGCGACAGCGCTAAAAGTTGAAAATCGGCCTGGGCAGGAAGGGGGTATAAGTGCCCGGTAGGCAAGTGGTACAAAAAAACCCCTTTAGTATCACTTTAATCTGCGTATAATTTGCCTTTTCTAGTTGCTGCTCTTCCCACTCATTTACATGCTAACAATGTTTTAAAATAAAATCCATTTTCATTACATGTCTTATTTTATATGCAGTCTGTGCTTCTCTATGTAATGCAGGCAGATTGTGGCTGGTGGGAGTGGCCTGTATGGTGCTGTAGATGGTTTCCTGAAAACATCACCACACCCTGTACTGCACTGCTTTTTTGAGCCCTTAGCCTGGACATAAGCAGTTGTCTAGCACTTGAGAGGCGTTATACAAATATAAATATTCACTTAAGGACCGGGCTTTTTCTGGCACTTTTTGTTCACTTGCAGCAATCCGTTTTTTAGAACCCCCAAACATTATTATTTTTTTTTTTTTCAAGCAGAGGCCCTAGAGAATAAATTGGTGGGTTTTGCAATTTTTTATGTCGCACAGTATTTGCACAGTGGTTTTTCAAACTAGTTTTTGGGAAAAAATACACTTAATAATGCAAAAAAACACAACACATAACCCTATTCTTTGTAAATTATAAAATATGATGTTACGCCAAGTAAATAGATACCAAACATGTCATGCTTTAAAATTGCAAAAACCCGTGCAACAGCAAGAAATGACGTAAATTAGGCAACGCTTTGATAGCCTTTACAGGTTACCACTTTAGATTTACAGAAGAGATCTGGTACTAGAATTACTGCCCTATTTGACATTCCCGGTGATACCTCACATGTGTGAGATGATTGGTGTTTTTGCGCATGAGAGGCGGATGTGTGTGTTCTCCTTTGCTTGCAAGCACGAGTGGATGGGGGCACTTATTTTTTAATTATTTTATTATTTGGTTTTTTTACACGGTTGCTTTAAATTTTTTTTAGCACTTTTATTGCTGTCACAAGAAATGTAAACATCCTGGTGACCGCAAAAGGCACCTGACAGGTACTCTTTATGAAGGGATCTGGGGTCTATAAGACCCGAAATCCCTCTTCTGCACTTAAAAGCATTCAAAACACCAAGATCATTGTTTTTGAATGCTTTTGAGTTTTTAAAAATGGTGCCGTTGACATCCTGGTAAACCGAAAATGATGACAGGTCATCGTTTCTGGGTTACCTTAGCGGAAAGCCGATCAAAGCCATTTCCAGCTTTGTTTGGATCTCCAACCAGCTGTCAGACAGGTTGACTGGTTGCTCAGATCAGCTGGTGGGACAGGAGAGCCCAAGCAAGCTGTGGAAAGCGGCTGGAGGGGGGACGTCCCCTCCCACTGCTTTTAATAGCGATCAAGAGGCTAGTTAGCTGCTCTGATTGCTATTACAAGAGAGCTGATTCAGAGGGTTCACCACAAGGTGCAAACCATTCATAAGCCTGAAGAATAGAAAAGCCACGTAAGACTTTGCCGAAAAACATCTAAAAAAGCCAGAGCAGTTCTGGAAAAGCATTCTTTGGACGGATGAAACTAAGATTAATCTATCCAAGAATGACTGGCAGCAAAAAGTGTGGAGGAGATTTGGAACAGCTCATGATCCAAAGCACACAACGTCATCTGTAAAACATGGTGGAAGCTGTGTGATGGCATGGGCATACATGGCTTCTAGTGGCACGGGTCATTGGTGTTTAATGATAATGTGACAGAAGCAGCCCGATGAATTCTGCAGTGTTTAGTGATATACTGTCAGCCCAGATTCAGCCAAATTCAGCAAAGTTGATTGGATGGCGCTTCACAGTACAGATGGACAATGATCCAAAACACACTACAAAAGCAACCAAGGAGCTTTTGAAGGAAAAGAAGTGGAATATTCTGCAATGGCCGAGTCAATCATCTGATCTCAACCCATTTGAGCATGCATTTCATTTGCTGAAGGCAAAACTAAAGGCAGAAAGAAAGCACAACTGAAGACCGCTGCAGTTAGAGCCTGGCAAAGCATCAGAAAGGAGGAATCCCAGTCTTTGGTAATGTCCATGGGTTCCAGACTTCAGGCAGTCATTCCCAGTAAAGGATTCTCAACAAAATATTAAAAATAAACATTTTATTTATGATTATATTAATTTGTCCAATTACTTTTGGACAATGGGATGGCTACTCTTGAAAAAGGGGGGATGGCTACTCTTAAGGTAAGGTAATTACTAAGGTATTTCCTAAACCCTTCCTGCATTTTGGATGTACATACCCTCAAATTAAACCTGAGAGCGTGCACTTTCAGCCCATATCCATTATATAACTATAGCTTGAATATGTTTTGGAAATAACTGGAAAAAAACTAAAATTGTTCCTGTGTCCAAATAAATATGGACCTAACTGTACATAGATAGAATACATGGATAGAATACCTTGTGTAATGCCCACATTGATGATAAGCCTCCTTGTTTAAAATAAGTAAAATACAGCAAATGAAAGTGGTAGGCCAGGACAAATAAAGCTAGGGAGGAAAGAGCTAGATGATGCTAAATATCCTTGAGCCAGGAAACTGGTCTGCATAGCTTTTAATGCACATCGTGAAAAAAATCTGAGTACACAATTTTAATACAGAAGAGGAGAGTAAAGGTAAGTCTGTGGGGTCCTTTTTTAAATGTGAAATTGGATAATGGGGGCTTTGATGGCGAGTCTGACTAGGAATATTGTAGTCCTGGTAAAACACTGTCTTTTTGGACTGAGTTTGAAGTAGTATCGGCCTCTTGCAATCCCTCCTAGCCTTCTTGTCTTAATTTGCATTCTAACTGTACGGTCTCACTTTATTTTGTAAAGCACTGTGCAAACTGTTGATACTGTATAACAATAGACTGAAATACAAGCGACACAGTCTTGACTATTAGACTTTGTAAGTTTCAAATTACATACAGAAAGTAAAATAAACATTTGTAAGAGTAGAGATGGACAGTCATCGTGTTACAGAGCACAATGACTATTCATCTCTACTCTTACAAATGTTTATTTTCATCAATATTAAAAAGTAAAAAAAGGAGTGGGGGAAATGTCACAGAAAATGTGTGTGTGTGTGAAAAGGTAAGTATAAGCTGGCCGGATTAAAAGGACAACTGACAACTGTGATTTAGAATGAAATAGTACAATATTCTGGGGGATTATATGCACTGGAGGTCATGGAGATGGGGGTAATCATTATGTTTCAGGATTATACAGCTTGGCATTTGTCCATGTTTCTAGTTGCGGGTGAAAGGAAAATAGGAAATATTGTAGAGCAAGAAGAATCCAGCTGAAGGATGAGGAAAGAAAAGAATAGTGGAAGAGAAGAGCAAAGGAATGAAGGGAAAGGGGAGAGAGAAGGGAAGAATATGAAAGAGGGGGGGAGGAAGCAATAGAGGGAATGGGGTGGGAGAAAGAGTAGTAGCAGGGACACCCCTGGGGCCTGACCAGGGGCACGGAAACCTCGGTTTTGTGGTGAGCTATTTCATGGTAGGTAAAGAGAATGATCTAGGTTCATATGGTCATTTTATTCCACCCATGGGGACCATGTATTGAGCATCATTAAAGTATATGTGAACCCTCAACTTTTAATAACAACTCATTCATGGTTGAATGACTGTTCGGGGGGGGGGGGGGAGGGGTTGTCAGCACAAGTCTGATCATTGAGCAGGCTGAGTTACTGTGCTGGGAGGGGCTTCTATTTTTCATCTAAGCATTGCTGCATTTCTCATTTTATCCCACTGAATTAAGTTGGAAATCTGCAGGACCCCTATTTTCATGCAAGAGGTGTATTCCCAATCATACTGCCTGCAAGCTTATTACTGTCATACTTACAAAAAGCAAGTTATTGCAAGTTTCTAATAACCACTAGTCATAGTCAAATGTTCCTGGGAAGCAGGAATTCTACTGGCTCGCCTGCATGGCAGCACATGACTCTGATGCAGAGTAAGTGAAGGTTTGGCTCCGATGTGAGGGAGAATCTGATAAAATGGAGGGTCCTCTAATATGTGAAGTTGATTTTATGAAGACGGTTGGCCCAGGCTCAGGCTCCCCACTTAAAAATAACATTTACAATTTTTGCATTTTATACTGGGAGGCCTCCAAATTTACCATGCATACAGGGTCCAGCGAATGTAAAAAGGTTGAGAAACGCTGAATTACACAAAACTCAATGGTGGATTGAGTGGATTTTCTGGCTTCTGTCACAGGGTTTATGTCATTGAATGCAACCAAAGGCAGAAATAAATGCCTTAAAACCCAACACAGGGAAAAGTAAAAGTCCTCCTTTGCAGTTGGACTGTGCCGACTCATTAATGTTCACATGTTGCTAAAAGCACTTTTACTTACCTGATCCTCTGCTTCTCCCAGCAGTCAGAGCTCCCCTACACTCTGACAGTGAACTGTCCCTTGGAATCTCCACATTCATTACAGGGTTTTGGTCCTTGCATCAGTATTGATGGCAATTGGGGCACCCGGCCGCAGGTTCCGGTCTAGTAATGTGGAGGACCCTGTGGGAATGGAAGATTGGTTTGAAATAACTACTTTACTTGATCCCCCTAGACATAAACAGGTAACCCTGTCATTGCGGGCACAGCCCCACTGTAAGGGAGGACTTTTACTTCTCCTGGAGTACATCTTTAGAAAGCTTGCATCCTCAAAACCATACATCTGCAGTTAATTCAGATGAATACAAAAAGCACATTTAAAGCATGCCCCCCCTATAGGGATTTAGATACTCTCTGAGTTGATAATCAGTAATTTTCCTCTGGGTACTCACAATTCAAAGACATGCAGGTAGCTTATTTGGTTATTGACCCCAGTATGTATGTGTGCAGGTAAGATAGAATCTTTTGGTTGTAAGCTCCTTGAGGGCAGGGGCAGAGTCTGGTGTGAATGTGAATATGAAAAGAGATCTGTGAAATTATCAGCACTATATCAATTCCTGTAATAAATAATATGTACTAAAATCTACAGTGTTCTTTCTTAAGAATGCTAATAGCCAGGTATATTTTGTAGATTTCTAGCCTTTTTGTCTGTAGAGTTGGCTTGAGCCTCTGTTGAAGTCTATTCCACATTTTCACAGATCTTACTGCAAAGAAGCCTTTCCACATGGGGAGGTTAAACCTCCTTTCCTGCAAAGGCAAAGAATAGGCTCCTCTTTTACAATGATTTTAAAGTGTTACTAAATCCAGGACTCTGCATTCACTGTATCTAGTCTCCCACAGTACACAGAACATGGAGATACAATGATTTAGTAAATATAAACAGCTGAATACATTTTATCATTAGCACTATATAGTAGTCTTGTGACTTCCATCAGTGTTCAGCAGAGCACTGGTTAAAGCTTGTAGGAGGTGGTTAAAGCTTGTCCTGTGAGGCTGCAGGACCCCCGACCCTCCGTCTGGACAGCACTTATTGGCAATGTGCTGATCACATGCCCTGTTCCAAGAAGAAAAAAAGTCTCTAGCAATGCACACCAAACTGAGCATGTGCAGCTTGCCCCCAAGGCTTTGTACTATCAGCATATGGATTGGGGACTGTAGAAGAGGAGGATCGGAGGTGACAGGGTCAAACATCCTTTTTACACAGTGCGGAGTAAATTAACCCCTTGGGTTCCAAGGTGAGTATAACAAGCATGGTTTACTGCATATACAGACTGATTTTCCTGTTGTGGGTTTAGTAACACTAAAGTAAACAACTTGGAAACATTTCCAGATCCTGGGTCTCACTTGTTACCTCAATGTTCTTCTCTTCACACATTTTGTTGCTTTAAAAAAAAAAAAAAAAATCTTGTTTTCCATTCTGCTCATTCCAGAGTCTTTCTAGTTAAACCACAGCTGCTTTTTTTTTTTATATATTTGAAGAGCTTGCTATATTTTTATCATTAAATTTTCGTTTTGCCTCCTGTTAGTTTACAGTCCTGTAAGTGAAAGTGTTTTATAGCAGTGCTGTGCAGTCTCAGTCCTTCTGGTTAGCCAGACTGCTTAGCAACAGGGCATATGCCAACGGAGCGGAGTTCAGATAGATAACATGTATGGAAATGTAGTCATTTTCAGTGCAGATGATTTACTATCACTTTTGATAGCAATATATCCACCACATGTATTGCCGCAAGCTCATATCATGCATTTTCCTATATTTTTGGATGCAGCTTTGGTCTCCAGCCAATATTTATAGTTGTGTTTTAACAGACGGTCAGGGCCTTGAAATGTTGATAATGTGGTGTGTTAATATTGTATTCCATTGTTTTATTTTTATCTGTAGATGAAATCAGATACAAGCTGCCTTTTTTTAACCGCTTCCCGTCCGCCCTATAGTAGGAATACTGCTACAGGGTGGCACAGGTGTGCAAAATCACATATATATATACGTGATTTTGCAGTTCTGGCCACTCGTGGCCTCGGCTGTCAATCACTGGGTCCCAGCTGGTGATTACTTGCCGGCACCCGGTGATCACCGAGTATTTCTGAAGGGGGAGAGAACTGTATGTAAACAATACAGATCTCTCTCCTGTCAGCTCCTGCACACTGCTTTGTATGGCTCTACATAGTAGAGCCATACAAAGCATTGTGCTTACAGTTGAAAGCACACACACACAGCTTACTGTGAAACAGCTCACAGTTAACCCTTTGATTGCCCCACATGTTAACCCCTTTCCTGCCCAGTGCCATTAGTACAGTGTCAGTGCTTTTTATTAGCACTGATCACTGTATTGGTGTCACTGGGGATGTCAGTGACACCAAGTCAGTTCCCCACAGTGTCAGAATGCTCGCCGCAGTCCCGCTATAAGTCGCTGATCGCCGCCATTACTAGTAAAGGAAAAAAAAAATTCCAATATATATACCGCCATTTGTTAATGCTATAACTTTCACGTAAACCAATTAATTTACATGTATTGGGATTTTTTTTTAGCAAAGACATGTAGCAGAATAAATTCGAAATTTGATTTTTAAAATTTTTTACTGGATATGCTTAATAGCAAAAAGTTAAAAATTGTCGTTCTTTTTTTTGTCTTATATCTTAAAAACACGGTTTTGTCAGCCACGAGTCTGGGAAGTATGGTTATTAAAAATCCTACCAAGGATTAACTGTGTGGGTGCTACAAGCTGCCTTTAATTGTAAAATCTTTGTGATAGCTTGATATAAAATGGACAGAAAAGTATTTTTCCTAACAAATTCATTCAAGACCATGTTGCAAAGTGAATACACCCCAATGAAAGTCTTAGGAGCAAAGCTAAATTTTAGACAACAAAATCCTAATTAACAAGAATTAAACTACAGGTGAGTCTAATTATTCATTATACAAGTGTCCTGCAAACAGTTGATTATAAAAGAGTGTTACTTAAGCAGGCCATACATGGGTCGAATTCCAAATGATTTTTCGATCGAAAATATAGTTCGTTCTGTAATCTGATGGTGTCACCAATGATTTCGAAAATCGGTAATTTTTCACAAATTTTCCAACATGCCCGATAAACGGAATGGAGAGGAACCACGAAAATTATGCTGAGCACTGTATTTTTTGTTGAAAACTGAACTTATTCTTTAACACCAACCGACCTCTAAATGGCAAGTGATAAGAAAACCAACCATGCAACGTATGGTCTAGCATGTTCATTCGTATGCAGCAATACGGTTTAACATTTTCGGGTGGAATTCAACCTGTAGGGTACAGGGATTAAAATTTCAAGTCTTGAGCTACTAGCCAGGCCTTAGAGTTACTTACCACCAACAAACACACACAAACAGAGACACCTGTACACACACAGACATGTATATACACATACACACACAGAAACCTGTACACACACGCACAGAGACACATGTACACGCACATACAGACACATGTATACACACACAGGCACGTACAGACACGCATACACACAGATACATGTACATACACATGCACAGACACATGTACGTACACACACACACAGAGACACACACACACATACATACATGTACATACACGCAGACACATGTACAGATACACACATGTACATACACACAGACATATGTACAATTAAAAGTTGCAGTACTTCGTTGTTCACTCACAGATCCGGGTACTGCACTCTAGGGGGAGGCACAGAGCACAGCACACACTCCTTCCTTTGCTTTCACTGAACTCAGTTATTGAGCAATCTGATGGCTCCCAGTGCCAATGACAGATCCGGCCTGAGCTCAGAGCCTGCTCAGCAAGATGGCCCTGGGGGACACACTCGCCCCCACCATAATTTCAACTCGCTATTGGCGAGCAGGCGAGTGGAAATTTCAAGCCCTAGGGTAAACCATTAATGGTATTTTTTGCAGTGCTTCGTTCTTTATATAAAATCATGAAAGAAGTTCAGTGCCCTAGGGTGTGCTCTTTGTATTTCTATGGAGAATCTGTTGATGCTGTATGAGACTCTTCATGTGGAGTCATTTTAGGCCTGCAACCTGAATCCTGGATAAAATGCTGAGCTGTGCTACTTGGTAGATCTTTCCATTGAGGTCCTGCGAAAACCCTGAGGAGGAATTAGCCCTTTTTTATTCCACCCAAAATAAAAAAAAAAATTTAGTTTTTGCTTTTCCTGTAAAGCAACTCCTTGGCCAAAGTTCAGTGTGGCTGTCATTAGAATTTAACAAACTTAGTATACAAAAATGATGGCACAGTGATAAACGTGCTTGTTCTTTGATAACCAGCAATCCAGCCTCCTTGTGGTTGCTGATTATTTAATTAGCAATGGGACATTGCTGACATAGTCTTTCCTAAAGATCATCTGTTCAGGCTGAGAGGCTTACTGTTCTTCCTCCCTGGATATCTTCTTGGTCAGCCTTGTATAGTGGACAAGTCTTTGTGTTGGCTTTGTGAACAGCTATCAAATAAAGCCTCGATTATCACAGAAATAGGCACATTTATGAACATGTTCATAAACATCTTCAAATGCCCGGCTTGTGTAATTTTAAAGTAAAAGGTGACTGAATTGATTGCATGTGTCCACTTGGATCTTTCAGTTTAGTATCTATTGATGTGCTACTTAACAGTTTCTCTTGATGGGTATTCAGTGGAGTCTGGTGGCTGGCTTCATCCTCAGACATGCAAAATATGGACAGGCTTAGCCTGGCACTTTCTCAAGATATCCTCCACCATGTCTACAACATTTCCATCAGTGCTTGCCAAAGGTTTTGCTAATCTGCTCATACAGACAGCTTATGTATCAAAGCCATTCATCTAACATCTTGTACGTGTTTGTGTTCTATGTGTACAGTGATCTCTGGAGCGTTCTGCTATGACGTGGTGTTGGACCCAAAACTAGACGATTGGAAACCGACAAAGGTGAGTGAGATGCACTCTCAGCTCCAGAATTCTGTCTTCACAGATGAGGAGGGAGCAAGTATGTGATCATAGATGCAATAAGGGAACTGTGTTGGTGCCTAAAATGACTTAATCTGGACCATTATTCTTTATTTCTCTGACTGTATTCCAAGAGGGCACTTCACAGGACAGTTTAAAGCCCAGCTGAACTTTCAGTTTAAACCAGCTAAATACATTAAAGAATATGTAAACCCAACATTTCATATTCCTAATATGTGTTTTCTGTACCATGTATTTGTATAAAAAAATCCAGTTCTCTTTGTATTGCTTCCTTCTGTGAAATCCCTGGTGTTCCTGCCAGCTCCTCTGCTTTCCTATTAAAAACTGACCACACTAAGCAGGAGAACACACCATTGGTCATTCCTCCAATGATAAGACTCCCCCCCCGCATTCACTGGGAAGACTAAGGTATGCTGTTTCTCCTCCCCCTACTCTTATGCAGCTGGGAACAGAGAGAATGTGGTCACTTACCTGGAAAATGAAATGCAGAAACCTCAGTTACACAGTACCCAAGATATATAAGGTAGGTTATCCAGCATTGTAAGCTCCAAGGAGCAGGGCCCTCCTAACCCTCTTGTATTGAACTGTATTGTTGCTGTATTGTCTCCCTTTATATTGTAAAGCGCTAAGCAAACTGTTGGCGCTAAAAAAAAAAAAAAGGGGAAAAAAAGTGTTTAGAATGTTCTTTTATATCTATACACAAAAGCTTTGCCTTTCATTTCTGTTTTAAACTGAATAAGTTGTTTTGTTTGACAAGGTGAGGGTGTTATGTACTTTAAATATCAAAACAAAAGGTGTGTAAGGTCTTTGTTTTCCTTAAGAAACAGCCACACCCTGCGTAGGACAGCCTGTCCACTGCCAGCATGATGCAGAGAAGACCGTGTGCCCTCTGTGTGGAAGCAGTGGTCTGAAGAGACCAATACTTCCATAGAGAGATCAAGGGTCCTTCTCTATTGCATGCTGACAGGAGACAAGCTGACTATAACTG
The DNA here is from genome assembly GCF_062004578.1 of Staurois parvus. Lineage (NCBI taxonomy): Eukaryota > Metazoa > Chordata > Amphibia > Anura > Ranidae > Staurois > Staurois parvus. The sequence goes on from NW_028318784.1 coordinate 280,706, forward strand.
AAAGTTCACTTGGTCTGTAGGCTTTGAAGAAGATTTGCTAAAACGGAAGCACCCAGAGTCTGGTGCAGCTGTGCGGCTTCTATCCTCAGCTTGTTCAATTAAGCTTTGGCAATAAAACCTGGAAGCTGATTGGTTTCTGTGCAGCATTGCACCCAATTTTGCACACTCCAGTTAAAGAAAATGGCCCCCTGTGTATACATATATTGGGGCCACAGTGCCAATCTGAGTGCATCTAGGTAGGCTTTTCACAGAGGCATTTTTTTTAGGCAGATTTCTTTTAGGACCCAAATCTAAAATTCCCTTATTAAGTCTAACCTCCTTTTATGCTGTTACATTATTGCAGTTATATGTGTAGTGGGTCAGTCTGCTAAACTGGTCTTTTACTTCCACATAGATGCTGGAATTATTATATTATTATTATTATACAGGATTTATATGGCGCCAACAGTTTGCTCAGCGCTTTACAATATAAAGGGAGACAATACAGCAACAATACAGTTCAATACTAGAGGGTTAGGAGGGCCCTGCTCCTTGGAGCTTACAATGCTGGATAACCTACCTTATATATCTTGGGTACTGTGTAACTGAGGTTTCTGCATTTCATTTTCCAGGTGTACCAGCTGCCAATACTAGAGGAGAGATATTTTACATCACTAAAGGCAGCAGAAGCCATTGGTGGTCACACAATTTGCCAATAGGATTGTTCCATCTCCTTTAGGTTCACCAACCCCGATGTAGAGGAAGGGACATCATGATTGGATTTGTTTAGGTAGATCCTCTAATTTAAGTATCTGTGAACAAATCTATAGGAGGTTGTACAATTAGATTGTAATGTATGGGACCAGCTTACTTTGTGCAAGGCTGAGCTAGTAATTCCTGTGGGAAGTTGTCACCTTGAACTCGAAATGGGGCTTTAAATTTTAACTCCAGGCAACATCTACATATACAGCTGAAATGGATATGTGGGAGAAGTTTTACCTGCTGGTGGAATTGCTTTTCATCCATTGGACAGTGAAGGAACAGTATCAGACTAAGGAGGTCATGTCTCTGCTCTCTCCATCTATCAGCATGTTCCTTGTCAGCACATTTGCATCCAGCATATCTGGTTGGTTCCCAGTCCTGTCCTTTTTCTTTCCCAGTCTAGGTGCTGCTACACACCTGAGTTATATTTAATGATGTATTAATGAATTTACCTGCATTTGTTTGTGTCACTTCTACAACCCCAATTCCAAACAAGCTAGAACACTGTGTAAAATCTACATAAAAACACAAATCAATGATTTTCAAATCTTATAAACTCAAATTCATATTTAATTCACAAATGGAAATAGAAAACATATCAACATATCAGCAGATTATGCAGAAACATTTTTAAATTGTGCATGATACAACTGCAAAATCAAATCTCGATTGGACCATTGGCCCTATTACTGAAATTCATTTAACCCTGAATCCCCTGGAAACTGTGGTCCAGCTTCACCCTCTTGCCTGCATCACTAAATCATGTAAAAATCTCCATCTCTTGATTCCTATGGTTCAGCCTCTCCCTGGTGTTCCCATTACTGAAATGCATTAAACTCTGCTACCCCTGGTTCTTCTGGTCCAGCTTCTCCCTGGTGTCTGCATAACTGAAATGCATCAAATAATTAATCTCCCTGGTGGCTGCAATACTAAAATGCATTCAACTCTGCATCTCCTGGTTCCCCTGGTCCGTTCTCTCCCTAGTGATTACCCTGCTGAAATGCATTATATTACATTATGCAATATATTACTGCGGAGAGGAATTGTAAGGTTGTTAATAATTACTAGTAGAGCAGCAGAAATGTATTTTCTGAGGCACTATGAATAAGTCGCTGATCGCCATCATTACTGGTATAATTACTAGTATAATAAAAATAAAAATTCTAGTATATATACCGCCATTTGTAGACTCTATAACTTTCACATAAACCAATTAATTTACACGTATTGGGATTTTGTTTTTTAGCAAAGACATGTAGCAGAATACATTTTGGCCTAAATTTATGCCGAAATTAGATTTTTAAAATTTTTTTAGTGGACATGTTTAATAGCAAAAAGTCAAAAATATAGTTTTTTTTTTCCCTCAAAATTTTTTTTAGCGCAAACAATAAAAACCACAAAGGCAATCAAATACCACCGAAAGAAAGCTCCATTTGTGGGGAAAAAAAAGACATACATTTCATTTGGGTGCAGTTATGCATGACTGTGCAATTGTCAGTTAAAGTAACGCAGCTCCATAACGCAAAAAATGGCCTAGTCAGGAAGGGGGGTAAATCCTCTGGAGGGCAAGTGGTTAAACTTTAAATCTGTTTTCTATTTTCTATTGTGAGCAAAATATGGGTTTGTGAGATTTGCAAATCATTGCATTCGGTTTTAAAGTGGAGCTCCAGTCCCCCTAATAAATTTTTGGCAAAAGCAGTACCACGATGACCTTTCAAATAACATTAACAAATGGAATAATTCAATAGTAAAAGCATTGTAATTCGTAACTATAAAAATGTACCATGATCTCGGAAGCAGGCAGGCGCCATGATGGCTGTGGATATCTGAAGCCCACAAGTATTTATTTCCGGGAATCAGTGCTGCTGGCTATCCCAGCATGCACTACTCGGGACCAGAACTGCAGGCTTGCAGTGGATTTAAAGGTATGTATATTAAAAAAAAAAATATCCAACTTGTTCTTTATTTCACAGGGACAACATAATCATTTAAAGTATGAAGAATGGGTGGAACTCTGCTTTAATGTAGATTTTACATAGCGTCCCAACTTTTTTGAAATTGGGGTTATATCTGCCTTGAGTTCAGCTTTAAGAAAATAACAGAACTGAGAACTGGCTGCACATTGACACACAGTCACCGTGAGAATTTTTTTTATATCATTTTGATTGTAGCTGCCACTTAATGTTGGAAGAAAACATTTGAACGGTTCTTAAAAGTGAAGTGTTTAGTGGTTTTGCAGCAAACCTAGAGATAGATGTTTTGTATTATCTGTGAAGGATTTCGTTCTGTTAATATTCTGTAGCCAGCGGGTGGCTGTATTGCTCTTCCATTTCAGATACCAACAAAATATTCTCTGTAAATGGAAATTTCACAAGGAAAACTGATGCATTTTTGCAATAGGTATCTTGAACATATAGCTGATATAAAACATTTGTTTCTTAAATACATATTAGCTTTATTTATTTTTTTTGTTGTCTTTAGGCCATAGGTTAAAATAGGTTTTAAAAAATGCAGCAGATTATGCAGAAACATTTTTAAATTGTGCATGATACAACTGCAAAATCAAATCTCGATTGGACCATTGGCCCTATTACTGAAATTCATTTAACCCTGAATCCCCTGGAAACTGTGGTCCAGATTCACCCTCTTGCCTGCATCACTAAAATATGTAAAAATCTCCATCTCTTGATTCCTATGGTTCAGCCTCTCCCTGGTGTTCCCATTACTGAAATGCATTAAACTTTGCTACCCCTGGTTCTTCTGGTCCAGCTTCTCCCTGGTGTCTGCATACCTGAAATGCATAGACGTATTCATCTCCTTGGTGGCTGCAAAACTAAAATGCATTCAACTCTGCATCTCCTGGTTCCCCTGGTCCGGTCTCTCCCTAGTGATTACCCTGCTGAAATGCAATATAATACATTATGCAATATATTACTGTGGAGAGGAATTGTAAGATTGTTAATAATTACTAGCAGAGCAGTAGAAATGTATTTTCTCAGGCACTATGCATTTTTTAATGTTGCATATATAGTATAGCACCCAGTAGCTGTGTTTTTGCTTTGTTATTTTTGTGTTTTATCTAGAAAAATAACATTTTCTAAACCTTAAATTCTGTTAAAAGCCCAGCCCTAGCTCTCTTTTAATCACCTTTCTATGCTCCCCTGCTATAGTTGTTGTAAAATGCCTGATGATGCTAGATGTCGGAAAGCATGTGATCTCCTAGTATGCAGTACTTTGTCATGAGGGACAGCACCACCTGGCATGAAGAATATATGGGGTTAGGCAAGAACGGAGCAGCAAGGGAACACCACTAGTGGATAAAATGACAGTCTTTCTTGATTGCTGCTGAGCAACTGCTGTCAAATTGTTCCTCCATGAAAAGAGTTCCAATACTGGCTTCCCATGGCTTCCAATACCATTTCTGCACTGATGACACTCAGATCTATCCCTCACCCCTCTGTCTCCACATGCATCACTAATTTACTAACAGACATATCGGTCTGGATGTCACACCACTTCCTCAAGCTCAGTCTATCCAAAACCGAGCTCATAATATTTTTCCTCTCATGTGCCTCTTCCCCTGATTTCTCTGACAAGATCTATGGCACTCTATAAATCCATCTCCACATACCAAGGTGCTAGATGCTATCCTGGACTCTGAACTCTACTTTTTAGGGCCACATCCAATCACTGTCAATAGCCTGCCACCTCAACCTCAGCAACATCTCTAAAAATACATCCCTTCCTAACCAATGACACCACAAACCTAATTCACTCCCTGGCCATCTCTTGCCTCAATTACTGCATCTTTCTCCTCATTGGCTTACCTTTTACATAGGCTATCTCCCTTCAGTCCATTATGAATGCTGCTGGCAGACTCGTCCACCTTACTAACCTCTGTCCCTCTCTGCCAGTCTCTCCACAGGCTTCCACTCATCCACCGAATTAAAGTGTTGCTAAAATCAGGACCCTGCATTCTCTATATCTGGTCTTCCACAGTACACACAACATGGAAATGAGATGATTTTAGTAAATATAAACTGCTAAATACCTTTTCTCATCAGTAGTTAGAGCAGTCTTGTGACTTCAGTATCCAGCAGAGCACTAGTTAATCTTGTAGGAGGAGTTTTCATTCTCCCCTGATTGTCCTATGAGGCTGTAGGACCCCTGACCCTCTGGACAGCGTTGATTGAGCCGATCACATGCACTCTCCCAAGAAAAAAAAAAAAAACCTCTGTAGCAATACACAGCAAACTGAGCATGTGCAGCTTTCTCCTAGGGCTCTGTACTATCAGCAGATGGATTGGGGACAGTAGACGAAGGGGAGGATCAGAGAAGACAGGATAAAACATCCCTTTTACACAATGCAGAGAATTAACCCCCTTAGTTTCCACACTGAATTTAACAAGCATGCTTTACCACAGGTTCACACCTAAGTGTTTTCTGCAGCGTTTTGCAGAAACGCACTACAGTCTATTTAACATGATTTCCTATGGGACACGTTCACATCTCCGTGTTTTCATCCGGTGCGTTTTTTGGAAAGGGTCAGGGACTTTTCTAAATGCAAAAAGTTGTGTTTTTTTGGTTCTATAGACTGCAATGGAAACACTGCAGAAAAGCATGTAATGTGTTTTTGCAGCGTTTTGAAGCATTTTGCATTTTAAATCTGCCTAGCAGCAAGAAAAAAAACTCATCAAAAACGTGGCAAAAATGCATGTGTAGAAACGCAAAATGAACCGCAAAACACCCTGCAGAAACGCATCAAACGCAAACTGCATAGGTTTGAACCTAGCCTTACTGCATATACAGACTGATTTTACTGTTGTGGGTTTAGTAACACTTTAAATTCAAAATACTAACAATAGCTTACAAAGCCATCTACAGCTCTGCTCCCAGCTATATCACAAAACCTTGTCTCAAAATACCAGCAAATTTGTTCTCTTTGTTCCTCCCAAGACCTGCTGCTATCTAGCTCCTTTTTCACCTCATCCCATGCTCACTTCCAGCACTTCCCCGAGTCTCTTCCATCCTAATGAACACCCTAAGGCAGGGGTGGGCAACTGTGGCCCTCCAGCTGTTGGTGAACTACAAGTCCCATCATGCCTCTGCCTCTGGGAGTCATGCTTGTAACTGTCAGTTTTGCAATGCCTCATGGGACTTATAGTTCTACAACAGCTGGAGGGCCACAGTTGCCCACCCCTGCCCTAAGGCAATCTGACCAACTATCTCCTACTATGTCAATTTTCAACGAAAACCCTTCTCTTCTGAGATGCCTATCCCACCTCCACCTAACAATTGTTCTTTTATTTTTTCTATCAGCTCATCCCCCACAGTTATTACCTTTTTGTATCTCTTGACCCTCCCTCCTAGATTGTAAATGCTAATGAGCAAGGCCCTCTGATTCCTACTGTATTGAATTGTAATTGTATAATTGTAATTTTATTGTCTGCCCTCATGTTGTAAAGCACTGCGTCAATAGTTGGCACTATATAAATCCTGTCTAATAATAATAATAATACTGGTTCTAATATATACAGTCATGGCCAAAAATATTGGCAGTTTTGCGTGGAATGTGTCATATTTGGCTTTTTGTTTCTCCACTTTTTTGTGTCATACCAATACAAACAAAAGAAATAAATATGAAAATGCCTAAACATTTGTAATTGCAACAATTTTCTGAGTGAAGTGGTGCATTATCTGACAGAAATGCAAGGGTACCAATATTTTTGGCCATGACTATCTGTGAAGTCACTGTTTTCTCCATCCAATTCATCCACGTTTTATCCTTTGTTGAGCCCTGATGAAGGGAGAGTGGTGTTGGCCCTTAAATGTGTTGGATGTTTAAAATGATCTTGGAATCTCATTAGTTTTTGTTCTGGTGCTGCTTTCTTAGTCTCTTAGTCTATAAGTCTACTTTCAGCAAACCTCACATACTGTATGTAGAAGGACATCTCCATCACAACCAATCAGATCCCAGCCATGATTTTTCAGAGGTATGGTCTACCACTGGGACATTTTGTCCCTACTGGTCAATCCTGGGACTTTGGGCTCAGCAAGACCGAGTTCTTGTCCCAGAAAACTGTCATGTCAGAGCTTACTGAGAGCTTACTGAGCTTCAAAGAGGGTAAATTGCTGCTGCCTCTGTGATTGATTGAAGTTGCCAATTTATTTGCTGTGTCATGACTATCGATTAATGAGGTAAAGTATTAGTTATGATGAGATATACAGTTTCTGGGAAACCATCGCCTAATAAGCATAAGCGAGGTCGACATGGTCAACTAACCGAAAGAGACAACAGGACATTGTGTGGAATTGTGACCTAGAATAAGAAAACAACTGCTGCAAAAGTGACTGCAGATTTTAATCGCAGTCTACAAAAGACCGTGTCTGCAAAAACTGCAGAGGTAGCTGGTGAGCTGCAACTGCCAAACCATTAATGACCGATATTAATGCCTAGAAGAGGAGAGAGTGGTGCAACACCCATAAATCATTGACTATCGATCAATGGAAGACTAATATGGTCCAATGAATCAAGCTTCACACAGTTCCCAACCATCGGACTTGTGGCACTTGTGTGCCAAAACCGTCCAAGCTTATGACCAGAACGGTCTTGTGCCAATGTTAAAGCATAGTGGTGGCACAATCATGGTTTGAGAAGCCATTTCTAGGTATTCTGCAGGCCCTATCATCACTTCGAAAGGTAGAGTCACTGCCAGAGGCTATATACAAATTTTGTCCGACCATGTACAACCCATGGTGCAGAGATTGCTTCTCAAAGACCATGCCATTTACCAAGACGATAATGCTCAGATTCACACAGCTGGTGTTTTAACATCGTGGTTTGATGAACATGCAGATGAGGTTTTGCACCTTCACTGGGCACCGCAGTCGCCGGACCTCAATATCATAGAGCCACTATGGTCAATTCTGGAGAACAAGGTTCTGTGTCATGAAGAGTGGTATCAGATTCCATTATCCACCATCCAAGATTTATATTTTTCAGTTCCCAGGAGAATTGACAAACCCATGTTCAACCCCTGTACATATTAAAGTGCCTGGGAATTTGGTGCCCCCCGATACAATGAATCCGTAAAAATACCTAATGTTTTGACACCTGGAGGCACTTTTTGTCACTGGATTAGGGCAATAATTTAGGGTAGTTGCACACCACAGCTCACCACAGCATGATGTGGTGACATCTTTCTTGTTGGCACAAGTAGTTTTTAAAAGGGCTGTGGGGTGCACAAATGTAGAAGTGTTGACTTGCATATGGGCAACTATAGCAGTAGGACAGTCTCATGTATTATAGATCAGGGCAATGACTGTCTCCTGAAGTATGTTCCCACTCTCCAACAACTCCTATAGCATGCTTACAGTCTGTGACCATCTCCAGTTGTGTGTCTTCAGTCTTTTGACAGCATACTGTGGCAATGTGAATATTATGTACCCTTTCGCGATGTCAGGGTTGCTCTTGAGGCCCCAATATTAAAAAGGTTGACCACCGCATATTTAACTTGCAACTCCAGACATGTCTTTTTTTTGTGTACAGTGGGGTAGTTAGAACTTCTGTCATGTGATACCAGGGTAAGATATGAAGAGAATTTGAGTTTTTGGGTAAGGAAGATGCAGTCAACACTGAAGATTTACAGGCGTTCAAACCTGTCCCCACTTACCAGAAAACAATGCATTGGGCATCCTTAACTTTCCGGATCCTTTGTGAAACCCTACTCCACTCTATCTACAACTTGAAAAAAGTTTGTTTGGAGTTGGGCAAAAGTTGTATGCTTTTTCCCCTCATTTTTAATTGTTGAGCAAAAAAGTTGTAAACTTTTGTTTTCTTTGAAGACATTTTTTTTTCCTATGTAACATTTGTATATCTGCTGCTCTCTTCCTCCATCTTCTCTGTGAATTGTAACAGTACATTTCATAAGTACAGGAATACTTCAGAATCTTTCATTGATCTGTTTTCCTTTGCAGGAGAATCTGCATTCTTTCACGAGGGACGCACTTAAACTGATCAGCAAAGATCTGCCTTTCGAGTGTCTGGAAGTAGAAGAAAAAGTCGCCAGAGACATATTTCAGCAGAATCCGTAAGTTCCTTCATCAGTTCATTACAACTCTATTGAAGCATAGAATCTGATGGTCCACTGAAGTGTGATGAACGCAGTAACATAAAAACACTTGTAAGAAGATATTATTTTATGGTGTTTTAAAGTGGTGATTATGTGTTTCTGCTAAAATCTCTGTGGATCAGTAAGTACTGTGCTCATTCGCTATGCAGACAAGGCCAGGGTCTTTATAGCTGATGTTAAGAGTGCAATAAGTGAAAATTCCTGCAGGTACAACATTGTGTACTCTGTGATGGATACGAACATGAAAATGCTGCAACTATCTCCGTATTTTACATTGTACAGATCTGTTCTTTGACATGTGATAGACCTATGTTGTGGTGGAAGAGAGCAGCTTCGGATACTCTGGTGGTCATTAGTTGAGACCTACTGGGTATGGTTTTCCACTCTGCCTAAACTGATTGGGTGAAATGTACCTTTTTAAAATGGATATCCAGGAATACTTGCATATTATCACAGAAGTTCTTGTTCTATTTTTTTTGTCAACTTCATCAAACTTATGTTCTTGACTAAATTTGTAGCGATCATGTATGTAGGCATTTTTTCCCCTGCATTTGAAATGCACATATAATGCAGGCCCGCAGATTCCTACTGACTTCGTTGGAGTGGTGTAGATGTCTACAGAGGCTGTGGTTGACCTGTTGTGCATTGTATTTCTTCAAATGCACAGTGTTCTGTATAAGTGCGTTTTAAATGCAGACAAGGCAGGTCAAACGCTGCCTTTTTTCATCAAATACTGCATTTTGCATTTAAGTGCATGCTTGTTAGCAGAGCTGGGAACTTGAATGGCCTGCAAAGGGATTTAACCTCAACTTTTGGGAACACTAATTGTGAGCCTGGTCTTCTCGTCCATCGTCAGTAACGGACTTCTCAAATGCTCTTTAGGCTTAATGGGATACACTTTATGCTGATATTGAAAGACTTCTCAGAAGATAAAAGGCTGTTCTAGATGCAAAAGAGTGGGTTGGGAGGGAGGGAGGCGGCCTATGTTTGCAAAGAGATACTGTATATACTAATATTCCTGGATCTTCACCACCTCCTCAGGACCACAGTATCTCTAAGGCTTATTGTTATTCTTCCATCTGGATTATAGTACTTGTATGGTTCACTTTGTGAACATGATCTTTTTGTTTGTATGTGTTTTGCGTATTTTAATTTAGGTTAATAAAGGTATTACAACATTTTAATAAATTGGGTGCTGTAATGGAGTTTGTCATGCATTTTTCAAGAGTACTATTTTGTATAATTTTTTAAACCCAGAGATAAGGTTGAGCCCTATCCATTTCTTTGGGTTTGTAGAATTTTGAATTGTGTGGAGGGCTCCCCCACCTGGCTGAAGTGTATACATGCAGTCCTGGTGAAAACATGCCGACAAGGGCGCACTCTCATCGTGCATTACCGTGGTACACCACGTGTTTAATGAATAGACAAATGGATATATACTCACAAACCAACGAAGATAAAGGCAGAATATATGTTCCGCAATAGCAGTCACACAAATGCTGTGCCCTAAATAGGAATAAGCTAATGCAGTCCTAGTAAGATCAGGTAGGATTTTTTTTCAGTTGGGGCAGCAATTCCATGTTAAGGGATAAGGTCACTTTTTCCAAAAAAATTATAAATGAACATTTTTTTTTTGCGGGTTAAAAAAAGTGCTTTTATTATTTAAAGCCTCTAAAGCAGTGGTTCTCAATCTTCCTAATGCCGTGACCCTTTAATACAGTTCCTCATGTTGTGGTGACCCCCAACCATAAAATTATTTACCCAGTAATTATAATTCCTGAGTGTCGTTTTACCTCCAATACTGCTGCTTTCAACACAGTAGCTGCTTTTAACAGAGTAGCTGCTTTCTACACAGTAGCTGCTCTTTACACAGCAGAAATATGTGTTTTCTGATGGTCTTAGGGGACCCCTGTGAAAGGGTCGTTCGACCCCCAAAGGGGTCGCGACCCACAGGTTGAGAACCACTGCTCTAAAGCATTGCACCAACGATCAGTAGATCACTGGTTCCATGCTGGTCTCATTTGGATCTGTCAGTATATACTGACAGGGAAGAATCAATGAACTACTACAGTGCTCAACAGTGGCTTGGTAGTTCATTGAGAACTACAAGCTGATAGCCGCAAAGGCTGTCGGGACTTGTAGTTTATTCATTCACAGAACACCGTGACTGAATGACGTAGCTGGGTGGGCAGAGCCCACACGGCCACGTTTTTTTAAAAATTGTGACAGCGAGAAGATCCCCCGCTAGCTGTCACAGCAGGGAGTAGCGGGGTGGTGGGGTGAGTCTTGTAATATCTGCAACATGTTATGAAAGGTGAACTTATCCTTTAATGCCCATAGTTTTGCAATGGGATGTCCAACAAGTTCATATAGTGTGGTGGTCAGTTGTCCACAATTTGTTTTTTGCCATATATTGTAGTTGTTGTAAAATCCAAAGGAAATTCCACAGAATTAGGACAGTCAAATTGATGCTCACCTTCTTCATCCACTGATACTCGCCTTCTTTATCCACTCATACTCAACTCTCCCACCCAGTAATGCTCACCATCCCCACGCAATCATACCTGCCTTTGCTGTGCTCCCTCCACAGCTCCTTTTATCTGCTGGGAGTACCTGTTCTTTCTCGTTATGGTCAGCATATGACCTTCCCCGCAAGGTATAGTGCTATGGACTGAGCATCCAATTAGCAGACCCCAACACAGTCCTTTGAAGGAGGGAAGAAGGGAACCCCGTGAAGTGGTGGGAACTATCAAGAGAAAATGGGCAAAGTGACAGGCTATAGTTAAATATTACCATTGGATACTGTTAACGTAAGCAATGAATCCAAATGATATCTAAAAGTACAAGATTACTTGTCCATCTATCCTGTTATGTCGTAAAGCCTTGGAATGGTGGAAAAACAGACCCTTTGTGTTACCACACAATTGGATTGAACAAAAAGGCAACATTTCTATTTGTATGGAAAATCCTCTTTATTTTATGAAAATAACATTGTCTGACGAATATAATGCTTTTTTTTTTACTTTGTCTCATGAACACAAAAAAAAATTATTTCATTGTTTCTAAACTCTTCAGGCAGTTAAGTGACTGTGTGGGCAACAGCATCCCCGTCAGTAGATATGAGTACATTTTTACGTTTCACATGAAATATTTATTTTCCTATTTGGCTGCACTCTGTGTCCTGGTTTGGATTTGCCTGGATCCTCCTGCGTGCCACCCTTTGTTAGGATAAAACGGTAGTGACACCGCGGCTCGTTAGGCGGCAGCTGTCGGAAGCCACAAATGCTGTAGGCAGATACACCGGCTTTGTCTCTGAAAATAAGCCATAGGAGAGCAAGCTTGTATTCCTGTACAGCTTGTCACAAGTTATGAATCATTGTGATAATCTAGATGAAATCTATCCACTCTACTTTCTGCCTTTTATAACGATCACCTTAACTGCAGGAATGTTTTGCTTTTCTGTCGGGGGCTGATCTACAAATGCTGAGACAAAACTGAAGTGGTTACCTCCTAACCCTCATCAAATTTTTTGCTACATCTGAAAGATCCATAAATGCTGAGACAAAACTGAAGTGGTTACCTCCTAACCCTCATCAAATTCCTTGCTACATCTGAAAGATCCATGCATGCGAAGACAAAACTGAAGTTACCTAGTAAGTATTGTGTTGTTCAGCCGCAGGTCAGACTGTTCCTTTTTACATTGAAGAAGAAGAAGAAACATAAGCTGGCCTTATACCTGTAGAATATCAGTAGAGAATTTTCATTTTCAGAACTTTCGTTCGATTAAGAGTTAAAGGAATATAAAGGAGCACCTCTGTTTTAAAACATAAGTCCGTCTACTTGCTCTTGGAGATGGAAATAAGAAAAAAAATGTGGAAGTATAAGGGGAGAAGCGAAGGCGCATAATTTCATTCTGGAGAAGTGGGAGAGTTGTTTGTGCCTCCTAAAGGGGAAGACACACTAGGACTTATTGTGCATATAAGTCAATTATAAGATGAGAGAATAAAGTGGAAGGTGGTGGATCACTGGTGGAGTCACATATGAAAAGTAGAAGTGATTGAAGAGGACAAAGTTCAAATAAACAAAGACTTTAATTTTTGTTGGAATTTTATGTTATTACACTATAAGCACTATATACATGTGGTAATATGGAATAAGATAATTGCATAAAGAATTTTCAGCACACAGGCCGATTTTGTTTGTAAGGCTCATGCACACTGGCTTTTTTTTCTGATCCTAGAAGCCAATGGTGTTTTCCTATGTGTCCATGCACACTATTTTATGCTAGAAGCGTTTAGGAGCAGAACAAAAAGAGTTTTTGTATCGTTTTTGGGAGTGTTTTTGGGAGCGTTTTTTTTTTTCTTTATGTACTGTAAAAATGCTAATTAAAATGCTAACGCTCCTAAACGAGTTTTTTAAGCTTCAGAGTTTAGGAGCAGAAAGAAATTGTTTTTGTAGTGTTTTTCACAGCAGAAAAAAAACCACTGAATGCTCCTAAAGGCTCCCAAAACGTTACTAAAGCCGGTGCAAAAATGCTTTTATTAGTGTTTTCCATCCAGTGGTTTTTTTATAGCGTTTTTTGAGTTTATAAAAACACTAGTGTGCATGGAGTTTAAATGCTGGTTATATGGTATTATTTATTTTGTTTTCTTGTTTTTTCTGAATATAAGGTACATCAGCAAAAATGTTTGTAATATATATGTGGAACACATAACAGTGCAAGTGGCAGCACAGGGACTTCTATCCTTTTACTTGTTACACTTTTTGCGAATAAGTGATTGCACATAGAGTCTGTTTATTCAAATACATGCAAGCGTTATGCTCACAGATTATGTAACCATGCATGCACGTAACAATAAAAAAATATATCTCCTACTAGGTTCATTTTATATAGCCAGGAAGTTTGTACGTCAAGTTGTGTGCCAATTCCTTTTTGTGTGTGTGCTTTGGCTATGGGGCCCATAAGAGAAGTAGCAGGGAGTGTCAGATACATGGGATAAGGAGCAGGATAATAAGAAGGGGTGGGGGGGGGGGAGGAGCAGGGAGAGTAAGATGCGGGGGTGCCAGATAGGTGGGAGAAGGAAGGGAAGTGTCCAATAGGTGGCAGAAGGAGCGGGGAGTGTCAGATAGGGGGGAGAAAGAGCGGAGTAAAGAGCAGGGAGTGTCAGATAGGGGTTGGCTATATGGGAGGTAACAGGGAAGGGTGAGAGAGCCTGGCAAGGCTCATAGGAAGAGGACATCCTGTAGGGCACGGGTGTCAAGCTGCCGGCCCTCCAGCTGTTGCCAAACTACAAGTCACGTGAGGCATTTCAAAATTGACAGTTACAAGCATGACTCCCAAAGGCATGGGCATGATAGGACTTGTAGTTTTGCAATAGCTGTTGGGCCACCAGTTTGACACCCCTGCTGTAGGGCATCCTCCCAGCCCCTCTTACTGTCTGCTATTGAAGAGACCACAGCTAGAGCCCTTGTGATAAAGTCATAGGGCAGAAAAAAAAAGAAAATCTCCATAAAGGAGATCTGTGATTGTAAAGCCGGGTACACGTAACCGGACAAATTTTGGTCCGTGTATACCTCTGTCTGTTCAACAAAAGCCATTCTAATGACCAGCTTCATTTGAACGGTCCTGCTGGAAAGCCAGCATTCAATCAGCCTTTGGTTGCAGGAATTGACTTTTTTTTTACGTTCAGCCCACTGGTGATATGGAAAAAAACAGCTTGTTTACCCTGTTTAGTTTCTTTTTTTATCTATTGGAAAGGGTTGGATGAGGAAGTGTTAAAAGTTTTGTTTTATTGTGCCCAGAGTTTAGCTTTAAGTAATCTGCCCTGCAGCTAGTTTACAGTGCATCCAGAAAGTATTCACAGCGCTTTACTTTTGCCACATTTTGTTATGTTACAGCTTTATTCCAAAATGGATTAAATTCATTTTTTTTCCACAACATTCTACAAACAATACCCCATAATGACAACGTGAAAGACGTTCGTTTTGAAATATTTGCAATTTATTAAAAATTAAAAAACAAAAAAAAACAATATGTACATAAGTATTCACAGCCTTTGCCATAACACGTAAAATTGAGCTCTGGTGCATCCTTTTCCCACTGATCATCCTTGAGATGTTTCCATAACTTGATTGGAGTCCACCTGTGGGAAATTCAGTTGATTGGACATGATGAGTAAAGGCATAAACCTGTCTATATAAGGTCCCACAGTTACCAGTGCATGTCAGAGCACAAACCAAGCCATGAAGTCCAAGGAATTGTCCGTAGACCCCCGAGACAGGATTGTATCAAGTCACAGATCTGGGGAAGGGTACAGAAAAATTTCTGCAGCATTGAAGGTCCCAATGAGCACAGTGGTTTCCATCATCCATAAATGGAAGAAGTTTGGAACCACCAGGAATCTTCCTAGAGCTGGCCGCCTGGCCACAATCAGTGATCGAGGGAGAAGGGCCTTAGCCAGGGAGGTAACCAAGCACCCAATGGTCACTCTGAAAGAGCTCCAGCGTTTCTCTGTGAAGAGAGGAGAACCTTCCAGAAGAACAACCATCTCTACAGCACTCCACCAATTAGGCCTGTATGGTAGAGTGGCCAGACGGAAGCCACTTCTCAGTAAAAGGCAAATGGCAGCCCGCCTGGAGTTTGCCAAAAGGCACCTGAGGGACTCTCAGACCATGAGAAGCAAAACTCTCTGGTCGGAGGAAACAAAGATTGAGCTCTTTGGCCTGAAAGCTAAGCGTCATGTCTGGAGGAAACCATGCACTGCTCACCACCTAGCCAATACCATCCCTACAGTGAAGCATGGTGGTGGCAGCATCATGCTGTGGGGATGTTTTTCAGTGGCAGGAACTGGGAGATTAGTCAAGATCAAAGAAAAGATGAATGCAGAAATGTACAGAGACATCCTTGATGAAAACCTGTTCCAGAGCACTCTGGACCTTAAACTGGGGCGACGGTTCATCTTTCAACAGGACAACAATCCTAAGCATACAGCACACAAAGGAGTGGCTACGGGTCAACTCTGTGAATGTCCTGGAGTGGCCCAGCCAGAGCCCAGACTTGAACCCGATTGAACATCTCCTAGATTGTGAGAACGAAAGAGCAGGGCCCTCGAACCCCTCGTGTATTGTATTGTACTGTTTTGTCTCATGTTCTGTCCCTCCCGCTATTGTACACCGCGAGCAAACCCTTTGGCGCTATATAAATACTCTATAATAATAATCTCTGGAGAGATCTGAAAATGACTGTGCACCGACGCTCCCCATCCAACCTGATAGAGCTCGAGAGGTACTGCAAAGAAGAATGGGAGAAATTGCCCATAAATAGGTGTGCCAAGCTTGTAGCATCATACTCAAAACGACTTGAGGCTGTAATTGGTGCTAAAGGGGCTTCAACAAAGTATTGAGCAAAGGCTGTGAATACTTATGTACATGTGGTTTTTTTGTTTTTTATTTTTAATAGCAAAGATTTCAAAACAAATTTCTTTCATGTTTTCATTATAGGGTATTGTTTGTAGAATGTTGAGGAAAAAAAATTAATTTAATCCATTTGGGAATGAGGCTGTAACATAACAAAATGTGACAAAAGTTAAGTGCTGTGAATACTTTCTGGGTGCACTGTATATGGATTGCAACAAAGCATGGAATCTTTGTAGGCTCTCATACATTTATATAGGTAAGCTGACAACCTGAGAAAACATGGTGTTCCTTGATGCAAAAAGCACTCATACATCCTTTAACATATGTTCAGAGGTTCTAATTAACAACAAATTATCAGGGCATTTTTTTTGCATTTTTCATTGGCAAACCAACAATGAATTCCCCCTAAACACGGCTGATTAGGCATGAGTTAAAGTGCAGATGGATACTGATGATGGTAAATAAAAGAAATACATTCCTGCAAATTACTTTTTTTTCTCCATAATACTGACCATGTGGGCAGTGAATCTCCACACTTCTCCAGAATCCGGCAGATGTAAACAGCTGCTAAGATTATTTCTGCTTCAAATCTTTAATCTTGTAAGCACAAAACGTTATAGCGGGGGGCCAGCTGGAAAAACAGGAGCATCCGAGCAGATGTTATATTTTATATTGGCTTACGGCATGTGTGTGCTACCTTTTATCCGCTAATGTGTCTTTGTACGCAAGCATAGCTGTATAGTTCATAATCAAAGAGAAACACATTAAAAGGGTTGTACAGGCAAAATATGAAAACCCTCTCAGCGGATTACTAAAGTTTAAAGGGTAAGCGCACTTTTATTAAAAAACAAAAACAGCTCACATGGTCCTCTTCCCATCCACTCTTTTGTTAATATTTGGAGTCAACAACTTAGCACAGGCAATTCCAGGCAAACTGCTGTAAACACAGATGTAATACATATTTGGGAGCTGTTTTGCTGCCAAATGATTTGTAATTCTGTACATTCATTCCTGAGATTTACACCTCTCTGCCATACATCACCACCAAGTGGACGGCAATACTTACAGTTAAGGAATTTAGTTGTGCCTCCTTTCCATCCCCAGCCTTCTAATTGGAGCAGCAACAGACTGATGAAGTGCTCCCTCTGCTCTCTCCTATCAGCATATTCATGGTCAGCACACCTGGTTGTCTTTTAATCCTCCCCCTCCCTCTATTAAGCTGGCCTAGATGGACTGAAAATTGGCTAGTACTGAAGCTGATTGAACTGTACAGCCAGCCTCATAAAACTTAAAGTGGAGCTCCACCCAAAAGGGGAAGTTCCGCTTTAAAGACTGGTCCTCCGCTACCCATTAAGGATTGGCACCTTTGGGGAGCGGGTGGGGGGGGGGGGTGGCGTGGGTACCCGAATTGGACAGGTACCCGCTCCCACTTCCGCTGCGATCAGAAGTGGACGTTGTCCTCCCCTCCACCCCCTCCCTCCCCGAAGTCTTCTGGGACACGTGACAGGTCCCAGACGACACAGTGGGCACCTGGCTGTGACTGCTTGTCCACACTGAAGATGTCGGTGTCTATAGTTTTTGTTGTTGCTGACTTTTTTTATAGTGTGACTGGATCTCCGCTTTAAGGTCCTGTGTGTCGTTTCCTGCAATGGGTGCTGGCTGGGCAGGTGTCCATCTAAGTCCTCACATACTGTGGATATACATGGAGAAAGGTCCCAAACACCGCACCTAGTAAAGCCATTAGTAAATAGGTAAAAGCAGCCTCATCCAGCTTCATACAAAGCCACACCCCTAGGCGTGGCTGGGGTTGCTTTCACCTGTTTACTAATGGGTTTGCTAGGTGTGCGGTGTTTAGTACAGCCAGCCTGTTGGTTTCTTTCTTGCCTAATCACTGCTGCCAGCTGTAGCTGCCAACAGTGATCATTGTATTCTGCCAGTGGGGAAACCTCCCTGTGCTCCTCACTGGCAGAACACAATAGCGCTGTGGGAGGGATTCCCCCACCAACGCTGACTGTGTTGATTGGACAATCGAGTAATTTTCTTTCTTTCAACCTGTGGTTGAACTTGGGTGCATTCATTTGTAATTTTTATATCTGCCTGGCGTCCAATGTAATGCTCTAGAATTCTCTGAAATAGCATGTATTCACAGACCTCAGCAATAGAAAATATTTGCTGTTTCTGTCTTAAATGACCACCATCAGGAAAAATAAAGTATCCTGTCAATGGTATGGGGATTAAAGCATTTAGTCTATGTAAAAAAGACAGCAGTTGGGACAAGCTATAACACTGCTCAGGGTCTAATAGTCGATTTTTATTCAGATAGTGTAGGAAAAAAGCTGCTGAAAATGATCCCCTGACAGTTAGTTTGTTGCTAATTTTTTCTTTTTTTTCTAGTGTTTAGGTTTTAAAAGGCAACTTCATGCAGCAAATCAGTCAGTGAACTGTAAACATTATCCAAAAAACATTAACTTATTTTTTATACAGAAAGAGTAGTTGGTAGTGAGCCAGTCAACAGTAACTTATTCTAAATATGATCAGTATGTCAAACATGGAACTATACTCAGACAAAAATGTTTAAAAAAAAAAAATTAAAACGGGCCAGACTTGATGGACCACTTGGCCTTTTGTGCCATCCTTCTTCTATGTTTCCATTACAGCTGTCATAGAAAGTCCAGTTATCCTTAACCTCAATTCAGGTTGTCTAATCTTCTGGGGATCTTTTGTAATGTCAATGATTGTAAATGTTATTTTTTTTTACCAGTGTTATACAGTACTTGCCTGTTCTTTGTAATGGATTTGCACAGAGCAGTTCCGATCCTTCTCTTCTTGGGTCCCCTGCTGGCTCCTCCCCCCTTCCAAGTGCCCCTATAGCAAGCGGCTTGCTAGGGGGCACTCATGTATGCTTGATCCTGAGCTACGCTGTGTATATCCATAAACACACACATCACAGCTTGCCCCACCCCCTGCTGTCTCCTCACAGCCTGTGGTTTACATCAGTAGGAGCTAATGGCTCCCGCTACTGCCTCCATGTCCAGTAAAGAGAGAGAGAGCAGAGAGAGGTGCTGCTGTTGGGCACAGCGCTGGATCAAGATCAAGATCAGGCTCAGGTAAGTATTTCAGGGGGCTGGAGGATCCTGTTCAGAGAAGGTTTTTTTTTTTTCTCTTTACCTTAATGCAGAGAATGCATTAAGGTAAACAAACCTTCCAACTTTACAACCACTTTAAGGCCACCAAGCGTGGCTTGATTTTCTCTTGTTCAGTCCCAGCGGGTTGGAATAAACAATCTGCACTGCCAGCTATTTTTTTCAGGCAGCTACATTAACCAAGGCTGCCTGAATACTCAAATAGCGACTGCATCATATAGGTTGCAGTCATTCTTCCCCCTGATAATTTTTCATTCATCTAAGTCAATTTTTAAGTTGACTTTTATGAATTGACTGAAATTTGAGATTGATGGCTATTCTTGTCATGCTTAATATAGAAGCACTGCCAAGGTGTTTTAAACAGAGTTAGAAGTAAGGCAAAGGACCTGATTGGGCATAAGAGCGGCAGGGTAGGACTAGGAAGCTTTGGTTTGTGTAGACTGTAACAATCATGTTTTAAAATATATACCTAGGTAGAGGGGTATATTGAGATTATTTTAAGTCTGTTTTTTCATTATTTTGAGGTTTTTTTTCTCTTGGCTCCTATAAATATCACTAATGACCCAAAAGGTCTAATGAGACATTTGATTTTCTAGGTACAAACTGATGTGTCTAGAGGAGAAAGCAGCTGAGCATCCCGAAGGAAAGGTAACTCTACACAGGTCAGTGGTTATTTAACTTATAGAAATTTTGCTACATTTGTCGACCAGGCAAAAGGCAATCACATCATAGTGTAACTGGGAAAAGGGGTATAATGAGCATCATTATCAGCTGATTAACAAAAGCATATCCATACAACCCCTTAATGCCTACAATCTGTAGATTATTATTACCCTACACCAACATCTTCCTTTCCACAGCTAGCAGCTGACACTATGCACGGCTGCTACCTGTCACTCTGGACTGTCACAGCTGCTGTCTCTACTAACAATTACTATGAAATAGGTATGATATGCAGGGTGGAAGCTTCCTTTGCATAATAACCCTTCAGCCTGCAGATGGCAGTGTGTCAGTCTGTTTAGTACTATAATGATCAGATATGATTACAGTATTAAAAATATATATACAAACAGATCATGGTTTTTATTAAAAAGTGTTTTTTAAATTGATCATAGTTATAATCAAGTTAACATTAGGCATGCTGACACTGCTAAATGCTTGTCCTCATCATCTAGGCTTCAATAGCCTTTGGTAAAGAATGGTTAATGTGCATTTAGTATTAGTAGAGTGATGAAGCACTACAGTTTAGGCAGCCCATAGATGAGCAATTGTTTTATCTTATCCAGTGGGTTGAACAAATACAAAAAGTGACTCAATTTCATCCATACAAAAATTTAAAGTGGATGGGGGGGTCCCCCTTATCCCCCCTTATTTCCCCAGACACACCCACACACCCACACACACACTTAGCTATTATATTGTGACGGGGGGGAGACTTCCCTGCCATCAGAATACACTGATCAACGCTGCCGACTATAGTGAGTGGGGGAAATCGAACAGAGTGGTTTTAGGCCTCACAGTTGAAAGCAGTATTAAACCCAAAAGCAAATATTTTATTATATGGCTGCTTACCAATTCTTAAATGTGATGCCTGCATTAGTTTCATTTTTAGAATTGCTTCCTTCTATTTTCATCTGGTGATCCAGTTAGCAAGTTTGTTGTTCACAAGCTCAATCTCTCCAGCAGAGTATATCAGTTTACATGGATGAGAAAAATCACTTAACACTGGCAGGGGTGATTATGACCAGCTTCTATTTATTCATGTAACCTTTATTACAAAAGGAAAAAACTGTTTGCTATAACTGATTATAAAGTTTGAGCTGGAGCTTGGCTTCAATTGTTAGTGTAATTAAATCCGCTAATACATTTTAACACTCCCCCCCCTCCCCCCCTCCAGACTGACAATGGTGCTGTCTTCTGTGCCTTTTGTGCTCATTCCTCCAGAGTTGTCTCTCACTAATGCAGGAGGTGTGTTTATGGGCATATCTCCAGGTGAACACGGGGGAAAAAGCCAAAAAAAAGAAGACTGATGCAACCACCATATTTAATGATTGATTAAATTTTTTTGCGTTTTGGTTTTAATGTCATTTGAAGTTCAGTCTTGATGCCTGGCAAATAATACTTTCTACCCACTATTCTTTGCCGCTGTTACCCTGACAGTTAACTGATTTGTCACTCAGGGATGGAGGAAGGACATGAAAGTTCTTGATCTGGTTTTGAAACTTGCATGTTTTTCTGCTGAACCAAGCTAACTGCTGTGTTGATTTTGCTATTTCCATTGTTACAACAGAGTATGACAGTGAAATAAAAACAAAAAAAAATCTGTTTTTGTTACATTTTCAATCATTTTTAGTTTTCTGTTGTGACCATAAAAAGGCATCTAGAAAAGTATTGATTTCTAAGTGAAAACACACTATTAGGAAAAAGACAACATAGAAACCTATCAAAAACCAAATAAAGATGAATTCAGAATGCATCAATGCAAGCTGTTTTTTCTTTCCACGTTTTGATGAGATGAAAACCCTGTTGCACTTATTCATGTTTTATGAGTTTCATCGGTGTGTTATAGCCTGGTACAACTATGTTTGTGACATTTGTAGCTGCCACCAAATAGTTCAAATATTGTTTTCTGTTTAAAGTGGTATTAAACCCAAAACTAAAAATTGAATACATTGTAGTTTACTAATCCTTAGATGCTGTGGCTGCATTGGTTTCTTTTAGGCTTTTCTGGCAGTAACACACTTCATGTGTTAGGGTGCCTACACCCTGGATGAAGGAGCAAAAGAGACACCTTTGGACAGCAGCATTGCTAATCTGGGAGGGGGGGAGTGTTGGATGTATTAGCAGCTTTATATGCACTAATATATTGAAGCCAAACTCCAGCTAACACATTTTACGCAGTTACAGAAACAGGTTTTCTCCCTTTTGGAATAAAGATTTTACATAAAAGCTGATCATTGCAAGCACCCCTGTCAATGATAAATGCTTTGTCCCAGCCTTCTAATTGCTACATCTGCAGAGCAGCTTGCTGTTTTTTTTTTTTTAAATGAGCTTATGGGCCAGATCAACAGGTGAAAATAAAGGAAGCAAAGCCTGAAAATGAAAACTAATGCAGCCATCACGTATAAGAATTTGTAAGCGGCAGTATTTGCTTTCGGGTGTAGTATCGCTTTAAAGTGATTTGTAAACCTTGGTTTTTTTTTTTTTTTTAAAATAGCAAACATGTTATCCTTACCTTCTCTGTGCAATGGTTTTGTACAGAACAGATCCCATCCTCTTCTTCAGAGGTCCCCTGCTGGCACTCTTTGCTCCTCCTCTTCTGCAAAGCAGATTCCTATGGGGGCACTTGTACAGGTTCAGAGACCCCATGGGTCTCTTCTGTCATAAATGTTTCCTCCTGTCAGCCGTCATGTACACAGCGAACATTTACAGCCTTGATCTGTGCCGCTGCAATGTGATTCCTGTGCACATGTGAGGGAGTGACATAATCTTGGCCTGGTCATTCAAGCGGCTGAAGGCACAGAACCCGGAATGAAGACTGGGCAAAGGTGGAAGCACCTGGAACCCATTGGATTGATCACAACGCAGCACTGGAACGCTCGGTTTGACAGGTAAGTGTTCCGTAATGTGCTAATATGCTGTGCATACTAGTACATTATGGCATAACCCATCTGGGGGGCCCCTAAAAAGCAGAGTTTACTACCGCTTTAGGGTAAAAAAAAATCTTAAGGCTTTAGAACCACTTTAACTTTGCTCATAAAGGTTTCATGACAAACATAACAATGCAACATCGTGTACCAGAACATGAATTAGATATAACTTGTGGACAAAAAAACAGAAAGTACATCAGTTAAGGTTCTGATATATGAAAAGTGTGCTGAAGGTAAATATATTTCTTGTCCAACCAATCAGCTGCCTTGATTTATTTTTATATCTGGACTGTATTTTTTTTTCTGGTGGGAACATAAAACTTACCTTTTAGCACATTTGTTATCCATCAATTTCTCCAAAGCATTGATGTGGTGTCTAGTTTCAATTGTGTTTAAATCAAACCTGTGCTTTGTCTATACAAGTAAAGGCGAAAGGTTTGCTTCATTGCCCCCTTTGTACTGGTGATGGCAACCATTGGTAACAGGCTGATTGTAGCATAGCATGACTACGTGCTATCAGTCTCTTTTTCTGCCATTTAGCCTCCTCGGAGGTGTGTGCTGAGAAGGAGCAGCATTACAGGGTTTTGGCTTGCTGTAGAGCAGGGGTATTGAATTAAAATTCACCAAGGACCGGGCAGTAAAATTTACATGCATAAGATATCTGAATCTCATGTAGGCCCGTGTGGTGCACTTTCGTGTGCGCCAAACCACGTGTTGCTGAGGTGCACTTTTGAAAAAAAGGGTTGGGGACTTCTTCAGGTTTCTAGCAGGTAGTGCTGACCTACCCACAACATGTGCACCAAATGCACATGTACAGACCTGAACCAGTGTCCTCAATCCCCTTCTCATTCACAGCAAGATCCCTCTTGATGAGTGTCCTCAGCTTCCCCTTTATATCACTGCCCCCTCTACCCCTTACACAGTAGTGTTCTCAAACTTCCGTGACATCAAAACCCCCCCACCTCCCCTCCCCAACAGTATTGCCCTCTGCCCCCTTCACTGAAGAGTACTCTGCCCCTTTTTACATCATTCCTCCCCCATTACTGTCCTCAGCCCTACTGTCCTCAGCCCCCCATTACTTTCCTTAACCCCCCATTACTGTCCTTAGCCCCCCCATGTTACTGTCCTCATCTATCACACGTTACTGTCCTCA
Organism: Staurois parvus; assembly: GCF_062004578.1. NCBI lineage: Eukaryota > Metazoa > Chordata > Amphibia > Anura > Ranidae > Staurois > Staurois parvus. Next base: position 304,941 of record NW_028318784.1, read on the forward strand.
GCCCCCACGTTACAGTTCTCACCCCTCCCACTTTAATGTCCTCAGCCCCCAGAAACCACAGTCCTTCGCTCCCCACATTACTGTCCTCATATCCCCACATTCAGTCCTTCACAGTAATGTCCTTAGCCCCTTTAATTTTGCCCCCCCCACTGTCCTACCTTACACAGACAGTAATTGACAGACAGTGATTGATTGCCAGGACTGCCCTTCATCAGTACACATCCGGACCCCGGTCTGCCATTTAGTGATGCCTGCTGTAGAGCGTGGCACCCCCAGATGCAGTGACTGCTCAGAAAGAGCCAGCAAAGCGGAAGGCTTCCAGCCTCACTTCCTCTTCTGAGCTGTGATTGAAGATATTATTTAATGCAGAGCCCAGCAGACAAAGCAAATAGTGGAAGCATTCTTCTGCTGGCTCTCTGTTCACAAGCAGCAGCAGATTGGTTGAACTGTCACTGCCTCTGCATAGGCTGCTATAGTGGTAGTTCTGCCACTGTTCCATCCATTGTGTTTAGCTATCAGCAGCGATTTGGTTGAGTTGCCACTGCCTCTTCTGGTCATACTGACAAAGACCTGAGTGGGATTGGGGCACCATAGCAGACAACGTAGGCTGCTGCGGCAGTAGTTCTGCCACTACCTGGCCACTGTGTTTAGCTTTAGAAAAAGTTGCAGTTGCAGCTTCACAGAACTGAGGACTCTCTCTTTGCCCTAGTGTGACAGTGCTAGATTGACCACCAAGCACCAGCATTGTAATGTGACAAGGAGTCACATGCTCCTCCAAACCAAGAAATTCTGGGTATTTGCTTTGTTCCTTGCAGTTGAATAGAATGGTAGAGCAAAGGTAAAGTGAGTGTACTGCTGGAGAGGAGGACATGAACCCCTTTTCCTTCACTATCCCTATATTAACATTCCTCAGCGTGATTCCCTATGCTAAGGATATGCTAATAAATGTTCTGTTGCAGAACTAGCAGTCCGCACGCATGCTAGTCAGTGACTTGGTGACAGGCGCACTGTATTTGACTATGGTCTTGCCAAAAACAGTATTTGGGAACCAATTTTGATCATGTGACCACTATGGAAGGCATCAAAAGGTAAAAAAACACAGATGTTAAAGTGGCATTAAACAATATCTTTTTTTAAATAATCTATACACATCCATTGCTTAAAGGCCCTACAATTTATTTTTCATTAAATCATCACTTACTGTGTTTTTCTATCGCTTTTTAACATTCTTTGTGAGATCCCAAACCTCTAATTTCCCCCACAATTCCATTTGTTTGAAATTAACAGTGCATGTTAGTTGTGGTCATGTGCACTGCTCTATGCACACTTCACATCTCTAGTCTCTTGTCCATTTGGGGATTGAAAAAGAGAAGGTAGCTATACTCCTCCTTAACCACTTCCAATCCGGACACTTTTACCCCCTTCCTGTCCAGGCCAATTTTCAGCTTTCAGTGCTATCACGTTTTGAATGACAATTGCATGCAACACTGTACCCATATGAATTTTTTAGCATTTTTTTGAGACAGATAAAGCTTTATTTTAGGGATATTTATTCACCACTGGGATTTTTTTTTGTTTTGCTATGTAAATGAAAATGTCCAAAAACTTTGAAAAAAAGTGTTTTTTTGCTAAAATTTAGCAAATAATCTTTCATCATAAATCGTGGCCAAAATGTATTTCGTTATCTTTTTAAAAAAAAATAACCCAAATTAGTTTATAACCAAAAATTATAATTTTTAAACATTTTTGTTTACATTTTTTATTTTTTTTTTTTTTACACACTGTCACCCTAGCAGTACAGTGTCACTATGGTGAAACTGTACTACTTGTGGGGGGTGATGGTTTTTAGTTTTTTTTTTACACTGATTGCTTTTACACCCATAAAGGCTGTAAAATCAATCATTTCTCCTTCTCTCTGGCTGCATTCCTGCAGCCATTGAGAGCTACTGTGTGAGCTGTGTTTGGTCAAAGCTTGTCACATGGTACAAGGCTGTTGTGAATAGCCTTGTACCATGTGATCTCTGTGATCATTCACAGATTTCACATGTAGTAAGCAATGATGTCAGAAGTGACATCTTGCTTACTACTCTGCATGTGATCACTGATTGGCCAATCAGTGATCACATGATTGGGACCTCGCACAGGGGTCCCATACGACGACCGGTGTTCCACTGTGTCCAGAGGACACAGCAGGCACCGGATCGCGGTGCTGCATGCTGCCAGGGAGCATGCACAAGCAGGGGGAGGGGAGGCCGTTTATAAACGGCCACCTGATCCTGCACTGCCACCATCTGGCTGTTTATATACAAGGCCAGATGAGAAGTGGTTAAAGTAAGACCATGGACCACCAAGGATACCACCCCCTAACAGGAAGTTTGATCACAGCAGCAAAAGAAAAGGAATATGGAGATTTGGAGGAAGGTGAGTTCAATAGACGGTACTTTTCTGAGGTATGATTACATACTTGAATAGCATATTTTTTTTCTTTTTAAACCAGAGTTTAGTGTCACTGTAATATTAAAATAAATAGTGTCAGCTGGTAATTGAAAAATGATTTTTTTCACATTTTTTGTTTGTCCATTTGAGAAAAAAAACAAACAGAAAAAGAAAAAAAGAGCAGGGTCTTTATTGAATCCATGTTCTGAACAAAAGCCATGCAGTTACATATAGAACATGCAGTTTTAGGTAGCCAGATTATTCATAAAGTTATAGCAAAGAACACCAATGCAAATAGGTGCTGCTAAAATTGACCTGGTCATGTTTGAATCAAAGACTGCCAGTCAATAAAGGCTTAAAGCAGTGTTTCTCAATTCCAGTCCTCATGGACCCCCAACAGCTCATGTTTTCAGGATTTCCATTATTTTGCACAGGTGATTTGATCAGTTTCACTGCCTTAGTAATTACCACAGCTGTTTCATCTGAGGGAAATCCTGAAAACATGACCTGTTGGGGGTCCACGAGGACTGGAGTTGAGAAACACTGGCTTAAAGCAACCTGTTCTTTGCTCTCAATGGGCAAAACTCAGGCTTGTGTTATGTTTTACCTCAGTCCATGGCTGCCAGGTGACAATATAAATGTGAAAAGCTCAGCACCAAAGATATAATAAATAATTCGGCAGCTGCAGTCCCTAAACTCACTGTGGAGTGCGCAAAAAAACAAACGTGTATGACCACGCTCAAAATTTCAAGTGTTAAACTAAAACAAGAAAAGTGTTAAAATAATACCATATAAAATGTATCAACAAAATATTCACTTTTAAAGTATTGCAACTCAGTTTACAAACAATGTGTCCATAATAGTTATTATTAAATCCAAATAAACAAAGTCCTTAATGTCCACCATCGGGTGAAATATGCAAAAAAAAAGAAAAAGATATTGTGTGTGTGTGTGTAATTTTTTCTTGTGTTTTTTTTTTTTTAAATAAATTTGTGACAAAAATCACTTCGCATAAAAGTGTGTTGTCAAAGCACCCAGTGTCCTTCACCTCTTCAAGTAAATGGCTCCCTTCTTTCAACACAACTTAAAATATAAAGTAAAAATGTGTTCCTATAACCCTTTCGCCACCAGATCGTACGTTGTATGGACCTAACGGGGGGGTGGGAGTGTTATACACAATCTGGTGGCTGCAGCCCGCACCTCTTCCTGGCTCTCTCCTCCTCTCTTATTATTATTATTATACAGGATTTATATAGCGCCAACAGTTTGCTCAGCGCTTTACAATAGAACGGGAGACAATACAGCAACAATACAGTTCAATACAAGAGGGTTAGGAGGGCCCTACTCCTTGCCGACTTAACAGAAAGCTGTACTGGCTGCCCACCCACATCCTACATTGACATCATTGGTTTCTAAGGACTTGTTAAGTCCAAGTCACTGGTGATGTTTGTGTCAGAGCATACACATATTTTGATAAATGTGGAAAACTACTACCACTCATGGTGCATCCTTTGCAAAGACAATCAGATAAAGCAATGAATGTGAAGAAATTGGAAACAAGGATCAGAAGAACAAAAGTTCATGATGTGTAAAACGTATGTAATTGAATAAGTGCATCTTTTAGAACTGCGAGGAAGCGAAAAAGTCTCCTGGTGGCACTGCTCTTGATCTGCAAGGGTTATGTGTTCATTTAGATCTAGGGGGGTGCAAAAAGCAGTTTTACTTACCTGATCCTCTGCTCCCACGGGCCCCTTCCAAGCTGTAAGACTAGTCCCCGCAGGCTCTTCTCCCATATGAGGCAGCTGATGTAGTCAAGACCAAAGCAGAGCCTATAGGTCTGCTCTGGACATGAGGACACCATGGAGACTTCCACGTTTGGAGTGTAGGGGAGTAGAGAATTGGGTAATTAAAACTGCTGTTCCCAGTCCCCTAGACCTGAATGAGCAATTTAACCCTTACAGCATGGGGGCAGCGCCACTGCAAGGAAGAATTTTCCCTTTCCCTAGAGATAGGCTTTTAAGCCACCACTGTAGCCTATTATGTGCCTCTTCTTTCTGTTCATTTTGTGATATGTTTGGGATGTTTCCAAACTTTTTGATGTCTTTGGTGAAACCGTTTTATACCTGGATGTTGCTTTGTCTACATCCCAAAATATTGTTTTGCTAAAAAGTTCTATGCTGATCATCAATGAAAGTTTAATGTGTTATATTGTTCATCATTTTTCTTTCTTTTCCCAGATTTGGTGAATTTGTGGATCTCACTGAAGGTCCTCACATACCCAGAACAAGTTTCTGTATGCAGTATGAGGTCACAGCGGCATACTCCATTGTTAATATTTCTACAGAACATATTAGACGGTTTCAGGGTCTCTCTTTACCGTGGCACTTGACGGTAAGGCAAAGAAAAATCCTTATTAGCACTCCTAATGTGCTACTACAAGCTGGTGCTGAGAATACTGAACATGCTTGATTACCAGTTTGCCTCTGCAGTTAATTTGGTTATGTCATGACTTAGATAATCAGCTGCATGGACAACAAGATCCTACTTTTGTATTTTTAAACTGGTGAAGTCTATTTCTTAATTGGATATGCACGGAATGACATCAAGCTTGAGGAACTAGAGATGCTATAATGAAAGTACTGCTTTTTTTTTTCTTTAAAGTTTTCCTGTAGTCCTGAATGGTAGTAACACATTTCACTGCCTCTGTAACATTAACCACTTGAATCTCTGAGCCTTTCTCTCCCTAGAACCCCTTGAGTCCCAGGTATTTTTTTTTTGTTTCAGCCTTGGTTCTGCACATTTTACCTTTTAGTGTTTGCACAATTATACATTGTACGTATTATACATTTGTAATGGGACAGACAGAGATTTCATTTGGTAGCACATTTGGATACATACATTCTTATTTCTCTTACATTCATTGACGGACACAGCTGTTCGGAATTTTGACCATATGGTTATAGCGCCACCTACAGGAGTAGGACAATAGGCAGAAAAGAAACACTGCACTGCCTATGGGCAGTCCTAGCTGGTATAAAACTCCCTATCTGCTATAGTCAATCCAGTCTTCCTGCCTAGTGTTCAGGAATAAGGAACTAGTTCTCGGCTGGGACCTGTGGTTCCATAGTTTTTTCCTTTTTATTTTTTACTGGCAAGATCTTCAATCAACAGTCGGGCTGGGTGACGGGCTGGATATCCTAGATCCAGTGGTCACCCCAGTCTTGCCAGCGAGTGCACGCAGACCGTTAGCTCGGCAACATTTCCCCCTGGACCGGGGCAACCAGCGAGTTAAAAGTCTTGCGGGAACACATATGACTGGGTGCCTATAGTCCGTGTGAGACAGTGTTACCCTGGGCGACAGTGGAGTGGAGGATCTGTCATGGGAGCCTTACCCACATGCTCCAGCTGGATCGATAAGTAGTTTGCCACCTCCTTCCCTTCCTCTCCTGGATGCGATCTAGGGTGGTCGACCCTGCAGGGTTTTCCTCCTCCCCTCCAGCTCTGTATCTTTTCTGGCCCTTCTGTCCTTTGGGGAACGTGGTGTGGGGTTGTGGGCCCTAGTCTCTCCGGACTCCAAGTGGTGTCACAGGGCATGGGTACTGGGATGCCGGATTGTGTGTGCCTGTGGCTGTCTCCCCAGATGGCCCTTATCTGTACCTCTTGGTGGACAGACAGACCCCTGGTCTGGGTTTGTGGGGTGTGCTGGAACCTGGACTGTATGTTGCATGTGTGCTTTCCCTCCTCTCTTCCCGGGTGGCTGGAATACCCAGAGGCTGCGGTGGGCCAGGCCAAGCAGGTATGAAGTTTCATGGCCTTGTATGCGCTGGCTTGTCTGTTGGTGGGGGGTGGTTATGTCCCCAACTCCCCTCCTTGCCTGGGACCACTTTTTTGGGCCCCACTTGTGTGCCTTGCAGATGGTGGTCTCTGCAAATTTAGGCCGAGTCTCGCTGGCCAACATTTTAATTTTGTGTAGATGCCCTCTTTTGGCTGCCACCATTGTTGTAAGCCTGATGCCCTCCCCTGACTAGGCAGGGCTGTGGAGGAGGACCCGGCAGAGGGGGTTGGAAGGAAAGCCAATCATGGCCTCCATCTTGCTTCAGGGCGGCCGCTATCTTGCTTCAGGGCAGCTGCCCCTGTTCTCCCGCCTCCTGTATGAGTTGTTTTTTGAGAGCGGTGGTGGGGGCTTGCGATGCTTGGCAATACGGTACTCCACAGCAAAGGAAGTCTGTACTATGACATTGCATGTATCAGGTGGCTCTGGGCGGCCTTCCCACTGGTGTACTGAGGTTGTAGCTGTCTGCTTAGTGATTCAGCTGCTGATAGTGCTCCAGTTGGGGGGAGCATCCCCCTTATGGTGCTATCTATCGGCTGCCTGGCCTTGCTGTTGTCAAGGCTGTAGTTCCTCCTGCTGTAGAGGAGTCCCAGTTGGCGCCTTGCTGATCTTGCTTTTTTGCATTTGGGACATGGTGGGCACTGGGTTGTTTCCCTTGCAGCCCTGTAGTCTTGGGGTGGTGGTCTACATCCCTGATTCCTTTCCCTCAGTATGGGGGACATGAAAAACAATGGCGATACTGTATGTGTCGCCCTTCCTTTTGAGGAGACCCTTCTGTATGTGTTTGAATGCAGGAAGCCTGAGTTGGACTCTGCCATGCCAGGCCCAGCGTTGTTTCTATCAATGCTCCTCCTAATCCCTTGGACAGTGAGGAAGAGTCTTCCACTTCTGGAGCTGCGCAGGAAAAATGCTGGTGTCAGCACTGCATACTTTGGGTGCGAGAGACGTTACAACTTGAGGACTCCGCGATGGTGACTAGCGAAGTGCCTATCCCTTTTTGCTTTGGAACATCCCTATGGTCAAGATTCAGAAGAGCTGTGTTCGTCAAAGAACCTAAGAGAAAACTGGATTTTTTCGTTACCATAAAATCCCTTTCTCTGAGTTAATTGACTGACACAGCACCCACCCCTCTGTTGGGGTTTATCCTCTGACACTGCTTTATGAATTGCCTATAGCAGAGGGGGGAGTTTATACCAGCTAGGACTGCCCATAGGTGGTGCTGTGTTTCTTTTCTTAAAAAGTAAATACCGCAAAAAGGAGCTTCTTTTTCCTGGAAGGCCATCATCAAATTAGTGTAGTTCTACGTCAAAGCAACTACATCCAATATTGCATAGAAGGGGGAAAGACCCCCCTATAAACAGAGGTTACTTCTAAGAACTAAATGGGCTTTTAGCCAGGCTTAAAAAGCAATAATTATTTATAAAGAATATATTTGATAAAAAAAAAAATCTAGCACATTACCACAAAATAACCAATGTGATTAAAAATTGAAAATATACAACCATCTTTAGCCCCCAGACATCGTTGTCTTCCACTAACACATACATACAAACCAGACAAGACACCTTGTGGCCACTAGGAGGTGAACTGACAAGGATGTGAGCCTTCACTAAACTTGTCAGTCCCTCTAATGAAACTCAGGGGAAATTTATCTTGGGTCAATGTTGATTTTCCCACTATACAGTGGATTATAGACATGGGACGTACTAAAATATGATCAGTCCACATGACTAGATATATGGAATATCACATATGTATATACTAAGTGAATAAACTACGCCAGTCCTGTAGGTAGTAGAGTCAGCCCAGTATGAACTATCCATCCATGAACTAGATGTTAATTGCAGTACTGCATAGTAGATATAGGTGTGTAGTTCCTATAGTAAACAATCAGACAGCTAGGTAACATCAATTTGGAGTATAATTTTGGATAGAGATACCCCTCACACTGCTTCATGTGTAAAAATTCAACCCCTGAATGTTAGTAGAGCAGTTCCATCCATCTACAAATGTGGTATCATGGGGACTACAGCTTTCCCGGAGGGAGATATTACTGATGGCTGTTATAAAGACAGTCTCTCCTTTCCGTGTCTTCTCATGTCTCAATATCCCAGTTTTACCTGCAATATTTCTTTGAAATAAAGATTTCACTCGTTGCCAATTTCACACTGCTGCTCCAAAAAGATCTTCACATCTGGCGATGTAGATACCTGCATGTTTAGCTGACTTGCCGTCATGTGGACCTACAGTGGTATCAATCGTAAGTCCTCTGCAATCTCTCAAATAGCGAACCCAGTTCCCATGAGTGACAGGGGGCCATGTGTGCTGTCACTGATGTTTCAATGTCAACATGTTTCGCTAATGGGCGTATTCCTCAGCTTCATCAGAACCAATGGGCTGCTAGCTTACCATGCTAGTTCAATCATTATCCCCTCCCTTCATTTACAGTGATTTGACTTTTTAAAGATGCAGACCTGTATTTTGTTAGTGGGAATATTGATGAGATACGTCCAGACATCAACTCTCATCCCATTCAAACATGCCTAGCCCTATATTAGATGAAAAAATCTATTCTAATAAATCCGAATATTGACAAAGTTTGTCATTACCATATTTAATTAACCATTGTAAATCTGTCTTCCCAGTATATCGGTGGATTTATATGTTATTAAAGCGTATTTTTACATCAGTTTTCCAAGAACACTTGTAAACTTAGTTCTGTATTCAATGCTTTTGAAATAAATGTATTTAACCTATAAATCCACTGTGGATTTATAGGTTAAATACAAGCCACTTGCTAATGGGGGCACTCGTGTGGGCTCACTCCCGAGCTCCACTCTGTGTGTCTGTGGAAACAGAGTGTGGCTAGGTCCTGCTCCCTCCTGACTGGCTTTGATTGATAGCAGCTGGAGTCAAAAGCTCCCACTGCTGTCTCTGAGCTAATGAGGAGGGAGAGAGCCGCTGCTCTTGTGCACATTGCTGGTTTCGAGATTCTGCTCAGGTTAGTATTGGAATGGGGGGAGAGGCTGGCGGGAGAACAGACCTCAGAAGGTTTTTTTTTACCTTAATGCATACAATGCATTAAGGTAAAAACCCTTCTAGCTTTACAACCACTTTAACATAGTGGAGTGGTACAGATCAAAGTGAATGTATGCATTTTACTTTAGGAGAGCTTCATCCCCCTTTCAGCATTGTGATGCGCATAGGGGAAGAAATGCTAGCGAAACAGTAAGATAAGATTTAACAATTAACACGACGGCAACCTTTTTTCATAGCTATGCAGTAGCTAAAATTCGAATTACATTATGTTCACTTATGTAAGCATTTGATGTTTGAGCAATAAATGCAAATGTTATCCACATCATCCAAAATTACCGTTGCGACCTTATGATTAATTTTAGGAGGGAATATTTTTCATTTATTTTATATACATTTTATATAGATTAAAAGCCCTGGAGCTGATTGTTTCAGCTCCTGGGCTTAGCACTGGTTTGGGCTGTCACTAACAGACAGCAGTCCCAGTGCTAGTGTCAGTGAGGGCCACAGGAGCCACTGAGTCTAGGTGCCATTTTACAAAGGTGCCTGGATCAACTGGTTAACACATCTAAAGTCAAAGAGTGGAGAATGGTTACAAAACTAACTGGGGAAAGTCTCTTCAATTATTGTTTGGGAGACACAACAGGAAGAAAGAAAAGAGATGAAACCTTTCCAAAAATAAGGAACATTCAAATGTCCCCATTAGAAAATGTACTTTCTGATAGTTTTATGATAACTGTAACATTTTGTATCATTTTCTGTCCCAGTTAAAGTAGCCATAAAGCCAAATAGGGTGAAACTCTCCAATATAAACCACTTGAAAATAGCCAGCACACCACAAAAAGCCTCAATCGTTTACTGAGGTCATAAATGCAAACATTCAGGTGCATAAATCATAATTTCACCAAACATGTTCAAATTATGCTTTTTGTACTTGAAATGACGGAAAGATGCTTTTTGTACTTGACTTAATGGAACTTTTGTATTTTTGTACTTGAACTGGCGAAATAATGCTTTTTGTGCTTGAATTGGTGGAAATATGTTTGTTGCACTTGAATTGGTAGAATTATGCTTTTTGTACTTGAACTTTTCAATTTGTGTACTCCGTAAAAGATTGAAGTTTTATTTATTATATGCTGGCTATTTTTTCAGTTGTATTTTTCAGCACCAGCAAGGGCCAGGCACCCCTCTTAAAAGTGCTATAGGTGTGCAGGATGGATTGTTTACCAGAAATATAAACTTGATAGGTGTTCTAACCCACCCTACCCTGTCCAACAGGACAAAAATAGTTTTTGACTTTGGTTATTCAATACTTTGAGGCAGGTGTGTCAAACTCAATTTCATCATGGACCGCATCAGCATTATGGTTGCTCGCAGAGTTCAGGAGTGTGAGGCGTGCAGATTTCAGGAGTGCACTATGTGCAGAAGGCAGGGTTTAGGGGTGTGCCACGTACAGGGGGCAGGGTTTAGGGGTGTGCCACGTACAGGGGGCAGGGTTTAGGGGTGTGCCACGTACAGAGGGCAGGGTTTAGGGGTGTGCCACGTACAGAGGGCAGGGTTTAGGGGTGTGCCACGTACACAGGGCAGGGTTTAGGGGTGTGCCACGTACACAGGGCAGGGTTTAGGGGTGTGCCACGTACAGAGGGCAGGGTTTAGGGGTGGGCTACGTACAGAGGGCAGGGTTCAGGAGTGTGCGATGTATGGAGCAAAGAGTTCAGAAGTATGCAGAGTGCAGGGTTTCGAGGTTCGGCACTTTTTCAAAGGCTGTCTACATCACACTTCTACCCCTTCTCCTTGGCTCTGACCTCTGCAACACTCTTGGCCATCTCCCTCCAGAACCGTCATCTAACCCCCCCCCCCCCCAAAAAAAAAAACAATTTTCCTTGCATTTCACCTACTCGGTCCAACTCCAGTATCTTCCAGCAGTGTAGGCTATTCTGTCTTTCTGTTACTTTCAGGGAGATCATTGGTCTGAATCTGGCCCTGCTGTGTGTGCAGGGCAGGCAGGGATCTCTGAGAGTATTAAGCCTCAGATAGAAAAGCTGTCCTTGTAAAGAAGGCATGTGCTTGTAATCGTGAATACATACTGTATACTCTAACTTTTGTACAAGTTGTCTTTAAAAACACGTGCCAACCCCTAGAGTAAAGCCTACCTGGTCCAATACTTATCATTGTCCCCGTTCTAGTGAAGTCCACTGTCAAAGCCCTGCTCAGAGCCACACAGGTTTCTTTTCTGAATGCATCCTTTTCATCCTGTACATTCATTCCTATTGGGACCTGTACTGATGGTCTGTCACACCCCTGTTTAGGGTGAGGATCCCACAGATACACTTTTGAAAGAAAAGCTGTGGAGCTCCAGTCAGGGCGGACAGTGAAGACAGCTGGAAGAGGGATGAAGGTAAGTATTGAACCAGGTGTACCTAAAGTACAGCTGTCCTTTCCTACTCCAAAAACTGATACTATTTGGTGTGTGCTTGCCATTGGAATTGTCTACCAGCGTCCTTTATTTCATAACTGGTATTTTGTTTCTTTTTTCCCCCACATACAAGGCCTATATCAGTAATGTTAGTGCCTTTTAGCTGGCCTTCATATCTGTTGTTATTCTACATTATGAATACCTTATCCGTGGAGAGATTCCATCATGTAAAAAATATTAGATATTACCACTTAAATTTCCAACAGATGTAAGACGCCATCTTTTATTTTAAGTGCATATCCACTTAAAATAAAAGTCAAATTTGAGAAAACCCCACTAAATGTTTGTTTTCACATTTACACAGCATACCTTTAAGAAAGATGTCATAGGTGTCATAGCTGACTGCAAGTATTTATAAACTAGTTCAGAGCATGTCTGTCCCAAAATAAAGGATTAAGAAAGGCTGAGCGTCCTCTCATTAAAATACAATGTGAGCAGCCTAAATGTTAACATTTTGTTAAATCAGATTGTGTTCATATCTAGGTTACAACTGATGATGAGATCTGCCAGCACAATACAGACAAGGTTAATTATGTCAAACACAGCTCACCAGCCCCCCACAAACAAAAATAACTAATTAGGAATATTTATAGCTGGGGTTTATTAGAAAGGATTGTCTGAAATGGTAAGCAGCAAGTTTAAATTAAAAAACATAAAAATCTGCAAAAGAGACATAACTTGCAGGCAGAAGGAGGTTTTCCTTATGCTGATTCTTCTGCTGTTAGTAGAAATCTTTCTCTGTCCATGCAATCTTCCGATGCGATGGGGGTTATTACAACTTAGGGGCTGTCGCAGACTATCAAGAGAGCCCGACTATGCCTACCCTTTCTGCCCAGCTGCTCCATTCATAGAAGCCATACTATAACTTCTATGAATGAAATAGGCTCTCTGAATTGAGGGAGTGGACTTTTCAATCATCTTCTGTCTTTACATCCAAACACCCCTTGCTCCTCCTCCCTGAGGTCCCCCTCCATACTTTTTATCTTTCAATATTTTAATTGAAAAATTGGTATACACAGAAATAGAAACATTGCCCACCTACATGGTGAGATGGGGTGAATAAACATATTCATAAAATATATAGGCATGTGAAATTAGTCGATGTCACGACCTATGATAGTGAGCTCTATAGATCCACAGCTTGGGGTTCCCCAGGGTATGGAATCTAAGCCCCAGCCTGCTTGTTCACCAGGGCCCCTGATGGTGGGGATGGACTTGCAGCAGGCTGGGGCCAGGTCTCGGCCCCCAGGTACACGCAGCTGAGGTGGAGGAGACCACCAGCGGGAGCAGGGTGAAAGGGAGGAGACACAGGGAACCCGATGGACAAGCCGAGGTCAGGACAGGCGGAAAACTAGCAAGGTCAGGAACGAAGTCGGGGTCGGTACACGGACAATACAGGAGTCACAGCAGGAACACATGGGAGCTCCAACAACACGAAGTTGCTCAGGCAAAGTGGAACAGACTGAGCATGTCTTAAATAGACAAGCCAGCTAGGAGGCAGCTCAGGAAGTGATGAAAGGGAAGGACATAAAACCCAGGGAATAGCAGACGATGCCCACAGGTGAGCACAGACAAACACATGTGAAGGAATCAAGAGCAGGAAGGAGGTAAGAATAAACACACAACAGGCTGCAAGCTAACTTGTGACAGTCAATGATGTTGTAAACAGGAAACACCATCCCCACAGGGTAGCAAATGGTCCATCAGTCAGTAAACATAGGCAGTTCCATATAGGTATTTACCAACAATAAGAAAAAAAAAAAAAGATTAAAAATAGAAGAATCGAAAGAAAAGATCCAGGATAAGTCAGAAAAGAAGGGGAGAGAAAAAAAAGGGGAAAAGAAAAGGAAAAAGGGAGAGAGAGAGGGTCAGCTGTAGTACTATTAAGTAATAGAGATATATCTGATCCATGGTTCCCACGTCACCTCAAATTTAGAAGTATCATTATTGACAATGCTCATAAGTTTATCGTGTATCATTATACAATTAAGTTTTATTTAACCCTGTCTAGCGGAATTAATGATAGTCTCCAACATCTAGCTATGGTAATACGTGCCGCCAGTAAGAGGTAAAGAATTAATTTGGTCGATATTTTTGAGAACGTCAGCGGGCAGCAAGTGAAATAAAGCTACTTCCGGTGATCTACGAATATTAATTCCTGTTACCGAATAAATGATGTTAAACATTCGGAACCCAAAATCTATTCACTACCGGACATTTCCACCAGATATGGAGCATAGTGCCCTCTTCTCCGCAGTGTCGGAAGCAATTAGGTGATACTGATGGATACATTTTAGCAAGGTGTGTAGGAACTAGTTACCAGCGAAGTAGTGTTTTGTAATTGGATTTGATAAGAGCAGTATTAATCAAAATCTTTGATAAAGTATGGGCCGCATTCCGCCAAATGTCCAGGTCCAGTGAGCTATTCAAATCCCTTTCCCATTGAGTCATGTAAGATAATTTAGTGAGTGGATCAACAAGGGAAGCATAGATAATGGACAAACGACCTTTCATCATCCCAGTTGCCCCACAGGAGACCTCTAGGGGAGTGAGTGTGCAGGGTTCTACGAGCAATTTGAGTTTACTAGTGATAAAAGATAAAAGTTGATGGTAACGAAACAATGCACTGGACGGCATCTGATACTTTGCACTGGAGAGAACGAGAATGAAGTCCATCCAAGAAATCTCCAATACGCAGTAAGCCCTTATTCATCCACCACTGGAATACAGATGGTGATAAGCCAGGAATAAACTCGGGTTTCCAAAAAACTGGAGCTAATGGGTATGTGGGGAGCAGAAAGGTTTGCGAGCCCGCCATCTATCCCACACCGTTAACAAATAAGACAATGTAGGACATAGGATAGGAGGACGCAATCGACTGGGGAGGCACATGAGAGTGCCAATAGCGTAAGGATGGCAAGATAAGGCCTCGATGCCAACCCATTGGGGGACGTAACCTCTGGTGGTAGTGCAGGATAACTATGCTATTTGAGCCGCCTGAAAATAGATCAAGAGATTGGGCCATGCTTTTTTAGGGAAAATAGAGTTGACTTGTTAACCCTAGGACGTTTTCCTTTCCAGATGAATCTAAAAACTGCTGCTTGTGAGAGTAACAGTTCCCGTTTGGGAACCATGATCGGTAACGTCCTAGTAGTACAAGTAGTACAATAGTCTTGGTAAAGAGGGCATCTTAATAGAGCTAATTCTACCAAACCAGGATAGTGGAAGATCCTCCCAGTCTAGTAAGTCAGATTTGAGTCGTTTGAAGAGCAGGGTAAAATTGGTATTATATAACAATGAAATAGATTTCGTGAGGTGAATCCCCAAATAAGGGTGAGAATGAAAGGCCCACTGGAAATCAAAATTGTTCTGGAGGTAATGAACCTCTGAGTCAGGTAAAGGGATATTTAAAGTAATTGTTTTAGAGGAATTAAGAGTAAGACCAGAGGCCTCAGAGAAGTGATGAAACAAGTGGAGGAGACCAGGTAATGACGTTCGAGGATTAGATATATACAGTTGTGTTCAAAATAATAGCAGTCAGACATCACTAACCTGATCAATCACTGTTTTTGGTAGAAATTGTATTTCTACATGGCAAATAATTTACTAGCAGGTGTAGTAGAGTAACAGAAATCCAACAGACCCAACAGTCATGACATGCATGGTGTTGATTCTGTGTAATTGAATCACTAATTGAAAGGGGCATGTTCAAAATAATAGCAGTGTGGAGTTCTATTAGTGAGGTCATTCATTTTTTGAAAAACAGGTGGCCATTATTGCCCTTATTTAAGAAAAGAAGGCAGAAAATGTTGTACATGCCTTTTGCAGTGCATTTCTCTCTGAAATTCTGAGGAAAATGGGTCTTTCCAGACATAGTTCAGAATAGCGTACCTTGATTAAAAAGTTGATTGAAGAGGGGAAACATATAAAGAAGTGCAGAAAATGATAGGCTGCTCAGCTAAAATGATCGCAAATGCTTTAAAATGGCAACCAAAACCTGAAAGACGTGGAAGAAAGCTAAAAACTACCATTCGAATGGATAGATGAATAGCCAAAATGGCAAGGACTCGGCCAACAATCAGTTCCAGGAAGATCAAAGAAGGTCTAAAGTTACCTGTGAGTACTGTTACAATTAGAAGACGCCTATGTGAAGTCATGCTATCTGCAAGAAGCCCCCGCAAAGTCCCACTGTTGAAAAAAAGACGTGCTGAAGAGGTTACAATTTGCCAAAGAGCACATTGACTAGCCTAAAGAGAAATGGCACAACATTTTGTGGACTGATGAAAGTAAGATTGTTCTTTTTGGGTCTAGTGGCCGGAGACAGCTTGTCAGACGACCACCAAACACTGAATTCAAGCCACAGTACACTGTGAAGCATGGTTGTGCAAGCATCATGATATGGGGATGTTTCTCATACTATGGTGTTGGGCCTATTTATCGCATACCAGGGATCATGGATCAGTTTGAATCCATCAAAATACTTGAAGAGGTCATGCTGCCTTATGCTGAAGAGGAAATGCCCTTGAAATGAGTGTTCCAACAAGACAACGACCCCAAACACACCAGTAAATGTGCAACATCTTGGTTCCAGACCAACAAGATTGACGTTATGGAGTGGCCAGCCCAATCCCCGGATCTTAATCCAGTAGAAAACTTGTTGGATGACATCAAAAATGCAGTTTCTGAGGCAAAACCAAGAAATAGAGAAGAACTGTGGAATGTAGTCCAATCATCCTGGGCTGGAATACCTGTTCACAGGTGCCAGAAGTTGGTTGACTCCATGCAACACAGATGTACAGCAGTTCTCAGAAACAGTGCTTATACACCTAAATATTAATTAAGTGATTCAAAGGAAAGCAAAATCTTCAAACATTTTTCAGTTTATATAGTGAATGTTTGAGTTTGTAAAGAAGAGTACAAACACTGCTATTTTTTTTGAACAATCTAATATTCACTTTTCTTCAATTGTTTTAGAGGAACAACACAAATTTGATCTATTTTTCTTCATGTTTTGATTTGGAATAGAATGTGTAGTGTTCCCAATGCTTTTGTGTGTATGGAAATAAAAGCTATTAGAAGGATTTTGAGCTTTATTCACTTTTTTCAACATACTACTATTATTTTGAACACAACTGTACATAAGGACATCATCAACAAATAAGGCACATTTATGGTCCCGCAACGGATGCCTGAAATAGTGGGATCAGAGCAGATGGCAGTCGCAAGTGGTTCCATTGCCAAGCAAATAGTAGTGGAGAAAATGGGGAACCCCTGTCTAGTACCTCGCTCTATAGACAGAGAGGCTGATTTGTATCCGTTAATGGAGACTTGAGCTGAAGGGTTAGAATATAGGGCCCGTATTAATGTCGTGAACCCTCCATACTTTTGAAATAGTAACTTTTCCCCAAGGCTTTTCTTGTCTTTCCAGTCATTTCACAGGTCCTACCACGTCTTGTGTGGGCTTTACGTCAGCACTGAACATTCTTATGTAATGATGCGAGCAAAGTTTAGTGCAAAAGTACTGTACTCTGTACTCCGAATTCCAAGCCAGCAAGAAGGCACATCCTCGGTTTACAGGAAATGGGTCGAATGATGCTGGCCATCAGTCAGCCTAAAAAAGTTTATTTTTTAATAACGTCATACTTACCTGCACCACCTTTTATAATTTTCATATTATTGTTTTATTTTCATTCACAGAAATAGTTTTATCTTCTCTAAGCATTTATTGCTGTTTTTTGTATTTTTGTATTTTTTTACTGTTTTCCTAATCTTTTATTTTTTTTGTTGGGTTTTTTTTTCCACGTCTCAGAATTTCTGCTGTAAAGTACTATTACAATCAAGACTTTATTGTGTGAATAGTGCTGCTAGAAGCCTTCCCTTCATATTAGCATAATTACAAAGGTTGATTGTTTATGAACACTTCAGATAACCCCAAGTGGTCGCTGGTTTTCTTCTTCATTCTTGCTGAGTCTTAAGTAAAAACTGCAGTTTTATGCTGAAGTATAATAGTGTGCTTTTTTTTCAGTCTTTAATAAGATACTAGATTTTCTGAATTATTAAACTATATATAGGCTGTGAAAGGCGATTCTGCTTGCCTTCTCTTTCATGGGATCATGCTGAGCAGTCAGTTTGTTGCTGGGGGAGTGGGGAGGATTGTTGTATGGAGAGTACAGATGAAAAGTTTTGTTTTCCCAGTGCACTGTGAGAGCCGGAGTGTAGTATTGATTGTTTTTATATTCCGTGCGATTGTACCCCTCACTGAGGCTTCGCTCAGAATGGTGGCTGCTGCAATTTGCACAGAAACATTGGAAAGCAGAAATCTTTTGACCCAAAGATGCTCTGTGTATTTTTGTAATGTTCTGCAGTTGTTAAAGGAAACCTGTCCAGAGAGAAATACAAAGACAGCTGTTGCTGTATATATTTTTTTGTTTTTAAAGGCGATATTTCCCTAGCTGTCATTCTAGTTTTCTTGCATCAGTTCATAAAGAATAACCCCTATTTTGTTGAGAACAAAAAAATGATCACTCTGGGCAATCCATGTACATTTCAGGGATTTTAACAAACTTTGAAGCAGATTCATACCTTTTTGTAGCTCTTTCACCAGAGAAATTGCATATTAATTCTGAGTAGGGGGTCTGGTTTATTGGCTGATGCACATTCTGTGCTCTAAAGGCTTGTTTACACTTGCTTTAAAGTGTGGCATTGGGCATGCTTTTTTTAAAGCCAGTTGAAGCACCTGTCACTAAATGAAATGGTTGCTTTACAGTCCTGTTTCCTCATTGCATTTACTTAGCTTAGCTTACAAAATTATACCCCATTACTCTTTCTTGGTGCTTAAAAGCCTCCATAGACGTCTATGACAAAGCTCACTAACAGCACCTGCAGCTTTTGAGAGGCTTTTTTCAGCTTTTCTGGAGCAGGAGAAACTAGCAATGTCACGTGGTGTGCAACGTTGGTGCAATATGGTGGGAGGTGAGCGGGGACCAAAGAGAGATGAGGATCAGCAGAACGGGGGGTTACTATTGAGTGGGGGGTTCAGCAGAGCTTGGGGTTACTGTTGAGTGGGGGATCAGCAGAGCTGGGGGTTACTGTTGTGTGGGGGATCAGTAGGGCTGGGGGTTACTATTGAGTGGGGGATCAGAAGAGCGTGGGGTTACTATTGAGTGGGGGATAAGCAGAGCTTGGGGTTACTGTTGAGTGGGGGATAAGCAGAGCTTGGGGTTACTGTTGAGTGGGGGATCAGCAGAGCTGGGGGTTACTGTTGAGTGGGGGATCAGTAGAACTGGGGGTTACTATTGAGTGGGGGATCAGAAGAGCGTGGGGTTACTATTGAGTGGGGGATCAAAAGAGCTGGGGGTTACTATTGAGTGGGGGATCAGTAGAGATGGGGGTTACTATTGAGTGGGAGATCAGCAAAGCTGGGGCTACTACTGAATGGGGCACCAGCAGAGCTTGGGGGTACTACAGTGAGCAGTGAATCTGCTTATCAAAGGGTACTAATAAGCTGGGGATCTGCTGAACGAGGGTAACAATGAGCTGGGGATCTGCTGAGTAGGTACTAATTAGCTGGGGTTTTACTGGGCTCCTTTAAAACAAATAGATAATCAGCACACACAGACACACACAAGGCATTTGCTAAGCTTCATTAATGCTTCAAAAAATCATCACCAAAGCGTCAAAAACACATCAAAAAAGCATGTCGAAGTGGTAGGCGCTCTAATGTGTGTTAAAGCGGAGCTCCACCCAAAAGATAAAGTTACAATTTAAGGCCTGCCCCCCTGCTTCTGGTAAAGAAATGGGAGCTTTTGTGGAGCCGGGGGGAGCAGGTACCTGATTTTGATGGGTACCCTCTCCCACTTCTGCCTGGACCGCCTAGGTAATCGGAAGTGAAAGTTGTCCTCCCCCCTCCCTTCCTGCAGTCTTCTGGGACACGTGACAGGACTGTTCACAATGCACAGCTCTACTTGCACATGTGCAGTGGGCACCCGGTCGTCAAGCTGCAAGCTGTCACAGCCGGGTGCCCACAGTTGCGATACTGGCACCTGGGACAGGACACCGTTGGAAAGAACGGCTGGGGTGAGGACATCGCTGGATCGTGGGACAAGCAAGTGTCTGTTTTTTTCAAAGTCAGCAGCTACAGTTTTTGTAGTTGCTGACTTTTAATTTTTTTAAAACACCGTTTGGCAGAAGGGCCCTCTGATTGGCCCTTCTGATCACATGACGGCTGTGTCCAATCACAGCCATCATGTGATGTCAACAAAGCCGCCATTCAGTTGAACGGCTCTGCCTCTCCTCACACAGAGCCCGCGAGTGAGGAGAAGCTGAGCAAATATGCAAGTTACACACAAACACATCGCCCACACATCACCCTGCCACAGTGATCCACATCTGTGATCCTCATCTGTCACAGTACCAGTGATCCGTATCTGGGAGCCACATCTGTCACAGTACCCGTGAGCCACATCTGTCACATTGCCAGTGAGCCACATCTGTCACATTGCCAGTGAGCCACATCTGTCACATTGCCAGTGATCCCACATCTGTCACAGTACCGGTGATCCACATCTGTGAACCACATCTGTGAACCACATCTGTCACAGTACCCGTGAACCACATCTGTCACAGTACCCGTGAACCACATCTGTCACAGTACCCGTGAACCACATCTGTCACAGTACCCGTGAACCACATCTGTCACAGTACCCGTGAACCACATCTGTCACAGTGCCAGTGATCTACATCTGTCACAGTGTTAGTGATCCACATTTGTTACAGTGCCAGTGATCCACATATGTCATAGTACCCATGAGCCACATCTGTCACAGTGCCAGTGATCCACATTTCTCACCGTACCTGTGATCCACATTTGTCAACGTACCTGTGATCCACATTTTTCAACATACCCGTGATCCACATTTGTCACCGTACCCGTGATCCACATTTGTCACACAGTATCAGTGATCCACATCCGTTAGGGTACCAATAGTCATCCACATCTGTACCAGTGATCCACATCTGTCAAAGTGTACCAGTGCTCATTCACTTATTTACCAGTGATCAACATCTGTCACGGCCTACCAGGGTCAAATCCACATCTGTCACAATTTACAAGTGCTCAAAATCTGTCATGGTGTACCAGTGTCAAATCAACATCTGTACCAGTGAACATCAAAATGTCTAAAACATTTTACACCAGCGTAGAGGCTTTCCAGATATTGAGTATGCTGGGTGAGAGTAGCAGAGAACTCTCTTTGTCAGACTCAGATTCTGAGTATGAACCTATTGAAGGCAGCGGGTCAGCAACGGATTCTGAGGAGGAGAGAGTCCAAACAAAGAGGTTCAGGAGATCTGAGGAGGAGCAGGCACACACCAGTAGCACAGTGACGAGTACAAGCAGCGCAGCACTCCCAGAAGATAGGCAGGCATCCAAGGGTAATTCCGTTGTTCTGCTGCTCCGGGGCCTTCAAAATTGTGAAAGAAATATCTTATAAATGGACAACTTTGTGTAAAATAAATAAATTTATATTTCTTTCCACATTTTTTTGAAAACTTGTGGAAAAAAATATAATGTTAAAAAGACTCATTATGCCTTGTAGAATATACATTGGGGTGTTTGCTTTCCAAAATGGGGTCATTTTGTGGGTACTTCCATTGTCTTGGTGCTCCAGGACCTTCAAAATTGTGATAGGTAGTCAGGAAATGAGATGTGTAATTTATGCCTCCAAAATGCCTGTAGGTCCTACTTGGATGTTGGGCCTCTGTATGTGGCTAGGGCATGGAAAAGTCTTACAAAAGTGGTATCCCCATACTCAGGAAGAATACCAGAATGTATTTTGTGGTGTAATTTTTGGTATGTACGTGCTATGTGTTAGAAGTATCTTATAAATGGATAACTTTATGTAAAAAAAAAAAAAATACATTTTAATTTTCTTTCCACATTTTCTGAAAACATTTGGGAAAAAAATGACATGTTCGAAAGATTAATTATGCCTCATAGAATATACATTGGGGTGTTTGCTTTCCAAAATAGGGTCATTTTGTGGGTAATTCCATTGTCCTGGTGCTCCAGGGCCTTCAAAAATGTGATAGGTAGTCAGGAAATGAGATGTGTAATTTATGCCTCCAGAACGCCTGTAGGTCCTACTTGAATGTTGGGCCTCTGTATGTGACCAGGGTGTGCAAAAGTCTTACACATGTGGTATCCCCATACTCAGGAGGGGAATGTGTTTTGGGGTGAAGCTGCGAGTATGCATATGCTGTGTGAGAGGAATAACCTGTTAATATAACATTTGTGTGAAAATAAAACAAATTTTATTTACTTTCTTCATGTTTCAAAGAATTGCGGGAAAAAAAGTACACCTCCAAAAAACTCACCATGCATCTTAGTAAATACCTTGGAATGGGTCATTTGGGGGGCGTTTGTACAGTCCTGGCTTGTTAACGTCTCAAGAAATGAGTACATCCAGTTTGATCAGGTGTGATCAAATTTCAATGATTGGTACCATAGCTTGTAGATTCTATAACTTCCACTCAGACCAAATAATACACACCAATTGGGATTCTTTTTACCAAAGCAATGTAGCAGTATATATTTTGGCCCAAATTTATGAAGAAAAATTACTTATTTGCAAAATTTTATAACAGAAATGAAGAAAAATGTGTTTTTTGTTTTTTTTTTTTCCAAATGTTTTGGTCTTTTTTCATTTACAGTGCAAAAAATAAAAAACCCAGTGCTAATTAAATACCACAAAAAGAAAGCTCTATTTGTGTGAAAAAAATTCATTTGGGTACAGTGTTGCTTGATTGTGTAATTATCATTCAAAGTGTGAGAGTGCTGAAAGCTGAAAATTGGTCTGGGCAGGAAGGGGGTAAAAGTACCCTGTATTGAGGTGGTTAAAGTCGAAGCAAGTGTAAATGAGCCCTAATGGGGAAAGCAGCATCTCTTTACAAGTATTTAAAGGAGAAGTACAGCCAAAGCTTGTTTAGCTGTATTTCTCCTGTTGCTCACAGGAGTGCAGTTCATTCTGCATTTCTGTGACCTGTTTTCAGCCATCACTCAGCCTGCCCAGCCTGGGGAAAGAGCCTGACTCTTCAGATGTCTGGATCGGCACCTGACTGAGCTTCTCAGCAATCCTCCCCCTCCACAGCCCACCTAGCTACATATGATTTCTTAAAAAAAACAAAAAACTTACATTTCTTTTGCAAGGGGTTCCTAAAACCTGACTTTTAGGTTAGTGCAGACTTCTGGGGTAAATCAGTGAGCCAATCACACAAGTGGAAAATAACATTTCTGGGGGCGTTCTGCACACCAACTGTATACAGAACTCCTCCAGGTTGCCATATTGCATTGAATTTTATAGAAAATGTGAGCAGCTGCAGATTAAAAAAGATTTCTAATAACAATACGGTACAACATGCCTTGTGCAGTGATTGCATTTGCTATGTTATTTTTTTTTATTTGCTATATTTTTTTTATCCACGAGAGATGAGCTACCCTTTAAAGTGGACCCTTGCTCTCTTCCCCCAAAGCTAAAAATCATTGGTACATTCAGCTCTGCATGCAGATCTCTAAAACATCCTTGGCACTGGTGATGTAGCCAGGGCCTTACAGTTGTTCCCTGGAAAGGCTACATGACCTGTACCTTCCAGACGCACATGCTGATGTCTGATAGGACAAAACACACATTGGGTGGAGTTTGTGCTTGCTGACATCGCGTACACTTTCCAGCTGGTATCTGTATTTTATTTATGTGGATGTTTTTATAATAAATGTTTTAATACTAAACTATGAGAGTCTATCCTCCATGTCTGCTGTGCGACTGAGCCGCATATTACCAGTCAGACCAGAAGGCAACCAAGTGATTGCAGTATGAGAGCTGCCTAGGCTTAGCAGTGAAGCAATTGGAGTAGGGAGAGATCCATCTCTAAACTACAGTTAGTATGATGTGTTCATTGTGTTGCTTCTTCTCCTTTCCGTAGAAATCTTCCTCCCTCCTAAAATGGAGGGGACAGTGCTTTCAATCTTCTGTCCACTCCCTTGTCAGAGATCCTGTGATCCTCTGTCATGTTTTGCTTCTGTGTAGGTATATGGGCTTAACTGTTATGTCACTTTTCTAAAGGTTGTGCATATGACAGAGGTATGACATCATCATGATGTCGGGGGGGGGGGGGGGGGCAGGGCTGAGCTCAATTTCTATTCATTGATTGTTGAATGGCTCTTTAAATAATTACTGTTCTTTATCACACTTTGTCACATGCCTAATGAAGGGGTCCTGTGAGGTTCCAAAACATAGCTTCTGCTGTAACAGTGTGATTGCTGAATAAAGCTTTGGACCCACTGTGGAGATCCATGGTGTGCTGGTGACGTTTTCTTGCTCTGACTATCTTCGGTTACAGCTGTTGGTTGCTGCAGTACCCACTTATACACAAAGCCATTTCTTCAGGAACATGTACTTTGAGAGTAGTGTGTTGGATTTATAGAAATGGTTTGGTACAGCTTTTATGAACGGTGGGCCTGGCTGACAGGGTGGGCATAGTCGAGCTCTCTTGATCAGAGCTCCTGACTACCACCGTATTAACCCCCACTGCACTGGAAGTTTGTATGGAAAGGGGGGGGGGGCTTGCCAGGAAAGAGGTCATAGGACAGAGAAAGATTTCTACTAAAAGGAGAAGAATCAACACAAGGGACACATCATACTAACTAAGTTATGATCCTGTTGCTGATTTTTATGTTTTTATTTTTAGCTAAACTTTGGTTTAAGCAGCCCAGCTTAAACCAATTGTTAAGAGTTTACTTCTCAACAAAAATTTGGTAAAGAAAAATCACAGCATATTTTGTATTTAATCTAGTATCCATTACCTCTCATTTCAAGCCCTGATGAAGGGGGTATTCTCTGACTCCTGAAACGTGGGCTTTGTGATGTTGTTTCTTTTACCTTGGAATAAATCTATATCTTGGCGATTCATTTTCAGTGTGATGCTTCAATCTTAGTAAAATTACACTTTATATTGCCATAAATATTCTTCTGAAGTTGAAGAAATTGCTACCTACGTTATCCTGAGGAGGGACTACATTTTTATTCTTGGCCCTTCCTCTTGGCTTTATGCTCACACTATCCCAGTTCCTGGTTGTCCCAAGCCATGATATATGAAGTGCAAACCTTTAAGCCTCGTTCCCATGAGCATACTAAGTGTACACATATGCAAGGGTCACTTTTTCCTGCACAGGGATGTACAGGTGTTCCATGCCTCTCTGTGCAGGCAGTCCCATTCATGTCAAGTTGGATGCAGCAGCTGCACAGATACAGTGCAGACTGCAAGGCCCCGAATGCACACTGTCAGTGCTTGGGGCTGTGCACGTGGACAGCTGTCAAATTGGGAGCAACTGCTGCATCCCATTTGGTATGGATGGGACTACCTGCATGGGAACATTGTGTACCCTTGTGCAGGCCAACACGATCCTTCCATGAGTGTATGCTATAGTACGCCTTTGTGAGTGAGGCCTTGCAGGGAATGTGGACATGATACTCTGTAGGCAGACCTGATTACACAAAGTACACATACCTTGCATTGTAAGATGTCTCCCTATATGGATCTGGCTGTGGACATGTTTCTGTTATGTATTTAGCAGTTTGGATTGAGTTTCTTGCACATAAGGACCCATTAAAGCATCTACATTAAACTGTTTTTCTTAGTGTGTGGCTTCTGTTGCATTTTAATTATCTAATGTGACTCATTGTGACTTTTATTCTGCTGCAGGCTCATCACACAGTCTGGAATAAGCTGCGAATAAGGGCCCAGAAGCTGGTAAGCTCACCCACAATGCACTGCACACATATAGTACACCGAATTCTTGTGACACCTTTGCTGCACAGGATTAATGAAACATTCTAATGAAATAAACTTCCGTGGAGCAGAATTAGGAAAAACTGGCTCATAAAATGGCTCAGAAGATTGCAGGTCTTTTAGTGCATTTTGTTATATGCAAAAGCAGACTGCAGTGGGATAATTCCTCACATTTACAGCCTGTGGCATGTAAAATTAGACAGTTAGCAATAAAGTAAATATAAAATCTCTACAGCTACCCCAAATAACAGCTCGTAGTTGAATTGTAGTCACCTTTTTTGGTTAATGGTATTTTAAGCCTATATTCATATTTTCTGGCTCTGAAAATGCCATCTGTGAGTTCTTTGCGTACTTAGCCAAACATAATTACTGCTCTATCTCTGGCTTTAATGATTATTCACACTTATTCAAAATATACTGGGAATTGTGGAAGACCTATGCAGGAAAAAGTCCTGATGTGTAGTGAAATTATGTTGCGTTGATTGTAACTGTCAGTCATGAACAGTGCAGCTCATAGCAACCTAATGTTTATGCAGAAAAATGTGGAGGATGTTTGTGTTTAATTATATGCACATAGCATGGTAATCAAGAGACAGTAGCCTTGACAGAGGCATATGAGGACCTACAATAAAGCATCTTAAGGTCATGTTTAAATGAAAGAGAACCTGTCATGTTCACCATGTGTAAACTAATACTACTGACAACTGTACTTGTGTTTATACCAGTCCCTTTTTCTGCATAAAACCTGGATCCTAGGCTCAGGCTGTACACGAGAAGTCAACGTCTCACGAAGTTGAGATTAAAGGATATTTGTACTTTTTTTTTTTTTGTGACCCATCCTTGAGAAATCTAAAAATCCAAACTTCTATGAGCTTTCAAATGTGTGCAGTGCAGATTTTTTTTTTTTTGCTTGCCAATTTACATAGGGTGGGTTCCCTGCAAAATAGCTGGACTTTGAATGTCAATGCAAGGTCTATTTTAACCTTTTTCACTAGTGAAAATGTAAAAATCACTTTATTAGGATATTCTAGTCATTTGCTAAGATGCTTCTACTTTTTTTTTTTAGAACAACCATACCCCCATACTGCCTTTGCTGTAAGTAGTGTAGCTAAACTAAAAGTGCTGCCCCTAAGAGCAAGCACCACATAATACTGATTATCATTTTTGTCCAGAAAAGTCTCTTCTGTTACCTGTCTAAGGCTGCTTTACCACTTCATGGCGATCTGGGGATTTCAACTTGGCACTAAGTCATTAAAATTTTTGCCCTTCCTTAAAAATAAGCCTCATCTACCTGATGTCCACCTTACCAGTGAGAGTGGCTTAGTGGCCAGCAATGAACTCTTTATTGAATTCAAGGTTGACAGGTGAGTGTGGCTTCTATCACAAGTCAAGGATTTTTAGCATTAAACTAAAAGTGATTGTAAACCCTCACCTTGTAACACAACCCTTTCAGTTTAAAATAGAAATGAAAGGCAAAAAACATTTGTGTATAGGCATAAAAATGTTATAAATGCCTTTTTTTTTTTTTACCCATTTTTTAAGTGATCACATACAGTTGTGTTCAAAATAATAGCAGTCAGACATCACTAACCTGATCAATCACTGTTTTTGGTAGAAATTATATTTCTACATGGCAAATAATTTACTAGCAGGTGTAGTAGAGTAATAGAAATCCAACAGACCCAACAGTCATGACATGCATGCTGCTGATTCTGTGTAATTGAATCACTAATTGAAAGGGGCATGTTCAAAATAATAGCAGTGTGGAGTTCTATTAGTGAGGTCATTCATTCTTTGAAAAACAGGTGGCAATTATTGCCCTTATTTATGGAAGGAAGGCAGCAAATGTTGTACATACTGGTTACAGTGCATTTCTCTCTGAAATTCTGAGGAAAATGTGTCGTTCCAGACATTGTTCAACAGAACAGCGTACCTTGATTAAAACGTTGATTGGAGAGGGGAAATCAGATAAAGAAGTGCAGAAAATGATAAGCTGCTCAGCTAAAATGATTGCAAATGCTTTAAAATGGCAACCAAAACCTGAAAGATGTGGAAGAAAGCAAAAAACTACCATTTGAATGGATAGAAGAATAGCCAAAATGGCAAGGACTCAGCCAACAATCAGCTCCAGGAAGATCAAAGAAGGTGTAAAGTTCCCTGTGAGTACTGTTACAATTAGAAGACGCCTATGTGAAGTCATGCTATCTGCAAGAAGCCCCCTCAAAGTCCCACTGTTGAAAAAAAGACGTGCTGAAGAGGTTATAATTTGCCAAAGAGCACATTGACTGGCCTAAAGAGAAATGGCGCAACATTTTGTGGACTGATGAAAGTAAGATTGTTCTTTTTGGGTCTAGTGGCCGGAGACAGTTTGTCAGACGACCCCCAAACACTGAATTCAAGCCACCAGTAAACGTGCAACATCTTGGTTCCAGACCAACAAGATTGACGTTATGGAGTGGCCAGCCCAATCCCTGGATTTTAATCTAATAGAAAACTTGTGGGGTGACGTCAAAAATGCAGTTTTTGAGGCAAAACCAAGCAATAGAGAAGAACTGTGGAATGTAGTCCAATCATCCTGGTCTGGAATACCTGTTCACAGGTGCCAGAAGTTGGTTGACTCCATGCAACACAGATGTACAGCAGTTCTCAGAAACAGTGGTTATACAACTAAATATTAATTGATTCAAAGGAAAGCAAAATCTTCAAACATTTTTCAGTTTATATAGTGAATGTTTGAGTTTGTAAAGAAGAATACAAACACTGCTATTTTTTTGAACAGTAATATTCACTTTTCTTCAATTTTTAGAGGAACAACACAAATTTTATATATTTTTCTTCATGTTTTGATTTGGAATAGAATGTGTAGTGTTCCCAATGCATTTGTATGGAAATAAAAGCTATTAGAAGGATTTTGAGCTTTATTCACTTTTTTCAACACACTGCTATTATTTTGAACACAACTGCACCCTCTGTTCTCAGCTGTCCGGGGGAGGAGAAACAGCAATACATTTGGAGGAGAGCAGGCTGAGTTCCCTGCATAGCTAGAAAACTGACCATGCTGTGTTTTCATGCCTAGTGTTGAGTTTTTAATAGGAAAGCAGAGGGACTGGTAGGTACACCAGGAATTTCACACAAATGTTCTCTTAGTAGCACTTAATTCTGGAGACAGAGGAGGACAGATTTTCATTTAGACCTCGAATATGTTTAATTAGTGGTCTCGGGGAGGCATACAGCCATTTATCTGGTGTTTGTTTTGAAAAGTGGCATGTGACAGCCCTTGCTTTTCTGTCTGACAAAAGGACACATGAAGGTAGACACAGTATAGATTCTTAGTGGAGCAAGTTGGGAGCACCAAACAGAAAGCAGCCCTGAGGATAGGAAAGGTTACTTTAATGCACAGGCTGATGACCAGGCTGCTTGTATTTACAGTTCTTTGGTCATCAGTCATTAACAAACACTCCATGTTAGTAAAAGAGATAACAAGAGTCACAATTGCAGTCTGAGGTTGGGACAGTTGGATAGGTAGCACAGTGAAGAGTAGAAAACTTAAGCAAGGCAAGAACCCAAAGAGCCCAGAACACTGGTGAAGACCTTACAGAAAAATGTGGCAGATCCCAGCATCTTTATAAGGGGGATCACACAGGACCTGGAATCCTAAGCAGATATAGGGTTATACTCAAGTCGTCCTTTGCTGTCTTTTGCTTGGGGTGCTGGAGCCAGGTCATGCAATATTAGAAAAACAAACAGGGGCTATGAGACTGAGATTCACTTAGTTTACAGACCTGAGAAGACCACCTTTTGTGTCAAAAGCCAGAGGCAGCCAATCAAAACTGTTATAAAGTACATTGAGTAGTCTGCAGAATATGATAGAAATAAACATTATAGTGTATCTCTGACCCATACACAGTGAAATCAGCCTTTCGGTCTGAAAGCATAAAGTTTACACTCCTTTCTATGGGCCATTATGCAACCCCACTTCCAAGGGCATAACCATTTCTAATTTTGTCAGATCAATGGTTACACAAATGTTGATTATTATGACTTGGCCCATGAATGACAGATGTCAGTACAGTTCTGTAATTGGCATCAGAAGGTTGGATTCAGCCAGTAAATGATTCTGTGCTGTGTTTTCTTCAGTGAGTCTCAATTACATTTCAGACTGCAGAATCCCTGTACAATAGCTAGAAGGCAGAAATACTACAAGAATCGCCATGTCTGTAAACAAGACGTGATTGAGCTGAGCAAGGCCTGTCAGTCTGCATCAGTTGTACCTTTTATGAGGCAGTGATGCTTTCCAAGCTGCTATAAAAGAAATGTGACTATGCCCAAGATAAACTGGGATTGTACTGAGTCATACTGAACAACTAGACATTTATCTTTAATAGTAATTCCTTTAGGAAGTGTGAATATATACGCTACTGTGCATCCAATAATAAAGGGGTGCAAGCTACAAGCTCCAAACTCCAAAACAAAGCATATACACAACAGGACACAGAAGGGTACCGTCCTGCCTGAGCAAGCATTTGCCATCTAGACAGATCAAAATTCAGCCAATTCAGCAGGAACTGACCAAATTTCAATCCATTCATCTATCGATTGACTTCAGTACAACCAGCCTGTCGGGTTTTTTTTTTTCATACTATTACTACCGCCATCTATAACAGGCAGCAGTAATCATTGTATTCTGAAACCTCCTGCTGTCAGAATACAATAACGCAGTGGGAGGGATTCCATGTTAATGGGGGAATCCAAGCAGTTTTCTTTCCTTCAACTCTTGATTGAAGGAAAGAAAATTGCTTAATGTATGGCCAGCCTTAGTGCGGTCTACATGGGCAGATGTCTAAGCTAAAATCGGTTTGCACTTGATGCAATCTTATTCTCATTGCAGCTGACTGCTGTCACTTTAGATAACCTGTAATGCTCTGGGAGTCCATTTCATGAATTAATGAGGACCTGTTTATGTATATTGCCTGTCATCAGTCTGCAGCTGCCCTTTTCCCTATTAGTGACGGACATATCTTATTTGTTTGCTGTGTCTGTGTAAAGACAGCCATCTTGGTTGAGGAGCAGGGCGTTGCTTACTCGTGTCAGAGCTGTTGCCCTCATGACTGATGAAATGATGTCTGGGGATTTTATTCATGATGCAGCAAGAGAAGTGAGAAAAACACAGATCCACGTAATGAATGAAGAAGAAGCCAGTAGGTCCTTGCTCTGAAGCTCTTCAGGTACAGCTTTCTCTCCAGCAAGGAGAACAGTAAGCAGCACAGTTTAGACTAACATTCAGAGGCAGTTTTTTTAGTTTAATTTTAGTTAAAATGTTTATTTGTAAAACAAATATATATAAATATATACACGCAGTGGGGAAAATAAATTTTTGATCCCCTGCAGATTTTGTAAGTGTGTCCACTTACAAAGAAATTAAGGTTCTATAATTGTTATCATGGGTGTATTTGAAATGATAGAGACAGAATATCAACCGAAAAAACATATGATACAAATGTTATAAATTGAGTTGCAGTTCAGTGAGGAAAATAAGTATTTGATCCCTAAGCAAAACATGACTCAGTACTTGGTGGAGAAACCCTTGTTGACAAGCACAGAGATCAGACGTTTCTTGTAGTTGGTTACCAGGTTTGCACACATCTCAGGAAGGATTTTGGTCCACTCTTCTTTACAGATCTTCTCTAAATCCTTAAGGTTTTTTGACTGTTGCTTGTCAACTCAAAGTTTCAGCTCCCTCCCATAAATTTTCTATAGAATTAAGGTCTGAAGACTGGCAAGGCCACTCAGTGATCCTAATGTGCTACTTCTTGAGCCACTCCTTTGTTGTCTTGGCGGTATGTTTTGGGTCATTATCATGCTGGAAGACCCATCCACGACCCATCTTTAGTGTTCTGACTGAGGGATAAAGAAGGTTCTCATCAAAGAGTTTTGCAGTCCATTAGGCCCCTTAATACAGCTAAGTTGGCCTGTACCTTTAGCAGAGAAACAGCCCCAAAGCATAATGTTTCTACCTCTGTGCTTGATTGTAGGGAGGGTGTTCTTAGGGTCATGGTCTGCATTTTTCTTCCTCCAAACACGGCGAGTCAAGTTAATGCTAAAGAGCTCAATTTTGGTCTCATGTGACCACAGCACTTTCTCGCAATCCTTCTCTGAATCACTTAGATGTTCATTGGCAAACTTCAGACGGGCCTGTGCATGTGCCTTCTTGAAGAGGGGGACCTTCTGGATGCCACAGGATTTCAATCAATGGTGGCGTATTATGTTACTAATGGTTTGTTTGGTGACTGTGGTCACCAACTGCCTTGAGATCATTCACAAGCTCCTCCTGTGTATTTCTGGGCTGCTTCCCCACTTTTTTGATGATCATCCTTACCCCATGAGGAAAAATCTTGCATGGAGCTCCAGACCAAGGGTGATTGATGGTTATTTTGTTTTTCTTCCATTTGCGAATATTCGCTCCAACAGTTGTCTTCTTGCTGACGGTCTTGTAGCCCATTCCAGCTACAAGAGGTCTACATTCTTGTCTCTGATGTCCTTTACAGCTCTTTGGTCTTGCCCATGGGGGTGCCAAAGAAAGAGATTCTATGGACAGGTCTTTCATACACATAATGAGTTGTCATTAGGAGCACCTTCTTAATTTGACAGGACATAGTCAGCCTGTGGGAGCCAGAAGTATTGTTGGTTGGTAGGGGATCAAATACTTACTTTACTCACTGATCCGCAGCTCAGTTTTTATTGTGTTTTTTCTGTTTTTTGGTTGATATTCTGTCTCTATCATTTAAAATACACCTATGATTAAAAAAAAAAAAATATAGACCCTTAATTTCTTTGTAAGTGGGCAAACTTACAAAATCTGCAGGGGATCAAATAATTATTTTCCTCAACACACACACACACGCACACACACACGCACACACACACGCACGCACACACGCACGCACACACACGCACACACACGCACACACACGCACACACACGCACACACACGCACACACACACACACACTCACACTCACACTCACACTCTCCCACTTTCCCACTTTTAGCTAAAATGTCAACCCTGCAATAGGAATGCAATGTGTTCGTATATTGGGCAAGAATGGTGTGCTTTGCACTACATCCTTCAGAGCTCTGTATATGTGTACAGGTACGGGTGGTCAGAGAAATGGTAGACTTATTAAATAATCTGTATCAGGTTGACCATTATTTACTGTAAGTGGACCAGACAGAGATCCTGCACCCCTGTCTATATCTTGAAGTACATTTTCTTACTGTGGCTGGGCTTATTGACAACACACAGGGCACCAGAGCATGTAAATACTGCGACAGCCCTGCACTGCGTGAGCCATACGAAACACACATTATTATTAAAAGGTCTCAAATTATAGTTCTGCTTTAATGCAACTTTGTACAGCAAGGCTACAGTTTTTCTCAAAAGTTTAGTTATCCTTTGAGATGTTCTGATGTTTAGATCACCCATTAGACATCAGCCTTCAAGGGATTGAAACAGCCCCGGGAGTTCTAAATGACCCCACAAACAAGCCCTTAACAATTAAACTGAAATAGAAAAAAAATAAAACAAACATTTTGCGTTCCTCTAGAGGATGTTTTCTCTGCAAGAACCAAATTGGAATGAAAGGAGCAGGACACAGAGCATATCACTGACATACTTCTGCTCCATTACTCATCCTTCTCTCTCTGACCTCATTGGCAGTTACAGGATTTTCCTGGTAACTGAGAATTCTACTTGCTATAGAACAGCCTCAACCTGTTCTGATTTTCATGTGTTAAAATTTTGGTGGGAAGTAGAATATGACATTGATTTAAACTTAGCTTGTAAAGGTTAATTTGAACTGTGTTAGGTTCAGTAAGTTTTTGCAAAGAATTAAGCTTTTTTGGGAGAATTTAAAGATGAACTCTGGGTAGATGTAATGTACAAGTTAATGCTGCTTGGTATTCCTTGATGCATCATTAAAGTAGAAGGAAAGGCTAAAATAATTAGCCTTTTAAACATTGCCTCCCCACTGCGCTTATACTTGCTGTATGGAGTTTGTAAGAAATCTCAATGGAGATACCTTTTTCTTTTGGGCAGTTAAGCAACTGCAAAGCTCTGGTATCTGTTGACAAATGGCTTGTGGGCAATAACTCTGAGCGCCAGGAATATTTTAGAACAATGGACTTTGCTGCTGCTCTAAAGATTCAGAAACCTTGACAGGTCTGCACAGACAGGCACCGCTGCTGGAGCTTTACGTGATGAAAAAAAATATTTTCACTGGAATTTCTTACAAACTGTATACAATGAGTGTAAGAGCAGTGAGGAGGCAATATTTTAAAAAAGCAGTACCTGAATTTTACTAGGTACAGTTGTGTTCAAAATAATAGCAGTCAGACATCACTAACCTGATCAATCACTGTTTTTGGTAGAAATGATATTTCTACATGGCAAATAATTTACTAGCAGGTGTAGTAGAGTAATAGAAATCCAACAGACCTAACAGTCATGACATGCATGCTGCTGATTCTGTGTAATTGAATCACTAATTGAAAGGGGCATGTTCAAAATAATAGCAGTGTGGAGTTCTATTAGTGAGGTCATTCATTCTTTGAAAAACAGGTGGCAATTATTGCCCTTATTTAAGGAAGGAAGGCAGCAAATGTACATGCTGGTTACAGTGCATTTCTCTCTGAAATTCTGAAGAAAATGTGTCGTTCCAGACATTGTTCAGAAGAACAGTGCACCTTGATTAAAAAGTTGATTGGAGAGGGGAAAACATAAAGAAGTGCAGAAAATGATAGGCTGCTCGGCTAAAATGATCGCAAATGTTTTAAAATGGCAACCAAAACCTGAAAGGCGTGGAAGAAAGCGAGAAACTACCATTCGAATGGATAGAAGGATAGCCAAAATGGCAAGGACTCAGCCAGCAATCGGCTCCAGGAAGATCAAAGAAGGTGTAAAGTTCCCTGTGAGTACTGTTACAATTAGAAGACGCCTATGTGAAGCCAAGCTATCTGCAAGAAGCCCCCGCAAAGTCCCACTGTTGAAAAAAAGACATGTGCTGAAGAGGTTACAATTTGCCAAAGAGCACACTGACTGGCCTAAAGAGAAATGGCGCAACATTTTGTGGACTGATGAAAGTAAGATTGTTCTTTTTGGGTCTAGTGGCCGGAGACAGTTTGTCAGATGACCCCCAAACACTGAATTCAAGCCACAGTACATTGTGAAGACAGTGAAGCATGGTGGTGCAAGCATCATGATATGGGGATATTTCTCATACTACGGTGTTGGGCCTATTTATCGCATGCCAGGGATCATGGATCAGTTTGAATACATCAGAATACTTGAAGAGGTCATGCTGCCTTATGCTGAAGAGGAAATGCCCTTGAAATGAGTGTTCCAACAAGACAACGACCCCAAACACACCGGTAAACGTGCAACATCTTGGTTCCAGACCAACAAGATTGACGTTATGGAGTGGCCAGCCCAATCCCCGGATCTTAATCCAATAGAAAACTTGTGGGTAACATCAAAAATGCAGTTTATGAGACAAAACCAAGAAATAGAGAAGAACTGTGGAATGTAGTCCAATCATCCTGGGCTGGAATACCTGTTCACAGGTGCCAGAAGTTGGTTGACTCCATGCAACACAGATGTACAGCAGTGATTCAAAGGAAAGCAAAATCTTCAAACATTTTTCAGTTTATATAGTGAATGTTTGAGTTTGTAAAGAAGAATACAAACACTGCTATTTTTTTGAACAGTCTAATATTCACTTTTCTTCGATTTTTTTTTTTTTTTTTTTTTTTTTTTTTTTTTAGAGGAACAACACAAATTTGATCTATTTTTCTTCATGTTTTGATTTGGAATAGAATGTGTAGTGTTCCCAATGCTTTTTTGTGTATGGAAATAAAAGCTATTAGAAGGATTTTGAGCTTTATTCACTTTTTTCAACACTGCTATTATTTTGAACACAACTGTATATGCCTCTTTAAAGTGGAGGTCCAGTCAAAATCTAAAAAAGTCAGCAGCTACAAAAACCTGTAACTGCTGACTTTTAAAAAACAGACACTCATCTGTCCCTTGATCCAGCAGTGTCCTCACCGCAGCTGGCCGTCCTCTCTCCCCAAGTGTGGGCACCCGACTGTGACAGCTTGCGGCTTCACAGCCGGGTGCCCACTGCACATGTGCGAGTAGTGCCGTGCCTTGTAAATAGTCCCGTAGTCTCCTGGGACCTGTCATGTTTCCCCATGTTTTTGCAGTAGAAGTGGGAGCGGGTACATGTCAAAATCTGGCACCCACTCCCCAAAGGTTTTAATCCTTAACGTGGAGCAGGGGACAAGCGAAACTTCACCTTTTGGGTGGAGCTCAGCTCTCCCTGTACTGCACAGCTCTGACTGGGACAGGGAGAAGCAGACCAAGGAACCAATCAATTATGTTGAGGTGCTAACAAGGAATATGTTGCTAGGTGTAGAGAGCAGAGATGAGCTCATAAGTCTGCTGCTTTTCCTTTATCTTTCAGTCACAGGCTGGGGAACAAAACCTGAAAGTATTGCCTAATTGCAGCAAATCAAAATCCAACCTCCTGCCCTGCCAGAGAGATGTGCTGTGTAGCAGAGCTCTGTAAATCTCAGATCTGGATAGGCATAAATAGAATCATTTTGCAGGTAAAGCAGCTTTCATATTTGTAGTTTGTTCTGTGTAACTAGCAGCTTGCCTGGAGTTCAGCTTTAAGGGCCCACTATAGCAAAAATATTGTCATCTGGTAACTATATAGGGTTAATATTTGTAATAATGGTATTCAGAATAGAAATCCCTATTTTATTTATTTCACGTGCCTATTTTTCTCCACATTTACATGCAAACCAAGCAGTCCAGAAAGAAGGGTTTGATACAAACTAACATATAATATTTATTAGCACTGGGACATAGGCAAAGCACAGGTTCCCTTTAAAATATGCATTCTGTAAATCTAGATTGGACCCAAAACATGTTTCAAAGTATTTTCATTGAGCACATATTTTGAGTTATGTTTTTAATTTTTACTTTGATGTAATTTTGATGGGACTTTTATTGGACTTTTTTAAACATTTAATCTACCATAATTTTTTGTTGTGTTAAAAGTAGAAGTTTGTAGATTAGCCCTAGAGACAGGTACATTAGCTACTGCAGCCATTATGGTTAGCTTTTTAACAGCTGTTGAGATCAAATATTAGCCACATAGGGAGTGCATTTCTTTCAGTGATTCGGTTGTTACAGGAATTTAAATCAAGCTGAACTCTTTTATTCGTGTACATATAAAAAAAAAATCACTGGAAAAACTATACATTCTTTCTGATGACAGTCGAGGCTGTAATATTGTTGTCTTTGCCTATATACTGTATATATAAAAATTCTGCCCATCCAGACTTTATTAGTTACACCTGCTGGCTAATGTAAATCCAGACAGTTATTGTGGCTGAAACCTAACTCATGTAATAAAGCCTGCAGACATTTTTAAGAGATCCCAGTGTCTTTACTATACAAAGGAGTGGAGCTTTTGATCTAAGCAACTTTCATCATACCATGAAGCTTATTGCCAGATATGGAGGTTCAAGCATATTAGAAAGTGCAGACCATCTGGTGGGATATATATATATATACTGCTCAAAAACATTCAAGAAACACTTTTTAATTACAGTATAGCATCAAGTCAATGAAATTAACAGGTGCACTAGATGGGCAACAGCGAGACTACCCCCAAAACAGGAATGGTATTACAGGTGGAGGCCACTGACATTTTTTTCCCTACTCATCAATTCTGACTTTTTTCACTAGTTTTGTGTTTGGTTAGGGTCACTGTCACTACTAGTAGCATGAGGCGATACCTGGACCCTACAGAAGTTGCACAGGCAGTCCAACTCCTCCAGGTTGGCACATCAATACATGCCATTGCCATAAAGTGTGCTGTGTCTCCCAGCACAGTCTTAAGAGCATGGGGGAGATTCCAGGAGACAGGCAGTTACTCTAGGAGAGCTGGACAGGCTCGTAGAAGGTCCTTAACCCATCAGCAGGACCGGTATCTGCTCCTTTGTGCAAGGAGGAACAGGATGAGCACTGCCAGGGCCCTACAAAATGACATCCAGCAGGCCACTGGTGTGAATGTCTCTGATCAAACAATCAGAAACAGACTTCAGGAGGGTGGTCTGAGTGCCCGATGTCCTCTGTTGGGCCCTGTGCTCACTGCTCCGCACCATAGAGTTCGATTGGCATTTGCCACTGAACACCAGAATTGGCAGGTCAGCCACTGGCACCCTGTGCTTTTCACAGATGGAGGCAGGTTCACCCTGAGCACATGTGACAGACGTGAGAGGGTCTGGAGAAGGCATGGAGAACATTATGCTGCCTGTAACATCGTTCAGCATGACCGTTTCGGAGGTGGGTCAGTGATGGTCTGGGGAGGCATATCCATGGAGGGACACACAGACCTCTACAGGCTAGACAATGCCACCCTGACTTCCATTAGGTTTTGGGATGAAATCCTTGGACCCATTGTCAGACCCTACGTTGGTGCAGTCGGTCCTGGGTTCCTCCTGGCGCACGACCATGCCCGGCTTAATGTGGCGAGAGTATGCAGGCAGTTCCTGGAGGATGAAGGAATTGATACCATTAAATGTCCCCCACACTCGCCTGACCTAAATCCAATCGAACACCTCTGGGATATCATGTTTTGGTCTATCCAACGCTGCCAGGTTGCACCTCAGACTGTCCAGGATCTCAGTGAAGCCCTGGTCCAGATCTGGGAGGAAATACCCCAGGACACCATTCGTCGTCTCATTAGAAGCATGCCCCAACGTTGTCAGGTATGCATACAAGCATGTGGGGGGCCATACAAACTACCGAGTACCATTTTATTTTTCACTTTGATTTTCGGGGTGTCTTTGAATTCAGTCCTCTGTAGGTTGATAATTTTCATTTCCATCAAACGGTGGGGCATCCTTACGTTCCTAACACATTACCCAGTCCATATCAGTATAGATATCCAGCACAATATTTTTCCCCCATTGAGATCTGATGTGTTTTCAAAGTGTTCCTTTAATTTTTTTGAACAGTGTATATACTCTTTAGAGATGTAAGAAATAAATACCTGCCCGGACTGTTTTTAGAACAGTGTGGTCAGAGAACAGTGTGGCTTGTTAATGTGGATATAATGCATCAGGTTTTGTAAAAAAAAAATGCAGATCACACTCTAATCATAAAACAATGGTCTGTGACACCAAAGGTGCGAAATCATCCCCCAATACATTTTAATTCCAACTTAATTGAGCAGGCTTGTATCCCTCCTGGATTTCTCAGACCTGTGCATGTCCTGCTCAGTGGGTAGGTCAGAAGCCATAGCAGCAGGTCAACACTAGCTCTCAACTTTCAAATAGACCAGTGGGATGATGTGTACGCACTATAAGACCATGGAGGTAAATGTACTACAACTGGTGCACTCAGAATCTCGTGCAGCTTCTGTCAGGGAACGAGAAGATCGCTGCAGCGCACGAATCTGCGCATGCGTAGGATCCCGACAAGACATGCAGGCGGGCAATAGGGCCCAGGCGCACCTGATGGCGCCGGGTGGGCTATTTAAACTGGCCATTGCAATGTGCAAGTTGCCGTATGGTGTTGATCCTCTGCTTGTGTTCTGATCCTGTGAGTGTACCTTGTTGCCGAACCCAGCCTGATCCTGATTACTGCTGACTGTCTCCTGCCCTGACCCCTGGTTTGCTTTTGACCACTCTTCTGCCTGCTCCTGATCATCTAAACTCCTGTTGCTGAACTTGGCCTGTGACCCGACTGTCCTTTGCCTGCTGCTCTGTTCCATTCTGCCTCCACAGTTACCGACCCAGCCTGTCTGACTCCACTACTTGCTTCACGGTGTGTCCCCATCCATCCATACTGCACGGATCCATCCGTTTACCGCTCAGGTCTGCCCTGCCTCTTCACATCAGGCTCTTACTCAGCTACTTCCCGCTAGTGGTCCTCTCTACTACAGTTGGGTGTAACCGGAGGCAACGACCGGGTCTCAGCCTGCTCTAAGTCCATCCCCACCATCAGGGGCTCTGGTGAACAAGCAAACTGGGGCTTAGACTCCGCGCCCTGGGGAATCCCGGACTGTGGATCCATAGAGCTACCGCTAGCGAGTACGTAACAGCTTCTAACTTCAGCTTGTTAAATTTAAATTTGGCAATAAAACTTGGAAGCTGATTGGTTTCCATGCAGAGCTGCACCAGACTTTGCACTCTCCAGTTTAGTAAATAACCCCCTTGGTAACTTGACACAGCTGCCTATAGTTCAGCTGAGGAGCAATAATAGAAAAGACTAGGCAATCTAGATGCACAGGTGCATGTTATAAAATATATAAATATATATACACTATATATATATATATATATATATATATATATATATATATATATATATTTATATTATACACACACTCACTGGCCACTTTATTAGGTACGCCTTGCCAGTGCCAAGAAAATATCCTCTACACCATTACACCACCAGCCTGAACCGTTGATGCAAGGCATGATGGATCCATGCTTTCATGTTGTTTACACCAAATTCTGACCCTACCATCTGAATGTCGCAGCAACCAGTCTGCCCATTTTCCTGAGCTCAACATCAACAAATGTTTTTTTGTCCATTCAACTGCCGCTCCCTGGATATTTTCTCTTTTTTGGTCCATTTTCTTTAAACCCTAGATGTGTGAAAATCCCAGTAGATCAGCAGTTTTTTAAATGCTCTGACCAATCCGTCTGGCACCAACAACCATGCCATGTTCGGAGTCACTTAAATCCCTTTTCTCTCCCATTCTGATGCTTGGTTTGAGCTTCAGCAAGTCGTTTTCACCACGTCTAGATGCCTAAATGCATTTTGTTGCTGCCATGTGATTGGCTGAATAGCAATTTGTGTTACCAAGCAATTGAACAAGAGTACCTATTAAGTGGCCGATGAATGTGCATGGATCTTGTCTTTAGCAATATTTGCATATCCTGGAGTTCAGTTTTTTAAGTTTTTTCATCCAGACTTATCTGGGAGGTATCGATCTACCCACTCTTTTGTCAGTTATCTGGTGATCTGAGAACACCGTTTGCTTATGTGTGATGTTGGGCATTATACAGCTACCTGCTCTGCGATCATGTCTTCTGACAGAGAAGTCTTCCAGCGCCTACTTCCTTTGTAGCTCTGAGGCCCAGTTCACACTTGAACATCTTGGAGCTTGAAGCTCAAAAATGCTCAACAAGCATAAGCCTATTTATTTTTTCAAAACTCCCTGTACACAGCTGAGCGTTGCCGCTTGTAAAAAAACATCTGTCGCTCAAAAAAGTACATGAGCTACTTTTCAGGTAGAACTTGAATAAAGTGGCTGGGGTGTGTGTGTATATATATATATATATATATATATATATATATAAATCATTTTAGGGTTTCCATACGGTTTAAGGAGTCAGTAAATTTAGAAATAGCAATGCTTTACAACAATAGTTTGCATAATCCTGTCTCGATGCAGTATTGGAAATCCACGTTTGACTGGTTGGTCAGACCAGGCAACTTTTTTTTATATTTCTTTTGCAACATGCAGATTTTGGTATATACTGTACATTAAGAATTGAGTGCTTTAGCATGAAATGTACTTGGAGTTTTGCAGCAAGACAATATGGCTGACAAGTATGCAGGAACCTGTTGAGATGAACTTTGTCAAACCCACATTATAAAGATCATGCTGTTCTTCAAGGTAAAGGAAAGAAAAGTCT
The DNA here is from genome assembly GCF_062004578.1 of Staurois parvus. NCBI lineage: Eukaryota > Metazoa > Chordata > Amphibia > Anura > Ranidae > Staurois > Staurois parvus. Next base: position 346,348 of record NW_028318784.1, read on the forward strand.
TTGCCTGGTACTATTTTCTTAGGTGTACCTAAGAAAATGTGTCTTATAATTGAATGTTCTTGAGGCAGACATGTTTGCCTATTATGTATAGATATTGTGCTTCTTACTACACTCTCTTTCAGTGCAAGTCTTTGGATCTGGCCAAACTGTTTAAAGCACTACTAAACTTAACTGTTTCTGGGTTCTCTGCAAAACACATACTCCCCTGCGCAGTGAATCCTGTGTTGTCCCACTGCCATCCACTAATCATGTGCCATACAATGGGTCCTGTGCCACCAACTTGGTCCTTTTTAGCTGGCTGCCTCTTCTGGGTGCAGGCAGCGAGGCCCGATGACTTGCAGGCCAGTGTGCTGATCCTGTAGTCTTCTGAAAGATTTGATGGCTATAGCTGCCAGCAGTAATTGCGTGTAAAAAAAAAAATCTAACAGACTGGTTATATATAAGATTTGATTCGTCTATGGCTGGCTGTAGTATATGGAGAGCTGGAAGATAAATGCACCAACCTGTCTGAATCAAACATGTTATACTTACCTGCTCTGTGCAACAAAGCAGCCCGGATCTTCTTCTTCTTGGGTCCCGCGCCAACACTCCTGGCCCCTCTCTCCTGCCTAGTGCCCTCATAGCAAGCAGCTTGCTATTGTGGCACCTGAGCAGGCGTGCTCCCGAGCCACTGCTCTGTGTGTCCATTCACACACGGAACCACAGCTCAGCCCCATCCCCTCTGCCTCCTCATTGGCTCGCTGGCTGTGATTGACAGCAGCAGGAGCCAGTGGCTCCTGGTGCTGTCTCAGCCAATGAGGAGGCAGAGACCTGGGACAGCCAAGGTTTTTGTGCACATCCCTGGATTGCAATGGGGCACAGGCAAGTATAAGGGGGGCTGGGGGGGACTGCTTCATAGAATGGATTTTAAGCATGTCAAAATTAATAAAAAAAAAAAAAATCTGGCAGGCAGCAGAAGACTTAATCGGGAGCAGAGGGTTTTTTAAAATTTTTTTTGCTTGTCCGCAGCAGCGTTCATCTTGATTGATGTTGGCTCTACTTCTGGTGAAATATTTTCGTTTTACACGGGTGAGATCTGGGGGGCCCCCTAGGGTTGTGGGGAAGAAGCCCTTGTCATCGATGTGGGGACAAGGTGCTGGAGCGGAGAATGTGGGGGGGCGGCACCCCTTCATGTTGAGGGCATGTGGCCTGGTATGGTTCAGGAGGGGAGGTTGCTCGCTCACTACCCCCATCCCCCTTTCATGACCTGCATGTTCAAATAAGGGTCTGGTATGGATTTTTTTTTGGGATTGGGAGTATTTTGATAACCAGCTAAAGTTGTACAAAATGCAAAAAAAAGCATCAAAAACAGGTGTAAAAAAATGCAAAATGCACCTAGAAAATGCATTACCGCAGTCTGCATAAATGTGAACCTATCCTAAATCAAGGCTAATACAAAGTGTCAGCTTCTTTTCAATAACATGACACCTGTTCAGTGAGGCAGGTGTTAAGATGTGGAGGTCTCTGTAACATTCAGCAGTGAATTAGACATAATATATGATTTAAAAGAAAAAACTATTCTGAGGCTGCTGGAGCAAGAATCATATTATAATTGGGCTGGTGGATGGGGTGTTCATAAACACATTTCCACGAATGCCAAATTTTGTTACATTTAAATAAATATCAGCCCCTTGCGTCCTCGGCAGCCCCGCACAAATTCCTTGGCAGACAGCTTGATCATATAGTTCATGGCATGAATGTATAATTAGCACTTTATCATTTTAGTTGCTAAAGTATGTTTACAATTATATTTTCTTTCCCACAGGTCACAGAGAAGCAGAATACACAGCCTGAGCCTGCTGTATAACTCAGATAACACTTTGTTTTTCTCTTCAATTTTTTTTTTTTACTTTTTTTGTTCAGAAATTAAAACTTTTTTTTCCACCATCTTTCAGTTTTTTATGTGTGCTTAATCGAAATATAAAAATTGCCCAATTTGTAATTTAGACTCTCATATAGTTCCGAATGCAAATGTTTGTGTGAGCTCTTTAGTGAGATCTGCACCTTGTGGAAGAGTGGCATGAAATGTTTTATTTATTTGCTCTGGATGGCTATGTAAAAAAAAAAAAAAATATATGAAAACCATGTTTTTATTTCATAAAGGGTGAGTACTCCCAATCTCAATGTTATAGCCCTCATACATACTGTTAATTAGACGTTCTACTTTCTTGTGTGTTTCATTGGAATTTGACAGTTTGATTATACAACTTGCGTAACACTTTCAAGGTTCAAAATCTTTTACACTTAAAATTATAAAATATAAAAATAAGTACGTTTTCACTTAACCTAACCTTCCAAATCTACCAGCTTTAAACATTTGGATTCTGCAGTGTATGACCATTGGCAAAATTGCTGTAGCTGTATTGGGTTGCTGTGTTCAGAAAAATAGACAACCATGTACAATGCAGCTATCAAATAATGCAGGTTAAAAGAATAACATATAAAAGGAAAAAATTGTGCTTGGTGCCAGAATCAATCGCCATAAAATGTTCTTACTGCTGCACTCAAAAACACCAAAGATGATGTAACCTATGTTCACAATGTTTTTGCACAACAATATTGTGAATATAAAAGACTAAAACATAAAACATCTATGCCAATTTGAGAGAAGAAACCTTTATTTTTCAAGTGGCTGTGGAACAAGTCTTCACGTACTGTAGAGCACCACAAGAAGTGAAGTTGTTGGCTTTATCAGCAGGACTAGCATCACACTCATACCTTAGCAGCTGCTGGCCCGTATGTTTCAATTTGTCTATATATAAGTGGTATGAGTAGCTGATGCAGGTGCTGCTATGGGACTTCCCAGTTACTTTGCTGATATCTTTAAATCGTACTGTTCTGGCCGCCTTCCAGTAGCTCGAGCTGCTTTGTGGTCTTGTAGTGAATTATATTTGCCCCAGGAACATCTGTTTGTCAGACCTGAACTGGTTTTCCTGGCTGACCTCTCATTGTGCTCAGACACTTACCAAGAATTACTTCTATTCTTCCGTTCTTGTATTGTAGAATATTTGCAGAAAGCTTGTGCAATAATAGCCCACTTTAAATGGTTTTCTATTTGTACTCCAGGTTTATCCAGTATTTTAAAACATGATTTCATACTATTACCCTCTATATTTTAACATTCTTCTAGTGTTGACAGTTTTCTTTCTGGACGGATCTGTCTCTCACACCTTAGGAATATTGGTGGCCATATTGATTTTTCATGCAATCATCTATACGATCCAACAATTTTAAAGTCCGATTGGAGTTTCATTTTAAATCCATGCCCTCCAACTGCATCAAAATAAAAGGTGTTCAAAGTCTTGTGGTTTGTTTTTCAATTACCTTCTGCTTTGACATTGAAAAGGTTTGGATTAGAAAGTAGTCATAGTTGAGTAGAAAAGTGAGTCACCTGTTGGAATGCTGCAGAGAAGGACCCTTAGGCCCCTTTCACATGGGGCAGTCTCCATTTAAATCAGCAGAGAATCTGTCTAATTATCCCCAGCTGATCAAAACAGTGCAGGCAAGTAACAGGTCTTTGTCTGCTCTGTTTATGCAGAGGAAACAGACAGAGCCTGCCCTGATGTATGGGCAGCTGTGAGTAAATGGACTCAGCTGTCCATGTACACCTGACTACCATCTGATCCGTCTGCCTAGACAGAAGAGGACGGATCTCATTTTGGTGGACCAGAAAAGATTGAAGGTAGGCGACTAGAAAGGATTATAGGTAGGTGGGTGTAAACGGACAACATACACCTGCCAGTCCATAGGGCTGAATGGAGGATCCAATCAGGTCTGCCTGAAAAACTGACAGACGGACCTGATCTGATCGCCTGTGTGAAAGGGACCTAACTCTATGTGAAAGCAATGACCTCTCTGCAGATGTTTCACATGCCCCCTTGCATACGCTTTGCTAGTTGCAGAACTCTAGCTCTGACTATTTCAAACCTCTGCAGAAATAATATTGCTTCCACACAGACAGCAAGAGTCTTTCTCTGCGGCTTGCTGACATGGTAGGCTATCCTACTCTAATCAAATCACTTTCAATGCTAAAAAAAAAAATTGGAAGGGGTAAACAAAATGTTTTATTTCAAAATAGATTCATTGCTTAATACAATTTACAATTGGTATAAAGCCAGTTGTAGATTTCTAGTCCATTTTATGACAATCATCTTTAATTCCATCCTGCAATCCCCACTCATGAATAAAAGTAAGCCTGCCCCATAGTAATAGCTGACTTTTTTTTTTTTTTTTTTAAACAAACAGTAGATCTTGACTTAAATAGTGCTAATAGGAAAATTGATACAAGGGTAAGGTGATGAAGGGTATTCTAGATTGGGTGGCAATGATTTAGAACCTTCTTAGGGAGTATGCAGATGGAGCCTGCCTTTATTAAATCTCAGATATCGTGGGTCTAGTGTTCTCTTTATGATTGACTTGTGTATTGCCATCATGCCAAGATCAGTAGAGCTCTCTAAAGCCGCTGTAGATGGTGTGGTTTGCTTTCCTGCAAACACAGGTGGCAATAATCGCATGAAAAATCTGAATAGGCTGGTTGTACCCAAATTGATCGACCATGCCTTAGCCTGCTCATACATGGTTCAGATCTCAGTTGTTCCCTGCTGAACCGGCCGAGATTCAAATACTCTGTAGCCAGCTTTAGGCCCCCAGAAAGAAAGTTGTGGATGCCTATGAGCCTGGCAAGGGAGTTAAATAGATTGTCAAAAGATTTTGAATTAGTCATTCCACTGTAAGGAAAGTGTTGTAGATTTCAATTGAATTCTAACTTGTGTACGTCTTGCCAGTCCAGCAGATTGAGTCCAAGAGTTGGCTGTTAGACACTAAAAGAAGTCTCCAAGAATCCCAAAATTTCATCACATGGTGTTCAGGTAACTCTTGCAACAGTTGGGGTTGTATGCATCCACAATTAGAAAGAGATGACACCAATTTAGCCTGCATCAGAGGTGTGTTAGGAAAAAGACTTCTTTCCAAAAAGCACAAAAGGACCAGGGTTTCTGAAACAATGTACTGAAGACCGACCATTCAAAGTTAGAGATGTTTGGCCACATTAACAGTAGACATGTTTGGCTCAAACTGAAGAGAGCATTTCAGGGAAAGGACCTCATGACATCTGTGAAGCATGGTGGTGGAAATGTTTTGGTGTAGGGTTGCTTTACTGCTTTAGCTTCTGGGCAGCTTGTCAACTATATGCGTTCTGCATCATGTTAAAGTGTTATTGATAGGAATTTGAGGCTATATTTGTCCAATAGTTGAAATTGAACCAGAAATGGGTCTTTCAACATAAAGATCTGAAACACCTAGCAAATCCAGCAAACACACTGTCTGGCCTTCTTCTAATTTGCTAAAAAAAAGAAAAGAAAATTGGAGCTCTGCATTGTAAAAATGGTTTACGTTCTTTAAAACAGGTGTGTGGTGTGCTTGCAGCCCATTCAAAATTAATCAATCTTAAATCTTATTTGGCAGCAGCAGGGTTTCTGGATGTTACAACATTTTGCCAATTAGAGTTGTATTCGTTCATAAAGGGAATAATATACTTACACCTCAGCTATGTAACAATAGTGTCACATTTAGTCATTGTGCTGTGTATCGTGTATGATTATACTTTCCAAACAGATACAAGCTGGTCTGTAACAGGAAAATGTTTCAGTATACTGGGAAATGTTTGTAACATAAATGGGCTTAATTCACAAAGCTTTAACATAAGGAAAAAGTGTGTGGTTGGATTGATCACACCCTTTGTATCATTTTGGTGCTGGCACTGACATCACTTCCAGGAGACCCAGCACTGTGGGACTTGCACAAATACACTTCTCCACCGACTGCAGCTGCAGACTGTGCCGTGACTGTTGCTGCGTCCATATACTTTTCCACCAACGGCCACTGCTCCTACACAATGTGCCAGTGAATAGCCAAAGGTCAAGCCCTCTGGAACACTGTGCCATGAACTGACAAATCAGATAACGTTGCCTGACCACAGTAACAGTAGGCATGTGTGGTGCAAACTGAAGACAAGAGCTGCATATCAACTGTGAAGCATAGCGGTGGAAATGCTATGCCCTGGGGTTGCTTTGCTATTTTAGGCCATGGGCACTTGCAGTTATCAAGTCAACTATAAATTCTGTATTGCATTAAAGTGTGCTTGATGAACATGTTAGGCCATCTGTCCAAAACTGAAGTTGAACCAGAAATGGATCTTTGAACATAATTATCTGATAAATGTTTTAAATATACTGTATAAAAAAACCTGCTGTTTTCATTTATTTATATGAAGGCTTTTTACCACTTTTTTTATTTCAGCATTTGGGGCCTACTTATAATTTTACCTAGAGCCCATTTTATCTAACTAACGCAAATTATCAAGTCTTAGACTTGCCTCTGTAAAGAATTTGTTTTGCCTTATACTCATGAGCTCTCTATATATTTCTTGGTAATTGTCAGATTCCTACCACCATCTCTTGTAGAGATATTACTAACACCCTGTGTCTGTAATTATTTTATAAATACTTAACAATATGCAACAAAGCTTTTTTTATATTTAATATTAACATTATATAATATACATTGTATAATATAAAAATATAACATTATTATATATCGCAACTATTATATTTCTTTTTTTTAGTATATATTATATTAAAGAATATTCCAGCAACCTAACCCTTACATATTCATAGCATACCTTTGCTTAAAAAACACAGAGAATCTTAGTTCACATTGATTGCAATTTATTTATTTTCTAATATACACGCTTACATCAGAATAAAATACATTTATTCAAAGACACAGCAAATATAGCTTAAAATTTTTTATGTGGGATCAGAACTGATGGTTACAACATACCCTGAACCCACAGTTTATCCATAGGAAGGGGAAAAACCTTAATGAAGCATGGTCGAGTTTGCTCCAATAAGAAAAACACCCTCCTGACCCCCTAAGGCAATGGGAAACTCCCTGGATTTACCATTAATGGTGGACTACATAATATTGATGGTCATGCAGGGATGTTGAATTCCTATCGCCTGACACCCAGGATATGTAGTTCCGGGCACCGGGCAGGTAGGCTTTTTTTACCTTCAGTCCTGCTGCTTGCCAGCAGCACCTGTCAGGTGGAAGCATGCCGCTGATTGCTTCCACAGAGTGCCAGCCTCTCCGTCCCCGTGTGTAAAGCTCCCCCCGGCCACTGTCTCCTGGGCTCCGCTTGCCCATCTGTGGGCCTGGGACTGGCTCACCGCCAGTGGCTAGAAGGGAGGGAGGAGAGCGGACACATCCACTTCCCTCCCCTTCTTGTCCTGACCCGGAAGTGATGTTATGATCTCACTTCCGGGTCCCCACTGAGAGATTCCCGGCAATTGAGGCCCGGGAAAGACTGTAATGCAGTGCAATGTGCACTGCATTACATTCAGGGGAGCAGAGGGGAGACATCCAGGGTCTTTTAGACCTTTGATGTCTCAATAAAGAGAACCTATCACCAAAAATTCATCACATAGGGGACATTGTCCCCTATGTGATGAAAAAAAAATTATATTTTTTTAAATTGTAAAAAATGAAAGCTACACCCAAGTACATAACATTTCCCCAAAAATCTGAGCCCCCACACACACAAATATACACATGTACAAACGTAAAAGCACACGGTGGGGCGCCTACGCATGCAAACGTTGATTGCGATACACGTTACATATCGCTGCACACACCAGATTGAGAGCAATAATTCTAGCACCAGACCTCCTCCATAACACTAAACTGATGATCTATAGGGGGCTTTAAAAGTGTCACCTATAGAAAATATAGGGTATTGAAGTTCGTCGCCATTTCACGAGCGCACACAAATGTAAGGTTTGACAAGTTGGATATCTATTTGATCACTGCAACCTCATCTTTTATATTTTACAAGAACAAACGTAATTTATTGCTTTTTTTTGTGCCCTAAAATTAACTGAAATTTTTGCGGTAATATCATGCGAAATAAAAAATTGGAACTACCGCTATTTTATTCTCTAGGGTCTCTGATTTCAGAAAATATACCATGTGTGGGGGTTTTGTGTAATCTTCAGGCCTAAAATTATTTTTTTAAATCTTGTGCAAAAAGAGCAAAAATTACTCTGGCAGCGAAAGGGAGAACGGATAAGCCTGACACTTCTTTCCTGACAAGCACCCAATCAGCGCTCATTACACTGCCAGGTGTCTCTGCTCCCTGCTATTCCCCAAGTGCGGTGCTGGAGACAGGCTGGGAGGGGAAGAGGGAGATAAACAGCGCAATGTTAAAAATATTACATGTTTAAGTCACCATAAAACCCCTTTTGTTTTTAAAACATTCCTAATAGTACCTCCGATTTTAAATATGGTTATTATTATTATGCAGTATTTATATAGCACCAAAAGGTTTGCTCAGCGCTGTACATTATAGTGGGGGACAATATGAGACAATACAGTAACTAAACTGTACACGAGGGGTTCGAGGGCCCTGCTCTTTCGAGCTTACAATCTAGGAGGGAGGGGATAGTGGCACAGGAGGAAGTGGGCTGGGGGGAAAATTAGGAGCTCGGTTTTTGAAAGGTTCAGTTTGAGGAAGTGGAGCGACATCCAGTCTGATATGTCGTTCAGCAGGTGGGTGATATGGGCAGAGACTGAAGGGGTGAGTTGAGGGGTGTAGATGGTAAATTTGCATGTCATCGGTGTAGAGGTGGTAGTTGAAGCCGTGGGAGTGTATCAGTTTGCCGAGGGAGGAGGTGTAGATGGAGAAGACAAGGGGCCCAAGGACAGAGCCTTGGGGGACCCCAACAGAGAGGGGGAGGTGGTGGCGTTATAGGTAACGCTGAAGGAGCGTTGGGATAGATAGGCGGAGAGCCAGGAGAGAGCTGAGTCTCTGATGCAGAGGGAGTGTAGTTTATTGAGGAGGGGGTGGTCGACTGTGTCGAAGGCAGCGGAAAGGTCGAGGAGTAAGAGGACTGAGTAGTGGCCATTAGCTTTGGTGTTTAGCAGATCATTAGTGATTTTGAGTAGGGCGGTTTCGGTGGAGTGTAGGGGACGGAAGCCAGACTGTAGTGGATCGAGGAGGTTGTTGTCATTGAGGTGGGAGTTTAGGCGATTGTAGATTAAGCGCTCAAGGAGCTTGGAAGTAAATGGCAGCAGAGAGATGGGTCTAAGGTTGTTCAGGTTAGTGGGGTCCAAGGAGGGTTTTTTGAGTATGGGGGTGATGTGCGCGTGCTTTAGGGAGGAGGGGAATGCGCCAGTAGAGAGGGAGAGATTGAAGATGTGGGTGAGGGAGCGTAGGATGGAGGGGGAGGTTCCCGGAGGAGTTGTGTGGGGACAGGGTCAAGGGGGCAAGTGGTGAGGCGGGCTTCTGAGAAAATGGTTTTGGTTAAAAACATTTTTTTTTAATCAGGACAAGTAGATTGGGACACCGATTTTAGTCCCTTGGACAAGTAGTTTTTTTTTTTTTTTTTTTTAAATTCCCACACCCCTGTCATGGCGATGTTACCTTCTTCTCTCCTATGTTTAAATAGTTTAAAGTGACATTGGGCTATATACCCAAAAGTCTCAAACAAAGCCTATCTGCCCAAAACTGATATTTTTGCTTCAATCATTAAATCGTCCTGGGATAATCTGTTAGATATTTATTTATTACAGGCACTAATATAGCGCCATCAATTAGCTCAGCAGGTTACATTTATGTCAGTCATTCACATCAGTCCCTTCCCTCCAGGAGCTTACAAGGTCCCTACCTCACATTCATTATGCAATTTCTTATTATCGGTAAAGAACTTGATAGGGAATTTCTCAGCCAGAAGGAAGCAGTGGCCTCTTCCCTACTTCTAACTCCAGCCAGTTAATTGAGCTGAAGAAGGGATGGTCGGGAAGTTTCATGTCACCTTTTTATGCACGATCGGAGTGTTGCATAAGAGCTGTAAAAAAAACACCCAAAATGGCAAAAACAAATGACCAATTTCATCTGTTAGATGAAATCTAATCTCCTAGATTGTAAGCTCGAAAGAGCAGGGCCCTCGATCCCCTCATGTTTTGCATTGTATTGGTATTGTTCTGTCACATGTTCTGTTCCCCTTTGTAATGTACAGCGCTGAGCGAACTATTGGCGCTTTATAAATACTGTATAATAATATAATAATCTGTTCCCTTTCTTAAACAATGTTTTATTTGTAGTCTTTCTATTCCTATATTGTTCCTGATCAACTTGCTTGAAGTATCTGCTAATAGGCTGCTAAAATGTTTTGTACAAGAGAAATGTGTTTTTTTTTTTTTTTTTTTTTTTGCCCAAGCATACTTACCTAGGTGGATACAGTATCTTTCCCCCCCGCCTGCTCTAAGGGTGAGAACACGGTGATCACATGACCACTGATCACTGATATCTCACAGCCGCTCTGAGCAGAGAGCTCACTAGAGTGCTGGGCTGAGGAGGGAACGTTTGGCTCAGGCTCTCAGCAGGCCATTGAGAGGCTGAGCCAGGGGCTGCTCAAGACTCTGGGGTGGATCCTGACTTTGAAGGAAGTGAGTGACGTCAGCCGACAGCGGGCTTCAGGTAGGGGGACATGCGCGCTATTGGCGGCTGGGGATGCCAATCACCAGGTCTGAGTTGGAAATTCACAGCCGGGACTCCGTGATCGTTGGCAAAGGTGACAAGGGAGAGACCTGTGTGTAAACAACACGGGTCTCTCTCCTGTTAGCATGGGCATGCTACTTTGTATCTCTCTGCACAGCAGAGAGATGCAAAACAGCATGTCTCCCCAAGCAAAACCCGCACACAATTAACCCTTTGATTACCCCAGATGTTAACCCCTTCCTGCCCAGTGTCATTAGTACAGTGTCAGTGGTTTTTATTAGCACTGATCACTATATTAGGGTCAGTGGCAGTTAGTTCCCACCCAGATTCAGAATCTCCGCTGCAGTCCCACAGTCACTGATTGCCACCATTACTAGTATAAAAAAAAAATGTAATTTCAGTATATATACCGCCTTTTGTAGATGATACAACTTTCACGTATAACAATATACAATTATTGGGTTTTTTTTTTTTTAACAAAAATGTAGCAGAATACATTTTTTCCTATTTATGAAGAAATTAGATTTATTAAATTTTTATATTGGATATGTTTTATAGCAAAAAATAAAAAAATATTGTTTGTTTTTTTACATTGTCGGTCTTTTATTGTTTATAGCACAAAAAAGAAAAACCACAGAGGTTATCAAATACAGCTGAAAGAAAGCTCTATTTGTGGTGAAAAAACAGGGAAATAAATTTAATTTATGTACAACATTGCATGACCATGCAATTATCAGTTAAAGTAACGTAGTGCTGTATAGCAAAACATGGACTGGTCAGGAAAGAGAGTAAATCCTCTGGAGGGCAAGTGGTTAATACAGTGATCTTTTTTTCCCTCTTCCAGCTTCTCCTGGCATCACTCTCCAGGCTGCTATATCAGCTTATGTGGCTCCTGCTCCCTCCACGGCTGGCTCCGGCTCGATGTACTCTGATGCTCTGGGATGGCAGGTCAACAAACCCAGAGTGATTATCAACAGATTGCCTACCCCGGGTTGGAGGTTGAGGGCCACAGGTTGAGCACCCCTGCTTTTGGATGTTAGAGCAGAGGATCTAACCTTTCCCCACTGGAAAAGTTTTGGTTTCAAGCATTTAGGCCCAGTTCACACTAGCCCATCCCTTTGAATGGGCTGCTATGCCTGTAGTGCATTCAAGGACAAAATGCATGCATCTTTTCTGAAATGCATCTTTCTTAGACCATGTGTTTTCCATGCAGCTCCTGCACCCTCGATCGCGCTGTGGGATAAGATGCGCGGGGGTGCCATTCAAAATTAATGCTGCCCTTCCTGTGTCTCGCAAGACAAGCACGATGTGTCTCGCAAAACAAGCACGATATGGCTGCAGGTGGTTGCGGGAATCGTATCAATTCCCACAACTAGTCCACAGAGTGCGGGCTAGTGTGAACCTAGCCTTAGGTCTAAGGTGATGTAATTTCCTATAACCCGAATGAGTCCAACTCAGTAACCAGGGAGTTTAGGGTTGCATCTACAAATAAAGAAAGGAGTCATAAAATTTATAAAATGTTTTAATTTGTTTTGAAGGCAATATGTTTAGGAGAATTCCTCGCATTTCCTGTTTGGGTGACCCATTGTAAATTTCTAATGTGAGAATAGAGACACAAAAGTGGCTCTAAAACAAGAAATAAAGGGTTATGGACTGCTGTACTCAAAGCCATGATTTGATTCCCAATAAAATTTTGTAGGCAGATTGAATTAATTTTGCACGAAGAAGAGCTCACAAATTGTGGTGTTGATACCAGAGACTGGTGAGCAAATTGCTAACAAGAATCAGTTTCTGCTAAAAGAGACAATACCAAGATGCCATGGATGTACTTTATTTTTTCAACAGTATATCATTACATCTGTTGATGTTTTTGTTGAACAAATGATTGAAAAGGCAATTTTTTCTTGTTTTATTTAAGTACATTACCTTTTATTTGTACTCACTGTTTGAATAAAGATCTAATGTTTGCCTGTTCAAACATATTGAAAAAGTCAACAATTTCCCCGAATATGCACTTAATTTTGTCCAGGACTGTAGGTCACAAGTGATTGAAGTGGTAAGAAAAACAAATCCATAATTGCTCAGTTTAATGAGAATAAATTCATTGACTGCCCGTACTGCTCCATCTTCTAAACACAAGTGGTTAGTAGTGTTGCTTACGACAGTGTCCTCATGTTTCTCATCTTCTTACAGCGTCTTTGGATCAATAGTGTATATGGTACAAATGCTTATAAAGTAACATAGGTTTAATGTTTTAAAATGTAAGGCCCTGTCTATGAGTAGGGACCACAAGAACTGCCTTCTTATTTCTGTTTTTCTCTGTCACTTAAAGCAGTATTAAACCCAAAAGCAAACATAGATTGTATTTGCAGCTCACCAATTCTTAGAAGTGATGGCTGCATTAGTTTTTTTTTTCTTTAGGCTTTCTTTCTTTTGTTCTCACCTAGTAATCCTGCCAGTAAGTCTGTTGTTTTTTAACATAGCAGGCTGTCTTGCAGATAGGGGGTTGAGACAAACCATTTACCACTGACAGGAGTGCTTACATGATCTGCTTTTATTTATTTGTGTTGAACCTTTATCCTGAAAGGAAAAAAAAAACGTTGCTGTAATTTTTTATAAAGTATTAGCTGGAGTTTGGCTTCAATTTGTTAGATGCACTAGCAGATTTAAATACACTAACACTCCTCCCCCTAAAAAGGTTGGAGGCACTCTAATACAGGAGGTGGGTTACTGGCCAACCGACGGAGTGGGGAAAAAATCCTTAAAAAAAAAAAAAAAAAGAAAACTAATGTAGCCACCAATGTAGATTTGTAAGCTGCACTATAATCACTTCTGGATCACAATCAATCTTCTCTGGAAGGTTTTACCCCCTTTATGACTAGGCTATTTTTTTTCCTATTTAGCACTGCGCTACTTTAACTGGTAATTGTGCGGCCATCCAACGCTGTACCCAAACAAAATTGATATCATTCTTTTCAAACAAATAGAGCTGTCTTTTGGTGGTATTTAACCGCTTGCCACCCTGCCACTGTGTATATACGTGTGCAGGGCGGCAGTGGAGCGCAAAAGCACGTTTTAAAACGTGCTCCGCGCTCCCGACACATTCTCGGGTAGGGGGCGCGCGCGCTCCCGCCGACCCGCGGGTGATACGATTCGATCCAGGAGGGATCGATCATTAGATTTCAGCCAGTGATTTCTGACTGAAATCACATGATCAGTCCCTGTACTATCCTGTCCTGTGTTGATATTTACACAGGGCAGGATATGATGTCATTCTTCTCTGCCTGGACACATTCCGTTCCAGACAGAGAAGAAGACATCCAAAAAGTGAGTACACAAGCACTACACCACAGTTAGAACACTCTAGGACACATTTAACCCCCTGATCACCCCCCCCCCCCGTTAACCCCTTCACTGCCCTGTCACCAGTGTCACTGATCAGTGAAGCGATTTTTACTGATCAGTGTCGCTGGCGACTTCCGATAGTTAGCGCCCCTCCCAGATAGCGCCAGTTTGCCCGCCAGTACACCAGTAATTCCGTTTAACCCCTTGATCGCCCCCCCCGTTAACCCCTTCACTGCCCTGTCACCAGTGTCACTGATCAGTGAACCAATTTTTACTGATCACTGTATCAGTGTCGCTGGTGACTTCCGATAGTGTTAGCGCCCCTCCCAGATAGCACCAGATTGCCCGCTAGTACACCAGTAATCCCATTTAACCCCTTCATCTCCCCCCCAGTTAACCCCTTCACTGCCCTGTCACCAGTGTCACTGATCAGTGAAGCTATTTTTACTGATCACTGTATCAGTGTCGCTGGCGACTTCCGATAGTGTTAGCTTCCCTCCCAGATAGCGCCAGATTGCCCGCTAATACACCAATAATCCCGTCTAACCCCTTGATCGCCCCCCCCCCCCAGAGTTGACCCCTTCACTGCCCTGTCACCAGTGTCATTGATCAGTGAACAGATTTTTACTGATCACTGTATCAGTGTCACTGGCGACTTCCGATAGTGTTAGCGCCCCTCCCAGATAGCGCCAGTTTGCCCGCTAGTGCACCAGAAATCCCATTTAACCCCTTGATCGCCCCCCTCCCCCCCCAGTTAACCCCTTCACTGCGCTGTCACCAGTGTCATTGATTACAGTGAACAGATTTTTACTGATCACTGTATTAGTGTCACTGGTGACTTCCGATAGTGTTAGCGCCCCTCCTAGATAGCGCCAGTTTGCCCGCTAATGCACGGAATTTTTTTTTACCAAAAACATGTAGCAGAATACATTTTGGCTTAAATTTATGACTAACTTTGAGTTTACGATATATTTTTTTATAGCTGAAAGTAGAAAATATAGTTTTTTTTCAAAATTTTTGTGGGGTTTTTGTTTATAGCGCAAGAAATAAAAAGCGCACAGGTGATAAATACCACCAAAAAAAAGCTCTATTTGTGTGAAAAAAAGGACGTAAATTTCGTTTGGGTACAGCATTGCATGACCGCGCAATTATCATTTGAATTAGTGTAGCGCTGTATAGCAAAAAAAGGCATAAATTACAGTATCTATACCATAGTTTGTAGACGCTATAACTTTCACACAAAGCAATCAATATACACTTATTGGGATTTTATTTTCCAAAAACATGTAGCAGAATACATTTTGGCTTAAATTTATGACTAACTTTGAGTTTACGATATATTTTTTATAGCTGAAAGTAGAAAATATTGTTTTTTTTCAAAAGTTTTGTGGTTTTTTTGTTTATAGCGCAAAAAATAAAAAGCGCACAGGTGATAAAATACCACCAAAAAAAAGCTCTATTTGTGTGAAAAAAGGACGTAAATTTCGTTTGGGTACAGCATTGCATGACCGCGCAATTACCATTTGAATTAGTGCAGTGCCAAACAGCAAAAAAAGGCCTGGTCATTAAGGGGGGTAAATCCTCTGGGGCTCAAGTGGTTAATCACCACTGTTTTGTTTTTGCAATGTAAACAAAAAAAGACCAAAAACTGAAAAAAAAATATTTTTTACTTTCTGCTATAAAACATATACAATAAATAAAAAAAAATCTAATTTCTTAATAAATGTTGGCCAAAATGTATTTTGCTACATGTCTTTTGGTAAAAAAAAATCCCAATAGAAGTATATTGATTGATTTGCATGAAAGTTATAGTGTCTACAAAATATGGAATATATATTGGAATTTTTATTTTTATTTATATTACTAATGGCGACTTTTAGTGCGACTGCTATAGTGCGCTGGGCAATCTGACACTAACTGACACCGAGGGGAACTGACTTCACCAGTGCACTAATACAGTGATCAGTGATAATACTATACACTGTCACTGTACTAATGACACTGGCTTGGATGGGATTTACATCTAGGATGATCAAGGGGTTAAATGTGGTTCTACCAATGTGTAATATATGTGTGTGTATTATGTGCTGCTTTTACTAATAGATCTTTTTTTCTCATCTGTGCTTTGCAGGGATGAGAAACAGAGATTGTTCCTTTTGTACATAGCCCTGTGTTGATTGTCAACCTAGGGCTCTGGGCTGTGATTGCACACAGCCTATCCAAGAGACTCGGCCATGAATCATTGGCTAGGACCTGTTGACAGACTCCCACTGTGTATAATCACAGGAGGTGTCGGGGGGCACACATTGCATGCCCTAAATCAGGAAGCAGGCAGTGCCGTACTAGTATGTCTCTTTGCCTGCACAGGGATCTACTTACCTGACTTAAGAGATGCGCACCCCCTTACATCTCAACATTCAATGGCATTGTTCTTTTTAGCTCCTGTAGTGCTTTCCTTTGCAAAGTGGGGCAGTGGGTGGGTCTTAGCAACTAGAGCTGTGGCACATCTCCAAAGAAGGATAAAGAAAATGGTCTACTTTTTTTTTGCATTTTAATGAAAAAGTTGGAGTTGGGTTTTAAGCTTTAATTCTCCATATCCCCTTATGTTAACCCTGTCATAAAATAAACATGGAGGCTTTCACTTCTAAGTTCCCCATTTAAGAAACTTAGTTGCCTGCTTGTAAAGGTAATTCTTTGTCTCAGTCTTTAGAGTCATTGACCTGGAACATGTATGCAGATCAGGAGTTCTGAGTTCTCAACGTTTCTGATCTGTATAACTGTAGTAGCCAGCTACTCCAAGTATTGAAGCCACAGACAGCCAGGCTACAGGAATGTTTACGTTAGAGAATAATTCCAGCTTGGACTAATGTAACTATGTATATACCATACCTAGACGATGCCCTTGGATGCCGGAAATCACTGAAGGGAGACACCATTACTCCAATGATCTCCACCGAGCAGCTTCACATCACTGTCCCACCTTTCTACTTCATCTAATCAGGGAACGCAAAGCATTCTCTGAATGGTGCTTATGCCGAGTAGCCAACCTCCTATGTTTAGTTAGCAGAAGTGGGACCTGGAAGCATCAACCAGGTATGGTATATGCATAGTTACATTGGTTAAAGCTGGAACAATAGAACTATGTTTAATTTAGCCATACCTGGAATTCATCTGAACATCATAGATCTCATGAAGATGGACGTTAACGTTTTAATCCACAGGTGCTACACACATTGACTCTCAGCTAGGAAGTGGTGGCATCTGACAAGCATGTTTGCATAAATAGTCAAAAATATGTTTATCTCTCTATTTCCTGTGGCACAGTAAGCAGAAGCAGAGAGACTGCTACCCCCCATGCATTAGTATACTGTAGACATCCTGGAAAAAAAAAGGCTCGGTGAAAATGATTATGAACAAGTTAATGATTGCTGCAAGTAAAACACAGAATGAAGGAACAAATGTGACATGAATGTTGATTTCTTTAAGCAACTCAAAAAATATGTTTGACTTAAAAGATTTTGGTAGACAGTAGCTTGTAAGGTCTATGATAGCCAAGGGAATATTTTTCCTATAAGTGCATACTGGAGTATACTGGTAAGTTGTTTTTGGGTGTAAACTTTATAGATGATACATGATTTGATAGGATACGAGAGTCACTTTTCTTTGAGTTGAATCTGTTTCATAGAAATAAATGTTTTAGAGATATTTTGAACCTTCCCTTTTTTTTGTAGAGGTTTTATTTTGAGCTATAGAGGAGAGAACAAATTGTGAACATTCCTCAATTTATAACCACCATGTTTAATCTAATTTTTGTAATGCTCAGATAAAATATGGCTTAGGCTGCTTTGCAAGCAGTACAGATACAGATTAAGGAAGAGAGATTTATCAATTGGAAGGATATGTTCTAGCACTTTGCATATGATTTTGTATGTGTCCATTAATTATACAGGCAACCATTTATTTCCACCTTGATGTACCCCAACATCGTGTATCTAAAAATTCTCCTTTCGGTTCCTAACACTGGTGTCTGCTTCTTGTTGCTAGATGCACCCGTTGTTTCCAGGGTCCTCATGTCTAGTGAGCCCTACACTAACTGTTAACACAAAGTAAAACAAAACTGATAGGTTATCTGAAGTCAGTCCTCAACCAAATAACTTATGAAAAGACCAAGGCTTTGTAAAGCAAGAGTGGACCTTGCATTTGTTGGGTTGGCCTCTAGCCATTTAGGTTTTCCTCAGGCTCCAGAACACTGCCAGGATCCAAAGTATTGCTGAATCTTATAAAACAAATACACTGAAGAAATGTAAAAAATTAAAATGATTCCAAAGGTTTTTTTTTTTTTAAAGAAAAGATAACAAACATCGTACTTACCTGCTGTGTGCAGTGGTTTTGCACAGAGCAGCCCGGATCCTCCTCTTCTGGGGTCCCCTGCTGGTGGTCCTGGCCCCTCCCTCCTGTCAGGTGCCCCCACAGCAAGCAGCTTGCTATGGTGGCACCCGCTGCTCTGTGTGTCCATTCACACATGGAGCTGCGGCCCCACCCCCTCTCTCTTGTGATTGACAGTAGTGGGAACCAATGGCTCTTGCTTCTGTCCCAGCCAATGAGGAGAGGGAGTCCCGGGCTAGCCGGGACTCCAGTGCACATCGCTGGATTGAGAAGGGGCTTAGGTTAGTATTGGGGGGGGCTGCTGCACCGAGAAGGTTTTTTACCTTCATGCATAGGTAAAAAGTACCTTGAACCTTTACAACCACTTTAACGCTATCTGTGCCCTTACTGGGGATTGGAATCTAAAAGGGGGATATTTCATTTTGTTCATGTTGGGTTAGGGTTAGAACCTCAATTTTACAAAATCTACTGAAATGGGACACAGACATCAATATAAAAACTACCCAAAATTAACCACTTAAGCTCTAGAAGATATTACCCCCCATGATGACCAGGCCATTTTTAGTTATTCGGCGCTGCACTGCTTTAACTGGCAATTGAGTGGTCATGAAATGCTGTACCAAAATTAACTTTATACATTATTTTTACACAAATTGAGCTTTCCTTTGGTCGTATTTGATCACCACTGTTTATTATATAACATTTATTATATAAACAAAATAGACCAAAACTTTTGAAAAAAAAAAAACAATATTTTTTACTTTCTGCTATAAAACATATCAAATAAAAAAAAAACAATTTCTTCATAAATTTAGGCCAAAATGTATTCTGCTACATCTTTCTGGTAAAAAAAAAATCCCAATAAATGTATATTGATTGGCTTGTGTGAAAGTTACAGTTCTACAAAAGATGGTATATATACTGGAATTTAAGATGTTTATAGGGTTACTTGCGAGCCACTGAGGTAATTTACTACTTTTGTTTTTAAATGTTCGCAGGCACCTATTCACATCCTCATAGGTATGTGTGTTTGAAATATTAAATAAATTGGTTAAGCATACACTTGTCCCCTTGTTTACTCCTAGATGTTAACCACTTCCTAGCAAGTGTCATTAGTACAATAACAGTGTACAGTATTCACACTGATCACTGTATTGGTGTCACTGTTGATGTCAGTGTCGGTTAACCAGTTCCCACAAAATGTCAGTTAATGTCAGATTGCTCGCTGCACTATCACAGTCCCACTAAGTTGACGATCATTGCCATTACTCGTAAAAAAAAATAAATTCCAGTATATTAAATAAATTAGTAAGTAGTGCCGCGCCCTTAAGAGAGATAATTCTATATATTTGATAATGACTAAAATAAATACTAAATTATAATAAGTGCTAATAAACACCAACTTAATTAAATCATAAATTATTCACATATTAAATGTGGAATTTAGAATATCTTTACAAAAAATGTTTTCAATATATTTGTGAAAAGAAATCTTTTTTAAATATTTTTAAATAAGTGTATATAAACACACAATAAAAATTAAATTGACTGTAATCCAGAAGATAAGGAGCGAAAATAAAAAACAACAAATAATAATAAATATAAAAAATAAAATGCAAAAAATGTTAATACAAAAAAGTGTGCAAAAAAGAATTGGTGTTCAAAGTGTATGAATAATACCAAAGTATTATATGTGTCCAACAATATAAAAAACTGTGATGAAATCCTTGCTAGAGTATTGACACTTGTATGCGCTCACCTTCTTGTTAGCCTATTGCTAGGCTAACACAACTTTTGAATGTTTTTTGTTGATGGGATCCTTTGGAACTTCCCTGGGTTTTCCTGGATAGGTTACTTCTAATATGACATGGTGATCTCTGCTTTCTTATGATACTGGATATGCCTCCATCTCCTTATTTTTCCTCGTTATTATAATGGGAAAAAAAAGAAAAAATATATGCTGCCTTATCGTTTAAATAAAAAGGGTGTTTATTGCTCTCTTAATGCACTCACATGTACAGTTGTGTTCAAAATAATAGCAGTGTGTTGAAAAAAGTGAATAAAGCTCAAAATCCTTCTAATAGCTTTTATTTCCATACACACAAATGCATTGGCAACACTACACATTCTATTCCAAATCAAAACATGAAGAAAAATATATCAAATTTGTGTTGTTCCTCTAAAAAAATTGAAGAAAAGTGAATATTAGACTGTTCAAAAAAAAATAGCAGTGTTTGTATTCTTCTTTACAAACTCAAACATTCACTATATAAACTGAAAAATGTTTGAAGATTTTGCTTTCCTTTGAATCACTTAATTAATATTTAGTAGTATAAGCACTGTTTCTGAGAACTGCTGTACATCTGTGTTGCATGGAGTCACCCAACTTCTGGCACCTGTGAACAGGTATTCCAGCCCAGGATGATTGGACTACATTCCACAGTTCTTCTATATTTCTTAGTTTTGCCTCAGAAACTGCATTTTTGATGTCACCCCACAAGTTTTCTATTGGATTAAGATTCGGGGATTGGGCTGGCCACTCCATAACGTCAATCTTGTTGGTCTGGAATCAAGATGTTGCACATTTACTGGTGTGTTTGGGGTCGTTGTCTTGTTGGAACACCCATTTCAAGGGCATTTCCTCTTCAACATAAGGCAGCATGACCTCTTCAAGTATTCTGATGTATTCAAACTGATCCATGATCCCTGGTATGCGGTAAATAGGCCCAACACCATAATATGAGAAGACCCAGTAATATGAGACTAGACCCAAAAAGAACAATCTTACTTTCATCAGTCCACAAAATGTTGCGCCATTTCTCTTTAGGCCAGTCAATGTGCTCTTTGGCAAATTGTAACCTCTTCTGCACATGTCTTTTTTTCAACAGTGGGACTTTGCGGGGGCTTCTTGCAGATAGCTTGGCTTCACATAGGCGTCTTCTAATTGTAACAGTACTCACAGGTAACTTTAGACCTTCTTTGATCTTCCTGGAGCTGATTGTTGGCTGAGTCCTTGCCATTTTGGCTATTCTTCTATCCATTTGAATGGTAGTTTTTCGCTTTCTTCCACATCTTTCAGGTTTTGGTTGCCATTTTAAAGCATTTGCGATCATTTTAGCTGAGCAGCCTATCATTTTATGCACTTCTTTATGTTTTCCCCTCTCCAATCAACTTTTTAATCAAGGTGTGCTGTTCTGAACAATGTCTGGAACGACCCATTTTCCTCAGAATTTCAGAGAGAAATGCACTGTAACCAGCATGTACAACATTTGCTGCCTTCCTTCCTTAAGGGCAATAATTGCCACCTGTTTTTCAAAGAATGAATGACCTCACTAATAGAACTCCACACTGCTATTATTTTGAATGTTCCCCTTTCAATTAGTGATTCAATTACACAGAATCAGCAGCATGCATGTCATGACTGTTAGGTCTGTTGGATTTCTATTACTCTACTACACCTGCTAGTAAATTATTTGCCATGTAGAAATATCATTTCTACCAAAAACAGTGATTGATCAGGTTAGTGATGTCTGACTGCTATTATTTTGAACACAACTGTATGTAGTTAAAATGTGCTTTATAATATGTAAAACCGCTCTGTGCGGATGTGACAGGCTTCCTCCGTGTGTCTGCACACACTGTCTGTACTCGCCATAACTGAAGTTGAGGTGCCATGGTGACGTCAATGCCCCTCTCCAACGCGTTGCGCCACAGGGTCATGTGGCTTCGTCCGAACAAGGGTCTAATATACACCCCGGGTAGGATAAAACTTGTAACACGAAATCATAAATTATAATTTAATAAATAATCATGAAAATAATATAATAATAAATATAATTCAATAATATAATCAAACCAAAAACACTGAAATTTGAAATAGAGCGCCAAGTTCGCACATCACTGAGCAAAGTCGCAAAATCGTTTTCAGTGTCTGATGACGAATTTCCCCACAAGTCATCACTCAATTCTACAAGTGGTTCTGATTTACTATCGCTGTTCTCTAGCTGGTCTAAAACCGCTTTTGACCTAAAGGGACGCTTTTTGGACACCATGGACGTTTCTCAGTTTCCAGGCAGAAAGAACAGTAAAAATGCAGGCCAAAGGCAGGACAAAGCACTCGGGACAAAATGTATGTGCAATGGTTTGATACAGTAATGTTTTGCTATGTGATTTTAGTGAATGTCACTTTTTGTAATTTTCACATTTCCCGCCAGTTCCGTCCCCCGTACGTCCCGACGCTCGCAGGGAACGGAACCCAGAAGACAGATGCTGGCATCCGTCAGATTACATTGCCGGGGACACTGCAGGAGAGACATTGTGGGAGTGCAGGACAAGGTAAGAGATCGAAGGATCCTGGAGCAGCGCCGCATGGTAAGCCCGAGTGTAGCTCGGGGTTACCGCTTGTGGTACTGAAACTTTACCCCGAGCTACACTCGGGAATACCGCCAGGGAGTTTAATGGATAAATTGATTTATTTAATTAAGAATAAAATATTAGTGAATTACATGTATATAAAATAAAGTAAGTATTCAACGTACATAAAACGACACTCAATTAGGGCTAGATTATATTTAGATGTTTATACGTCATCATCGGTATTGGTCTGTTGAGAATAGTAAACATATTATAGTGTCCACTACTTGTTTATACATCCCTATTATGAATTAACCAATATATATGCTCATATAGCTTAATATAGAAATATTGATTAATGTTTTATATATATTGTTTTTTAAATCATAGTTGCACCTCAAAATTATTGATTACCTTTCTTTAACATAAACTCAATAGGGAAAATTTATACCTTAAGGACATGAGTGCTCTAATAATCACTTATGAAGCATGAAAGGTCAAATTCTTTATTTAGGCCTTTAGGGGCCAAACTGCCCATTTCATATATCCAGTGAGACTCCTTTTTGCTAATTTCCTTTACTAAGTTGTCTCCTCTCCAATGTCTACTGTGTTTTTCGATGCCCCAGAATTCTAATTTCTGCTTGTTTGTTATGAAATTGACGGAAATGTAGGGGTACATTATGATATTTGTAACCGTTATTAATGTTGTAAACATGTTCTTTAATTTGTTCTTTCAAGGTTCTTTTTGTTCTGCCAATATATATCATTACAAGGACATTTTAGAGCATACACAACTCCTTTTGTGTCACAAGATATAAATTAAATTAAAAAATATTTCTTTTCACACATATATTGAAAACATTTTTTGTAAAGATATTCTAAATTCCACATTTAATATGTGAATAATTTATGATTTATTTAAGTTGGTGTTTATTAACACTAATTATAATTTAGTATTTATTTTAGTTATCAAATATATAGAATTATCTCTCTTAAGGGCGCGGCACTACTTACTAATTTATTTAATATACTGGAATTTATTTTTTTACGAGTAATGGCAGTGATCGTCAACTTAGTGGGACTGTGATAGTGCAGCGAGCAATCTGACATTAACTGACATTTTGTGGGAACTGGCTAACCGACACTGACATCAACAGTGACACTAATACAGTGATCAGTGTGAATACTGTACACTGTTATTGTACTAATGACTCTTGCTAGGAAGTGGTTAACATCTAGGAGTAAACAAGGGGAGAGGTGTATGCCTAACCAAGTGTTAATGTGCGTAATGTGTGCTGCTTTTTTTTTACTAAAGACTGCTTTGCAGGCAGAAGAAACACAGAGATCGTTCCCTCTGTACAGAGCCTTGTGTTGTTTGTCAACACTGGGCTCTGGGCTGTGATTTGATACAGCCAATCAGCAGGTTCCAGCCATTACTCATTGTCCGGGACCTGCTAAGTATCGCTATATTCAGTCACAACATAGCCGACGGGCATGGGCACATGCATGCGCCCTAAACCCGGAAGAAAGGCGCAACTTACCAGTACAGTACTTTGCCTGTATAAGCCGCCCGTCCACAGTATATTGCGATGGGTCGGCAAGCGGTTAAAGGAGCTGGAGTTCCGCTGGTGTGCTCATCCAGTGACCAATGTGTTTGTACACCTTACATTTGCTTTTGTTTGTCCTCATTGTACAGAATTGCTAATGGTTATAAAAAATTCAGGGATCCTGCGCACAGTGTAGCTGATGACAAGTATCCTGGCATAGCAACTTGCTGTGGGCAGAGGGCTTTTGACAGGCAGTGAGTGAGGTCATACAGTATGTCTCCTCCTCACTGCCTGTTTTAACCCTAATAAAGTTCAACCACCATGGTGCAACTTGGTGCATTCCATACAGTTACAGGTTATTTGCGAAAACAGCTCTATACACTGAAATGGGTTTAATTTTTAATGTGGCATGTGTATAACCCTCAGCAGCTTTCTTTTGGTGGGTGGTAAAACTGCAGCCAACCTTCTGCTTTTACTGCCCTCTGGCTGCCTGTGTGAACAATCTCCTAGGACCGCCTTTATCATCCTTTCCAGTACAGATGGACTCTTGGAATAACTTTCTGGTCTCAGGGAACCCCTGCTAAAAATTACTATATCTTTAACTCATGATACATTTAGTGTGATGGTCAGTGGGAAGAATGCTCCTTACACTTGTGGTCATTGGGAAGAATTACATCATTACAGATTAGCTAATAAGATCAATGGTGTCAGTGGGAACTTACTGTATCTGAGAGGCAGAAATTCAAGGAACTCCTAGCAACCTCTGGAAGAGCCCTGGGGTTCCATGGAACCCCGGTTGAGAAACCCTGCTATAGGATGCAAGGGGAAGATACACCTTTTTTAGACAAAATATGTTTGTTAGTGCATTCATATTTTTTTAAACAGGTGAACAGGGTGCTTCAGACATGCAGTGAAGGTGGTTTCTGAAAGGTGGGACTCATAGCTGTTAACTTGACTTGTTGGTCTTATCTGACTCCAAGTTGAAGACTGTATCAACTGGTTTTTGCTCATGTCAGAACTGCTTCTCTTCCCATGGAAGTCAATAGGAAAACAGAAGCAGTTTGAAGAAGGTTGATGCCCCTTTTAAAGGAGGTGAAATGCACGTCATAAGGAGGTTACCTGCAGAAATGTAGGAGAGGCAGTTAACTCAGAAATGTATCAAACTGTGGCCAAATGCAAGCGGGATGTATCTGAAAGCAAGCTGCATCTTCCTGTTCACAACAGGCCCCTAGGATGGTCATAAGTCCAGGAAGGTGCTGGGGGAATGTTATCCATAACATGTTGGTGGCATACAATCATGGAGGATGCTACTGGGTGTTTGTCATCTGCTCAGATGAGCAGATGTATTGTTTGTTGTATGCTATGGACTTCGTGTATAAAGTCCTCCTGCATTGAAAAGTATGCTAGTTAGTTTGCGGCCTTGCTGAACAAAAGTGCAGTACAAACCCATTTGGACTTTTCCTAGGTTTCCCTGTGTTGCGAATGGTTTACTGCTGCCCAAATTGGGACTTTTAATTTGTTCTTTCAAGGTTCTTTTTGTTCTGCCAATATATATCATTACAAGGACATGGTTTACTGGTCCCAAATTGGGACTTTTAATTATACAGGTATAAAAAGGGATGCTAGTGTGGTGGTACTACACACAGTACTAAGTGGCAAGTGTTTCTTATTACTGATAGGTGGCACACATTGCCAGAGACTGTCAATAAAGATGGCAGACAACATTGTTAGTGCGTGCATGGAACAGCGTGTGGTGATGAAGTTTCTTGTGAACGAAGATGTAAAACCTCGGGATATCTACAGAAGACTTCAAGCTCAGTATGGTGGTGAGACGCTCAGCCACAGTAAGACAGTTGAATGATGTAAATGTTTCAAAGATGGCTGTACGTCCGTAAGTGACTATCCCAGCTGTGGTGGTTCCCAGTCGACAGCAGTCATTCCTGTGAATGCCTGATCCTGGTTAATCAATGTATAACCTGTTGTGAAATTGCACAAGAGACAAATATTTCTGTGGGAATGATGCACGCAATGTTGATGAAGTGAAGCATCCTGTCCTAGGATGGTTCAGTCATACTGACAAATCTTTCTATGCCGAAGCTTTTTCAGGTATTCACCGCTGGGAAAAGTTTATAAATTTAGCAGGGGAGTATGTTGAAAAATAAATGCAGTTTCCACTTCTTGAAATTTTGTTCTTTTATTATATCAACTCAAAAGTCCCAGTTTGACTTGAACGTTCTCTCTCTCTCTCTCTCTCTCTCTATATATATATATATATATATATATGCACAGTATCTCACAAATGTGAGTGCACCCCTCACATTTTTGTAAATATTTTATTATATCTTTTCACGTGACAACACTGAAGAAATTACACTTTCCTACAATGTAAAGCAGTGAGTGTACAACTTGTATAACAGTGTAAATTTGCTGTCCCCTCAAACTAACTCAACACACAGCCATTAATGTCTAAACCGCTGGCAACAAAAGTGAGTACTTTGGTCGACCATGGCGAGGCCTGTTCTGAGTGGAACCTGTCCTATTAAACTTCTGTATGGTCTTGGCCACTGTGCTACAGCTCAGTTTCAGGGTTTTGGCAATCTTCTTATAGCCTAGGCCAGGGGTGGGCAACTGTGGCCCTCCAGCTGTTGTAGAACTACAAGTCCCATGAGGCATTGCAAAACTGACAGTTACAAGCATGACTCCCAAAGGCAGAACATGATGGGACTTGTAGTTCACTAACAGCTGGAGGGCCACAATTGCCCACCCCTGGCCTAGGCCATCTTTATGTAGATCAACAATTCTTTTTTTCAGATCCTCAGAAAGTTCTTTGCCATGAGGTGCCATGTTGAACTTCCAGTGACCAGTATGAGAGAGTGAGAGCAATAACACCAAATTTAAACAAACCGGCTCCCCATTCACACTTGAGACCTTGTAACACTAAGGAGTCACATGACACCGGGGAGGGAAAATGGCTAATTGGGCCCAATTTGGATATTTTCACTTAGGGGTGTACTCACTTTTGTTGCCAGCGGTTTAGACATTAATGGCTGTGTTGAGTTATGTTGAGGGGACAGCAAATTTACACTGTTATACAAGCTGTACACTCACTACTTTATATTGTAGCAAAGTGTCATTTCTTCAGTGTTGTCACATGAAAAGATATAATAAAATATTTACAAAAATGTGAGGGGTATACTCACTTTTGTGAGATACACTAATTTATATATATATATATATATATATATAATGTTTTTTTTTGCAACAAAAAAAAATAAAGGAACATTTTGAAAACATATCAGATCTCAATGGGAAAAAATATCATGCTGGATTGCTGGATATCTATACTGATATGGACTGGGTAATGTGTTAGGAACGTAAGGATGCCCCATTATTTGTTGGAAATGAAAATTATCAACCTACAGAGGACTGAATTCAAAGACACCCCAAAAATCAAAGTGAAAAAATGATGCAGCAGGTTAGTCCATTTTGCTGAAATTTCATTGCAGCAGCTCTATATGGTACGTTTTGCTTCCGACATGCTTATATGCATACCTGACAACGTCGGGGCATGCTCCTAATGAGACAACGGACGGTGTCCTGGGGTATTTCCTCTCAGATCTGGACCAGGGCATCACTGAGCTACTGGACAGTCTGAGGTGCAACCTGGTGGTGTCGGATGGACCAAAACATGATATCCCTGAGGTGTTCTATTGGATTTAGGTCAGGCGTGCGTGAGGGCCATTCAATGGTATCAATTCCTTCATCCTCCAGGAACTGCCTGCATACTCTCGCCACATGAGGCCAGGCATTGTTGTGCACCAGGAGGAACCCAGGACCTACTGCACCAGTGTAGGGTCTGACAATGGGTCCAAGCATTTAATCCCGAAACCTAATGGAAGTCAGGGTGCCGTTGTCTAGCCTGTAGAGGTCTGTGTGTCCCTCCATGGATATGCCTCCCCAGACCATCACTGACCCACCTCCGAAACGGTCATGCTGAACGATGTTACAGGCAACATAACGTTCTCCACGGCTTCTCCAGACCCTTTCACGTCTGTTACACATGCACAGGATGAACCTGCTCTCATCTGTGAAAAGCATAGGGCGCAAGTGGCGGACCTGCCAATTTTGGTGTTCATTGGCAAATGCCAATTGAGCTCTATGGTGCCGGGCAGTGAGCACAGGGCACACTAGAGGACGTCAGGCCCTCCGGCTACCATCATAAAGTCTGTTTCTGATTGGTTAGAGACATTCACACCAGTGGCCTGCTGTTGGTCATTTTGTAGGGCTCTGGCAGTGCTCATCCTGTTCCTCCTTGCACAAAGGAGGAGATACCGGTCCTGCTGATGGGTTAAGGACCTTCTACGGCCCTGTCCAGCTCTCCTAGAATAACTTCCTGTCTCTTGGAATCTCCTCCATGCTCTTGACACTGTGCTGGGAGAAGCCACAAACCTACTGGCAAAGGCACGTATCGATGTGCTATCCTGGAGGAGTTGGACTGCCTGTGCAAGCTCTGTAGGATCCAGGTATCCCCTCATGCTACCAGAAGTGACACTGACCTTAATCAAATGCAAAATTAGTGAAAAACATTCAGAAAAGGTGAGTAGGGAAAAATGTCAGTGGCCTCCACCTGTAAAACCTGTTTTGGGGGTTGTCTCATTGTTGCCCATCTAGTGCACCTGTTGTTAATTTCATTAACACCAAAGCAGCTGAAACTGATTAACAACCCCCTCTGCTACTTAACTGACCAGATCAATATCCCAGGAGTTCAATTGACTTGATGCTATACTCTGATTAAAAAGTGTAATTTTTTTGAGCAGTGTGTGTGCCTATATATATATATATATATATATATATATATAGATATATATATATATATAGATAAATACAGTTAGGTCCATATTTATTTGGACACAGGCACAATTTTCATACTTTTGGCTCTGTATGCCACCAGAATAAATTTAAACAAAACAATCCAAATTAATTTGAAGTGCAGACTTTCAGCTTTAATTCAAGGGGTTGAACATGAATATCAAGTACAAATTTTAGGAACTGCAGCCATTTTTATACACAGTCCCTCCATTTTCAGGGGCTCAAATGTAATTGGACAAATTAATATCATAAATATATTGTTCAGTTTTAATATTTTGTTGATAATCCTTTACTGGCAATGACTGCCTGAAGTCTGGAACCCATGGACATTACCAAAGACTGGGTTTCCTCCTTTCTGATGCTTTGCCAGGTTCTAACTGCAGCTGTCCTCAGTTGTTGTGGGTCATTTTCTGCTTTTAGTTTTGCCTTCAGAAAGCTAAATGCATGCTCAATTGTGTTGAGATCAGGTGATTGACTCGGCCATTGCAGAATATTCCACTTCTTTTCTTTCAAAAGCTCCTGGGTTGCTTTTGCAGTGTGTTTTGGATCACTGTCCATCTGTACTGTGAAACGCCGTCCAATCAACTTTGCTGCATCTGGCCTGACAGTATATCTCTAAACACTGCAGAATTCATCCGGCTGCTTCTGTCTTCTGTCACATCATCAATAAACACCAATGACCCTGTGCCACTGGAAGCCATGCATGCCCATGCCATCACACTGCCTCCACAATGTTTTACAGATGACGTTCTGTGCTTTGGATCATGAGCTGTTCCAAGCCTTCTCCACATTTTTTTCTTCCCGTCACAGAATAATCTTAGTTTCATCCATCCAAAGAATGCTTTTCCGGAACTGCTCTGGCTTTTTTAGATGTTTTTCGGCACAGTCTAATGTGGCTTTTCTATTCTTCAGGCTTATGAATGGTTTGCACCTTGTGGTGAACCCTCTGTATTTGCTCTTGTGAAGTCTTCTCTTGATTGTAGACTTTGACAATGATATGCCCACCTCCTGGAGAGTGTCCTTCACTTGTCTGGATGTTGTGAATGGGGTTTTCTTTACCATAGAGAGGATCCCTGCGATCATCTACCACTATTGTCTTCCGTGGATGTCCATGCCTTTTTCATGTTGCTGAGCTCACCAGTGCGTTCTTCTTTCCTCTGAATGTACCATACTGTTGATTTGGCCACTCCTAATGTTACTGCTATCTCTCTGATGGATTTGTTTATTTTTTGAAGCCTTACAATGGCCTGTTCCACTTGCATGGACAACTCCTTTGAATGCAGGATGTAGGTTCACAGCAATAGATTCCAAATGCAAATACCACACTTAGAATCAACTCCAGATCTTTTACCTGCTTAATTGATGAAGAAATAATAGAGTAGCCCACACCTGGCCATGAAATAGCTTTTGATTCTATTGTCCAATTACCTTTGGTCCCTTGAAAAAGCAGGGATGGCTACTCTCAAGAGCTGTAATTTCTAAACTCTTCCTCCAATTTGGATGTACATACCCTAAAATTAAGTGTGCACTTGCAGCCCATATCCATTATATAACTATAGCTTGAATATGTTTTGGTAAATACTTGAAAAAAGCTAAAATTGTGCATGTGTCCAAATGAATATATATATAAAATCTAAAAACAAATTAAAAATAAGAGTATATATACATATATATATATATTTTATTTTGTTTGATTGTCCTTCCATAGGAATTGTGTTTTGGCCAGTGCTGTTGGTGGTGCGAGTTCCAGTGCTTACATGCCAGTGTTGTGTCTTCTCAGAGATAATACAGAAAGGTTGTTGTCAATCACAGTAAGTTTGAAAATAGCAGTTTTTTGAGGGAAGGGGTGGAGCCTGAACATGGCGGCACTGGAGAGTGTAGAGTGAACACTCTCCGTTAGCCTCCCCCGACTATCTCCTCCTCAAGTGTCCCAGCTTGTGGACCGGCTGCCCCGGAGACATGTGGACCCACCTGCTTGGCTGATGAAGCTCTCTGGAGACGGTGGGGAGCCGAGCCTGGACTGAGACAGCTGAGCGCCCGCTTCCCCGGGGGTCATCTCGCGGTAGTGGCGAGAGAAGGAGAGCGGTTGCCGGGAGACAGGAAGGCGCAGTCACGTGTGCAGCCGCGGAGGATCACTGGGAGACAGAGTTGCCGGCCGGCCGGCGTTTTGGGAGGCCGAAGGCCAGAGCAAAGCCGGCTTTTGATCGGAAGGGTCCGCGGTGGTTTGGGTAAGTGCATCCCTAAGCACCCCATACCAGTTTCCCCCGGACCCAGTGGATCTCCAGGCTTCCCCTGGAGTCTTTTGAGAAGGCTCCTGCTCCCCTGGGGTTATTTTGCGGTGACGGTGCGACGAGGAGTGCGGCCATCAGGAGACGGTTAGGACGGCGCAGCCACATGAGAGAGACGCCGTTCCCCGGCTCATACCCTGGGAGACAGATATAGTAAGAGTGGAGACGCCCAGCGAGCCCAGTGAGGAGAGAAACCCGCGACCGGGTACCCCGAGGTTTGGAACACAGATACACTGCCTCCGTACTGCCTCCATACTGCTACTGTTTCCGTGTGATTATATATTATATATATCATAGAACTATAATACTATACTCCTTACCTCCCTCCTCCATACCTCTATATCACCCTACATGACTATTCTACCCTGTTAACAAATTATACTATCTTTATGCTACTATAGATACATCTCTAGCCTTTATTTCCACACCATTGGGAAATTATATATTGTTCCTAGAAGAAGAAGTTAACCCCACAAAGAGTAACCCCCCCAGGAGAAGATTGCCACAGAAGAGATTCGCACCCTGAAGGACATTTCAACTTGGAGGGTGAGTGATAACAGTGGTTTTATTGCAGAGTGGGACTTTTTTTTTTTTTTGCTCTGCATCTGTTGTCTAAGGAATTTGGACTTTGAATCCGGAGAGTCCTAGGGTGGGTCTAAAGATCCGATAGATTATAAGGAAAGGAGTAGGGATAAAACTTCAAAAATAATCATGAAAGGCAAAAACACCAAAGGGGTTGGGTCTAGGAACCCCCAATCTGGTACGATCAAAAAATTTACAACACAGGGAAATCTCACGCCAGAAAGATCCCAGGGAATCAGTGAAAAAAGTGAATTGGAAATAAGCCTGGATAACAGCACAAGACTTTCCCTGGGTCCGGTGTATAACAGTCAACAATTAATGGAAGGCATTGAGTCGAGAGAAATTGAAAGGGACCTTCAAATACCAAATAAAAGGAAATGGCGGAGATGTTTAAAAATCTGGAAATATCAATAAAGCAAGAGATGGGTATATTTCGGGAAGATCTGGAGCAATTGTTAACTAGGGTGGAGGAAACGGAGGAAAAAGTTCAAAAACATGCCCAAATTATCCCAAGCTTGAAAAAAGGGATAATAGACAATAGAAAGGACCTAAAAAGACTGCTTTATATGATGGAACAACAAGAAAACAGAGCAAGGAGAAACAATCTAAGAGTGAGAGGAGTCCCAGAGTTGACCCTGGGGGAAGATTTAAAAGAGTTAATTGGCAAAATTTTGACCTTCATAATGGATAATCAGGATATGGCGATAT
This sequence comes from Staurois parvus, assembly GCF_062004578.1. Classification (NCBI taxonomy): domain Eukaryota; kingdom Metazoa; phylum Chordata; class Amphibia; order Anura; family Ranidae; genus Staurois; species Staurois parvus. Next base: position 379,023 of record NW_028318784.1, read on the forward strand.
GTAAACTGGATGGAGTATATAGGATAGGGAGGTTTCAACGAGAAAAAGGAGTAGAGAAACCAAGAGACATAATTGTTAAATTTCATAATCACGGTGATAAAGAAGAGATATGGAAAAAGGTGAAAGGAAGAACAAGTATTGTATATGAAGGGAAAAACATCCAAATTTTTGCGGACTTAACAGCAGAGACTTTGCGGAAAAAGAGATCATTGAAACCCCTACTAGAAGTGCTGAAAAAGCATAATGTGAACTATAGATGGGGTCGTACAGTGGGTTTAATTGGTTGGAGGGAAGGAATTACAGCGGTCTTAAGGTTCCCAGAAGATGTGGGGGATTTCTGTGATAAATTTGGCATACAGAAACTAGAGATCCCGGGTTGGGAAGGGGAGGAGGGAGAGTTTTATATAATCTGGAGGAAGAAAATTGGCAGCCGGTTAGAAAAAGAAATAGAGAAGCAATGGATAAAGGGACACGGGGGAGGAGGGGGGGGGGGAGTGCGGTCATGGGAGGAGTTGAACCCCTGAGGTAGGGATCCAAGGTGGATAAAGATCCATAGGCAGAGGAGGCCTGGAGGGGATGGTGTGGGGGGGAGGAGGGTGGTGAGATGGGGAGTGGGGGGGGGGGGTTGGACGGGTAATACTCTGCATAGGAGGGGTAAGGGTAAGAGGACGGGTAGAGGAAAGAGAGAGAAAAGAAAGAGGAGGCCAACATGGAAGAAGTTCAGTTTGTAACTTTTAATGTAAAGGGACTAAGCTGCCCTGGAAAGAGATTTAGATTATTTAAGGAGTTACAACACAGGACAGCCTCAGTGGTTTTTTTGCAGGAGACACATTTGGATTTGGAATCTAAGATTGGGCTGTGCTCAAGATATTTTCCGACATGGTATTATGCGGACTCACCAATTAGAAGAGCAAAAGGGGTAGCTATAGGGTTTGCAAAAAATATTAGGTTTGAAGTGGAGAAGAGAATAACAGACCCAGAGGGCAGGTTTTTGTTCCTAAGGGGTAAGTTGCAGGATATTGATTGTACAGTTGCTAGTATATATTGCCCAAATAAGAAACCTGAGATATTCCTAAGGGAAGTATTGCAGAGGCTGATGGATTTTAAAAGAGGTCGATTGATAGTAGCGGGGGATTTTAACCTTTGTATGGATCCACGGCTGGATACTACCTCCCAAGCGAGGAAAGAGGAGTATAGGTCCCTGAGATTATTAAAGAAATCATTGAATGAGTGTCAGCTGGTGGATATATGGAGAATTAGGCATATGAAAGATAGAGATTATACATTTTATTCACATGTTCACGAGATTGACTCCAGATTGGATTACGTATTGGTAGAACATCAATTTATAGACTCCGTGGTAGAGGTTATGATTGGAGGGAGTTCTATCTCAGACCACTCTCCGGTTGCAATTAAGTTAAGATGGGGTAGTGAAGATAGAGTTGGTTTTGTGTGGCAGATGAATGAAGCACTTCTTTTGGATGAGGAGATCGACCAAAAGATTAAAATAGAAATTGAAAGATATTTTGAAGAGAATGACACTGAGGAAGTGTCGGTCGCAACATTGTGGGAAGCCCATAAAGCCTATATCAGAGGATTACTTATTGCAATAGGGGCAAAAAAGAAAAGAGGAGAGAAAAGATCAATAGACTTTTAAATGAAATAGCTGATCTGGAACAGGCTCATAAAAGGAATATCTTGAAAGAACTAAGGCAGAAGATAACAAAAAAGAAAGATGAATTAGAGAGGACAATGGAGGAAGAAAAAAGAAGAGTCTTTAATAAATTAACAAGCGAAAGGTATAGATGGGGAGATAGGCCAGGAAAACACCTAATGAGGGCGTTGAGGGAAAAGAAAAATAGGAATTATATAGAAAAAATAAGAAACTCCAAGGGTGAAATGGTCCACTCAACTAAAAGAATCGCTAGAGTATTTAAAGATTATTATAGTGAATTATACAACATTATATCCCAGGACACCCCCAATAACATTGATACAGTAAATAAAGAAGAAAGAAGTATATTTCTAAAAAATGCAGGTCTAACAAAATTAAGTAAATTTCAACTGAATTCTTTGGATTCAGAAATTACGTCAGAAGAAATAGAAATAGCATTGAAGGATACAGTGGCGGGGAAAAGTCCGGGCCCAGACGGGTTTACTGTAAAATATTATAAAAAATATAAAGAGCTATTAATACCTAGATTGAAGACATATATGAACGCCCTCGGAGATAAGTTGGAAATTAGGGGAGAGTCCTTACAGGCCAATATAGTTTTAATTCACAAGGAAGATAAAGACCCTTCTCAGTGTGCAAGTTATAGACCTATTGCGCTGTTGAATGTTGATACTAAATTGTTTGCAAAAGTTCTGGCAAACAGGCTTAAGGTCTTGTTGCCAGAATGGATACATGGGGATCAGGTGGGATTTGTCCCGGGAAGAGAGGGTAGAGACAACGGATTAAGATCATTGTTGCTTATACAAGAGGGGAAAAAAGGGAAGACCCCAGTAATTTTATTGTCAATTGATGCCGAGAAAGCATTCGATAGAGTGAACTGGAGTTTTATGATGGACACCTTGGTGGAGATGGGGTTGGGGGATAGAATTAGGAAGTGGATTGGTAATTTATATAAAGGCCCCACAGCCACTGTCTTGGTAAATGGAGGAAGATCGGAGCTCTTTAGGATGTCAAATGGAACTAGACAGGGATGTCCCCTATCCCCACTATTGTTTGTTTTGTCCCTGGAACCATTGTTGTCAATGATAAGAGAGAATATCAATATAAAAGGAATAAAGATAGGTGATAGAGAACATAAGGTAGCGGCCTACGCGGACGATTTATTGTTTTTCGTTGGAAACCCTCGTATTTCTCTACCAAACTTAATGAAAATACTGAAAGAGTATGGGGAAATATCAAACTTAAAAATTAATCCAACAAAATCAGAAATTTTAAATATAAATCTTAAAAATAGTGAAAAAGAAAAAATACAAGAAGAATTCCCCTTTGTGTGGAGAGAGAAAGAACTAAAGTATCTTGGGGTAAAATTGTCTGCCTCAATTAATAATATGTATAAGATTAATTATATTTCACTTTTAAATGAGATAAAAGAGGAATTGAAGAGGTTGGGAACTGGAAATCCGTCTTGGATGGGCCGTATAAATTTGATAAAAATGATAATTTTGCCCAAAGTCCTATACAAGTTTCAAATGATCCCAATTAAACTTCCAGAGGTTTTTTTCAGGACACTAAGGAAAATGCTGTTGGGGTATATATGGAGGAAAAAAAAACCGAGGATATGCTATGAAACGCTGACTAGAATTAAAGAGAGAGGAGGCTTAGGGCTCCCAGATTTCAAGAGATATTATAAAGCGACCTTGATCGCGAGAATCTTTGACTGGACTCATAACCCAGGGAAAAGTTGGGTCAAAATTGAAAATATACTGAGTGGGTCCAATCTGAATAGAATTATATGGTTACCTACACATCATAGAGGTCTAGATGTTAACACAAGTACAGTCATGGCCGAAATTGTTGGCACCCTTGATATTTCTCCAGGAAATCATGTATTTCTCACGAAACGTATTGCATTAACACATGTTTTGCTATACACATGTTTATTCCCTTTGTGTGTATTGGGACAAAACAAAAAAAGGGAGGAAAGAAAGCAAATTCGACATAATGTCACACAAACCTCCAAAAATGGGCTGGACAAAAGTATTGGCACCCTTTCACAACTGCGGATAAATAAGAATGTTACAAGCATGTGATGCTCCTGTAAACTCACCTGGGGCAAGTAACAGGTGTGGGCAATATAGAAATCACACCTGAAAGCAGATAAAAAGGAGAGACGTTCACTTAACCTTTGCATTGTGTGTCTGTCTGTGCCACACTAAGCATGGACAACAGAAAGAGGAGACGAGAACTGTCTGAGGACCTGAGAACCAAAATTGTGGCAAAATATCAACAATCTCAAGGTTACAAGTCCATCTCCAGAGAACTAGATTTGCCTTTGTCCACAGTGCGCAACATTATCAAGAAGTTTGCAACCCATGGCACTGTAGCTAATCTCCCTGGTCGTGGACGGATGAGGAAAATTGATGAAAGATTGCAACGCAGAATAGTCCGGATGGTGGATAAGCAGCCCCAAACATGTTCCAAAGACATTCAAGCTGTCCTGCAGGCTCAGGGAGCATCAGTGTCAGCGCGAACTATCCGTCGACATTTAAATGAAATGAAACGCTATGGCAGGAGACCCAGGAGGACCCCACTGCTGACACAGAGACATAAAAAAGCAAGACTACAGTTTGCCAAAATGTACTTGAGTAAGCCAAAAGCCTTCTGGGAAAACGTCTTGTGGACAGATGAGACCAAGATAGAGCTTTTCGGTAAAGCACATCATTCTACTGTTTACCGAAAACGGAATGAGGCCTACAAAGAACAAAACACAGTACCTACGGTAAAATATGGTGGAGGTTCAATGATGTTTTGGGGTTGTTTTGCTGCCTCTGGCACTGGGTGCCTTGACTGTGTGCAAGGCATCATGAAATCTGAGGATTACCAAAGGATTTTGGGTCGCACTGTAGGGCCCAGTGTCAGAAAGCTGGGTTTGCGTCCAAGATCCTGGGTCTTCCAGCAGGACAATGACCCCAAACATACGTCAAAAAGCACTCAGAAATGGATGGCAAAGAAGCGCTGGAGAGTTCTGAAGTGGCCAGCAATGAGCCCAGATCTAAATCCCATTGAACACCTGTGGAGAGATCTTAAAATTGCTGTTGGGAAAAGGTGTCCTTCCAATAAGAGAGACCTGGAGCTGTTTGCAAAGGAAGAGTGGTCCAAAATTCCGGGTGAGAGGTGTCAGAAGCTTATTGATGGTTATAGGAAGCGACTGATTTCAGTTATGTTTTCCAAAGGGTGTGCAACCAAATATTAAGTTAAGGGTGCCAATACTTTTGTCCAGCCCATTTTTGGGGTTTTGTGTGACATTATGTCATATTTGCTTTTCTGCCTCTGTTTTATATTTGTTCCAATACATACAAAGGGAATAAACATGTGTATAGCAAAACATGTGTTAATGCAATACCTTTTTTGTGTGAAATACTTGATTTTCAGGAAAAATATCAAGGGTGCCAACAATTTCGGCCATGACTGTATATACACTTCTACTGTTTTAAAAGTTTGGCAGATGTTACACAGACAAAGGGGTTGGGTTTTTAATTCACAGTTAATGCCACTTAAAAATACAGATTACTTTGCACCGGGGAAGGAAGATATCACGGGGAATTGGATTATTAAACAAGACGCGCAACTGAGAGATATAATGGTGGGTGAGGAACTAAGATCTTATAGAGAGATGGAGAAATTAAAGGGAGAGGTTTTTAGCAGAATGGACGAGGTTCGATACCACCAATTAAAACACTTTTTTGAGAGTCTCCCAAAACCGGTGAGAACTAAAAAGGATTGGAATTTATTTGAAAGTTTATTAGATACACGGGGTTTTAGCAACACATGGTGTTGCTAAAATATATAGAATCTTAACGGCACTAGACACTGACACAAAATTAATTTATGTAGAGAAATGGGGAAAAGATATGGGTAGGGAGATCGATGAGGAACAGCAGAGGAAAATGCTTAGATTAATTCACGAAAATATTAGTATGAGAGAAGTAGAATTAAATTAGAAGTGTTTAGTTAGATGGCACATTGCACCGAGTGTGGAGCACAAGATGAATGGGGAGAACTCTCCACTATGTTGGAGAGGCTGTGGAGAAGTGGGTACACTATATCACATTTTTGGTGGGAATGTTCAAACATACAGGTGTTCTGGGGGAAAATCGTCCATTTAATGAGGAAAATTACTAAGATCGATATTAGATTGGACCCAGAGTTATGTCTCCTTCATATCTCTGAGCTTACAGTGAGATCATATAAGGACTCAGGGATTTGGTACTTTCTGAGTGCAGCCAAAAGCTTGATTCCTACGTTTTGGAAAAAAAGGGAGGTCCCGACGGAAGAAGATTGGTTGATCAGAATGAATCAGTTATGTGAGATGGAAAGACTTTATTATACACACATAGACGGGATGGAGATGTACCATAAAAAGTGGGGAAAATGGGAAGAATTTAGACAAGAAAGTGAAATATAGTTGATTTACACCTCTTGACGAACAATGATTTTTAGAAATGAGTTTTAGAAAGAAAAAGGATAGTGCTATATATTTATTTATTTATTCGTTCTCTCTCTTTTGGATTTGAAAAGAAATGGCAGAGCGGGATGGAGGGGGGATATGGGGATGGGTGTGGGTGGGGAGGGGCTTAGGGGGGGATTAGGGTTGTGGGAATTAAATAAATTATGAGGAATATAATGATTATTTAATGAAGAAAATGTTTGTTAATTATATCTGATTGAAATCCAATAAATATTTATAAAAAAAAAAAAGAAAATAGCAGTTTTCAGGTTCCAGAAGTGGTGTAGATGGGTGTTTGTTAGTTCTGGGAGTGAGTACTATCAAGTGTCATTTGTAGAGATGTTAGTCAACCCCCCCAACTAGCACAGGCAAGTATTGATAAAGCAGGTGTGTGTGCTAATTAGATGCAATGATCATTGCAGTGCCAACTTGTAAATTTGATTAAATTTATTTTTTTTTTACTTATATTTAATAATGAATGATTATTCATTTATCATTATGTGTATGACCAGCAATATGGTTGCACAGGATAAAAAGTATTTCTTTTAATTGAGGTTGAACTGAAAACATTTTTCCAATGTCTTAACTGTGTATCACCATGGACTGCAACATCTCAGGTTGGCCAGGCCTATTCTTAAGCGTCCAGCACTGTTGCCTATTGGTTAGCATCTTTGCCAGCCAGGATTCTCTCTGAAAGTTTGCAAGTTCTCCATGTGAAGTTTCCTCTTGTACTCCTGATTTCTCCCATACTCCATACACTTGCTGGTAGGTTAATTGGCTCCTGTCTAATAGACACTAGTCTGTGTATGGGTGCATGTAAAACATGAACCTTCGAGTATAAGCAGGGACAGATGTGAATGTACAGCATGAGTAAATTGTCAGCGCTATATAAACACCTGTAAGAAAGTGCAGTCACACTGAAGACAACTTAATGTCTCAAACAAAACACTCAATCCTTGCCCAAGAATAGCACCTTGGCCTGACTGCTATACATCAGTCCCTTATTACAGAAAAATCCATTCATTACATTTCTTAACCATCTCCTAATCCAAGTAATTTTTAATTCACTATGTGGCTAATTAGCGTTTCTTAGTAACAAGAGCCCCTTGGTTTAGTCTGCAATAAAATATTGATCCTTTAATCCTGGAAACCGCTGTGCTAGTGCAGATAAGCAAACTATAGATGGGGATACAGTGTCCTTCAATATCTCCTCCAGGTCTAGCTAGATGCTGTTATTTCGCAACTAAACCTGTTCCATTCTTTCATTGAATTCATATATTATTGTTTCATTCTTCTAAAAGCATTTTCGATCGAGTTATTAATTGAACAGCAGCAGAAGAGTATGAAGTGTATTCATAGGGGTATAATTATAAAGTGGTGAATGATTGCTTGGCTGATCATTTGCTGCTGTTTTGTTACAGAATGCCCATTGGATAATTCACCTTGTTTATTAATCCACATTAACCACCATTCATCCTAAATCTGGATTTACTTTTCTTCAATGCTAAATCTGGGCTGCAAATTTAAATTTTTAGATACTGCAAGCAATTGTTCACCATTATATCTCTTGTGGCAAGGAAAGCTACCCTACATAAGTGGATAAACGAGAGTATGATCCCCCACCATCCTGTTTATTGGTAGATAAGCTCTTATGTTTTCTATATGAAATGGGTAAAGGTCTCCTTACATAAGCAAACACAGGTCCACACATTTCTTAGGGCTCGTTCACACTTGACTTTATTTCTAACTCTTGCCAAACGCCCCTATAGTGTTTGACAGGCGTTAGGCATTTGGGAAGTGTTTTTAACGCTCCTCAAATGCTCCCCAAATGCCCTATGCGCAGTTTTGAGGCAGTTGACAGGCGTTTGCTAAGCGTTAAATCCGCACCACAAACGCCTATAATGAAGTTAAATGGTATTAACACTCCGCAACCGCACCGCAAATGCCTGCCAGGCATTTGCGGAGTGGCACCATAGACTTGAATGGGAGGCTTCAACTCCTCTTGCCTGGACACGAGGTATTAGTTTTGCCTCAATGCTAACGCTTCAGTGTGAACAGCACTGTGTGCTGCCATGTGCAGAATTTTCATAGGCATTTGAGAAGCGTTAAAAACGCTTCCCAAACTCCTGTCTGACGCCTGCTGACAAAGCTAGTGTGAACTGAGCCTTAATGTCTGGGAATCCTTCATTCAAATCTTGGCTACTGTAAGGTATCAAAGCTAATTATTAATTGATGACCCTCCATTCGAGCCTCTATCTCATGCCTAATATCCTGGGTACTTCATTTTCTATTAGCGAAAGCCTTCCTTCGATTAGTAAATAATAGACCGAGCACCATCCATCCAACATATACTGCCTAAGGAGGTTTTTCAGTAGTTTTCTTCAAGAATTACAAATATTATAGCTGCTGACTTTTAACCAGTTCTAGTCCTGGCCAATTCTGACATTTCTGTCATACATAAAAAAATTTGCTGGAAAACTACTTAGAACTCCCAAACATTATATATTTTAAGCCGAGACCCTAGTGAATAAAATGGTTGGTGTTGCATATGTTTACACGTAATCTTTGTGCAGCGGTTTTTCAAATGCATTTTTTGGGGAAAAAATACACTTTGATTTTATTTCACAAAACACAATATAATACCCAGTTTTTGGTAAAATATAAAAGATGATTTTACGCTGAGTAAATAGATACCGAACATGTCAAGCTTTAAAATTGCATATGCCCAGAAACGGTGCCAAACTGCAGTACCTAAAAATCTCCATAGACAACGTTTTAAAAGCCTTTACAGGCTTCCAGTTTAGAGTTAAACAGGAGATTTAGTTCTAGAATTATTTCTCTCACTATGTTGTTCGTGGTGATACTGCACGTGTGGTGCATTTGCTGTTTATACATTCATGCAGGATGGACGTGTGCGTTTGCCTTTGCACATAGGCATGGGGCTGACAGGAGTGCTTTTAATAAAAATAGTATTTTCTTTATTTTAGTTATTTTTTTTTTAACACTGTACTTTAAATTTTTTTCTTTTAACCACTTGTCGTTCGCAGATAGCCGAATGATGGTTTCACTGCGACCGGCCAGTTCTGGGAGGGCGTCATATGATGTCCTCCCAGAGCGCGCCCTCCCACACTCCCCCAGCAACACAATCGGCGAACTCCTTGATCACTGTGTCCTACGGACGCAGCTGATCATGTGATGTGGTAAAAGGCCAATTACAGCGGCCTTTTACCACGTGATCAGCCATGTCCAATGAAACAACAGATCACCGGTAAATGCAGTTGCCGGTTATTTGCTGCACTTTCCTCACACTGTCACAGCATGAGGAAAGTACTGCCGATAACTGGCAATTGTAAGAGGAGGGATCGGCACCAATCATCAGTGCCGCCCACCAGTGCCGCCCACCTTTGCCCATCATTGTTGCATATCAGTGCCAGCTCATCAGTGCACTCTTATCAATGCACATCAGTGAAGGAGAAAAATTACCTGTTTACAAAATTTGATAATAGAAACAAAGAAAACCTTTATTCTTGGTTAAAAATTTTTTTGTGTATAGTGCAAAAAATAAAACACCCAACAGCGAGTACATACCACGAAAAGAAAGCTCTATTTGTGTGAAAAAAAAATGATAAATTCATATGGGTGCAGTGTTGCATGACCACGCAATTGTCATTCAAATTGCGACGGCGCTGAAAATTGGCCTGGGCACAAAGGGGGTATAAGTGCCCAGTAAGCAAGTGGTTAATCAACTTTATTGTTATCACAAGGGATGAACAACAAGCAGCATAATGAGGCATGGAGAGATCTGGGGTCCATTAGACCCCAGGTTTATCCTCTGACCTCCAAAGCATCAGATCAAACTGAGATCAGTTTGATCAGATGCTTTCACAAACCGGTAATGGCTTCTTTACATGAGACCGAAACTGGAAGTGATGCAATCCTCGTTTCTTGGTTTCTGACGTCACACAGTGGGAGATACAACATCAGTTCCTCTGTGACTTGTACAGGTCTATGCATGCACAGCCATATTATTCATTTACACCAATCTGTGAAGGAAGAAACTACAAGCACCGTCCGCCACCGCTGCAGACAGCTCATAGTTCTCAATGAACTGTGAGGGCACTGATGAGTTCCCCCATAGTTCATTGACACTTCCTCCAGCTTTGGAATTGAAAACTCTTAAAGCGGTACAAGCACAAAAGTGGAGGATGTGTCTGCAGGAGCTTGACTTTGCACCTGAGATGCACTGATTTCAGGTGTAATGCTTGCAGACCCCAGGAGGAAAAATAACAAATGCACATTTTTTTTTTTGCAAAAATATGTGGGTTTATTATATTTTCCCCAAAGGTGATCTTATCCTTTAAACTATACTATTAACGTTATTATTCTGTTTTTCTTGTATCAATTTACTGCCCCTATGTTGTGGCGATCTTCATTGTCAAATGCATGCTCGCATCAAAATTAAAATTAAAAAAAAAATCTGTTGTACAAAAAAGTAATAAATCCTACGTTTTCCATTCACTTTCATACATTGATGATTTCACTGGATGCTTAGTGAACTTGCTTGCACTCAATCTAATGCCACATTCACCACACTTTCAATTCTCTCCAAATAAGGATTTTATCTCAACATCTGCATTTGTATGTGCTAGCATTCACCATTTCCTTTGTATGTGCTAACATTCACCATTTCCTTTGAATTGCATGATTTCCATGAATGCAGGACAATCGAGGTTCAGGGATGTGCCTGGATTCTTATGTATAAATATGCCCCATACTGTGCTGTTATTATCTTCTCCAGACTACAACTGTGAAATGCAATTTTATTCTAAGGTCTAATGCAAGCCATACATATATATAATGACAATGACAGAATGGAATACTTCAGAATTCTGCACTGATGGTGGTTGGATCAGTGGTCATTTTCATTAAAAAAAATAAAAATAAAAAATAACTATCAGGAGAGTCAATAGGATTCAACAAAATCCATCTATTCGTTTGTTGTGTCAAACAACTGTTTGGAAGAAAATGACCATTTGAATCATTCATAGATATGATTGATTGTTCAGTACAGCCAGCATCACAAATGTTTGAAGAAGATTGGTAGGTCCAGACTGGCAATTTTGAAAAAAGCTGGCATTTATCAGAAGCAGACTTTCTCTAGGTTTGGGCTGCTGTGAAAGGCTCATATTCAAAGCAACCTATAGCTAAAGTAGCTTATTGTATCCTGATCATTCAGCCGCATACTCTAAGATGAAGGGATCATTGGGTGATGCGTCTGTTCATCATAGATACTTAGAGCTGAGCTTTTCTAAGACAGGCACATATTGCCTATTTTTAATCATTTATTATTGCAACGCCTTCCAGGTTAGATAGATAGCCTGTTGTTGTTTTAATTTTTTTTTAGGCAGAGGCTGAGTAGCAGCCTAGGGTGAGTACAGCCTGGGAGTGAGGTCACCTCAGGACATGCCATGGAGGTTCTGCAGGTCAAAGCTTCTGGAGCCCTCCCAACCTTCCAGAAACTTGCAGAACATTCTGGAGGAGGAGGGGAGGAGGCGGCTCAGATCTGCATATTTGAGGGACCTTGGCCAATCTCGTGGCAGGAGGCTGGCCATGGTGACCGAGGCAATCCTAGTATGACGGAGCCTGGGGAGTGAGTCAGTGTCAGGTGGAAGATAGAGTGAAGGCAAGAGTGTGTAGCCTGGGAGGGGGCCCAGCGAAGGGGCCTACCTACAGGCAGGTGCTGGAAAAGGGAATCTCCACTGTACCACCGTCTCTATGAAGGACATCCTGAGCAGCAGGGAAGAAGCCAGCACAGCAGATGGCCTGAAGGTAGCCAATAACCCAAGACGCTGACAGGAAGGACAGTGTGAGTAACCTTACACCCCCTGGACCGGATAAGGGGAGAGGGCAGTCAGCTGCAATACCCAGCTAGCTTCTCAGCTGGGACTTTGTTAAATTGGCAGCTTCTGGGTCCCCTTGCCCAGGGAATACCCTCAGTACAATAGGGTGAAGAAGAGGATTCATCTGAGGTCTGTGGCGGTACACCAGAGAGCTGGAATGCTCTTAAAGGAGAGACTAATTTTGTCCACGTCTGTAAATAGTTGCTAAGGAGTTTGTCCTCAGGTTCATAGTTCCTTGGACATCCCATCCACCCCTTAACCCTATCCAAGTGAACAACCCCTTAATAAAATCACAAAACCAAGCTCAAGGACTGTTTACTGACTCTGAATGTAAAGTGTGGATGAAAATGCGTGTTGCCTGGCTGTGTAGAGCTTTAGGGGACCCAAAATTTAACAACTCCTACGGGGGTAGTGCTGTATTATTATTTTAATTTGGAGGGTTCTAAATTTCATATCTGGTTCACGTAGCCTCCCTAGGGGTCTGATTATGTCAGTGTTTTTGTGCTCAAAGCGGTACATTTTTTTGCATGGAAATATGTATTTTTTTTTTGTAGGCCTGTAATTTTTAGGAATAACTCACTGAAATCTGTCCGAACAAGAGTCTAGTAAACATCCCGGGCATGATAAAATTTGAAACCCGAAATCATAAATTATAATTTAATAAATAATCATAAAAATAATATAATAACTTTAATTCAATAATATAATCAAACCAAAAACACTGAAATTTGAAATATAGCGCCAAATTCGCACATCACTGAGCAAAGTCGCAAAATCATTTTTAGTGTCTGATGACGAATTTCCCCACGAATCACTCAATTCCGCAAGTTTTTTTAATTTACTATCACTGTTCTCTAGCTGGTCTAAAGCCGCTTTTGACCTAAAGGGACGCTTTTTGGACGCCTCGGACATTTCTCAGTTTCCAGGCAGAAAGAACAGTAAAAATGCAGGCAGGGCACAGGACAAAGCACTAGGGACAAAATGTATGTGAAATGGTTTGATACAGTATTGTTATACTACGTGATTTTAGTGTATTTAGTGAATGTCACTTTTTCACATTTTTTAATGTCATATAGGTTGCACCCAAATGAAAAGTCAGCCCGGTGCTCTAAAAACCTAAATCCTTCCCTCTTACACCCGGTCTTTAGCCATGCATTTAGTTCTCTAATCTCCCCGTCTTTCCTGAGTTGCGCATGGCACAGGTAATATTTCAGAGAATATCACCTTGGAGGTCCTTCCCTTCAACTTGCAGCCTAGTTCTTTAAATTGATTCTTAAGGAGCCTCCATCTTCCATGTATTCTGTCATTGGTTCCAACATGGACCAAGACAGCTGGGTAATGCCCAGCCCCTCCCAGTAATTTATCAACCCCGGTCCACCACAAGCCGAACCCTGGCACCAGGGAGACAGCAAACCATTCGGTTGAGACGATCCTGGCAACAAATTATTCTATCAGTCCTGATTATAGAATCCACTATTACCACCAGCTGTTTAGGTCTTCCTGCACTACCCTCACCACCCCTCCCAGATGGTCTGTCCTCCTGGCTGTAGAGATAGCAGTGACATCCAGGGCTGCCACCCCTGAGCTTGCCACCCCCACATCTTCACCCAACTTGGCAAATCTGTTTGGGTGCACAAACCCAGGGCCGGCCTTCCTTGTGTGTGAGCCCCTACCACTCCCTCTCGTTACAGTAACCCATCTTCCTACCTGATAATCCTGATTATCCCCTCCACATCAATCCCATTAGCTACCTGCTCAGAGAGCAGAAGACCCCTTTCAAGGTTGTTGGTTCTGCCCAGTGTTGCAACTTGCTTCTCCAGATCTCTAATGTGAATTTCCAGAAGGGCAACCCGCTCACATATGTCGCAGCGGTATCCATCCTGGAGCTGTTGCTCCATTGGTGTATACATGTGACACACTGCACTGCACAAAGCTTTCAACCCTGCTAGTACTCATTATCCCAGTTACAGGAAGACTCCTGTTTTCAACTCTGTTTTTTGAACTCCACTTATCAAATGTCCACTTAGTCAAAGGTCCAGCAAGCAAAATACAGGCAAGCTCAAGGATGAGCAAGCTCTCTTCTGTCAGCGGGGATGTGCTGGATTTTGGTTCCCTGCAAAGTACATCCCTTAGTGAAAGCAACACATTGTACACACAAAAACACTGGGTAGGCACGATTTAAAACTTTGATCGCCCTAGCTGTTTAACCCCTTCTCAGCCAGTGCAATTAGTACAAGTGACAGTGTATATTTTTAACACTGATCACTATATTAGTGTCACTGGTTCCCACAAAGTGTTAGCCCGCTGTAATATTGCAGTCCTGCTATAAGCCGCTGATTGCCACCATTACTAGTATGAAACAAAATCCAGTATACATATCATAGTTTGTAAACTCTATAAGGTTTGCATAAACCAATCAATATACGCTTATTGGGATTTTATTTCACAAAAAATATGTAGCAAAATACATTTTGCCCTAAATTTATAAAGAAACTTAAAATTTTTTTATTGGATATGTTTCATAGCAGAAAGTAAAAAAATATTGTTTTTCAAAATTTCCAATCTTTTTTAGTTCATAGTGCAAAAAGTAAAAAAATCCAATGGTGATCAAATACCACTGGAAAAAAAATATAAAAATTTTGTGTACAGCGCAATTGTCAGTTAACCACATGCCGCCCAGCCACTGTATAAATACGGCAGCAGGGCAGCACGGCTGGGCAAAACCACGGTTTATAACGTGTGTTTTGTAAACAGGTAGGGGGCGCGCGCGAGGCGTGCCGCCGCCCTACCTGTCTCTCCAATCACAGCCGCAGATGTCAGTCGGCGGCAATCGCTGACAGAGAGCACAGCTGCAGTAGCTGTGCTTTCTGTCAGTTCCCTGACAGCTCCAGGACACGCTGATCGGGACAGAAGAGTTTCTCTCTCCCGATCAGCGGTGTTCCCTGCAGTACACACCCCCGCCCCCTAGTAAAACACTCCCCTCACACAGTTAACTTTCCCTGAAAAATAAACTTAACCCCTTCCTCCCCAGTGCCATTAGTACAGTGTCAGTGTTTTTTTTTTTTTTTTTTTGCACTGATCACTGTATTGGTATCACTGGGGATGTCAGTGACCCCAAGTCAGTACCCCCCAATGTCAGAATGTCTGCCGCAGTCCCGCCATAAGTCACTGATTGCCGCCATAAGTCGCTGATTGCCGCCATAAGTCGCTGATTGCCGCCATAAGTCGCTGATTGCCGCCATAAGTCGCTGATCGCCGCCATAAGTCGCTGATCGCCGCCATTATTAGTATAAAAAAAACCTAAAAACCCCAGTATCTTTCCCGCCATTTGTAAACGCTATAACTTTCATGTAAACCAATTAATTTACACGTCTTGGGTTTTTTTTTAGCAAAGATGTCGCAGAATGCATTTTGGCAGAAATTTATGACTAAATTTGATTTTTAATTTTTTTTTTACTGGACATGTTTTATAGCAAAAAGTCCAAAATATTGTTTTTTTTTCCTCAAAATTGTCAGCCTTTTTTTTTATAGCGCAAAAAATAAAAACCGCACAGGCGATCAAATACCACCGAAAGAAAGCTCAATTTGTGGGGGAAAAAAAGGATGTATTTATGTACCGTATTGCATGACTGCGCAATTGTCCGTTAAACTAGCACAGCGCTGTATAGCAAAAAAATGGCATAAATTGCAGTATCTATACCATAGTTTGTAGACGCTATAACTTTCACACAAAGCAATCAATATACACTTATTGGGATTTTTTTTACCAAAAACGTAGCAGAATACATTTTGGACTAAATTTATAACCAACTTTGAGTTTACTATATATTTTTTATAGCTGAAAGTAAAAAATATTGTTTTTCTTCAAAATTTTTGGCTTTTTTTTGTTTATAGCGTGAAAAATAAAAAGAGCACAGGTGATCAAATACCACCGAAAGAAAGCTCTATTTTTGTGAAAAAAAGGCCGTAAATTTCGTTTGAGTGCAGCATTGCATGACCGCGCAATTATCAGTTGAATTAGTGCAGCGCCGAGTAGCAAAAAGAGGCCTGGTCATTAAGGGGGTAAATCCTCTGGAGCTCAAGTGGTTAAAGCAACACAGTACCAAAAAATCAAAAAATGGCCGGGTAAGGAAGGGGGGATAAATTTTATGGAAGTCAAGTGGTTAAGAGTACATACTTGAAAATATTTTTTTAAACCAAAGTTTAGTGTCACTTTAATTTGACTGTAACTCTGATTGTTCCTTTCCTGGGTATTATAATGAACTCTCAATGCTTAATCCTTACTATCAACCTAAACATATGACCAAACCTAGCCTACAGTATAAAATGAACAGTTTTTAGTATATGTAATGGAAAAAAACGTTTTGATGCCGTGTGAAATGTAAATAATACTGTACCATTCAGTATTTTAGTGGATATCCCTCCCCCATACCTGTATTAAACTGGCCTGCATTAATTATTGAAGATTTCATATGTTTTTAGAAGAATTTGAAAAATCAGAACTATTGTGGCTCCAGGATTGACCAGTAGGTGGTAATGTAACACTTTTTTTTAATCTTCAGTCATTTACTATTGATTTGACATATACTATAAACTACAGTTGCATTTTTGACTACCCACAGCAAAAATCAACTACTCTGTCAGGAAAATATGGGAATTTCACTTTAAAGAGGAGCTCCAGTCTCCTGTGTAAAAATTAAAAGTCAGCAGCTATAAAAACTGTAGCTGCACACTTTTATTAAACAGCCACTCACCTGTCCTAGGATCCAGCTGTACCAGCATCTTTACTACTGTGACAGCATGTGGATTCACAGCCGAGTGCCCACTGCGCATGCACGAGCAGCGCTGCACACTATGAATGGCCCGCAGCCTTCTAGAACCTGTCACATTTCCCAGAAGACTGAGGGAAGGGGAGGAGGAGAACTTCCACTTCTGATCACCTAGGCGGTTGGAGTGGGAGTAGGTACCTGTCAAAATTGGGTACCTGCTCCCCCCCTCCTTCCCAAAAGCTCCATTTCACAAACAGGAACAGGGGAGGAGGTTTTAAAGAGGAACTTCCCCTTTTGGGTGGAGCTCTGCTTTAAATTCAGAAATGGTTTAGATAAAGCAGCCTTCTGGTTGGTTGATGGTGAACAACACCTTCATAACAGTGGTAACAGAGATACCCCTTCATGAGCAGTGACTCTCTGTGATCTTCCTGGTTCAGCGGCTGGATGGATGTAGTGAAAGCTTTACTCCTTTATCTCCATGACAAAAGATTTCTGATATTTTGCAAAGGCATTTCAATACTTGAAACTATGAAGTCTTTTTATCTTGATACTGCACCCCTAGATGGACAGATTGTTGCAAGCACATTGTTCTCTTTTGTCAATTCAGTATTTTGAAAAAAATATTTTATCTATAAGTATATAAATGTATGTACACTGCTCAAAAAAATAAAGGAACACTTTAAATTAACAAAAGGTGCATTAGATGGGCAACAATGAGACAACCCCCGAAACAGGAATGGTTTTACAGGTGGAGGCCACTGACATTTTTTCCCTTATCATGTATTCTGATTGATTTTCACTAGTTTTGCATTTGGCTAGGGTCAGTGTCACTACTGCTAGGATGAGGCGATACCTGGACCCTACAGAGGTTGCACAGACAGTCCAACTCCTCCAGGATGGCACTTCAATACGTGTCATTGCCAGAAGGTTTGCTGTGTCTCCCAGCACAGTCTCAAGAGCATGGAGGAGATTCCAGGAGACAGGCAGTTATTCTAGGAGAGCTGGACAGGGCAGTAGAAGGTTCTTAACCCATCAGCAGGACCGGTATCTTCTCCTTTATGCAAGAAGGAACAGGATGAGCACTACCAGAGTCCTACAAAATGACCTCCAGCAGGCCACTTGTGTGAATGTCTCTGACCAAACTATCAGAAATAGACTTCATGAGAGTGACATGTACAAGTACACACTATAGAAGGATATGCTTTGTTCATACTTCATGCCTGAGGTTTACAACCACATTAAGTTAAGTGTCTCCTGCATAGAGACAGCAGTAGCCCTCTAGTTGAAGATCTGAAGAAACCAGTGCTATGGCTGCAGCCAGTCTTGGACTTTAACCTGTTCTCGGTCAGTCAATAGTAGAATGACGGCCGAGCGGGACTCTCATTGATCCGGGAAGGCGTCATATGATGTCCTTCCTGGATTGTGCCTCACACATGCCCATGGGGCCACGCTGTGGTGAAATCTGTCACCAGCTATGTACCTCAGATACAGCCGATTACAGATCTGTGTACCGGCCCATTGCCAGTACCATGTGACCTACTGTGAGCAATCACAGCCGGCAGATGACAATTGTAAACAATGAATGGCTTCTTTTCATGCCATCCATTGTATACAATTGTGTCACTAGCTGTGATTGGTCACATTGATCACATGTACAGACTGGGCCAATACCAGCCCATCTGTGTCATGTGATTAGCTGTGGCCAATCACTGCTAATCACAACAAAAAAACCTGAATTAATCGATTTCATTCATTTAAATGCTTGCTTATAGCAAAGAAATTCTTTTTCTATAAACAATCATAATGTGTAAATTTCCAAAAAGGGGTCATTAGGGGATATCTGTACTGTCCTGACTTTCTTTGGGCCTCAAGAAATGAGATTGGCTGTCAGTACTTCAGAATTGATCAATTTTCGGATATACCACAGTTTGTGAACTTTATAACTTTCCTACAGACTAAATTTTACACTATTATTTATTTGCAAAATTTTATAACAGAAACAAAGAAAAATGTGTTTTTTTTTTTATTATTTTCGGTCGGTAATTTAGCAAAACATAAAAACCCCAGTGGTGAATAAATACCACCAAAAGAAAGCTTTATTTGTGTAAACAAAATGATAAAAAATTAGTTTGGGTACAGTGTTGCATGACCGCGCAATTGTTATTCAAAGTGTGAGAGCGCTGAAAACTGAAAATTGGCCTGGGCAGTAAACTGAGTCTTATTATAGAAATAAGCATTGCCCTTGAGTATTGGTTTGGTTACGCTGTGCCTGTGTTTGTAGCGGCAGAATTTTTTGTTGTGTTCAGTTACTGGAACTGTTAAACTTCATGTAATATATACAATGGCATTACAGGCAATGGAGTTTAAATTTTTTTATATATATATTATAAAGTTGCACTTCTGTCAAAAAAGCAATATTTTTGTAACAAGAATAACTAATGGCACCACATCCTGTGAAAATTAACTGAATACAAGAAAAAAAAGGGGGGGGGGGAGTGGAACCTCCCCAAATGCTGGGGAGATAATGGGATTTTCTATGTGCCATCAATAATAATGATCACAACAAGAAATCTAAAATTTACAATTTTTATTGTTAAACTATAAATCAAAAAAATTCAATAAAAGTGAAAAACACTTCTGAATCAAGACATCAATAGTTGTTACTCATTCAAAGATTATTC
This sequence comes from Staurois parvus, assembly GCF_062004578.1. NCBI lineage: Eukaryota > Metazoa > Chordata > Amphibia > Anura > Ranidae > Staurois > Staurois parvus. The sequence continues at coordinate 398,555 of NW_028318784.1, forward strand.
CAGTGTCATAATTCTCAACGTTTCGCCTATTCAGGCTTCTTCAGGAGATATTTTATAACAGATAGACAAGTTCATAATCATTATAAAATATTTCAACAAATGTATTTACTATGCTATATATATTGTACATAAGAGAAGAAAGTTCACATTTTTACAGACATTTTGTATGATACACCATATATATATGGCACTTTCAATATTTATTACATTTAAATCTATTTAAAACCACTAGATGGTGTTTTCAGTATACATTATTCATAAGTTCATTGGTATCATTGATGTGTGCCCTCCAATGTGTCCCCTTTGTCAAAACGTGGGGAACTGATTATTTAGTTTGTGTGTTGATGCTGGACTCCGCTATGTTGTGGATGGCCTTGTGGAGGTGATGGGCAGAAGTGATGTCCGATGGTGTGTCCACGCCACGTCATTACGTCAGGAGGGGCACATAATATAAAGGAGCTGGCATTGGTCATTGTCTTGTTGGCTGATGAGGAGGTGGTGTTCGCGGTGTTGGTGCTTTGTGGTGAGACATAGCAGACATTGATTACTTGAAGCCTGTGGCTAATTTTCTGTGGTTTTTATTTATGTATTGTGGTCTCTCACTGGTATCAATTTATTGTTTTTTCTGTTCAACAGCGGCGGTGTCCACCCTTATTTTGGGCAGTTTCCCCTTTGTTTAGGAGTCATTTGTTCTAACCAAAATTGAATATCTCCTTCGGAATCATCCCCAAATATATGTGGATTAAAATTGTTGTGAGAGGTAGGTTGACATTTTACAGGAGTTATGTTTTCATACTATACTATACTTGCAGCATTATGAGTATTCACTATATTTTGTATAATTCCTATTGTGTTTTAGAACTCATTTTGGGGCATCATTTTCTGGCTCCCTTGGGGAGATACAATATTCGTTTCATGAATATGAGTTTTCAATATACAAAAGTTTTATTTTATTTCATAGTTCAACCCAGCTCATGTACCTCTCCGGAGGCTAAGGCATACATCATCGTGTCTGGGCTATACAGAGGACTGGGTGTCCAACTAAATTACATTATATGTCAGCCAAACAAAACCTTCTTGACTTTTTCATATGGTCTCCAACTCAATTGATATGCACAGATCTATTTAGTAAGAGGCCCTCCATCAATCTTTGAAGCATCACTTCAGATACAGGTGTTTATATATATATATATATATATATATATATATATATATATATATATATATGGTGTATCATACAAAAGTCTGTAAAAATGTGAACTTTCTTATCTTATGCACGATATATAACATAGTAAATACATTTGTTGAAATATTTTGTAAAAAATGTGAATTTGTCTATTTTAGATGTTATAAAATAACTCCTGAAGAAGTCTGAATAGGTGAAACATGTTGAGAATTATGACACCGGAATAATTTTTGAATGAGTAACAACTATTGATGTCTTGATTCAGAAGTGTTTTTCACTTTTATTGAATTTTTAGTTTGAATAACAATAAAAATTGTACATTTTAGACTTTTTGTTGTGATCATTATTGATGGCACCTTGAAAATCCTGTCATCTCCCCAGCATTTGGGGAGGTTCCCCTTAACCCACCCTTTTTTCTTGTATTCAATATTTTTGTAACAAAACTTGGTTTTATTTATAAAGTTGTGATATATATATATCACGCTAAACCTATGCCTGTAGTGCAGGTTCAAACCTTAATACCATAAATACTAATATGTTATTAGATTTCTACTCCAGGAGTGTATAACGAGTTTGGAAATTCTAGAAAAATGCTTAAATAATGCATTACAATTTAACTACACCCATTACATTTTAGTCGAATAAAATGCAACAGAGATTTTAGTCCAATAAAACGTACTGGAGATTTTAGTTGAGTAAACTACGACTAAAACTAAAACAATTTAGATGACTAAAATACAACTAAAATGGCATTTTAGTCAAAACACTATAATACTGAATTGAAATTTGACATCAAAATTAACCTGCTTTCCACATCTCCGAAGGACTGCCAGAGACAATGCTTTATGGTGAGAAGTTTCTTGGCCCAAAACTTTCCTTGATATACCTGCCTTATATACAGCTCAGGAACTCTCATCTTGGAGTATCTACTTCCCCAATTTAGGATTGCAAACACTCTTTAGAGAGAGTTGCTGCCATGCCCGCTCTGCATGCAGGGGAGAGCATATCATGATAGGAGTGTCAGCTAAGTGGGGATGCAATCTATCTCTCAACTCTCCACCTCACCACCTCAGTCTCCGCCCGAATCACACACCTACTGAGCGACATATCAGACTGGATGTTGCTCCACTTCCTTAAACTGAACCTCTCCAAAACCGAGTTTCTTGTCTTCCCCCCAGCCCGGACACCATTGCCTTCTCCATCACATCCAACAATGCCACCATCAAACCCGCCCCGCATGGTGTCATTCTGGACTCCAACCTATCCTTCCAGCCCCAAGTCCAGTCTTTAACAACCTCATGCAGACTCCACCTCCGCAACATCGCCAAAATACGCACGTTCCTAACCCCAGAAACCACTAAACAGCTCATCCACTCCCTCATCACATCACGACTCGACTACTGCAACTCCCTCCTCACTGGCCTGCCTCGCCGCTGGCTATCCCCGCTTCAGTCGATCCTGAATACGGCTGCCAGACTCATTCACCTTTCCAACCGCTTCATTTCCGCCACCCCCCTCTGCCAATCCCTCCACTGGCTTCCGATCGTGCAACGGATCAAATTCAAAATCCTAACACTGATGTACAAAGCCGTCCACCATACTGCCCCGAACTACATCACTGACCTAATATCCAAGTACCACCCAGCACGCACACTCCGCACCTCACAAGACCTCCTTCTCTCTAGTTCCCTGGTCTCCTCCTCCCATGCCCGCCTCCAGGACTTCTCCAGGGTGTCACCCATCCTCTGGAACTCCTTGCCCCAACCCATCAGATTATCACCTACTCTCTTCTCCTTTAGGCGCACCCTGAAAACCCATCTTTTCAGGGAAGCCTACCCCACCCCCTGCTAACTTGCTGACCTCCTCCACTCTTCCTACCACTCCATCCCCCACAGCTATCTCCTCCTATGCCACCATCCCCTCCCCTCCTAGATTGTAAGCTCGAAAGAGCAGGGCCCTCAATCCCCTCATGTTTTGCATTGTATTGTTATTGTTCTGTCCCCCTTTGTAATGTACAGCGCTGAGCGAACTATTGGCACTTTATAAATACTGTATAATAATAATAATAATACCCTTCACCTGCCTGCGAATGATTTGTTGATCTGTCCACAAAATGTCCTCCACGTTAAGTCTTGGTGGAATCACTTTAATTTATTTTTGGATATATAAAGTGAAGAGAAGTGAGTGGTGTCAGTGCAGGAAAGGTAAGAATAAATATTGACCATGAAGACACTTGTTATACATTTTCCATCCTTTATTGGTAGATATTTAAGACACTGTTCATTTGAGCTGCTCATGTACCATCTGAGAGTGCTAACGCTGTCATGTTGGGGTCTCTTTTATATATGAACCCCAGTCATGGGCAGCATTAACATTTTCCAGAGGAAAAATTGACATTTACATTCAGTGGAGTAAACAGAACTGATGCAAAAAAAAAGAAAAAAAAAAACATAAAGAAAAAAAGAATTGGTGACGGCTTATCTCTAACATTTTAAGGTTTACGAGGGCTAAATATATGATTAAGTGACTTCCCTATATGCAGCTCACTTCCTATTCTGTAATCCAGCCAGAAGATAATGCAAACAGCCTTCTTCTCAGCTTCTCAGCAAGTACTGGCTGGCATGGCAATGTTTACTTGGCTAAACAGTAGTACAATCTAAATTGGTGCTACATATTTCATTTAAAACAATTTCATTTCTTTATTATTGCATTTTATCTATTTTTTTGTAGGATTTGCTTTCTGAAAAGAATACCAGGGCTTGCCAAGATGTTTGCAGTGTTTTAGTCAGTTAAGCCGAACAATAATACAATGGTTCAATTTTATGGTCTTGCTGCAATTCTGGTTTTCACAAGCAGATGTCGTCTCTGGAGGAATCTGTATGTTATAGTGTTATCATAAGGTGAAACCTGTGTTAGAAGGGGTTTTCAGTTGCATATCACCAGGACTGCCATCCTGAGAGTGACAATGATGGGCCATGCCAGCACAATGTGTGTCCATATGGCAACTTTTAGTCCCCACCATGTGACAGCCAGGTGACACAAAGCAGTAGCACAATTGGAACATCTCACTACAGGAAGTGCCTGAACAAGGACTTTCATGGCGGGATCACCAACTTTTATTTTATGAAAGCTGCAGATTGAAAAAAATTGAAACTTTTGAAATGACATTTAAAAGGTACGCTTTATATAAAATTTTTGTTGATTGAATGGAAGGTAAAAAATAACTTAAGGTGCCCTTAGTCTTTAAACGTCGGCCATTGAAATCAAGTGCAAAATAATTTTACACTCGCTCCTAGTCATTGGTAATTAAAACCCCACACCTCACTATTAATGGTCAGTAGCATTTTAACCCCCCCAAAACAATCCCACAATCATTTGTGGTCAGTAGCATTTTAAAAAACACCACTCCTAGCCCACCCATAATTTGTGGTCATTAGCACTCTAAATATCCCCCAAAACAATCCCACAACATTGGGGGTCTTTAAACCCTCCCCCACCTATGATTACTCCTTCCTTTGCTGCAGCTGGAGGATTTAATGAATGGATTAGTTAATTAAATCTTCAATTCTCCCCTTTTGCTGTTGTAAGAGGGAGGAGAGGGTTCACCAATATAAACCGTACTAAACGGTTTACATCTGTGATTGCTGTGATTGGTCATCACAGTGATCATGTGGCACAGAGCCCATCCAATCGACTCCATTGTCCAATGACAGGGCACAGACAAAAAGACAAATGGGTATATCTAATCACCCTTGTATGGATGCCGCCTGGCCATTTAGCTCCAATGGCTGTACAAAGGGAAGTTGAGTGTTGAATGCCTTATTATATTTCGAGTCATTATTTTATTTCTGGAAGTATTTTTTTAATCATGCTTCTAATCAGCTACTTTTCCCGTATTCCTTAAGGAGACTGGCAGTTATAACCACCCTGCAGCTAGCTGTGTTTTAAGGGGCAATAATCTTTGTGAATAGACATTTCAATTAAATAAGCCTCTCACATTTTAATCAAGATTAATGAAATAACACACCTGCAGTGAATTCATTTTTTGATTGTGGAGGAGGAAAATAGCAGAGTATTGAAAATATCACATTATTAGGCTTTTGAGCACAAAGAAGAGATTTCCAGTTACCATGAAGCAGAAGTTCACTCACTGAATCAACATTGACTATTTTTAATCCTTATGCTGCTAGCATTACTAACTAGATAAAAAAGTGTACTGGCTATACTTGTTTTATGTATTTATTTTACATTTCTTCAGTTACTTCCTGGTTTCCAGGCCTAGGAAAATTGTATAATATATCCTTGGGATCTTCAGGAGGGGAGGAGGGGTTTTCTCAGTTAACCACACCTTCCTGCATGCATACCTGCGCTAAGGGCAGATGGATTCCAGGAAGTAAATCAAACATGAATCATGCCCTTACTCAAGATGGCCATAGCCAAAAATAACATGGGGTGGGGGGTTCAAAGTGATTACTCAGCACAATAAAGCATGGAGACATGGATAGATGAGTGAGTTTGCTTTAACTATTTGCTCAGGTGGTGCTCAGATGCAGTGTAGTTCCGCTTTAAGGATGGCATGGTTAGCACAACATACTAAGAGACTGATGGCATGTTGATGTATCTGCAGTTGATTCACAATGACAAGAATTACTAGAAAGTAGAATAGGAATCAGTGATGGAAAAAAATTGCAGGCAGGGTCTTCATGAACAATTATTTTTTAAATAAAGTAGAATAATAGTTTTGAGGAACAATTTAGGAAACAGAAGAAAATATATGTAAAAGGCTCAGTTTTTAAGTGCTATTTAATTCTAAAAATACACACATAATTAGAAAAACCCTTTAAAGAAAGGAAAAAATAAGAATTTTCAAAACCACACATTCTGTATTTGACATTGAAATGATGAAGGCCAGCGGAAACATATTTGGGAACAGGACAAGCAAATGCTTACAAGGCAATGAAAATTGTCAGATATGTCTCCAGCTACGAAGGATCAAAATATAAGCAAGCCAAACACATTCTGTGATATTTATTGATGATAAGACTTATGTTTGGTCTGTAGAGAAGAAAAAGGCCAACATTTCACTGGTAGTGTTCCGGCTGTGATACAGCAGGTGGCACAATTTGAGAAGAGGCCAAGACAGAACGGTAGAGATGCTGCTGCATGATTTGAAGGCTGTGTGTAGATTACGGTTTCAGATGTAAAGAGATCAGACTAGCAGTATGCTTTAATCAATTATCTCTCAAACATTCTTTTTGAATAAACAAGCCTATAGGTTTCCTGTCTTTAACATCAGGAATATCTTTACTGCGGAGACTTGAGAAGAATAGAAATCAATAAGCAGGATATGATGAAATGTCTGTTAGCTGGAAATAGAATTTGACATGATAGAATATTAAAAGGAAAGTTCATGCTGTTCCATCCAAATTCTTTCATGGGAAGGGATGTCCTATTAGGCACTTTTAGGCTTGTGCCCCATTAATAGCCCATTGTTGGTATTGGTGGGCAGAATAGTGCATCTTTTTGGAATAGTGTCCCACCATTGATGGCAGTGGGATGAACAGTGTCTCATCTTTGGTATCAGTAGGAGGAATAGTGCCCCATTGTTGGCATCCATGGAAGGAATAGTGCCCCATTGTTGTCATCCGTAGAAGGAATAGTGCACCATTATTGGCATCAGTGGGAGAAATAGTGCACCATAATTGGTATCAGTGGGAGGAACAGTGCCCCGTGGCTGGCAACAGTGAGAGCAGTAGTGCCCCATTGTTGTTATCAGTCAGAGAAACAGTGTCCCATCATTCCAGCAATGGTATTACTGGAAGGAATAGTGCCCCCTGGTTGGTAGCACTGGGAGGCATTGTGCGCCATTGTTGGTATCAGTGGGAGGAATAGTGCCCCATTGTTGGTATTAGTGGGAGGAATAGTGCCCCATTGTTGGTATCAGTGGGCAGAATAGTGCCTCTCCTCAGTATCAGTAGGGAGAATAGTGCCCCATTGTTGTTATCAGTCGGAGGAATAGTGTTCCATCATTCTAGCATTGGTATTAATGGAAGGAATAGTGCCCCTTGGTTGGTATCATTGAGAGGGATGGTGCCACATTGTTGGTATTAGTGTGAGGAATAGTGCCCCATTGTTGGTATCAGTTGGAGGAATAGTTTCCCATCATTCCAGCATTGGTATTGGTGAGAGGAATAGTGCCCCATTGTTGGTATTAGTGTGAGGAATAGTGCCCCATTGTTGGTATCAGTGGGCAGAATAGTGCATCTCCCTGGTATCAGTAGGGAGAATAGTGCCCCATTGTTGTTTTTAGTCGGAGGAATAGTGTCCCATCATTTCAGCATTGGTATTAGTAGAAGGAATAGTTCCCCCTAGTTGGTATCATTGAGAGGGTTGGTGCACCATTGTGGTATCAGTGGGAGGAATAGTACCCCATTGTTAGTATTAATGAGAGGAATAGTGCCCCCTAGTTGGTATCAGTGGGCAGAATAGTGCCTCTCCTCAGTATCAGTAGGGAGAATAGTGCCCCATTGTTGTTATCAGTCGGAGGAATAGTGTTCCATCATTCTAGCATTGGTATTAATGGAAGGAATAGTGCCCCCTGGTTGGTATCATTGAGAGGGATGGTGCCACATTGTTGGTATCAGTGTGAGGAATAGTGCCCCATTGTTGGTATCAGTGGGCACAATAATGCATCTCCCTGGCATCAATAGGGCGAAGAGTGCCCCATTGTTGGTATCAGTGGGCAGAATAGTGCTTTCCCCCGGTATCAGTAGGGGGAATTGTGCCCCAAAAAATTGTGCCTTTGTTGGTGTCAGACACAGCAATTGTTGGTATCAGTGGAAAGAATAGTGCCCCATTGTCAGTATCAATGGGATGAATAGTGCCCCATCACTGGTGTCAGTGGGAGTAATAGTGTTCCAAGGGCCATTTAAAGGTAGACAAAGGGCTTCATAGATCATATAGCCTGCGGGCCACAGTGTGAGGACTAATGATCTAATGCTTGCCAACATATTAGTGCTAGCCTTTATTTTTAAGTGAAGGAAAGACATCAAATTTCATAATTAATCCTTTGTCAAGAATGTATGTATGATAACCTTCACTCAGGTGGCAAAGTCAGCACTTTTTGTTTTTGATTTTGAAGTACTGTTCTTATTTTGGAGGGGCTGTCTCTCTTTTAGACTTAGCGGAGTAATAAATTAGTCACACTGTAAATAATTATATGACTTATTCTCAAAACTAGTGCTAAGAAAATGTAATATAATTATTACAATTTTCCGACTCACCTATGATTTTTTTGGTTGTCATGACAGCTATGAATAATGGCATACTTTCCAGAATAACCCCCTACATGTATTAGTGTTTTTAATATCTGGTGTTATCAATATACAACTTTTGCATAACACGTGGATAGTATTTCTCAAACTTTCTAAAATTAGGGGAAGAATACTAAGAGGAGTACAACTTGTGTGTTTACAAATTACGATTTTATTGCTCAAATGTGCCCCTGTTTCCCATATTAGACAGCTTGGATGTATGGTTAAAAGCCAACTTTGGACTTGCCAGGGTCCATCTCCCTTCACTGAAGCACCCCCACAGCCTTACAAAAAATCTTTATACTTACCTTTTGAGCAGATGTCTTCCATCTAGTCAGATCACTGTCCCCTTCACCCTCTTCTTTTTCTGGTGCTGAGTGGATAATAAATGCCACACCATTTGTAGTGGACCCTCTACAGCATTTGCTGGTAAGTTCAGGGTCAGGGGCTTACAGGAAGTGGTTTGAATGACCTCAATGGTGAAGAGGAGCTACACTGGATTGGTGATTTGGTGAATCTGGGGAGGGGGGACAGAAGTCAGCACTACTACTTATTTTAAAGCGCAGATCCATATGTTTCTATTTGGTGCATGCTGAAAATGGCTTTCAGCAGGTCAAGGAGCCTGCAGATCATTGCGACCACAGTCAGCAGATCACAGGTACAATCTCAGGCTCCTGCTGTCTTCATAGCTGTCTGCCGTACCTCATAGGGCAGGCAGTTACCTGAGAGCAGGTAGAATCAATGAACTACCAGAGTGTTCACCAGTGCCATCATAGTTCATTGAGAACTACAAGCCATCAGTTGCAATGGCTGGAGGTAATGGCAGGCATTCATTAACAGGAAACCATGTGGGTATAGCCTCGCATGCCCACGTTAGCTGTCAGGATTGGGGGTACAGGATGCAGATGCTAGAATATGTTACATGTTCCACCCCAAAAATGTGTAAAACATGTCACATGTTCCAAAGGTGAAGGTTGATACAAACTCTGGCTAGCAGGAGCTATATTATAGAAGTGCTCCTGCCTTAAAAAACAGCAGTTACTTGCCTCTCATGTATGCTATGGCAGGGTGTCCCTCTGCTTCTGCCATGATGCCTTGATGTTTTAAGATTGACAAGGAACCAAAGCAAATCCACCTGTGTTGTCCACTGAGTAGCTTCAGCCAAACCTTTTTTCAGTTTTGGATTGGTGGGAAGGACTTGAAACCCTGTCAGGTTTGTGTTGCTACCCAGATGTCCGCACCATCACGGAGACAATGCTTTCACCATACAAGAAGTGAGGGTAAATCTGGAACTGCAAACAGCTGGGGTGCTAGTCTCCCCCTACTCTAAAAACAGAAATAATTTCTATTTCTGTGTTGGAAATCTTTCCTTCATTCTTGTTTTCTGAAACTGTTGTACCTGTGACAGTAAAGACAGGTCCATATTTATCCATGACAAGTTTTATCCCTTTTTTAGTGCAGTCTAAAAGACTCCTGATGTCTCTATAAAGAGTACCTGTCACCTACCATTGCTGTCACATAGGGAGGCTTATTAGTCCCATTACGATAACAATAAAGTTACATAAAAAATATATATGCAAAAAAAAGTTTTAATAGTTTAAATTATGATGAAATTAAAATGTGTGCAACAACTGAAAAAAATTGCTTTGGATGCAAAGTGGGTGAATAATTTAACCACTTCCAGTCCAGACTAATTTTTAGCTTTCAGTGATGTCATACTTTGAGTGACAGTTACTCAGTCATGCAACACTGTACCCATTTGAAATTTTAATAATTTTTTGAGACATATCAAGCTTTCTTTTGGTAGCATTTGATCACCACCTTTTTTTTTTATTTTATTTTTTGCTAAATAAATGAAAAAAAATATAGAACATTTAGAAAATTAAAAATGTATTTTATAGAGTCCACAAACTATGGGATATATATCTGAAAATTGATCAGTTGAGACCCTAAAATGCCAGACGCTGGTATGATGTATGGTAGTGATCAGGACATAGGTATGAGCTATGGCGGCAATCAGGACACTGGCATGATGTATGACAGTGATCAGGATGCTGTAGGGTTGCCACCCATCCTTTTAAAACCGAACACATATTAACTACACAGGTTCTGAGGCTAATTTAATTCAGATAAGGCTCTAAGTGAGTTTAATTAACACTTTAATCAGCCACAGAACCTGTGTAATTAATATATGTTAAGTTTTAAAGGAACGAGACGGTAACCATAGGATGCTGGTATGGTGTATGGCGAAGATCAGGGTGCTGGTATGGCATATAGCGTTGATCATGGAGCTGGTATGGCAGTGATCAGGACATTGGTATGGTGTATGCCAGTGTTATTGTGAGCACTAGGACAGGTGACAGGGCCTGGCTGCATTTTGTATTTACATTTCACTGTGGCAGTGATCAGGGACACTGGTGTGGCTGGCACTGCAGTCTGTGAGTCTACATGCAGCCTGACAGGTTGCTGTATGCTGACAAGCTGCAGCATTGGTTCTCTGTTCTCTCACAGTGATAGAGAATGATCTTTACTTTCACTTTCCATTTTTTACAATGTGATTGCAGTGATTGGACACAGCAATCACATGGTAAAACACCATGTGATCACCAGACACTGCGGTAATGTGATCTTCTGTGTCTGGGTGACAGATGGATTGCCAGGCTCCCAGATGTGCGCTCTGTGAGTTGCACAGGAGCTGCCGATGTGGGCTGACATACAGTTACATTAGCCCACAACGGCATTGCTACCTGTCTGCTGTTTATAGGTTATGGGTGGACAGGAAGCGGTTAAAGGAGTTATATGGCACACACTTTAACTTTTCGAATCCCAGCCTCATGTTGTGAATTCTGCCTGTCTGTTGGCCATATTTTTCCACAACTTGGATTCCCTGCATGCTTTGCAGCTTCTTCTCTGCTGTTTACTTTCATTTTCTAAGGCCTACATACCCCATGGTATCTTGCTGCCTACAAGTGATTCCTGTACTGACTCCATGCCTTGAAACTGCTCCTCTGTGAAATGTGTGACACAGCAGTGCCTCCCCACAGGGCATAATGACTACATGCCGCAGGATTCAAGGACGTTACTGTGTGGGGATCTTCACAAAGTTTACAAACTTCGGGATCGTTCAGATTAATAGGAGCAGGCTCTAAATAATTGAGATTTGACATTTGGACCATAGATACGCTTTACAAGCATATCAATACAAGCAGTTTATAAAGTTCTATCCATATTAATAAAGGCATCTATTGTTTTTCTTTAAGCTCTTTTACTAGGAGCTACCTTGTAAGGGGTAGAGTTTTCTTCTGTAAAAAAATCATTTGCATTAAAGTCTGTAAAATGTGCACAGTGAGAGCCTCAGTGAAAACAGAAAAAAAAAAAGGAATGTATTCATTTAATACATTTAGATGCTATTTCCCTAAGCAGGCTAATGATGTCGGTGAAAGGGGCTCCAGATTTCCCGCTTCCAGCTATGACCTTTGCTGATCCCACTATACCTCCCTGGAACGCGGGGGCCCTCTCACTAATTACTAAGTGAGGTTACTCCAAAGAACTTTTTCATTTCTCTAACTGCTGATTGTATTAATCAGAGCCGTATTCAGCGTAAGTAAAATAATTAAAGATAATGGGAAAAGCTGTACGGCTATAATGACAGTGTCAATCCCAGAGCATACGTGACCGGAGGATGTACAGTATGTAGATAGATATTATTTCATTACTATTTACATTCTGCACAAGCTTGATGGGTACTTTAGTAAAATGTCACTTTATTGCAGGTTTATGTCAGAGCAATTTAGGAGAGGAGACGATTGTGACCTTTTAAGTAATCTCTATTTTCAGATACAGCAATGGATATTTTTGCCTCCACAGTCCCAGAGGTAATCCTTTACTAGGTATCCATCTGAAAATATTACATTAACTAATGACTAAGGCTAGGTGCTGTGGTTCTGCATGCTGCAGTTGCACAGGCACAGCAGCCCATTCATTTTAATGGGATTCTGTGGCTGTGTTTCCTGCAGGAAAAAGGTCCCTGCAGCTTTGTAAAAATGCAGCCGCACAGATACCAAATTTTTCAGTGCATGGGGGGCCATTAAGAGTTAATTGCATCCCTTTGTATTTTAAGTGCGACTGTATAGAGGTGCCGGGAATGCGTTCAATTTGCACACACTGCAGCACATGCACAAATTTTGGAAAATGTGTCTTGGAAACCCAATGGATTTCATGGTTACTTTAATCTTCGGGGAGTTAGTACAGTCTGGGTCATGCATGAGCTGTTGTTATTCTACCCCATGACAGTGCATACACTTAAGCAGCACATAGATTATGCAATTTTCTTTTACCACCAGTGAAAGGAAGGAAAATTGCTCTGTTCCCCCCATCAACACTATTTTGTCCTGCAGGTGGGGAGCGTCCCTTGCCGCCAGAACACAATGATCTACCCGTGCAATAAGTGCATCATATGCAGGTGTGACAATACCCGTAAAAGGAGAATTGACACCTTTACCTCAACATCAACTGGGAAGTCTTATGACATTAAACAATGTATAACATGTCATAGTAAATTTGTGGTCTACCTTCTTAGCTGTCCCTGCAAGAAACAATATGTAGGACGGACAACTAGACGCCTACGGGACCGCCTGCGGGAGCATGTGGCGAACATTAGAAAAGGCTATAGGGACCACTCGTTATCCAACCATTATAGGCTTTTCCATAATAGTGACCCTACCTCATTAAAATTTATGGGCATAGAGGTGATATCCCCGCATTGGAGGGGGCTTCATAAGACCAGAACTGTTTCCCAGGCAGAGACCCGTTGGGTCTATGAATTGCGTACCCTTTACCCTTATGGACACAATGTTGAGGTGGATATAAATTGTTTCATTGCTAATAGCTGAGACAATGATATATACCCCCCACTGCGCATACCACTTGTCTTGAGATATAGTGTAGTGTTGCACATATGTTTTTTCATACCTTTTTAGTAATCTTTTACATTTTTGCATTATTTTTATCTTTATTAATCTGTTTGGGTCATGGGGATGTTTGTGACAAGATGATTGTTAAATACATTCCCTAAACCTTTGTGATACGCATCTCCTGAATAGGTACTTTTGGTCATGGATATTCTAGTGACTATCAGAAGTATCAAATGGGGAATTGTGATGATTATAGGACCGCATGGTTGTTAATTCTGTATCCTATCCTATTTCAGCCATTAGGATGGCGGAATAGGGACACTCATCTTTTTTCCGCTTTCGCGGGGAAATTTTTAAAATATTTTTTATGATTTTTATGATTACTATATAATCTCATTATGACATTGGGATCCATGACAAAGGGTCATTTACGATGCCAATGGGATAACGTTATAATTTATATTTTATTATGTATCCCTGGAGATGCCTGTGTGCGTTTAAGGGATTTTTAAGGCTTGTTTCACCTTATATTTGTTTTCTGGACATATGGTGGCCCATTTAACATCTGGCTTCTATATATATATGGGTACCGATTTAGCTCCTATGCCATGGATGCAATTAGTGTAATAAGGGGTATCTGGCCCTTGCAACATAAATAGTGGCTTATATTTTGGCCACCTATTTGGGGGTGGAAGGTATATTTAGAACGGATGGCATATATTTAGACCGGAGGATCTATGTTTAGATCGAAGGACTTATGGATCTCTGATGGGGCCACTCACCCCCTTTTTGTCATCAGTCATGGGATACCTGCACTTGTTTGGGTGCTCCACATATATATCCCCCTGACAGTTGTTTTGTATATATCCCCCTGACAGTTGCTGCCGTTTCCTACAGCTCACTGTCTGTTGATCCATGGCAATATGGCGGCGATCGGGCGGCGCATGCGCAGTTTAATTCTGCACAGCCGCAACCCACGGCAAAATGGCGGCCGTCCGCGCATGCGCGGTTCCACTTTTTAGATTCTGAGCGATAGAGCGTGATTTCCGCGCATGCGCGAACCGCATTTAAATAAGGAAGTTTTCTGTCACACTGCTAATGGCATCCAAAGCTCTGATGAAGTGCTGTAGCACGAAAGGCCTCAGGAGGAGCCAGTAGCAAGTGTGACTTCCTGACCACTGGGACCACGAGGAGGTCCGGTGGTCTCTGATCCTCGCCGGGTTAGTACATGTTTTTATCTTTCATATTTACCAGTCTGCTTGATGGCTAATGGTATTTGTGTGCACATGTAACCCTGGCCTAACTACTGTTGATCCAATAAAGTTCTTGAACCTACTACACTATTGGCATTCCCTCTTTTCTTTGACCCTCTTGCTGGAGGGTTTCAGATCTGCATCTACCATTTCTGGGGTACCTGGAACCAGGAGGGGGACCCCTGCCTACCTATCATTTGGAGCGAGAGGGCTCTCTGTACCTGGAGGTATATTACTGCACCCAAGGCCGATGTCAGTATTTGAGAGGGATGGTCTATGTGTCCTTAGGATCTGCATGCCTGGCTGGTCATCCGCATAAGAGTGTTCACATGCGCATTTAAAATGTGCGGTCGGTGAGTGCGCATTTTTTCTGTTTGATACCAGTCACCTAATAAGGAGGAGACCTTCACATATCTATGATCACTTTGTTGTGGAAGGACTTTATGAACTATTTTACCTGTACTCATTTAATTATGTTCATTTTTTTATTGATATACCAGCGCTGCACTATATATTTAATATTCTTGTTTAAAGGTCCAGGGATTCCTTGGAGTGTTTCAGCAGCTGATTTTTGAGCGCTCGCTTTACCTTTATTCAAATGATTACTGTTAGCAGCTATAGCCACCAGCAGTGATCCCATGAAAAAAAAATCCAACAGGCTGGTTGTACAGAAGTCAATTGATGGATTGACTTCAGTACAACCAGTCTGCGAATAGATGAATTGGATGTCAGCCAGTCCCTGCTGAACCGCCTGAGATTTGATCCATCTATGGCCAGCTTTAGAGCCTTTTTTTCTGTTTGTATATTTTATTATTACATGCCTTTTTTAATCACCTTCCAAACAGCCATTGCAGTAAAACGGCCTGCCACGAGACCTACTGTTCTGATTGGACGTTTAAAAAGTCCTTTATTACAGACAGCACAGATCGTAGTCAAAATGAAGAGTGGCCCTGTGCCTTGCAATGGCCATTAACAGCGATCACAGATATGCCCCAAGCTTGCATACAGGGGCGTTCATCAGTCCCTAACCACAGGTAATTGCAGGCTGTGTGATTACATCCAAATACCAGGGAATGGCTTTGGCCATTGTTAGAATCTCAGTGCTTCGTACAGGTTCAGCGACCTCATTTATTTGCATCTACCTGTACATCCAGCTGCAGGAATCTGCTGGATTCTTGCCTTAGCTGGAATATTTTTGCTGTGTGAATTAGTCCTTTAAGCCCATCTCTGGGAAAACTAAATGTCCCTTGAAATGGGGCTGCAACCACACTGCAAGGGTTAACTGCTCATTTATGTCTAGGGGGACCAGGAAGGGCACTTTTACCCACCTGATCCTCCACTCCCGCAGACTCTTCTGCCCTGCTACACCAGTGGACTTATCTCTTTTACGCGTACTCCGTAAAACTGTAAGTTGCAACTATCACTGCATTCCTGACACGAGAGATGTGGCTGCTGTGTGCCTGCCCACCCCTCCCCTCCTCTGTCCATTCACAGAAGGCTTTGTATTTTTTGAATGGTCTCACATAGTAAAAAGCATTCCATGACTGGGTAAGAGGAGAGTGGAGGTGGGCAGAGCATTGGTCTTTTACCCACTGTAAGCCAAATCATGCTCATTTCATCACTATCTACTCAATCCATGCTACATAGTGCTGAAATGAGCATGTGCTTTATTGTTTAGTGAAATGATCCTGTGTGTGTTTTTAAAAAACGTTTTTAGCTACAGATAAGTTGTGGCTAACAATTAAATTTTACAGCTGAACTCGGGGATAAGCAAATAATATCTAAATACAAGGGTCGTGTCTATTCTCCTTAAATCTTAATGTGCTTTGTGTAGTTCTTCCAGATATGTGCAGTAATCCTATGTGAAAATTTACCCTATATGCAGGAGCTTCCTGTAATAAAGACCAGTAACTGCTGATCTCTCTCCTTGTGCAGAGTGACTGGTCTTGTCTCCACCCCCTCCTGTAGTTATCTGCAGAAAGCCTGTAGTGGGTGGGGTCTGATGGGTCCCTCCCACAGCTCTGCTCTCTGCACAGACTATTTACAGCACAGTGGTGATGTCACTGCTACCTTTGAAATTTAAAATCTGGGTTTGTAAAGGCATTTGGGGAACACAAAGTGTCTTTATATCCTTTGTGGCTATTGAGGACAATAATTAAATGAAATTGTTTATGCCTGGAGTTAAGCTTTAAAGCAGTATGACAGTTGTATTAAACTTAAAAGTAAAAAACAAAACAAAACGCAGGATTATTATGACAAAAAAGACCCTGGTGAGAAAAGATGGAAGCACCCGTGCACTGACAGTTCAACGCTGGAGATCTTCCTATGACAGGTAAGTCTGTTATAATGGGCTAGTACATGGTGTCATTGTATTCTGACAGAGGGACTTCCCTGTCATCAAAATACACAGATCGGAGCTGCAGTCTACAGCCTGCAGCTCTGATCGAGCGAGATAAATAACAACAGGATGATTGAACAGAAGCCGATCTGTAGATCAACTTCTGTTCAACCACAGTGGCTACACATGGATCACAATTTGGCCAGATCAGCAGGGATCTTGATCGATCCATGTATGGTCAGCTTTATTCAATGAGATGGCAGTTCCCATATTTAGAAGCTAACAGCTTTTTTAAATGCAAATAGAAAAATGAAGAGTGCACACGTGTAATGCTTTTGTGTCAGATGCAAGAACGTTAAAAAAGAGGAGCTTGGGCTTTTGAAGATGAGAAGGGCAGAATTTTAATTTCAGAAAAGGCTACACCAATGACTGCCATGCAAAAATAATATCTTTGTTGGACAGCAGATACTATGAATATTGAAGTCATCTGCTCCTTAATGTTCTCCTTTCCCGAAACAATGACTCACCCTGGAATTCTCCCACAATTCAGTTGTATGTGAAGGTTCTGGGAACAGGAAACACATGATAATAATGCTAATATGTAGGAGTTTGTCAGTATGCACAACCCCTATCACAATTAGCATTAACACTATGTGTCCCAACATACCTCTTCTGCCATGATCGGCGAATATTCTGCTTTAGCACTCCTGTGTAGACAAAACACATGCAGGTATGAGCAAAACAATGCAATCAGTATTCACCTCCAGATGTCACATCTCGCCTATTTACTTCAATACTACAATGCTGCAGATGGCAAGAGAACATAAAAAGAAAGAAAAAAAAAAACAGGAAAAACACACCGCAAAAAACCCCACATAAATATAGACGTTGTGCTGAAGTTCCTTAGAATTATAACATATGTCTATAGCAGCAAAGTCATACAGAAATTTATAGCTAGAAAGCAAATCACTTCTAAATTTATCAGCACGCTGTATCACAGGTATCTTTAGATAAATCTTTGTTTAGCCCGGGGAACAAAATGCAAATTATTAAATACTTAAGCAATAATATAGCTGGTGACCATACCAACCGGCAGGAGTCTTATTTAATATTCTCAACAATTTTAAAAAATCTGTTTGCTTACGATTCCTATTTGCTACAGTGATTGTTGGATTGATATATAGAAAACTGGTTTGATAGTTGAGCGTTTATCCACACTACAATGCATGTGATAAGGTGTGGCATCACATGTGTTATAACACATGTTGTGCATGTCTTGTTTTGCATTGCCATTTATTGTTTGTACCTCAGTCCACATACAGTATACCAGTGTTTGTTACTTTTGAACTATATGGAGACCTCACTTGTGGCCCCTAACAGCAACAAAGGGCCGCACACAATATTCAGCATATACAATGCTACAGGAGCCCTTTGGAGACTTAAAGCGAATCTGATGTAAGTACACTTACCTCCTCTCTAATATCCAAAGTCCAAGAGGTGTCCCTCGCTGGTGCTGGCACCTTCTCCTTGAGCATCGGTCTTCAGAATTCTTCATTGGTTGGCGCAGGAAAATGTAACTCCTATGCATGCATAGGAGTCAGTCACCCTGGTACACGGGGACCATGCTAGCATGTAAGCTGAGCTGTGCATGTGCAAAATACTGCGAACAGGCAGGTAGATGTATTTTATTATCAAAGAGACATTGCATGTCTTTTCTGTGATAAATAGCCTGCCTGCTTGCAAGTGTTATAAAAATGCCTTCAGGTCCACTTTAAGACATACTACAGGAGACTAGAGATCATTTCTGGTGTCCTCTGAGTAATTTCCCCAATTGCCTCACAGCATACATCAACAAAGGGTCGTAATGCTGTTGACCTATGTCCCCTTTTTTGGGCCCATACCCATATTTATCCAGTGACATTGACTAGGGCATGTGTAAGGACACTGACGTCACCAGCATCCTGCCCCTTTGTTTACATGTGTTTTGGGTGATTGGGAATTAATTGGTCTAAAAAAAGTGGATAGTGGGCGCCCAAGCTTTCTTTTGTCACTAGGGACACATTGCAGTCTGGGGTCATGCTACATGAGACTGCTAGAGATCATTGCCATTGCAACTTTTTTCCTAGCCCCACTACCGGCTGCTTTTATCGCCAAAATGTCAGGGTCATACCGTGCACTTCAGTACAACACACCACACATGCTCTGCGCTTTGTGGTGGGTTGCTTTTTAAAGGACCTATTTTTTTAGTGTGTTGAAGTATGCACCATTAGACAACCCATTTATTTTGTTCACCTTTTCATGCTTTGAAGCCCAATGCATTGATGTTTGAATTGGCCCTGACACTATGGCATTTCTCTTCATATATAATGCACTTTGTCAGTAGATGTGATCCACTGATTCTTTCAGAGCACAAACACCTAAGTGATTAGCCTCCTATTGAAGCTGCCACTTACTGACTCATATCGCAGCTTAGTCCCGGGTCTGTGGAATAAAATACCTTCTTTGAACCATTACTTTGGAAATTGTATGTATCGTATGAATCAGGCAATAGCTGCTTCTATCATAGCCTAATCACACTTTGTTTTTTGACAGAGTACCTTTAATCTATAGAATTCAAATTGTACCTCTTGATAGTGTGTAAAATGGAACCATAGCTACTGTACACTATCTCTTACTCCTGTTTGAGCATCATAATTTATCATTGTTGGGTAATCCCATGTGATACTCATACAGGTAGGCTCTTTTATAAAATTATACAATTAATAGTTATACTTATTCTTTGAAAGGTGATCTAAAAAATTAAATTGGTTGGTTTATTCATACACTATCAATGAATAATCATTTAACACACATACACTTTACAACTGCAAATCGAAAGTCATCGCAAACACTCCATACATTAAAATTTGATTGAATCAGAATGATATTCCATTTCATTCAAACAGAAACTGATTGCATCAGATCAGTGCTGGGACAAAGTCATCTGGCTCCCAAGACAAGGATGCCAAAGTGCCCCTCACTCTCATTTGGCTTTTTAATTTTTTTTGTAATTTAAATATAAGAGTTATTCATTAATAAAAGCTGTAAATTTGATGGCTCACTCCTGCAGATCACACAAGTAGAATGTGGCTCTCCCTGTGCAATCATCAGAGCTCTGTGACCGCTGCATGCTGTTCTTTTGTTTTCAGGTGGCTGTCACAGAGACATTGGAGTGCAGTGCTGCTGGTTACACAGGGATGGCCATGATCCCCCAATGTGATCTGAAGGACTAAGCTGTCAGTTTAATAGCTCAGCCCTGCACCGTGCAGAACACAGCTGGGCATTGCAGAGGCAGAAATACCTACCACCCCCTGCAGTTTGCTTCTCCTACCTTGGCCCTGCACTACTTTGGATTGGTAAACACAATCAGGAACAGGAGAATCCACCCCGTATAAGCCACAAGTTGTTGCTAACACCAGGCCATGCTTAGTGATTGCCCAGCGTTGTCACATAGGGTGAATCACATGGTGCTCCATACCCAAATGTAAAATGAATTTTCTCAGCTCTCAATGCCTGAACGAAGTAGCAAAGGAGCAAAGAACAGAAGAGTACGTGTGGCTGTGGAAGGGATGAATGAAAGCAAATATTTTGCTTTGTCCTGTATAGACAAAGCGCAGGTCTGCCTTCATGCCCAACTGGGATGCAATCGGGCTGGCTTAAACATAAAGAATGTGCAAAGGTTTTCAAATGTTTTACTATCCCAAGTCGCTCTGTGATGGCAGCATACTGGAGACCCCACACAGTGCAGACGTCTGTGTCTCCAGTAGTGCAACACACACCCTGCACAGTACTCCAGGCACCAACACCCACGTGGCTTGAGCAGCATTGTTGATTGGAGAATTGTACAGGGGATGTGTTGGAATACTGGAGACTGCAGCAGTCCAGATCATCTAGGAGCTTGTAAGAAAAGTCCAGTATGTATCAGAATGAGCAGACGTTTGCATGCTCGTGCGCATATGCATTCTCATTCTGAGTAAAGGCTGACTGTAAGATGTGTATTAGCATGCATGTGCAAATGTATTCGTGTGCATGCTAAGCACCGTGTGCCTAGACACACTTACACGCTCGGCACTGGCATTGGTGACCAACTGCCTATTTTAGCTGGATTGTGACATGAACAGATTGCTGAGTGGGCTTCAGCTAGTTCCTGCTTTACCTGTTCTCTGACCTGCTATATTTGCCTTCCCGTACACAACCTGGCTTGCCTCTGACCTGTCTTTCAATTCTAGCCTACCTGTTGTGACCTCACCTTGTACCTGGACTCTGCCTCTGCCTTATTTTCCTGTTGCTCGCTGCTTGGCTGTAAAATGACCCTGGCTTGTATCCTGACTCTGCCTCTGCCTGATGTTCCTGTACCTCACTGCTTGGCTGTCCAATAACCCCGGCTTGTATCCTGACTCTGCATCTGCTTGATGTTCCTGTACCTCACTTCTTGGCTGTCAAATGACCCCGGCTTGTATCCTGACTCTGCCTCTGCCTGATGTTCCTGTACCTCACTGCTTGGCTGTCCAATAACCCCAGCTTGTATCCTGACTCTGCATCTGCTTGATGTTCCTGTACCTCACTTCTTGCCTGTCAAATGACCCTGGCTTGCATCCTGACTCTGTCTCTGCCTGATGTTCCTGTACTTCACTGCTTGGTTGTCAAATGATCCCGGCTTGTATCCTAACTCTGTCTCTACTTGATGTTCCTGTACCTCACTGCTTGGCTGTAAAATTACCCTGGCTTGTATCCTGACTCTGTCTCTGCTTGATGTTCCTGTACCTCACTGCTTGGCTGTAAAATTACCCCAGCTTGTATCCTGACTCTGTCTCTGCCTGATGTTCCTGTACTTCACTGCTTGGCTGTAAAATGACCCTGGCTTGTATCCTGACTCTGCCTCTGCTTGATGTTCCTGTACCTCACTGCTTGGCTGTCCAATAACCACGGCTTGTATCCTGACTCTGCCTCTGCTTGATGTTCCTGTACCTCACTGCTTGGCTGTCCAATAACCACGGCTTGTATCCTGACTCTGCATCTGCTTGATGTTCCTGGACCTCACTTCTTGGCTGTCAAATGACCCCGGCTTGTATCCTGACTCTGTCTCTGCCTGATGTTCTTGTACTTTACTGCTTGGTTGTCAAATGACCCCGGCTTGTATCCTGACTCTGCCTCTGCTTGATGTTCCTGTACCTCACTGCTTGGCTGTAAAATTACCCTGGCTTGTATCCTGACTCTGCCTCATGTTCCTGTCCCTTGCTGCCCAGCTGTTAACCTGTTGGCTTTTGACCTGGCTCTCCTGTCTGCTGATCAAGTGTTACCATGTTCCAGCCTCTGATCCCTGTCTGGTGATCCATAGTCATCCTTATCCTGCAACCAACAGCCCTCGTGTCACTCTGTGTCCTCACGATTCCTGTCACCATTACCAGGGGTGTTGGACAAGAGTTGCAAGGGAAGCCCCCACTTTAACTCGATCTCCACCAGGGCACAAGGCAGCTAATATAGTAGTAAAGCATACATAAAACACATAAAAACTCATGTATTCTTTAGACACAAATATCAAATGGAGCTGTCACAAATTTATTACAGCGGGTAACAGAGTTTGGGATGATTTCTAAGCTGCACAAGAGCCGTTCCATAAAAGAAAGATTGTCACCCAGTCCAACGGAAAGCCTCATAATCAGGTCTTCTGATGTCTATGGAAAATTGTAGTTACAGAGTTCTTGATAAAAAGTTTGGCATACACTACTTTAACATATTCTTCTTTTATATGTATAGAGAAAAAATATCTGCGACCAGAGTCCCGAGGCCATTCAGTATAAAGAGGATGGCATATTTATTTACAGAGAGATTGCAAATAAGAACTTCAGAACCTATGCCTCTGCTTTGCGGTCAGCAGTGGCGATACAGTAATCACATCCTAGATTTGATTTGTGATTCTCCCGAGTACAAGAACGCTTCCACTTCTCCGCCAAGTAGTCCTGGGGCTTTATTGCCCAGTGGCGTCGTTCTTAAGTAAGGTAAATATTACGCAGTCTGCATCAAACATCAGTGTTTTTGTTGGATGAGTTAGGGCTTGCCGGTTATATCTCAAGCACCCGGCGAGTGCTATAATTTTCTTTCATATTTATTTCTGATGCACCTGAGCAGAGCTGATTTATTTCTATGGCTCATTTGGAACAGTTATTGTTATTACACGGCTGCAAAATACTCTGAAAGATACTTTAAAAAGTGCCCATAGCAAATGAAACGGGCATTGAGATGCCGCATCGGGGCAGGAAGTTAATTGGTGTCCTAAAAGCAAACGTAGCATGGAAAAAAAATTATAAGCTATAAGTACTGCCATTGTAAACGGCGACAGTAAATCACATGCGAAGACCAAATTACAAGTAAAGGAATTCCAGTCAATTGGCTGGCTGTGCTTACTGGGAACGAAGCACAATTGTTTTTTCTCGCTCCTATTTCAGGCCATACACATCTTCTTGAACGACCCTTGAGAAATGAATTTTTTTCTCAAGTTGCTTTTTTCACCTGCTATCATTGGGGTGGTAACAGTTTTATAAAACCACATCGGTTTCCACATAGTGTTATGCACTCACAACTAATTGGTTTTGCTTGGTGGCACAAAGAATGGGTGCAGAATAAAAAAAAAAAAAACAGCTTCCTTTGTTTAGATGTGTAAATATGTAATACATCATCAGCAGAGGCGATGGAGCAGAAATCGCATTGCTCCCTGTTTTCTTTTCCGTCGTGCTTTGTTATATGACAGTGGTTTAGAGTTATCTGTTATTTTATGTTATTATTAGTTTTGGCTTCAGGTGAGAAGTTTTGGATGATATTGGGTGAATGTCGAATAAATATTTATGAGGCACTTCTCCGGTCTAGATTATTTAAACGAAAAACAAAGGTAACAATGCCAGCTCCAGTAAACCTGTATTCAGGAAGACTCTGCAAAGAGCAAACACCTATTTAACAACCTGGCGGAAATTATCTCTCACTACAATGAGCCAAGATCAGATTGGAATAATTAGATAATATTTTCTTTGTTCAAATAAACTTTCAGTTTAAATCCAATGAATACATTCCAAGTGCATCAAAACAAAAAGTGAAAGTCTTATGTTTTTTTTTGCTTTAGAAAGAGTAGAAAAGCCTTGCCCCCTGCTTGCACGCTGTAGTGCAGGGGTGTCAAAATCAATTTCTTCATGGGCCGTATTAGCATTATGGTTGTCCTCAAAGGGCCGGTTGTATTTGTACGACTAGATATTCAGAACTCCCCACCCCTCCTTACATCAGATGGCAAGAGCCCCCACCATCAGAAGTCAAGAGCCCCCCACCCTCCCTTACATCACAGTGCACCCCCCTTACCTTGTGCTGCTGCCAGGAGAAACTGGGGGAGGGGATTGGAGGCAGAAAGTGCAGAGCCTGGAGGAGGATCAGAGGGGGGCTGGAGTCAGCTGAATGCTGAGACAAGGGAAGGTAGAGACAAGGGAGTGCTGCGGCTGCACAGAGAGGCGCAGGATCTGTCAGAGGAGTTCTGGCCTCTCTGCTGCCGACTGCTCAGATGGGGGGGGGCAAAGACGAGCCTCTCAGTAGCTGCACAGAGAAGCACAGGATATGTCAGAGGAGTTCTGTAATCCTCTCTGCTGCCGACTAAAGAGGCAAGGTGGGGGCGGGGACGAGGGGGGTGCTGCAGCTGCAGGAGAGGTGCAAGGGCCATATGAAATGGCTTGAATTGGCCTGATGGGCAGGGCCTTGTGTTCGACACATTTGCTGTAGTGGCTGAAATAGTCTCTCTGCAGAGGTCCCACGCCCTCTTCATTCAGCAGGGAGCAGGGGCGGACTGACCATTTGGAAACTCAGGCACTGCCGAGGGCCTGGGGTCAGTAGGGGGCCCCATGAGATGCCCTTGGTACCTTTTTCATAGGCTTTTTTTGAGTTTGGGCAAGGACACAGGGGCCCCATGATCCCCTATTGCCCGGGGGGCCCATGAGTTGTCAGTCCAACCCTGGCAGGGAGCATGAACTTGGCTGATTGTCAGGCCAGGGCTTTTGTTTTCTCAGAGAATAGGTGCAGATACTCCTCCCTTCAACCATTGTCTCTGCCCCCTAGCCACCCCTTAGCACCATCCCTTGGTTCCACCACCTACCCACCTCCCAAGACTGCAATTTTAAAGAGTACAGAGCCAGATATCATTTTGTTGTGCCGTGGAATTTGTTATTGATTACTAGAAAAGCAATAAAATAAATCCCCTGCAGTCAGCAACAGTAGACCCCTTTCCCAGCAACAATAGACCCCTCACAACAATATACCCCCCAGTAACAATAAATCCTGCCAAGCAACAACAGACCCCTCCCTCATCAGTAGATCCATCCCAGAAACAACGGACCCCCTATCAGCAAAAATAGGCCTACCTAGAAACAACAGGCCCCCCACAAAAATAGATCCCACATCTACAATAGATCTCCCAGCAGCCAGCTAAAGTAGACCCTCCAGCACACCCCATCACCCGTTGCCATTACATACATTTAGTGCTAGAGATACCGAACTGTATTCCCCAGCATTTCTGCTGAAAAATCTGCCTCAGTAGGTATGGGTGTTGGACCTCTGCAGAAAGACCACTGCTTTCACTCAAACAGCAAGGATCCTTCTCTACAGCATGTTGGCAGGGGACAGGCTTTTCTATTCACCTGTGGCTGATTTCCAATAAAAACAAACTATTAGCGCCTGTTTACACCATATGCATTGTGCTGCTCTGGGCGAGTTGACTTGAGTCCTTTGAGCTCAGTGGTGTGAGCTGGAAGACAACGTAGGACATGCACTACTTTTTTTCAGCTGCGGCCTCTCTGTGTACAGTCATAAACTCTGCAGAAATGCTGTCCCTGGATCCACACTGTCCGATCGGAGGCTGTATTTGTATATAACCGCCTGGGTAAGTGATCAAATGGAAACAGTGGTGGCACTGGCCATTGATTTGTACAAATTAAAAATCTGACAGCCACTACTGCTCATAAATACTGTGTGCATGCAGCATGTAGCTTTGCTAGCAAGAATCTGATTCTTGCCAGCAGTTACCCTAGCCTCCCATGTGCGCCTGTGTAAATGTGGCCTTAACAGAAGGAGAAAGCAGAATGTCAGAAAAAAGAGCTCATCATTATACTGCCATCTAGTCACAGGATGGGATAGAGACAAGGCCTGTAAGTGTTCCCTTACTAGAACTGAAAACAAATTGGGTCCCCTTCTCTACCACACAGGGCTGTGCTGTGTGACGGAGCTGTGTAAATCTGAGAAATGGGTAAACAATAGACATATGTGAACTTCTGAAAATGTTGATCAGTTGTGGTTTGGCTGTACATTTTAAAACTTGGGAACTTCTGGAATTTAGAATTTCAGAACTGAATGTCCAACTGAATTACTGGGCTCCAAAATTAGTTGTGTATAGTACAGAGCAGCAAATGATACACAATTTTACAGAAGGATTTGGAAAGCTCCTGCTAGACAAAAGCATGTGGTCAAAATACAACCTGAGTCAAATTAATTTAAAAATTCTACCAGCGATACCAAGATCAGAAGTGCAACCTGGTGACACTTGCAGTCAAGTTGAAGGTCTGTTTTGATGAGCGTTGGCCTTGTGGTGATGGCATCAGTTTAATATTAGTTTGGGAAGCAGGGGCGGACTGACCATTTGGAAACTCAGGCACTGCCCGAGGGTCCGGGGTCAGTAGGGGGCCCCATGAGATGCCCCTGGTATATTTTTCATAGACTTTTTTGAGTTTGGGCAAGGACACAGGGGCCCCATGATCCCCTATTGCCCAGGGGCCCCATGAGTTGTCAGTCCACCCCTTTTGGGAAGAGATCAATCAAGATTCATTAACAGATGCATTTGACCTGCAGTTTACCTCCTTCCGATCTGCATTTGACCTGCTTCAAGTGGGTTGGACATTTTTATAGACTTGTATGGTAATGTAAAACCCACTTAAGTAGAACAAAAGCCCATCAACACGAGCCCTGAAGGTGCTCAGGCAACAGCAGAAGCAGATATAAAGCAGAAACAGCATTTGGTCCCTTTTATCAAAGGCCTTTTGGTTATTCAAAATACCAAAAATAACACTAAAATTTGGATTCAGTTCTGGACACTAAAATTTCGAGATCAAATCTAATCTAATTGAGACAAAAATAAAAATGATTGGGTGGGGAAAACAGCTCCCATATGCATTTCATCTGTGTATTTAGCTATTTGCATGAAGTTCTAAAACTGATGTACCTTCAACGTGGGGAAAGAAACCTTGGATGCCTAACACCCCCACCCAAAATTATAACACAAAACAATAAAAATATAATTGCACGCCACTGCTGAGATTGCTGAATGGGAAACAAAACTCTCATTAGTGGTATATACGCAATTTACTGCAGATAAAATAAATGTACGAAACTACTTATGGTAAAACCGTTACATGCTCAACAAAATCATGTATTTTATTTAAGGCAAATGGTTGCCTTTACAACCCAATGGCTTTAATTTGCCTCTCCAGCTCTATTCAGAAATACTTGCAGAATATAAAACAGCCTCTTGATCTAGTTGAGAGGAAAATGAAAACGCCGTTGCTTCATGTACAGAGGAGAGAGAAAACAGCAGCATGATTCAGAGTCTGGGCTGTAACACCAGAGTAATTACTGCAGCTTATAGTGCGAGCTTTGGTGCTACGCTTTGTATGAAGGATATTTTGTAAAGGGGAAACTTTGCAAATGTCATAGGCAGGGTGGGTGTCAAAGAATTCACCTCCCTAGTTAACTATTCAGCATTTTGCCGCACGAATACTGTGCTGTCTGCAATACTGTGTATAGTAACTAGGTGCAGACATGACAATAAAACAATGAGAAGACAATGAATAATACAACAAGAGCAGAGCTGCTGTCTGAGCCGTTACATCACAAGTTGTTGTTCTGTAGGAGCAAGAAAACAATCTGGGCAACTACTTAAAGTGAAAATGTGAAAGAAAAATGCTATTCTCTGCCCTAGCTGAGGCTCCCTTCCAGTCTGGGAAAATGGCTTTGTTGACTCTTGAAATTGGTGCTAGCTCTGCACAATCAGGTCATCGCTCATTTTTAGATCTATCACCGCTTCTGGGACTCTGGCAGTGGCATCTTTTAGTGTTGGATGGGAGCCTCAGATGCGACAAGTGACAATTGTCTTAGCTGACTGTCATTAAACATCGCCAGATCTGGCTGTTTTCAGCCAGGTCAAGTAATGATGGTCATTTCTATGAGTTCCAGAAGACATCTTGGAGCAGCATGCCATTTTTATGAGTTCCAGAAAATATCTTGGAGCAGACAATTAAATATTTGCAGCTGAGTTTTGTTCCCTTGGACCTGGGGATGTCCTCTTACTCTCCCTCTTAGGCCCTTTTACAAGGGTGGACTCCACCAGCGGATCCGTCTGCTCAGCGGTGGATCTGTCTGCTGATCTCCACTAAGCAGGCTGATGATAGTTCACAGCCCACTTCCTCTATGGGCGGTCAGATGTAAATGGACAGTCTGTCCGTTTACACCCACCTGAATCCGATTCGCTAAAAACAGGCGATGGGAGACCCATTCGCCATCCGTCTGTTTTTAGTGGATCGAATGCAGGCAGGTGTAAACGTACACATGTTCATTTACATCCACTGCTCCATAGAGGTTAATGGATGGTCCAATCAAAGGGGCCTTCATTTCATTTGAAATGCCGATTGTTCAACTTTCTAAATGTTGGTGGGCTCGTATCGATTCTTGATATGCAAAGATTTATGAAAAGAAAAGAGTCATGTTGGAATTTGTTAGTATGAGCGAACACTTTTCAAAGCATAGTGAGTGGTAGAATCGATCACGAATAGCATGAAAAATCATAGTGTGCACAAGCATTTATCTTGTAATCGATTGACAAAAAATATACTTTTTGCATTGTGTACGAAGGACAATATGTTGACAAGTGGGGAAAAAATTGTATCGATGATGGTGTTACAAATACTCGTTCAACAGATATTTATCAAATGCAAATACATTTTTGAGCAATTTTTTTGCTCATCTATGGCTAACCCTAGATTCTCATTCTCAATTTGCATACCTGGGCAATCTGAACATGTTTATAGACGATCTATCAGCTGTCACCTTTCTTCCCTTTTAGTATCTAGGAATAGAATTTGGTTCACCATGAACCCCCTAAGAAATGTAAGTAATGGCCCCAAAACTGTATCTCTTTGTTCCAGTATTGTTCCCCTTCTTAGGCCCAATTTAATCCCTAACCCTAGTACGATGCATATCTACACATAGCTCTAGCCATAACATAAATAAAATAAACACATTGAGAAAGTAACTGAACATTCTCTAGCTTTGCAACATCAAAAGTCATGCTAATTGGCAGGTGCTCACACAATTAAGGTGGTTCAATGAGAGGTCCCTCCATGTACTGAATCATATTAGGAAAACAGGTTTATGGCCAGTCCTCAGGAAGCACAGAGGGGTCACTGCTATGGTTTTAAAATGACCACAGGAAGAACCTACCAGTATGCTTTTGGAATCCAAGAGAAGCTGGACCACACAAAGAAAGAAAGGGAGGAAGTACAAACTCCTTGAACATAGGCTTCAGGACTTGAGCCCAAGACCTTAATGTTGTAAAGTGTCAATGCTATTTACATTGCTCCATATAGAAGGGTAACTGGTGTGTATTTTGGGTGATTATGGGGGTAGCAGCACATTACTAATAAAGAGTCCCCGTTCTTTTTTTAGCAGTCAGAAATTTGAACATCTTGGAGGCTTCCTATAAATCTGACCATTCATCCTTGGGACATGGCGTGTAACAAAAGACAACATCCTCTTTTATTGGGGTGGGAAATGCATGTAATAGTCAAGAACCATAAATCTATAGAATGCAGACTTACTAGGCAAAGGGGACATATTGACTTAAAATTCCATCTTTTCCTGTGGCTCCAGTTCATGATCAAATTTCTGATTGATGTCTTTGGGATGCCTGGTTTAAACCAGCAGCATTAGCTACAAAGGTTATATGGATATAACTACAGAGTGAGTACAATTGGTAAGCTGTCCTTGGCGGCCTTGGCCTCCTGAGTAGTTTTACAAATCTATAACTTTGCAAGTGCAAATCTTATCGATTTGTTCTCTCGTGTGTTTTATAGCCTGTAACTGCAACTCGTTATCTCTAGCTCTCACTGTTTAAAACCAAGAACAGGACGGAGCCCGCTTAGCATGACTGAACTGGGATGAAAAGAGCTGCCTCTGAAAATGTTCTCTATTGAGTGAGCTTACAGCATTACAAAACTTTTGTGAACATTTTCCAGACAAGTAAGCCCCAGAAGAACACCTTTGGTCCCGCATGCATTTTTACTGTGTGGAGATATCACTATAGGAGGCATGAATTAAAGAGATTCTAGGATTCTAGTATGAGATTTTCATTTTATTTTTTGCCTTTTTAAAAGGTACAGGGAAGCTATGGCAGGGGATTGGAGGAGAGGCAAATTGTGACCTATCATGGTCGGGACATATTGGGATAGTTTAGATCAGGTAGATACATCCCAGGTTTGGAGAGGAGCCATATCCCAAAAAGAAAAAGCCTTCCTACTGCCAGTATGCTGCAAATTCTTGCTTCCTGGGTAGAAACAGTGGCCTCTCAGCAGAGGTGCAAAATGCCCCTGTTGAGTAAGAGCTAGAACTATCCAATCAGCAGGCAGCATAGGATTGGCAGGTTGCAGTGCTATAAGTCTGGCTCAGCAGGGGTCAGACTTAAAACTCTGCAGAGAGAGCAGATCAAGGGTTTTTCTCTACAGGACAGACAAGCTTTTCTACTCAGGATGTGGCTGCTTTGTCAAGAAAGTGAACTGTAAGACATTTTGTTTTGATGCATCTAGAATGCATTTACCTGATTTAAACAAAAAGTTCAGTCCGACATTTTATGTATATCTAAAGCCCTAGACTAGGCAATTGTTAAAACCCTATCAACCTTTTGCCATCTGTATCCCATCTGGGAAATTTCCCCTTACTTCCTATACTGTAGGCACATTAGGAAGCTAGAAAAAATCTCTCCAAAGAGAGGGAAATGCCCTTTTTGAGAGAACCAGTGTCACAATTGGAAGATTTCCTTGTATGTCTGGTGTCAACTCATAAAATTTCGAATAGATAACAAGCATCACATTTGGAAGATTTCCTTGCACTTCTGGTGACAAATCAGAAATTTGGAAAAGAGAGGTTTAATCTCCCCAGTGGGGACCCAAATTGAAGTAAAAACCAGATGCGGTTCTATCCCTTCCACATTTTTTCCAAAAACGTTTGGCCTTATATACACTTTGAAGAAAGTGTCCGATGCAACATGTGCCATTGTGCCTTATTGGCTGATGTACATTGAAAAAGGTAGGTGTTCCTAAAGGACATGGTGTATGGTGATCTATCTTTCTAAAATGTTCCAGTGTTGGCTTCCTTTTTGGCTCTTGACATTTTGGTTACATGATATCATTTGCTACATTCGCAACTAGGCTTCTCGTTTCCAAGTGTTTTATTAAAGCATTTTTTTTTAGCAGAATTGCACGTAAGCACATTACATGTAAGCAAAAGGTGTTCTCAGATCACCGGATTACTGCCAAAAGAGAGTGGGTAGATATATACCCCACAGATAAGTTTGGATGAAAAAACTTAACACTGAACTCCAGGATAAGCAAATATTGCTAAAGACAAGAGCCATGTACACTCATCGGTCACTATATTAGGTACACCTGTTCAATTGCTTGGTAACACAAATTGCTAATCAGCCAATCACATGGCAGCAACAAAATGCATTTAGGCATGTAGATGCGGTGAAGATTACTTGCTAAATTTCAAACCGAGCATCAGAATGGGGAAGAAAGGGGAGTTAAGTGACTTTGAACGTGGCATGGTTGTTGGTGCCAGATGGGCTGCTCTGAGTATGTCAAAAACTGCTGATCTACTGGGATTTTCATGCACAACCATCTCTAGACTTTAAAGAGAATGGTCCGAAAATGAGAAAGTATCCAGTGAGCGGCAGTTGTGTGGACAAAAATACCTTGTTTATGTCAGGGGTCAGAGGAGAATGGGCAGACTGGTTGCAGCGACAATCAGATTGTAGGGTCAGAATTTGGCATAAACAACATGAAAGCATGGATCCATCCTGCCTTGTATCAATGGTTCAGGCTGGTGGTGGTGTAATGGTGTGGGGGAGATTTTCTTGGCACTAGCAAGGTGTACCTAATAAAGTGGCTGGAGAGTGTATATTCTTCCTTGAATTGTGGTGCGCTTTGCCTGTTTCTTCCAGATCTTTGCAGTAATCCAGTGTGAAACTTCTTCTCTGTGCAGGAGCTTCCTGTATTAAAGACCGGCCACAGCTGCTCTCTCTTCTTGTGCAGGGTGACTGGTCTTCTATATCCTTTGTGGCTATTGAGGAATATATTCAAATGAAAGTTTTTGTGCTTAGAGTTCAGCTTTAAGTCCTAAACATGGATTATTTTCCCTGGTTAAAGTTTAATGCTTCAGTTACAGTTATGGCCGGCATGTTCCTTTAAATAAACAGCAGCAGTATGACAGAATTGTTTGTGTTCTTCCATAGATTTCTTACATAGTGATGAAGAGGAAGTGCTACGTGTTGCTCACACTTCCTCTCTCTGAACTTTATAACTGTCCTTTAAGACCATCGGCTTGCTCACTTCCATTACGTCAGGCATGCTTCTTGGGGCGAGAAAACTAGGCTGTAAAAGCAGGTAAGGGGGAAATATTCAGCGCTCTCACTCCTACACTCCAGCTATCTGGCTATGCAAATGACAGCCAGGGGAATTTTGTAGCAATGTTTCATACTTTACAAAAAGTTTCTTGGCTAATGATAGCGATCGATTTCTTATAACAGAGACTGGAAACTCCAAGCAGCCCACTGGTTGATGATCATTAAAAGAAATGTAAGAGAGAGGGAAGCAAGTCAGCAATTGTCTAAGTGACGTATACATCAGGACATTCCATTCTTTAAATGAAGCAGAACAAAAATGATCGTCTTCTAATGAGTGACATCAACCAATCTGATTTCAGTTTGTTAGTCAGCACTCTGAAATATGTCTTCTGATTTTTTATTAGGTAATGGCTGCACTAAGAATAAGCTCTGTTTTATTAGTTATTATATATGTTTATAGTCAGGATGGATTCACTTCTTCAGCTTTAAATCTATGTATCTAATACACGTACAGCATTACCTTCCATGTGGTTTAAACCGGTCCCCATTACAGCATTTTTTTCAGTATTTGCATACATGTTAATATCTGCATATTTGGCTGTAAAATTGAAAGCAGAGGCCCTGTAGCATAAAAAAGACAGTTGTTGCAATTTTAATTTTGCACTCTTGACGCAATATTAACTCAATAATAAGCATTGCAGTCAGTGAACGCAATAATAACCCCAACATTGGTGTCAGTGGACGCAATAATAATCCTAACACTGGTGTCAGCGGATGCAATAATAACCCCAACATTGGTGACAGTGGACGCAATAATAATCCTAACACTGGTGTCAGCGGATGCAATAATAACCCCAACATTGGTGACAGTGGACGCAATAATAATCCTAACACTGGTGTCAGCGGATGCAATAATAACCCCAACATTGGTGACAGTGGACGCAATAATAATCCTAACACTGGTGTCAGCGGACGCAATAATAACCCCAACATTGGTGACAGTGGATGCAATAATAACTCCAACATTGGTGACAGTGGAAGCAATAATAACTCCAACATTGGTGACAGTGGAAGCAATAATAACATCAACATTGGTGTCAGTGGACATAATAATAAGCCCTGCATTGGTGTCAGTGGATGCAATAATAACTCCCAACATTGGTAAAAGTGGACAAAATAATAACCTATACCATTGTCGTCAGTACTATTACCCCCACACCGTTACATTGGTGGTCAGTGGCAGTGAAATTTAACCCCCATCCTTTGCTGGACAGAATAGAAAGTTGCCCCCCATCCCCCCTTCTTGCATTGGCGGTCATAGTAGTGAAAGTTAACTCCTCCCCATCCTCCTTCATGCTCTAGTGGTCATAGCAGTGAAAGTTAAGCTTCCCATTGGCCATGGCACTCAAAGTTAATCCCTCCTGTCATGGCAATGAAAGTTAACCTCACAATCCCCCTTTATGCACTAGTGGTCATATAGCAGTGAAAGTTACCCCCCCCCCCATGGTCATGGCACTGAAAGTTAATCTCCCATTCATGCAGTAGTGATGTCATAGTAGTGAAAGTTAACAACCCATTGGTCACAGCATTGAAAATTAACACCTCCCCACCACCACCACCAGTAGTAGCAGTGAAATTACCCTTATGACCCCTTCATGCGCTAGTAGTCATAGCAGTGAACATTATTTCCTCCACTAAAAATTATCCCCCCCCCCCCAGTCATGGCAGTAAAAGTTAACCCCCTCCCCCCAATCCTCTTTTTCTCTCTTCCAGCACTAGTGGTCATAACAGTGAAAGTTAATCTCCCTCCACCACTGATCATGGCAAAAAGCCATCCCCATTCCTTTCTATCACATGCTCTCGCATTTGTTTGCATTTGTCATTTGTTTGACTTGCTTTGAGCGGCTTTTTACTTTCTTCAAAGTATAACTAAAGGTAAAACTTTTTTCTACTTTTGGATAGAGTGGAGAGGGATTAGAGCCCCCTTCAGGTTTTTACTGTCATCTGTACCCCCATTAGGAAGAGTCACTCTCTGTGTCCTGTTTACCTTTACAGCTGAAATTGAAAGAAAAATCCCACATTTTGGGTTGCCACAATAACCAGGAATAGAGGGGAATTTTCCAATGAGGACACTAGTACCGGTGGCCATAGTGACAACCAGGGATTCTCTCATTTTGGAGATATTTACTCTCACTTCCTGTTTTTGCTATAGGACAGGAAGTGAAAGGAAATCTCACAGATGGCAAAAAAATGATATGGGTCATAACCCTTCCTTACTTTACAAAATGGAAAAAAAAATATTACCTTTAGTTTTACTTTAACATTTCTTACATATGTTTATATATTCTATACGTTATCCCCTTGAACATACAAAAAACGTGTCCATTTTGTAATTTGCTCTATTATATGGGACAGTCGACCTCTCGATATCTGTTCCCAAGAAAAGCGTGACATCATTGGCATGAGGCCAATTTCCTATTATCTACCATTTATAATGAACTTGCTTCATCTTCTAATTAATAAAGCCGTTTCTGAGGTAAATGGTGCTATTTCTATTTACAGTATTAGTTAATTATTTTGACACAGCTAACTTTATTTGCAGTCAGCCCATCTGTTCACACATTAGTAAGTGTCTGTGTTTAGCACCTATCATCAGTAATGAATACTCCGAGGTGTCTCTAGTTTTGGAGAACCTTAGAGACATAGTACATATATATATATCAGGTTTTTTGTCTGCAAATGGCTGTTGGCAGAAGATGAACAATGCTAACATTGTACAACTGTTTCATAGAAAATGTATTGTGAGAACATATTGGCTACAAAAACAAATTGAATACATTTATTTTTTGCTACTTTCATGACCAAAATGGGAAATCTCATTGTCGGTGAGCTTGCAGTGGTCTTGGTGACTTTCCCCTCACTTTATTCAGATAAACCTTTAGGCCTCATTCACACCTGAGCATTTCATGGCTGATTTCAAAGGCGTGACAACACTGGAGCTGAAGGCCTGTTCACACCTGAGTGCTGTGTTACTCCTAGCCTTTCCTGTGAAGCTCCATAAACTTTAAAATCTAACCTTTTTTTTAGTTTTGGCTATAGTGGAGATGAATTAGAACACCTGTTAGGTTTTAATTGCTGTCTGTACCCCCATTGGGGAAATTCACCCTCTCTATTTTTCCTGTTCACCATTATCACTGGGAGTGAGCGTGAAAGAAAATCACAAATTTTGGGTTGTCACCGGAACAGAAATAGAGGGGAAATCTGCCAATGAGGACACTAGTTCTGGTGAGAACCAAGGATTCCATTACTTTGGAGAGATTTATTCTCACTTCCTGTTTTGGCTAGGAAGTGAAGGGAAAGTGAAGGGAAATATCCCCAGTGGAACACAGATAGCAAAAAATGCTGTCCAAACTAAAAAAAAACATTTTTCTTTTAGTTTTACTTTTTTGGAAGCACCTTAAAAATGAATGTGTTCTTAGGTGCTATCATTAACCACTTGCCCTCCTGAGGATTTACCCCCCTTCCTGACCAGGCCATTTTTTGTATTACGGCGCTGCATTACTTTAGCTGATAACTGAGCGGTCATGCAATGCTGCACCCAAATTAAATTTATTTCCTTTTTCTTCCCACGACTTGAGCTTTCTTTCGATGGCATTTTATTTTTTGCGCTATAAAAAAAAAGTCCGTCAGTTTTGAGGAAAAAAACAATATTTTTGACTTTTTGCTATTAAACATGTCCAGTAAAATTTAAAAAAAAAATCAAATATCGTCAAAAATTTAGGGCAAAATGTATTCTGCTATGCGTCTTTACTAAAAAAAAAATCCCAGTACGTGTGAATTAATTAGTTTACGTGAAAGTTATAGCTTTTACAAATGGCAGTATATATACTGGAATTTTTATTATTTATTTTTACTAGTAATAGACTTATAGCGGGACTGTGGCACCAATACAGTGCTAGAAAAAAGCACTTACACTGTACTAATGGCACTGGGCAGGAAGGGGTTAACATGAGGGGTGATCAAAGGGTTAACTGTGTGCTGTGTGCTGTTTCACAGTAAGCACTGTGTGTGTGCTTCAGTGTAATCACACTGCTTTGAATGCCTGTGCTGTGAACAGCCATCCAAAGCAGTGTGCCCAAGCTGACAGGGAGGAGATCTGTATTGTTTACATGCAGTTCTCCTCCCCATCGGAGATGCTCGGCAATCACTGGGTGCTGGCGAGTAATCACCGGCCGGGACCCGGTGCCTGACAGCCGCTGCCGCGAGCAGCGGCCCGGGTAGGGGCGCGTGAGCGGTTTGCGCATGCCCCCCTACCTGGAAATGCAAAATCACGTATATATACGTGATTTTGAATACCCGTTCCACCCTGTAGCAGTATATCTGCTATAGGGTGATTGGGAAGCGGGTAAAAAGTCTTTGATGCCAAAAATGTGCAATTCTGTTCCTGTGTTACACATATAAATGTGCATAAAAATGTGTAAAAAAATGCATAAACACACATGAAAAAAACAATTAAAATATATACTATGCTATGCTCACACTTAGTGGGAACAAGGCCTTAGGCTTGGAGCCTAAAAGAGTCGCTAACGATTAGTTGCCTCTATTGAAACACATGGGCAATTTTAGTTGACCAATGGGCAGTAAGGTCTGTGCACAATTTGGCACGGTACCACTTTTTTTATTTTTTATTTATTTAATTTATTCACTCCCACGTTTTGTCACTTTTTCTTCCTTTTGTGTGTGTTTTTCACAGGATGGAGGGTGTGGGTCCTCGGGCCTTCCCTGAAGTCTAGGGGGAGGATGTGTGGCCTTTTGGTTCCTTCCTCCCCTGATCCCTAGGGGGTTTTCTCTTCGGGAGAGCCCCCTGACCAAGTACTGGGTGTCTGGCTTCGGCTGGACACAAGGAACGGTGGTCCACCAGGCCTTTTGGCCAGGAGGACCAAATGGGAACCTTGTCCCTGTCAGGAGCTTTGTGCCCCGGGGGATCAGGGTAGTGGTCCAGCCCCTTTAGGAGTAGGACAAAAGCACACCCTTAAGTGCACTTTTTCGTGTGGTGTTCGCACTTGCACTTTTTTTGTGATCACTTACGGGTTTTTCGTTTTAGTTTGCACGTTTGCGGACTTAAAAATAAAAAAAATAATGGGCAGTACATTAACACCATGCTCCAATTCAGTCCCACCATGAGGAATTGCAGCTCTTCTTTTTAGCTCGTTGATTTTAATAGGATGCTGTGATTATTTGGTGTTTTTTTTTCTATATAATTAGGTTATTTAATGCAAATGCATTTTTTTTTACTGGTCTGCGATGATCTATTTGGGGGGCATTGCAGAGCACAAAGACAACAATTTCAGACTCAACATTTCCCTAGCGAAAACTCTCTATAAAAATACTTTTTCAGACAGAGACCTTGCACAAGCAGGTTTAGGCCACAATCTTCTTTTAAAAATATAACCTGTTATAAATACAAATAACAGCAAGATGACAATAAAATGTGTGGCGCTATAAACTGCACTGTTTCCTTTTCACTTTTATTTGCTTAAAATGTATGCACAAACTTTTTTTTTTTTTTTAGTTTTGGAAAGCATAAGCAATAGTTAAGGCCCATGTTTTTGCCCATGTGCCATCTGACAGATTTTCCTTCACTTACTGTCACAAAGACACTGCAGGAAGTAAGAAGAGATCTCAACAAACTGAGGGGACAATCCCTCTTGGACAGTTGTCCTCAGAACAGGTCTCCCTATGGAAAAGTTCACCTCACATTCTGTTCTTGAGACTAATCAAAAATTTAAATGATTTTCTATTTCCCATCGCTTTCTGCACCAGGGACCATGGTCACCAGTGTTAATCATTTGGGTAAATTTTCCCAGCAGGTAGGAGGGAGCCATGTGCATTCATATTTAGAGGACCTGTGAGGTGACTGAAGGCATTGGAGCTGTTCATCCAATGGGGAGAATTGTAGACTAAATTCAGATCAATTTCTATGCATACATGATTGTTAATCACCTCTTAGAAAAGCTATAAGTCTTCAAGTGTAGCTATGACAATGTTGCTGTTCAAAGGTGATTACGTTGTTCTTCTATAGATATAATGGAGAACTTAAATGATGAGGCAGGTACCAAAAGACAACAAGTGTTTTACTGGCTGGATCATCAAATCAAAATAATAAAAAAAAATAAAATAAAAGCTAAACTACTATTTTTTCCTCAGGTGCATTTCAGGAACATCTAGAGAAGTTAGAATGTATTGTGGTTGAAATAATTTCTATGTCTGGTGTAGCTTGAAATATCTGGCCAGGGAGCCATGGAGGAGGGGATCCCCTTTTAATTTATGGGGAGGCCCTTACCCTCTGGAACAGTGGCCTCCAAACTGCAGTTATGCCTTTATCCGGCCCGTGGGGCACTGTTCCTACCACTGATATGTGGCTCTGTTACTCCTACTGATATGAGACACTATTCCTCCCATTGATATAAGACACTATTCCTTGCACTGACACCAATGGGGAGGCATGGTTTCTCCCACTGATACCAATGATGGGGCACTGTTCCTTCCACCGATACCAGTGATGGGGCAGTATTCTTCCCACGATACCAATAATGGGGCATTATTCTTCCTTCTACTTACCACCAAGTCTGAGACGTTGTCTACTCCAACTAATGCTAGGGCATTTTCTACTCTCACTGGCCCCAGTCTGACCCTCCTAAAGTCTGGAGACCCCTGCTTTAGAATATTGTCCTACATTCCACAAGTCTGGGCTTTCAGGCATTAGATCACCCTTGTTGGGTGTCCCCTCTCCCTGGCTCTCTATCCCAGGGAATTTAGCCTGTTGCTTGCTACTGTGACATGATGTACCTACTATATGTACTTAATGATTTCTTTAAAAGAGAGACACTTCTCCTAAAGCCTTTAGTTTTTTTGTATGTTGAAAAATGTAAGAAAAAAAAACATTTATGCAAAAAAAAAAAGCTATTACGGCCGGCCACTACATCTAGGGAACTGTAAGCTGTAATACATTACATTTTTGTTTTTGGGTTTAGATATGCTTTCAATTATGCATCAAGAAAATGCTCCCCATTATTCTAGATTTAACCAGCACTGAGGCTGGAAGCAAGACCAATCATCATACAAAGTACTCTGATAATCCATCAGTTCTCAAAAAGCCACTCATAATCAATTTTTGTCAATGTTTTACTGAAGTTGCTTGTAGGTCACCTCCATACCCAACATGTGCCTTGTCAATTATAAAGCATGTTTCATTATAGAACAGAAAAAGTCTAACCTCCTTTTAAGACAGCTAACCACATTTCCTGTAAAGCTGAAGAAGATCTTCATTCATATAAGAAGATGGTACTTGCCTAGTTTTGCTGTGTTGTATCCAAGCATCGGGCTGAACAGTATATGGTTCCCCCTTAAGAGCACACCACACATTTCCTGTACTTCCTCCTCTGTCGCTGACACACCACTGCAGAAACAAATCATCCAAACGTGTTTTACCATCATCGCCCTGCTCTCTCGCCTCTGTCAGATCACCAAAAGTCAGCCCCAAAATGCAGGCGACCCTTTTATATAAGAGATAAGAATGACTCACGCCTGTTACAGCTAGTTTCTGTAAATTCCCACCATTTCCATCTCTTCTCGGAATCAAAAAAGGGGGAAAACAAATATGTGATTAAGAAAGTAAAATAAGTTTAATAATAAAATACCTCTAACAGAAATGGACTTT
This sequence comes from Staurois parvus, assembly GCF_062004578.1. NCBI lineage: Eukaryota > Metazoa > Chordata > Amphibia > Anura > Ranidae > Staurois > Staurois parvus. The sequence goes on from NW_028318784.1 coordinate 439,008, forward strand.
CCTTGTTCATTATATATGTAAAATTAAAAAGTACCTGATCATAATTACTGGCCCAGACTTATAGCAGAACTTCAATCTGCAAAAAAAAGTTTGCCTCTATGCCGCTGCCTCTTTTCTCCCCACAGTAATAATAGTTTTTTTTGGGTGCTTTTGTTTTTGTTTTGGGTTTTTTTCTGACTGCCCCACTCCTGCTGCCATTCTGGCCTAGGTCAGAATGACATGTCCTGCTCCTGAAGCCCAGGAGGCCATGAAAGCCCGTTCACAGAACAACCAGGGAGCTGGACTGTCTGAAACCAGAAGAAAAAACTGGCTGAGGATGACGAAGATGGCACAGACACGTGAACAGCAGATTTTTGCAGGACAATGCTGTATCTGCTGGGCAGGCGAGTGTGTTTTTTGAATATAACCCATCATAACAGGTAAGTGGGAATTCGGTTGGGGGAGTTAGTGGCAGGATAAATAGTACCTTAACTGGCAAAACAGTATGTGCAAGCTACCTATGCTCTTACTCACAGTTCATAGTTTGTGTGAGTGGTATAAAGATTACATTTAATAAATCAGTGGAGCAGGGAATGATATGAATTGTTTATTAACTTCTTGCCATCGGCTGCACGCATATATGCGGCCTCTCGGCGGGTGGGCCTTAACGCCAAGAGGCTGCATATATGTATACCCACAAAAAACAGAACTGTGTTGAGAGCTTGCACTGTGCATGCTCCCAGCACAACTACCGGTAGTTAGCAGAAGGCTCCTGATCTCTACCTGTGATCAAGAGCTTTCCAATCATGTGACCGCTGTGACAGCTAATCATTGTGGTCACATGATCACAAACCCCACTCCGTCCTGCTTCCCAGCATATAAAACCCCTTAAAGGTCGTGGAGGAGCAAGGAGGTTAATATCACATGGGTGCCCTCTATTCCATTACGGCAGGGCATCCAAGACTTGGATCAGAACTGAAACAGATGTCACATATGTGACAGCCATGTCTTTTCCATTTTTTCCCCAGCCTTGTGATGGAGATGTGTAGCACTCACCACTGAAGGAGTTTGTTTGGGCCCTCCTATACTGTCAAGGGATAAACAATTCCATAGCTGCCTCAGTGCACTTACTGTCCCACCAGTGGTGACCAATTGATTGATTTCAACACCATTGATCTTTTACTGGCAGAGAGTTTTTTTGAACTCTGAGCGAGATAAGGTTAGGGTAGAAGACACCCTTGAGGTCACAGCAGACTCTGGTGCTTAGACAAAACTACATACCCTCAGCTTTCACAAGTAAAAAGTATGAGCTTAGACCTAGACTCTGGTCTTGTTTCATGAGCACATGGTTGTCCTGCCCTCCGTAAGCAGCTAGTGTAGGAGGATGAGACATCCAAAGTACACCCTCCCTCAGGCAGGACCCCAGGTGGGAGAGAGCTTCAAAAGTAAGATAACACCCACATATTTAAGTCCTCTCCCAGCCTGCACCACTGGCAATAAGCCTTCTAGTGGTTGGCCCGGGGGACATAAATATTCATAAGCCAACATTATTGGGTTCATGTGCTCTAATGCCATGGACACTTCCCAGGAGCAGACAAAGGCAAACAATAACACTGGGCTTAGGGGAGACCAAGTGAAAACTAAACCGTTTTAGCTTAGGCTGATTTCAGCCAATCAACAATAATTTTAAACGGTCACTCCTGCTTAGGGAAGGGTGGCTACACATGTAGTTCTTATGAGTGGCCAGGTGTAAAAGGACGTACATTCGCCCACATCCAGTCAGATCAGTAAAAGCAGACTTGAATGCAAGCTTATTGTGCTCAGTCTGAGAAACCTGAATGGACTGATGTACACAGATGCACATCTGCTTGCATCTGAAGGCCTATAGGGATACATTGCAGTCCATTCTTATCTGACTAATCACAGGTCAAAAAATGATTATCGCAAAGCCTGTGTGAAAGAGGCCCTAATGTGAAATGGTCTATGTACTCTGTATGTTATGTAACAATGGTAGAAGCAATATGTAGCCTATACTACACCCTACCAGGGCTGCTGTTAGAAACCACGAGGCCCCTTACATCCAACCTGACATGGCCCCATACAGCCAACCTAACAGGGCCCTCCCCATCCCCACAAAAAAAACCCAGTTTACTATGCTTCAATTATAAATTAATATAGTGAGTGATTGGTACTGGGAGAGGAGAAGAACCCAGCTTTCAGCTGCTGCAGAGAGCCATACAGAGGACTGGTTCCAGTAATTTCCCCGTTCACCCTTCTGCCCACATCTGATTCACCCAGCTGCCTGGGCCCCCCTGCAGGCCTGAGCCCTGTACAGGAGGACTGGTCCTGCAATGACGGTAGTCATCATCTCCCCTACTGTCCACTCCACCAATCTATGCTGCAATGAAGAAAAGTTGATCCCCCAGGAATCTTCACAATCCAACAATTTCTGAAGTTTAGAATACCTGTTCCTCCACTGCAAGCAGTGGTTCCTTCTGTCAGCCCCTATAGGACAAAGTAGTGATGCAGGGGCTTGCAGATCAAACCACATAGCATAGTCGGAGACCAGTTTCTGGAATTGTCGGTTCTTGAAGATTCTTTGCGCTTCTCTTCATGATAGTGGATGACAGCTGTCTGGGCAGCAAGAGAGGTTTGTGTTAATAATTATTTAAGTTATTATTTCAGAGTTTAATGTAAAGTAATGTTTAATGTGATTATCATGTTTTTAAAAGATTGCACTTCCATATTTTTGCTTACTGTTGTAAATTTAGAGAATTCTAGATTAGGCACTAGAGTGAACTCTCTCAGTGTCTTAGTGAAATGAGTCCCTAACTCTCTTTTAACATCTGTTGAGATAAGATGCTAACCACCTAGGGAGTGCATAGATTTTAAATTGGCCAACTGGTAAGGGCAGAAAGTCCGGGAGACTACATTAATCTCTGCACGCTCCCAGCACACGTCCGGTACTCACCTCTCCTCTTTCTATTGGGACTTTTCTCGATCATGTAACCGCCGTGATGGCGAATCATGGTGGTCACATGACCCTAAAACCCCGCCCCGCCTCCTGGCTTCTGCAACCCTTAAAGGGTCGGGAGACGACGGCACCAAGGGGATAAAGCACATATCCACTTTATTGAAAAGCAACTTAAAAACACCATACTGTATGCCAGTGGGGGGGAGGTTCACGTGTATCACGCTAACCTCAGCTCTTAATCAAAACTGGATCAGCACACACGCTGAAGGATTGTGGAGTGTGGGAGTGGTAATCCTACCTGGAGCAGCGCTACCTTCTCTGTCTAAAATTAAGTTGACTTTAATCGTCCAGTCATGTAAAATCCTATTATCTTGAATTGCCCTGCATGTGACTTGGTATTTAGAGTGAACACAGCTTCACTATTCTATCTGAACCTTTACATTAGTAAATCAATCCCTCAACTTGAATTGTGCAATGGAGCAGTAAAAACAACTGTAAAGCAGATAGCAGAGCTGGAGTATGTAATGTGTAAATATGGCTGCACCCATGTAAATATACTCTCACCAGCCACTTTATTAGGTACACTTCAATTGCTTGGTAACATAAATTGCTAATCAGCCAATCACATGGCAGCAACTCAATGCATTTAGGCATCTAGACGTGGTGAAGGTAACTTGCTGAAGTTCAAACTGAGCATTAGAATGGGGAAGAAAGGGGATTAAAGTAACTTTGAACATGGCATGGTTGTTAGTACCAGACAGATTGGGCTGAGTATTTCAAAAACTGCTAATCTTCTGGGATTTTCACGCACAACCATCTCAGGGTTTACAGAGAATGCTCCAAAAAAGAGAAAATATCCAGTGAGCAGCAGTTGTATGCAGGAAAATCAATTGTTGATGTCAGAGATCAGAGGAGAATGGGAAGACTGATTCGAGATGATAGAAAGGCAACAGTAACTCAAAAACCCACTCGTTACAACCAAGGTATGCAGAATGCCTTCTGATTGCACAACACGTCGAACCTTGAAGCAGATGGGCTACAGCAGCAGAAGACCACACCTGGTGCCACTCCTGTCAGCTAAGAACAGGATACGGAGGCTACAATTCACACAGTCCCACCAAAATTGGACAGAAGATTGGAAAAATGTTGCCTGGCCTGATGAGTCTCAATTTTCCTAGAGATGGTTGTGAGTTAAAATCTCAGTAGATCATCAGTTGTTTAAATACTCAGACCAGCCTGTCTGGCACCAACAACCATGCCACATTCAAAGTCACTTAAATCCCCTCTCTTCCCCATTCCCCTCCCAATGCTCGGTTTGAATGTCAGCAAGTCGTCTTCACCATGTCTAGATGCCTTAATGCATTGAGTTGCTGCCTTGTGATTGGCTGATTAGCAATTTGTGTTACCAAGCAATTGAACAGGTATACCTAATAAAGTGGCTGGTGCTAGACTATTTTGCACCCTGGGCAAGACCAGATACTTGCGCCCCCTCAAAAAAAAAGATAAATAAAAACACATTTTAAAAATGGCAGAAAATATTAAATCAACAAAACATGAAACTGCTACATTTCTTTTACTTTGCAAAAATAAGTGCCATAAGATGCCACCAGCATGATTATTAAAGACAAAAACTGTGTCACGGACAGACTGTATCTGTGGCTGGCAGTGGCAGGGTCACAGCTGCAGTGAGTGGAGGATGATGGATCCACACCCTAACAGATCCCCGCCTGCAATTCCCTAGGCAATGGGGGGAGATAAAACTCTGTGACAGCAGACAGCCCAGGCAAAACACACACAGAGAACACCTGAACTGAGCTATCCTACACAGTGACAGATCGGACGCAACACACCACCAACACTGACACAGATCAGCAGGCCCAGCAGGCACTAGAAGAGCAGGCTTTGGGATTGTGATGATGTCATCACTCACTGACACATTGCACATGTGATGAATGACCAGCCGAGTCACACTCACACAGACACAAGACATCAGACATTACCTTCCTCCGCTGATGAATGGGAAGAGAAGGGCTGGAACTCCACAGTGATCAGCAGCCGCCAGCCAGTTTGCAGTAAGGGACTTAGTCTGAGAGGAACATTGGAAGGAGCGGCAGCTCAGCTGCTACAATGGCATCTTCCTCTGTCCTTTCTTTCTTCCCTCTGCCACCCCTCCTCTCAGCTGGAGGGTCATTCATAATGTGGCGGCATCACACAGATAGAGAGTTCCGGTCTGTGCTGTGCCCAGGTGCCCCTAAGTGGCAGTGTGTCCTAAGCAGCTGCCTAGTTTGCCTAATGGAAGCACCATCCCTGTGGCTAGTGAGTGTATAATATGCATAAAAGTCTGTAAATGATTATTGCATGTTGAGTAGATGGTTTACATCAAGCAAAGCTCTGTTTAATAGTTATGTAAAAAAAAAAACATCTAAACTTACTCTACCATTTTCAGACTGAATCAGCATTAACTGACAACAGGAACATTGCAAGAGGTGAGCATAATAATAATCATAATCTGAATAATATTGATAATAATATGTAATGTATCATCATTCTCCTTGTGTTTCTGTAGGTATCCTCAGGGGACAGTTATTCCCAGAACTCAATAAATAAAATATGAATTGGCTTATATCGAAAAAGGCCTTGAAGAAGATGTAGGAGTTTGCATGATTGTGGTGGAGATGTTAGAATATAACCTTCAATGTAAACACATAAACAATACAAATGCACATAAACCTCCTTTAAGATGTAACAATGATTTTGTGTTTGTTGAAATTTCATCAAAATTACCCATTAATGTCATCCAGCATTGCTATGCAAAATCAGCATGTAAAAAAAGTATTTTGTCTATGTGTTACATGGCTTTGTTTATAAAAAAAAATCCTTATCAGACCATGACACTATGTGAAACAAAGTCATGTGATCACTATAACAGCTCTGAAAACAGCATAAAGACATTTCCTGTCCTTATGTACTTTGTAGACAATGTAGTGGGAGCTCTTGCTGTGTGTAGTGGCTTTGTTTATAAACAAAGCCATAGAAGACCCTGTTGCTACGTATATCAGCAAAGCCTTGTGATCGCCTTATCCCCACTGACATAGGTGATAGGTGGATTTTTTTGATAAACAAAGGCCTAGGGTTAGCATTATGGTTAGCATTATTGCTATGGTAAAAGCTGAACTCTAGCCTTTCCTTCTGACCTGAACAGTTGTACAGGTAGTATGTATTAAAATTTGCAGCAAGTCAGATCCTGCCCCATTTCTGCACTGGAGCATAACCCAGCTTCATCTTGCACTTTTCTCCCCATCCTTAATGTCCCTGGTCCACATCTTTAATTTATAGGATTTCAGTTCTTAAAATTATGAAGGTTTAAAATCACATGTGGGTATTACCTATGCCAGTCTACATGAAAATACAGCCTGCCTAGTAATGGCTGCTACTCCAGACTGCCATTCACCCATCAATGTGCATAACTTCCCCCCAAACCAGCCCACTGCTTGCATCAGCGCTAAGAGCTGCCACCTCCACCCACCAGTAATGTTCTTCCAGTACTGCATAAAGAATCGCAGAAAGTCAGTGATGATGTAGTCTACAGTAATGCATAACATGAAAACAGAAAGGTTTGGATAACATTTCAAATAGGGGGGGAGAGGGAAGGCAAAAAAAGCATATTAAACTTAAAGGTTAACTCCACTTTTGTGAAAAAAAAAATACAGTGAGTAAAAAAATAATACAGCATAGGCAATTGCTACACAAGCCATATTGTAAATGTGACCGACCCAACCGGGACAGAGTCTTACGGAAGGGACTGCAGGCTAGCCTCTTGCCTACTGACTATGCGCCCTGGCGTTTGAGGGCAAGTGTACAATCCAAACGCACCAGTTCCTATGTTAAAAATGGTTGTGTGTATAAATGGGTTCTGGAACCGAACAGAATCATCAAGGGAGAATGTCACCATCACACCGAGGATCACCATTATGGGTCCAAAAGCTTTAATGATCGATCACATAATTACATCAAGGCAATGTTTCGGAGTCTCGCAGGACCCCTTCATCAGGTATGTGACATCACATGCCTGATGAAGGGGTCCTGCGAGACTCCGAAACATTGCCTTGCTGTAACTATGTGATCGTTCATTAAAACGTTTTGGACCCATATTGGTGATCCTGGGTGTGCTGGTGACATTCTCCCTGGCATTTGCGGGGGCTCTATTCTTTGGGAGTTGTGTGCCTGGGGGACCTTTTGGAGTGGTTTTACTTTGGATTCAAGTCCATGTCTCCCCAAAACACATATACTCTGAGAAACTTGAGGACCAGGATACAAATATGGGGTCTCTGTATCCAAACCAGAATTGACTGCTTCAACCCCCCTCCTAGACTAGAGCTAATATAATCAGCTCAAAACAACCTGATGCTGAAGTCTCTTGCTGTAATCTGTTTATTGAGGTATGATGTGTTTACCTTTGTGTCTCTGTTATGTGAGTCACCTATTGTTTCTGTCTGTTGGCTAGTCTTCTTGGAGGTTCCTACATTATTGGTTTTAGTCTTGTGTCAACTTGACTTTGTTACCTAATCAGTGTGGGATGTTTATCTCCATGTGTAATGTTTGTTTTTAATGTTCATGTGGGGACTGTCCCTATTTCGGTAGTGTATAAAAACCTGTATATCTGTTCAATAAAGTTCCAGTGCCCTCTAGTTCTTGGGTGCAATGTCCAGCTATAATACCTTGGCCCCGTGTCCCAGTGGCGAGGAAGAAGTTCTCTGATGGAAGCACCCAGGCAGGATGAGAGGCGGTCTGTCACAGTAATTTAATGTTACCTTTCCTTTTCAAATTGCTGCCACTGTCATTTTCTAAAAACATCTATGCACTATAGCTCCTGGAGGCTTTCTGTAAACTGTTGGTGTACAGAATACCTCCAGAAATGACATTTACTGCTTGTGTGAAGAACTCTGCACTAAGATACAAGTCAGATTTTAAGCATTCTTTGCAACCAAAATTTAATTTTTGGCGAGATACTCCATAACAGTTAATCACACCTAAAGATACTCTGACAGTACAACTTTTCTCATCAGAGCACTCCAAGTGCACCAGTTTATTAAATTTGATTAGTCTCTCCCATTCAGAACCACTATCCAAAAACATAGTGGGACAAAAAGAGCAACAAAAGTAGGAATTTGTAACAAAGTTTGTTAAAATACTTGCAATGTACATAGGTGAATGTTATTTTTAATAAAAAAGCGGAGTTAGTCTTCAATCTTTAATGTTGGAATTAGGGTTGGGTGAGGGTGAGGGTTAACGTTTTGTTAAGTTCCACCAAACTCGGTATCTAATGTCATGTTCCCAGCTAATGAAGAGCCTTTTTCAGAACAAAAGGAGGTTCTGAAAAGTTGAAAGGAGCTTCCCCAATCCTCAGAAAACTTTGAAAGCATGCAGTATACTAAAAAAACCCTGAACTCCCCCTAGTTTCTCCTTCTCTTGAATCCAATGCATTTTTTCTGAATGGTGAAATTAGCTATTAGCCCTAGTTCCTGAACTGTCTAGATCTCCCAAGTTAGACAGATCAACATGCCAGACTAATGAAACATTATAAGTCTAATTATTGTGATTACTTCACTGTATTGTACTTTCTGAGATAAATATGGGAGCTGCCATTTCTGACCCGATTGTGAAAATGCTAGTTGCCTGGCATTCTGCATCCTGAGCACTGCCTGAATCACTGACCTATGACAAGCATACATCAAGCGAATCAGAACCCACGATCTACTCACTTGTTCTAGGTAAGTGGCTCAGAAAGTAGTTGGGGTTTTGAATCGGCACAGCAACCTGATTGCTAGTATCTTTGTTTGGAGAGGTAAGTAATGTGTGGCTACATATTTAAGGCTTACATATTAAGTTATTTTTTCCTTAAATGCTGGTTCGCATATATGAGGACTGGATGCGGTTTGAACCAGACATGGAGCTTCCCCCTGTGCATACTCAGATCACTAAAGGTCTCTGGCAGTCTATAGGTGCCGGTGGAGAAGCGTATGGGGAGTTCATGCATATGCAGACATGCAACGGGTCTCTGCTGGGTCCCCTAGACCTGGCAGAGATTTACTATGTGCCTGTGCATGAGTGGGATATTGTTCCAAGATGGCAATGCAGGTGTAGACTGACAAAGAAGAACTTAGGTCTGGAAGAAGACCAACCCTGGGACCCATGGACTAGTAAGTATATATACTAGTTCATGGAATCCAGGGTTGTTCTTCTTTGTCATTCTGCTCCTGCGTTGCCATCTTGGACTGATATCACTCTCATATATATTGTGACAGGACTACATCTTGTCACGTTGTCAAACAGGGCATATGCAACGAAGAGTTTTCAATGGGGCAGGCTGCAGGGCTCCAGAATGGCTATTCTGAGTGGAGAAAATTATTTTTAGTTTTCTCCAGGATTGGTAATTCTTGAGTCTAGAAGCTTCGAGGAGTCTTGGGAGGTATGAAGTTTGCTAACCTTTCATCCATGTCTTACTGGAGACCAGCAACCTGATGGTGAAGGTGTGCACAGCCTTTTTAATCAAGGTGCTGGCTCTTATTCAGGGCTCCTTCCCCTGGAAAAAAAGCTGCTGGAACAGCATGTGTGTGGAGATAGGCACTAGGAGAATATCTACCTTGCCCTCAAGGAGAGGTGATCGGATGTGACCAGGCTGGGGTCAAACAGTGATACTAAAAGATGGTGTGTAACTAGGCAGCAGCCTGTGCAGTCCAAGCTGGGCAGAGTTGCGATGTTTAGAAGGCTGAAGAATTTGTTTTCTGTTGTGATGATTCCGAAAACCCCTGAAAAGTAAACTGTATGCGTTTTTTTCTAAACTTCACTTTTAAATAAAAGTGGACCAAAAGCCCTAAACATGTACTTCCCTCACTGCCAAATGATTTGCAAAGAAGCACAAAAACCTTGTTAGCTGATCATTTTCAAAAGGTGACAACAATATCTTGGCTGAAATACCGATTAATGTGTCACAGCTGTTCTGGGGGAAGAAATCACAAATACAGCCCCCGCTCTACCAAAACGTAGACACTTGTTTTGGAAGTCACACTTTATTCTCTGCTTTTATAAAGGTTACATATGTAAAGGTTCCTGTTCAGGCTTAGTGACTCAGCCTTATGGAATCACATTAACAGACCGGCCCTGGATACTGGAGATAGCAATGTTCAGGCATGGCATTTAGGTTTTTTTCTATCAAGATGCATACCTCATATAAAGAATTCTGGGAAGTCCACATCTTCGTATTCTTCATCACTGGGATGTCCCCAGGTTTGAAATGCAAACTGGGGAAATCCCCAAACCAGTTTGGTGACAGTCATTGTGCACAAAGCCACCGACACACCAGTGACAAGTATTCTGATTATACACTATTATAAAACAGTCTTTGATGTGGAATGAATCATCCCAAGTGACGTGTCTTGCTGTCACCTTTACATGTTGGACAAATATTGTGGCTTTAGCAGCTCTAGGCAACAGGTAAAACAATCAATGATCTGCTGTAGCTCTCCAGGAAACATTTCAGATATGTTAAAGTCATCCACATTTCTTCTTCTATCGGGCACTTATCAGCATTTGGAAATCACATTATTATTATAACAATTTCAAATAATGAATATAACTTTTGTACTACAACTCATATACATTAACGTGTGAGTGGTACTTGAAAAGTCCCATCCATTACTGTAAATGTAGATTTTCTATGTATTTGTGGATGTGGTACCGAAGGGAGGCCTTGCATGTAATGAATTGATACCTTAAAACATTATTGTGAATTAAATCAGAAATACAAATACTTATCTCCTCTCCAGCAGTCCAACGTGCATGAGGGTCCATCCCCGCCATCTTCTTCTTGGTTGCTTCTGGTTGCCTGTCTTTGGTCGTCTTCATTGGCCGGTGTGGGATGACACAACATCTGCACATTTGCAGGAGTCAGTAGACTTGGTACACAGGGACTGTGCTGGCTATGTAAACTGAGCTGTGAGGCCTTGTTCACACAAGCCTGTTCGAGGGCCTTGTTTGGCCACATGGGGTTGCATAGGTGTTCCGTGCATCCCCATGCAGTGCTTCCCATTCATGTCAGTTGGGAAGCAGCAGCAGCACAGACATAGCGGCTGCTATGATAACTGTGTGGGTGCAGTTTCCTGAATGTAGACAGTGTGTTCAGGGACCCACAGGGATCTCAAATTGGAAGCATCAGCTCTGTTTTTGGTGCCACTGTATCTCAGTTGACATGAATGGGACTGCCTGCATACGGATGCATGGAACACTGTGCATACCCATGCAGGCAAACATGGCCCTTACATAGGCATACACTTAGATATGCTGTGAAGGAGGTCTAAACAGAAAGGTATGTTTATTTTATTGTAGAACAAATTTTTTAGCTGGCTTGCGTAAAAGCTTTCTAATTTTGCCCTAGTTCTGCTTTAAAGCATCCCTGTACTTCGGCCATTTAGAGCAATTTTTATGGATTCCTTAAAGAGACCCTGTCAACAACCTCCTACCTAATATACAGTTGTGCTCAAAAGTTTACACACCCTGGCAGAAATTGTGAAATTTTGGCATTTATATTGAAAATATGACTGATCATGCCAAAAAATGCTCTTTTATTGAAGTATCATGATCATATGAAGCCATTTATTATCAAATAGTTGTTTGCCTCCTTTTAAAATCACAATGATAACAGAAATCACCCATATGGCCATGAGCAAAAGTTTCCATACCCTGGACTGTTTGGCCTTGGTACAGACACACAAGGTGACACACATGGGTTACAATGCCAATTAGAGGTTAATGTCCCACATCTGTGGCTTTTTAAATTACAATTAGTGCCAGTGTATAAATAGTCAATGGGTTTGTTAGCTCTTAGGTGGAAGCACTGACTAGGCTAGATATTGAGCCATGGGGATCAGAAAAGAACTGTCAAAAGTCCTGCGTAACAAGCTAATGGAACTTTATAAAGATGGAAAAGGACATAAAAGGATGTCCTAAGCCTTGAATATGCCAATCAGTACTGTTAAATCACCTATTAAGAAGTGGAAAGTTGGGGAATCTCTTGATACCAAGCCAAGGTCAGGTAGTCTAAGAAAGATAGCAGTCACAACTGACAGAAGAATTTTCCGGGACTCAAAGAAAAACCCACAGGCAACCTCAAAAGATATACAGGCTGCTCTGGAAAAAGATGGTGTGGTTGTTTTTAAGGAGTACAATACTGTGATACTTGAACAAAAATGAGCTGTTTGGTCGAGGTGCCAGAAAGAAGCTTTTACTGCACCAATGCCACAAAAAGCCCAGTTACAATATGCCTGACAACACCTTGACATGCCTAACCAGGCCTTCTTGTGTCATTGATGCAGTAAAGGCTTCTTTCTGGCACCTCGACCATGCAGCTCATTTTTGTTCAAGTGTCATCTTATTGTGCTCCTTCAAAACAACCACACTGTCTTTTTCCAGAGCAGCCTGTATTTCATATGAAGTTGCCTATGGGTTTTTCTTTGAATCCAGGACAATTCTTCTGTCAGTTATGGCTGCAATCTTTCTTGCTCTACCTGACCTTTGCTTGGTATCAAGAGATCCCCGAACTTTCCACTTCCCTAATAAGTGATTTAACAGTACTGATTGGCATATTCAAGGCTTAGGACATCTTTTATGTTCCATTACCTTGTTAAGCAGGACTTTTGACAGTTCTTTTCTGATCCCCATGGCTCAATATCTAGCCTAGTCAGTGCTTCCATGTAAGAGCTAACAAACTCATTGACTATTATACACAGACACTAATTGCAATTTAAAAAGTCACAGATGTGGGACATTAACCTCTAAATGGCATTTTAACCCGTGTGTGTCACCTTGTGTGTCTGTACCAAGGCCAAACATTCCAGGGGAGGGAAACCTTTGATCATGGCCATTTGGGTGATTTCTGTTATCATTATGATTTAAAAAGGAGCCAAACAACTATTTGATAATAAATGGCTTCATATGATCATCATCCTTTAATAAAAGAGTATTTTTTGGCATGATCAGTCATACTGTCAATATCAATGCCAAAATTTCATAATTTCTGCCAGGGTATGTAAACTTTTGAGCACAACTGTAATTGCTGGTAAAACCACAAGTATTTTAAAAGCAAACTTGCAGCATTTTCTCCCTCCATTAATCATTTTTATTCACTTACAATGTGCCTTTGAACTTGCTAGAAAATTTGATTAGTCCAGGATGAGTCTATTCCCTAGCACAGCTCCCTTCTTATATGTATAGCCCTCTATTCTTCTGAGAGTGTCTAATTACTTGCTGTGATGACCAAGCTCCGTTTCTCCCCCTTCATCTCTCTACATAACCTTTTATGTAGCTGCTGGATAAGAAGCAAATGGTAATACTAGAGAGGGTCACTTGAGTGACAGCTCTGAGTCTGCTGGGGCTGCTGACATCACATCCAAGACAGAACTGCCAAGCTGCAGTCTAAGGGCTTTTGGATGGCTACAAAGGGGAGGCTTCTGCAAGTAAATATCATGTATAATATATATTATTATTATTATTATAATACAGGATTTATATAGCACCAACAGTTTGCGCAGCGCTTTACAATATAAGGGAGACAGTACAATTACAGTACATTTCAGTACAGAAGCAGTATGAGGGCCCTGCTCGTGGAGCTTACAATCTAAAGGAAGGGGGAGGTGATACAAAAGGTGATAGCTGAGGGGGATGATCTGGTGGAGGTGATTCAAGTACAGTTCTTAGGTGGAGGTGGGGTAGGCTTCCCTGAATAAAGATCGCCTAAAGGCAGGCAGGGTGGGGGCTGACATATACTGTATGTATGTACACTTTTCCTCCATTCAACCCCCAGAAGCAAAGTGACTCATTCCCCTTCTATCTTATAGTAGCAAGGACACATTAAAGTCCCAACCAGGTCTTATCTTACCCACAATGTCCTAGGCGCTGCCTGCCACCCAGCTTCCATAGGTAGTTCCTCAGTGAGGTAGATAAGGATCCTTATCCAGACCAAGACTTCAGGACAGTGCCCTCCAGCAAAAATCCTTTTAGCAATCTTCTCCAGGCCCTCAGCCCAGCACCTATTAAGGCCTAAGCTGCAATTCTTCAGCACACTCCAGCTGCCTCTCAAAGGCAGCAGCCCCCAGAAAATTGGAACCCTCCTTGCACAGGAAAGAACACTCAGGAAAGGCCTCCCAAACAGTTATCCCTCCCCAGTCACCTTCTGGATATCTCCTACCAGGGATTGGAGGGGGCATGTTAAATATTCATACTGGATATTTGACTCTCCCTTCCATATATTCTGGAAACTTCTCCCAGAAGCAGGTGGGAGAAATCAAATACCCACCTAGGAAGCCCTGAGCAGACAGGAATAATAGATCACTGCTTCACTGACTGCAATGCACCCAAAAATGAAATAATAGCTAAATCCTAGAGGAAAATGCTACAATTACTGTATATACAGTGATTTGATTATTTGTCTTTACCATTTATACCTAAAAACCAAACAAGGAATAACATTCAAATTTTGTTAGTTCCTTGGATGTTCACACTCATTCTGGGTATTTAAGTATATTCCACATGATTCTGTGCTCTGTAACCTTCCACTCCTGGTACAATAGACTCGGAGAGGACACAGTTCTTGAAACCAGGGAACAAATATCTGCATTTTTGCAGGATCAGATTCAACATCATTTAGAAAAAGAGCAGAGTGGTAACTACAACAATAAGTTGCAACCAATTCACAAAAAGAACATTGGTGAACTGGAGAAAGTACAGAGAAGGGCAACCAAACTGATAAGAGGCATGGAGGAGATCAGCTATGAGGAAAGATTAGAGGAACTGAATTTATTCTCTCTTGAGAAGAGGAGATTAAGGGGGGATATGAGCAACATGTAAAAATACATCAGTGGTTCATATAGTGAACTCGGTGTAGAGCTATTCACCCTGAGGTCATCACAGAGGACAAGGGGGCACTCTTTATGTCTGGAGGAAAAGAAATTTAAAATTCAAACATGGAAGGGTTTCTTTACAGTAAGAGCTGTGAAAATGTGGAAAAGACTCCCTCAAGCGTTGGTGCTGGCCAGCCCAGTGGATTGCTTTAATAAAGGCCTGGATTCTTTCTTGGATACACAGAATATAACTGGATTCTAACATTTATAGGTAAAGTTCATCCAGGTAATAACTGATTGCCTCCTGGGGGGATCAGGAAGGTTTTTTTTCCCCTGCAGGAGCAAATTGGAAAATGCTTTGCTCTGTTTTTTTTCCCCTCTGGATCAGTTGTTGGTGTAGGATTATAACTTTTTTTTATTGGTTGAACTGAATAGACTTTTGTCTTTTTTCAGCCAGACTAACTATGTAACAATATAGCTAACATAGCAACCGGCCACAAAATAAATATTGGAGTGTGACTCAGAGCCATTTAGCTGGAAGCCTATGTCCCTTGAGACAGTAAAAATTTAAAAAAGGTTTTGTTACATTTAAAGTAAATGTAAACTCTGAGATCCTGTTCACTGTGTTGTGCTGTGTTAGCGTACATGCATTCATCATGTCCCCACCCCCCCCTCCACCACAACCCAGGTAGTGTGCGTTAAAGCAGCCAATGTATTTGAATAGGCTGACTAATGCAGGGAATAAAGGTGTATGCAGAATTTTCAACAGCACAATGCAACACAGTACACAGCCACACACTTCAGTGGATTATAGTGTGCTGTGCTGAACTGCAACAGAAGTGCACTGAGAAGGGGCGACAAATGGTTTGAAAACCAATGACACCTGAACATGCATGGTGCGATTTGTCATTTTTACACAGTGCTTTGGGAATGCCGTGATTCTGCTCCCAATACGAAACGTCCAGATGTGAACATAACCTTAAGTTTCAAGGCTAATAGGCAAGGGATAGTCAAACAAAGAGCAATTGAAGCTGTTCTTGAGGACATGCTCAAATGCTAAAAACAAAAACAGTTCTTATAATAATGCTTTTAAAGCCTAGGTTTAGTCAAAAAATATTTTTAAAAATCAGCACAAGGGACATTACTTACAGTCAATATGATGTGTCCCTTGTGCTGCTGGCTGCAGGTTTAGTTTAATCATCCATCCTCCGATGCACACTTCTACCCCTCAGCATAATCTTCTGGTGCCATGGGTTTTGATAGAGCCGAGGGGCCTGTCATATGCACTCATCAAGAGAGACCACTATACACACCCTTTCCACCTCTCCCCCATTTATAGAAGCTATACTACAGCTTCCATAAATGAAAAGTGCTATATGAATGGAGGTTCCCGCTGCTGAACTTCTGAAGTGTGGAGTTTAACTGCTTTGGGTATCTGGGCTCAGCTGTACTAAAGTTGATGAAGTTTAGGTAAAAACATGATTTTCTGTACATCTTTAGCTACATTACTTACCTGTAATGAATTATGTCCCAGAATGTGAAGGCTGCTGGGTTCTGTGGTAATCCTCACGGCAGGGCTGCCCTGTCCTCTTCCTGCTGCTGAACTTTTGGTGCTGTGGAGGGTTAACAGCTTCAGCTCTCTGGACTCAGCTGTACTAAAGATGATCCAATGGGAACACACCCTCCTGCCCTCTCCTCCAATGAGAAAAGTCCTTTCACCAATTACACTGCCTGTAACATGATCTGTGAATGGGGTAGAGTCTGGTCAGCCACAGGATTCTCCTCCCTATTCACAGATCATGTTACGGGCAGTGTAATCATGAAATAACTTTCCTTATTGGAGGAGAAGCCTGAAGGGGGCATATCATTGTTGGATAACCATTAGTACAGCTGAGCCTGAAAGCTGTTAACTCACACAGCACCAGAATTTCAGCAGCAGGAAGAGGACAGGGCAGCCCTACAGTGAAAATTTCTATGGAATCTAGCATCCTGCACATTGTGGGGCATACTTCATTACTTGTAAGTAATGTAACTAAAGCTGTAGAGAAAAACATGTTTTTAACTAAACTTCAGCTTTAAGTTCATGCATGCTAAGTAATAAATAAGTGCACCATAGGGATTTATCATCTTTCAAAAAGATCACAGTACGCCCCCTGACAATACCTTCTTAGCTTTCTTCTCCAGAAGACTGAAGCCATTCAGAAACCTGCAACTGTATTAAACTCGCATAGTATTTACAAATTTGCATTTACAAAAAAATAAATTCATGCAGGTGATGTATACACAAAGGGCTCTCAAATCTTTGTCTCTCGAGGCCCATCTGAATGATTTTCACTTAGAAACCCAAACATCTGCTTCTTGTAAAGCCATTTATCAGGGTTACCTTGGAAACAAAGAAAAAAATGAGTATCATACCTAGTTTATGTTTCACAGCTTTTCTGTTGTGCAATTAAATTTATTGCAGAAATACCAACAACAATTGCCATGGAAACAAACAATGGATGCCGCTGACAATCCATGGTGACGACTTTCTTTTAGCATCTTGCCCTAGTGATATGACCCAGTTACAGCTATAAAGAGACAAATGTGAAGAGCCTATTTACTTTTATTTACCAGTATAAGATATCAAATATGTTAATAAAATGTTGTGTCCTTTATGTAGCGCTTACCCCCAAAGGAACTGTTGATGTATGGGTCCCCTGAGTCAAGATGTCAAGGACCCTTCCAGCAATGCCTCATTTATTTGGGCTATACACCCAATGAGGCACCAACAACAGCAACAGCAATAAACAGTAACAAAATAAAACAATGTGAGGACCAAGTAATGGTGGGCTCACTCCCCTCCAGATATTCAAATCCTAAATCTAAGGGGGGTCCTAATGAAAGGCAATAGCTCCTAGAGGCTGGGAGCTGCATTGGAGTGCTCAGGTAAATGTAGTATACTGTAAGTCCCCAAACAAAGTCTCAAGTTAAGGTGGCTCTGTTCTTTTAAGAGGAGGGTAATGAGGTTGGGACCAGTGGCCTCTCAGTACTATACAGTCTGTTGTACCTGTTCCTGTTCCCTGGTGTCTATAATCTGTGGCTTTGGCAGCAACTCTGGATGCTGTAATGAGGTCTCTTACATAGTAGTGGCCTCTGAGTGAATGCAACACACAGTTCCACTCTGAAACAGCGGAGAACACTGGCGTCTCAGATTCAACAACACTCAAAAGGTCTTCTCTCAGTCTTCATGTGAGACTGCCCCAAACCCTGGCTTCTTCTTCCTTTTTCCTGCTCCCTGCAGCTTACTGTCCTCCTGGGAGTTGTACTTCCATACAGTTCTCCACATAATAGAAACTGTCTCCTAGGGACTACATCTCCCACAGTTCAAAATGGCTTTCAGCTGTCTATCACAATTTCCTGGGCATACTATTTCCTTTCTCAGTCTGCCTGCCACCAATTACAGTGTCCTCTGTATCTTGAGCAGTGGGCAAGGCTCTTCTGTGGCTGCAATTGTAGCCCTGTCACAGTGCCTCTTTCCCCCATCAAAGCTGCTCCACACACTTCA
Organism: Staurois parvus; assembly: GCF_062004578.1. Classification (NCBI taxonomy): domain Eukaryota; kingdom Metazoa; phylum Chordata; class Amphibia; order Anura; family Ranidae; genus Staurois; species Staurois parvus. The sequence continues at coordinate 457,402 of NW_028318784.1, forward strand.
CTAGCAGCCAGGGAGAGGGGAATGACAGCTACAATGTGAGGGCAATGGTGACAGCCCGGTCTGTACAGCTGTGGTCCAGGAGCTGCCATGGACCGGGGCAACATTACCAATCTTTAATGCACAAGTCTAAATTTAAGTACGGGATTCTTGTATAACACCCTCTGGTGTACATACTGGAGTTTTCAGTGTACTTAGAGGCTTGTTAGAAGCCTGGGTGTAAGTCAGTGAGTTTACTTTAGGTCTGTACAAGTCAGGCCTCTGTTGCCTCGCTGTAATGTACCTGGTGGTGGAGCCTGATGTGGAGAGAGGGCGTCCTCTTACCACTCACATTCGGGACCCCTGATAGGGTAGACAGGAAGTAACAAGCTGGGAGGGGCACAAGTGCCTGACGGGTCTGCGGTGACAGCTGGCAGGTGAAGACCAGGATGCAGGTAGCAGGATGCAGGTGAGCAGGTGTAGCTGAGATGCGGATGACCATGTCATCTGGTAGCGAAGGATAGTCACAGGCAGTGTAGACTAGTCAGGCAGGCCGGGTCAGGATCGATCGGACAGATCAGGTACAGAGGAGCAGGAAAGCAGATAGTCAAAGGGAGAGCCGGGTCGGTGCAGGTGGAGTTCAATCATTGTCAGACAAGCAAGTGGATCACAGGAGTCAGGAAACAGGAAGTAGTAGACCAGAAGGCACCATTCTGTTTGTAGCAGGGGTTTAAATAGCACGCCTGTGCACGTCTGCACGTGTGCGCAGCTGCGACATTCTTCTTCCCTGACACTCACCCTGGTTCTTGAAGCTTGGAGAAGTTTCTAGAAGCTAGTTGGTGAGAGCCAGAAGGTGCTGATCTGCATATTTATGGGAATCTGGCCAGCCCCCAGACAGAAGGCCTGGCAAGGTGACCTGATCGACCCATAAATGTGAGAGAGCCTGGCCAGCAGGGGAGTCGGTGGAAAATGGTGTGCTAAATGTGCTGCTATGTATCCTGGGAGGGGACCACGGAGAACGGGGGATGGGGGTTTTGTCTCCAGGCTAGAAGTTGAAAGAAGGGGAGAAGGAAGCTTGTAAGCCAGGAAAGAAACTAGCTCAATGAAAGGCTTGAAAGCAGTTTACCCAAATCTGCAGGGCACAAGGGTATTGTGAGTACCTCTACACCCCCAGGGCCTACAGTAAAAAGGGCTGCTAGGTGCTATATCCAATTAGTTCTCCCTGGGACAGTCTGTTTTAGAATCTCTTGCTCTGGGATACTCTTTTAACCACCTCCTGTCCAGCCGTTGTATATAAATGGTGGCAGTGCTCCCTGGTAGCGCGCAGCACCACGATCCAGGGCCTGCTGTGTCCTCCAGACACAGTGGAACACCGATTGTCATACGGGACCTCTGTGCAAGGTCCCAATCATGTGATCACTGATTGACCAATCAGTGATCACATGCAGAGTAGTAAGCAAGATGTCACTTTTGACATCATTGCTTACTACGTGTGAAATCTGTGAATGAACACAGAGGTCACATGGTACAAGGCTATTCACAACAGCCTTGTACCATGTGACAAGCTGTGACCAATCACAGCTTTCACAGTATTTCTCAATGGCTGCAAGAATGCAGCCAGAGAGAAGGAGAAATGACAGCTTTTACAGCCTTTATGGGTGTTAAAGCAATCAGTATAAAAAAAAAAATCTTCATCACCCCCCACAAGTAGTACAGTGTCACTATGGTGACACTGTACTGCTAGGGTGACAGTATGTTAAAAAAAAACCCCATAAATAATTATATAAAAAAATTATAAAAAATTAAAAAAATTATAATTTTTGGTTATAAACTAATTTGGGTTATTTTTTTTTACTAAAAAGATAACTGAATACATTTTGGCCAAGATTTATGATGAAATATTATTTATTTGAAAATTTTTATAAGAAAAACACTTTTTTTCAAAATTTTTGGACTTTTTCATTTATATAGCAAAAAAAATAAAAATCCCAGTGCTGAATAAATACCACCAAAATAAAGCTTTATCTGTCTAAAAAAATGCAAAAAAATGTATATGGGTACAGTGTTGCATGACCGCGCAATTGTCATTCAAAGTGTGATAGCTTTGAAAGCTAAAAATTGGCCTGGACAGGAAGGGGGTAAAAGTGTCCGGACTTGAAGTGGTTAAAGACAGCCAGGTGGATGAGCAGTTTCTAGCTGGGGTCTGAAGAAGTTCATATTGTAGGTGTCCAAGTGCTCCTTACAGAGACTATGTTACTGATCCGTCAAGAGACTCATACAACTCCAGAGGGAGTAGAAAGTCCAGGATCCATCATTTTTGTACAGAATTTAGGAAGTTTGTCCTCAGAGTAATTGTTTCAAGTCAAGTTGGGCATCCCATATACCCCTAGACCCTATCTTGTTGTTTCCCCCAAATAAGACAACAAAAAAGCCCCTGGACTGGTTACTGACTCTGAATGGAAATTGGAAAATCTGTCTCTCTTATCCCTCTCTACTCTATCCAAAAGTTCAAAAATGTTTTGCCTTTAGTTATACTTTAAAGGAAAACTATGTCCCCCACTAAATATTCAGATTCTGTGGTGCCTAGCCACAAGCAGAATGAAATGACCCAGCTGTAGCATCTGGAATCAACTTTGCTGAAGCCAACTGTTTTAAACCATGCAAATATGTTTTTGAACTCCATTTTGAGTCCAATGCCTTTCATCTTCATCACTACTTCAGCCCTGATGAAGGGTATGTCTTCTTGTTTATTCATATAAACGTACAGTATGTGAATGTAAACCCTAAAGCTGACCTACTTTGAATGTCTGTAGACTGAACAAAAAAAGTAACAGATTCCTCTATCTATGCCATACATTGCAAATGAATAAATCTCCCTCTGCAGCTATTTGGACTGCTGACTCCACCAGCTGTCAAAATACCTGTAAGAGCGGCTGCATCTGATTGGATTTAACTGCTGTTCATCCAAATTTTTCCCAGCAGGCTCCTTTAACTAAAGTCAATAGAACAGGTTAATTTTTTCAAATGGCGCAGGGCTGGCATCACCACCCACTGAGTGAAAGTTATTATTTATTACAGGTACTTATACAGGTGAAACTCGAAAAATTAGAATATCGTGCAAAAGTTAATTTATTTCACTATCTAACTAACTATCTTGCTTTGCATGTAATGAGTCTCATATATTAGTTTCACCTTTTAAGTTGCATTACTGAAATAAATGAACTTTTGCACAATATTCTAATTTTTCAACTTTCACCTGTATAGCGCTGTCACTTTATGTAGCACTTTACATATATATTGTACATTCACATCAGTCCCTAACCCTCAAGGGGTGTACAATCTAAGGTTCCTAACTTACATTCATACATACACATACAAGGGCCAATTTAGACAGGAGCCAATTAACCTACCAGTATGTTTGTGGAGTGTGGGAGGAAACCAGGGTACCCAGAGGAAACCCACACAGGCTCAGGGAGAACATGCAAACTCCAGGTAGGTGGTGCCATGGCTGGGATTCGAATCAACAACCCCAGTACTGCCAGATGGAAAGGTTAACCGTTTAGCCACTGTATAAGGTGTAAGCGGAGGATGGTGGAAGACGTTGGTGGTTTAAAGTAGTACTGAAGCCAAAACTTTTTTTTTGTCATTTTTGGATAGAGTAAAGGAGGGTTATAATCCCAGGTCAGTTTTTTGCCCTATGTATTCTATTGGGGAAATTTCCTTTAACTTCCTGTCCTATAGCTACAACAGGAAGCAAGAGGAAATCCCTCCAAACTGAGGGAATCCATGGCTGTCAGCAGCTTCTCCAGAACTAGTGTCCCTATTGGAAGATTTCTTGTTCTGGTGACCAGAATTTGGAATTTTCTTTCACTTTCGGTCATAACAGTAAACAGGACAAATAGAGAGGGTGAAGCTCCTTAACAGGGGCACATACACCAATAAAAACCTTCCAGGTGTTCTAATCCCTCTCCTCTCTATCCAACACTAGAATAAAAAGTTTTTCCTTTAGTCAAACTCTCAGTCTAAGCCTGCCCTGTTCTGCATTTTCCTTTTAGTCTCTTGTCCTTGTCTGAATCTTTTCTTTATCCTCCAGAAATAACCTATTCCAGTAATCTCTGTAGATAACCTAAGGTCTCCTTTCCTCCCCGTTTCCATTTCAGCCTCCTGCTTCTCTCAGGCGGCTATTTTACATCTGCATCCCAGTCATGTCTATCCAGCTAGTGTTTCTTCAAGTTATGTTTATTTCTGTTTGTCTTTAGCCTAGCAATCCTATTTCTTCTGGTAACCATAGACATGAGATGACCCACATGATCTGCTTGCATTTACATGGATTGTGCTACAGTGTTATGCACATGGGTGCCTACAAATATTGCTCATTAATAGTTTTCAAGGGTAGCAATATTATTTTTCTCCGTGACCTAGCCACAGAAGAGATCAGTGAACGTATGTTCCTTGACCTGTAACAGTAGCACCCTGCCACTCGACTGGAATATGCATGTTTATGAAGCATTGTGCAGACATTTACCCCTAAGGGCAATTCAAATGTACCCACATGTCCAGTCTTCCTCCTAAAGCCCTACCCAATGCTTTGCTGGCTCTTATGATTGCATTTTGCCTAACAAAATCCCTCCGTATAAAACTAACCCACCCTGTAACCTCAACCCTTAGGCTCCATTCACACTTGTGCGACTCCAAAGTCATGCAATTTCCATTGCAACGTTACATTGTAAATTTTGATGGGTGCAACTCGGATGCGATTTTGGCTGTTGACTTTGGCTTTGGCTGTTGCACAACTGTCGTATTGATAACAAAGAGATGTGTTTTTCATGCGACTTTTGAGAGTTTACATTGCAGTCTCAAGTCGCATCAGAGTAGTGCAGGAACCTTTTTAAAGTCACTGCGACTTTAAGATGCATAGATTTGAACATATGTGAAAAAAGTGCAGTGCTATAAATGCATGAAACATAAAATAGCTCAAATAATGCAAAATGAATAAAGTGCAAATGTGCGTATAATTGTGCAACTGGGTGAATCAATAAATGTCCGTGATGACAATATATATCACATAGTGAGCAGTAAACGGCAAAAGTCCTCAAATTATAGCAATATATCCAAGTGAAGAAGTGCAAACGTGCAAATGTGTGCTGCCCAGCCGGATTGGTCGGAGTGTTGTCTGGAAATGTAAAATGCCCATGGATGATAGCTATCTGACTCGGTGGTGATGACTTCCAGCTGTAGAAAGCAGCAGGCTTGCACATAGCATTGAGACACCATGACAGTGTTCAGACAGGAAAACGTGGAGGACTACTATGAGGTTGGAGAAGAACTTGGAAGCTGATTTCCCCAGGATTAAAGGAGACCTGCCCCACTTGTCTACGGATGGAGCTGCATGATTAAACCTGGAGCTGTCATTATACCACTGCACCCCCAGATGTGAGATTTAAACAGATGTGCTATTTTAGGGTGTGACGTCACGCCGCTCGGGCCACGTGCTAGGCCGGCGGCCATCTTTACTACTGTATCACACTGTGAGTGCTTTTGTTTCTTCTGTATCTACCTTGCTTGGCAATCCTTTTTTATAATTAAAATACTACACTATCAAGCATTTTCTGATTGGGCTCGTTTGATTGCGAGCCCCCCCTTAAGGTGATTTATATTATTGCTCTGCACCTGCCATTGAGTGAAGTCCCCCTGGTAGTTATCCATGATACCTGGCACCTGGAGTGTGATCCCCCTGGTGGATGGCTGAGTGATTCCTGATTCCTGGAAGCTGATGACCCTACGATTGCCTGTCTTTCTGCTGGTTGGCCAGTTGATTAGTGGATGTTCATCTCTCTATACCCAGAGGAACAGGAGTGGTTTAAGTACTCAAATGAGTATAAAATTGGTTAGTGCAATCTACGCTCATTTTACATCACTGGAGTCACGGTTTTCACCTCTGTATGAAGTTTGGGACTTATATGTTTATTTCTCCACATGCACAATATAACGTCCACAGATGTCTATTGCACTTCAATTTAACCTCAGCGCCCCACACCGCAATTATATCTGCTTATATGTGTCATTTGATTTTTTAGTGCTGCATATATATACTGTATATTGGATGCACTATTTTGTTTTGCTGTTTAGTTTACTGCTCGCTATGTAATATATATTGTCATCACAAACATTTATTGATTCACCCAGTTGCACAATTATACACACTTTTGCACTTTATTAATTTCGCATGATTTGAGCTATTTTATGTTTTATGCGTTTATAGCGCTGCACGTTTTTCACATACGTTTATATTGGGACTGTTGCCTATTTCTTGAGTGCCAGCAGCTAGTTTGATAATCATTTACCCGTATATAGTCAGTTATTCATATCTATTCTTTAGCGCTCGCTTACATACTCTTGCATAGATTTGAACAGTTTCCAGTGAAATGCATGGGCAGCGACTTTATGTATCCAAAGTCGAATGACAAGTTGCACAAGTGTGAATGGAGCCTAAAACTAACCCTCTCTGTAACCTCAACTCTTACCACATGAAATTCTTTTAAACTATAACATCACACCATTTGCTTCACACCATAGTATACCAACATCCCCATTGGCATATTTAAGCACATACAGTTCACAGAACATTTTAGGTGGGCACATTATTGTGTACAACAGCCTGTAGGCAGGTGCAGTCCATATTCTCCACTGTAGGTGGCGCTGGATCTCACAGGCAGTGCAGAGAGGAGAGGAAGTGGAGGGAAACAGGGTTTCTCTATGGCCTCCTCGGTCACACAGGACAGTGATCCAGTTGGACGCTCTGGTCCCATGTGACCCAGGCGGCCATATTGGGTCAAGCAGAGTCTATTTTGGATTTTGGCACGCTTTATGTGAGTGGCTAGAGTTCGGGACATGTCTACCAAAAGCTTCGTTTTTGGGTTGGAACAGCCAGGCCATACTTTGCCCCTCATGGCAGATGCTGAGATGCTGTTGGGATCTCTGAGTTTTCCTACCGCTGTTGCTGCACTTCAGTCCTGTGAGTGTTCCAGGTTTGGGTGAGCCTCCCTGCCGGGACTGTTTGTACTGTTGACTTACTTTTACAATACATTGCCTTTTGGAAATCAGGACTCTGTGTACTTGCCCACACCACATTGGACCCAACAAGCTTGTCATTGATTTGTACAGGCTTAGAATCCACTGCTGATTGCAAACACCTTGTCATACCTGCCACAGAAATATGCTGATCTAGACAGTGTACACCCCGGGATGGCTGTGTGAATAAGTTATTTATAATTAGTGTTAGGGTTACAGGGAAGATTAGTGTTATGGTTACAGGGAGGATTAGTGTTAGGGTTACAGAGAAGATTAGTGTTATGGTTACAGGGAGGATTAGTGTTAGGGTTACAAGGAAGATTAGTATTAGGGTTACAAGGAGGATTAGTGTTAGGGTTACAGGGAGGATTAGTATTAGGGTTACAGGGAAGATTAGTGTTAGGGTTACAGGGAGGATTAGTGTTAGGGTTACAGTGAAGATTAGGGTTAGGGTTACAGGGAAAATTAGTGTTAGGGTTACAAGGAAGATTAGTTTTAGGGTTACAGGGAGGATTAATGGTAGGGTTACAAGGAGGATTAGTGTTAGGGTTACAGAGAGGATTAGTGTTAGGTTTATAAGTGGGGTCAGTGTTAGTGTTGAAGTTACAGGGAGGATTATTAGGTTTCTACGTATGGTTAGTGTTATATTTATATGGAGGATTAGTATAGGATTATATAGAGCATCAGGGTTGGTGTCACAAGGAGGATTAGCGTTAGGGTTACAGGGAGAATTCGTGTTAGGTTTATAAGTGGGGTCAGTGTTAGTGTTGAAGTTACAGGGAGGGTTATTAGGTTTCTATGTATGGTTAGTGGTATATTTATATGGAGGATTCGTGTAGGATTATATAGAGGATCAGGGTTGGGGTTACAAGGAGCATTAGTGTTAGAGTTACAGGGAAGATTAGTATTAGGGTTACAGGGAAGATTAGTGTTAGGGTTACAGGGAAGATTAGTGTTAGGGTTACAGGGATAGGTAGGGTTACAGGTATAGGTTTCTACGTATGGTTAGTGTTAGATTTATATGGAGGATTAGTGTAGGATTATATAGAGGATCAGGGTTGGGGTTACAAGGAGGATTAGGGTTGGGGCTGGGGTTACAGAGAAGGTGAGTGTTAGGTGTATAGCGAGGGTTGGTGTTTAGGCTGGTGATACAGGAAATGTAAGAATTAGAGGGAGGTTTAGGTTACTTTCACACTGATCAGTGATAAAAATGTGTATGCATTTTTCAGTGATTTTACAGAGTTCTTACAGTTTTTGCGGTGTGTTTTTTTAAAGGACATGATGCAAAAACCACACCAAAAACGCAATGCATTTTTTATGTATTTTCCCTTGATTCTAAGGGGGGGGGGAGTTTTTAGTGCATTTTTTTTTCCCTCGCCAAACCTGCACCGAAAATGCAGCAAGCAGGATTTTAAAAAATGCACCAGACCCACAATGAATCAGTGTGAAGAGTGCTATAGGAATACATAGTCACACATTTTTCTTCTTTTTTTTTAAGCGCAAAAGCGGAAGAAAAACGGATCAGTGTGAAAGTAGCCTTAGGGTTACGGTTACAGGGAGGGTTAGTATTGGGGTTGTAGTTTCAGAGAAGGTTAGTTATATTATTGAGGTTACATGGAAAGTTAGGTTTATAGGAACAGTTTTTGTTAGGCAAAAAGCCATCACAAGAGCTAGGAAAGCCATCCACATCTGTATTTGTTAAATATGTCCATGGGGATGTTGGTACACTATGATGTGAATCAGATGGTGTAGTTAGTTAGTCGGGCTGAAAAAAGACAAAAGTCCATCCAGTGTAGTGTTATAGTTTATTAGGATTTTGTTTAAAAAAGGACAGTCCCTCAAAATGGAGGATAGGTGGGAACTATGATGTATGGCCAGGCTAACACTACCTTATAAAAGCAAAACCCCTTGGTTGCAGACACATCTCTTGCATCCAGGATCCTCTGTGCCAAAGACGGACCTTCCTGTGCTAAATGTGGCCACAATCTATGGCTTTAAATAAAATAAATAGTGTAGCGCTAATAATGCTAACAATTACGTGTTAAAATGCACAAACTCTATATACATCCCCTACATATAGATATCCAAGGTGATAAATCAATACATAAATAATAACATAGTTGTGTCATACGTGAATTCCCTCACGGGGAATATTTAGTGAAAAAAGTGACAAACACACTCCTATTTGCACATTGTGAAACAATATGTATACTAGTGCACAAAATTAGTGAACAAATAATCAATTCAAAAAGTCCGAAATGATATAATAATAGTAATACGATCATTTGTGATGATCCTCACACTTCACTCTTCATGCAAGAGTATATAATGTGCCGTATACGTGGTACACACGTGCCAATCCTTTACCAGCCAAAATACCCCCTCACCTCCTTCATTAGACCCCACAGGGTCAACATGCTTTGAGGATCAAGTGATCCTATCAGAATGGGTCCCTCTCAGGCTTTCCCCTCACGTCTCCAGCCTCCAACAGACTAACAGCCAGCTCCTCACAGGATCATGATAAGACACAGAGACCCTCCATAGTGCAGCCGGTTTTTATTGCATCAAATTTAAAACGACAATAAGTATTACACTCACATTTGCCCACGAGTTTTCCAGCTTTTTACCACATGCTATGGGTGTACTGCATGGGTGTACTCAACAGGGTGATCCAATATGGCCCCCACGCCGGAAATGACGTCACCGGAAGCTCCTCCCCACGTACTGATGCGTTGCGCCACGCCCACCTCGTGATTTCATCAGGGTCTCAGGAAAACTCGTGGGCAAATGTGAGTGTAATACTTATTGTCGTTTTAAATTTGATGCAATAAAAACCGGTTGCACTATGGAGGGTCTCTGTTTGTGTCTTATCATGATCCTGTGAGGAGCTGGCTGTTAGTCAATTTAATTGTTAGTATTATTAGCGCTACACTATTTATTTTATTTGATCATTCACTTACTTGGGTATAAGTTTGGTGTCGGCAGCTTTTGAAGGATAGGATTCCATTTAAGCGCAGGAGGTTGTTTTTGGAATTTTTTGAATCTATGGCTTTAGAGATCTTTTGTGGCTTGCTTGCAACTTTTCCCGTCATTACATGAGGCCAGTGAGCAGAACAAGGACCTTGGAGCAGACGTTCCAAGATGAGCGATGTCTCACACAACTAGAAATAAACATTATTTTGAAATATGTAATTTTTTATAATGCCTCTTTAAAAGCCTTTAACAAGTTCCAATTTCTTGCATGTTATTTGTATGGAAATAAGTGGAAATGTGACAGCAAACATCGCATTTTTTTTTTCTCTTTCAAGCAAATAGGTTTTTTTTAATCCATTCTTTAGCTGTTCTGCAAGCTTTATTTCCGCAGATAAAATAGATTTATAATGGCGCGGGATGCTCTCCAATATTATTTTAGCACAAGCAACTATTTTACAGTGTTGGTTCAGTGCAAATTTCACGTTCCCAGCACAGCCAAAATGAACAAATATGATAAGGAAGAAGGCAAACAATGCATAGGCTGTCCAAGTGTTTTAGATGGAATCCCACGAGAATGAGCCAGAAGCTGTAACATATTCTGTAGTAGTAGAAAATCACTCATTCCTTTATCAGAGCTTTATTCTTTTCATATGGATACAATGGCCAGCAAATTCACTGAAGTTTTGTCAAGAGATTCTGTTTCTGGAAGGCTAAGGCCGATGTGTGAATATAGAAAAAAACGAAGCCTTTGACTGCATTGTATATCGAACATCCAGTCCTGAGAAAGTTGGATGAAAAAACTTTTTGTCATTAGATTCTGTACACACATAGACCTATTTCCTTCCACTTTTCATCCACTTTTTCCTAAAAAGCACCACCTATGCATTCTCTCATAGTCAAACATGTTTTTCATAGTTTTTGCTACAGAATGGAATGGTTAAAGCAGACCTTAACTCAAAAATGTTTTTTCCATAATTTTTTATTTAGTTACCTTTTTTTTGCCTGGCCCCATCCCTTGCTGCCATTCTCTCCTAGGCTATGTTTTATTCTCCTCCTGCTGTTTCCTGATATACTGCCATTAGATATATCAGGTGGGGCATTAACTTTCATTCATGGTAACAGAATATTGTGCCTTTGGGGGGAATCAAGTTGGGACAGCTGGCTCCCAGTGATGTATACAATAAAGACATCAGCATGGGATGGGAATCTGGAGTAGAAGAGTGGGGCGTGAGAAGAGAATAATGCTGAATCCATTGGGCTTCTTCATAGCTGCATGACCAGTTCCCCTAAGCCACGTCTTTTTGCTGCTCTATGGTTCGCACTGTGACATCATCACATACAATGCAGGACCCGCGGTGAGAATGCAGAGGGCCAGTCCACATCCCAAAGTGTTGGAGAGAAGGGGGACTGCTGACTGCTGGGGGCTGTTATTTATGTTCCCCCTAGACCAAAATGTACATTTGACCACTGCTGTGTGAGGGGAACCAAACTGCAAGGATGGCGTTTTATTTTACTTAGTTTTCAGCTTTTTTTAAATTCATCTTTTCTTCCAAATGGTTCTTCTGCAAAAGAAGAGTAGACGCTGGTAAATTACAATAATAATGGAAGGCAGTGGAAGTGTATTTCCACTTTTGCAGCCAAAAAGAAAGCACTGTTATAATTATAATCAGAGGCATAACTAGAAACTTCAGGGCCCCGGCGCAAGAAACTATTAAGGGCTCCCCTGACCCCCCTTCTTTCCAATCCTGGGGCCCTTCCCTCTGGACCTGGGGTCCTACCCACTGATCCCAGGACCCCTTATTTTGGTACTGAAGCAGGACTCTTTCACATGTTCTGCAGTGGGCCCCTTTCCTGTCATTTTGGGGCCCCTTCATAGTGGTGACAAGCCAGGGTCTGGTAGCAATTACGACCTTTGCAACCCTGGTAGTTCCGCCACTGGTGTCAGTAGGACTTTGAATGGTGTCATTTAATAGAGCAATGGACTTTGTCTGTAGGGAAGTGGATGGGATCAGTAGGGCAGTGGACGGAGGCAATAGTTGTTTTTTATTTTTGTTAATTTATTATTTTGTACCATTTTATTTAATTTTTTTTACAATTTTGTTTTCAATTTTTTTCAAGCAATTTTTTAGGAGCCCGTTGTGGGGGGCTTTAGTGAGATATCAGGGATCTAAACAGACCTCTGATGTTTCACCTTTGAGACAGAAAAAAGAGATTGAGGACACAGCCCTCAATCTCCATCTCTGCAGCCTCAGCAGCACAGAGTGTTGTGTACAGAGCTTCCTGTTCATTCACAAACTGAAGTACAGTAAACACAGTTCACAGTTTACTATGCTTCAGTTATGAATGGACACAGGAGTGATTGGTACTGATCACTCACTTTGTCCATTCAGAAAAGGAAGGGGTCGGTAAATTACATATTTACTGGCTATTTCCCCCATTCTCCATCCTGACACATTACCCACAGCAGCCGGCCGGAGAGGGGAAGGAGGAAGCTGGCAGCGCTGCGGGATGACAAGAGGAGCCAGGGGAGCACACAGAGGCCCAGGGGCAGCAGGAGGCAAGTAACCTGGATAGGAGGGGCATCAGGGGTGGCATATAGAAGAACTGATACCCATTTTCTTCCTGCAGCCGATGAATGGTGGCAGGAGGGAGAGGAAAGGAAACTGGTTTTCAGTGGCTGCAGGAGGAAAATAGAAGTCAACAGTTCCTATATATGCCACCCCATCTGCCCCTACTATCCAGGTGTAGAACCAAATATGACAGCGGAGCCGCCCAGGCCCCCAGTATGGCCAGGTTTCAATTGTGACCCTTGCGGCTCCTATAGTTAGGTTTGTAATATGTCCTCATTCACCTAACATAAATTTAAACATTTCAGCTTACCTTTTCAGGTGCTATTTTCTGGAAACTCCAGCACTGTAAAATCCTACTTAGTTCTCGTTGAAAGGGCTGAGCAGTTTTGTTTGCCATAATTAACTTTGTCTGTACTTTGCTGGCAGATCTTCATTACCAGTTGTAGACTAGATTTGAACACTCTCTGCCCTAACAAAGGGCTAAAGTTTTAGTAGCTGGGCTTCTTGAATTGTGTGTTAATGAGGGGACACTCAACCTATCCTTAGGACAGACTCACTCTAACTTTGCTCAGAAATCCTTGCAGTCAGTGATGAGGCCTTCTCCTGAGAAACATCTAAAAGATAGAAAATATTTTTTCTTTTAATTATTTTTAGATATCCTGTGTGAATGGGAAGATATAACAAACATACAGTGGGGTTTTGACTGCTAAAGTGGTAGTGCACTTTAAATTCTTTGTACAATGACCAATACAAAAAAATTGAGAAAGACAGACCGAAAACAATAAAAACTAGAAAAGCTACAATTTCTGGGGAAATTGTGTGACGTGTTCTTGCCTCCACCAATAGTCTACAACTGGAGTGGGCGGAGTAACTGGGTGGAGTGGGCGGAGTAACTGTTGTGTGGTTGGAGTGGCTGGAGTAACTATGAAAAGGTTGGACTGGGCAGAGTAACTTTATGGAGTGGGCAGAGTAACTGTGTGGAGTGCTTGGAGTGAGTAAAGATAGTAAACATTACACTAACCAATTGATTGATCAAATTTAAAAAGTGCACATGGCAAGCTTGATAGAGTGAGAAATGCATTTCAACTTTTAATTATTTTTATAGCACATTTAATTGCAATGTTGTTGCCCAAAGTGCTTCACAGTTACATTAAAACATACATTTATAAAAACATTAGCAGCATTATCACCTCAAATACTCTCTACTGTAGAAAACTTATTTCCAAACCTTTAACCAGAAGCCGGCAAAACTGTCACAAATTCAAAATTAGATTTCAAATAGAGCAGAGAAGAGCGGTTAAAAACAAACTGCTCTAAATTGCTCACTTCACTGGCGTCTTCAAATGGTCAGAGTTTTAAACTATAAATCCTACAGAGAAGAGCTATATTGTGAGAATCACAAGACCCAGACCTACGTTTTGATGTATAGTATGTCTCTGAAATATTAAACATGAAGGCACAGTCGCAGTTTAGGAATTGCCCTTCAAATTTGATGTGGCTAGAGTGCAGTTTCAATGAATGTCAATGGGCGGCTTGAATTGCAAACAAATGGTCATATTGTGAAAACTATCAGGACTATGGCTTAGCCGTGGACATTTTTAGTTGCAGCAGGGATAGCTGAATGTTATGATATAAGATTTGTGTAGGTGGGCTTGAAAATGAGGGAGTGATGGCAGTTTAGAAATCATGTCCTGATTTTTCAGCTCACACTCTAGCTTTTGTCAGCTTCCACTAGTTTTGAACATTCCGCCATTCATTCCTATGGGACCAATTTCACCACAAAAAAGCAGATATTTTGTGAACCATTCGGCGAAATGTTCCACAAAGTAATAGCACACCAATCGGGAACAATCCACACGTTTCGGTATATTACTATGTAGTGTAAAAACTGTGGGAGGAGTTAGGGTGGTAAATTTGGCTATAATAATAAGAATATATATGTGAGATAACAGTAAGTGGTCTTGCCATGCAAGAACACTTAAAAAGAAACCATTGGTTGCAAGTTGGTTATTATTCAAAATCAGCTATTGTAAAACTTGTTTGGTTCTCTGTTACATAATGTTTTCTTCATATTTGATGGTTTTAGAAACATCCTATCCTGCACCTCTTTCCGTATGTTGTGGAATGTAATTAAATTATAAGTCTAAGCTCTTTGTATACTGTGATACAATAATTTTTTTATCATTATATGATTATTTGTAACGAATGAATAAAAAAGGTCAGTTACATCAAATAAAAACTGATTAGAGCATTAAAAGAAATTAAAACACAATTAAAGATTAGTTTTCCTCCTTTTCTTTCAGTTTAATATTGTTTTTTGTGACACAATAAAAATGTCTGACAAAAACTCTTGAAAAACATTTTAGGACTAATATACCCCATACACAAGAAAATATAATTAAAATTATATTAAAATATAAATAATGAATTTGTTTATTTCCTCTGATCGTCATCGAGTGGCCATAATGAGTTTTTTTTCCTGATTGAGGTATTTCAGGAAAACATCAAATTATGGCCGTTAGATAGAGATGGCAATCATAGGAAATGTATAAGCCTAAGTATGGAAATTGTTTGTTCAATGATGTCATTGCTGCATTTATAAGGTAATAACTGGGTATACAAAGATAATTGGTGCACACAATAGTGGATTTATATCCTTCCTTTGTAGCTACTGAAGTATATATTTAACCCCTTGTCCTCCAGAGGATTTACCCCCTTCCTGACCAGGCCATTTTTTGCGATACGGCGCTGCATTACTTTAACTGACAATAGCGCGGTCATGCAACTCTGTACATAAATAAAAGTTATGTCTTTTTTTTCCCACAAATAGAGCTTTCTTTCGGTGGTATTTGAACATCTCTGCATTTTTAATTTTTTGTGCTATAAACAAAAACAGACTGTCAATTTTGAAAAACAAACAATATTTTTGACTTTTTGCTATAAAACATATCCAATTAAAAAATTAAAAAAATAAAATTTCTTCATAAATTTAGGTGAAAATGTATTCTGATACGTCTTTGCTTAAAAAAATCCCAATATCTGTAAACTAAACTGGAATATTTATTTATTTATTTATTTTTACTAGTAGTGGCGACAATCAGCGACTTATAGCGGGACTGTGGTGGGCATTCTGACACTGGGTGGGAACTGTCTAATGGCCACTGACATCTCCAGTGACACTAATGCAGTGATCAGTGCTAATAAAAAGCACTGACACTGTACTAAAGACACTGGGCAGGAATTGGTTAACATGTGGGGCGATCAAAGGGTTAACTGTGTGTTTGTGTTGTGCTTACACTGTGTGCTGTTTTACTAGGGAGACATGCTGCTTTCTCTCTCTCTGCTGTGCAGAGAGAGAGAGAGAGAGAGAAAGCAGCATGTCCATGCTGACAGGAGAAAGATCTGTGTTGTTTACACACAGATCTCACCTTCTCAGCTTTAGTGGCGATCACCGAGTGCCGGCCAAGCATCGCCGGCCGGGACCCGGTGATTGACATCAGCTGCAACCACTGGCAGCATAGGTAGAGCGGCGTGCGCCCCCAGCCTGTAAATGCAAAATCACATATATTTATGTGATTTTGCACAGAGCTGCAGCCCTGTAGCAGTATATCTGCTATAGAGCGGTAAGTAAGCGGTTAAAGAATAATTCCAGGTATGGATATATTTACAGTCCAGCTTGGATCAATGTAACTATGCACATACCATACCCATTAGATCCCTCTAGAAGCTGGAAATCACAGACACCGCTACTCTAGTGATCTCCACTTGCTTACGGATTCTGTATTGAGCCACTGCCCTGCTGCATTCTGAACAAAGGAGGCAAAAGGGAAGGCAACCCAACTGAGAGCATTCACAGCATGAAACAGTGATGTGTCATTAGAAGTAGGCCTCAGGTGTGCCGACAACATCTGTTTCGAGGGGTAAAATGCAACCTGGCAGGCCTGTACCTAAGTGTGGAGGCTTCCAGATAGGATGGCATGTCCCTGCACTTTCCTTACTCCTCCAGAACCTCTCCCTGACACTATGCACTGTCTCTGCCAGATAAGTAACCTGTCCCTACTCTAGCCACACGTGAAATGTGCGACAAGTCTGGGAGCCTGAGTCTTAAAAAGATTCTGCCTGCCCCAGGATATCCGCCGGAGTCACATGAGGCAGCAGAATCCAATCGGATAGCTGCCCACTGTTACCAGGAAACCATTGAAGAACTAAGTTCCTCTTGACTTCCTCTCCCTCTGCAAAGTCGCTGCAGTTGAGCGCACCTGCAGTGGAGAAAGCAGACTGCACCTACCTACATGCATGTAAGGGTGGATCCATAGGATGCTGCAAGAGAAAGGAGCCACCCTACAACAGGAAGCCTTGGGCAGTGGTCATGGCACCAAGATAAACTGTAACATAGGCAAGGATTAAAAGCTAAATAAACCGCATACTCAGTAAGTGATTACAGCAGCTGCTGAAAGTGCTTAAAAAACTGAGGGTTTCATGTAATTTTAATTACATAAATATAGCATTAGGATTTTTTACAATTAGGTGTATAAAATCAAAAAGAATGCAGTCAAATCCCCATCAAAATTGTGGCCCAATTTATCATCCTAAAGCTGTATGGTTAAAAAAACTACAAAGGCAAAAACCTGATTGGTATAAGACCGACACATCTCCGATGTGGAAAAAATATGGTCCTATTGGATGAATGAGGTCCTCACATGGTTAATTTTAGAATATAGTCAGTATCTTTATAGAAGAACACGGGGGAGCAGATAAAGCATTAGACCCTCCTGCAATATGAGACAGCTGATTGTGAATTCAAGGTTTGCATGGGAATTCTTTCATCCAAACCAACTTGGTCATCTAAAAGTGGCTTCCTCGTAGAATGGAGACACATCTTATCCTCAGGCAAATGGGTAATTGGAAAATGATGTTAGGGAATTATTAGTGGCTATAGGGAAATAGACAAACTTTTATTTAGATTAAATAATGAGCTGTGAGAGAAACAGCCTCAACTTAATAAGATGTTCATTAACGTGGTTTCAAATCTATTCCAATAAAGACCTCAAAAGCAATACAAGTTAGATTAAATTTTTTATGATTAGCATAGTAGGCATGTCTCGATGTATTACATTTAGATTAATTAAACAGGGATAATATTACTGCAGAATCGCAAACTTTTATGGCTTTGTTGTAGCACTGAGCTTTTGACTTCAGTTTTTGATATTTTTATTAGAGGTATATGAATTTTATAAGCAGTAATGCTCTGGATCAGGCTGCACGTTATGAATGCATCATATTCCAGGAATCATATATCAAGGCTATGTTTGGGGATCATGTTGCGCCAGGCAATCCGGAATAATGACATGTCTTTCCTACAGGCTCCAACGTTTTTGTCAATATTTATGTTATGTGACTATTACTGTGGTAATCAAAGCCACAGTGCTTCTAGGTAGTATGTGGCCTGCCTTATATTCAGAAATAGCATTTCTCTGTGCAGTCCACCAGCTTGGAGATTACATAAAAAGAGACACTATTTTCATGTTATTCCATCTGTAGTGTGTAGCCTTTCCTAACCATTTTACCCTTGAAATAATTTTCAGGTCTCGGAGAACTCCTGCTTAAACCAATTCATTGGTGGTCAGTGGGAATAATTCCTCTCACATTGGAGACCAGTGGGAAAAATGCATTCCTAAAGCTGGCCAAAGATGGTCCAAATCCCAGCTGGTTCATTAGGGACCTGCCAAGATTTGAACCATGTATGGGCAAGCTGATCATAACCAAGTCAATTGTTGTATGACTTACAGTGCACCCAGAAAGTATTCACAGAGCTTGACTTTTGCCACATTTTGTTATGTTACAGCCTTATTCCAAAATGGATTAAATTCATTTTTTCCTCAACATTCTACAAACAATACCCCATAATGACAACATGAAAGAAGTTCGTTTTGAAATCTTTACAATATATTCAAAAGAAAAAAACAAAAAAAACCCACATAAGTACATAAGTATTCACAGCCTTTGCTCAATACTTTGTTGAAGCACCTTTAGCACCAATTACAGCCTCAAGTCGTTTTGAGTATGATGCTACAAGCTCGGCACACCTATTTATGGGCAATTTCTCCCATTCTTCTTTGCAGTACCTCTCGAGCTCTATCAAGTTGGATGGGGAGTGTCAGTGCACAGTCATTTTCAGATCTCTCTAGAGATGTTCAATCGGCTTCAAGTCTGGGCTCTGGCTGGGCCACTCCAGGGCATTCACAGAGTTGGCCCATTGACTCCTTTGTTATGTGGGCTGCGTGCTTAGGGTCATTGTCCTGTTGAAAGATGAACCGTCACTCCAGTCTAAGGTCTAGAGCGCTCTGGAACAGGTTTTTATTTATTTATTTATTTATTTATTTATTTATCGAGTTTATATAGCGCCAAAGGGTTTGCTCAGCGCTGTACAATAGAGGGGGGACAATACATGAAACAGTACAGTAACATCAAACAGCACACAAGGGGTAAGAGGGCCCTACTCTTTCGAGCTTACAATCTAGGAGGGACGGGGTAGAGGTACAGGAGGAAACGGCTGTGGGGGATGGAGTGGTAGGAGGAGGGAAGGGCAGCGGCTGTTAGGTGAGGGTGGGGTAGGCTTCCCTGAAGAGGTGGGTTTTCAGGGAGCGCCTGAAGGTGAGGAGGGAAGGTGACAGTCTGATGGATTGGGGTAGTGAGTTCCAGAGGATGGGGGAGGACCTGGAGAAGTCTTGCAGTCGTGCGTGGGAGGAGGAGACCAGGGAGCAAGATAGAAGGAGGTCCTGTGAAGAGCGAAGGGTACGGGTAGGGTGGTACTTGGGAATCAGGTCGATGAGGTAGTTAGGGGCAGTGTTGTGAATGGCTTTATAGGTCAGAGTGAGCAGTTTGAATTTAATGCGTTGGGCAATGGGGAGCCAGTGGAGGGAGAGGCAGAGGGGGGTGGCAGAGGTGGAGCGGCTGGTGAGGTGGATGAGTCTGGCAGCTGAGTTCAGGATGGTCTGAAGCGGGGAGAGTTTGCACTGGGGTAGGCCGATGAGGAGGGAGTTGCAGTAGTCAAGGCGTGAGATAATCAGGGAGTGAACGAGTAGTTTAGTGGTGTCTGGGGTAAGGAAGGAGCGTATTTTGGCGATGTTGCGAAGGTGGAGCCTGCATGTATTTGTGAGTGATTTGACATGAGGTTGGAAGGAAAGGTTTGAGTCCAGAATGACGCCAAGGACCTTGGCTTGCTGGGCGGGATTGATGGTGGTGTTGTTGGTAGTGATGGAAAGGATGGGGGGGGGGCACGGGAAGGGGGAAAGACGAGAAGCTCGGTTTTGGAGAGGTTGAGTTTGAGGAAATGGAGCGACATCCAGTCAGAGATGTCGTTTAGGAGGTGAGTGATGCGGGCGGAGAATGTGGGGGTGAGGTGAGGGGTGGATAGGTAGATTTGAGTATCATCAGCATAGAGGTGGTAGTTGAAGCCGTGGGAGTGTATGAGTTTGCCAAGGGAGGAGGTGTAGATGGAGAAGAGAAGGGGTCCAAGGACAGAGCCCTGGGGGACCCCAACAGAGAGGGGGAGGGAAGAGGAGGTGGCGCCGTTGTAGGAAACGCTGAAGGAGCGTTGGGATAGATAGGACGAGAACCAAGAGAGAGCGGTGTCTCTGATGCCAAGGGAGAGTAGTTTATTAAGGAGGAGGGGGTGGTCGACTGTGTCAAAAGCCGCAGAGAGGTCTAGGAGGAGGAGGACAGAGTAGTCGCCTTTGGCTTTGGCGGTTAGTAGATCGTTGGTGATTTTGAGGAGGGCAGTTTCGGTGGAGTGTAGGGGACGGAAGCCGGACTGTAGTGGGTCAAGGAGGTTGTTGTCAGTTAGGTGGGCGCTTAGGCGATCGTAGACCAAGCGCTCAAGGAGCTTGGACATGAGTGGCAGCAGGGAAATTGGTCTGAGGTTGTTGAGGTCAGTGGGGTCCAGGGAGGGCTTTTTGAGTATGGGGGTGATGTGCGCATGTTTTAGGGGGGAGGGGAAGACGCCAGTAGCGAGGGAGAGATTGAAGATGTGGGTAAGGGAGCGGATGAGGGAAGAGGGGGGTGACCGGAGGAGTTGAGAGGGGATAGGGTCCAGGGGGCAGGTAGTGAGGCGGGCTTCTGAGAAGACTCTGGTGACTTCCTCAGTGGTAGTAGGGCTGAAGGAGTGCAGTGATGGGGGGGTTACGGTAGGCAGGGCCTTGGGTGTGGTGGGGGGCAGTGCCGTTGCAAGGTCAGAGGAGGGGAGAGATGAGAGGGTGATGGAAGGGGAGAGGCTAGATGGGGAGGTAGACTGCAAGTTGACTATGTCCTTGCGGATTGCGTCAATCTTGCTATGGAGATGAGTGGCAATCTCGTGGGCGGTAAGTGAGGTACTGAGTGGAGGAGGGGGGGGAGAGAGCAGGGAGTTGAAGGTGGAGAAGAGTCGGCGAGGGCAGTTTGAGAGGGTGTTGATCAGGTCAACGAAGTAGGCCTGCTTGGCGGCGTGGAGGGAGGAGGTGTAGGTGAGGAAGGCAGATTTGTAGAGGGAGAATGCATGAGGGGACCTGGTTTTGCGCCATAGTCTCTCCAGCGCACGACTGCGACGTTTGAGGCATTTAGTGTGGTCGTTCTGCCATGGTTGGAGCGGTCTGGGTTTGATGTTGCGTGTGGTTAGGGGTGCCAGAGAGTCTAGGGTGGCTGATAGTGAGTCGTTGTACGCGGTGGTGGCTAGGTCAGGACATGACAGTGGAAGGATGCTGTCGTGCAAGCGGTCGGCAGCCGAGTGGAGGGGGGCCGGGTGCAGGTTGCGGAGGTTGCGGCTGGTGATGGTTTGGCGCACTGGGGGGGGGAGTTAGGGGAAGGGGAGATGGAGAACGTGAGGAGGTGGTGGTCGGAGAGAGGGAAGGGGGTGTTAGTGAAGTGGTTAAGGGTACAGAGGTGGGAGAAGACGAGGTCCAGGGTGTTCCCATTGATGTGGGTGGAGGATTGAGTGTGTTGTGTGAGCGCGAAGGAGGTGGTTAGGTGGAGGAGTTGAGAGGTAGCTGGGGTGTGGTCATTGATGGGGATGTTGAAGTCCCCGAGGATGATGGTCGGTAGCTCAGAGGAGAGGAAGAAGGGAAGCCAGGCGGCGAAGTCATCCAGGAAGCGGGCTATGGATCCGGGGGGCCTGTAGATCACTGCGATCCTTAAGGGGGTGGGTGAGAAGAGCCGGATGCAGTGAGCCTCGAAGGAGGAGAAGGTTAGGGAGGGGGGGTTAGGGAGGACCTGGAAGGTGCTCAGCGGTGATAGGAGCAGGCCGACACCACCACCTTTGTGACCGCCCAGTCTTGGTGAATGGGACCAGATGAGACCTCCATGAGAGAGTGCCGCAGGGGAGGTAGAGTCGGTGGCCTGTACCCAGGTTTCGGTGATGGCTAGGAGGTTGAGGGAGCGGGAGATAAAGAGGTCATGGATGGCAGTTAGTTTGTTGCAAACCGAGCGGGCGTTCAGAAGTGCAACCGAGAGAGGGGGGATGGATGTGGGGAGGAGGTGCACAGGTATGAGGTTGAGGGGGTTGCGGCGGCTGGCGGGAGCAGGGGGGTCCCTGGAGGGGGGGAGAGGTGGTGAGGGGCCAGGGTTCGGGGAGATGTCCCCAGCGGATAGGAGAAGGAGAAGGGTGAGGAGGGTGGCATGGGAATGGGAGGTGCAGGAGCGTGTGGGTCTGGTAGTGGTGGCACGTGGGTCGACCGGGGGAGTGGAGTACCAGGAGGAGGTGGTGAGTGCCATAGTGGGGAGAGGGCAGAAGTGAAGGGGCAATGTAGAGCTGTATTGGGGGGGTGGGCGGGTAGAGGGAGGCGATTTTTGGGATGGAGGAGAGGAAAACGAGGAGGAGAAGTGCAGGTGGCATGCTGGGGTGAGTGCAGTGCTGTTCGGGACAGGGGAGGTGAAGGGATACGGGTCAGGGCGAGGTGATGTGGAGAGTCTATATCACCGTGGAGGAGTCCACTAGAGTCCTTCTGTAGGGGGAGAGTGGGAGTAGAGTCCAGCAGCTGGCTGGCTGCAATCTGTGGGTGCAGTATGCTGGCGTCCGAGGGGGCATCAGTGGGTCTGGTGGATCGGCGAGTGGAGGGGACGTAGGGTGCGATGTTGGGGGGCGTTGGCAGGCAAGGTGTCTGGTGATGCTGGTGGCTCGGTGACTGGAGATTCGCTGGGTGGTCCGGGTCTGGGAGATTCGCTGGGCGACGTCTCGATTCGCTGGGCGACGTCTCGATTCGCTGGGCGACATCTCGATTCGCTGGGTGGTCCGGGTGTTGGGTGACCAGAGGTGGTAGCTGGGTGCCTGGTAGCTGGGTGCTGGGTGTCCAGGGGTGGTAGCTGGGTACCCGGTAGCTGGGTGCTGGGTGTCCAGGGGTGTTAGCTGGGAGCTTAGACTTCGAGTTGCCAAGCAAAGGCCAAGAGATGGGAAGGACGGGAGAATCCTCATCAACAATGCATTGCAATATCTGGAACGGCATTAAAGACCCATGGTTTTACGGAATCCCCTCGATGCAGGTAGCGGAGGTGCGGCGTTGTCCTGGAAAGGTTCCTGGTCTGGGGCTGGCTGGTGCAGGGTGGCCCGCAGGGTGCTGGGAGGCCTGAAGCAGTTCCCAGGCAGGGTCGCCGGGTGCGAGCAGCTGGGTGCCCCGAGGTGGCGGCTGGGTGCCGGGTGGTCTGGGGTGGTCCCAGAGCTAGGGAGGGCTCCAGGGAGACCGTGAGGCCGTGCCGGTTCCTGGTGGTCCAGGGTGATCAGCGAGGACCCAGGGCTGATGGGGAGGGCCCTGGGCAGGCAGGCAGGTCGGCGGGACCCGGTGGGCAGAGCGGTGATGGTCCGGGTAGATGTCCGGCGATCCGGTCCGATCGCGGCTCGGCCGCGGCCAAAATCGAGGCCGCGGCTTCGGGTGCGCGGATAGGCCGCGATTTCCGGGGCTCCGGGAAAAGGTCCAGAAGTGGTCCCTGGTGGTCAGGCTGGGCCGGGAGTGTCTTAGGGGCCCCGCTGGGTTCCGCTGCGGCCTGGATGTCTCTGTACATTGCTGCATTCATCTTTCCTTTGATCCTGACTACTCTACCAGTTCCTGCTGCTGAAAAACATCCCCACAGCATGATGTTGCCACCACCATGCTTCACTGTAGGGATGGTATTGGTCAGGTGGTGAGTGGTGCCTGGTTTCCGCCAGACATGACGCTGGGCATTCAGGCCAAAGAGTTCAATCTTTGTTTCATCAGACCAGAGAGTTTTGCTTCTCATGGTCTGAGAGCCCCTCAGGTGCCTTTTGGAAAACTCCAGGCAGGCTACCATTTGCCTTTTACTGAGAAGTGGCTTCCGTCTGGCCACTCTACCATACAGGCCTAATTGGTGGAGTGCTGCAGAGATGGTTGTGCTTCTGGAAGGTTCTCCTCTCTCCACAAAGAAATGCTGGAGCTCTTTCACAGTGACTATTGGGTGCTTGAAAACCTCCCTAGCTAAGGCCCTTCTCCCTCGATCACTCATTTTGCACTGGGCGGCCCGCTCTAGGAAGATTCCTGGTGGTTCCAAACTTTTCCATTTATGGATGATGGAAGTCACTGTGCTCATTGGAACCTTCAATGCTGCAGAAAATTTTCTGTACCCTTCCCCAGATCTGTGCTTTGATACAATCTTGTCTCGGAGGTCTACGGACAATTCCTTGGACTTCATGGCTTGGTTTGTGCTCTGACATGCACTGTTAACTGTGGGACCTTATATAGACAGGTTTATGCCTTTCCTAATCATGTCCAATCAACTGAATTCCCCACAGGTGGACTCCAATCAAGTTGTGGAAACATCTCAACGATGATCAGTGGGAACAGGATGCACCAGAGCTCAATTTTGAATGTCATGGAAAAAAGCTGTGAATATTTAGGTTTTTTTTCATTTTTTATTTTTAATAAATTGCAAAGATTTCAAAACAAACTTCTTTCATGTTGTCATTATGGGGTATTTTTTATAGAATGTTGAGGGAAAAAATGAATTTAATGCATTTTGGAATAAGGCTATAACATAACAAAATGTGGCAAAAGTTAGGCCGTATGAATACTTTCTGGATGTACAACTAGCATGTTGGGTTTTTACATGCAATTAATATCAGCGGCTATAGCTGCTAGCAATAATCAGTATTCTCTGGCAGGGATGGCTCCCTGCGCCCCCCCATGGGAGAACACATTAGCCCTGAGGAAGGGATTCCCCCATCAACACTGACCTGTGGTTACAGGAAACAAAAGTGCATAATCTATGGCCTGTCTTACTTTGTTACTTCATTGAGTTCAACCAACTGGCATTGACCCCGAAACTAAGCTAGCACTATCAAATCAGTCAGCAACAGCTCAAGGAACCTATAGCAACCTCTAACAAACTCTAAGGTTTCATTATCAATCCTCGTTCATAATGGTTGCTATAGTTTTGCCTTTCTTGACCATTTTACCCCAAAGGAACCCTTAAAATATTATTCAGGTCTTGGTGAGCTCCTGCTAAAACCAGTTCATTGGTGGCCAATAGGAAAAATGCCTCTTACATTGGTGGCCAGTGGGATAAATGCCTCCCTTACAGAAAGCTAAAAAGATCATCGGGTTCATACAACCCCAGAAATATGAGGCACCATCAAATGAGAAGCTAATCAGCCACAGCTCAAGGACCCCGTGGCAACCTCTAAAGGAACATTAAGGTTCCACAGAACCCTTGTTGAGAATGGCTGGTCTACTGGCTTTTCAGCAACCCTGCAGCACCCAGAAATGTTTGTTTAATGTTAATGTACAGCAGTTGTTCATATTAATCTGAATGGGTCCTTGCAGACAGCTTACAATGTTATGGAACCTCAATTAGGATACTGTAATGACAAAAGTTTAGAATTATTATTATTATAATGTAACAGAATAGTCATAAATAGTTCAACATCTCCCATTTCAGTCCAAAATGGCCTCATCATTGGGTGAGCATGAAGCCCTTAGTGATACCCCTGTGATTTTTTTTCAACTGTCAGCAGTGCTTCTTATTGCGCATGGAGAATGTGTCCATGGTGTTCACTTATGAATGCCTTATGATAAAAGTTTATGCTCAATACAATAGCGCCAATACAGATAGCATTATCCGGGCTGATGACCCTTGGTAGCCCAGATGAGTCTACTAAAGGATTAGAAACTTTTTAACTTAGCAGAGTAAATGTTTACTGAGCTAAGGGGGTGGGGTTCACTTTATTCATCCAATCATATAAGAAAAATTATTTTTTTTTATCTCCCCTGTGCATGACTGGCTAGTCAGAGAACAAATCTTCACCTGGACTACATATTAGGTGCTATCCCAGAAAGAGTATTAAAAGTATGATATTCAGAAATATCCACAGTTTGTAGGGTGACCAGGGGCGGACTGACAACTCATGGGGCCCCTGGGCAATAGGGGATCATGGGGCCCCTGTGTCCTTGCCCAAACTTAAAAAAGCCTATGAAAAAGGTACCGGGGCATCTCATGGGGCCCCCTACTGACCCCAGGCCCTCGGGCAGTGCCCGAGTTTCCAAATGGTCAGTCCGCCCCTGAGGGTGACTCAACTTTTACAGAACACACACAGTATACCTTCTTGTCCTCTTGTTTCTCATGGGACATCTGTCTCATACAACATGGCTACTGTTAGCCCTCCATATAGTTCAAGTAGACAAAAACAATAGAGTCTGACTATGGACCCTATTGTATTTTATTGATTAAAATCCAAGTTATCCAAAATATCCAATACACTAACGAGATACAATGTGTTTTTGGCAGAAAGCCTTTGTCAAAGATCATATCATCTTGTTGGTGTATTGGATACCTTGAAGTTTAATATAATTTAAAAAGTGCAATAAGGTAGAGAAAACTTCTTACATTTTTGGATTAATTTGTTAAGTCAATCATCTCATTTTGTCATATTTGTTATGTTAGAATGATTTCTTTTCGTAACCGTTTTGTATATGAGGATTTGTTTTGTATACTTCAGAAAATTCATATTCATTTGCTATATCTTTATGTTAATTCAGAGACATGCTTGTGACTCTGATGTAATTTGCTTGCGACTTCAATGTAACTTGCTTGCGACTTCAATTAAGCTTGCTTGCGACTTTAGTGCGGCTTGCTTGCAACTTTGGCTAATTATACATAACAGACACATATTATGAATCTTACAAAACCCTCTGAATTTGCAAATGAATGAAACTAATGAAAATAAATGATTTTGTTGTTTTCAATAGAATTTATTTCGGATTCATTGAAATTCATTATTATTGTGATTTGGAGATTTGGATGCGTCCGAATCTCCTAATGACGAAAATTTTGTTCACATTTTTTTGTAATAAAACCAATTGTACATGTCAACAATAAGGTTCGTAATCAGACTTTAGTGTTTTTGTCTACTTGAACTGTATAGAGAACTAACAGGAGTTGTGCTGTTTGAGACCGCGGAGAACCAAGGATTCAGGTAGGTAGAGCTATACTTTCTGTATTCTGTAAAAGTGGAGTCACCCTTCAATTTGTACAGCTATTACTTTTTCTACATATGACACACTTTTAATACTCTTTCTGCCAGTAGGATAGCCCCAATATGAAGCCCAGGTGAAGCCGTGTTCTCTTTGACTGCTTAGTCATGTGCTACTCGACTCTACTTTTAATGTTATTGTATACAAACCTCCTCCTTTACTTTCCTAAGGCATCTTATTGTAATTATCTAGTCATTTGCAGTCTTTCTCTTACTGCTTGTCACAGGTCGTCCTGCTTCTACCTTGTTCAGTGGCAGTAATGAGGCATAGCTTATCATACCAGCGAAAGGAAATAGGGATTAGAGGACCAAGTCATCTGTTGTTTATTTAAAAACAAAAACTAAAATAGACGGCCAACTAACAAGAAGATGTTTTTACTGGGAAAAAGGGAACAATTAGATAATTCTATTGAAGACAGAAGAAAAGGTGCAGAAATAAGGAAAACTGATAAAAATGTGACGTGCACAAAACGGGCAGCTAAGGGCGCATATAATTCGCAGCGTGATCCAAGGCCATGACGCAGCAAAACTTTGTGCTATGGCCTCATGCTCATGATCTCAGATGAGCAGTTACATATGAAAGTGGCAGCATCAGCCATTGCTTTGTACAGAAGTAGCAGGTTGCTAGAGAGGTTCAGGTAAATTTAATAAGATGTAGCAATAGTGAGCGCTCTCTAACAGAAGCTGATACACTCAGGTAACCACATAAAACCTACAGTATAACATAAATAATTAAGTGCAGCGCTTAAATAAATCAGTAAAGATAAAGTCTCAATAAAATTCAGTATACAATTGATATTGTGAATCGTGCCAGTACGCGTATCCTTATTAGGTGGTGCTCCGTATAAGTAATAAAGTTATGCGCTTACCAGAAGTGCATAGATTATGCGCATTGATAAATCAAAGTGGTGAGGTATGCATCTGGGACATCCGTCTCCAATTGGGCAGCTCCGCAGTAAGTGGTAAGGTAAATTTAATCTTTTAGCTCCTCTATAATCTGCAGTGCGTGAGTACTTTTGTCTGTTCTGGGTCTTACTGGTTGGAGGCTTACATGCTTCCCCCTGCCTTGTAGTGGGTTGGAAGAGGCAGACCCAGGGCTTTAATATTCATGTGGTCTCTGCCAATCCCTAGGGGAGAAGATGTCTAGTAGGTGGCTGAGGAGTACATAAATAGTCTGAGCCCTGGAGCAGCAATGTTCTTGTCTAGGAGGAGAAGACCCCAGCCTGAAGGGCTACTGCCCTTGTAGGCAGAGTAGCTGAAGGCTGCAGGAGTTAATCGAGTCCCCAGCTCAGTGGGAGCTGGGTGGCCTATTTTCTGAGAGGAAGTGGAGCCAAATCTAAGGATCTTTCCTGGGAGTTGACAGTAGAAGCATCTGGCCAATATTAGACAGAGGCATCCAAGTATGTGGAGATATTGTGAGTAAAGGCCTGAGTGAAGGCCCTAGTGACTGCTTCTATAACCCTTTGAGCATCTGCTCCAGTGTTGTTGACATTTCCTTTGCTTGTAGTCCTTATGTTGCTTGCACTCCTATCTTCTGCCAAGAGGAGAACCATACCGAAGAGTGTAGTCAAGGCAAAGAGTGTCTTCTGTTACTTTGTGCACTACATTTGGAGTATCCCAATGTCCTTCCTGCACCTCCACCAAGTTCAACAGGAATTAAATCTTAAAAAGACATTCCCTGCTTGGTACGTGAGTTATGAGACTGTCCAATGCTACAGTGTGCCTGGCTGCCCTTTACACCCATTAGGGAAGAGAACCTGGGACAAATCTGTGGGGGTCGTCAAGGGTCTACGCTACACAGAGTACAAATTTGGCAGCTGCTGCTTTTCATACACATATTATATGTAGGCATCATTTAGAACTACTGTTGATCCTTGCTGGCAGCCACCCCTGGACAAATCTGGGAATGTAGTCTATAACAATCTCCGGCAGCCGAAGCGACCAGTCACATTACACAATACCCCTGTTGTTCCCTCCTTCCATGCTTGATTGGCCAATCCCTATGGAAGCCAGAACAAAAATGTAGTATGTGTCCTAGGGTGACAACGCTCGCTGTACTGAATCCATAAAGGAGAAGGTTTGCCAAACATAGGACAGATAATCTGTTAGTACTACAGAACACATCCCTCTCTCCTCATCACTCTAATGGTAGAAAGTGAGAACTACACCAGAAATTTCACTAGGGAGAATTGTAGTGGGAGATTAAAGCCAGCTATAACTGGCAGCAGTGATCACTGTGTTCTACTAGCAGCTATAGCTGACAGCAGTGATCAATGTGTTCTACTAGCAGCTATAACTGACATCAGTGATCACTGTATTCTAATAGCAGCTATAGCTGACATCAGTGATCATTGTGTTCTAATAGCAGCTATAGCTGAGAGCAGTGATCACTGTGTTCTACTAGCAGCTATAGCTGACAGCAGTGATCAATGTGTTCTACTAGCAGCTATAACTGACAGCAGTGATCACTGTGTTCTACTAGCAGCTATAGATGACAGCAGTGATCAATGTGTTCTACTAGCAGCTATAGATGACAGCAGTGATCAATGTGTTCTACTAGCAGCTATAACTGACAGCAGTGATCATTGTGTTCTAATAGCAGCTATAGCTGACAGCAGTGATCACTGTGTTCTACTAGCAGCCATAGCTGACAGCAGTGATCACTGTGTTCTACTAGCAGCCATAGCTGACAGCAGTGATCACTGTATTCTACTAGCAGCTATAGCTGACAGCAGTGATCACTGTGTTCTACTAGCAGCCATAGCTGGCAGCAGTGATCACTGTGTTCTACTAGCAGCTATAGCTGACAGCAGTGATCACTGTGCTCTACTAGCAGCTATAACTGACAGCAGTGATCATTGTGTTCTACTAGCAGCTATAACTGACAGCAGTGATCATTGTGTTCTACTAGCAGAATACAATAGCACTGCGGAAAGGGATTGCCCCATCAACTCTGACTGATGATTTTCTTTCCTTCCACTGCTTAACACCCTGCTATGTGCATCTTAGAATCACTGTAATTGGTAATAGAAAGGCCAATCAGTTGCCTCCTCACTGTCTGCTTTAACCCTGTAACTGCCACACCATCATGCTGCAAGTGCATGCACTACACATGGCTACAGGGTGATGTAGTGTGGCCCCATTCATTTGGGCAGTACTGCCGTCAAACATAACAGGAGAGATAATATTTGATGCGGCTTCAAAGCAAAGCATTATGATCCTAGTATGTGTATACCCCAGTCGAGCTGCTCTTGCAGCTAAAGGGGGGAGCAATTATTGGTGGTACATTGTGGCTCAACTGCCTGTTTTGGTATATTTAGCAGGCTAAAAGGAAACATATAGGAGAAGTTCATTGTTAGGTTTTATATTCACTTTAGGCTAGGCTTGATGAAAAGAAAAAAAAAATCCGATATGCTTAACTGGAGTCCCCGCGAGATGCTTCCATTGTTATGGAGCTGATACATTTCAGCAGTGTCACTAGATATGAGATGAGCCATCGTAGGTGCTACAGGCCTTTTCTACTGGTGATAAGATTAATCTTAGCATTTTCCTTTGATTTCACAATAACCCATTTTATGTCAGAGCTGGAGTAGACATAATGTATATAAACCATTGTTTAAGTGGCACATTTTAATAACAAAGTGAGGCAAGACTCAGATCTATGTCATTTCTTTTGGTCTTTTTTTTCCGTGGAAAAACTATTAACATGTTTCATTACTTTCCTTTGCCACAGGGACGCGTTCAGTTCTTACTCTGCAAAGCTGTATTCGGTAAATTTCACTAATACCTCTTATCTTATACTTCAATGATGCCAGCCCGGGGCTATTTCTATTGCTCCGCTGTAACTGACACAAAGGAATAATTCCAGTTTACTTCTGATAACTTCTCAGTCTTGAATTTTAAGGGACAAAATAAAAAGGCGGGTGGCTGAAGACAGAGCTCATTGTAAAGATGCATTTTAAGCAAAACAGGAATTGGAAGATACCCCAAGGCAACAAGAGTGATAAGAGACTTCTAACCAAACTTTTATCGTAGAACAAAAAATATACTAGCTAATGCACCCTAAAATTTAAGGGAGTCCGACACCCTGTTTTCTACTCCTCCACATATCAACTAGAGAGAATAGTTTTCCATAAAATATGAATTGTGTAATATTTTTAAGCTTTTTGAAGAATAGATGTTTTGGATCACTTTGTACGAAATTGGTTAATTGTCAGGTGTTATTCCTGTATAATTGACTGGTGGGTTTAACACACAGAGGGGTGCCTTTTATTTTATAGACAGAGTGCTGAGAGCAGTGATGATTGTGAGTTCTGAATGCATGAAATGCATATAAATTTCACCCAGTTAGGGTTGCCACCTTTTTCCTTTAAACCCGAACACATATTAATGACACAGGTTTTGAGGCTAACTTAATGCAGATAAAACACAAAGTGAGTTTAATTACCACCTTAATCAGCCACAGAACCTGTGTAATTACTATTTATTTGATTTTAAAGGGATGTGGTGGCAACCCTACAACCAGTGCTGTTTTTTATGGTGATTACAGGAATGCCACAATTAAAAGAAAGATACTGTATCAGTGCTCCCTTATGTGACCTAAAGCTTAGGTAGACTAGACCTTGAAAATTTTGATAAGAAGAATAGTAACTATTAGTGTCACTAGAGCTGCTCGTTATTCATTGTTGTGTAATAAAAATGTAAATTGTAGAGAGACACCACTTCTAAAGTAGCCCATAGATGATTCCATTTTCTTCATGCAACCAATGGGTTTGTCAGGACTGGGATCTGAACCTACAACCTTTGCTGCATCCTTGCCAGGCCATCTGAAATACTGGACAGTATCCTCTCTGAACCCTTGGATAATCTTGTCTTTAACTTGTCTTCGTAACTTTTTTCTTGTGAACTTTGAACTCCTTGCTCCTCCCATGAACTTCCTATTTAATCCCTACCTTTGCACTTCCTGTTTGCCAGATCATTGTACTCTCACCAGCTAATATCTTACCGACCTTTGGCTTGTTCCTTGACTATACTTGTCAGGAATGGACTCAGCACTGGTGGTGGGACTCGCCTGCCGTGTGGGCTGCAGTACCAGAGCTGACCAGCGGGTGCTCTCAGCAATGGACTCAGCACTGGTGGTGGGACTCACCAGCCGTGTGGGCTGCAGTACCAGAGCTGACCAGCGGGTGCTCTTAGCAGCCAGAAGCTCACAATCAGCCAAACCTGGGGCTGATTACAGAAAGGTGTATATAAGGCATGACCAGGCCTGTGCTCTGGGCCTTGGTGTATGTTTTCCCATGAGCCTCTGTACCTGTATCCTATGTTCCTGCTTCGTTGCTGACCCGGCTTGATCCTGATCTCTGTTGACCGTCTCCTGTTCTGACTACTGGCTCATCCCTGACTATTCTTCTGCCTACTCCTATGCTGTTTGACCTCCTGTTGCTGTACCTTGGCTTGTGACCTGTTTACTCTTTGCCTGCTGCTCTGTACTGCTCTGCCTCCACCGTTACCGACCCGGCTTGTCTGACCACGCTAACTACTCTGCCATCCATCCATCCTGCACGGATCCAGCCGTACCTGCACATACCTCTGGCGGATCCCCCTACCACTAGCAGGTGTACTCAGGGGCCGCGACCTGGTCTCAGTCCTGCGCCAAGTCCATCCCCACCATCAGGGGCTCTGGTGAAAAGGCAGACTGGGGCTTAGACTCCGCGCCCTGGGGAATCCTGCCCTGAGGACCGCTAGAGGTACCACCAAACGGTCATTACAGAACCCTACGGCCGGCCTGACCGTTCCACCTCTCCAGCCCTGACTACGCCTGTGTTCCTGCACCTCCTAAGATTAGTGGAAGGTTAGTTTGTTCACTGTGCGTTTATATAGATATATATCTGGGTGGCTAATAATAAACTGTATTATATTACCTGCATTTCCCTGTGTCAGTCCACACCTTTCTGGTCATTCCTTGATTCCTGACATCACTTCTGCTTGATCTCAATCTGTAACATGGGTTACTGACCTTTGGCTTGTTTACTGACTAAGCTTCTGCTTGATCCTTACCTGCTATATCTGATACTGGACCCCGGCTTGCTCACCTCCTGATGGGGTGATCCTGAGGACCGCAACCTGGTACTGACATGCATCAAAACCCATCTCCACCATCAGGCGAACTGGCAAAGACCTGTTAGTGCTTAGACCCCACACCTTGGGTGAGTTGGCATCATCCACCAGGGTAACCTGCTTGTGTACTTATCCTGCTGCAGAGGAGGATCTTTAATTATGCAAATTAGGTTGTCGCCTAAGACCTCGCGCTCACAGGGCCCTAATTTGTTTAATGCAGTTTTTCTCAATTGGGGTTCCATGGAGATCTACCTGTCAGTCACAGGCAGCTGATAGGTAGATCACATGGACACAGGTGCAGGAAAGTGGCTGGCATACTATTGGCTGTAGCACGCTGTTCCCCGATGGCCCCTTCTCCCCTCCTGTCCATCCCAGGTGTTTGTATGTGACATCATTTGCAATGGACAGGATATGAGGAGGGGCCGACGAGGAACAGCGCATCACTGGAAGACTGTTGAAAGCTGTCTCTGAAGCCACCTCCACTCTCCATCCACCCCTCCACCCCCTCTGTCCTGTTAATCAGTGGGAGCCTATTAACTGCTATGGCTACTGGACTCTGAGTCTGACCACTGACCATGAAAGGGTTGATTGAAAAGACTGATCCAATTCCCTCCTTCCCACATTTGAAGTGGATGGGAGAATCACTACCACTGAACTATTGTATTCTGAAGGCTGTGAGTTTCCCGTCATCAGAATAAATTTATCAGTACTGCTGGCTATAGCCTGCAGCACTGACAGAGTGGCATTTATTTGACATGCTGGTTGTACAGAAATCAATCAGTAGATCAACTTCTGTACCACCACTGTCCCCATACATGGAATTAAATTTGTCCAATCCTTGCTGAACTGGCTGAATTGTGATCCTTGTATGGCTGGCTTCAGAGATCTAGATACAACTTTATTATTATTATTGACCAGTTCACTTCTAGTTTATTCATATTGTGTTCAATTAGGTATTTATGAAGAGAGTGGTTTGGACCCCCGAAACACGTTGGCTACTGTTTGGATTACGCCACTGACGTTTATTGATATAAGGTTGACTCTGGACCTCTTAGCAGTGCTGTGGCATTTCAATTTTCATTTTTATTACATTGCACTACATGTCAAGGAGATTGTGGAGATCCTCTGAGGTGTAGAAACCACCTACCCAGAACCAGATTATTTACATCATAATCAATACTTTAAGATAGCAATACCAATAAGATAACCTTACAGGCCCAGTGCTATTTTTCTATTTCCCTCAGTTTTCCATTGTTTTCAGTCAAACTGATTCTGTGTGGTAGATGTGCTGTGTGATAGGAGGATAAGCAAGGTACAACTATTGGGGAACAATGCTAAGCAGGAAACATTCATATGTAATAAGCAAATAAAAGTCTTCCTCTAAACTCACATTATCCCAAAAACATATGGACACTCTTCCAAATGACTTGTTCAGATGCTTCCAGTGAAGGGTACTCTTAATTCTGCAGCATACAAAGTCATTACAAACATGAGTTTGGTGTTGAAGAACTTGAGTGATCTGCATGGAATTGTGACCTGAACTCTACACCTTTTGATATGAATTTGAACACATATTGGGAGCCACATTTTCTCATCCAAGCTCAGAACATGACCTTGCAAATGCTCTTTTGGCTGAATTGTCACATGTTCTTACAGGCACACTTCAAAACCTTGTGGAAAGCTTTCCAAAAGAGATGAAGCTGTTATAGCTGATAAGAAGGGCTCCATATTAATGCCCATGATTTTGGAATGGGATGCCAACAAGCACATTTAGCTGTAATGAAGTTCAAATCCAGGCAGCTCCCTCTTGCCTCCCCAGAGCCCTCCTGCTGTATTTTATTATTTTTTTAAATCTATTTAATTTATCCAAATATCTTAAGGCAGGCCACATGATGCATGTTTCTATTTCTCTTTTGCTCTTCTCCAGTGGTTGGCAGTCCTCAATGATGCAGAGAGGAACACTGACTTGATGACATCATCGATACTTTCTGCATCGCTGTAAGTGAATGCTGGGCACCATGGTTACTCCCCTGCTGGGACAATCCCATGAAGCTCTGCACTCAATGGATGTCCACAGTCTTCTAATCCCAGAAGATTGAAAACATCTAGTGGCATAAATAATTACAGTGCTGAAAACGAGTTGAGTATTTTATTTAAAGGTTACCAAGGCACCATTTTTGAAAAAAAATTGCTGGAGTTGGGCTTTAACCTGATCTCTTTCAACAGTATATCTAAAGAAATATGCAAGTGTAAGCAAAATGGGATTTTTAAGGTGTTAACCAAGGTCCAAAAATTACAGTAACATACAAATTTTTTTTATTCTAAAAATTCTATAAAACACCACAATACATTGAAAGTATAAAAGTTATGTTAGTTTCATAAATCACATGAGCTTAATCAATTTTGTATAACCATGAGTTGCTTGGTGTAGTCGGGACATTTGGACTTTGGAGCATTAGACTGTTACATGACCTGGTCATTAACTTTATAATCCCGAGGATCTTTTTGGATCTCTTTGGATCTGGGGGGATTTTTGGATAGGTGAGACAGTCTTTGAGCTTTCTGAAACAGCATTAATTGTTTGAATTAATTGCTCCTAGAAATAGTTATTTAAGTCCAATTTCTAATACTCTTCCTGTGGTTCACCAAATACTGCCCTGGGACTCAATGTAGACACATTCAAGTCAGCCCTACGGATCTCTGTAGGTCTCCAAAATAATATCACACTTTGTATACTCTTGCTGCTTGTAATGTTGTAGTACTTAAAGTGGAACTGCAGTGTATTTGAGCACCACAAACCAAAAATGCTATTTAATTCATTGTTAATATTCAAAGCCAACTTCCCCATCGATCCATGTCTCCATGCTTTTTTTTGCTGAGAAAGCATTTTGAAAATCACCCCGTCATTTCTGGAAGTCACCATCTTGAATAGGGGCAGATGACTCATGTAGCATTAACTTCTTAAAGTCCATCTGGCTTTAGTTCAGACATCGGCTCAGCTGAGAACCCTTCCTTTCCTCCTGAAGACTTCTGGAATTTATGACATAATTTGCCGTGGCATGGAAACAAGGAAGTAACTGAAGAAATGTAAAAAAAAAGCTAACACATGTAAATATGATACTTTTCTATACATTTACTAATGCTAGCAGCATAAGGATTAAAAATAGTCAATGTTGATTGAGAGAGTGAAGTTCCTCTTTAATCTCCTGATGAAGCAGAATCTAAGATGAAACATGTTGAGATGACTACACCAAGCAACTCATGGTTATACAATATTGATTAAGCTCATGTGATTGATGAGACTAGCATGATTTTTATACTTCTAAAGTATTGTGGTGTTTTATGACATATTTGGAATAAAGCATTTGTATTTTACTGTAATTTTTGGATCTTGATTGGCACCATAAAAATCCTATTTTGCTTACACTTCCATACTTCACTGTTTGTAGAGATGTGGTGCCGTTGATTTTCCAACTGGCTCATATACACATATTTTGCTATATCTAAAGAAAGACTACCCCTTTAATGAACTTTCACTGATGAAGCATTGAATTGTTTGCTCCTGTGCCATTACCCTTATAATTTTAATGAAAAGGCATGCCGTTTTTACTGGTAGTCAGGGCCCAGGGTCAAGAGGGTCATGCCATGGCTGTTTTGTCCCTTTAAAAAAGAGCCATGAGCTTACTTTATATTCTGTACACATTATGGCTTCCTTTCTCCGTTCCTTCTGTCTGAGCCTCTAGATTGAAAGAAATACGCCTTACGGTAAGCAAGTAAGCCTTCCCACAGCAAGAAATGAAAGTTTACAAAGTTTTCCACAGGACTGTCAACTCCGCTCTCAGAAGATGAAAGCTGCTCATATAGTTTCCCACAGTCATACGTGGTTAATTACCCCTCCCAACTATTACGCATATTTGAGAAAACACGCCATTCCGTTTAGAATTGTGTTAATAATATGATGTAATTTTCCCAGGGATGTGATAAAAGGGATGTAAATAGCGCAGAGCTGGAGGTTACGGTAGAACTTGTCACTTTTATGTTCCGTATGTACTATGGACTCACAACATTAGGAGACCGGTGAACATCTGTTACTGTCCCTGAACCTCATGTGTTCAACTAAATCAGCGCTAACTGTATCTGGAGACCAGCAAGGCAAGCGATTGCAGCCAGAATTTTGTGTAATTATTTCAATTTGGGCGACTGCCAAATAAAGTCTTCTAAACCTGCACAGAACAAATTAATACTTGTCAAAGCGAGGGCTGCTGCCAGCAGGAAATTATTAGGGAGGGGGGCAGCTGCTCAATAGTAACAGTTTGTCCTTGAGAGCTTTGCATAAAAATATAGCGTTTTGCTATGCATTATAATGCTGAAATATTCCCGGGTCTTTAATTATTAGGACTCGTGAACAAGGCTGTTTTATGATGTGTCAATCACATAGTCGTGGGGCTCACAGAGCATGAGATCAACTTGACAAATGCAGTTTAAAGTAAACTTGTCACAAACCTGGACAATTTAAATTGAGCACATGATGGAAAAAATGCAGACGCCTAAGGTAAACGATCAGTAGAGGCTGCTGAAGTTATATGCAGATCTCAGATTGTCAGGGAATGGGAAGATCGCCGCGGCGATCAAATCTGCACATGCGTAGAATCCTGACAAAACATACAGGCAGGCACTAGGACCCAGGCGCGCCTGTCACCAATGACGGCGCCGGACAGGCACTAGGACCCAGGAGCGCCTGTCAGGAGTCGGACGGGCTATTTAAACCCAGCTCTTGCAATGCTCAAGTGCCGTATGGTCTTACCTGTTTCCTGAAGTTCCTGTTTAGTAGATTGTCTTGTTGCTGACCCTGCCTGACCCTGATTTGCTGTCTGTCTCCTGTTCTGATCCCTGGCTTGTCTGACCATTCTCCTGCTTAACCCTGCACGTCCTGATCTCCTGTTAACGAACTCGGCTTGTGACCTGTTTATTCCTCTGCCTGCTGATTTTGTACCACGCTGCCACCACTGTTACCGACCCGGCCTGCCTGACGCTGCTCTTGTGACCTCCTCACATCAGACTCTCACCTGCTATACACCTCCAACGGTGCTTCTACCACAGCTGGGTGAACTCAGGGGCCGCGACCTGGTCTCGGCCTGCTCCAAGTCCATCCCCACCATCAGGGGCCCTGGTGAACGCCTTGGGGGAATCCGGTCTGTGGAGTGCTAGAGGCTACCGCTGTAGGATCCCTGACACAGATGTTACTTAAAAAGTCTAGATTGGCCTGCACTTACTGAGCCTTCCTATTGTTCCTGGTATGTTGTTGATGGCCTTGTTAACAAATAAGGAGGTGAGGTGAGGTTGAGCCCAAATTCATAGGAAAGGTTGAAATTTGCACATAACTTTAGCTGTTCACATATCTGAATCTGCTGATCATTTTGACTAAAGGTAATCTTTTCTTATGTGTTTATAGAGGTTCTAAAGCCTGAACATTTTTTACCCTTCATTCCTTGCATTAAGAGAAAAAATGTTTAGGTAAAAGTATGGTTCCCTCCCCCTCCTTATACTTACCTGAGCCCTCATTTGATCCAGGGCTGTGCATGACTGCAGCTCTTCTCTCCCCTCACTTTGCTGAGACAGTGGGAGCCAATGGCTGCTAATCAAAGCCAGTGTTGAGGGAGCGGGGGGGGGGGACTGAGTCCCGCTATCTTTGGAAATAGACGAAAGCAAGTCTGCATGATTGCCCGCATAGAAACCGAATTTCTATGTTGGCATTTGCCAGAGGGGAGGAGCCAGGAACGCTGACAGGGAACTGAGAAAAGGAGGTCCTGAGTCTCTCTGTGCAATTCCATTGTAAACTGGAATAGAGGGAAAATCCTCCAATGGGGACACTAGTTCTGGTGACAGCTAGTTTCCCTCACTTTACAGAGAGTTCCTCTCATGCCCTGTTTTGGTTATGGGATAGGAAGTGGAGAGAATTCTCCCCAATGGGAAACAGATGGCCAAAAAACTTGAAAGGGGTTACAATCCTTCCTTACTCTATTAAAACATTTAAAAAAACAGCAATGAGGTACTGGAAGAATTTTGGTGTCTTTTTACGTATACTCTCCCAGAGCATTCCTGACATTTGCCAGACGCGGGGAATGGAGAATGGAGCAGAGTGATGTGACATCAGTGGATACCCAATAGCTAAGGAAGAGAAAAGCAGAACGGAAAAGATGTGATGGAGATGATGGCAGGGGTGGGTGGGCAGAGTGGTGACAGAAAGCCTGGATCTGCTACCCTCGGAGAAAGGCATGCCAGTAGGTAAGTGTACCATAATGTTGTACATACTTGCATAATATAGCAGGGGCGTCCCGAGGCAGGTGCGGAGCGTGCGGCCCACACCCAGTGACACCAACTGCATGGGGTGACATCGGATCCGCTCCTCAAAAAGGTAAGTTGCAAGTAAAGAAAGCCGACGATCCCCGCAGGATGGATCTGGTCCATCCTGCAGGGATCGTCGGCTTTCTTTTCAACTTACCTTTTCATGGAGTGGGTCCGGTGTCACCCCAGATAGGTTGCATGATGACGATCCGAGGGATGGGATCTGCGAATTGGGGAGCATAATGGATCAGACTCCGATCTATTTTGCTCAATCTCCAGATCCAAACCATCCTGCGGGGATCGTCAGCATGCAACCTATCTGGGGTGACACCGGACCCACTCCACAAAAAGGTAAGTTGTAAAGAAAGCCGATGATCCCTGCAGGATGGATCGGATGTGCGGATTGAGCATAATGGATCAGATCTGATCCATTCTGCGGAGATCGTCGTAGGGGGTGCCACCAAGTGTTACCGCACTGGGTGGCACCAACCCTAGGGACACCCCTGTAATATAGTGAGAATGCCACCACCCCCCTTACAGAATGAACTTAAAGTGTTACTAAACCCGGGACCCTGCATTCACTATATCTGGTCTCCCACAGTACACACAACATGGAAATACAATTATTTTAGTAAATATAAACCGCTAAATACCTTTTCTTATCAGCAATTAGAGCAGTCTTGTGACTTCTATCAGTGTCCAGCAGAGCACTGGTTAAAGCTTGTATGACGAGTTTTCATGCTCCCTTGATTGTCCTATGAGGCTGCAGGACCCCAACCCACTGTCTGGACGGTGATGATTGGTCCTGTGCTGATCACATGCACTCTCCCAAGAAAACAAAAACCTCATAAGCAGTATATAGCAGTATTGTGACTTCTATCGGTGTCCAGCTGAGCACTGGTTAAAGCTTGTAGGAGGAGTTTTCTTTCTGCTCTAGGAGGATGTGAAACCCTTGGCCCTCTGTCTGGACAGTGCTGATTGGCCCTGTGCTGATTACATGCACCCTCCCAAGAAAAAAAAACAAAAAAAACATCTCTAGCAATACACACCAAACAGAGCATGTGCATGTGACAATGGGTTCAGTCTGTATCAGGTGGTCATTTCAACAAGAGTAGGGGCAGAGAAGAAAGGATAAAACAGCCTTTTTACACAATATAAAGGATTAACCCCTTCGGTTCCACAGTGAGTATAACAAGCATGCTTTACTGCATATACAGACTGATTTTACTGTTGTGGGTTTAGTAACACTTTAAGTTCCACTTTAACCCCTATGTACATGATACCCTATCAGATCTGTGCCAAAGGCTACTGTGCCAGAACCCCCATGCCAAATTTGTGTTGAAACCAACCCAGTACTGCAATATCAGTTTTTAGGTACCCTAGTGATTTCATTGATCTGGTTCCTTGTTTTATAATCTTGAGTTTTTCCTAAAAGAAGAGTCTCAGTCTTAACTTAAACATTTTTACAGAAACTAATGGTATAGCTACTTCAAACTCTGAATATAAATGATTACAAATGTTATATCTATCTGAATCTGTGAAGGCTTCTAATACACAATTAATAAGCAAACTAAATCAGATATTCTAAAAATAGCTAACTTTAATGGTAATAATATGAATCTTCACTCCTAAATTGTTATAATGCTGCTTTATTCCATAGAGATTGTTTGATGCCAGATTTCATACTTGTATTCTCTCCTTGTCACAGCAGAAGTTTAAGGCAGTAAGTCCATTGTATTGTGCATGAGCTTAGTTCTGATAACAGACATGAAAGAAAACTAAAACTCTTTGTGAAAGCCCAATTTAAGTCATTAAAAAAAAAAAAAAGGTTTGGATTGGTGCACACAGTGCTGACATGTTAGACCACAATTTGGATACAACCACTTTCACCCAGAGAGCAGCAGTACTTCTGGCATTTTTTTTTGGCTTTGGGCAACAAAGTGGCTAAGTTATTAGCACCTCTGCCTGGCATCACTAGATTTGTTGGATTGCATCCTAACCATGGCACTACCTGCTTGGAGTTTGCATGTTCTCCCTGTGCCTGCGTGGGTTTCCTACGGATACTCTGGTTTCCTCCCACACTCCAAGGACATGATGGTAGCTTGATTGGCTCTTGTCTATATTGGCCCTACTATGTCCACGTATGAGTGTAAGTTAGGGGCCTTCGATTGGAAGCTCCTTGAGGGTAGAGACTAATGTGAATGTACAATATACAGTATATGTAAAGCTCTGCGTGAATTGAAATTGCTATGTAAGTACCTGTGAAAAAATAAATACATTTGAATCGGCTAATTGGAGAAACAACAGCACTGTAAGGATTGATACTAGGCATCAGAAGATTTTAAAGCAATGATAAAAACCTTGGCCTATTCTTAAAGGATAAATTCACTGATCATAACATGTTACATGTTACACCCATATTCAGGACTGGCCCTGGATCCCAACACCCCCCTCCCCCCCACCCCGCTAGCTGTCACAATTTTAAAAAAAGTGGCTTTGCCCACCAGGCCACATCACTCATTCACAGTATTCTGTGAAAGGAAAACTACAAGTTCCGACAGCCTTTTTTTGGCTGTCGGCTTGCAGTTCTCAGTAAACTACCACGGTGCTGTGGAACGAAGTGGTAGTGCATTCATTCTTCATGTCAGTGTGTATCTGCTTGCCCATACAAAGTACAAGCAGACAGATACACTAAGAGTGTGCAGGAGACCTGCATGGCACCAGCAATCTGCTGATTGCTGGTGCAATGCTTTACAGGATTCTTAAACAAAAAATAGCATATGCACATTTTTTTTACCTGCAAAAAAATGTGCATTTATTATAATTTATTAAAAGGTGAACTTATCCTTTAAGTAGACTTCACTTAGTTGTTATGCTATCCTCCAGCAGCCCAGCCAGAGTGGCAGTTATTAATTTATTACAGGTACTCATATAGCACCATCAAT
The DNA here is from genome assembly GCF_062004578.1 of Staurois parvus. NCBI lineage: Eukaryota > Metazoa > Chordata > Amphibia > Anura > Ranidae > Staurois > Staurois parvus. The sequence goes on from NW_028318784.1 coordinate 499,905, forward strand.
TTACACAGTACTTTACACATATATTTTACATTCACATCAGTTCCTAACCCTCAAGGAGCGCACAATCTAAGGCCCCTAACTTGTATGCATACATACACATAGTAGGGCTAATTTAGATATGAGCCAATTAACCTACCAGCATGTCTTTGGAGTGCGTGAGGAAACCCAACCAGGCACAGGGAGAACATGCAGACTCCAGGCAGGTAGTGCCGTGGTTGGGATTCAGACCAACAACCTTACTGCTGTTAGGCGGAAGTGCTAACCACTTAGCCACTGTGTTACTAGCCCTAGGCTCAGGTAAACTCCATAGGTTGTTACAGCACACTGGGCTGAAACTTCTTCCCTCATAGGGCGACCATACAAATGAGAGTAACACACCCCATCCCTGGAAGGTAAGGAAGCACAATAAAACAACTCATTAAAGACCATTTATATTTTTACAAACACCTATATTTGACTTGTCCTTTTTAACCACTTTCCCTCCAGAAGATTTACCCCCCTTCCTGACCAGGCCATCTTTTGTGATATGGCGCTGCATTATTTTAACTGACAATTGCGCGGTCATGCTATGCTGTACATAAATTAAATTTATGTCATTTTTCCCCCCACAAATAGAGGTTTCTTTTGGTGGTATTTGATCACCTCTGCATTTTTTATTTCTTGTGCCATAAACAAAAAAAACCTGACAATTGAAATTTTAAACAAAACAAAATGAAATTTCATCATAAATTTAGGCCAAAATTTATTCTGCTACGTCTTTGGTAAAAAAAAAATCCAAGTGTATATTAATTGGTTAGGGATTAACATCTAGGGCAATCAAAGGGTTAATTGAGTGTTAGGGAGTGATTTTATTGTGTGCTGTTTTACTAAACAGACCTGCTGCTTTCTATCTCTCTGCTGTGCAGAGAGCTAGAAAGCAGCACATACATACTGATAGGAGACAGTTCTGTGTTGTTTACACACAGATCTCTCCCCTCTCAGCTTTGCCGCTGATCAGCAAGTCCTGGACAAAAATTTCCGGCTGGGACTCGGTGATTGACATCCCGAGGAACCAATAGCATCGCGGGTAGGGCAGGTCGTGCACAAGGTGCTCCCTACCTGGAAATGCAAAATCATGTATATTTACATGATTTTGCCCAGCGAAGCCGCCCTGTAGCAGTGCATCTGCTATAGGCAGTGGGTAAGTGGTTAACACTTTACCTAGACAGAAAACCCTGTTTTCAAAATAATGGTGTCATTTAAATCTGACACGTGACATGTGTGATTACAATAAAAACATATGATAAGAGTGATAAAAGTTTCTGTCTTCATCTAGGCCTAAAAGAATAAGATGATAAACAAACCACATATCCCCATCCTTTAGTGTGATCCTTATATTATATTACACATGACAAAATGTGATAGCAAATTGCCTGATGTACTGATTGCTGTCTCCAGAGCAGAAATGTTTGACAGCGCCAGATAATGAAGAAAAATGTTTTCAAACAATTGTCGTGAGCTCTAAACTTAGGCAATCATATCTTGTGCCAGGAAAAAGCCATGCAGCTTTACCCCACTTTTACTCCTATAGAGATCGCCTCTCACATTATCCTGGCACATAATACCTGGGTTTACTGGACCCTGCAAATGGGTTCAATTTGTATGCAGCGCTTTAAGTCTGAAAAGCTATTTCCTGCCTTTCTCCGCATTTTAGAGCACCGTCGTTGTGAGGAAGGACATAACAATATTACGGCAGTGTGACTGAAGTGTGGAAACAATGTTAAAAATGATGCCATTAGCAAACAGATACCTAGGGACAGGAGACATCCTCAGTGTTATTCTTCTGACAGAACAGAATGATCCAGAGATCATCACAGCCAATGACAAACAAAGGTACAGAGAAGCTGGCAAAGCAAGCTGAGCGAGAGTTTGAGAAGTGCATGTCTTTTTGGGAAATAGAGATGACAACTTTGTTACTATACAGAACTGTGCAAAGCAAAATGATTTACGGAAAGGACAAATAGCCTGGCCTATGGAGGCAAAGGGGCATATTTATAAAGGGGTAAAGTATTGATTTGCCATCCATTTGTAACTGACGCATATCAGAAGATTTGGAGCATTTATCTTCCTTTGTCTTCTGGTTGCACACATGCGGGGTGTGATCCATCCCCTTGTTTTACATGCACTTGGGGCCTTGTCCTGATACATACAGTGCTGTCACATACCTGGTGGAGATCAAGCTGAAGAGTGGGCATTTCTTGCACTTCTTGTTCAACATGCCTGGTAGTGTTGAAAAGAGATGTGAGGACACATGAGAGGACTGATGTTGCAAGCAGTGTTAGTTGTTTTGTATTGGGTGTTAGGCACTTGTAGGCAGGTGCAGATTGTTTTTCAACCCTGGTGGTGCTTGATCAGAGCGGTATTGCAGCTAGAGGGAAAGACAAGAGAAACTTGGTTTTTCTATGGTTCCCTCAGTCCCCTGGAGCAGCGTTCTTGCTTGGCTACTTGGCGACACTGCATCCGGTTGACTTTGGCAATCATCTTGAGTCATGCAGAGTCTTTTGAAGTCCCTGCCCTAGGTTTTGGTGCACATTTGCAAAATGACTAGTGAACGGATAGTGTACCTGCCTGTCAGGCACAGCACTCGAGGTAGGGAAAGGTTCAGGAGAAGTTGGGAGATCTTAGGGCCTATGTCTGCTTTTATGCAAGTTCCCTCTTTGGTTGGTCTGGCCTGGCTGCATTCCACCTCCCTTGTCTTCAGCTCAGGCTTACTACCGCTGACTCTCCACTACACTGACTGTAAGTTCCCGGTTGGGTGAGCTTCCAGTCTGGGTTGTTGTACTCTTTGCAAGTTCTTCAATACATCAGTTACTGGACTTTGGGCTTCTGTGTGTTTAATACCGCATCATCATGCTGCACCTACCCAACATTGGTGACTGTGGACTACTGGGTTAGGACCAGAGGCAGAAGCACAGTAGCAAATGATCAATAGACAGGATCAAAGCCAGGACATAAGTGAAGTCTTGGTGAGTCAGAAGGTAGAGACAGCATCATGGTAAAAGCCAAGGTCACGGGTAAGGCAGGAAGTAGCAGAAGACCACTCAGCAATCTGTACTGTCACATTCAAGCCTAAATAGGCTGTGTGTCACCAACTTCAGTGTCGAACAGTCGTGCGCACCAAAGTGCTTGCTGATTAGTGTTCATGATAATATGTCCATGCATGAGTGCTAACAAGCGGCTTGTAATAACAGAATGCACACACAAGGCTTGGTACATCCGTCCCCTGCTACACTTTGGTTGAACTAGATGGCCTTGTGTCTTTTTTCAACCTAACTAAGCATAAAATTATGTAACACATTAATTCATGTATTACTGGGGTCTAGTCTGTAATTATCCTGCAACACACTTGGGACCTCTTCAGAACAGAGAGCAGTAATACATCCGGCAGGCTATTCTTCCCATTTGTCGCTGGTACTGGGAGAAAATTGTAAAATGTGTGGCCTCTACTCACAAAATAGTGCTCCATTTTTGTGAATACATTTGATCCTATATAACACCACAGACATTACAGGTTTCTGTACAATGGTAACTAAACATATCCAAATGCCTTCCTCTATAGCTTAATTGTTATTTAGACCTATTAAAATGACTGTAAGCTTTTTTTTTTATTAAAATGAAAAAGATTTTATACTTATCTGCTCTGTGCAATGGTATTGCACAGAACGTTCCCTAAACTCCTTTTCTTAGGTCCCCCACTGGCTCATTCTGCTCCTTCTTTTGAGCACTCTCTCAGCAAGCTGTGTGCTGAGAGAACACCCGCGTGGGTGTACTCCTGAGCTGGGCTTTGTGCATCCATAGGCACAGCACAGCTTTGCTCAACCCCCAGCTCCCTCATTACAGAATTGGACTGATAGCAGCAGGAGCCAATGGTAGTGCAGCATTTTTACCTTAATTCAGGGAATGCATTAAAGTAAAAATCATTTAGACTTTAGAACAACTTCAACCATTCGGGACTGGTAACAATAGAACATTTAACCTAACTTTCATCACTTATCTTGGATGTAATCATCCCCCCCCCCCCCAGGATTTGATACCACCCTGCAGCCTTTCCACTGCTGAAGTAACTGTAGGGACTCTTCCCCTAAGCAGGGGTTTCACTATCCTAAAATTCGTTTCCCCCTAACTTAAGGTTATTATTTAATTCTGCTTGCTGCTAAAGGATTAGGCTAAGGGAGAAACTGTCATAAAAATAGCAGGTTGGCTGCCAATTAGTTTCGGCCATGGAATCCCCCACCCCGCAGCCACACATAAGGGACAGTGATCCTGGTGACATTATTGACCTAATATGGCCATGTGACCATATTCGGAGCATGTGATTGACCAAATATGGCCCTGTTAGAATATTAGAGTTAAAGATGTCATCAGCATTCCTGCTTTTTCATTATGTGTGTCTGCAGGGCAGGGAATGCCGTGGCCACAACTGATTGAACATGCTATCATGCAATGGTTTGCCAAGGGTTAGTTTGGCCCGAGCCCTAGCATGTCCTTATTATGGAATGTCCTTGCTGTGAATATTTACTGTATGTCTCTCTGGCCAACAACTAGGAGGGTTATTGCATTGGTGCATGCTGGGGAAACCTTCTATAAGCTATCTTGCCTCTAAGGCTCTGCCTAAGGAGGACACGTGTTCTGTTGTTTCTGAACTCTCAGGCCTGCTACCACAGGAGGACATGTGCTCTGGGAAGATGTGCTGGGGCCTGAAGCTTGCACTGCCTGGCCTGGATATTTTCCAGGGAGAAGTGAAGCTGGGTTCTGGAGAGGGTGTGCTTCTGCTTCAGGAATGATGTCCAAAATTGCATCCAGAGAGTCATATGCTGCTGCTGTTGTTGAAAGAATACAGAATACAGAGTGCCAGTCTCAACTTGAGAGCCATCTGGAGTTTACATTTGTAACCTTTTGGGTACTCTGTGCCCTATCCCTCTCTTTCCTGGAGTTTATTGCCCCAATAAACTCTATAGAGTTACCAAATGTGACTGGCACTCCAAATCGTAACACCATAAAAGTCAACAACCCACCCCTGAGGTGAAAAGTCAGCCCACGAGAACTCTGGAGGTCCCTAACAGTCTCTAAGAGGATCCCACATGACATTTCCATGGCATCTAACACTCAGCAAATATCCCAGGATCTCTTTTAGTCTAGTTTACCTTAAAGTAGACCTTCATCCCCAAAAAAACTAATTATTTGCACCTGGCTCCAGCCCAATATTATATAACTATATAAACTAACCGGCCACTTTATTTGGTACACCTTGCTAGCTGGACCCTTTTTTGCCTTCAGAACTGCCTTAATTCTTTGTGGCATAGATTCAGTAATGTGTTGGAAACATTCCTCAGAGATTATGGATAGAGATGAGCGAATCGAACATGACGAAGTGGAATTCGTTTCGAAGATTAGGAAAAATTCGATTCGCGCCGAATCCGAAAATTAGCAAACTTCGGATGCACGAATCGAATTTTCCCAAAAATGGCGGCGACATGTGTGGCGACGGAGCGGGGATCTCTGGGAAGGCGCGCAGACAAGGCGCGCTGACCCATAATGCATTCATTCATGACATGTGATCGCATTAGCCAATCAGCAGCCAGCCAGCCAGCACTGTGTAATGGTGGAGCTATAAATCGCGGCCATCTTAGAATTCTCCATTAGCCTCCGGTCATTCAAGAGAGACAGACCTGTCTGTATTAGGGACAGAGTTAGGGCCACAGAGACTTTAGGGCCACAGAATCGTTACTCAGGGACACAGAATCGTTACTCAGGGACACAGAATCATTACTCAGGGACACAGAATTGTTACTCAGGGACACAGAATTGTTACTCAGGGACACAGAACCGTTACTCAGGGACAGACACAGAATTGTTACTCAGGGACACAGAATTGTTACTCAGGGACACAGAACCATTGCTCAGGGACACAGAATTGTTACTCAGGGACACAGAATCGTTACTCAGGGACACAGAATCGTTACTCAGGGACACAGAATTGTTACTCAGGGACACAGAATTGTTACTGAGGGACACAGAATCGTTACTCAGGGACACAGAATCGTTACTGAGGGACACAGAATCGTTACTCAGGGACACAGAATCGTTACTGAGGGACACAGAATCGTTACTCAGGGACACAGAATTGTTACTCAGGGACACAGAATCGTTACTCAGGGACAGACACAGAATCGTTACTCAGGGACACAGAATCGTTACTCAGGGACACAGAATCGTTACTCAGGGACACAGAATCGTTACTCAGGGACACAGAATCGTTACTCAGGGACACAGAATCGTTACTCAGGGACACAGAATTGTTACTCAGGGACACAGAATCGTTACTCAGGGACACAGAATCGTTACTCAGGGACAGACACAGAATCGTTACTCAGGGACACAGAATCGTTACTCAGGGACACAGAATCGTTACTCAGGGACACAGAATTGTTACTCAGGGACACAGAATCGTTACTCAGGGACACAGAATTGTTACTCAGGGACACAGAATTGTTACTCAGGGACACATAATTGTTACTCAGGGACACAGAATTGTTACTCAGGGACACAGAATCGTTACTCAGGGACAGACACAGAATTGTTACTCAGGGACACAGAATTGTTACTCAGGGACACAGAATCGTTACTAAGGGACACAGAATCGTTACTGAGGGACACAGAATCGTTACTGAGGGACACAGAATCGTTACTCAGGGACACAGAATCGTTACTCAGGGACACAGAATCGTTACTCAGGGACAGACACAGAATTGTTACTCAGGGACACAGAATCGTTACTCAGGGACACAGAATCGTTACTCAGGGACACAGAATCGTTACTCAGGGACACAGAATCGTTACTGAGGGACACAGAATCGTTACTGAGGGATACAGAATCGTTACTGAGGGACACAGAATCGTTACTCAGGGACACAGAATCGTTACTCAGGGACACAGAATTGTTACTCAGGGACACAGAATTGTTACTCAAGGACACAGAATTGTTACTCAGGGACACAGAATCGTTACTCAGGGACACAGAATCGTTACTTTCTGCTTCACAACCACTATTGTACGTTCAAAGAGTTAAATCCTGTTTTATGTTTGGGGTGCTTATTGAATTAAAGAGTATGTCAGACAACACGCAGAGGAGTGGCAGAGGAGGCAATGTTTCAGGAACGAGCAGACGTGGCAGCAGAGGAAGGGGTCGAGGCAGCACTAGTCGCAGCCAGAGGCCAGTGCTCCCGGTGTCATCCAGCGGTCGTGTCTCCACCGACAACCCTGCCGTCATCGATTGGTTGGCTCGGTCGTCTTCCTCTTCCCAGGTCACCTCTGACACCTACAGCCAACGGTCGGTGGGTACGTCAGACACAACCGTTAGTTGGCATGGCCCGGGAGCAAGCCCACTGAAATCACGTGTCCTCTACCTGCCCCTGTCCTTTGGTGTTCCCTCACCAAGCGAAGTATCGCATGCTGTGGGCTCAGCCCCACTGTACAGTGAGGAAGAGCTAACAGAGGGCGGTCAGGAACGGGGGGAGACATCCGCCTCTTCAGCAGCCAGGCGAAGAAGTACTGGCGAGGAGAGTGGCTCGGTAGCCGGTCTAGAGACAGGTCTGTCTCCTGACCCACACGCAGCCGAGGGGGCTAGTAGTGACGCGGAGACCCTAATTGATGATGATGAGGCTGATCGCACTTGGCAGCCTCGTCGTCATCAGGCTATTGCTTCTGCATCATCAGGAGAAGAGGGTGCCAGCTTGCCAGCGAGCAAAACAGTCGGTGGGTTGCCCAGGAGGCAGCAGGGTCGCAGCAGTGTCAGTGGAGGCAAACGGCCACGGAGTAGAGCACCAGCTCCACTGCAGCCTACCACCACGGCCAGTAGTGGTGCCGGTGTGCACGGAGGAAGTAGCAGTCAGCCAGTGAGGAGTAGCGGGGACAAAGTTTCCTACTCGGCGGTGTGGCAATTTTTCCTCAAGCCGCCCGAGGAAGTAAACGTAGCCGTATGTCGACTATGTGGCCAGAAAGTCAAGCGTGGCCAGGGGGCCCATGTTGGGACTACAGCGTTGCGTCAGCATATGCAGCGTCGCCATTCGGTGGCCTGGGAAAACCGTGATAAAGATACGGCGGTTCTGCCTGCCCCAGCCCCCGCTCCATCACCCGCTCCGTTACTTGCTTCGTCACCCGACGTCAATCGCCCTCTATCAGCCAGTCAAGGCTCCAACACCTCTGCTGAGGGGAGTTGTCGCTCGTTGGCATCTTCCGCTCGTTCAGATGCTCCTTCTCCTGCTACTCCTCTTCACGGATTCCGTCAGCAGTCTTTCTTGGAATCCGTTTCCAAGAGACAACAGTTTGCGAGCATGCACCCGACGGTGCAGAAGCTGAACGTCCTCCTGTCCAAGTTGCTGGTGCTGCAGTCCCTCCCTTTCCAAGTGGTGGACTCAGCACCTTTCCGAGAAATGATGGCTTGTGCCGAGCCGCGGTGGAGAGTGCCAAGCCGGCATTTCTTCGCCAAAAAGGCAGTGCCAGCCCTGCATTCACATGTAGAAGAGATGGTGGGCCAGTCTTTGAGCATGTCGGTCTCTGCCAAAGTGCACAGCAGCGCCGACGTGTGGAGCTGTAACTACGGTCAGGGACAGTACATGTCATTTACGGCCCACTGGGTGAACGTGGTGCCGGCACAGCCGCACCAGCAACTTGGACAGGTCACGCCGCTTTTGCCTCCATGTTTGCACGTCCTTGGTCCAGCAAAGATGTCCGCCTCTACCACCTCTTCTTCCGCCGTGTCCTCAGCCGCCACCCCCGTGCCAAGTCCCATTACCCGACCGGCATATCACATGTGCAGGGCGCAACGGTGTCACGCTGTGCTGCACCTGGTATGCCTTGGCGAACGTAGTCACACAGGGGAGGAACTTCTGAGTGTAATGAACAGAGAAATCGACAGATGGCTGTCTCCGCGCAAACTGAAAATCGGAACCATGTTGACCGACAACGGAAAGAACATGGTGTCTGCTCTGCGTCAAGGAAGGTTGTGCCATGCGCCATGCATGGCTCACGTGTTCAATCTGGTTGTCAAGCGGTTCCTAAAATCCACCATCCCACTGCAAGACATCCTTAAAATGTCACGTAAACTTTGCATGCATTTCAGCCATTTATACACCGCAAAGCACACCCTCCTTGAGCTGCAGCGGCAGAACGGAATTCCACAGCATCGCCTGATCTGCGACGTTGCAACAAGGTGGAATTCAACCCTACATATGTTAGACCGCCTTTACGAACAGCGAAAGGCCATCACCGATTTCCTGATGTTACAAGCGGGTAAAGGTACTCCCCTGTGTAACTTAGATGTCAGCCATTGGCAGCTCATGCGTGACACCTGCCGCTTGCTCAGGCCCTTTGAGGAGGCCACGCTATTCGTGAGTCGGCAGGACTATGGGATGAACGACGTCATTCCTCTGTTGCACGTCCTGGAACAAATGCTGTTAACAATGGCGGGTCAGGGTGCGGTAGACGTGGCGCACAGATCTCAACGCCACATGACCCCTGTGGGGGCAGGACAGGAAGAAGAGGAGGAGGTAGAGGAGGACATTGGTGCTCAGGAATTATTGAGTGAAATGGGTGGTTTTTCCACTCAGCGGACAGGAGTGGAGGAGCAGGAGCATCTGGTAGAGGAGGAGGAGGAGACAGAGGACCCAGACGCACCGTGGCAGTATGCTGTGGAGATGGAGGCAGGGAGTCCCTCGCATTCCTTGGCACAAATGGCCCATAGCATGCTCGGTTGCTTGCGTAGCGACAGCCGAATAATAACCATCAGACAGAGGGATGACTTTTGGCTGTCCACCTTGTTGGACCCTTGCTACCGTTCAAAAATGGTGTCCTTTTTCACACCTGCTGAGAGGGAGGCCAAAATAAAGTACTATAAAAACCACCTATGTAGTCAGTTGGTCTCTGCCTTTCTGCTCCAACGTCCATCCTCAGACACTGTGGGCCCTGTGCGCTCGTGTTCCGCTGCCATGGCAGCAGGGGAGGGGTGGGGTGGTAGGAGCAGTGGCAGCTCCACCAGCAGCGGCTGCCTCAGTCTGCAGTCTTCACCAGCGCAGTGAGGAAACTACTAACCAGCCGCAGCAGCAGCAGCATCAGGTGGACCTGGAGCAGGACCTCAAACAACAGGCTCGGGCCTACTTGGACAGCACCCTGCCAACCGAGGTAGACAATCCCCTTGACTACTGGGCAACGAAACTTGACCTTTGGCCCCAACTAGCTGAATTTGCCCTTGAAAGGCTGTCATGCCCGGCCAGTAGCGTGGCATCGGAGCGCGTGTTTAGTGCGGCAGGAGGTATTGTAACTCCGCGGAGGACACGACTGTCCACCCAAAGTGTGGAGAGACTCACGTTTGTGAAAATGAATCAGGCGTGGATTAGTCTGGATTTCAAACCACCAGTTCCTGACACAACTGACTAAATCCGCCATGAATCATGCCCCAAACATGTTATTATTTTTAACATAGGCCTCTGTATGGCCTTCAATTTAAGCTGCTTACGCTTCGCCACTCTGCCATGGGCCCCTGTACCGCCTCCTCTTGCTGCTGCCAGGTCCAGAGTGTGTCATGGGTCCCTGTACGGCCTCCCATTGCTGCTGTCTCCATCGCCACACTCTGCCATGTGCCACTTTCAGGTCTCCTCACACTGCTGGTGGGTTCCATTTTGTCATAGGGTGCTGTATGGCCTCCCATTGCTGCTGCCTCCACCGCCACACTGTGGCTCCACACTCTGGTTTTGGCCCCGTGACTGCCCAAATGAGTGAAGTGTGCAATGATTCTAAGATCGACGGCACTCATCTGCATGTCATACTGACTGACTGTATTATTTCTCTTCCCCAGCAGACTCCAAGGGCATTTAAATTAAAGGTACAGTGTTCTGCACTAATATAAAGGCTCTCTGAAGCCTAGAAACACCCTTTTTATAAGTTAAATTCGCAGCAAATGTATTCGCCTCGAATCGAATTTATTCCGCGAATTCGACGAATCAGCCGAATCGAATTTTTGAATAATTCGCTCATCTCTAATTATGGACCATATTGACATGAGTTACTGTTGTTTTTCTATCATCTCGAACCAGTCTGCCCATTCTTCTCTGACCTCAACAAGGCATTTTCGTCCACACAACTGCCACTCACTGGATGTTTTCTCTTTTTTCAGACCATTCTCTGTAAACCCTAGAGATGGTTTTGTGTGAATATCCCAGTAGATCAATGGCTTTTGAAATACTCAGACCAGCCCATCTGGCACCAACAACCATATTACATTCAGAGTCACTTAAATCCCCTTTCTTCCCCATTCTGATGCTTCGTTTGAACTTCAGCAAATTGTCTTCACCACATCTAGATGCCTAAATGCACTCAGTTGTTGCCATGTAATTGGCTGATTAGCAATTTGTGTTACAAAGCAATTACACAGGTGTACCTAATAAAGTGGCTGGTGAGTGTGTGTGTATATATATATATACAGTCATGGCCGAAATTGTTGGCACCCTTGATATTTCTCCAGGAAATCATGTATTTCTCACGAAACGTATTGCATTAACACATGTTTTGCTATACACATGTTTATTCCCTTTGTGTGTATTGGGACAAAACAAAAAAAGGGAGGAAAGAAAGCAAATTCGACATAATGTCACACAAACCTCCAAAAATGGGCTGGACAAAAGTATTGGCACCCTTTCACAACTGCGGATAAATAAGAATGTTACAAGCATGTGATGCTCCTGTAAACTCACCTGGGGCAAGTAACAGGTGTGGGCAATATAGAAATCACACCTGAAAGCAGATAAAAAGGAGAGACGTTCACTTAACCTTTGCATTGTGTGTCTGTCTGTGCCACACTAAGCATGGACAACAGAAAGAGGAGACGAGAACTGTCTGAGGACCTGAGAACCAAAATTGTGGCAAAATATCAACAATCTCAAGGTTACAAGTCCATCTCCAGAGAACTAGATTTGCCTTTGTCCACAGTGCGCAACATTATCAAGAAGTTTGCAACCCATGGCACTGTAGCTAATCTCCCTGGTCGTGGACGGATGAGGAAAATTGATGAAAGATTGCAACGCAGAATAGTCCGGATGGTGGATAAGCAGCCCCAAACATGTTCCAAAGACATTCAAGCTGTCCTGCAGGCTCAGGGAGCATCAGTGTCAGCGCGAACTATCCGTCGACATTTAAATGAAATGAAACGCTATGGCAGGAGACCCAGGAGGACCCCACTGCTGACACAGAGACATAAAAAAGCAAGACTACAGTTTGCCAAAATGTACTTGAGTAAGCCAAAAGCCTTCTGGGAAAACGTCTTGTGGACAGATGAGACCAAGATAGAGCTTTTCGGTAAAGCACATCATTCTACTGTTTACCGAAAACGGAATGAGGCCTACAAAGAACAAAACACAGTACCTACGGTAAAATATGGTGGAGGTTCAATGATGTTTTGGGGTTGTTTTGCTGCCTCTGGCACTGGGTGCCTTGACTGTGTGCAAGGCATCATGAAATCTGAGGATTACCAAAGGATTTTGGGTCGCACTGTAGGGCCCAGTGTCAGAAAGCTGGGTTTGCGTCCAAGATCCTGGGTCTTCCAGCAGGACAATGACCCCAAACATACGTCAAAAAGCACTCAGAAATGGATGGCAAAGAAGCGCTGGAGAGTTCTGAAGTGGCCAGCAATGAGCCCAGATCTAAATCCCATTGAACACCTGTGGAGAGATCTTAAAATTGCTGTTGGGAAAAGGTGTCCTTCCAATAAGAGAGACCTGGAGCTGTTTGCAAAGGAAGAGTGGTCCAAAATTCCGGGTGAGAGGTGTCAGAAGCTTATTGATGGTTATAGGAAGCGACTGATTTCAGTTATGTTTTCCAAAGGGTGTGCAACCAAATATTAAGTTAAGGGTGCCAATACTTTTGTCCAGCCCATTTTTGGGGTTTTGTGTGACATTATGTCATATTTGCTTTTCTGCCTCTGTTTTATATTTGTTCCAATACATACAAAGGGAATAAACATGTGTATAGCAAAACATGTGTTAATGCAATACCTTTTTTGTGTGAAATACTTGATTTTCAGGAAAAATATCAAGGGTGCCAACAATTTCGGCCATGACTGTATATATATATATATATATATATATATATATAAATATACATACATCTTTTTTTTTAAATGCCCTTGACTTAATTGTGGTACAGCACTTCCTCATTTCTTGCCCTAGAAGAGAGTGACATTGTGCTCAATTCTACACATGCACAGATGTACTGAAGGGCTTTGACCAGCCTTCAGGTCCCAGCAGAAACCTTTGGCACATCTGAGTATGAGCAGGATTTTCCTTGCACATGTATTAAGATGTTGCAGTAATAGAAGTCCCAGCTTTCTGGTTGTCAGGACGGGGAAACACATCACATGTGCAGATGTACCCATAGGTCTCTGTAAGATGTTGGTTCCAATGAGGGGGATGGGGCCAGCATTATGAAGACTGAAGTTCCTCTTTAAGGCTTGTTAAAAAGCAATACGAATAGCAGGGAAGTATGGTGGTTGGTAAGAAGCCCAGATGTGGCTTCTGGTTGCATGTTGTGCCACAATGCCTTATTGCTTTCCTTTTGGTTACAGCGGGAAGTGGAAGCCGTGGAAGGTTTATATCAGAGAGGTGTCCTGGGAGCGTTCAGCCAGGATAGGGAGAGATATATTTAAAGAGACAATTCAGGGTCAGTGAATAAGAATTACTTGAAGCCAGAAGGTCAACATAACAGTCAGGTAACTAGCACTTTTTAAAGGAGGTCAACAATGACTGTATTAATCTCATGACAAATTCACTTTAACACCTGACTGATTTATTAAACTGAGTGCACTTCCGTTTAGGTCCACTTTAACAAACCTATTTCTTGGAAATAGAAAATATTTATTCCATTTGAGAACCCAAACAATTGTCAGTAAATAAGCAGAAAAAATTGTAAAAAGTTTATAGACTATAAAAGTGGCGATGAAACATTGCGCTGTGCAACTACAGTAAAACATAGGCCTACAAGTGCTTTATTTTATTTGTATAAAGTCATCTATTTCCTGCTTCATTAAACCCTTGTACTTTGCAGCCTTGCAGAGTAAATCATGAAAGACAGGTTTATGTACTATTTAGAGAGGGGCAGATCTATACAAAGTAATTAGTCACTCAACATAAACTATACAAGTCTGTTTTGTTGCAATCCTTGTCCTATCTAACAGATATCTGACACTCGTATTTCTGTTTTTTTTCATATGAAACTGAGCTGAATGGACAATTTGTAGCAAATATCAAGAAGTGCAACATTGCTTTGTTTAACAAAAAATATTCACGTATCATCAATTCCCTGCAGATTCGAAGAACAAAGGAATCTATTATAAAGGCTGGCAAAATTTGTTTTTATTGTTTCATTACACTTTGCTCTGTTTCGCTGAAAAATGATAAAATGATACTTATTTTATACCAGATTGTAAAACAGAAAAAGTCGCTGTGTTTAAGCACGGCATAAAAATGTTTAAAAATTGAAGGATTAGCAGGGTATGTATACATTTGATCAGGGCTATTTGGGTGATTTCTGTTATTATTATGATTTAAAAAGAAGCAGCACAACCATGTGATAATAAATGGCTTCATATGATCACTATTCTTAAATAGTTGAACGCCAAAAAGCTCTCGATTTCTGCCAGGGTATGCAAACTTGTGAGCACAACTATATATATATATATATATATATATATATACTCTCACACAGGCATGGCCAAAAATATTGGCACCCCTGCATTTCTGTCAGATAATGCACCACTTTGCTCAGAAAATTGTTGCAATTACAAATGCTTAAGCATTCTCATGTTTGTGGAGAAATAAAAAGCCAAACTTGACACATTCCACGCAAAACCCCAAAAATGAACTGGACAAAATTATTGGCACCCTCAATTGCTTCCTGTAACCATCAATGAGTTTCTTACATCTCTTGTGGAATTTTGGACCACTCTTCTTTTGCCAACTGCTCCAGGTCTCTCAGATAGGAAGGTTTCCTTTTCCCAACTGCTGTTTTATGTTCTCTCCACAGGTACTCTATAAGATTGAGATCTGGACACATTGCTGGCCAATTCAGTACTCTCCAGCACTTTGTCTGAAACCATTTCTGGGTGCTTTTTGACGTGTGCTTTGGGTTATTATCCTGTTGTAAGACCTAAGACCTCTGACGATGGCCCAACTTTTCGACACTGGGCCCTACATTGCACTCAACAATTCTTTGGTAGTCTTCAGATTTCATAATGCCATGCACATAGTCAAAACATCCAATGCCTAAAGCAGCAAAGCAACCCCAAAACATCAGTGAACCTCCACCATGCTTGACTGTAGGGACTGTATTCTTTTCTTTAAAGGCCTCATTTCTCTTTCCGAAAACAGTAGCATAATGAGCCTTACCAAAAAGCTGTAATTTTGTCTCATCTGTCCACAGCACATTCTCCCAAAAGGACTCTGGCTTCCTCAGGTAAGTTTTTGCAAATTCCAGTCTGGCTTTTTTATGTTTCTGTGTCAACAATGGGGTCCTCCTGGGTCTCCTACCATAGCATCCCTTTTCATTCAGATGGTGACATATAGTGTGAACTGACACAGTTGTACCCTGTGCTTGAAGGTCAGCTTGAATTTGCCTGGAAGATGATCAAAGTTCTTTATCCACCATTCGAACAATCCTTCGTTGCAATCTTTGATCAAGTATTTCTCTTTCATCCATGTCCAGGGAGATTAGCTACAGTGCCATGGGTTATAAACTTCTTGACAATGTTGTGCGCAGTGAACACAGGAACATTCAGATCTCTGGAGATGGACTTGAGAGGTAACCTTGAGATTGTCCATGCTTTTTCACAATTTGTGGTCTCAAATCCTCAGACAATTCTTTGCTTCTCTTTCTCTTCTCCATGCCCCATGTGACACACAGATACACATAACAGTCAGTTTTTCACCATTTTAAGGCTGGCCATACATTATACAATTATCTTCCAATTTTCTGCCCAATTTCCTTTAGATTTACCTTCAACTGTGTAGTGCAAGGGCCTGCCTAATTGTATAATGTATGGCCAGCCTAACTGGTTGCTGATGTGATTTCTATATTGTCAGCACCTGTTAATTGATACAGGTGAGTTTAATTACAAATTACAGGAGCATCACAAACTTGGAATGCAATTATTTCTTACAATTTTGAGAAGGTGCCAATAATTTTGTCCAATCCATTTTTGGGGTTTTGTGTGGAATGTATCAGATTTGGCTTTTTGTTTCTCCACTTTTTGTGTCATACCAATACAAACAAAAGAAATAAACATGAGAATGCCTAAACATTTGTAATTGTCATCATTTTCTGGGCGAAGTGCTGCATTATCTGACAGAAATGCAAGGATTTTTGGCCATGATTGTATATATATTTACTTTCACTGTTACACAGTATAAATTAACCCCTTATAGTGGTGATGACAGCAATACAAAGAGCATGCTGTTGCTACTAAATGTCTTGACAGCAGGTGCAGGTAGCTTGTATCAAACTACTTGCCTAAGACAAGGGAGTCTGTCATGAATAATATTATAGCACAGCTCTGTCTGAAAAACTGCAAAACAGTGTTTTAAGTCTTTTTACATTTTTTTCTTTAAATAAAAAATGTGGATCTTTTGAGTCTGGTAATATGTCCCAAATTCAACCTCCAATAGTATGTGCTGTTTATTACTCTATTACTTTTTTTTAAGTTTTTATCTGATTATTTGAAACAATAATCGGCCAACTAATCAATTATGAAAATAATTGTTAGTTGCAGCCCTACCCATCTTATTACTACCAAGCCGGACAACCTGCCTTCACCAAGTCACCCCCATTTCCCTACCGAGCTGGACTCATGTCTTTGCTACTCAGGCTTGTCATCCATTCCATAGGGATAAAAAGACTCAGTCCACATATTCCTTTAACAGCTTTTTATTGTGTGGGAATCTGTGTAACAACAAACAATAGGCAAACATTATTCATCTTCCATGCCTAACCAAGTGCAGATCTCTTACAATGATTTTTTCAACTTTGTAACTTCCAGTTATCCTGGGGGTGTCCACTCCGGAGAGAATGGAGGGCATACCCCCGAAGGGGAAGCCACATGGTTGGGCATTTACCTCTCCAAGCTTGGCTGTCCTTCCTTTACAGTTGAAGCCCTAATTCTTCCACAAGTGCTGAAACCAGACATCTATGCTCTAAAACCACCAATGACTCTCCTTTTTTACATTACACCCCACCTGACTCCTTGACTCCAGCCCAGCTACACACCCATTCCACTCTGCCAAGAACTAGAAAGCCTCATAAGAGGATCAGTGAGTTAAGATGATACACTAATCCAGTGTGCAGGAGGTTTCTTCCAAAGGCCTGAGTGCTCTCCCAAGGGGAGAAAATGCAAGTGATCCAAG
The DNA here is from genome assembly GCF_062004578.1 of Staurois parvus. NCBI lineage: Eukaryota > Metazoa > Chordata > Amphibia > Anura > Ranidae > Staurois > Staurois parvus. The sequence continues at coordinate 517,385 of NW_028318784.1, forward strand.
CTTGATGTCCCATCTAAGGGAGTTACAAGTGTCAACTGAGTTGCACTGGAGGCTTTGGGGTGCTTGATGTAGAATGCCACTTAGCTATTGCAGCTTGCATAACATACTGCAAAAGTCATTAGAGAACACTGAGGAGCTGGTAACACAATACGTTTGTAGCGATACCCTCTTAAGAGACGCTGGTTTTGGGTCCCCCTTTACCACCTGTACAGTCAGGCAGCGCACATTTTTCACTTGCATCCAGAAAGAAGAAACATTCCCTGGACTTGTTTTTTAGTTTTATTAGGGAATTTAACTTGGATAAGGTAAAGGGGTTATGGGATGCCCAATTTGATTGCTGAATAACAGTTTGAGGACAACATCCTTCTCTAGAAAATGCTACAACAATGGTAGACTAATGACTGTGGTCCAGGCGGAACCCTGACAGTCTCTTTTAGCAAAGTACAGCAACTTGCAGGAGCTCTAAGTTCCCTTGAATGGATTTTAGAAAAGCCTCAAATGGTAGGAGCTCTATGTCCCCTAAGTGTTCAAAATACCAGCACACCTGGTTACTGTATCTTATCCCAGGACAAAGGAATTTGGTAAGCTATCCATTGTCCCCTGAACACTTGCCAGAACTTGCATCCAACAGACTTCTCCCTTCTAGGCCCTGGAGGTGTAGAGGTACTCACATTGTCCTTGTCCTGGAACTATGAATAGAACAGCTTTCAGGCCTCTGTAGATGGGCTGGTTCCTCTCCAAGCTTGTCAGGCTGTCCTTCCCCGGTGAAGCGAGTGATGAAAGGTAAGTGTATGTAGCCAGGTGTTTGGCTAAGAATGGAGATTGAGAGGAAACACTGGCTGCAGCTGCTCTCTGTAGCTGCTGCCCTACATTGTTGAACTGGTTAACAGCTATATCAGCAAGAGGAGAGAGGTGCTGAGCAGGAAGAGTTCAATAATAAGGCAGCACTGCACTGTGGGAACTGTAGTTCAGGGAAGAGAGACTCTACTGTAATCAAGAGCTTTTGAATTGCATTTTCCAGATTACCAAGTGAAGTTGAAAGAGCTGCATTTTCTCAGGCTGTACAGGACACAGCTTGCTTTTGCCAAGAGGGAGAGCAGAGAGTGCACATTGCTGTCCCATGTACACCATCATTGCTGCATGAATGGCTGCCTGTGCAGGATCTGAAGTACTGAGTATATATTGTGCAGAGCAGAGAGTTGACTAACTGCTGGTGTGTGACCGGATGGTGAGCTGCAATATTGCTGGGAGTGGTGAGCTACTGCTGTGCGGATTTACTATCTGCTGCTAGAATGACTGAGCCCTTTAGGAAATGACCAAACAGCCATGTAGTAGCCTTATTGCTGTCTGTAGGCTTGATTGGAATATTCTCATGTCCACCAATGGTGCAAATGGGCCCCAATGCTAACTCGCTGAAGAGTTAGTACTAACGACTGTTAAGAGGTACCTCTCAGGGTGTTCTTGGAGCCAAGTCACAGAACAGAGAACCCAAATTACTAAGCAGCTCTTTCGAAGGTAGCTCTACATGTATTTGCTGGGGAACTTGATTAAGTGATGTTTTTCTACTTTGTGTTGCATTGGCAGAGATTATTCATCCAGGGACTATCTAATGGCCTTCTGGGGAATCAGGAAGTATTTAATTTTACCCCCCCCCCCACTGGAGCAAACTGGATCATGCTTTACTAACCCAAAGCAAGGGTTTTGACTTTACTCTGATTTCCTGTTATGCATACTTTTTCAGTTCAGTGACTCAGAAGGTACTGAAGCCAGAGACAGCCAGGAAACTAGTGTTTTCAGAAGGCATTCAACAATATCAGTCCCCTATTTTTCTTAGGAAGGCGTTACTTTAAACGGTGAAGCCCTGTGTGATGTCTCTTCTGCCCAGAGTTCATCTTTATTACATTCACACTTATACACTTTGTGCTTTCCATCGCTGCTCGGCATCACCTCATTTTAGTCATATTAGTCATTTCTATTGCTTTCTCTTCTAATCAATATTTATTTTCTCAAGCACTTTAATAGGGTTCATTTTCAGGACAAACTTTCGATAATGTTTGTTTTCTCTCGGTTAAGAAATAATTAGCTTGTGTACTGTCATGACTTTATCATTATCAGAATTAGAAAAATGTGAGTAAATTGACAAAACTACACAGAAGGACAAAGAAGAAAAAATAGAATCAGCTTTTTTGTACATCTGCTGAGTAACTCTTTCGTGCCTCCTGCTTTCATAGGGATCTTGAGCACCAAACTTCCTTCACAGCCACAGAACCTCTGGCAACGGCAACTGAATCTGTTTTATAGGGTTAGTGTTGTGTTCCCTGACACTTAAAGGGAATCTGTCATAACAGAATAATAGAGGCTGCCATTGCTGGACTCTCTGGCTGTCACGCTGAATCTTTGGCTTTAAGCCACAGGCATGAAACAAGTATAGAGATAAGGAATTTTGATACTTTTCTGACACTCATTTACAGCATGCTCCATCAGTGTCTATGACTTAAAGCGCAGCTCCACCTAAAAGGGGGAGTTCTGCTTTAAGGGGGGGGGAGCGGGTACCTGAATCTGACAGGTACCCACTCCCACTTCTGGTCCAGTTGCCTAGGTGACCGGAAGCAGAAGGTGTCCTCCCTCCCAGTAGTCTTTTGGGAAACGTGACAGGTCCCAGAAGACTACAGGACCATTTATGAAGCGCAGCGCTACTCGCGCATGCGCAGTGGGTACTCGGCTGTGAAGCCGCAAGCTGTCACATCCGGGTGCCCACACTGAAGATGCCGGCCTCCTGGAACACAGGACGGCCGCTGAAACGGGCTGTGGGGGTCACACCACAGGACCGAGGGACTAGTAAGTGACTGTTTTTTAAAAGTCAGCAGCTGCAGTTTTTGTAGCTGCTGACTTTTATTTTTTGACAGGTGGAACTCTGCTTTAAAGTACCTAAAGCGTATCTACACCCAAGAGCAAAAATGGAATGTTAATGGTTGTTAATGTACTGTATAACAAACCAAACAAATTAAAACCTCTGCACTAACCCAAATATATAGCAAAAATCATATATATTATGTTGCAGCTCCTCACTGTTGTGCATTCATACACCAATAGAAATCAATATAGAAAAGGTGTAACGCAACTAAAATGTGTATAATCCAAAAAAAACAAAAAAAAACAAACGCAAGCAAATGCATCAAACACAATTAGTGATATAGCTAATGATATGAATATATAAAGTGCAATGAATAACCCAATATAATATTGGTAATATATACTGTTCCTGTTTTACCTTCTATATTATAATGTATATAATATGATATATACCTCACCAGTCCTTAGATGTGGTGGCTGCATTAGTTTATTTCTATTATTTTCTGATGATCTTCCCAGTAACAGACGTTCTGTTCTGTGGACCAGGTTCACTCAGAAAAGAAATCCTAATCATAAAAACATTGTTAACATTTTGTAACAAACTATCAGTGACTACAGTCAGCAACCCCATACACCTCCTTTAAAGTGTTACTAAACCCAGGACCCTGCATTCACTATATCTGGTCTCCCACAGTACACAGAACATGGAAATGCAATTATTGTAGTAAATATAAACTGCTAAATACCTTTTATCATCAGCAGTATATAGTAGTCTTGTGACCAGGGGCGGACTGACAACTCATGGGGCCCCTGGGCAATAAGGGATCATGGGGCCCCTGTGTCCTTGCCAAACTCAAAAAAGCCTATGAAAAAGGTACCAGGGGCATCTCATGGGGCCCCCTAATGACCCAGGGCCCTCGGGCAGTGCCCGAGTTTCCAAATGGTCAGTCCACCCCTGCTTGTGACTTCTATCAGTGTCCAGTGGAGCACTGGTTAAAGCTTGTAAAAGGAGTTTTCATTCTCCCTTGATTGTCCTATGAGGCTGCAGGACCCTGACCCACTGTCTGGATGGTGGTGATTGATCCTGTGCTGATCACATGCACTCTAACAAGGAAAACAAACCTCTATAGCAATGCAAAAAAAACTGAGCATGTGCAGCTTGCCCCCAAGGCTCTGTTCTAACAGGAAATTAATTGGGGACAGTAGAAGGGGAGGATCAGAGGGGACAGGGTCAAACATCCTTCTTACACAATGCGGAGCAAATTAACCCCTTAAGTTTCACAGTGAGTATAACAAGCAAGGTTTACTGCATATACAGAATTATTTTACGGTTGTTACTGTTTAGTAACTCTAAAGTAAACAACTTGAAAACATTGCCAGTTCATTGGTCTCACTTGGAGAGGGGAGGATCAGAGAAGACAGGGTCAAACAGCGTTTTTACACAATGCAGAGGATTAAACCCTGAGGTTCCACAGTGAGTATAACAAGCATGCTTTACTGCATATACAGACAGGTTTTACTGTTGTGGGTTTAGTAACACTTTACGTATATATACTCATTAATAATGTATAGGAAACCATTGCCACAAAGAGGTAAACAGAAAATGGAGCAAAGGAAGGTGCTGTACCCTAACTCATTTCGCAACCTAGACTTCTTCAGGGGTTCAGGGGGTGCAGATCAATAACAAAAATAAATCCCCAGATGGAGCAAAACTGGGAGAAGAGACACTCCAAGCACTGGCCACAGCAGGAATTCAACAGGTCCTCACACCAGCCATTGATGACACTTCCCAAACTTAGGATTCATTGTTAAGGTTTTCAAATGTTAAAGCTGCATTAACAAGGCAACTGACATTTTTAGGAGGCCAGAAATAGCAGTCCTCGTACTTCTCTCATCACAGAGTCACTTTAAGGGTCATTGTTGATGGGCTCTGGGTTTATGTAGATGGTATCATTTTGAGACACTTCAGAATTCATTGACCTCCTTCTGACCTGCACCGGACCCGCTTTAAGTGGGCTTGAATTTCCGTAGACTTTTATGAGAATGCAAACCCCATTTTTAAGACAAATTAAAGCCCAGTAATAAATGGCTTAAAAGAGATTATCTTTTATTTTTTTTGGATAAACACCTAACAGAGTTAAGCCTGCTATACATTATCTGATCAATATGTGATAATATTTTAGAAACCATGTTCCTATGTAATTTGTAATCATACATATACTTGGGGGCAGCCATATTTGTTTGTTATATACACAAGCTGTATTTCCTAGTTTGCAGTATGACACAATGGGGCTGATTTACTAAAATTGTTGCACACAGAATCTGGTGCAGTTGTGCATGGTAACCAATCAGCTTTTAACTTCAGCTTATTCAGTTAAGCTTTGACAATAAAACCTGGAAGCTGATTGGTTACTATGCACAGCTGCACCAGATTCTAAATACCCCTCAATGTTTTTAAGTGTTCTTGCATGGCAAGACCACTTACTGTTATCTCACATATATATTCTTATTATTATAGCCACATTTACCACCCTAACTCCTCCCACAGTTTTTACACTACATAGACAGTAATATACCGAAACGTGTGGATTGTTCCCGATTGGTGTGCTATTACTTGGTGGAACTTTTCACCCAATGGTTCACGAAATATCAGCATTTTTGTGGTGAAATTGGTCCCATAGGAATGAATGGCGGAATGTTCAAAACTAGAGTGGGAGCTGACAAAAGCTAGAGTGTGAGCTGAAAAATCAGGACATGATTTCTAAACTGCCATCACTCCCTCATTTTCAAGCCCACCTACACAAATCTTATATCAAAACGTTCAACTATCCCTGCTGCCACTAAAAATGTCCACGGCTAAGCCATAGTCCGGATAGTTTTCACAATATGACCTTTTGTTTGCAACTCACGCCGCCCATTGACATTCATTGAAACTCCACTCTAGCCACCTCAAATTTGAAGGGCAATTTCTAAACTGCGACTGTGCCTTTATTTTTAATATTTCAGAGACATACTATGCATCAAAATGTAGGTCTGGGTCTTGTGATTCTCACAATATAAAGCTCTTCGGTGTAGAATTTATAATTTTCTAAACTACAACCGTTTGAAGATGGCAACCGCCAGTGAAGTGAGCAAGTTGGAGCAGTTTGTTTTTAACCGGTTTTCTCTGCCCTTGCTGTAGAGTGAGTTGCCATAGGAACCCAGGTGTGTGAGCAGGCAGCAGAGTGACAAAAGCTAGAGTGTGAGTTGTAGACTACTGGTGGAGGCAAGAACACCACACAATTTCCCCAGAAATTGTAGCTTTTCTAGTTTTTATTGTTCCTTTTTAATGCAAGTCTATGAATGAAAAGTAAATGTAAAAAATAGGGTAAGCACTGCTATAATAACTCAAAAACTGTATGAGGCCATGCGATTTCATGAGAACTTCCTAATGGGAAAAACGAACTTCGTTAAGAGGGAAGCTGTGGTGTGTCTTCAAAATAATGGGCCTGAGTTTGCTGAAAATGCTGCCTTTCCCTGTCTTCCATACTTACAGAGACAATAGAGACAATGAAGTCAGAACTATTGATGTGCTTGCTTAATCTGCTTTAGGAAGCAATGGATCAACATGAAAGCCAAGAAATTAGCATTTTCAGATGGCGAGGTAAAAAATATCTATTTTTCGCAGTAGACATTCTCTTTAAAGTGAAACTAAACTCTCTCAATCAACATGAATTAATTTTAGTCCTTACACTGCTAGCATTCATAAGTAGATAGGAAGGTATATTATATTCCCTTGTTTTAAACTTTTTTTTTTTTAATTTTTGCAATTACTTCCTGATTTCTAGCCTAGGCCAAAATGGTGCCATACATCCCAAGAGTCTTCATGGACATTTTTTCTTTTATCAGTAGGAAGGGTAGAGGGGTTTTCTCAGCTAAGCAGACCCTCCTGCCTACATGCCTGAGCTAAGAACAGATGGATTCTAGGAAGTAAATAGGACACTAATCATCTGATTTTACTCAAGATGGCTAGAAATGCTATGAGGAGTGATGTCTCAACAAAATGAAGCATGGAGGCATAAAAGGACAGATGAGTTTGCTTTGAATGCTGCTCGCGTTCACATCACTGGATCAAGATTGGGTTCGGGTAAGTATTGGGGAGCTTAGGGGGAAGCTGCACACTGAAAGAATGTATGAATGTAAAAAAAACATCAGCCTTTAGAACCACTTTAAGATCAACAGACAGAAGGTACACATGCATAAATTTCTATCATAATTGTTAGCACAGCTTATGTTATTCAACACCTGACCAAAAGCTCCTCAGCTCCTCCACTCTACCTGCACTCTGATTCTGTCTATTAGTTCAGCTCATGTGAACAATTTCTAGGTTTTGGCCGCATGACTTGTCATTGAAACAGCAGTTAAGGTAGCAGAGGTATTTCACTCTATACATTTTGACCCAGCACTAGCTTCCTGCCTCAGGTGACACCACTCTGACGATTGGCTGCCCCGGTACTGAGCACTGAATTGGAGAGAGGCAGAGGAGAGAGTCATGGTCATCTCTATTCTCTGGAAGCAGCAGGTTTTTCTCTGGTTCTGGATGGTGAATAGTAGGGTGGGGAAGCCATGTACATGTTCCTTGTGCTACCTTCTCCAAGGTGAACCTGTTACTTTACCCTAAGTGAGCAACATACAGGTTCTCTTTAAGAAAAATGCAGAACAGCTTGTCCAATATCTCCATAAGACTAAAAATGTTAATTGATTGCATTTAGTGTCTTCAACCACGCCTCATTTAAAATCAATATCTTGCCTTTCCATTAGATTGCTTTTCTGTTATAAACCAGTGTTTGCTCCTCCAAATCTTTGTGGTTTTTGAATGACTCTTCAGAATTATTTAAGAGGACAACAAAGTATTGTTTCACAAAAGAACACCGAGAAGCTACAACAATCTGGTGGATGCATTTAAATTCTAGAAGTTTTGGAGTAAGATCTAGACTATAAATACCTGTGATGTATTTTGGGCAGGAATAAGAACAACTCTTCTATTTCTATGGATTTATGTGAAGTTAAAGATTGTGAATCTGATTTTAACACCCTAACAGATGGCGCTGGACACTTAATCACTTCATTAATGCAGGATTAAGCACATCTAATCTAACTTGTAGCCGTAATGTTTCAGATATCATTTTTATCCATGTCAGAGGTTGCCTCTTGCTGGCTGAAACTGAGAGAGAACAGAATAAACTTTAGTTGGAAATACACTATTTTTATTATATAGTTCACACATTTCAGTATAAACAAAACTAAATCTGCTTTATACCAACAGATGCTCATTACAAAAATGACTATTTATTCAATGTATATAAATTATGTTAAAGCACAATACTCTTACTCTTTTTTTTTTAGAAAATGTCACCCAGCAGATGTAAAAAAAACTAATTCAGCTCATGTTGCACTACTTATATTCAAAGAAGAGTTGCCCCCACAGTCATCTATTTTCCTCACAAGATGTCCTCAGTCTTCTAGGTCATCTCTAGTGACATAGTGTGAGTGCAGAGTGTAATGGGCTTGGCTCCTGAGGGTATTTCACCAAAATACGTTGATTTCCCTATGTAATGGTGAAGAAGACCTTCACTGAGTACCTCCCAGTCTGAAGTAAAAGAAAAGCAGAAGAGGACCCTGCATCATCACAGGACTTTTAGAAAGGTGGTAAAAAAATATAAAATACTGCCTGGAAGACCTCAAGGGGTAGAGAAGTACTGGGGAGGAAAGTCCAGAGCCAGAAGTTGGGCTTTAAAGAGAAACTCTGTAGACATGGATAAAACACACACTTGTGTAACTTGATAGAGAACCATTTATTGCATCTGTTTATCAATCAATTGCTACTCTCTGTGATTCATTGTTAATAATATTAGTAGCATGATTAAGCTGCAAAAAATCTATCTGAAGTTCTGGCCTAATAGGGTGAATGGCAGCAAGTGGTTAGATCTCCCAGTAGTAAAGATTTAAATCTCTAGAGTAGCCCTAGCCTTAAGCTGGCCATACATGTGGAAATTTTTAAGTCAATTTCAGCTACTGGGAATCACAAATATTATTGCAAGTAATCACCAGAAACTGAGCAATCTACCACTCAAGAGTTTGATCAATCACTAGAATATGGTTTAAATTGGGAAATAATTTGACAGCTTCAATGCAGTTTATTTTAAGAATAAATTGAAGTGCGATTGATTATATTTCACATTTCACAATTTCACTGAAAGCAAATTGATTTTTTTACAGGTTTGAAGCAGGATCAATTTTATCTTCTTGCAGTCATAGGAAACCACAAATTTATGATTTTAATTGTTTTGCAATTTCAACAAAAATTTAATTGGAAAGTTGGTTCGCTGGTTGGGTAAATTGCCATGAATATGGCCATTCGTAGAGTGGGAACAGACAATGTTATTTATTTGTGATCATATGATGATTAATTAAACCAATTTAACTCTTACCATCAGTCTAGCGCTCCTATTGACTGTTTCATTCGTTGAAATTTCTGGTTTCCTACCAGAGGGTAACAACACTTTTTTTTTCACATGAGCAACCTTTCCAGAGCAAGTCAGCTCATTGAATAGATTTGGTTCCTCGACTCTTGTGAATGAATAAGTGTTGAAACTCTAGTGCAGAGTTTCTCAAATATGGTATCAACCCTAAGGTTCCTCCAGGTGTTGCTAAAGGTTCCTTGGGTAATAAGCAATTTCAGTTCTCAGATGAATAACCACAGGCCCAAATTAACTTTTTAGCCATGTGTAAGGGGGGAAAGAGGGGGGGGGGGGATTCTTCCCAATGACCACTAATGTAAGGAGCATTCTTCCCACTGACCATCACACTAATGTACTGTGAGCTGTAAATATAATAATTAGTAGCAGGGGTTCTTTGAAGCCAAAAAGTTATTTCAAGGATTCTTTGTGTTAAAAAAATCTGAGAAAGGCTGCTCTAGTGCCTCTTGATGTCTACTTGGAGAACATTATTCTAGGTGTCAGGATTAAGAGATCAGCTAATTTTACCTATTGGCACTCCTTTAGGATTCAGAAATAGAGACAACATTTTTGGTTGGTAAAAGCTCCAAAAAGATACTATACAAATATTTTGCTGACAATGGAGGTTGTTAACCAATGGCCAATGAAGCATCAACCCTATCCCATATTTTCCACCTGGAATTACAGCAAGCCTTCTTGGGATGAAGAAATGGAAACTCTGCAACCTAATTGTCCCTCCACATTTAACCCCCATTTTGCACCTATCTGTTCCTGTAATACATGGTAAAATCAGTGTTTTATTGCACACTGCCGCAGTGTATGGTAACACACTGTAATCTGTGCAGTCATTGAGGTGCCATTTAATTACATCGGCACCGTAACTTGCATCTACAGTATGTTCAGACAGATCCACGCTGCAGAGCACCACAACGCACATATCATGGTTTGTTGTCTTAAATAGACACAGGTCCAGTTTTATTAAATTTCTGCTTGTTGGCACAATATTCTTAAAGCTGTAGTTTAGGTATGGCAATTTTTACATAGTTACATTGATTCATCTTGGACCAATGTAAGTATGTACAGTATGTACAGTATGTGCCATACCTGTGGGATCCCTGTGAAAGATGGATCCCTGCTATTACAGTGATCTCCACTAGCTTCCAGGTCCTGTGCCAAGCTGTTGGCCTACTACATTTTGAGCACAATAGGTCGCTCACCTGGCATGGACACCCTTCAGAGAACACTTTGTATTTTCTCAATGAATCCAATCAGAGAATGCTTTACATTCATTGAGAAAATGCAATGCGTTGCCATAATGGCACCAGTGCTGAACGAGCAACCAGGATCTGGAAGCTAGTGGAGATCATTGTAGTAGCAGTGACTTCAACAGTGATTTCCAGCTTCCACACAGGAAAAGACACATACATACTTACATGGTCAAAGCTGGACCAATGTGACTATGTATAAATTGCCATACCTAAACTTCTTCCATAACAAATGGGCTGTCTTAAGCCAGCCATACTTGTATTGAAATTCTGCTGATTCGGCACAATGTTTGAGCTCCCTGGTTGTACGCAAGTCGTTATCATTGTGTTTTGCTGGCAGGGAAGGCTTCCCGCTGGCACTGGCAGAACACAATAATGCTTTGGGGGGATATTCCCCCATCAACACTGACTGTGTTGATGGGGGAATCTATGCAATTTTCTTTTCTTCCACCACTGGTGAAAGAAAATTGTTTGTTTATGGCCTGCTGTAATGTGATACACATTCATAGGTGTGTAGTAACACACCATAAGAGAATATACAGGTGTGAAAAGGGCCTTTTTCCACAAGTGGGGTTTCCAGACTCCTTTTGTTCCAGGAGCTCCAAAGTAATGAAAGGTGAAATCTGGTTGCCATTAGCTACATTTTACCCATAGTCCCTTTCTGCTGTGAATTATTAAACAGCCCCAAATGAGTTCTTAGAAGTCTGTGAACGCAGCATGTAGCCTGCAACTGATTGACAGAGAAAGCTTTTCAAAGCCTGGCAGGTCTGCAGGAAACCAGAACATACATCATGAGCTGAAATTTTCAATATTTGTAGACTGTTAGCAGTAAACGCACCAGAAATGCACAGCAAACAAAATGTCTTCAATGCAGAAAGTTAATGAATAAATGCAAGATATGCAATATTCATGATGTGCTAAAAGTGGCCTTGGACTTGTGATCGGAATCAGAATGAAATTCATGCTGTGTGAAGATTTCCATTTTTTTTGTACTTTTAAGCTTTTTTTTTTAAGTGAAACATAATCTATGCCATTATTTAAAGTAGCTCTGCCGCCAAATAAAGAATATTGAAAGAAGCACTCTGTAAAGAGGAGTCACTTACCTGTCTGGTAGGTGGTGACTCATACATCTCTAGATGTGGCAAGCCAAATGAACAATTTTAAAGCGTATCTGAACCCAAGAACAAAAACTTTATATATTGCAGATCACCAGTACTTAGATGATGTGGTGGTTGCATTAGTTTTCTTTTAGCTTTTTTTTTCTATTATTTTTATCAGTAAATAGGTGTGTCTAAGCACCCTGCTACGTGGAGTCCATTGGAGGTTGCAGTTAATTATTAGTCCAAACTATTGTTTGGTCCCTGAAGCTATTCTACCTCTGTGAGGCCTCTGCATCCGGTAACCCTCTATAAGCAGTGACAACTTGGGACAGTATTTATGATGTTGACGTTAATAATCTCCAGATAATCTTGGGATTGTATGCTTGGCAAAGGAAATAGTTTTACAGTTGTAATCCTCTGATGTGTGAGTTTAATCTTACCAGTGACCTACACTACCAAAAGATGAGATTATCCTGCGTTAGAGGCAAATCTATGGCAATCCATTCATTATAGGAAAGATATAAGACCATCTAAACCAGCCATTTTAAACTAGGGTTCTGTGGAACCCTAAGGTTCATTTAAAGGTTTCTAGGCGTTCCTTGCTGATTGACCTACTATTTGATGGTGTCTTCATAGTTCCAGGGTCAACACCCCTAAGCAAAGCCATCAGCATGACACCAATTACACTATTAGCTCCCTATAAGGGAGAATTCTGACCACCACTGTAACTTGAGTTTTCTTGCCACTGACACAATGTAAGGAACATTTTTCCTACTGACTATGAATGTAGGTGTAATTTTTCTTAATACCTCCCAATAAATTGGGTTCCCTAAAACCCAATTGTTTTAGGGGTTCCTCTGCAGTAAAAAGGTTGAGAAAAGATGATCTAGACATTAACCAACTCCAGCCTTGAGAGTTTTGGCTTGCTTTGGATACATATACTATAATGCATATATACTTTCCTGATGAAGCACATGCATATGTTTGAAGAACACATCAACTACCACCCCAGCCTGTCAGTTGGTTCTGCTTAATACAAGATTATTAGACCTCAACTATCAGTTAAAGCGGAGTTACAAAAACTTTATCAGCTGACTTTTAAAAAATAGCCACTTACCTGTCCCTCGGTCCTGTTGTGTCCCCTGCAGCCCGTTTCACCTGCCGTCCTGTATTCTAGAAGGCCGGCATCTTCAGTGTGGGCACCCAGCTGTGATAGCTTGCGCCTTTACAGCCGGGTACCCACTGCGCATGCGTGAGTAGCGCTGCGCTTCATGAGTGGTCCTGTAGTTTTCTGGGACCTGTCATGTGTCCCAAAAGACTACAGGGAGGGACGGAGAGAGGACACCTTCCACTTCCGATCACCTAGGTGATCGGACCGGAAGTGGGAGCAGGTACTTGTCAAATTCGGGTACCCGCTCCCCCCAGCCCCCCAAAGGTGCCAATCCTTAATGGGGAGTGGGGAAGCAGTCTTTAAAGTGGAACTTCCCCCCTTTTTTAAGTTCATCAAAAGATTCGTATTGAGGGTAACGAGGGGATTCTTTGTGGGAGTAACATAGATTGCGTCATAAAACACCCCTATTCCACATTTGAATATGTATTGGGTTTTGATACAATCCATTATATTATAAATCTTTGATTTTTAGCTTTTGTACAGATAAAATAAGTAATTTTATGAATGTAAATATTTGTGTAAGCATATGGTTCATGAAAAGTACCAGTCGTGAGTATATGATTTAATGTCTATTTATAATTATTTGAAAAATGGTGCTTTGACCTTATGAGCTGGGAGCTCGAATGTATATGCTCGATTTATTTTTTATTGGTGACCCTGTCAGTAACACACTTTTTGTCCTAAGGTCACAACACTTACTGTGCTTACTGGAGGAGCAGCATTGTCACCCTGGGACAGGAAATGGGCTACAAGACACATTGAAATGTATTGAATATGGCCATAATTGTAGCATTTCAAATGTATGGCAATATATTTGGGAAGAATATTTTAAAAATATATTTCAAATATATTTTTGTTCCATGTGGGTAAGTCAGGACACCATGCCTTAACTAGCTGCCGACCGCAGATAGCCGAATGACGGCTAAACTGCGGCCGGCCAGTTCTGAGTGGACGTCATATGACGTCCTCCCAGAACGCGCTCTCCTGCGCGCCCCAGGGGGCGCGCACCCGGCGATCTCCGTGATCGCTGTGTCCTACGGACACAGCTGATCACGTGATGTGGTAAAAGGCCAATCACAGCGGCCTTTTACCACCTGATCAGCGGTGTCCAATGACACGCTGATCAGAGGGAAATGCAAGTGCCGGTTCTCGGCTGCACTTTCCTCACGCTGTCAGATCGTGAGGAAAGTACTGCCGAGAACCGGCAGTTGTCAGAGCGGGGATCGGCACCGATCATCAGGGCACTGATGATCAGTGCCCTGATGATCGGTGCCCAGCAGTGCCACCCGCAAGTTCCGCCCACCTGTGCCCAGCAGTGTGCCCACTAGCTCCGCCCACCTGTGCCCAGCAGATCACCCACCTGTGTCCAGCAGTGCACCCACCTGTGCCCAGCAGTGCACCCACCTGTGCCACTCTGCAGTGCCACCTACCTGTGCCCAGAAGTGCCACCTACTTGTGCCCAGCAGTGCCACCCACCTGTGCCCACCCACCTTTGCCCACCAGTGCCACCCACCTGTGCCCACCCACCAGTGCTGCCCACCAGTGCAGCCCAGCAGTGCTGCCAGTCAGTGTCGCCAGTCAGTGCCCAGGGGTTGTGCCAGTCAGTGCCGCCAGTCAGTGCCCAGCAGTGATGCCAGTCAGTGCCGTCTATCAGTACCCATCATCAGTGTCACCTATCAGTGCCGCCTATCAGTGCTGCATATTAGTGCCGCCTATCCGTGACACCTCATTAGTGCTGTCTATCAGTGCCGCCTATCCGTGCCACCTCATTAGTACTGCCTATCAGTGCCCTTTAGTGCTGCCTATCAGTGCTGCCTATCAGTGCCCATCAGTGCTGCCTCATCAACGTACATCAGTGAAGGAGAAAAAATACCTGTTTGAAAAATTTTACAATAGAAACAAAGAAACTTTTTTTTTTTTTCAAATCTTTTGCACTTTTTTTATTTAAAGCGCAAAAAGTAAAGTGCCCAGTGGCAATTAAATACCACCAAAAGAAAGCTCTATTTGTGAGAAAAGAATGATCAAAATTTCATATGGGTACAATGTTGCATGACCGCGCAATTGTCAAAGTGCGGCAGCGCTGAAAGCTGAAAATTGGCCTGGTAAATAAGGGGGTATAAGTGCCTGGTAGGCAAGTGGTTATACTGCAGTGCATTTGTGTTTGAAGGTGAGTTACGGTGACATTCACAGTAAATGGCACCTCAGAGTACCAATGCATGTAACATGCATTGTTGTGCTTTACTACAATTAAAGTGGTGTGAATGGGCCCTAACACTTACACTTTTATACCTTTGTGCAATTTACTTTGTTGCAGCCTCCCTTGATCATTCCAAACATATAATTGCAGATGGCATACCTACAGTCAGGTCCATAAATATTGGGACATCAACACAATTCTAACATTTCTGGCTCTATACACCACCACAATGGATTTGAAATGAAACAAACAAGATGTGCTTTAACTGCAGACTGTCAGCTTTAATTTAAGGGTATTTACATCCAAATCAGGTGAACGGTGTAGGAATTACAACAGTTTGCATATGTGCCTCCCACTTGTTAAGGGACCAAAAGTAATGGGACAGAATAATAATCCTAAATCAAACTTTCACTTTTTAATATTTGGTTGCAAATCCTTTGCAGTCAATTACAGCCTGAAGTCTGGAATGCATAGACATCACCAGACGCTGGGTTTCATCCCTGGTGATGCTCTGCCAGGCCTCTACTGCAACGGTCTTCAGTTCCTGCTTGTTCCTGGGGCATTTTCCCTTCAGTTTTGTCTTCAGCAAGTGAAATGCATGCTCAATCGGATTCAGGTCAGGTGATTGACTTGGCCATTGCATAACATTCCACTTCTTTCCCTTAAAAAACTCTTTGGTTGCTTTTGCAGTATGCTTTGGGTCATTGTCCATCTGCACTGTGAAGCGGCGTCCAATGAGTTCTGAAGCATTTGGCTGAATATGAGCAGATAATATTGCCCGAAACACTTCAGAATTCATCCTGCTGATTTTGTCAGCAGTCACATCATCAATAAATACAAGAGAACCAGTTCCATTGGCAGCCATACATGCCCACGCCATGACACTACCACCACCATGCTTCACTGATGAGGTGGTATGCTTAGGATCATGAACAGTTCCTTTCCTTCTCCATACTCTTCTCTTCCCATCACTCTGGTACAAGTTGATCTTGGTCTCATCTGTCCATAGGATGTTGTTCCAGATGTCGTTGGCAAACTCTAATCTGGCCTTCCTGTTTTTGAGGCTCACCAATGGTTTACATCTTGTGGTGAACCCTCTGTATTCACTCTGGTGAAGTCGTCTCTTGATTGTTGACTTTGACACACATACACCTACCTCCTGGAGAGTGTTCCTGATCTGGCCAACTGTTGTGAAGGGCGTTTTCTTCACCAGGGAAAGAATTCTTCAGTCATCCACCACAGTTGTTTTCCATGGTCTTCCGGGTCTTTTGATGATGCTGAGCTCACCGGTGTGTTCCTTCTTTTTAAGAATGTTCCAAACAGTTGTTTTGGCCACGCCTAATGTTTTTGCTATCTCTGTGATGGGTTTGTTTTGTTTTTTCAGCCTAATGATGGCTTGCTTCACTGATAGTGACAGCTCTTTGGATCTTATCTTGAGAGTTGACAGCAACAGATTCCAAATGCAAATAGCACACTTGAAATGAACTCTGGACCTTTTATCTGCTCATTGTAATCGGGATAATGAGTGAATAACACACACCTGGCCATGGAACAGATGAGAAGCCAATTGTCCCATTACTTTTGGTCCCTTAACAAGTGGGAGGCACATATGCAAACTGTTGTAATTCCTACACCGTTCACCTGATTTGGATGTAAATACCCTCAAATTAAAGCTGACAGTCTGCAGTTAAAGCACATCTTGTTTGTTTCATTTCAAATCCATTGTGGTGGTGTATAGAGCCAAAAATGTTAGAATTTTGTCGATGTCCCAATATTTATGGACCTGACTGTATGTAAGCCAAGTGATTGACAGGTATGGAGAGCTTTGGAGACGGCATAAATATAAGTTCCAATAAGTAAACCTTTCACCTCAGGAAAGCGTATTAACTCTTACCAATCTACTGAGAATATTATTTATTTTTATAGCCTCCAGAACCCCTTTAAGAGCTTCTAATAATACCAAACTAAATTCACCTCCTGTCTATTTTATTGCACCTGACCTAATTCCCTATGTGCTTGTTTTACCATCTTACTTATATTGTCTGTAGTTTTTATAATCTGAAATTTAGAGGCAGTGAAATAGTTTATAGCTCATCACATGTCTGGGAATTGCTGCAAGAAACTCACCTCATTTTATAATGAACTAATATTGTAAACCTGAAAATAGTACATGCTCCATAAATTGCATTTAGCTTGGTGGTAACTGAGATAAGACCTTTAAATCCATAAAACTGAAAGCCTGAGACCTCCAAATGGATGGGGCAAAAGTTGTACAGCTAGTACAAGAGACGCCTAGCTAAGCTGCTGATTTTTATCATCTTAGGTTAGTAAGAGTAAATGTGTTTGGCTGAAGAGATGTTACAAACTGAACTGTGAAAGGGCTGTATGTAATGCATTCTGGGAATTGAGTTTGCAACATGAATCAAACAGTCATTTTTATTGTAGATGTAGTTAATGTGTGTTCTGGTCCTTAAAGCAGCTCTGTCAGTGAAAAACAAAACAGCTTGTAGGTATAAAGTGCACCTAAAGGTGCCTGCACAAACCTGTAGCAGCCCTTGTCTACTGGGGTGCCCAAATGCCGGGCTGTTTTAATGGGCAAACATAACTGTGAACAACATATACACAGGTGCAGTTTACTTTCTCCACTGTTAGCGGCCTGCGTCGGAACTTGAGGGGAAATCAAGGTAAACCTGGGTTCTCTATGGTTGGCATCGCTGCAACCAGATGACCTTGCCAGCCATCTTGGGTCAAGCAGAGTCCTTTTAAGTTCCTGCTCCCAGGTTTTGGTGTGCTTTTGCAAAGTGGCTAGCGGAGGGTGAGGATGCCTGTCTGTCAGGGACAGCACCAGTGGCAGGGAGAGGTTCTGAAGGAGTAGAGAGAGCTCAGGGCCTACCTCTACACTTCAGCAAGCTCCCTTTTGGGTTGGACTGGGCAGACCGTCTTCCAACCCTTGCCCCCTGGCAAGCGCTATCTTTAGTTTGGGTCTACTGCCACTGACTCTCCGCTGCATTGACTGTAAGTTCCTGGTCAGGTGAGTTCCCCCGTTGGGGTGTTTTACTGTTTGCAAGTTCCTCAATACATTGGTTACTGCACTCTGGGCCTCTGTTGTGTGTATACTGCCAATGCACATGCTGCACCTACCCAACAAACATACCATTGTGTCTACAGTCTTCTCCTTGCTACAATCCCTCAACAGCATTAATACAGTGGTTTTTGTTTTTCTGAGGCCCCCCATGATGTAGTTTTATTATCTATTTATCTTGCCATTAGTTAAGTTGATTTTCCACTTTTTAACAGGGTAAATACTGTGATATCTCCAGATTCCAGTTAAGAAGTGTAGCACCCTCAAATAGGACCCACTAAAAGATGATGATCTAAGTTCTCCCCTTCCTGTTCAGAGTCGGCCAGCACACCAAAGCAAAGTTCAAATCACACTGACAAGAAGCAGTCTAGGGGAATGTTTTTTTAAGATTTATTGGTGGAACTTGAAGAAAAGGGAAGAGGGGCAGGGTATGGAAAATTACAAGTTGTAAAGGTTCAATAAGAGGACATTCTTCTCTGTGCTATACCCCTCAGAGCCAATTCTTCTGCTAAGTACCAGGATACAGTCCCCCTCAATAGACTAAGGGAAAGCCAGAGGTAGAAGAAGAGCTAATTGGTCACCAGGATCTTGCAGAACAGTCAGTACTCATGAGGCTAGGGAGTAGCCCTGTGAGCTTCATCCAGAGACCTTCTAGTGAGGCTTTGAAGACTGGATCTGTCAGGTAAATTCTTTGGGGTTGAGTTGGATCTCCTTAGGTACAGACCCCCCCAGCACCGCCACATCTGGGACCTCGATAAGCAGGAACAGGACTCAGTGGAACCTTCCCCAAGGGGAGGAGGTAGCCACACCTCACCCAGACAGGTGGAATCCCTTTAACAGGAAGATCCTGCTGTTCTGGAGTTCACACTATTTATCAGCCTCTTCAGCCACCTACTGGGCCACCCCTACTAGGGATTGCTGATACTCAATAAATCTTAAGCTGCCTATTTGACTCTCCCTCTTTAGAGGCCTCTAGAAAGCAGAGTGAAACGTCAAACCTGTATCCTGTGAAACCCAAAACATCCCAAAGAAATCAAAAGACGCCCCAATGACTACAAAGGAGCCAAAAAGAACTAAATTTACCTAACATTCTAGCAGCCTATCTAGGAGGGTGCTACAGCAGCAAACCTACTTAACGGTCATCCAGAGCGATCATACTAACTGCCACTCAGGTTCCTTTGAATTTTATCAGTCCAGTACATGCTTTAATCAACATTACTAATTTCTAATGAATGGAAACCCACTGAACCCTGAAACATGCTGAATCTTTATAAAACGAGATTCTGAATAAAATTAAACCTGGATGTCATATGCTCTACTTCTGTGGCTCTTAATTGCACACCTAGGTAAAGTGGCATGTTGCCCAGTAACTCCTTCCTGCCAATTTCTGAACAAGTAATCATACGCTGATGATTTATCACAGGGTAGATGTCATCCTCTGAACAGACTTTGTAGAATGCAGAGGGTGAGAGTGGAGATCTCATCTTGGAGTTCACCCCACTGGGATTCTTAAAAGTTTTCAAGCGGTAGTAAACCACCTGAAAAACAATGGGCCCCTGCAGGTTTAGGTCATAAAGTACTAGTATGCACCGCATACTAGTACATTATGACAGACTTACCTTTACATGGAGCCCTCAAGCACAGTGCTGTCATGGTTCTCCGGCGCTGCTATCTTCACCTGGTCTTCTTTCCGGGTTTGCGGACTCTGGCCATATGAATGGCTAGAGTCTTGCTGGTGTCACTTCCACGCATGTGGTCGGGAGCCCTCGGCTGTGGCACAGGCTCTGAAGGCATGCTCCAGTGACTGTATACTGTGTGAATATCTCCTAAACAGTGCAAGTTCAGAAGATATTCACAGTACCTATAGGTAAGCCTTTATTATAGGCTTCTCTGTAGGTACAACTTAAATAAAAGACTTTACTACCACTTTAAGATCTATGTTAGCTTGTACATGTGTGCATTGTTGGGCACACACTGTATTGGTGTGGTGGTCAGGGTCTGAAGACACAGTAAAGTGGACAGTACCAGTGGGGACCCCAGAAGAGAAGGATCAGGCAGGCAAGTATAATATCTGTTTTAATTTAGGAGAAAAAAAGCTGTTACAACCACTGTAGTTTACATTTTTTTGACCTTGAAACCAAATGAACATTTTAGATAGCTTTTATACTCATACATTGCACATTTGCCCTTCCAAATATCACATGGAGGACTTGAATAATTCAAGTAATGCATCCCAGGGGGAATGAGGAAAACAAACACCTGGTATACTTTCCAAAAATCCAAAGAGCACATACAGTGCTAATATACCGCACGGATATGAACTGTGTTTTTACTGTCCCCCCACCCCTTCTTCCTTAAGCTGCAAAGGCAGCAGATGGGGGGGGGGGGGGGTGTTCATATGCTGTGGCTATGATGCTTTGCAAAATGTACCTCCCTGTCAACTGAATGATGCTGTGGTGTGGGTTTTTAGGGGTTAAGACAGGTAGTGAAGAGGCAATATAATGCCTCCTTACTGCCTGTCATATTCCCTCTGAAAAGCCATCTGCCGCAAATCACAATTGTAAAGGAGCCCTTAGAGTGCAAGGTGTTTTTCTTAGTCACCAGAAGTAAACTGCTTTGTGGTTGTCCTACAACTATAATGGAATAAGCTATGCTTGTTTCTACATGCGACTCGATTTATATGCTCTGAAACTACTATATGATTCTACCTAGTAATGCTTGATGTCAAGTCCCGAAGGTTCAATTGTGTAAGCCAGCAGAGCCTTTTTACGTTTAGTGATAATTTGTTCATTCTTATATAATGCCCAATGGAACATTATAGCGATTGTAACCACTTGCCCTCCAGAGGATTTACCCCCCTTCCTGACTAGGCCATTTTTGCGATACAGCTTTATTATAACTGACAATTGTGAGGTCATGCAACACTGCACCCAAATGAAATTTACATACTTTATTCCCTACAAATAGAGATTTCTTTTCATGATATTTGATCATCTGTGCGTCTTTTATATTTTGCACTATAAACAAAGAAAGACTGAAAATTTTGAGAAAAAAATATTTTTGATTTTTTTTCTATTAAGCATGTCCAGTGAAAAAATTAAAAAAAATCAAATCTCGTCATAAATTTAGGGCAAAATGTCTTTGCTAAAAAAATCCCAATATGTGTAAATTATTTGGTTTGCGTGAAAGTAGTAGCGTTTACAAATGGTGGTATAGATAGTGGAATATTTTTTTTTACTAGTAATGGTGTTGATCAGTGACTTATAGCAGGACTGTGGCGGACATTCTGACACTGGGGGGAACTGATTTGGTGTCACTGACATCCCCAGTGACACCAATACAATGATCAGTGGTAATAAAAAGCACTGACACTGTACTAATGGCACTGGGCAGGAAGGGGTTAACATGTGGGGCAATCAAAGAATTAACTGTGTGCGGTTTTACTACATGGGCTGTGTCTGTATTTCACAGTAAGCACACTGCTTTGTATGGCTCTGCTATACAAAGCAGTGTGCAGGAGCTGACAAGGGAAAGATCTGTGTTTTTTCTACGCAGGTCTCTCCCCCGTCGGAGATACTCGGTGATCGCCAGCTGCTGTAACAGACACCTGATAATTGACAGTTGAGACCGCGAATGGTAGTGGTTAGCTGTGTTCTGTTTAAATACGTGGGCTGTGTCTGTGTTTCACTGTAAGCACACTGTTTTGTATGGTTCTGCTATGCAGAGCCATACAAAGCAGTGTGCAGGAGCTGACAGGGGAGAGATCTGTGTTGTTTAATACGCAGGTCTCTCCCCCATCGGAGATACACGGCAATCACCAGGTGCTGTAATAGACACTCGATAATTGACAGTCGAGACTGTGAATGGTAGGGCTGGTAGGGCGCACGGCACACGCGCACCCTCTACCCAGTAATGCAAAATCATGTATATATACGTTATTTTGCACACCCTTGCTGCCCTGTAGCAGTATTTCTGCTATAGGGCAGAGACAGGGGCAGACTGACCATTTGGAAACTCAGGCACTGCCCGAGGGCCCGGGGTCAGTAGGGGGCCCCATGAGATGCCCCTGGTACCTTTTTCATAGGTTTTTTTGAGTTTGCGCAAGGACACAGGGGCCCCATGATCCCCTATTGCTCAGGGGCCCCATGAGTTGTCAGTCTGCCCCTGGGCGGAGGGGAAGCGATCAATATCACTGTTTTTAGCATATGCTGATATGGGACATGTGTCTTGGATTTTAAATGTTTCAGTTTTGACAACATCGTCTTTGTTATTTTGCAGCTCAGGCAGTTCCTTGAGGGACACTTATAGGATTTCCTATCATTTCCTTTGTAATACATTATTCAAATAAATATTGTTACTTTTGTAGTATATAGCTTTTCCGTTACTACCAGTTCTGTTTCTTTTTGCAAATAGTAGTCTAGGTTTTTGTTTAGACACTTCTACCCTAAGGCAGGGGTCTCCAAACTTTCCAAATGAATGCCCTTGAGACTTTGAGGTGGCCGGTTTGTGGCCAGTTGGAGTAGAAAATGCCCCTGCGTCAATGGGAGTAAACAATGCCCCATCATTCGTGTTAGTGGGAAGAATATTACCCAACTGTTGGCATCAGGGAAAGGAAAAGTGCCCCATCATTGATGTCAGTGGGAAGAATAGTGCTCTGGCATTGGGAGGAATAATACCCCATTTTAAGGGGTCACTGGTAGAAATAGTGCCCTATTGTTGGTATCAGTGAGAGAAATTATGCCCAGCTGTTGCTGTCAGTGGGAGGAATAGTGTCTCATATCGTGCGAGAAACAGTGCTCCAAGAGCTGGATAAAAGCAGGCAAGGGGCCACATCTTGCCCTCAGGCCACAGTTTGGATACCATTGTCCTCAGGTATGTGTGATTCAATTTTTTACTTATAGTTTGTATAGTGCAGGGGTAGGCAACCTGAGAGCCGCAGGACTACAAGTTCCATCATACCTCTGCAAGTCAGCTGTAATTGTCAGTTTTGTAATCTTTGCAATGCCTCATGGGAAATGTAGTTCCACAACAGCTAGAGAGCCACATGTTGCCTACCCCTGGTATAGTGCAACTATCTGAATTTGTCCTTCAGGTCTCCTGCAGTTCCTTGTAAAGTAGAGCTAACACTAGGGGAAAGAGGAAAAGCAGAAGGAGCAAGTTGATAGGAGGAAAGAGTAGATTAACTGCTTGCTGACCTGCCACAATACCTGTACATCGCGACTTGTTTCTGGGTTTTGGGTGCGCTCTCGCCGACGTACTCCCCAATGCTTCACGGCTGGGATCTGCTGATTGGCTGTGTTGAATCACAGCCCAGAGACCTGTTTTGACAAACAACACAGAGCTCTGTACAGAGGGAATGATCGCTTTGTTTCTTTTCCCTGCAAAGCAAAAAGCAAAGCAAAATTGTCCTATAGGTCAATTTGTTTCTTTTCCCTGCTTTGCAGGGAAAAGAAACAAGTTGACCTGTAGGAAAAAGCAGCACATATTACACACATTACACATTGTTAGGCACACAATTAACCCCTTGATTGTCCCTAGATGTGTATCCCTTACCAGTCAGTGTCTCTAGTACAGTGACAGTATACAGTATTAGCACTGATCCTGTATTAGTGTCGCTAGAGATATCAGTGGCAGTTAGTCAGTTCCCACAAAATGTCAGTTAGTGTCAGATTGCCCGCTGCACTATTACAGTCCCACTGTAAGTCGCTGATCGCTTCCATTTCTAGTATACAAAAATAGATAAGTAAAAATTTCAGCATATATACCATCATTTGTAGATGCTTTAACTTTCACGCAAACCAATTACTATACACCTATTGGGATTTTGTTTTACCAAAGACATGTAGCCAAATACATTTTGGCTTAAACTTAAAGAAATTTGATTTTTTAAAAATTTTTTATTGAATGTGTTTTATTTTTCAAAATTTTTGGTCTTTTGTTGTTTTTATAATAAAACATATTAAAAAAACAGTGGTGATCAAATACCACCAAAAGAAAGCTCTATTTCTGTGAAAAAAAGTGTATAAATTTAATTTGTGTACAGTGTTGCATGACTGCGCAATTGCCAGTTAAAGTAGCTCAGTGCCAAATAACAAAAAAAAGATCTGGTCATGAATGGAGTAAAATCTTCTGAAGCTTAAGTGGGAGGGGTGAGATTATCAGTTTGCTGTTTCCCCTTTTACTGGAACAAGACCTGTAAATGTTGCTTAACTGCAGTAGAGAAAAAAATCAGGTCTCCTGCTCTGCCAAACACGGCTGCTCTATATGGCAGAGCTGTGTAAATCTCAGGAGTGGATAGACAGAAAAACAAATCCTTTGGCAGGTAACCAACTCTTATGTATGTATATTTTCTGTGTATTTAGCGGTCTACTTTAAATACCAATAGGAACAGGATACTGTGAAAATGATCTAGACTGTAGAAATAGAACGTGTGAAATGTTGGCACAATACTGCAGCAATGTACAGACAGCAGATCTAGCACTGAGTGGAATGGATTGGCAGCATATGCATGGCTGGGTGTCTGTACAATGGTAAGCATATGTGTTTGCAGGCAACAGACTGGCTGAGCATGAAATCCAGGTCACAACTATGAATTATAGCCAGAAATTCTAGGAACGTGAGAGGAAATTTCCACTATTACTATCTAAAACCGTCTCTCTGTTGACTGTTTTATTTGTTTTAGATCATGGATATTGATTAATATGCAGATGATGAATAGAACACTATAATCAGGAACACATAAAGATAGGTGGGGCACCCTAGTAGGGAAAGCTCACCGCTAAATTATTCAAGACATAAAAAAGCTCATCAGCCCTTACTTACTGTATAACTAGAATATCATTTTAGATAAAATGACTCTTTAGGCCCCTTGCACACAGGACCATCCAGCTGCAATGTGTCCATCCCAAAATTTTAGTGTGCTCAGGAGGGATAGGTGCAGCATCCACCAGGATGTCTATAGTATTTAGGGCCCTGTTTGTTCAGGAATGAAGGTCCAGAATGCAAAAGACCTGTTCAACTTTCTTGATATAGGAGGCCACAAATGCAGCCTCCAACAGCACCTAAAGTTCAATGACCATTCAATGTCAGAAATAACAGACTCATACAGGATACAGTCAAAGGATATGGTCATGATACAAGAGATGGTCAGAGACTGTGGACAATATACAGGAGATGGTCAGAGATTGTAGACATAATACAAGATATGGCCAGAAATTGTGGACATAATGCAAGAGATGGTCAGAGACTGCAGACACAGTACCGGAGATGGTAAGAGACTGCATACATGATACAAGTGATAGTCAGAGACTATGCTTGTTACTGGCCCTGACTTGTCCATAGAAATTGCCTACAGCTTCTGGTTCCTGCTCATGTGTCAGTACCCTCTTTAACAGACTCGTCTTCAAGATTGGCTCCTGTCCTGTGATCCCTGGTTGTCCATCTGCTTCCTGCAGCTATAAACAATGCTGCCCCTCCATTGCCATTATGCCACTGGTTACCTCTATCAGGCTCACTTGGTTGGAGAAGCCAGAGAGGATACCTCCACCACCTCCCATCAGGTACATAACATTTCTTGAAATGTTGCACTTTTACTGTATCTTGACATGTCAGGAATTTATTCATTCACACTTGTAAAGTTACTAAAAGGTACAATTTAATAGTTTCTTTGCAGAGATGCATACTTCTTCAAGATCTGTTGTTGGACTAATGAATACCTTGACAAACTCTATATGAATGGACCTTTCAGGAAAGGTTATTGATGTTACTGTATCTTTATCTTTATTCGCAGTATCTTGGTGGGGTCCAGGTGTACTTTCATCTACATCTAATTTATCTACAGCATGTTTTTCCCCAGTACCTTGCATACGACACCTGCTGCCAAGTCAGATGTATATCTTAGGAGCATAAATCATTAGGAGCTAAGATCTAATAGGCTAAATGTAGAGCCATTGCTTTTTTTGGGAAAATGCAGGCTTCATGTGTAGAGTTAATAAATTATTCTGGGAAAAGGGATCTAAAATTTGCTGTATTGCAAGACATTTTTATAAATTGATCACAGAGAGCTGCAAGATATAAAATTCATCAAGATGCTCTATAAACCTGAAGTTAAAAGAATATGGACAGTTCTATAAAGAATAAATGCTGTGACAATTCAGAAGTCTAAAATATTTTGCGATTAAACAAAAATCCTATCACACAACTACCACACACAATAATCCCAGACAGTTTTTCTATGAGACACTATACTAAAAAATACTCCCACAATTGCCACTGATTGCAAACAAGATTTGTTAATTTGCACACAAAAAAAGTATTTTTCTTAACAAATTCAGTGAAGACTATGTTGCAAAAATGAATACACTCCAGTGAATGTCTTTGGAGCAAAGATACATTTTAGACAACAAAGTCCTAATTAACAAGAATTCAACTACAAATGAGTCTAATTATTCATTAAACAGGTGTCCAGCAGACAGTTGATTATAAAATGGTGTTACTTAACAAGGAAAACCCCTTCTCATATCATGCTGTCAGCATTGGCACCACATGGAAGAGAAATGTCACAAGGCCTGACAAAGAAAATAATTTCTTTACACAAGAAAGGTGAAGGCTACAAGAAGATCAGCAAAGGTTTACTTATCAGTCAGAATACTGTAGAAAAAGTGATACAAAAATTTAACAAAGATGAAACTGCTACCATTCAACAGAGACGTCCAGGTCATCCACAGAAGTTAGCACCTTGACAGGAGTGTTTTCTGATGAGAAGGTTTGAAGAAAATCGCCATGCAAGTTCACTGAAGTTAGCGAAAGTAAAAAGCCAAACTGTGGTGATCGTTTCTCATGACACAATACAGCGTACACTACAGAGGAATGCCATGCATGGATGTCATTCACGAAGGAAGCCTCTCCTAAAGCCCATGCACAAAAAAGCCAGCCTAGAATTTTCCAGGGCCCATGCTGAAAAAGAAGAAGACTACTGGGACTCTGTACTCTGGAGTGATGAGACCAAGATAAATATTTTTGGAACTGATTGCTTCTAAACTGTATGGCATCACAAAGGTGAGGAGTACAAAGAAAAATGCATGGTGCCTACAGTGAAACATGGTGGTGGCAGTGTCCTTCTGTGGGGCTGCATGAGTGCTGCTGGTGTTGGGAAGCTGCATTTCATTGATGATATCATGAATTCACAGGTGTACTGCTCTATATTGAAAAAGAAGATGTTACCATCACTCTGTGCCCTTAGTTGTCGTGCACTTTTCCAACATGACAATGATCTAAAACACACATCAAAGGCCACTTTTGCATTTCTGAAGAAGAACAGGGTGAAAATGATTCACTGGCAAAGTATGTCTCCTGATCTGAACCCAACCAAACACCTATGGGGAATTCTGAGGAGATGAGTTGAGCATCACTCTCCATTCAGCATCCAGGCTCTAAAGAGGTCGTTCATGAAGAATGGAAAAGAATAGATGTTGCAATATGTTGCCCACTTGTTCATTCCATACCTAGAAGACTTGGTGCTTTCCTCACAAACCATGAAGGTCATACAAAATACTAGATGTAGTAGTTTTTGTTGTGGGGTGTATTCATTTTTGCATCAACTAATTTGAGTAAAACTGAAGATTTTGTAATTGAAGTTATATTATTAACCTTACTTTCACGTAACAAGCTAAAAAAATGTTCTATAAAACTCAGTTTTATAAAAATTTTGGAAATTGTTCTTGTGTTCATTGAGATATTGATTAAAATCTTACTTTTCAAAAGGGGTGTACTCATTTATGCTGAGCATTGTATATACACTATATTGCCAAATGTATTGGAATGCCTGCCTTTACACACACATGAACTTTAATGGCATCGCAGTCTCATTGAGTTGGCCTACCCTTTGCAGCTATAAAAGCTTCACCTCTTCTGGGAAGGCTGTCCACAAGGTTTAGGAGTGAGTCTATGGGAATGTTTCACTATTCTTCAAAAAGCGCATTTCAGAGGTTAGGTACTGATGGCCTGGCTCACAATCTCCACTCTAATTCATCCCAAAGGTGTTCTATTGGGTCGAAGTTCAGGCCAGTCAAGTTCCTCCACCTCAAACTCATCCATGTCTTTATGGACCTCGCTTTGTGCACTGGTGTGCAGTCATGTTAAAACAGGAAGGGGCCATCCCCAAACTGTTCCCACAAAGTTGGGAGCATGAAATTATCCAAAACGTCTCGGTATGATGATGCCTTAAGGGTTCCCTTCACTGGAACTAAGGGGCCAAGTCCAATCCCTGAGAAACAACCCCACACCATAATCCCCCCTCCACCAAACCTTACACTTGTTACAATGCAGTCAGGCAAGTACCATTCTCCTGGCAACAACCAAACCCAGACACGTCCATCAGATTGCCAGACAGAGAACACATCTCCACTGCTCTAGAATTCAGTGGTGGCGTGCTTTACACCAGTGCAACTGACGCGTTGCATTGCAATTGGTGATGTAAGGCTTAGATGCAGCTGCTCAGCCATGGAAACTCATTCCATGAAGCTCTCTATGCATGGTAGTGCTAATCTGAAGGCCACATGAAGTTTGGAGGTCTTTAGCTATTGACTCTGCAAACAGTTGGCGGCTTCTGAGCAGTGTGTGCTTCAGCATACGCTGACCCCCGCTTTGTCAATTTACATGGCTTACTACTTAATGGGTGAGTTGCTGTTGTTCCCAGTTATTATTATTATAGAGAATTTATATAGTGCCAAAGGGTTTGCTCAGTGCTGTACATTAGAATGGGGGACAAGACATGAGACAATACAGTAGCAAAACAATACACAATACACGAGGGTTAGAGGGCCCTGCCCTTTCGAGCTGCTTCCACTTTGTTATAATACCACTAACAGTTGACCGTGGAATATTTAGTAGCAAGGAAATTTCACGGATAGACTTATTGCACAGGTGGCAACCTATCACAGTACCACGCTTGAATTTACTGAGCTCCCAACAGTGACCCATTCTTTCACAAATGTTTGTAGAAGCAGTCTGCATGCCTAGGTGCTTGATTTTATGCACCTGTAGCCATGAAGGTGATTGGAACACTTGGAACACTTGAATGCAATCATTTGGAGCGGTACCCAAATACTTTTGGCAAAATAGTATATACATTATTATATATTATATATTTTTCTGAGGGCTCTAGAGTATCATTCTGAGCAGAGAAAACTGTTTTTTTTTCTTATTTATTGGGGTTTGGTAACTCCCAGATTGGGTTCTAGAGTTCAGAGGCTTGAAGGGGCCTTGGGAGGGATGAAGTCTCTAACCTGGAGTCCAGGTCTTACCGGAGTGTGCAGGTGCACTCAGCTTTTACAATCAAGGGACTGTCTGCAGGTCAGGGATCAATCCAGGAGATGGAAGTCTCCTGCCAAGAAGCCAGAGTGTGAGCCAGAACAAGAAATAGAGCCTAGAGAGAGTTACACATGAGCATAGCAGTGCTGTGTAACGGCCTGAGAGACCAGCCAAATGTCTAAGCTTGAGGCTCTGCAAAAGGAAGCTAGGAGGCTTAGGGTTGTTTTTCTTTTGTGTTCTGAAATGATGGTGAAAACCCTTGTGAAGGTAAACATTTGTCTAGATCTTTTACTTTCTCCTGAAATAAAAGTGAGCCATCAAGCCACATACATATTTTCTGTCTGGGCTGAACTCTTTCATTAGTGCTACATTTTAGTGACCCCCTCCCCTCCAAAACATCACAGCATCAATGCAGTCCTCAGATTTGCATAGCTCTGATGCAAAGTTCATCTCTGTCAGGGAAAAAGACCTGCTTTTTCTCCTCTTGTCCAGTGTGAAAAAGAAGCTGCTGACAGATGAACTCATTGGAAGAAATCTTTTGATGATGAAACACCTTGGCTGGAGCCTCCTACTGACACCATCACGTTTCAGGCAGTGGATGTCCAGCTTGGTGAATGTATTTTATATGCGCATTTATTTTAACCTTATGCAAGTGCATTTCTTTGCCTAATTAATTAAAAAAAATGTTTTTACCCTATGGAAAGGCTTTTGTTTTCTTGCTTTGCATGAAATTTTAATGCTGGGAATCTGGATACACTGAGGCAGTTTGGAGGGTGCCCTGGATGTCCAAAGAGATTATACAGGTGCTTTATGACCACTCTTGATTTAAGGGGGTCATGGGAAGTTGGTAAGCAAATACCCCATTATCACATTATGGGTGAAGGTGTTTAATGGTGGCACTACAAGTATAGGACCTCAGGAAGAGACGTTGTTTCATTGGTTTGCACATTTTGGATGGGTATTTTTATTTGGACTTTTTTATTCACTATATGCTGTTCCTAATTTATGTATCAATACATGTTTGCTCCTTATTTCTGCACTGTGAACATGTATTGTTTTATTAATGGCATTTTTAGTGCAACACATTAATAGTGCAATCGATGAACTCGTATCTCCGTCACTTTTCTACTATAAGCTTGTTCCTCTTTACCACATGAACACAGCAGATCATCTGATCGGCTTTCAGTGCTGCTTCTTCCTCTTTTAGGCTGTGATCTGCTGCTGTACATGGGCTGCAGGAATCTGCTACCAAGTTGAAATTAAGGGACTTACACTGCATGCACTACTTTATAAATTGATGTGGCTCTGACCAAGTCGGAATTGCACTCATATGACTGCTGTAATGGCGGACAATAGGGTGCGACTTGCCATGCGATTTGCAAGTCACATCAAATCACACGTCAAATCGCACCCGGTGTGACCGGGGTTTTAATGATCTATTCATTCATACAGTGCTGCAATAATGTTTGGTCCTTTGTTTCTGTGGCAGGGCAGCATAGTGGCTAAGTGGTTAGCACTTCTGCCTGGCAGCACTAGGGTCATTGGTTCGAAAACTAACCACAGCACCACCTGCCTGGAGTTTGCATGTTCTCCCTGTGTCTGCATGGGTTTCCTCCGGGTACTCCGGTTTCCTCTCACACTCCAAAACATGCTGGTAGGTTAATTGGCTCCTGTCTAAATTTTGCCCTAGTATGTGTATGTATGAATGTGAGTTAGGGACCTTAGATTGTACACCCCTTGAGGGTTAGGGACTGATGTGAATGTACAATACAGTGGGGCAAAAAAGTATTTAGTCAGCCACCAATTGTGCAAGTTCTCCCACTTAAAAGATGAGAGAGGCCTGTAATTGGCATCATAGGTAGACCTCAACTATGAGAGACAAAATGAGGAAAAAAATCCAGACAATCACATTGGCTGATTTGGAAAGAATTTATTTGCAAATTATGGTGAAAAATAAGTATTTGGTCAATATCAAAAGTTCATCTCAATATTTTGTTATATCCTTTGTTGGCAATGACAGAGGTCAAATGTTTCCTGTAAGTCTTCACAAGGTTGGCACACACTGTTGCTGGTATGTTGGCCCATTCCTCCATGCAGATCTCCTCTAGAGCAGTGATGTTTTGGGGCTGTCACTGGGCAACACGGACTTTCAACTCCCTCCAAAGGCTTACTATGGGGTTGAGATCTGGAGACTGGCTAGGCCACTCCAGGACCTTCAAATGCTTCTTACGAAGCCACTCCTTCGTTGCCCGGGCGGTATGTTTGGGGTCATTGTCATGTTGGAAGACCCAGCCACGTTTCATCTTCAATGCCCTTGCTGATGGAAGGAGGTTTGCACTCAAAATCTCACGATACATGGCCCCATTCATTCTGTCCTGTATATGGATCAGTTGTCCTGGTCCCTTTGTGGAGAAACAGCCCCAAAGCATGATGTTGCCACCCCCATGCTTCACAGTAGGTATGGTGTTCTTTGGATGCAACTCAGCATTCTCCCTCCTCCAAACACGAGTTGTGTTTCTACGAACAGTTCTATTTTGGTTTCATCTGACCATATGACATTTTCCCAATCCTCTTCTGGATCATCCAAATGCTCTCTAGCAAACTTCAGACGGGCCCGGACATGTACTGGCTTAAGCAAGGGGACACGTCTGGCACTGCAGGATCTGAGTTCCTGGTGGCATAGTGTGTTACTGATGGTAGCCTTTGTTACGTTGGTCCCAGCTCTCTGCAGGTCATTCACTAGGTCCCCCCGTGTGGCCCTGGGATTTTTGCTCACCGTTCTTGTGATCATTTTGACCCCACGAGGTGAGATCTTGCGTGGAGCCCCAGATCGAGGGATATTATCAGTGGTCTTGTATGTCTTTCATTTTCTAATTATTGCTCCCACAGTTGATTTGTTCACACCAAGCTGCTTGCCTATTGCAGATTCAGTCTTCCCAGCCTGGTGCAGGTCTACAATTTGGTTTCTGGTGCCCTTCGACAGCTCTTTGGTCTTCACCATAGTGGAGTTTGGAGTGTGACTGTTTGAGGTTGTGGACAGGTGTCTTTTATACTGAAAACAAGTTCAAACAGGTGCCATTGATACAGGTAATGAGTGCAGGACAGAGGAGCCTCTTAAAGAAGAAGGTACAGGTCTGTGAGAGCCAGAAATCTTGCTTGTTTGTAGGTGACCAAATACTTATTTTCCACCATAATTTGCAAATAAATTCTTTCCAAATCAGCCAATGTGATTGTCTGGATTTTTTTTTTCATTTTGTCTCTCATAGTTGAGGTCTACCTATGATGCCAGTTACAGGCCTCTCTCATCTTTTTAAGTGGGAGAACTTGCACAATTGGTGGCTGACTAAATACTTTTTTGCCCCACTGTATATATGTAAAGAGCTGCGTAAATTGACAGTGCTATATAAGTACATGAAAAAAATAAAAAAAATAAAATCTGTGTAGATGAATACTGTGACGGAGGGTAAGTGGGACAGAACACACAAGGCAGACGGCAAACACTTAAAGCTTTATTAAAACAGACAATAGTCACTCAATGGGGAGTAGTGCAGGGAGAGAGAGTCCAAAATACTTGTAATCCAGCCCTGGTGGGCAAAGTTAAAGTCTCTACAGCAATTTGTAATCCAAGAGGCAGTTCATAAGCAGTCAGATAGCACAAGGGAAGCATACACTCACGCAAAGTTGATGCGATAGTCTCAGGCAGAGCTGACAGCGTTCCAGGCAGGGCTGATGTAGCTTCTGGGATCCCCCTTCCTCCAATGGGGCTCAGGCAGAGCCGGGGGCCACTAGAGTCTAGCTGGACCCCTCAGTGGTTGCCCAGCAGAATGGTTCCACAAGAGAGACCAGCACTGGCCTCTTAAACCCCCTGAGCAGGACGAGAGGCGGAGGGGGGTCATTAGCAGGTGACAATGAAGAAAATGGACAGGAATGGAACTACAGTAATTTAATTTGTGGCTGTAAACAGAAAAGACTGGTTGGACAGGATAATTAGTGGGGGAAATACATTAATACAAAATTAAGGCACTAATTAGTAGGGAGGATATTATAATTAGGCATCCTGGTTGAACAGGATGGACACTGAAACAGGATAATTGGATTTGCAGCTGTAAACAGTGTAACAGTGGGGGAAAATACATTAATACAAAAGTAAGGCACTAATTAGGGATGTATACACTAATTGAATTTGGGACCTTTTGTGGAGGGGCGAGTTAATTACAGCTAGGGGCCTTTGGTACACAGGAGTGAATACTAATTCGAGGAGGCTCTTCCTATGGCCAGGAGGGATTAATAAAGGAATAAATACCTGGGGATTAATAACTGGGCTGGCAGAGAACTCCTATCGTGATACTCCAGATCAGTAAGCAGGTATTGATAATTGGTCGGGCCCCTATACCGTGACAAATACCAATGCCACATCCGGTTCCTTACTTTCACACACCTCAGTGGCTCACTTACTATTAACATAGAATTACAAGCAGCTCAGTTTTTTTTTCCTCCTACTTAGGTTACATTCACATGGGCGATTCATTCTAAATGTTGCATCTGGACAGAGCTGCACTCTGTGGTAAGGCCACATACAAACTGGCTGGATAGCTGTGGCCAGGAACTCTGCAGAAATACTGTCCCTGGATGCTCACTGTCTGTGTCCAAGGCAGGGGCGGACTAACAACTCATGGGGCCCCTGGGCAATAGGGGATCATGGGGCCCCTATGTCCTTGCCCAAACTCAAAAAAGCCTATGAAAAAGGTACCAGGGGCATCTCATGGGGCCCCCTACTGACCCCGGGCCCTCGGGTAGTGCCTGAGTTTCCAAATGGTCAGTCCACCCCTGGTCCAAGGTTGGTCAGAGGCTCTATTCCCATGTATTAATTCAGAATGGCGGTGGGGCAGGCCAATAATTTGTACAGAGGACGAATCTATCAGCCGCTACCGTTCACACACACCGTGTGCATGCAACATTTAGATTTGCCAGCAACAACCTACTGATTCTGGCTGGTGGATGCCCCTGGCTGCCCGTGTACGCCCGAGTTCTCTGCAAGCTTTTCTGAAGGACCTGCTAGACTGAGATAAATGTAATTAAAGAGGAGTTCCAGGCTCCCTCCAAAAAATGAAAAGTCAGCAGCTACAAATGCTGTAGCTGCTGACTTCTAATATAAGGACATTTACCTGTACAAGGTTCCAGCACTGCCGTCACACAGAGTAGTTCTTCACTAGCCCCTGGGTTCCTGGCACCAGCATCATGGAGGCTAGTTCTCACTGAAGTCGGTATCTTCAGTAAGGGAAACTGGAAGTGAAGCCTTGCAGCTTCACAGCCAGTTTCCTACCACACATGCGCGTGTTGCACTGCGCCTTGTGATTGGTCCCGTAGTCTTCTGGGACCTGTGAAGTGTCCCAGAAGACTACAGGGGGGAAGGAAGTGGGCCAAGGGGGGCTCAGTTTGTTGCAGCGAACTGAGTTGAAAAATTGCCGTCAAAAACAGGTGATAGGAATCAGCCTATGTCTGTAGTCCCTGTCCTTGTTATTTTCACCAACAGGCCTGGGAGAAATAAAGCTCCAGACACCGAAGTGTGCAAGCTAAATCTCTGAAAGTTTAATGCAGAACAAGAATGGTTATACAGAACTCAGTAGGCGTTGCTTAATCTCAGGATGACCAATGAAACATTCCACTCTTATCAATATAGTTACGTGAAGAACAGCAACTGCAAATAGTTGAGGGATACCATATAAGGAAGTTCCGTGTTTACAGAAATGAAACTAGTCTAAGAAAACGAGAGAGAAGTTACAAAACCAAAACTAACTGTTCACACATCTAGAACAAAATGAATGCCAGTTAATAAGACATATTTCCTTACACCAGGTACCCCCCCCCCAAAAAAAAAGAAGTGCTAAATGTGGTAGTGGAGAGGTGCAAACATGCAGAGCTTCCCCTTTTGGGTGAAGCTCCGCTTTAAATATACTGTATATTTGCAATTCAACATGAAATGTAAAAATTTGTCTCATAAATCAAGCTTAAATTTAAACCCCATCCTTATCTTCAGTCTTTTACCGCTGTACTGACTCCTCTCCTGTACTTACTCTGATTCCACCGCAGACTGTGAGCTTCACACGGTGTGCATTAGAAACTTCAGCAACTTATTTTCTGGCTGGAGGACATCCAGCAACATCTTGTACTTTCCTGACCAACCCGACTGTCTCTGGCCCACTCCGTTTATTCTCAGGGTTTTAGTTTGTTTTTTAATTGTGGAGACTGAGCATTACATGTGGGTGTTACCTAGTCTGCCACCCACTCCTCCAGACTGACATCCACCCATTTAGACTCCTTTCACATGGGTTTTGCTCAGCAGGGGATTCATCCGCTGATATACTGAGCTGCCAGATGACAGGTCCGTGTCTGCTCGGCAGAGTGGACACAGACACAGCCTGTTCTCCACTATGGGCCGTCAGATGGAAAAGGTCCGGCTGTTCATTTACACTTGATTACCAACCGATCCATATCAGTTTGGAAGTAGCCAGGTGTAAACAGACACAAGTTCGTTTATATCTGGCTACCCATAGAGGAGAATGGAGTCTGGACTGCCCATGTGAAAGGAACCTAAAGCTTTTTGATGTTTACAGGGCTGAGGGCTTGAGAGGAGTAATGAGGAAGGGGACTGTGATGTTTTCAGGAAGACATGTACAGCAGCACACTCTTCCATCCCCTCCACCAGTCATAGTCTGCCTGCATTGCATAGAATGGCACAGAGACCCAGTGATGACATCAATGCTCTACCATAAGATATTTAATGAAAACAAAGTTTGTCAGTTTTTTTTAATGTTATTAGCATGTTGAAGAAGTGGAGAGAGAGTGACTATGGAAGGCAAAAGTATAAGCATTTTAAGTGCCCTTTCAGACTGATCAGTTTTTGATGTTTTGGGGTTTAAAAAGCAGAAGAAAAATGCATGAAAAATGTATCCCTTTAAATCCTATGCAACGTATTAAACTACAGGTGCGCTGCTCTTTGAAAAGTCCTGCATGCTGCGTCTTTGCTGCAGTTTTTCAAAAGCACCTTCCATTGTAAGTCAATAGGAAGCAGGGGCGGACTGACCATTTGGAAACTCGGGCACTGCCCGAGGACCCGGGGTCAGTAAGGGGCCCCATGAGATGCCCCTGGTACCTTTTTCATAGGCTTTTTTCTCAGTTTGGGCAAGGACACAGGGGCCCCATGATCCCCTATTGCCCGGGGGCCCCATGAGTTCTCAGTCCGCCCCTGATAGGAAGCCATCAAAAGTGCATCCATGTGAAAGGACCCTTAATCTGAACAAAAGCGCATCAACAATTGATCAGTGTGACAGGGCCCTAAACATATTTTACTTTATTTATTAAAATGACATTTTAATTGGATCTTAAGTGGTTCTACAACTTACAGTAGTAGGTTAAGGAAGATAAATTGCTCTGTTACTTTCAGTGAAATATTGCTACTGTACGCATTACTAAAATCCCCAAATGGTATACAACTAATGAAATATGTTAGCAGCAATCCAGACAATAAGGCTCTGTGCACAACAGCTTAAAAATAGGCTCCTAGCAGCTACTTATGAGTGTTTTTTTTCTGCCCCTGAAGTAAATAGTGTTATCCTATGTGTCAATGCACACTACTGTAGTCTAGAAGCGTTTTTGAAGCTTCAGCTCCTAGGAGCAGAAAATAAAACTTTTTTTTTGTGTTTTTGGGTGTGATTTGCTGGCAGAAAAAAAAAACGCTAGACGGTAACCACTGCTAAGAGCTGGATTCCAGCATTTTTTTCCCTTCTGACAGCTGAATGTAAACAAACGAATTGGAGGCAATATAAATTTAAGAAAAAAAACAGCATGGGTCCCAATTATTTACACAAGGCCCTTTGAGTCTGGTATGAATTTTAAGGGCAACCCCACAGCAAAAATTTAAAATAAAAAATGGCGTGCCCCCCATTCCTTACCAGACCCTTAGGGCTGGTATGGATTTTGAAGGGAGCCCCATGCCAAAATGGTGTGGGCCCCTTACCCCCCAAAACCAAACCCTTATCCGAGCATGTTGCCTGGCAGGCCAGGAAAGGGGGGGGGTGAGCGGGCTCCTCCCCTCCTGAACAATACCAGGCCACATGCCCTCAACATGGGGGGTGTGCTTTGGTGTAGAGGGGCTCCCCCTCAAAGCACCTTATCCCCTTGTTCATGGGGATAAAGGCCTCTTCCCCACAACCCTGGGCCGTGGTTATGGGAATCTGCAAGCGGGAGGTTATCAGAATCTGGAAAACCCCTTTAAAAGCGGAGCCCCCAGATCCCGGCCCCCCATATGTGAATGAGTATGGGGTACATTGTAAAAAAAAACCTGTCAAATATCAATAAAAACACAGAGACAAGTAAAAATACAAACAGTTTTGGACAAGTAATTTATAAAAAAACAATGTCCCCTGAAGTAAATCCAGCATCAATCACAGTGAATGCCATTGCCACCGATCAAACCCCCCCCCCTCAAAAAAAAACAAAACAAAAAACAGAGGTCTGCACCCAACACTGGCTCCCACAGCCTGACAGCCCATTTGAAGGGGCTCAAATCACACTGCATTGCACCTAAAAAGTACAGGCACCTTTTTTTGAGCCACACAGCAACTGCTTTGCATGTTTGTTTTGTACCATGCGATCCAGTGTAGGCAAACTGCATTGTGATTGCAATGCATTTGGGGTGTTGTTAACCTTGTATTGACACCTGCAGTGCATCTCAAATACAGTGTGATGGGAAATGAGCAGGGAGCACTGCATTTCCCGTATCGCATGTGTATGTACCTGCTCAAGTCACATGGCTTCACACCTAAAAAGTGCATGCACCTTTTTAAAAACTGCACCACAACCGCATTGCATGATCATTTTGTACCATGCAATTGGGTGCGGGCAAACCGCTCTGCAATTGCGATGCATTTAGGTGTCGGAAATGCATACGGATTGCTGCATTCCCTGCGTCACATATGTGTGAACCGGGGACAAAGGTAGACAGAAGTCAGTTGCTTAGACTGGGCTAAACAATAGCAAGGGGTTAAACAAGAATTCATAAGAAGCTCAGAACTAAAACTGCAAGATGAACTGACACAAACACAAAAAAAGCCACAAATATGGAAACCAAACCACAAGACAGGTCCAAATGGAAGACAGCAATGAAGGCAGGGCTAGCATCCCAGACAATGCTTAAATTCAAGTGGATTTTAAATGTAGTGCCCCTCTAGATAGCCAGGGGGAACTAGTTACATTTTTTTTTCATAGAAAGGATGAGTAGCAGCCTGGGCATGAGTCAACAGTCAAATTTAGGTCAGGGCTGAGGGCTCTGCAGATCAGTTTCTGATACCTCCCCCTGATCTAGGGACTTGGAAAAGTCTCTAGAACTCAGTTGGTGGGGGTGGGGTGGGGCTGATCTATGTACTTAAGGGATCCTAACCAATCTCCGGGCAGGAGGCTTGGCATGGGCCAAGACAGCCCTTAAGTATGACAGAGCCTGCTCAGCAGCAGGAGAGTTCAGGTGGAAGGTGAAGTTAGAGGATGAGGTGCAGGAGCCTGGAGGGGGCAGTGGGAAGGGGCCTACCTCCAGGTAGAGATTCAAAAAAGGAGGATCACTCAACCTCAGGAGTTCCCTGAGAGGAACACCTGTGCAGCATGGAAGGAGCCAACCCAGCAGAAGGCCTGGAGGCAGCCACCCAACAAGCTCACAGGATAGGAAGAGTGAGTACTCCTACATCCCCTGGGCTTAATAAGGGGAAAGGGCATTTGGGTGGGAAACCTGACTAGCCCCCATCTGGGACTGTTTGCTCTAAAGAGACAGATTCTGGGTCCCCTTTCCCAGGAATTCACCCAGTATAGCTGGATGAGGAGAGGATTAATCTGGGGTCTGGGGTGGTACATTAGGAGAGGGTGGAGAGCTCTCCAGGAAGAAATCCCTTTTTGCTGTTTTGAGACTTGTACATAGTTGTTAAGGAGTTGCAGTTCCCTTGGGCATCCCATACACCTGTAACCCCATCCACGTTCAATACCCCCTAAAAGAATAAAAAAAAAACAAGCTCAAGGACTGTTTACTGTCTCCGGAATGAAAGTCTGTGAAAAATGTGTGTTGCCTGGCTGTGCAGGACTACAGGGGGACCAAAATCTTCAGCAACTCTGTAATTAAGGGTGTAGTGCTACACAAACAAGGAAGCAACTGGAAATAAATTAGCATGCCATATACTTCATCTAATGAACAGGCTGAAATGCGATCAGTGAGTGGCCCTTTTTGATAGAAAAAAATCAAAGCAGCCAGATGGAAAATTGTCTGTCCAACACTGCCTGCATCCAATCAGATGCAGCCACTGTTCGGGTTGTTTGGCCAAGTGGCACAAGTGTGATGGGCTTCATGTTCGAGTTGAACGTAAGTTTGACTTGAACATGGGCCTTTTTTGTGTTCGATGAACACACAAATGGTATGAGTGTTCACTGGGCTATTCGCCCGCTGTGCCCCACAATGCACTATGCCCTGACAGTGCATCATGATTGGCAAAAGCAAATGCAATGCTTTAGAAAGTCACAGCATATGATGAAGTTCCCCCGCCCTCTTGTGACATCATCACAGTTTTTAAGAACTGTCATCCCGGCGCAGCTGTCAGGCGGCGGGAGTCAGCATTGAGAGCGGAGCATTTTTTCTTTTTTTCTTGTTCGGGTCGGCGGTGTCAGCGGTCATCATGATTGACGTTGGATCTACTTCGGTGGACTTTTTTATTTTTGTTTTTAATAAAGGGCTTGTCAAAGATTGTCTCCTGTCATTTTTTTACTACACTTTTTTTTTCTGTGAATGGGTAGCGATACCACGTAATGCATACTCATTCACATGGGGGGGGCAGGATCTGGGTGCCACCTTGTTAAAGGGGGCTTCTAGATTCTGATAAGCCCCGGCCCACAGACCCCCTTAACCACTAGCTAGGGTTGTGGAGAAGAAGTCCTTATTCCTATCAACATTTGGACTAGGTGCTTTAGGGGGGCCTTGAGGGCATGTCATCTGGTATGGTTCAGGAGGGGGGGCTCTCGCTTGCCCCCCCCTTTCCTGACCTGCCAGGCTGCATGCTCGGATAAGGGTCTGGATTTTGCTGGGGACCCCCACACCATTTTTGTTAAATTTTGGCATGGGGTTCCCCTCAAAATCCATACCAGACCTAAAGGGCTTGGTATGGATGGGAGGGGGGACCCCACACCGTGTTTTAAAAAATGTTTTAATTGTCAGGCAATGACGACATATCTTTTGACATTCAGATGACAACTGAAACGTTAAAGAATGCTTCATTACTAAAATACAGCAGAACCTAATAATCTAATTCATGAAGTATTTTATTAGCTGAGTAAGATACTGCTCAGTAAATTGTCCCAATTGTCTCTGTTCGAAGTTTGCGGTCGAACTTTTGGTAGGTTCGAATGTTTGGCTGTGAACCGAACAGGGGGGTGTTCAGCCCATCACTACTGGCCACTGGTGGCACTGGCTGTCAGAGTATTGAAGCCCACAGTGGGATATTCATCAATCAGTGCTGATTAGTGTGAATGGAAGAATTCCTTAGATTTGTTTTGTTGAGCCCACAGGATTAACAAAAAGAAAATCTATGGGTTTATGGCCAGCTAATATAGAGTGGAAGATTGAGTTCC
Source organism: Staurois parvus (assembly GCF_062004578.1). Lineage (NCBI taxonomy): Eukaryota > Metazoa > Chordata > Amphibia > Anura > Ranidae > Staurois > Staurois parvus. Next base: position 558,518 of record NW_028318784.1, read on the forward strand.
TGTGAGCAATTGTGAGAAAAGTGGGCATAGGATGGGGCAGAACAGAGACCAAGAATGAAGCATGACAGAGAAACAAACTAGAAGGAGAAGACATGGAGAACAAAGTGAGATATCAGGAAGAGTGTGAACTAGAAGGATAATAGAATGTAGGGGGGGCTCCACATCGGTTGGCTATTGGTGCCCTATGGACCTTGGACTCACTCCACTTCTTCTTGCATAGGAAAGCCACCCACCTGTTTTAGAGAAACTCATAATCATATTGTGTCATCTTCTCCTGCCCTAAAGCCTGCTTACACAAATATTCCCATCCTGAGGCCTGTACCTGGATTAAAGGCCAGTCCAGCTGCATGTTAACTGCTTTACTCCAGCTCATTTCTTGGCTTTCAGGTACATTGCAGCACATTGACAGTTTAGACTCAGAGATAACATCTCACAGTGCAGAACACTTTTGACCTCCTCATATAATTTGGTCACACAAGTGCAGAACACTTCAAAGTCTCCCAGAACAATAAGGCCATCTTCCACAGATGATACAGTACCTTCATCCATAAATGTAACTCACTCAGAGTGTTCCTTCCTTCACACAATGAGATCCACCATAGGCTCAGGGTCCACACTAACCTAAGTCACAGACCTGCAGTTGGAGGTCAGGGGTGGCAAAGTCTTACTGTCTGCTCCTGTGTCCCCTCTCCATACCCTGGCAGTTCAGCTCTGCAAAAAGGCTCTCTAATGCAGCTCCAGCACAGCACTACATCTCCGCAGGTCAGGGGTGTCCTGTTCCCATAAACCAAGTGCTCTGGGCTACACCACAGCTGGCATACAAAGAGGCACTATCTCCATGTACATCAGTACAGGAGGGGCAACAATGAAAGGGGCACTAACCCCTGCCAACAAGGATAAATAAGTGAAAAATACACTACTCAAAATAATTAAATTAAAGGAACACTTTGAAAACACATCAGATCTCAATGGAGAAAAATATCATGCTGGATATCTATGCTGATATGAACTAGGTAATGTGTTAGGAACGTAAGGCTGCCCCATTGTTTGATGGAAATGAAAATTAATAAACCTACAGAGGACTGAATTCAAAGCCACCCCAAAAATCAAAGCGAAAAAATGATGCAGCAGGCTAGTACATTTTGCTGAAATTTCATTGCAGCAACTCAAAATGTTACTCAGTAGTTTGTATGGCCCCCACGTGCTGGTATAGCCTGACAATGTCGGGGCATGCTCCTAATGAGACAACAGATGGTGTCCTGGGGTATTACCTCCAAGATCTGGACCAGGGCATCACTGAGTGTCTGGACAGTCTGAGGATCAACCTGGCATCGTTGGGTGGATCAAAACATGATATCCCAGAGGTGTTCTATTGGATTTAGGTCAGACGAGTCCACAGCTTCTACAGATCCTTTCATGTCTGTCACATGTGCTCAGGGTGAACATGCTCTCACCTGTGAAAAGCACAAGGCACCAATGGCACACCTGCCAATTCTGGTGTTCAGTGGCAAATGTCAATCGAGTTCTATGGTACCGGGCAGTGAGTACAGGGCCCGCTAGAGGATGTTGGGCCCTCAAGCCACTCTCATGAAGTCTGTTTCTGATTGTTTGGTCAGAGACATTCACACCAGTGGCCTGCTGGAGGTCATTTTGTAGGGCTCTGGCAGTGCTCATCCTGTTCCTCCTTGCACAAAGGAGCAGATACCTGTCCTGCTGATGGGTTAAGGCCCTGTCCAGCTCTCCTAGAGTAACTGTCTGTCTCCTGTAATCTCCTCCATGCTCGAGACTGTGGTGAGAGACACAGCAAACCTTCTGGCAATGTCATGTATTGATGTACCATCCTGGAGGAGTTGGACTGCCTGTGCAACCTCTGTAGGGTCCAGGTATCGCCTCATGCTACCAGTAGTGACACTCACCCTAGCTAAATGCAAAACTAGTGAAAAACAATCAGAAATGATGAGTAGGGAAAAAATGGCAGTGGCCTCCACCTATAAAACCATTCCTGTTTTGGGGGATGTCTCAAAGCAGCTGAAACTGATTAATAACCCCCTCTGCTACTTAATTGACCAGATCAATATCCCAGGAGTTTAATTGACTTGATGCTATACTCTGATTAAAAAGTGTTCCTTTAATTATTTTGAGTAGTGTATAAGTGACAGATCCTTAAAGTGGTTGTAAACTGTTTCATATACCCAGTGAAGTGACTGGCCTCAGATGATACACAGAGATTAAACAAATTCTCCTACATGAGTTGCACCTGTTTATCTGCAGTCTTCTCATCTCTATATCCATCTAAACAGCTGAATTTTAAAGCTTGTCTGGGGGTTAGAAAAAAGGGAGTGGAGAGCTGAACTTACACACTGCAGAGCTCAGTGAGGAGATCTCTGAGAGCTGAATGAAAGGAAGAGACACACTCCTATCCACACAGCTCCCAGGAACAGAGCTGAAGCTGTCAATCTGCTGGAGATCCCTCCCAGCCACTATTTTTCTCTTGGTGTCAGGAAAATTGGTCAGAAGTGACTCATGCAGATAGCAGAGAAATGAAGCAGCAGACAGAAATGACACTTACTACTCTTAATTGAGACAATTACACACTATAGAGGGATATGCATTGTTCATATTTCATGTGTGCTGTGTACAGCCACTTTAAAATGCATAGCTTGGTTGGTGACACCATTAAAACCTGGTTCATCTTTATGGCTTCCCATGACACATCACAGCCACTGACTGGTTCACTGGACAATCAATGAGCATTAATACACTGTTTATTCATCGTCCATTAAATAACATGGAAAGCTGTAAAACTGATACACTAAAAGGTGTACAACTACTTTGATACATTTTTCTTTCATAGTCTACTCCTGTTTTTTTGTGATATGTCTGACTAAAAGTTAGTAACGAAGCCATAATTTTCTTTTTTAGATAGAAAAACAAAGCTCTGACTGCCATACACAACACCTTCACTTTTCCTTTTCTCCAGTTCTGATACACGAGTCCCACTGTGTTAATAAGCTTTGCAGCTGTTAGCTAAACGTGAACCAGGAATTTACAAAATGTCATTTACCTTTGAAGATGTCTCAAACAACAAAACAAATTCAAGAGAGTAAAAGCCTCTTGTAGCTAGAAAACACACAGGCATTGGTTCACCAAAGACAAGTAAACTGAGCAATATTCTGTGGGTTGTGATGACCGTTAAAGGGCTTAAAATTTTACTAAACCTACAACAGTAAAATCAATCTGTATATGCAGTAAAGCATGCTTGATATACTCACTGTGGAACATGATATGTCTTTTCAGAAGATAAGAGGGGGCACTGGAAGAAGGAGAGGATCAGAGAAGTCAGGATCAAACAGCGTTTTTGCATTGTGTAAAAACGCTGTTTGATCCTGACTTCTCTGATCCTCTCCTTCTTCCAGTGCCCCCTCTTATCTTCTGAAAAGACATATCATGTGGAGACACTCTGTACATGCTCAGTTTGGTGTGTATTGCTAGAGAGGTTTTTTTTTCTTGGGAGAGTTCACGTGATCAGCACAGGGCCAATCAGCACTCTCCAGACAGAGGTCAGGGGTTCTGCATCCTACTAGAGCAAAATTAAAACTCCTCCTGCAAGCTTTAACCAGTGCTCTGCTGAACACTGATAGAAGTCACAAGACTTACTCTTTAACTGCTGATGAGAAAAGGTATTTAGCATTTTCATGTACTGTAGTGTGTACTGTGGGAGACCAGATAGAGTGAATGCAGGGTCCTGAGTTAAGTAACACTTTAAAATAAACACTATGCACTAGAATGTAAGGAGCTGTCTAGTGCTGATCCTGTGTTACTACAAAGTGAACAGTCGATGATTGTTTGCATTGTATTAGAAAGTGCTAGCAGGGAGAGAGAAATACACACCAGGCAGTTGGTTCTCCATCTAAAACAAGTGCACAAGGCACTTTAAATGGAGGTACATCTATTTGAGGAGTTTTTGTAATATATCACAAACAACCAAAGATTTCCCAGAACACCTACTAGCAAAAAAAAACTAATTGACCCTTACAATTCATGTTAAAAACAGAGGGTTCAGGGGCGGACTGACAACTCATGGGGCCCCCGGGCAATAGGGGATCATGGGGCGCATGTGTCCTTGCCCAAACTCAAAAAAGCCTATGAAAAATGTACCAGGGGCATCTCATGGGCCCCCCTACTGACCCCTGGCCCTCGGGCAGTGCCCGAGTTTCCAAATGGTCAATCCGCCCCTGAAAGGGTTGTATCCGCATACATTTGTAAATAAATGTGTAAGCAACAGTGCCTACATCAAGGCTCCTCTGTACATTACAGTCTTAACTTATCATTTTCAGGATCCCCAAGTTGGAACACATATAGAAATTAATAAGGGCAGGTTTGCCTGCAGGGAGCCCATCCCTTCTTAATGTGGTAGTAAATTTGTATTAAAAAACAAAAACAAAATAAAAACAGCTTTCTCCCTGCAAGGTAAAGGTATAATGTACTAGTATGCATCGTGTACTAACACATTATGAAAGACTTATCTTGAAATGAAGTCCTCCAGCGGTGAGCTGTCACCGCTGCAGAGGCTTCTATCTTCACCTGGTCTTCCTTCTGGATTTGTGGGCTGTGGGTTTGAGTGGCTGAGCTCTAATAACGTCACTCCCATACATATGTGCGGGAGTCGCGGCTACGGCACAGAGCTCTGAAGGAATGGCATGGGTATCTCCTAAACGGTGCAAGGTTGGAAGATATTTATTTAACCTACAGGTAAGTTGCATTATATGCTTACCTGTAGGTAAACATCAAAATCCAAGGTTTACTACCACTTCAAAGGCACAGGGGCGCACAAGATGCCCAGCAGGCAAACCTGCCCTTAATCTATCCACTTCTACTTGTGCTCCAACTTGGAGACTCTGAAATTATAGAGTAAGGACTGTAGTACACAGAGGAGCCTTGACACTCTGGCTTATGCATATATTTGCAAATGTGTGCAAACAAAACCCTCTGTTTTCAACATGACTTGTTAGACAGGGTCAATTTAGTTATTTTTTCAGGCTGGCTGGTAAGTGTGCTGGGAAATCTTTGTTTGTGATGTACGTTGCCCTTCCAAGTTCACTTTACTGCAAAGCCTAGTTATAGGTTGGAGTGGTTCCCACTTTTTTATGCAGAAATTGTACCATAACCTTTAAGTGTGCCTACACTGACTTGTGACACTGTAATCCAGCAGCAGAATGTAAATGTAGGCACCCAGAGATACCTGTTTATACAGTATATTTTAACTGCTTCTCTAAAGTGCCCCAGGAACTTCACCTCCTTCTTCCTCGTGTACTTCACTGATGGTCTATCAATATAATGGCCAGCCTCCCTGATGCATTGTAATATGAGATAGATGGGGGTGGTCCCAATACATAACTTCCTAAATTTTATAAGCATTTTCATAGTATAGTGCCGCAGGTTTTGGGGATTTTGGGGTTTTGGGGTGTTTTAGTGCATGCTTTCTCAACATTCTTTCCATGAAGGCATGATAAAAATTATATCTACAGGTTACTGTACATTAGCATTGAAAATCACGTATAATAAAAAAGAATAAGGATATATGACTTGCAGAGCATATCATTTTTATCATTTTTTAACATCTGTCTGCTCTATACTACAAAATTATTAAGTAAAAATCATACAAAAATTAACAATAATGGCATATTACAATAGTGTCACTTTATATTTGCAATCAGTGAAAAAAAGCTCCCTTGCATTGGTGGTCAGTATAGAAGTGTAGTGCCCACTTACACTAGTCATCAATAGCAGAAGGACACCCTTACATTGGTGGTCGGTAGGAGAAGAACCCCATAACATTGTTGGTCAGTGAGAAAAGGACCCCTTACACTGCTGGTCATTGGAAAGAATGCCCCTGGTATTAGTGGTCAGTGGAGAAGTGGGAAAATTGTCTCATGTACTGGTGGTCAGTTACATTGTGATAGTCAATGGAAAGAATGCTACAAATGGGGTCACAGACAGCAAAAATTATCATTGGTGTCAGTGATTAATTACCAGAAAAACAAGTGGTGAACTCCACTGGTCCCATGTTGCACATACTGTATGCAGGTTTTGTCAGGTTGGAATTTTATCCACCACTGCTCAACGTTTTTCCTAGCAATTTTTTGAAGGACCCTAGTTTAGAAAGTCTGCTCAAAGAGATTGTCCAAAGTATATGCTGTGAAGTTCACTATATTACAGATACAGATAAAGATATGTCTGTCTTAACACTGGTAAACAAGTTAATACCAAGTTGAGGTAGAACTTGAGCCAAAACATTTTATTTAGTTTAATGGAATGTACCACCCTACTAGCTAGGTTTCAACAGTTCAGGAAAATGTTGTTTTTGGCTTTCCTGTAGCAGGGGAGCAGTAATCAATTGCTTTTGGCTGTCCTGGGTGCTGCTGGTTCAGTTACTTCCCCCTGCATTCCAATGAGTCCTGCAACCTAGTGAGTGGCAGAGGCAGACCCTGGCCTGAAATGTTCATACAGCCTCAGCCAGTAGAGTGACCAGCAGGGGGCTGAGTGGTGTATAAATGGTCTGAGGCCTAGAACAGCTCATCCTTGTTTCTCTGGGCAGCATTAGTAAATAGGTAGGAAAGTATATCATATTTACTTGTTTTATTCTTTTTTTTTATATTTCGTCAGCTACTTCCTGGTTTCCAGGCCTAGGTAAATTATGGCATTCATCCCAGGAGTCTTCAGGAGGGGAGGGTTCTCAGCTCAGCCATTGCCTGAGCTAAGAGCAGATGGATTCCAGGACATAAATGCTAACTGAATCATCTGCCTTTACTCAAGATGGCCAATTCCAGGGGATGTTTTTCAAAATTATTTCTCAGCAAAATAAAGCAAGGAGACATGAATGGATGGGAGAATTTGCTTTGAATATTAAATTGTTCTTGACCGCACAATAGCCGAAAGACGGCTACAGTGCGGTCTTCTAGTTATGGGAGGGCGTCCATGGACATCCTCCCAAGAATGCGCTCCCCGTGTGCGCACATCCGAGAGTGCCTGTGATTGCTGTGTCCCTTGGACACAGTGCATCACAGATTGAGGTAAAGGGCCAAAGGGCCAATCCCCGTGGCCCTTTACCATGTGATCAGCGTGTCTAATGACATGTGATTACTATATGTAAACACTGCAGGTCATCTGGGGGTTGACAGCTCTCCTTCCCTCACACAGAGATGAGTGTGAGGGAAGGAGCCATCTGTGCCATCGCAGTGAGTTTACTGTATTGCTGTCACACAGAGCCCATCACTACTACCTCATCAGTGCTGCCTCATCAGTGCTGTTTATCAGTGCCAAAAAAAATATATATACTTGTGAGCTACTATGGTAAACAATGACTCTGATAATCAATTCATTAAATTTAATAAATAAACACACATGAGGTTTGCTGGCACTCACACCAACTCATTAAATAGTGTTAAGTGACTCAAAATAATTATAACCAATAGTGCCGCGCTCCCAGGTTAAAACTGTGTAAAAAATGCACCTAATAACAACTGGTGGTAATATCTCCAAATCTTAAGATATATATATAAAGAAAATATATACAAAAAATGATAATCAAATTATACAGTATAACAGTGCAATTGCCCAATGTGAAATCAAATTAACTAATATCAATAAACCGCATAACCAAAGTCAATATATTTGTAGAAACTTGGGTCCTCTTTCAGTTCAGAAAAAAACGACTCCAAAATCCAGATGCAGTGTGATATTGTTATGCGCTCACCTTATGTTTCGCCTAATAATTTTTAGGCAAAACTCGCTTTTTGTCCTCACAGGACAGATGTAACCATAATTCTCCTGCATGCGATATTCTCCAAATACTTTATGGATGGTTGTAATTAGGTAGTAATCCACCTGGGGTCTCTCCAATCAATTGATCCCTGTGTTAAGTAATGGATGGCTGGATATCTCCCTTTTCCCCTCCAGGGGACTTCTCCTTCCTTTAGTAACCTCTCTCCAGTATGTCACAGATGGATAGCATAAAGGAAAAAAGAAACCATAGTGCCTTATCCTTTTTAGATTAAAGATTTATTAATGAACGATATTACACTCACATGTGCAAAATTCAATGTGCTTAAAAGAGTGAAAGCATAGCCTGCTGTGTATGCTATACTCGCTGTTCTGTCCGAGACAACGTCGTGACATCAGAGCCCCACTGAGGACCCTGTTTCTACAAATATATTGACTTTGGTTATGCGGTTTATTGATATTAGTTAATTTGATTTCACATTCGGCAATTGCGCTGTTATATAATTTGATTATCATTTATATATATATATATATATATATCTTAAGTTTTGGAGATATTACCACCAGTTGTTATTAGGTGTATTTTTTTTTTTACCTGTGAGGAGGAATATCAAATTCGATCTCTGACTGACAAGAGCAGCGGGGAGCTCTCTGTGTCAGATTTTGATTCTGATTACAAGCCAGTGCTAAGTAGTGGAACTGTAAGGGAATCAGAGGAGGAAGAAAGTTTGCCCTACAAATGAAGGCATTCTGGTGAAGAGTAGGCTACCACCAGTAGCGCAGTGGCATCCACTAGTAGCGCAGGGGCATCCACTAGTAGCAAAGTGGCATCCACTAGTAGCACAGGGGCATCCACTAGTAGCGCAGGGGCATCCACTAGTAGTGCAGGGGCATCCACTAGTAGCAAAGTGGCATCCACTAGTAGTGCAGTGGCATCCATCTCTAGCGCAGTGGCATCCACCAGGAACGGAGTACCTCTGCAAGAAAGGCCAGGGATTAGTGGGGTGTCATGTCAGCCCAAAAGGGTTAGGACTTATGCCAATCTACCAGATGCCCTTGCAAACCCTCTATGGCTTCTGCCTGAATCAGGAGCAGCTAATATTCCCCTTTTACCGGCCATCCTGGAGTCCAGACCAACACAGCAAAGTTTGCACCTATAGATTTTTTTCAATTTAGCTTTCATGGATGAATTATTACATTCAATTGTGGACTAGTGTAACCTCTACACCCAACAATTTATAGCCAACAATCCAACTTCCAGTTATTCCCGTCCCTATGAATGGAAACCGGTAATAGTGGAGGAGTTCAAGATCTTTTTAGGAATCACGTTAAATATTGGACTGACAAAACAAAATTAAGTCCACTTCTATTGGTCAACCCCCCCCCCCCCCCACCACATGCCCATTTAGTCATCAGTTATGCGAAGAACACGATATCCGATGATCATGTGGTTACTTCACTTTAGTTATAACACCCAGTGCCCCACACAAAATGACCCCGCATATGATAAACTGTATAAAATTCGACCCCTTCTTCATTTTTTTTTTTCAGAAAAAGTTGCCCAATTATACATCCCAGACAAAAACATCTGTGTGGATGAATCACTTGTTCACTTTACTGGCAGGCTGAGATTCAAGCAGTTCATCCACAACAAAAGGGCCCAATATGGGATGAAACTGTACAAGATGTGTGACAGAGCCACGGGGTACTTGTATTCATTCTGTGTGTATGAATGAAAGGACACCCAGCTGCAGATAATGCCTAGATTATATTGGAAACAGTGGTAAAATTGTTTTAGAACTTGTATTCCCCCTCTTCAATAAAAGTTACCATCTGTATGCGGATAACTGTTATACAAGCTTGCCCACTTTCTGCAACCTCTACTGGAATCAAACACTAGCTTGTGGCTTGTGAGAGCTAGTAGGAAGAGCTTCCCACAAAGGCTGGTGAATACAAGATTGCAAAGAGGGTGTGTGTTTGCAGAATGAGGAAGTATTGGCTATGAAGAGGAGGGACAAATGTGATGTATATTTACTTTCTTCAATTCACAATGACACCTTTGTGCAAATCAACAGGAGGAATGGCCCAGTCCAGAAGCCCAAATGCGTACATGAGTACAATATGTTCATGGGAAGAGTTGATCTTAACGACCAGGTGATCCAGTCCTACCTTGCAACAAGAAAAGCCCACCATTAGTACAAAAAAGTCTCAATTTATCCTTTCAATTTGGCTGTTTATAATTTTTATGTAATTTACCGTAAGTCCACTGAAAGACCAGAAACCTTTCTGAAATACCAAGAGGATATTATCACTGCTCTTTTGTACCCAGAAAGCCCATCAGAAAGCATTCGTTCAGATGGAGTGAGCAGACTCCATGACTGCCATTTTCCCAATAAAGTCCCTCCCAGAGAAACAGGCGAAAACGTACAAAAAAGTCGGGTGTGCTACAGAGTGGGAGTTAGACAAGACACCATTTATTATTGTAATCCCTTCCTGCTCGGTGTCATTAGTACAGTGTCAGTGCTCTTTTTTAGTACTGATCACTGTATTAGTGTCATTGGGATGTCAGTGGCAGTTAGTTCCCCCCCAGTGTCAGAATGCCCGCCACAGTCTCGCTATAAGTCACTGATCGCCACCATTACTAGTGTATATATATATATATATATATATATATATATATATATATATATATATTTAAATTTCCAGTATATATACCGCCATTTGTAGACACTGTCATTTTCATGTAAACTAATTAATTTACATGTATTGAGAATTTTTTTAGCAAAGACATGTAGCAGAATACATTTTAGCCTAAATTTATGATGAAATCTGATTTTTAACACTTTTTTACTAGATATGTTTTATAAGAAAAAGTCAAAAATATTGTTTTTTTTCCCAAAATTGTAATATTTTTTCTTTATGGCGCAAAAAATAAAAAACGTAGAGACTATCAAATACCACCAAAAAAATCTCTATTTGTGGGGAAAAAAGGACATAAATTTCATTTGGGTGCAGCGTTGCATGACCATGCAATTGTCAGTTAAATTAATGCAGCGCTGTATAGCAAAATATGGCCTGGTCAGGAAGGGGGGTAAATCCTTTGGAGGACAAGTGGTTAAAAATGTGGAAATGCAGAACATTTTATCAGCTGAAAAGAAAGAGAAAATTAACCTTCAGTTAAAGCCTAGGCTGGTCATACATTATACAATTTTCTTGAGAATTTTGCTTTAGATTTACCAAAAACCATATAATAGGAGGTCAAACCTAAGCAACACTTTCAATTGTATCCAATTAGGCAGGCCCTTGCTCTACATAGTTGAAGGTAAATCTAAAGGAATTGGGCAGAAATTGGACAGAAAATTGTATAGCGTATGGCCAGCCTTAGCTTAGTGATTTTCTTTTTTAAACCAGAACCAGGGACAATACTTACAATGAATGAAAAGTGTCCCTTGTGCTGGTGGCTGCTGTGTTGCTTGGAATCTTTATTCCTCTGCCCCTGATACCCCCTCAGCTGTGATCTTCAGGAGTTGCTGGGGTTCAGACGAGCGGCTGCACCTATCACAGTTACTCATCAAAAGTAATGACTATGTCCACACTTTTCTTCCCCTGATCCCTTTACAGAAGCTGTACTATAGCTTTCGCTTCCCACAATGAAAAGGCCTCTATGAAAGGAGGAGTGGGACCTTTCATTTATCCACCCATCCTTCATTCATAGAGAACTCTTCAATGCAGGAACCAATAGTAAAGTTTTCATGGATGAAGCAGAGAAAGGGTGCCTGTGACATAGGCAGCCACTCATATTAACCCATGCAGCACCTGTGGTATCCTGGGGGCAGAGGACTGAAGATTTTCAAGCAACGCAGCTGCCTCCAGCACATAGGACACTCTTCATTGATTTAAAGTACCATCCCTGGTGCTGATTTGAAAGTAAAATCATGAAACTTAAGCTTTAACATTTAGCTCACATCCGTTCTTCAGAGGTTTTAAATATTTTGAAGTGAACCTCTAAAGTGCTGAGCAAATGTCTTTTTAATGGTAACCTTAAGATTTAATAAAGCAAAGGGAACAGAGTTTAGTTATTTTAGCATCAAAGTTTGGGATAGTTGAGAAAGAAGGGACAGGCATATGATTCACTTATTATATTAGCCCTTCTCCATATAATAGAAAGTGTCTATTTGATAACTCATTTGAGAGGCATCAGTAAATTATTGATTTATCCATTACATGTCAAATTAAACTTTTATCAGACATTGGACTGGCCGGTGTAAGATTTTTTCCCATATAGTGACAACATTTAAGAGCTACAAGTCCTTGTGGATGTGTTCTTATTTATAGTGTATTTCGGAGGGTAGATAACATCGGCCCGCGTTGCCTCCATTTGGACGCTCTATCAGCCTGAGCCCAGAGTGTGATTTATTACGCTCAGTGGATTGATAGATAAAACAATGGCTGCTGGGGCTAGATAGGACATGGCCATATTAATCAATTCCATCCTTAAGCTCTGATAATATGTTCAGTTTAAAATATATATTTGCTTTTTTCAAATTACAGTGTCATTGTTGAAAGCTTACAAGTCTGCTCTATTCACATCAGGATGAAAGGCTATGCTTCAAGTGCTCCTGGCCTGGAATATTAAATGAACAGCAAAATTGGGGATTTTTGCACCGTCTCAATTTAAATGGCAACTCCAGGCTACAATTAGAGGAATCGCAAACCTTCAAGCCAGACACCAAGCATAGAGCTAAATACACAGTTGAAATGCACATTTATTGTTTATCCTCCCAAAGGGTTGTTAACTCAGCCAATGTCATGCTTTACACACATTATGCACTGCAGATGGGGGACATACATTATTGCTGCAGAAGCAATTCATCTTCCTGGTTCCGCAATTGCGCTCCCTATGTCACCACTCCATCCCCAGCTTTCTCATTGGACAATAAATCAGTGTTATCACCTCTGTGCATTCTGCAGGGAGCCAACAGAGTGTTAGAAGAATGGCTCTCCAAAACTACTGATCTCTTGCCATGTAAAACCATTAATTATTCCATCCACTACTGATCCCTTGGTGGCCTTTAACATAAAAAGTAGCTTCAGCTGCTATACTCATCTCCTTTCTGGTGATATCCCCAGCAGAATCAGTTGCTCAGGATACCAGTGATGCTCCTCTTCAGGGTTCAATGCTGCCCAGATTAATTCAACCCATTTCTTGTGAGGTTCCTCCCCCCGGAGTATGCAGGAAAGAGCGGCTCCATGTCGAGTGGCTCCATGCTGACAGCCATAGAGGAGACCTGTAAAATAGGTGTAGGATTTTTTTTTTTTTACTGTTTAACAGATGCAAAGGTGTTCTAGTGAGGGAAAGGGGGGGAACATCCAGAGTTGGGTTTAAAATCCCCACCTTACATATAAAAGAAACATTTTCCAAGCACCCTCTCTTCAATGACCCATGCATCCCATACATGCTGACCCATGCATATTCCTCCATGGTCCAGTGACAAAACTTTTTGGCTGAATGATGAAAATTGGTTAAAAGTAATCTGGATGAAAATAATAATAATTCATGAAAAGGACACCTGGAAATTGTCTCTTGGTAATTTCTGTTTCTAAGTTGCAGAAACCTGATATCTGATTGTCTATGATGGACCTTTATGCACTCCAGCTCTTTGCACAACAATTTTCAAATAACAAGTTCATCGAAAACTAATTTTAAACTTCAGCCAAAACTTTTCTTTTTCTAGTTTTGCATGCGATTAGGTAGAAATGAACCTCATTAAGATTTTATTTTTAATTGATATTTGGGAGATTTCTTTTCACTTCATGTCTATTTGATGGGTGATAGACAATTATAGAAAATCTCCTATTTTTTGACTGGTGTCAGAAATAGAAATGAGAAACAGTCACAGCAGAAGCACAGGCAGCAATACATTACATACAGAAAGAAAGAAACAGAAAGTGAAAAAAGTCAAATGCAAAAAAAGTAAAGTGACAATACACAAACAACGATTAAATACGGACACATAAAAATTGCCTAAGAAGCTCAGTGAGTGAAATTGAATATAGCTGCTTTAGCAAAATTTGGCAATAGTGAAATTGGTACTCTTGCATCCAACTCAGTGAGTAATCACCCCGCTCATCCATACTGGAAAGTGTACTGGGGATGGGGACTTTTAGTATGGTTTTGCGTATTGCCCTACCCATACATGCCCTTACTTTAGCCAGTTATAAATTGATCTGAGCCATTTTTGCTCTCTCCATTTTTGCTGTTTTTCTGGCAGCATTTTTTTCAAGTACCACCTTAATGGTTCTGTAGGGTGCACCTACGTGACATGGGGTGCCCTGCAGATTCCTCCTCCCTGAACTGCTAAAAAAAGATCCTGAAGCCAGGCGATAAGGTTACCTAATGAAACGTGGGGTGAGGGGAAGGGGGGGATATAGAAAGTATAGCTCTATAGATGACATGCCCAGGTGTTGAGCATTACTTCAGTTTTGTAGATTATGGTGGGTTAACTCATTTTTTGGTCTGTGGGGTTGATTTACTAAAGACCTTGCACTTTGCAAAGCGCAGTTGCACTCTGCAAGTGCAGTCGCACCAGAGCTTAGTAAATGAGGTACAGCTTCATTTTGCAAAGAATACCCAATCACGTGCAGGGAAAATAAAAAAAAAATCAGCATTTTTGCTTGCATGTGATTGGATGATGGAAGTCAGCAGAGCTTCTGCTCATTTACTAAGCTCTGGAGCAACTGCTCTTGCAGAGTTCAACTTCACTTTGCAAAGTGCACAGTCTATTTGCCTTTAGTAAATCAACCCCAGTATTTGTAACTACTCATGAAAAAAGAAGGGTTTGTCCGCACACCGGAGGTATGATGAAAAAGTGAAGATTGTTTATTGATCCAAAAGGACACAAATAGCACCAGAACAATGCTAGCTGTTAAGCTAGTATTGTCCTGGTGCTATTTGTGTTCTTTTGGATCAATAAACAATCTTCACTTTTTCATCATACCTCCGGCGTAATGCCAAACCCTTTTTTTTTTATGTGTACATGGTGGCGAGCCAAGGACTGCACCTGTGTTGGGTTTGACATTGATTGTTTTACCTGAGTGGTATTTCTTTCCTTCATTGGATCTGTAGCTCCTCACTTTGCCCCAAACTGCCTCTATTATGAAACTAAATAAGGCTCAGCGATTTGAGTGCAATTGTGTAGTGTGACTTTGATACAACTTTGGTTGCGTTTTGGATGTGCTCTACATATTCTGGGGGGGGTCAAATCACACTGTAAATCGCACAAAAGTAACACAGGACTGTTTCCTAAACCACATCGCAGCTGAGCTGCATAGATGTGAACAGGCACCATTGGAAGCAATGATATTTCCATTGTCATGTGATTCAGTACTGCCCATGCAAGTGTATGATCCAAACGCACACGTTCCTGCGTTAAAAATGGCTGTGTGTATAAGTGGGTGCTGCAGTGACCGTCGGCTGGAACCGAACAAAATCAGCAAGAAAAAATGTCACCAGCACACCGAGGATCACCAATATGGGTCCAAAGGTTTTAATAAACCATCACATAGTTACAGCAAGGCAATGTTTCGGATTCTCGCAGGACCCCTTCATCAGGCATGTGACACATGCCTGATGAAGGGGTCCTGCAAGACTCCGAAACGTTGCCTTGCTATAACTATGTGATGGTTTATTAAAACCTTTGGACCCATATTGGTGTAACTATGTGATGGTTTATTAAAACCTTTGGACCCATATTGGTGATCCTCGGTGTGCTGGTGACATTTTTTACTTTTTCTTTCAGTACTGCCCATGTCACATCTAAAATCGCATTAGTGTAACTGCTTGCTGACCACATCACATAGATGTACGTCAGTAAACTGGGCTCCCTGCGCCCGCCCGCCCGCCCGCCACCGCCCTGGCTGTGCTGTGATTAAACAGGACTCTTTCCTAAATCACATTGCAACTGAGCTGCATAGATGTGAACAGGCACCATTGAAAGCAATGGTATTTCCATTGTCATGTGATTCAGTACTGCCCAAGTCAAATCTAAAATTGCATTAGTGTAACTGCTTACTGACCACATCACATAGATGTACGTCAGCAAAGTGGGCTCCCTACGCCTGCCCGCCCGCCGCCCTGGCTGTGCTGTGATTAAACACAACACAGGCCAGTGATTGACGGCCGGGACCCAGTGATCAATGAAGAATCTGACAGGACAGAGCTCTGTGAATGTAAACAACAGCGGGGATGAGCCAGTTTTTGTTTCCCTGCAAAGCAGGGAATAAAAACAGGCTCATCCCCTAGTAAAAGCACCACACAATGGACTCACAAAGCACTGTTAGGCATACACTTAACCCTTTGATTACCCCTAGATATTAATCCCTTCCCAGCCAGTGTCATTAGTGCAGTGTCAGTGTATGTGATTAGCACTGATCACTGTATTAGTGTAGCTGGTTATCACAAAGTGTCAGTTAGTGTCAGATTGAACCCTGTACTATTACAGTCCCGCTATAAGTCACTGATCGCCGGCATTACTAGTATATTACTAAAAAACCCTCAAAATCCCATTATATATGCACTGTCATTTGTAGAGGCTATCATTTTCATGGAAACCAATTAATATACACTTATTCTGATTCTGTTTTTACCAAAGACATGTAGCAAAATACATTTTGGCCTAAATTTATGAAGAGTTTTTTTTTTTATTTTGTTTTGGGATATGTTTTATAGCAAAAAGTAAAAAATATTGTTTATTTTTCAAACATTTTCGATCTATTTTTGTTTATAGTCCAAAAAATAAAAAAAAACGGTGGTGATCAGATAGCACCAAAAGAAAGCTCTGTGTGAAAAAATTATTTACACTCACTGGCCACCAGTATACCTGTTCAATTGCTTGGTACCACAAATTGCTAATCAGCCAATCATATGGCAGCAACTCAATGCATTTAGGCATGTAGACGTGGTGAAGACGACTTGCTAAAGTTCAAACTGAGCATCAGAATAGGGAAGAAAGGGGATTTAGGGGAATTTGAACGTGGCATGGTTGTTGGCACCAGATGGGCTGGTCTGAGTATTTTAACAACTGATGATCTACTGGTATTTTCATGCACAACCATCTCTAGGGTTTACAGAGAATGGTCTGAAAAAGAGAAAATATCCAGTGAGCGGCAGTTGTGTGGATAAAAATGCCTTGTTGATGTCAGAGAAATATGGGCAGACTGGTTGCTGAGACATTCAGATGGTACAGTCAGATTTTGGTGTAAAGAACATGAAAGCATGGATCCATCCTGCCTTGTATCAACGGTTCAGGCTGTGGTGGTGGTGTAATGGTGTGGGGGATATTTTCTTGGCACTAGCAAGGTGTACCTAATTAAATGGCCAGTGAGTGTAAATTTCATATGTGTACAGTGATGCATGCAAACTTGTCAGTTAAAGTAGTGCATTGCTGTACAGCAAAAAATGCCCGGGTCATGAAGGGGGGTAAATCTTCTGTAGAGCAAATGGTTAAACCAGGCCTTAAGGAGTGTGCATCTGCTTCCTGCTACATTCAGATCACCAACAAAACTGTAAAGGTGAGGCCTCCATGTATTGCCCATGGCAGCTGGGATGACATGGCCTCAGAGATCTCACCTCAGAAGTATTAGGGTCCATTTACACTTAAAGTGTTACTAAACCCAGGACCCTGATTTCACTATATCTGGTCTCCCACAGTACACAGAACAGCAATTATTTTAGGAACTATAAACTGCTAAATTTTCTGAATAGCAGTTAGAGCGGTCTCATGATTTCTATCAGTGTCCTGCAGAGCACATGTTAAAGCTTGTAGGAGGAGTTTTCATTTTGCTTTGGGAAGAAGCAGGACCCCTAACCTCTGTCTGAACAGCACTGATTGGCCCTGTGCTGGTCACATGCACTCTCCCAAGAAAAAAAAAAAATCTCTCTAGCAATGTACATCAAACTGAGCATGTGCAGAGTGACTCCACATGATATATCTTATCAGGAGATAAGAGGGGGACACTGGAAGAAGGGAAGGATCAGAGAAGACAGGATCAATTAGCGGTTTTTACACAATGCAGATGATTAACCCCTTAGGTTCCACAGTGAGTATAACAAACATGCTTTACTGCATATAAAGACTGATTTTACTGTTGTGGGTTTAGTAACACTTTAGGAAATCACTTGCAGTGCGTTCTTAATGAATGGGCTGACAAAACAACAGGTGAAGAAATGCACATGACTTTTTTTTTTCTAGTAATGCAGCTCACCACAACATACAGTATGATAAAGTGCACTGTGTTGTAGTGCAGTGCAGAATACATTACACTCCACTGCAGAGTGTGTTGGGATGTCATTCACAATGAATAGCACTGCATATAAACTCGTGCGTTGCCATGCGTTGTGGCATTTTACACATTTTAGCCTGTGTTGTCACAACCCACAAGTGTTAATGGGCTCTCAGGGAAATACAAACAGTTGGGAGATGATTGAGGTCGCTGGTGTCTGCTTCAACCTTCTGAATGATCAATTTTGGGTAGACATGCCTTTTAAATTTTTAAGTCCATAAAGTGTACAGCACAGCTTATTGAACATTTTACAGCTAGTAATTTATTCCACTGCATAATTAAGGGATGTGTTTAGTAAGCTCCATTATTAATCTGGCAAATTTAAAGAACATAAAGAAGAGGACTCTCCTGGGATGTCGCTTGTAGCAGCTGCAGCTGTTTAGTGGAATGCATTGTCACATGGATGGAGGAATATGACATGTTGGGATACAGCGAACAGCTTTGATATATAAGACCCCCGGGGTTGCCATAACAATAGCAATGTAATGACTTTCACTGATTGTAAAATATAAAGAGCGCTCAATGGAAAGACGTGTTACAGTTAAATAGCTGTAATTACCACAATATATCTCCTGTGCTTTCATTCTTTAATGTCTACACGCAAGCCTGGACTTCAAACCAGAGAAATGGATCAGAGATACCAGGGCATGGCTGAGTCTGAGGAATTAGGCACATTAGTAAAAACTCACAGAAATGTTGCAAGAGGTAGGATGCCAGCTATAAGAGAGGAAAGTGATGTATCGACACAATGTACGTGAGTGCAAATGAACAATTTGTAAAAAATGCCTGTTTAAGTCCTTGTCCAATTAGGTGAACTAATATGTGCAGGTAACCCAGAGCAACAATCCTCAGTGTAACATTTAAGGATCAGCATGATCTCGGGACACGGGCTTCTCAAAACAAGGCATTGTTTATTCAACTCAAAGGGGCTTGTCTGTAGCAAAAACAAAAACCCATAACAGCAAGATAAAACTTAAAGAGATTGTAAATGCAAAAATGTTTTAAAAAAAAAAAAAATAATAATTGCATTGAGTGACTCCAAACCTCCCCTTCTGGTGTCCACACCCACTAGCACTTCTGGTACCTCCTTTCCGGTGAATGCCCCCATAGGAAGCCACTTCCTATGGGGGCACTCATGCGGGCACGCAGCGAGCCATGCTGCCTGCATCTATAGACACAGACAGCAGGGCTTGGCCCTGCCCCCTGGTCTATGATTTTGATTGACAGCAGCAGGAGCCAATGGTGTCAAAGCCTGTGAGACCTGGAAGGGAGAGGAGGGAGCAGTTGCAGATGGCCACAGAGCTGGATCAGGCTTAGGTAAGTATGGGGGAGGGGGATTCTTTTACCTAAACATTTTTTTACCTTAATGCAAGCAATGTATTATGGTAAAAAATGGTTAGGCTTTATAACCACTTTAAAATGCTCCTTAATGGGTTCACACTAGAGTGTCCTCTGCACTCATCTGAACTCCAAACTTGGCACAGCCCTTTAAAAACAAAAGTGTGCAATTTGACAGTTCAGGTAGAGGTGAGTGTGGAGGATACTCAACTCATCTCTAGTTGTCACAGTCTCAAAGCATAAAATGAATGAGATTGCATCAGTCTGGCAAAGTCCAAGACAACAGCATTTATTTCAGAGAAGCACCACAAATCCCAGAGAGCAGCAGTGGTTTATGGCCAGTGTCTTTAAAACTCGTAGAGGTGTAATTACCAACATCCTCACCAGAATTCCATCTTTGTCTTCTGTTTTCAGCACTCTGCTGCATTAAGCCCTGCAGGACTCTGCACCTGCCACACAAAAAGAGGGGATAAATACTTGACATCCAGGATGCTTCCTTTTTGGCCAGTACATCGACTTTTGGAATAAAGTATTATGTTGAACTGGGGGGTGGCAGCAAAGAAGTTCATTCAGATGGACACAAGCCACAATGTGTGTTGGCAGACTTTACTACTAGACATGAGCTTGGGCGTCCTCCAAACTCATATCTTACTCAAACTCTCTCTCTTTTGCACTCATAAATATATTATTCAGATTTTTTTTAACATATAAAAAAGTAATTTTAACATATATTTATAAATGCATTCCAAAAATGTAGATTTGTATTTTTAAAAACATACAGTATATTTGAAATGTATTTTGAAAAATATTTTTAATATATTTTGTAATAAAAACGCATTTCAACATACAGTATATATAGCTACAGTGGGACGGAGAGCTTCTGACTCTTACATCAGATACCCCCATATATATATATATATATATTTTTTTTTAAATATATTGAATATGGCCAATAGATACAAGAATATTTTTTAAATATATTTCAAATATATTTTTCTTCCATATGGGGAATTCCAGCCATGGAAGCATCTACCTGTCCTGGCTCATGCTGCCAGGAGGCCTCGGGCAGGCGACCTGAAGGCCAGAATGCTACAATCCAGGGTTCTTCTGAGAGCTGACTGAAAGGGATGTCTACAGTTCCTGTCTGGTATCATGGAGGAAGGTGACCTGCAGCAAGGGTGTTGTGGGTACAGACTGATCTACAGAGATGCTGGGACTTGTGCTGTTTAACCCCCTCGGGACCTATATAGTCAGCTGCTGGGTGTAAGCTAGAGGGGACAACGGCTGGTGTCCAGAAGAACAATAGTCCACTAAGTTCTGCATTTCTACAGTGGGACTTTGCTCCATTCTTTGTACAGTTTGCTACACAGAGAAAGCTGTCCTCAAGTACGCATAGTTCATGTCATAGTATCCCACTATGGTGTCATTTTATCATGCAGCAGTAAATGACCACTGCTCAGTTCTCCGACATTCTCAGAGGAGAGAGTTTTCCTCTGAATGCCTTTTTATGAAGCGGTGTAGATCACTTCTCCAAATGAAGGAAGAAGCGATCTACAAACGCTTTGAATGCTGGAAAACGGCTGCTTTTACTATAATATTGCGAGATTACAGTAAGAGATCAATCAAACACCATTTACTAAGCAGCGGTAAATTATCTCTGCTTTGTTTGCGGTTCCTCCGATTCTCCAGCTCTGGGCTGGAGAATCTGCAGGGAGAACACAGATCGCCAGTGAAGGGCTGACATCGCTCCTTCATACACTGGCCATCTGTGTGCTGAGATGATCAGTGGAGAACATGTTCTCTGCTGATCATCTCTGTTTCCTAAACCACTAATGATCGGACATCAGCAACGATCTCTGTTTCATAAAAGGACACCTATATCCCTTCCCTATCCCAGTTATAAAACAAAATAAAAACAGCAAAAAACTAAAACCCCTAGACTAATCATTGGAATAACGAGCAGAAGTTGTGTGCACTTGGCTATAGGAAATGCTGTGTGCTTGGCTGCAGGAGAAGATCTAGGGGAAAGCCTGGGCAAGATACATGCAGCTCCTAGGGGTAGCACTACAAATGTACAGAACAAAGGTCTCTGCACATGCTGTAAACCAACCCTTTAAGTTAGTGACTGGCTGGTACTGAAATGAAAAGCTGTATTTTTTCCATGAGACCTGTTATTTTTATCTTCTTTGCTTTCCAGACCTTTGCCGCACTGTAGAGTGTCTAACTGGCAAGTCACGTGTACTGACTGTATTTCTGTATGAGCCATCACTGGCCACGTACCAGTCATTTTTCATTTCTCCTCTGACTGTACAGAAGCCTATAAATGAGCTACGGATCAGACATCCAGTGTCTAGCCCAGAGTCCCTAATGAGTGCCTCTGACAAGCCTGTCCACAGCCCTTTCAATTTTCAGTGGAAGGGGAACTCCAGCACTACTTACCGCATCATTAAAATCTAACATGTCATTTAATAGGTTTTTGCACAATAGGATTAATGATCTGTGAGAGGCAGGCCTATTACAGAGTATCCTGCGCAGATCTGATATTTGATTTATGTTTTTACATAACTGAAAACAGCAGCTGGGACCACTTTAGGGATAAATGGGATTTCGCAGGTTAGGGCAAGGGATGTTTGTCTCGGGAGTCCTCCTAAAGACAGCGGACTACCTAAACTAAGTCCCTTATATTTTTCTGATGCAGCACATATGGAAAACAATATGTTCAAAATAATAAAATATAAATATATAATATTTTCACCCTAAGGGCCAGTTCATACTACATGCGTTTCAGTTGCTTTTTTTCTGCATCCAAAACGTACAGAAAGTAGGTTATATGGTTGTCAATGTCATCGTTCACATCAGTGCTTGCAGTTCCAGTGCGTTCTGGTTGCAGAAAAAAAAGTAGAAAAGGTTGTATTTTTTTCTGCACAAAACTGTACTGGAATGCAGTAAAAAATGCACATGAAGAAATGCATCTGAAAAGCATCTGGACTGCGTTTCTATAGTGTGAACGGGCCCCAAAACAGGAAGTGTTGTAATGGCTGGATTACTTGGTAAAAAAAGGAAAAAAGTGTAAAGGCCTGTTAAGCTGCAAAACTATCAATTTTTGTTCTTGGGCTTAGATACGCTTTAACCCCTTGGCGCTGGCGCCTCCAGGCCCTTTAAGGGTTTCAGAAGCAGGGAAGCGGGGTGGGGTTTTCGGGTCATGTGATCACCGTGATTCACCATCACGGCGTTCACATGATCGGGAAAGGTCCCAATCAAAAGAGATCGGGTCCTTTCCATGACTACCGGACATGTGTGTTGGGAGCATGTAGGGCACGCACTCTCAGCACATATGTTTTTCTTAATTGCACGTAAATCTGCGGCTGCTCGGTATCAAGGCCCAGACACCAGGAGGCTGTGTATTTGCGTGCGGATGGCGCGAAGAGGTTAAAATGGAACTTCACTCTCTCAATCTATATTGACTATTATGAATCCTTTTGTTGCTAGCATTAGTAAATAGATAGGAAAGTATATCATATTTACTTGTTTTAAACCCCGGTCACATCGGGTATGACTTGGCATTCGTATGCCAAGTTGCACCCTATTGTCCGCTATTAGAGCGGTCATATCAGTGTGGTTCTGACTTGGTCGGAGTCACACAGATTTGTAAAGTAGTGCATGCACTACTTTTGTTGCGATTTGCATAGACATCTGTGTCAGATATATTGCAAATCGCAACTGAAACCAGCAAGTAACCCGATTTTGAAATCGTGCCACTTCACTGTAAGTCGCACGATTTCAACATCAGCTTTGATGTGACCAGGGGGGGGTAAAACAGTTTTTTTTACATTTCTTCAGTTACTTCCTGGTTTCCATGTCTAGGCAAATGATGCTATACATCCCAGGAGTCTTTAGGAGGGGGGAGGGGATTTCTCAGCTAAGCACACCCCCCATGCCTCCATGCCTGAGCTAAGGGCAGATGGCTTCCAGGAAGTAGTTGCTACATGAATCATCTGCCCTTACTCAAGATGGCCATGCCCAGAAATACTAGGGTGTGTTTTCAAAGTGATTTCTCAGAAAAATAAAGAATGGGCACATGGATGGATGGGGGAATTTGCTTTGACTATTAAAAATGAATCAAATAGCTTTTTGGTTTGTGGTGCTCAGATAGAGTGTAGTTCGCTTTAAGTCCCATGGGAGCTTAAGATAGAACAGAGCTTAGTATTCATGACAGGAAAGAGGTAATTTATCCTTATATTTTTTAAATTTGATATTGCCCACCGTGGTTATCTCAATATATAAATATTACTAGAAATTAAGATGGTTGTAAACCCTTACATACTGAATACCCAGTGAGGTAACTGGCCTCAGGTGATACACAGAGATGAAACAAATCCTTCTACATAAGTTGGACCTGTGTATCTGCAGTATTTTCTTCTCTATTCTTCTCTACCGCTATTCAAAGTGCAGCTTTTTGAAAGCTGAGGGCAGAGAGCAGAAGCTATGCTTTACAGAGCTCAGGGAGGAGAACTCTGAGATCTGATTGGAGGGAAGGGACAGCCCCCCCTTCACACAGCTCACAGGAACAGTGTGAGGCTGTCAATCACAGGCTGTGTGCTGGAGATCCATCCTCTTTCACCTTTTTATCTATTAGTGTCAGAGAAACGTGTCAGAAGTGACGCAGATAACAAAGGAATGAGGCAGCTGACAGAAAAAATACTTAGTGCTCTGAATTTAGACAAGTACACACTATAAAAGGATATGTTTGTTCATATTTCATGTCAGAGGTTCACAACCACTTTAATATAAACAAGGATTACATATACACTGCTTTAAAAGATTAAGATGCATCTAAAGCTAAGAACAAGAAAGTTCAACTTACCAGTCTTTAAATTTAGTGACTACATTAGTTTTCTTTCACACTTCTTTTCCTATATTTTAACCTGCTGATCCTGCCATTAACACACTTTCTGTCCCAGGGTGACAACCGTACTGAGTAGAGTTGTCACCTTAGGCAAGTGAGTTTATTAGGACTAACACTTTCCTTGCTTCAACATAACAGGTGAGGTTCTTTTCAGTCCACAGAGAAAGCAGGGAACATTACTAACTGATAACAATCCAGAAAGGGAAGGCACAAGAAATTATCAGCTCACAAGATTTCAGGCTGGATAAACAGCTACTTTTTGGCACTTGTAGCGCTTACCCCCAAAGTAGCTGCTGATGTATGGATTTCCTTGTCCCTGTAACAGTTTACAAAGAACATACTATCAAAACCAACTACTTAGGTTACCCAAAACCCAGCTTAAGCCCAAAGTCTATATCTCCTAGGCTTTGACTTATGGGGGGGGGGGCTAAATGTTAGATAAAGGCACACAGGAGCAAGCCTGTCAGTGGCTGGCGTTGGGGCACATAACTATGTTGGGACACTCTTAAACAGAGTTTTTGTAACTTGTGGGAAAAGGGGAATGGTTCTAAGAATTGCCAGCATACCATGGACCTTCAAGATAATGTCCAAACATTTTCTAAGGTGAACACCTCACACCGGTATGTGATAAAATGCAAAGTTTCAGGGCCACACAGGATGTTGCACCTTACACTTATGATTTAATCACCTTAATAAATGTTTAGATGTTATCTTGAAAATCCAAGTTATCGGCGATATATGCTTTGACTTCTGCTGTTACCAGCCTCCAGCTGGTAGTTGCTACAGCACCCATCTACCTCTTGCCTACTTCAGGAACACTGGATACATGAGAAGGCTATCCCCTATGGTTTTAAAGGATGATGGCACCAGTCCTGAACACTGTAGCAGTGACCCTGAAGCAACAGACGTTCTTGGTTCAGAAGTTCACAGTCCTCCACCTGCAGCATTGTGGGTCCTTCTGTTCCAAGGCATGCATCTCCTGTTAGCAGTCCCTCCCACTGTGGAAGTCTTTGGGCTGGTGCAACAGTTCAGTCTCGGTCCAGCAACACAACGTCAGAAGCCTCAGCAGCCAGGCTCTCTCTCCTCTCTGGCTCTCCATGTGAGACTGTTCCTAGCATGTCCTTTTCCAGATGTTTTCCTCCTGCTCCCTCTTATTATTATCCTATGACTTGTAGTCCCATGCAGTCTTTCTCAGCTGAAGGGCGACTTCTTTGGGGACTACATCTCCCATCAGCCCCTCAACTTAAGGAAAAATCAGCAACCTTCCTTATTACCCAGGCTAGAGTAGAGAAAAACAAAAATAATAAAGAAATGGCAAACCCAAATGCTCCTGCATTTACGGATGAACTCTGTATGGATTGGACCACATCACAAATGTCTTGGGATATGCACGCCTTGCTGCCCTCAAATGACCAAGTCCAAGTATACTGAGCAGAGAAAAACAAAAAGAGGGCCTAGTAGTGCATTACCTTAAAAAATGTGTTTATTAAATGATAAAAGTAGGTGTTGTACTCACAAAATGACAATACAGTCAAAGGACTCTGGACCTCCAACAGGCTGATGTGTTTCGAGGACTTGCCTCTTCCTCAGAGCCAACTCTGCTCTGCAGCTAATCACTGCCCTCCTGCTGTCCTGGCTAGAGGGTGGGTTTATCATCCATGAATTTGCAGCCTTTCATTGTCTTTTCATTGTCTTTCATTGTCTTTTCCCTTCTTTCTCTCATTTTTCTACTCACAGCTGCAGAGTTGATCAAGACAGGGGAGAAGTAGGAAAGACTGTGGCACAGTAGTGTTGGTGGCCCTGTAAAACTCCCGACTCTACCGTCACCGAGAAGAAGGCGTTGAGTGGGCTGCACACTTGTTGAACTTAATTTACATCAAGTTTAAATCCAAAAACAACAATACTATATATTGCAGTTTACCAATTTGTCGATTGCCTGACTGTATTAGTTTTTATTTCAGGCTTCCTCTTTTATTTTGACTTCGTGAACCTGCCAGTAACATCCTGGCCTTAGGTGACAACGCTCACTCACTGTACCTTATCTATGCAGTGTTGTCACTCCAGGCTGCTTAGTCCGAATTTGGACTAGTATCCTTTTCTCCTCATCTCCATAACATGGGGGGATGTAAAGCTTGATGGTAAAAATAAACCATAAAAATGCTGCGCTACATTCAAACTAATTAAAGTGAATGTGGAATTCAATATCTCAAATAAATAGCAATAATGATAAATATAATAAGAAATGTGCTTAGTGATAACACAAAAATGATGGCAAAACACAAACTTAAATCAATACGCATGTGCAAAAAAATGCACATACATATATTACATCACACGTGCAAAAATGTGAAGTGAAGTTACATCTAAATAATACACACAAAAACAAAGTCCAATAATGGAATATTAAAGGTGAAAAAAAGTCCAATAATGGAATATTAAAGGTGAAAAAAAAAAATTTTTTTTTTGTTTTGGTAAACTGTGTTTCCAATAGGCTGTAAAGTGACCACAGGTGAAACAAAAACGTGCAGGTATCTGGGTGTAGATAGCTTGTGAATCCAACCACCTTCTGGATTAGCCTCTCACCTCATCTCTTCGACCCTTGCGGGTCAAAGAGCAGTATGGATCCCTCTCACAGATCCTCCAGGCACCAAAGCACTCCAAAACCACTTCTCAGGATATAATATTCCCACTCAGCTCTTCTCCAGGTATAGATGAAATATCACTTTCCCAGAACAAAACAAAGGGATCCTCCCATAGTGTAGTATGTTTATTATACCATAGGAACATCAAATCTTTAATGAAAATACACTTACGTAGCAGCCAGTCCACATTAAACCCTCATGCTCTCAAATGAGGATATGTGAATGTAAGTTGGGTGTACAGCTGAGTCCACAGGTGTACCAAGATGGCCGCCACGCCGGAAATACGTCACCGCGCTACGCCGACGCGTTACGTCACAATATCACGTGACTTCATCAGGGCCCTGATGAAGTCACGTGATATTGTGACGTAACGCGTCGGCGTAGCGCGGTGACGTATTTCCGGCGTGGCGGCCATCTTGGTACACCTGTGGACTCAGCTGTACACCCAACTTACATTCACATATCCTCATTTGAGAGCATGAGGGTTTAATGTGGACTGGCTGCTACGTAAGTGTATTTTCATTAAAGATTTGATGTTCCTATGGTATAATAAACATACTACACTATGGGAGGATCCCTTTGTTTTGTTCTGGGAAAGTGATATTTCATCTATACCTGGAGAAGAGCTGAGTGGGAATATTATATCCTGAGAAGTGGTTTTGGAGTGCTTTGGTGCCTGGAGGATCTGTGAGAGGGATCCATACTGCTCTTTGACCCGCAAGGGTCGAAGAGATGAGGTGAGAGGCTAATCCAGAAGGTGGTTGGATTCACAAGCTATCTACACCCAGATACCTGCACGTTTTTGTTTCACCTGTGGTCACTTTACAGCCTATTGGAAACACAGTTTACCAAAACAAAAAAATTTTTTTTTTTTTTTTCACCTTTAATATTCCATTATTGGACTTTTTTTCACCTTTAATATTCCATTATTGGACTTTGTTTTTGTGTGTATTATTTAGATGTAACTTCACTTCACATTTTTGCACGTGTGATGTAATATATGTATGTGCATTTTTTTGCACATGCGTATTGATTTAAGTTTGTGTTTTGCCATCATTTTTGTGTTATCACTAAGCACATTTCTTATTATATTTATCATTATTGCTATTTATTTGAGATATTGAATTCCACATTCACTTTAATTAGTTTGAATGTAGCGCAGCATTTTTATGGTTTATATTCACTTGATCATTGGTATATGATTTAATGTTAGCAGCTGTTTGGGGTTCATTTATTATTTTAATTTGTTTTAACACACATTTTGGAGCGCAGGAGGGTCACACCATTAAAGCTTGATGGTGCTGCTATGAAGCTGGATTCGAAGAGAAAAGTCACCCCACTGGCAGGGGAATAAAGGAATCAGCGTCCTAAGTCTGTTCCAGTGTCTTGAGCAAAGTAAGGAGGCGGACACCCCTTTGAACCAGCTCCAGGAGTCAGATATGTTAGGTGCAGGGGCGTACTGACCATTCGAGCACTGCCCGAGGGCCCAGGGTCAGTAGGGGGCCCCATGAGATGCTCCTGGTACCTTTCATAGGCTTTTTTGGGTGTGGGCGAGGACACAGGGGCCGCATGATCCCCTATTGCCCCATGAGTTGTCAGTCCGCCCCTGGTTAGGTGTATGCAGTGGCCTCAGCACCACACTAGCCATGCCCTCTGATACATTTCACCCCGCCCATCGGAAACTTGGTCATAGAGGCGACTCCCTTACCTCATTCAAGTCAATGGGGGAGGGGTTCTACTATTCACAGAGAAACTGACTAGGGCCAGAAATGTTTGAAATTTTTGTTCAGTGCACAGGAAGGAACAAAGGCACTGGAAGGTGGTTGGAGCAAGGGGAGCTAGGATGACCTAGAGAGTGACTTCAGTGCTGTCAATTTGAAGATGAGTTGCTTTATAGTACCTGCAGCTACAGAAGAGAGTGATCGTTCACTTGCTGTCTTTTAGGAATATACAGTAAATACTTGGATATTGAAAGCTCAGTTATAAGTTCGCTTTAAGGTTTAAAGCAGTATGTTATATTGCAGCTTTTCAATTCTTAGATGTGTTAGCTACATTAGTTTCCTTTTATAGGCTTTCTTTCTTCTATTTTCATCTGGCGATACAACCAGTAAGTCTGTTGTTTTTCAACAGAACAAACTCTCTTGCAGTTACAGGGATGAAGCAAACCATTTGCCATTGACAGGGGTGCTTAAAATGATCAGTTTTATTCATTTCATGTAAAACCTTTATGCCAAAAGGAAAAAAATGTTGCTGTAACTGCTCATAAAGTATTAGCTGGAGTTCAGTTTCAATGTGTTTGTGTATTTACGTCTGCTAGTACATTTAACACTCTCCACTCCCCTAGACTGACAATGCTGCAGTCCAAATCTGCCCTATGTGCTCTTTCATCCAGAGTGAGGGCACTCTAATACAGGAGGTGTGTTGCGGGCCATATCACCAGGTGAAAACAGAGGGAAAAAAACCTTAAAAAAGAAAACAAATGCAGCCACCACTTCTAATGATTGGTAAGCTGTAATACAGTATATTCCATTTTTGGTGTTTGGTTTAATGCAGCTTTGAGGTTGCATTCACACCTGAGTGTTTCATTTTTTGCTTTCATTTTTTGGCACGTTTGTTGTACAACAGAATAGGGTAGCCTATTGACTTGAATGTGTTTCCCTACGTGTGACAAATGTGTCAAAGTAGCTCATGTACCTTTTTTTGGCACTGTACAAGCGCGTTTTGCATTGCATGTTTTTTTTTCACATGTTTGTTATCAACAAACGAGCAGCAAAATGTTGGACTGCTACCCATGTTTAGGGCGCCATTAGGAAATAAGTGTACCACAAGCGCAGTGTGTGTTTTTCTATTTTTCTTGCTCATTTCTTGAAATTTAGGCAGAATTACGTACTTCTGCCTGTGTTCCCAGAATGCTTAGGTGTAAATGTAGCCTAAGCAAGTCATTTTTTGTTTTGAATATATTGAGGAAAGGTAACAATTCTGCTAGGTTAATTCTGTCTATGCCTCAGCTGGGGAGATATTCCATCACTTTCTGTCTCTGTGACTCCATTAATAGAAATAGGAGGTTACAGTTGTCACAGGAACAGAAAGGTATAGACAGCAACAAAAACGTCTAACCCTTTCCCATTTACTAAAAAAGTTTGCCAGCCATCCCACAAGGCATTCCTTAAAGTGTTACTAAACCAACAACAGTAAAATCAGTCTGTATCAGAGCTGTCTTAATGCATGGGCACCCCTGGGCAATGCCCAAGGGCCCCAGGTGCATGGGGGGCCCCACGATAATCTTGCATTACATCATACTTATCAACAGTCCTGGATTTGCTGGGACAATCACACTTTTTCTAAGCTGTCCTGGGATGGCCCGGGCAGCATCCCAGAACCTGTACTGTGCCCTCCTGATTCCACTATTGTGTCCCACTGAATCCTCCCCTGTATTGTGTCCGTTGTGATTATTAGTCTTTGATTTTTGGAATTCTTTTTTATTGTTTAAAATCAATTTTATTGCATATACTAAAAAATATATGTTTCATTCTATCAACTATTCATACTTTAATTCTTGAGAGTAGGTGAGTAAATTGGGGCAGACTGGTAGGGGCCCCAGTGAATGACTTTGACCAGGGGCCCATGATGCTATTAAGATGGCCCTGGTCTGTATATGCTGTAAAGCATGCTTGTTATACTCACTGTGGAACTTTAGGGGTTAATCATCCTCATTGTGTAAAAAGGATGTTTGATCCTGTCTTCTCGGATCCTTCCCTTCTTCTACTTTCCCCAATCCATCTGCTGTTAGTATAGAGCCCTGGGGGCAAGCTGCACATGTTCAGTTTGGTGTGTATTGCTAGAGAGGTTTTCTTTGGAAGGGTGCATGTCATCAGCACAGAGCCAATCAACACTGTCCAGACAGAGGGTCAGGGGTAATGCAGCCTCACAGGACAGTCAGAGGAGAATGAAAGCTCCTCCTACAAGCTTTAACTAGTGCTCGGTGGGACACTGATAGAAGTCACAAGACTGCTATATAATGCTGATGAGAAAAGGTATTTAACAGTTTATACAATAGTTACTAAAATAATTGTATTTCCATGTTCTGTGTACTGTGGGAGACCAGATATAGTGAATGCAGGGTCCTGGGTATAGTAACACTTTAATTTCATCTTGTCAGATAGACAAGGAGGTGGGTAGGAGGACATTCAGAACTCTTTGAGGTACAGGCTACAATTAGATATTGAGCATCCCAGATTCAGGGGGTCCCTGGGGCTCTGAAAGATAAACTGAGGTACATGCAGTCATCCCTAGATGTCTGCTTTAGGTTCACCAATCATTTAGACATCTGTCCAGGTTTGCTTTAAGTCTTTTTTTGGCTTGCTTTTACCTTTAACTTTTCCCGTCCTTTAGCAGATATCTAATTCTCTGTTAAAGAACATCTATTTTTCTTGTACAAATTAATTGCTGTGTAACCTTTCTTTCTTTACACAAGCCGAGAGCTTTATTAAATAATTTATTCCAGTCTGTTTGAAGCTTTCCAAGGAATATGATTATAAGTATGAATATCGGCTGTGCAGATTTAATGAACATATTGGGGACAGGTAAGATGTTCAGAGAGGATAAGAAAAAAACACCGTGGGGATGTTTGGTAAAATGCAGCCTCAGCTTAACAGCTTGTCACGTTCTTTATGTGCTAATAAGGCAGGAGGCTTCCGGTCCCTGAAAGGTTATTAACGACACGTATTTTCTGAGGTGACAGGAAAACGTGTTAACTGGACATATGACAAAAGCCTAAAAGGTCAGATGTTACTTGGTTACTCTACCGTAAAACCGTACAATGTAATTTTTTTTTTATATCAGAGAAAGCGAAAATGAATGTATGTAATATACTGTATAGGTCTAGATCTGTATGATCAGTGCAGGAAGAGGATCGGCGGTGTGTAGTTTGAGGTCAGGCACTATGCAGAGCAGAGGATCCTGACTTTGGACATTGTGAGTATGCACTTTCTTTGGTTTAGGGTTTAGGTTAAGGGTAAGGATAAATCTGATGTTTAATCTGCTTATATGTTGCCATCCCTGGTTTCCCCTTTCCTACCTCATCAAAATGCTAATTACTTTTTCATATAAAGCTTTCTGATTTCATTGCATATGTTATTTTTGACCAGTGACATCATCACTGGGTCTCTGTGCTTCTTTATGCAATGTACACATATCATGGCCGATGGGAAGGGGCCAGCAGTGTGCTGCACAGTTTCTTGTAAACAGTACAGCACCCTGCCATAGTACTTCTCTCAAGACCCTCAATCCTGATTCAAGCAGTGCATTGGCTCTTAGGAGGACTTATGCAAAAATCCAAATGGCTTCATGGGTGGGTCCCTGTCTCGAGGACTGTATGTTCCTAGGCAGGTTGTATTTACATGAAGACCACCCTTATGTGATGACGAGCCTCCTTCATTGAAAGAAATTAAGTTGAATTGTAGGATTCCTCTGCAGTGTTATGTATAGTTATGTATTAGCCCTTTCCAGTCTCTTGGAGGTTGGCTAGGAAACCCCGGACAGAGGAAGTGGACAGAGAGATAGAAAGTCTCAGCCACAGGTCCGGTCCATGCTGCTAAATCCAGACCAGAAGAAACTATTATGCAAGTATTCCTATGCTTCAATAGTTTGACTGCAGCTGGCCATAGCTTCTCAAGTGTGTTTCTAAATTCTTGAGACAGACAGAGTATCTCTGTCCTATTGTTATTACTTCACATGCACAGTGCCAGATAGTCAGGTCTGTGCTACTATATGTGTGTAGTGGTCTACTTCCAGTATATTAGCCTCAGTAGTAGTTGTAGTTTTATTAAGGGTTATTGAACTTGGATGGGGTTGAGGGATGCATGGAATGTCCAAGAAACTGCGAGCATGAGGATAAATCTCCTTAGTAATAATGAAGAATTCCATAGACAAACAGTCCGTCCTTGAAGTGCTCTCCAGCCCTTCTGGTGTACCTCCTCAGACCTTAGATATATCCTCCTCTTCACCAAGCTGCCTGGGGACATCCCTGAGCAAGGGGACCCAGAAACCGCTGCTGTAATAAAACAGCCCCAGATAAGGAGCTAGTTGGATTCTCCACCTGACTGCCCTCTCCCCTTATTTGACTTAGGGGGTGCAGGATTACTCACTCAGTCCTCTCCTGTAAGCTTGTTAGGCTGGTGGCTGCCTTCAGTTCAGGCCTTAAGCTGGGCTGGCTCTCTCCCTGATTCCCAGGTTGTTCTCTCTCAGGGGATGGTTGAGGCTGAGAGATCCTCCTTCCCAACTCCCAGCACCCCGCCCCCCCTGGACAACCTCCTGTGCTCCACACTCCAGCCTTCTTATATCATCTTCCACCTAACACTGGCCACTTCTGTCTGATTAGGCTCAATTATATGTGAGGGCTGTCCTGACCCCATGCCAAGCCTTCTGCTTGGGGATAGGTCAATATCCCCCCACTGGAAAAAGGAGGGGGGTAGCCACCTAACATGACACGTAAATATGTGTCATATAGATATCTCCGTCTCACTGATAATTAGTGTGGATTTATAAACCCAAAAGCTTTACATAAAACATAGCAGCATGACAAGTGCAACACTGCTCACAAAGAGTGGTTATTAGAAAATCCAAGCGGAGTAATGTAATTTAAATGTTTAACAAACAAGTTTTATTTGATCACATGGATCGTATTGAGGTTAGACAGAGACTGGGTAAACAAATCTTTATAAAATCACTGAATTAAAAACATTCGGCATCTCCAGAAATAATATCCGGCAATCAGGAATCCACATAAGGCAATAAGGTTCCTAACTACTAGATCAAAGGATTTCCATATTTTCCATATAATGTCTGCATAGGGGGAGCATTCTTCAAAAACTGTTTTGGTGACCACCACCTTGAATAGCAGGCTGAGTTCAGAGAGCAGTCAAAATCTGATCTGAAGTCATCAACAAAGGAATACAAACTATCTGGCAGGACAGGGCTAAGATGAAGGTCAAGGCATAGTAAAAAAAGCAGTGAAACAGGGAGCTTGAAGCATGTGTTACAAACACTATCACAAGCATGAGATTGAGCGCTTGGCAAGCCTAAAAGAGGTTTGAACACCACCCAGTGGCTGTGGCTAGTGATCGCCTTGCAGGTGGACAGACATTCACCTCTGGTTCACATATCTGCGTTCCTGCGGTCCATGTTTTGAGCTGGCACGAGAGCCCATTCATTTGAATATACTCCTGTGCCCGGGGACACACAGGGAAGAAGTTCCTGCACTTCTTCTGAAAACGCAGCCTGCATGGGAACCTTGGTTCCCAGTACCGTTGCGATTTCCAGTGCGGGCAACATGCCATTAGAATTAATGGCACCCGCCCGCGGGTCCGCATTCTTCTGTGCGGGTGGTGGTGGTGCTGCTGCACGGATTTTTGTGTGGATCCGCAACGGCATCACCCACACATATGTGAACCTAGCCTCAGGGAGAGTGCAACTCAGCCAAAACCAGGATGCTGGAATGAGACCAGCTGCTGCCCTGGAACAGGAGTGTTACATGCTCCTGACAATAGGTGAACCTGTTTATCGCAGTTTAGTATATGTATTGTAGCTCATGTTATTTTAGGCAAAGAGCTGGGATTCTATAGCTAGTTTTTACGCTAGGGTTCAATAACCAGCATAGGATAGAACCAAGTTAGGTATCAGACTTCTGGTAGTTAGAGATTCATTGCATGTCAGATTAGAACACACTAGGAAGGTGCTAAACCACATAGTAAATAGGGTGACTTTATTGCCACACCACAGGTTCTGTGTGTGAGAAGATTTATTCCAGGTTGGTTGTACAACAGTTGGAGGATCTCCTCATTGCTACTGATCTGGTCTTCAGGTCTCCAACACAATGACAAATGCTGCATCATGATCATCCACAGAGGCCGCAGCAATTGGAATTTGCTGCAACATTCACCAGGAGTATCATTATTAAAAACTATATACCTGAGTATAAAGTATGCGCACAGTTCCACAAGGACTGCTGTTGGGCCCTTTGCTGATAATACCTGTTTGTACATTGGATGTATGTACTATTATTAATCTTTTTCTTATACTGTATAAAGCTTGTAGTATTCCCATACTGGTGTGCATCTATAAAACTATGGTTAAAGCAGAACTCCACCCAAAAGGGGAAGTTCTGCTTATAGGCCTTGGCCCCCACTCCCCATTAAGGATTAACACCTTTGGGGAGCGGGTACTCGATTTTGACAGGTACCCATTCCCACATCCACTGCGATCGCCTAGGTTATTGGAAGCAGAAGTTGTCCTCCCCCTCCTCCCTTCCGCAGTGCTGTGGGACATGTGACAGGTCCCAGAGGACTGCTCTGCTCGTGCATGCTCAGTGGGCACCCGGCTTCAAGCTGTCACAGCCAGGTGCCCACACTTAAGATGCCGGCTCTGGGGACATAGGATGGCCAGTGAACCCAGCTGCAGTGAGGACATCGCTGGATCCTAGGACAGGTGAGTGGCTGTTTTTTTAAAAGTCAGCAGATACAGTTTTTGTAGCTGCTGACTTTTATTTTCTTCACCAGAGGCTGGTGCTTTGCTTTAATGTTTTATGCTAGTTGCAGTAGTTCTATTGCTTGGAATTTCTTTTATTAGATTACCGATTCATTTCCAATGAAGGGAATCCTCTCTATGTACAGAGGACCTGTCCTGGGTGGAGGCACTGCCAACTTTATTATCAATCCCACTCTTCCACTTAGCAAAGGTTCTGGTTGGCTTATTTACCTAATGGCTTAGGACAATATCCCGTTTGGGGAGGGCCATTTCACATACAACTATCCAAAAGAGGGCTGCACAGTGAATAAAAGGGTGAGGCCAGGGATGTCCTCCATGATGAATATGAGTCAAGCACCTTTCTGACTTGCTGTGTCTTTTAATGCACACAGTGTACAGTGAAGTCAGAGCAAGCAATTTCAGTACAGAAGAGGATCCTGCACAACTGCAAGCCTGAAGGTGAGGCTGAAGGTGAGGCTGGAGTTCAGATTTAACTTTTAGGGGTTAATAAAACCATCATGCAGGGTAGCAAAACATCATAAAAGAAGTAGTTGGCACGAGAAGAGCATAGCCAGCACACCCAGGTATATTTAGGGTGGTCATCTCTCTGGTGACCTGTATCAATCACAGCAGACTCGAGATGCATTGACCTGCGTTGATCAACATATATGAAACATAGAAAAATGTTGTTCCTTATGTACCCTGTTTTCTACTTACATATCATAGTGTGAATTACATAAAAATTCATTTTTATGCAGTGCAATGCACATCACTTCATGTCAACATGCTGCTATGGGTTAAAACAACACATCACTCTGCCCCTACACAACGTACACCAAGTGTGTGTTATACCGGCACACCATGCATTTGCTGTTGTGAACGCACCCTTAGTCTAGGTCTATTTTAAAGTATATCTAAAGACAAAAAAATCAGTTTTATCATTGAGTAGAGAATGTCCTAGAGAGACAACAAGTGAAAGGAAATCTCTCTAGATCTCTATTTCTGTTTTGTTGACTACTGAAAAATATTGGACTTCCCCTACGTCTCAGTGACAATTGTCATCAGGAGGACAAACATAGAAAATGAATCTCATCTGTGAGGGCACAGACCGCTATAAAAAACAAACAAGTAGGGGTTTGAACATTGATACTCTATCTGAAACTGCAAAAAATATCTGGCTTACTTAAAGTGACACTAAAGGTAATTTTTGAAATGTAACAAACATATTATACTTACCTGCTCCATGCAAATGGTTTTGTACAAAGCAACCTGATTCTCCTTTTCCTGGGTCCAGTGCTCCTGGCCCCTCCCTCCTGCCGAGTGACCCCAGAGCAAGCAGCTTGCTATGGGGGCACCCAAGCAGGTTCGCTCCCAAGTCACTGCTCTGTGTGTCCATTCACACACAGAGCATGGCTTGGCCCTGTCCCTTCTCTCTTCTAATTTGCTCACTGGCTGTGATTGACAGCAAATGGCTCCTGCTGCTGTCTCAGCCAATGAAGAAGGAGAGACCCCCAAAGAGCTGATTCTCTAGTGCACATCACTGGATCGCAATGGAGCTCAGGTAAGCATTAGGGGGGGCTGCTGCACACAGAAGGTTTTTTTACCTTCATGCATAGAAAGCATGAAAGTAAAAAACCTTGAGCCTTTACAGATACTTTAACAGGTTAAAGTGTATGTCTAGCCAAAACTTTTTTCTCCTAGTTTTGGACAGAGTAGGGAAAGGGTTAGAACTCCTTTCAGGTTCAAGGCCCCATTCACTTCTTCAAATGCGGCCATTATAGATTATATGCATTCATCTATGCCCACCTTAACAGTAACCAGAGCCTTGAAGGAACCCAAGAAAGCTTAACTGTCAATTCAGCAAAGCTGGCTGCAGTTTATCATCACTAAATTTAAAGAGACACAACTGCTTAACGCAGGGTGGCTACACTTAAGATGGACCTTTGCTGAATAAGTGTAGTTTGCTATCTGATGGGGAAAATCCAGAAATGTTAACTTAGTTCTGAAAAAAAGGCTCTGTAAAAGAAGGCACATTTCACTTACCTGTCCTGACACCCATTGGTAGACTCTTTACTCCATTGCTGAATAAACCAGTGCCAAGGACCTTTATATCCAACACATCTTCAGGTGTATTGAATGCCTGCATCCCTCACTGCACTCTATGGTTCTGCCTGCTGGCCCTTATGTCACTACAAGACACAGGGAAAGGATTGCAGGCATCCAACACACCTGGAATTGTGTTGAATATGAAGATCCCTTAGGCATTTGTGTTCAGCGATGATGATTCTATGCCAGCACAGATAAGTATAACATGTCTTCTTTTACATGAGCCTTTTGAATTTTTTTTATTCATTGACAAAATTGCTTTATTGTTGCTAAACAGTACCCTGAAAGACTTATTCTTGTTCTGAATTCCTCTTAAACATGCACTTCCTGTGCCTAGGCACCCCTGTACCTTGAGCCTCAAAGTTGTATATCTGCAGTGTGAGATCACCTAAGATGCTGCTTCCTCTCACTGCTAATCTAATGAGATTTGGCTTGGTGATATCCTCACTGTGTTGATCACCATTCTCCTTTTTGAAAAAGAAGCTGTACTTGATTACCTGCAATGCAAGGATCATCCTGCCTCTGTTTTATTAATTCTGTGGATCTGTGCTTTTTGGACCTCTCCTTCTGCTTCTTTATCATTCCACCACCAGTCATCAGATCGCTAGTGATCATGGGGGCAGCTCTGACATGAGGAAGTGAAGCTCAGCTTCTTTACAAAGATAGCCACCTTCACAAAAAGACACAGTGCAGAAAAAGACACAGTGGCCCCAGGGTTTTGGCGTGCTTCGAGCATGTGACTAGGTAGGGAGCGGGATCCCACTTATTAGAGAAAGTAACTAGAGGTAAGGAAAAGTTCCTGTCGAGGAGGGATAGATTAGAGACTCGCTATCCTGAAAGAAGCTTCCCACATGGGACTGGATCGGCCAGGATGCACTTCACCCTCTGAAACAGACACTGTCAGCACCTTTCCTCCTACACTTCTGACTACATTTAACTTTGAGTTATTTCCCTAGGTGTGCTCTCCCTACAGGGTGTTTGTAACATTGGCATTTAGTTTAATGTGAGTTTCAAGTTTCGCTATAACAGGACTCTGTGTGTTTACTGCCAGCACCACACACCACCTGTCCACAAGCTGAGGTTAGAATCTGATGCAGCTGTGCGTAGTAGCCAATCACCTTCTAAGTGCTCCAGTGTAAATCTCCCTGGGTAAGAAGTTAGTAATGGAAATAAATTAGCTGCAGAGAGTCCCCAGGCAATACCATTGACTAGCCCTTAGCCTTTTCCTTGTCTTTTTTACGTATGGCTTCTTTAATTCAGGCAGTACAGTGGCTAAATGGTTAGCACTTCCACCTGACAGTACTAGGGTCATTGGTTCGAATCCCAACTACAGCACCACCTTCCTGGAGTTTCCTTGTTCTCCCTGTGCCTGTGTGGGTTTCCTCCAGGTACTCTGGTTTCCTCCCACACTCCAAAGACATGCTGGTAGGTGAACTGGCTCCTCTCTAAATTGGCCTTGGTATGTGTATGTATGAATGTGAGTTAGGGACTTTAGATTGTATGCCCCTTGAGGGTTAGGGACTGATGTGAATGTACAATATATATGTAAATCACTGCATAAATTGACAGCGCTATAT
The DNA here is from genome assembly GCF_062004578.1 of Staurois parvus. Taxonomy (NCBI): domain Eukaryota; kingdom Metazoa; phylum Chordata; class Amphibia; order Anura; family Ranidae; genus Staurois; species Staurois parvus. Next base: position 597,733 of record NW_028318784.1, read on the forward strand.
AACTACCTGAAATAAATAACAATTGTTTATTCAGCCAGTCAGTGCTTGAAGCCAATAGGAGCCCATTGTGGCTAACAGGTGAGAATTTGTGAACTCTTAGTTTTATTTTGCGTAGAAAGCATAAAGGGGGAGTTAAACTCATTTCCAGGATTTAGGTTCACTTTAACGACCACTTAAGATAATACTTACACCACAGCACTTAATAAAACTATTTTTTGGTTGAATAATAATAATGTCCTGTGGGGATATCATTTTTGTATAACTATAATCAGGATGGAATTAATGGTTCTTAATGCATCTGTGTTGTTGTCTTGGTAATTAATGTGTATGTTTTTGTTATTTCGATGTTCCTCACTGCAGTGCTATCTGTGTACGCACATGATAATGTTATAATTTAGCTGGCTGAGAGGATCTAATGAGGCTGCGGAAAAACATGGCAAGATAGGTTTAATAGATGATAGAAAATGCACAGCCGCTAAATATGAACCAAAAAAGTATTAGCGTAATGATCCATTCTTCATCAAGAACTTCCTCGAAATGACTTCAACTCAATTCAAAAGATGGGAACAATTAAAGACTGCTAGGATTCCATTCTCGCCGCTCTGTAGATTTGCTAATGCCACAACGTTAATGAGGACAAGCCGTTTACCGCGTCTGCTGCAGTCTACTATTCATTAACACTCGTGCTATCTTAATACGATATTTTACTTGTATTATTGTATTGGAGAGTCATTTAATCACTTTCTTGGCTTTTCACGATGAGATTTTTTTTTTCTTCTTTTGTCTGCTTCTACAAAGCCAAATAAATGTCTGCTACAGAGTAAACCTGAAGGGATCTATATATTCTTCAGACTACATGCACATTCATGACTCTAATGTCATAAGGTATAGTAGCATGACCATGGTTCATATTTTCCACTAAGTCACATATCTGTGTGGGTGAGTAATAAAATAACAGTGCACACTCCTAGAAGCTGAACTACTAGAGCAATATTACATGAGTAGTACTACCTGTTGCTACTTTTTTAAAGGAAAATCTTTCTGTACAACAAAAGCTCCATTCCGTTCTCAAATAACACATCATGCTCAAATGAATAGCAGAATGATACCTTTTCAAATCTATGTTTAGCTGATACATGAGATGTCACCTTGGAAAAACTCATACAACTTTTAACATTATGTAGCAATTATGCTTCTAGGAGCTTCTGGAAATGTTAAGTTTTTCTACCATTTCCAGAGTTGACCTGTAATGGACTCAACAATACATTATTATTATTATTATTCTACAGGATTTATATAGCACCAACAGTTTGCGCAGCGCTTTACAATATAAGGGAGACAGTACAATTACAATACATTTCGGTACAGAAGGAATATGAGGGCCCTGCTTGTGGAGCTTACAATCTAAAGGAAGGGGGAGGTGATACAAAAGGTGATAGCTGCGGGGGATGATCTGGTGGAGGTGATTCAAGTACAGTTCTTAGGTGGAGGTGGGGTAGGCTTCCCTGAAGAAGTGCATTTTCAAAGATCGCCTAAAGCCAGACAGGATGGGGGCTGACCGGACATGCTGTGGTAGGGAGTTCCAGAGGATGGGAGAGGCTCTGGAGAAGTCCTGGAGGCGAGCGTGGGAGCACATCAGTACCAATTAACTGGGCTTTAGTAAAGCAGAGAAAAGCCCTGTCTTGGACAATAAAGGCAACAGTCCAATAACAGCAGAATCGCTCAAAATAATGCAATGAGATGAATAGTACTGTAGACATGTGCACCCTGGAAATTTGTGTTTTGAATGCATTCATTCATTGAAGAATTTGATTTTGTCGTGTGTTATATTGAACTGATTCGTTTTCGGGATTTGTTTCATATCTTCAGCATTTGTTTTGCATATTATTAGAATTAGAAAAATTTTGCAGTTTTTCCAGAAGATTACTATGTATTCGATATATTATCAAATTGGACGGATTCAGATCAGAAGGATTCAATATTTGCGGACATTAGTCCAAACCACCAAGATAAATGGCATGAGCTGATTGGATAATATCAACTGGCATCATGTGCATCTGAATTAACAAAGGGAACAAAATTCGGATCCATTCGTTATCCAAGTACAAATGATCAAATTAATTTGAAAATGTAAAAATTTCCCCATGGGCACAAAATATTATTGGATCATGTGATGTCATCCAAATAAAATGAATGCATTAGTTGATTTTGTTATAATGTTTTTTTTAAATTGACATTACTATGTCCATTCAGGAATTTGTATACACCTGAATCCGTGAATATGAAAATTTGCCTGAAAAACAAATCATAATGAAACAAAGAACACATGTCTATAGTACGGTGGTTCTCTTTACCACCAGTGAAAGGCCTTGCCTGAAACACACTAGGTCAGTGAAGAATGGAACTGCAAGGAGCTATAAAACAACAATTGACGCAGACTGTACCTGCTTACACTACAGTGAATTGATAAAAAGTTGCGGAGGGTGAGGTATCAGTGTTGTCACTGTTGGTTCCCAAGTCTTTCGTTTGTCAATCAGCACCTGGCCGCACCCAGTCCTGCCCAATTCTTTCTGGATTGACAGCATTGCCTTTGTTGTTGAGACCATCCCATTTTGAGCTGCAGTCTCTGGGAGGTGGAGTTTGTGTGATACACAGAAAAGAAGTTTTGCCTAAGTCAGGAAAGGTAAAGGAAATATTGTGCTTGATTTATGAGGCATGTGCATCAGATAGTAACTGGATTTGAGACCTATTTAGACTGTCATATACACTTACTGGCCACTTTATTAGGTATACCTGTTCAATTGCTTGATAACTCAAATTGCTAATCAGCCAATCACATGACAGAAACTTAACATATTTAGGCATTTAGACGTGGTTAAGGCAACTTGCTGAAGTTCAAAACATCAGAATGGGGAAGAAAGGGGATTTAAATTACTTTAAACATAGCATGGTTGTTGGTGCCAGATGGGCTGGTCTGAGTATTTCAAAAACTGCTGATCTACACGCACAACCATCTCTAGGGTTTACAGAGAATGGTCCAAAAAGAGAAAATATCCAGCGAGTGGCAGTTGTATGGATGAAAATGCCTTGTTGATGTCAGAGGTCAGAAGAGAATGGGCAGACTGGTTAAGGATGGTAGAAAGGCAACAGTAATGCATGTCAATATGGACCAAAGTCTGTGAGGAATGTTTGCAACACTTTGTTGATTCTGGGCCACTAAGAATTAAGACAGTTTTGAAGGCAAAAAGGGGTCCAACCCAGTACTAGCAAGGTGTACCTAATAAAGTGGCCGGTGAATGTATACTTTAATTGTACTTGTTTTGACCTTTTTTTAACCATTCATTACGTCTCTGATGCTCTGCAGAGAGAAGAAAGAATGGCCACACTCCGCAAAGGGAAACTGAAGTAAAATGCCTTTATTAAAAATCACAATAGATAGGATTTCAGGCAAATGGTTGATCGGTTTCACACAATTTCAGTGCTTATTCATAACCATGGTTATGAATAAGCACTGAAATCATCACCATCAGCAAATTTTGTTGATTATACTGTGTGCTAAATACTGTATATGGGCTCACAAATTACTTAAAGTTATGTTTTAAAACTGATCCTTTGTGCCAAAGTTTATGTGTGTCTGTATGACTCTCGTTTGTGTCAGTGTATTTTGTGCGAAGAAGTACATATGTTATGTATGCAGGGGCGTCCCTAGGCAGGTACGGGGGGTGACACCTTTTCCACGGGGTGAAACCAGACCCGCTCAACCAGGGGTGGACTGACCATTTTGGCACTGCCCGAGGGCCCGGGGTCACTACAGGGCCCCATGAGAGGCTCAGTTCATCCCTGTATATAAGCAAGCATTGAGGGGACGGACAGTGAGGCAGGCACTTCGGACACCTCTCCTCCTTGGAGTTTCAGCAGGGGCGGGTCCATATCCATGCTGCCAGGGGTGCTGAAGTCGAAGAGCTGGAGGGGCAGGCAGAGTATGCAGCAAGTCAGTGTGTAATCCCTGGACCCTGGTGACAGCACTGCAGCTTCATGTAGTAGGTAGGGGGGAGAGAGAGGGGGGGGAGAGGGCAGAGAGAGAGAAGAGAGAGAAGGCAGAGAGAGAGAGACAGGGGGGAGAGAGAGGGGGTGCTTGCTTTAAAACTTACCTTTCTGTGGAGCTCGTGGAGAGATCAGTTAACCCCGTATAGGTTGCAAGCCAACGATCACCGCAGGATGGATTGGATCTGCGGATTGGGGAGGATAATGGATCGGACTCCGATCCATTATTCTCATTCCGCAGATCCGATCCATCCTGCACGGATCGTCGGAGGGGGTGTCACCAAGTGTTACCGCACCGGGTGACACCAACCCTAGGGACACCACTGTGTGTATGCACAAGTTGGCTCAGACTCCATACCCAAATTCGATGTAAATCTCCCTGAAGTTTCCCTTTGCTCAGTTTCTAATGTTGAGAGGCATGGTAGGTATAAGGCAATGACAACCCTGTCTAGCAATCTCAATTTCTTACAAACATTTTTTGGCACAGTAGCCTCAAAAGGTTGCCTACCCCTTTTTTAGAGATTAAAAATCCAAACTGTTCATTTTTTGCATGTCATTTTATTACAACATGGAATTCTAGTGCTTCCATTTTCACATTTAATTTATATTGCATTTGCAATGTACTATTTGGCTTTTATGTTTCACATTCTTTGTTCACGATTTGGAAAAAAAAACACTGACTGAAATTCTTTTGCCAAGATACTTTTGCTAATCTCTGTGCACCATTTATTTGGTTGGAAGAACTGATAGGGAATTTCAGCCTGGTGCTTAACAAGATTTGATTCAAGCTAACCCTGCCATTTTTCAGTAATGTTTGTTTTCCAGTAGCATGACCTGGGGGCTATGTGCCCCATACAGCTCTTCAGCTATTACTTAGGCTTTGCTTCCAGATACAGAATACAAATGAAATGCAAAAGTTTATAGTACAATATTTCCCTATTAAATTTTGCAGATTATATAAAAAAAGGAAAAGCAGAACATTTCTGTATCTGATTCTGATTTACTCAGCATTGGCGCAATGCAGCAATAAAATCCAGGACCAGCAGAGATAAGAATAGTTCCAGGACTTTATTAGAAGACCTTCAGTAGAAATGTTTGAAGAATTGCTTTTAACTCATTGCCCGATCAATAGTGATACTGGTTCTTTGAGAGAGTATTACTCTGCTTGGCAAGTTTGCATAACTGCATAATATAGAATAAATAAAACAAAAACAAGCCGAGAGGGATAGCACCTCTATAAACCCTGCAGAGTATGGGCAAAAAGGCATCCCATAATCCCTATCTCCCTATCCAAGTTGAATTCCCCTAAAAAAACAACAAAACCAAGTTCATGGACTGGTAACTGTCTTTAGATGCAAGTCTCTGTGAAAAATACCTGTTGCCTGGCTGTGCTGATTACACAGTGGCCCTCATGAGGGTAGTGCTACATATTCATAAAAGTCCTTTCAGTTTTCAACTTAGACATCCTATGTTCAATGCAAAGACAGACTGACTGTTAGCAGTGTCTGGAAGATCTCCTCCGCCTGTGTCCTCTGATGTCATATATCTACAGACAGAGTAACAAGTTTGCCTACTGCTACAGAGCATTACATCTTCCCACTGCAACCCTTTTAATCCTCTGCAGCCACTCCAGATTGCCCTCCAGCAATGGCTACTTGGTATTTCTCAGGGAGGATCCAAAAAATGTTGAAATGGCCACTTCAATTGGAAGCCTGTTTGACAGTGTGACAACACAGGAGGACATTTGGGAGACAGCATTATCACCCTATAACAGGAAATTCCTTAAAGTGGTTGCAAAGGCTCATTCTATGCATGAAGGTAAAAGGCCTTCTGTGTGCAGCTTTCTTCTAGCCCCTGACTTGAGCCCCCTCTTGATCCAGCGATGTGCAAGAGAGCAGCAGCTCTCTGGGTACTCTTCCTCCTCATCGGCTGAGACAGCAGCAGAAGCCATTGGCTCTCGCTACTGTCAATCACAACCAGTGAGCCAATGAGGAGAGAGCTGGAGACGGGGCTGAGCCACGTTAGTGTGTGAATGGACACACAGAGAAGTGGCTTTGGAGCAAGCCTGCTTAGGTGCCCCCATAGCAAGCTGCTTGCTGTGGGGGCACTTGGCAGGAGGGAGGGCCAGGAGCACTGACAGGGGACATAAGAAGAGGAGGATCGAGGCTGCTCTGTGCAAAATCACTGCACAAAGCAGGTATAACATGTTTGTTATTTAAAAAAACAAACTGCCTTTAATATCACTTTGACAATGACCTTCATGGCAGGAAGACCATTTATTTATCTGAAAGGTAACATTTAAAAAATTAAAAATTGCTTTCAAAATGACATTAACGTGTTATAGTTCAGATGAGACTTTAATGAGATTTTAATGGGTTTACAAATGATTTAACCCTTTGTTATACTCACCTCTTCTGTTCTAAGCCAACCCTTCATCTGCAGAAAGGTGCCAGCATCAGGATCTTGGCCAGATTTACGTTGTGCCAATCTTTTCTAGCTTTCATCTCTTTCAGTTCCATGCGTAGTAGTTATTCTACCTATGTCTCCCCTAGACTAGCCATAAGTATACTGTGTGCTATCATCTAAGTCACTCTAGCAGACCTTTATATTTTTTCCCAAGTGGATATTATTACTTCATCGGCACTCTGTTATCTTTCAAATAACAAAAAATTATGTATCGAACCACAATGGATAAAGCAGAAACTTTGAAGATGAAAAGAAGGCATGTTCAAAAACAAAATGGGACCCTGAACATTTCCTATGAAACTCACTGAACCGTCAGCTGTCTAATTTGTACGAAAATCAATGTTTGAAATAATAAAATGGAAGCTGGCTTTCCGATATTCATGTACGTCTCAACAACTGATTGAACTGACAGATTTCAATTTCTGCTTAGAAAACAATGGAAACTGTTTGGGCAGAATGTCGAAGTCTTGAGAGTGTGGCGTGGAAGGAATCTTTGTTGTGCTTCACTTCATTGTTTTTCTCCCACTCAGATGTTCAGCCAAGGTGTTGTTGTGAAGGAATACCTAATGAAGGAGACTGATTGTCAGTTCACGTGTTAGAAGAATGTATTAACCTTCATGAAATTGCTTAAATAGTTCATGATGAAGAATGTCAATTAGAAAGAAATCCTGAAATGTTTGAAGTTTATGCAATTGTAGTTGATCAAAGTTGATAAGACTGGCATGCAGCAGCTCATTATTATCATATGAAGTTTAAAAAGATGCCATAAAAAGTATTGTTTAGAGGATAGGGAACATACTTATAAATAGTGCTACAAAGTGATCAAAAATGAATTAGAGTTTGGAGCCCAGTGGGGGCTCCCTGCGATTAGCTGCGGGCGGGAAGCCCCATTGAAAGCAATGGGAGGCTGACAGCTCCTGCAGCTATTCGCAGCTGATCGCATGTAATCGCTCCTAGTGACTACTTGTGAATGATCGGCCCTGGATGCAGACTGTCTGCCCTATACACAGCTAATTACAAGTGGCTCCATTTGCAAGTATTAATGGGGCTTTATCAATAATAAAATATGCACTTAAAATCTAATTAAATCCCCATTAAATCTAGAAAACATGTTTGTAGTTAACCTCTGAAGATAGAAATGAGAAACCTCGGTTTATGCTATAATGGCTTGACCCCCACATATGTTGAATTCACTGTCATGTTTAATGGTGTCCAATAAGGACCTAGATGAGAAACCTTGCTATATGCCATAGTGGCTTAGCTATGTTCAAACCATTGTCATGTTGATTTTATTTTAGGTTTATACGGTCTATCACCAGAATGAGGATATAAAAGAATTTTATTTTATGTAGATACACAGCCAATAAAATTTCTAACCTACTTTACTGAAAAAATCTAGATTTCCACATTGTGAGATTTCCCTTGTTTTTCTACCCAACAATGCAAATCATTGAGACAGCAAGTGACGGCAAATCTCAAGAAGTGGGAACTAAATAATAAAAACAGGACAAAATTAAAAACATTTGACTAGAGTTGGGCTTGCAATCAATGAAACTGACATTTAAATAATTCCCCATCAGAGTACGTTTGCTGGGATAATGACCTTTTATAGTAAATTCCATTCAAAATGTAAAATACAACCTTGAGATACAGAAAACAAATTGCACCTGGTTAAAAGTTCAGTTTTTTGATCCAGGCACTGCTGTACTGTAACAGTCCACCCTACTCCCTTCTGTGTGTCATTTAGTGATCCTGGAACACATCATATGGTAATGCTGGAATACCCTTCATACTGCCTATTACACAAAAAGCCTGATGTAATAAATAGCAGTACTGAGAGGTTTCTTCAGTCATATTCAACCCCCAATGACAGTTTGAATGTGTAGAATGCATGTTTTTTTTTTATCCTGGAAACAGAGTAAGAGTGTGTTTTTTCTAGCACAGGTTTCCAGAAGAAGGGAATGATTAGAACCCCAGTTTTAATGCTCTCTGGGGCTCATTAAAAACTTTGAACACTTTCATGACATAGAAGTGATGATAAAACTCTGACTGCTGAAACACAGATAAAAAAAAAACATGCCTTTTTTAGTTTAATCACTTTTTATGACATGTTTGCAAAGAGAATACAATGAAAGCATAGAAAATTAAATAACATTAATCACTTCCTGTCCAGGCCAAATTTCAGCTTTCAGTGCTGTCTCACAATTGACAATTGCGCGGTCATGCAACACTGCACCCATATGAATTTTTTAGCATTTTTTTGAGACAGATAAAACTTTATTTTGGTGGTATTTATTTTTTTTGCTATATAAGGGAAAAAGTCAAAACATTTTGAAAAAAAGTGTTTTTCTTATAAAATTTTGCAAATAAAAAAACTTTCTTCATAAATCTTGGCCAAAATGTATTCAGTTATCTTTTTAGTAAACAAAATAACCCAAATTAGTTTATAACCAAAAATTATAATTTTTTAAAATTTGTTTTCACATTTTTATTTTATTTTTTTTATATTATTGTTTATGCGTTTTTTAACATACTGTCACCCTAGCAGTACAGTGTCGCCATGGTGACACTCTACTACTTGTGGGGGGTGATGAAGATTTTTTTTTTACACTGATTGCTTTACAGCCATAAAGGCTGTAAACGCAATCATTTCTCCTTCTCTCTGGCTGCATTCTTGCAGCAATTGAGAAATACTGTGAGAGCTGTGATTGGTCACAGCTTGTCACATGGTACAAGGCTGTTGTGAATAGCATTGTACCATGTGATCTCTGTGATCATTCACAGTGTCAGTGCTTTTTATTAGCACGAATCACTGTATTAGTGTCACTGGGGATGTCAATGGCACGTAGTCAGTTTTCACTCAGTGTCAGAATGCCCACCGCAGTCTCACAGTCCTGCTATAAGTTGCTGATCATCTTTAAATGTAAAGGAGAATCCTCTTTCCAGATGAATAGTAACACCTTTCATATTGTTGGTGTGGGAACAGGGTCGGACTGACCATTTGGAAACACGGTAACTGCCCGAGGGCTCGGGGTCAGTAGGGGGCCCCATGAGATGCCCCTGGTACCTTTTTCATAGGCTTTTTTGAGTTTGGGCAAAGGACACAGGGGCCCTATGATCCCCTGTTGCCCGGGGCCCCATGAGTTGTCAGTCCGCTCCTGTGGGAATGAATATAATATCAAGATGGATACAATTTGGAGTGTAGTTTTACTTTAAAAGATTGAGCTCAGATTGGTGACTCTTTTTGGGGACCTCCATTGTTGTAGGGGGTAATGTTAATTGTTGCCATGGTTGGTTAAATAAGAAACTTCCTAAGTAAGGAATTGAGAAACTGTCAAAGGTATTGGTATGTCTTTTTTAGGAGAAGGCAAGAAACCATGTCAGCTTTTTACTGCTCCCTCCATCTGTCTACCTTTTTGCAGTTTCTCTTCTCACCATGAAAGTAGGTGAGCAGAAATTTGTCTAACAGAGACCTGTGTAGTTAAAACGTATGCAGAGGCACTCAATCTAGAACTAAAAGCAAACAGAAAAACTGGACATACACTTTAATGTGTATTATGGGTGCTTATGGTGCTTATGAGGTGTCATTAGCATCTCACTGAATGCTTTCACTTTCCTGGAATGACTTTTTGTTCCAACCAGTAGAACTTTGTGTTCTCGGGCACTTTGCTAATAACCACTAATCCAGCATTTATATGACAAATTGGTACAAATGATTTAGGTGTAATAACAAGGCAGTTGCTCTATGATGTTTTTGTTCTGTTTGTAAAAAGCTGTAAATGCAAAAAACCCAACATGAATAAGAGGTTAAATAAGAATTATTTAAGTGCTTTTAAAAGCATATGAAGAATTTGAAGTAGTGAATTATTTGTCCTTCATAGATTAAGTTTTAACTTGACCTAAACTGAATTTATATTTTTTACATTTGGTTTGGTTCAAGGACCTGCAGCTTTTAGAGACGGTAGATGCTCAGTGAAGTTGTCTGTCACTAACAGACTTCTCTGCTCAGACAAGCAGCCTTTGTCCTTTACTTTGGTGTGTGAGTGACAACCTGGGAACATCAACTGTAGACCATAGAAACACTGTGAGACAGTAAAATGTGTATATTTCTATTTCAGTACAGTCTGCTCACCTAAGACAGAGTGTAACCCCAGACAAACTAATAAAATGCTGGTATACTCATTACGCATGCCAACATTCTCAAATCAGAACTTAGAAGAAATCTAGAGCTCTGTTTGGGTTACCTAGTTCTTTTAAGAAGTAGAAAATTATTTAGCCTATATAGATTTGGTTTTAATGAAAATGCTTTCTGTCATAATTTCTGTTTTTCTCTCTCCACTATAAGAGCAACCTCAGCTCCACTGACACACCAGGTCAAGCAAATTGATACTGAACTGCTACTGGGAGCACAAATATAGATACCTTGCACACAACTAAGGGACAGTATCAAAAAGCAAACATCAGACTGCTTAGTGGTAAATTAACCCAACATATTGTCACAGGTTGCAGAAAATAGCAGTATGCTAAAGGATTAGGTCAATCACAGTTCACTAGACAATATGTTCACTAGGCTATAGCAGCATAGATTGGAGTTATATGCTGCTAAATTAGAGTAAACCTAGTAATACACAAAATCAGCAATTAAGTAATGGCATGAGAAAATAGTAACAGTAATGAAAATCAATACTGCAATAACTCCTCTGTGAACAGTAGGCTATATCTCTTTAGAGTACACTCTACAGTATATACATGGCAGGAATAAAATGTAAATCTCCCTAAAGAGGTACCTCTTACTATGGACAATAGACAAAGTTCTTGTGAAGCAGCTATCTGAGTCAGCAGTCTTTAGCCCTAGTTCTTCAGCAAGTTAGCATTGGGGCCCGATCTTTACGGTGGTGTACGAGTACAGTCCCAGTAAAGTCTGCATGCAGTAAATAATACTGCTATTTAGATGTCCATATGTGCTCAGTCTGTGCTAGCAGCAACAAGTTAATGGCAGCAGTATCCTCTGACTAGTCTTAGTGCTACAGCAACAGGAGTCCTGTTGTGCAGATGTTGGCTCATTTCTGAATCTGCCTGGATTGCCAGTCCTTAGCACATGGCTGCATGTGTGTCGCAGGTTGATGTGCACAGAGGAGCAGCAATGTGCACACCTTGGTGCCTTTGCAGCAAAAAAAGAGATCCCTCGGTACTCATCCTGTGAAAATATAGCTCTCTCTTTATATCCAGCTTGCATTGGGAATAGTAGTCCAATCGTCCATTAATTACCACAGTAAAGTTTCTTTCCTGAACTTCATGTCCTGCGATTCAATGCTTCCAATCATCAAGTCTCTTGAGCTCTTTCTACTTGTCAGCTCCCCCTGGTGGTTGGAGGTGGGGTACTTACTGTTAACCCATTCAGCTGAAGTCCATTGGGAAGCACAGAAAGCATTGCAGCACAGTGCACTAAGGTACATTCTCTAGCCAAGCACCTGGCTACAAAAGGATTATAGCAAAAACTTAAACAAGAATCTACTACTGAAGTCAATGCTATATTTCCCATAGGGCACAGGTTGGCCACTGGTTAGGGTAGTAGTGTTATGGGAACCAAGTTACAAAATGTAGAAATTGAGGTTGTTCTTCATTTTTCCCCTTCCCACTGACTGTGTTTATCTATTTATTTGGGCTCATTCATTGACCACCAATGTAATCTAGGTACTTTTCTATTCACCACCAATGTAAGGCAACACTTCACCACTGACCAAAAATGTAAGGGAGCAGTTCTCCATTGACCACTAATGCATGAAGCCCCATCTTCACTGACCACCAAGCATTTCTGCAATGACCACCAATGTAAGGTGGTAGCACATGTCACTGACCACAAATGTAAGGGAGCTTTTTTCCACTGACTTTCCACTCCACTGGCCATATCTGCACTGACCCCCAATGTGGGGGGACATGTCTCCACTATCCACTAATGTGAGAGGAACTTCTCCATTGACTACTAATGTAAGGAGCCACTTCTACACTGACCACCAGTGTAAGGCAGGATTTCTTTAATGACCACAAATGTAGGGAATACCGCTCCACTGACCGTGAATGTGAAAAAGCACTATTACAATGACCACCAGTACTAAGGTGCACTTTTGTATTGACCACTAATGTAAGGGGACACATCTTTACTTTCCACCAATGTAAGGGACATTTTTTCACTGAACACCATTGTAAGGGGACACTTCTTCACTGACCATTGGTGTAAGGGGAACTTCTACATTAACCACCAATGTAGTGGGGGAAATTCTCACCGACCACCAATGTAAATGTGCATTTTCCACTTACCACTAATGTAGGGGGGTATCCCTTCACTTACCACCAATATTAGAGGCACACATTTAGCAACACTGTAAGAGGACTACTTATTTGCCAATGTAAAGGAAGACTTAAACTGACCACCATTATAACGGGGCACTACTTGGCCCCCATTATTAGGTAACACTACACTAATCAGCAATGTAAGGGTGAACTACACTAGTCACCAATATAGAGGGCATTACACTAAGCAGTAAGAGGCACTAAGGGGGACTGTATTTTTGAAGATGTACCCTTGAAAAAAATGTAACCCTAGCCATACAAATAAAATGCTATTATACTTGATACTCAAACTAACATTTCTAAATTAATACTGAGGAGGTGAAAAGTAGAGCTCTCTTTAGCTCTCTGTAGGTACACACCAAAGAAAATGAGTTCTGTCTCTTTCTGTTACCCAACATATAAAAAGGGTCATCACAAAAATTACAGTAAATCCAGATTCCGCTACTGGAATCAATGGTATATTTTCCATATGGCACAGGAGGACTACTGGTTTGGGTAACAGTGATATGGGGAAGGGGGGAAGACTTTTTAAATCGTTGTACTCATTTCAGATCAGTTACTTAGGAAGTAGAAGGCCCCTTTCATATGGGCATTCTGATCAGGTCCGCTGTCAGTTTTTCAGGTGAACATGATCAGAAGGTCCATGCAGCCCTATGGACAGGTGGATGTAAATGGACTTGTGTCCATTTACACCTGCCTACCTCCTGGTCCATCCAGGTTTGAAAAAAAAAAATCAGAAAAGGACTGCATCCTTTTTTCTGCATTTGTGCACTGGATCAGAGGTAGCCTGATATAAATGGACACTGGAGCCCACTTACACTCGGCTGCACATAGAGCTGACAGGGGTAAGTCCATGTTAGCTGGGCAGAAACTAAACAGGCACAGCTGTGACATGTGTCCTATTCAGCTTTGATCAGCAGAGCAGACTCTGCTCTGTATGAAAAGGGCCCATATTACAGAGAGTTATGATAACAGTCAGAAGTGTATCACTTTTTGTACCCTTTATCTCAAAGTACATTTGTTACTTCTGAAAACTTGTAAAATACTTACTGCAATCCAATGTACAGTAGACACCTGTGCATAGACTCTCCTTGACTAATTCTGACTCTTTCTTGTAGTGTTGTGTAGTGTTTCCTGCCTGGAATTAAACCCAACTGGTCAGTTTAGATCCACTTAGGAACAATAGGTTGTAGTCTAGTTGTTAATATCTCTAAATATAGCTTGGTATCACTGTTCAATCAATAAAGAAATGCATCTGTAATTGACATAGGTTGATGGGTCCTTGCCCTTTTTTGGGAGGACAGCTACTTCAGCTAGTAAAAATTCAGTACTGACCACTCCACCTTTCTCTTGGAAATTTGCAAAAATACAAAATTGAAAGTCAAAGTGTATTAACAGTAGAAAAAAACATTATATGCATCTCCACATTGAATTTCAATTCTTTCTAACTTACTGATATGAATCTGTACACTTATATTGTGAAGAACCTCATACATTTACTTCCTTTCTACAACATGTATTCACTATGCCCTGTGAATATGCACTGCAGTGTTATGGGATTCCCAAAGCCTACCTAATCACTGCTTTGTGGGCTTTCCAGATGAACATTGTAGAGATGTCTTGTTGAGAATTTTCTGAAAAGAAGGTTTTAATGTCATTTGCCAGCTGATCTCACATGCTGGTGTTTTTGAAGAGGGAATCATTCAGTCTCCATGGAAATTGTTTTCTTGCAGTGCTGGGTATAGAAATACATATAGACACTAGGGTGTGATCCAAGATTATTATGGGATGAAATGTGAAGGAGATGAGATTTTTGAAAAAGAAATTATCTCAGAAAATAACATCAAGTCTCGAGTATGTGTTAGGTATTTGTGATGAAAAAGAATATTATTATTATTATACAGTATTTATAAAGCGCCGATAGTTCGCTCAGCGCTGTACATTACAAAGGGGGACAGAACAATAACAATACAATGCAAAACATGAGGGGATTGAGCTTACAATCTAGAAGGAAGGGGATGGTGGCACAGGAGGAGATAGCTGTGGGGGATGGAGTGGTAGGAAGAGTGGAGGAGGTCGGCAAGTTAGCAGGGGGTGGGGTAGGCTTCCCTGAAGAGATGGGTTTTCAGGGTGCGCCTAAAGGAGAGGAGAGTAGGTGATAATCTGATGGGTTGGGGCAGGGAGTTCCAGAGGATGGGTGACACCCTGGAGAAGTCCTGGAGGCGGGCATGGGAGGAGGAGACCAGGGAACTAGAGAGAAGGAGGTCTTGTCAGGAGCGGAGTGTGCGTGCTGGGTGGTACTTGGATATTAGGTCAGTGATGTAGTTCGGGGCAGTGTGGTGGACGGCTTTGTACGTCAGTGTTAGGATTTTGAATTTGATCCGTTGCGCAATTGGAAGCCAGTGGAGGGAATGGAAAAGGGGGGTGGCAGAGATAGAGCGGTTGGAAAGGTGAATGAGTCTGGCTGCCATATTCAGGATCGACTGAAGCGGGGATACCCAGCGGCGAGGCAGCCCAGTAAGGAGGGAGTTGCAGTAATCAAATCGTGATATGATGAGGGAGTGGATGAGCTGTTTAGTGGTTTCTGGGGTTAGGAACATGCAGATTTTGGCGATGTTGCGGAGGTGGAGTCTGCACGAGCTTGTTAAAGATTGGACTTGGGGCTGGAAGGATAGGTTGGAGTCCTGAATGACACCAAGTACTCTGGCCTGCAGCGCGGGTTTGATGGTGGCGTTGTTGGACATGATGGAGAGGTCAATGGGGGGTGGTGTCCGGGCGAGGTTCAGTTTAAGGAAGTGGAGCAACATCCAGTCAGATATGTCGCTCAGTAGTTGTGTGATTCGGGCAGAGACTAAGGGGGGTGAGGTGGGGGGGTTGAGAGATAGATTTGTGTGTCTTGGGTGTTGGATACATTAAGCATCTATAAGCTGATTGTCATGTAAACTCCTCTTTATTACAGATAAATTTTTGTTAGAAATTGTGGGGCGATGTGTTTATGTATCTATAGAAGGTTCTAAACAGAAGTTAAGGTCTTCAGCCAAAATCACTATTCCTTCCAGTAGTTTTTTTAGAGCTTGTATGAAATAAAATTGGATTTCTGCTTGATTTGGGCAATAACTATTTGCCAACATGCAGTCAACGTTCAAAAGGGACCCTTTAAGAAACAAGAATCTCTCATTTGTGTCAGACATTTGGGCTTCAAGAGTAAAGGAGAGTCTTCTTTCCAGACCAATAGCAACACCTACTATTACCCTGTGATAGGGTTGGGATTCATGTTCACTGGGCTTCATGTTCATTGATTCAGGCTGTTCATGTGTTCAGCGAACACACAAACGGTAAGGGCTGTTCACCCGCCATGCCCCACAATGCACTGTGCCCTGACAGTGCATTGTGATCGGCCAAAGCAATGCACCTTACCACAGGTCAGGTGCAATGTTTGGCTAATCACAGCGCATGCTGACATCACAAGAGGGCGGGGGTGACCCTGCCCCCTTTTGACATAATTAAAGAATTTAAGAACTGTCATCCTGGTGCAGTTGTTAGACAGCGAGAGCCAGCATTAAGAGCAAAGCATTGTTCCTCCCTTCATGTTGAGGGCATGTGCCCTGGTATGGTTTAGGAGGTGGGGCTTGCTCGTCCTCCCCCGTTTCCTGACCTGCCAGGCTGCATGCTCAGATAAGGGTCTGGTATGGATTTTGTGGGCTTTTTTTTTTTTTTTTAAAAAAAGCTTCACTTTAACCATTTGCCGCCCGGCCAATGGCCGTTTGGCGGCTTGAAAGTTGCTTCTCCACTCCGGGTGCACGCCATTTGGCGTGCTCCCGCACATGCGCCGTTTGCGCTAATGCAGAGCAGCGCAGCGGCTCGATCTGTCACCGGGCGTGTACCTCGGACACGGCCGATGACAGATCCGAGTACCGGCTCCGTTGCAGGTACCATGTGACCTGCTGTGACCAGTCACAGCAGGTCACATGACAGTTGTATACAATGGATGGCTTCATTCATGATGCCATCCATTGTATACTAGTGCCTAGCTGTGAATGGTCACAGCTAATCACATGCACATGTCATGTGATTAGCTGTGACCAAATCACAGCTAAGCACAAAAAAAAAAAAAGCTGAATGAATCGATTTCATTCAGGTAAATGCTTGCTTATAGCAAAGTATTTCTTTGCTATAAGCAAATTGTGTAAAAAAAAAAAAAAAAAAAAAAATACTGATCACTTCTCCAAAGTAGTACAATGTTACTATGGTAACATTGTACTACTTTGGTCATAGTAAAATATGAAAAAAAATGTTAGAAAAAAATAAAAAAAAGTAATAAAAAATTAAAAATAATAAAAAAAATTAAAAAAAAAAAAAATATATATATATATTTTTTTTTCATACTGTCACCAGTCAGTGTCCCTGTTCACCGCCATGCCAGTTATATGATGACGCTGTACTGCACTGGTGACAGTATGTAAAAAAAAAATTGTGAAAATAATTTTTTTAATTTTTTCATTTTCCAAAAAATTATGACAAAAAAAATACAACTTCAAAAACTCGCCATGCCTCTTATGAAGTACGTCGGACTGTCTACTCTGCAAAAAGGGGTCATTTGGGGGATACCTGTACTATTCTGACATTCTTAGACCTCAAGAAATTAGATTGGCCGTCAGTACTTCAGGATTGATCAATAATCAGATCTATACCATAGTTTGTGAACTCTATAACTTTCCTACAAACTAAATAATACATCCTAATTTGGGTTATTTTCACCAAAGACATGTAGCAGAATACATCTCGGCCTAAATTTATGAAGAACAATTATTTATTTGTAAATTTTTATACCGGAAACAAAGAAAAACGTGTATTTTTTTCAACATGTTTGGCCTTTTTTTGTTAATTTAGCAAAAAATAAAAACCCCAGCGGTGATTAAATACCACCAAAAGAAAGCTCTAGTTGTGTGAAGAAAATGATAAAATTTTAGTTTGGGTACAGTGTTGTATGACTGCGCAATTGTCATTCAAAGTGTGAGAGCGCTGAAACGTGAAAAATGGCCTGGGCAGGAAGGTGTAAAATTGCACGGTATTGAAATGGTTAATAAGTTAAATCTCACACACAGCATAGGCATTCTTACATTTACACCTATATACAGATTCTGCTGCTCTTCTTACATGTGTGAGACTTTTTCACAGCCTAGAGGAGCCTACAATTCAAAGAGCACCTTCAGGCATTCTAGGGGCATAAATTGCTCATCTAATTTCCTGATTACCTATCACATTTTTGGATGCCCCAGAGCACCAGAATAGTGGAAACACAGAGAAAATTACAATATTTTGGAAAGAAAATATCCAAAGGTATTTTCCAAGAGGCATAAAGTCTTTTGAAAGCTTCATTTTTTTGCCACAAGTTTTTGGAAAATGCTGAATAAAATTGGAAATGTATTTTTTTTACACAAAGTTAGTAATTAATACAATTTTCTAACACACAGCATAGGAATACTTAGAATTACACCCCAAAACACATTCTGCTACTCATTTTGAGTGTAGCAAAACCATGTTTGAGACTTTTTCATCCAATCCAAGTAGCACCTTCAGGCTCTCTAAGGGCATACAGTACATTATGCATCTAATTTCCTGACTACTTATTACATTTCTTAAGGACCAGAAGACCAAGACAATAGAAACACCCAAAAATGACAACATTTTGGAGAGAAAACACCCCAAGGTATTTTTGAGAGGCATGGTGAGTCTTTAGAAGACTTTTTTTGTCACAAGTTTTGGTAAATGCAGAGATACAATGGAAATAATTTTTTTACACAAAGTTATCAATTTAACAATATATTCCTACACACAGCTTTGTGAGACTTTTTCATTGTTTGTACTAATTATGTACTGGACATTTTATATTATTTATCGCACAAATCAACCAATTGTGCCAATACCAATGTACTATAATGGTCAAGTCTGTATGAGTGGTCAGGGAATATAGCTTAGTGCATTGTCACCTATAGCAGTCCCTGTATCTAAAAGCCAAGCCTACTTATGTGTTCCTGCCCCCAGGAATGCCATGTTCACTGGCCAGGAAGTACAAAAGAGTTCCTGTGCTTCCAGGAGAGCCATTGTCTGCCAGGGATGGCTAGGACTGGTGTCTTGCAGGAATGTAGCTAGTTGGGCAGTGCAGTTGGGTTAGTTCAGGTGGCAGGCAGAGACATGGTCAGCAAACAGGCAAATGATTGGTGCAGGAAGCAGGAAGAAATGGGGTCAATAAGCAGGCCAGAGACAGTATAGGTGGCAGGCAGAGACAACACTGTACTGGTGTGTCGATGATCAGAAACACTGTTGCTGGCTGCACGAGTCTGGTGGCAGTGGGATTTATGTATTAGTGATCAGGAACACTGTTGTTGGCTTACACTGGTCTGGTGACACTGGGACTGGTGTGGTGAAAATCAGGGACATCGTTGCTGGCTTACACTCTTGTGGTGACACTGCGACTGGTCTGGCGGTGATAAGGAACAGTGTTGCCGGCATAGACCGGTCTGGTTACATTGGGTCTGGTGTGGAGGTGATCAGGGAAATTGTCGCTTGCTACACTGCTCTGGTATGATGGCAATCAGGAACACTGTGTCAGGAATTAACAGCAGGGATGACCAAATGTGTGTAGCTACATTTAGGAGACTGAGATCAGACTGTGTATGCTTCAAGTGAGATTTATTTACAGTGAAACATAACCCATTCAAACACCAGCAAGCAGAGAACATAAAGATATAAGTACTCCAGTGATACAAAATGTAACTAGTGACCTAAAAGAGTAACATAAAGCCTAACTAACAAACTTACTATTTACAATATATACACAGAATGGGGAACACAGATCAACTGGGTAAACTGGAGATGCAGGGAACAGATGGTAAAGGGGAACTAGGACTAAGATAAGGAGCAAGAGGAGCAGATATAAGGCAGTAGGGCACAGAATGAAGGGCAGGATTAGGATCACAATAAATGGCATGCAGTCTCTGGCAGCAGAGCAAAACACTGGAGCAAGAGGCACTAGTAGCGGAGGACCTAAATACACTTCCAGCAGCCATCGGATGGAAACTGATTATTTGGATCTGCTGGCTGTTTTTGGAGACACCTGCTGGTGGACACCAGAACCACAACCTTCTGCTCTGGGAAGCACAGTACCACCAACAGGTAATCCAGGCCCTGACACACTGATTCTAGCTACACTGGTCTGGCAACAATGTGGCTGGTGTGGTAGTGATCAGAGACCTGTGATTAGCTGCACTATTAGGGCTCATGCACATGTGAGGTTGGGGGCAGTAAAACCATCCAGTTGAAACACAGTTTACCTCCCATTAACCGCAACCCCTTTTAGCTGCAGAGCTAGCAGACGGGGGTGGCTTAGCTGTGATGCTTTGCTTCGCAGCTGTGGCAGGAGTTTTATCACCTGTGCGCCATCCAAACGCAACCCATTCAAGTGAATGGGGGGGGGGGGCTTGTGTGGGACCCAAGGAGTTAAAGCAGGTGGTGGGGAGGCAATACAATGCCTTCTCATTGCCTTTCAAATACTTTCTAAAGAACAATGATAGCTCTTTAGAGAGCACAAGTGAACAAGTCCTTATAGTGATACTTTGGCTGATGTGGCTGTGATCAGAGAGAAGAAAGGAAAAAATTCCCGATGAACAGCCACCATCCCCAGAATATTAAGTAAACATAGGATAAAGACCTCATGTGACTTTTAAGGCATAAATACATAAACTTAAAAGTATATGAAATTTTTATTTTCCATCAAATGTTCACACATATAAAAGATATAGAATGACAAACTATATAACAAAAATCATAATATGTCATGACATCACCATCAAAAGATATTGTTTGGTTACAGAAATGGGCTTATAACAATCCAACGTGTTTTGGAGTAATTCTACTCCTTCCTCAGGGAAAAGACTTTGCACAAAGGTGATATAGTCTGTGAGATTAAAAATAAATTTGTTTAAAACATACAGTATATGTCCATATAGGGTATTTACATAGTTCCATGTATATAATATACTCACAACATAGAGGAGTAAAAAGACAATCAGGTACACTGGAACCAGTTTGGTGGTGATCAGTGACACTGTAAATGATGTGGCAAAGAATGGGTCACTAACTGGAGTGGCGGGGATCAGGGACACTATAACTGATGTGGCGGTGATTAGGAACAATATGACTGGTTTGCCAGTGATCAGGGACAATATGACTTATTTGGTGGTGGTCAGGAACAATATGACTAGTGTGGTAGTAATCAAGAACACTGTGAATGGTGCAGCGCTGATTAGGGGCATCGGGAGTGGGCGAAGGTGAATGGAGACACTTACTGGTATGGCAGTGGTTAGGGATACAGACTGGCAGCAATGGTCTGGTGACATTATACTGCTGTGGTGATGAGACAATAGTACCATAGTGACACTGCACATCCATTGGTGAGAATATGTAAAAAAAGGTATTTTTATATATTTTTACAATGTTTTTTTCTAAATTTTTTTGCAAATTGTCACCAGAGCAGTGCAGTGTCACAATAATTAACTCTGCTACTGCGACTGGCCACAGCTATCACATGGCACATGGCTGTTGTGATTGGTCATGTATCATGTGATCACTGCGACCAATCACAGAGATCTCAGTAATAAACAATGGCGTCATGAATGACAGCCAATGTTTACTATTGCTGACTGTGCTTCTTGTGATTTGCCACAGTGATTACATGGTACAGGCCAACCAAAGAGGCCCTATACCCCGTTCTGTGATCTGCAGTATTTGGTGGACACAGTGGTGACAGATGCAGCTGCTGTGCGCTCCTGAGAGCGTGCATAAGCAGTTTATGGGGCAGAACGTATGGGTACATCTACCCACATCAGCACTGCTCTTGTCCAGTTGTATATGTACATTGGCTAGACAGGAGGTGGTTAACTGGTGTGGGAAAATTTCATAATACCAATATGGATAAAATATTGATTGAAGGGTGAAGTTATTGTAGCGCTTCCCTCTTGAGGGTTGCTGAGTTTTTGGGTCCCCCTAAGCTATGCACAGCCATTCAGCACGCATTTTCCACGCTTGCATCCACAGTCAGTAAACAGTGCATGAGCTTGGTTTTTGTTGTTTTATTAGGGGTTTACAACTTGGTTGTAGTTTAGCGGTAATATGGGATGCCCAATGGAACTGAAACAATTTGGAGGACGACTTCTTAGGTACGAAAAGGTAAAAAATCCAGCAAAAAGCACAGAAAGAACAGATCCTAGGTTATCTGCTCCTTTAGGAGGGGCTTTTATCTTCTGAAGTATTGACACACAGTCCTTTGCAAAGAGCAATTGGTCCCCTTAAATGAACCTCCTCAGACCCCAGATGAAAATCTCCTCATCCACCTGGCTGTCTTGAGAGTATCCCCAGGCAAGGGATTCTGAGACACACAAATAATATTGTCCCAGGGAGAATACCTAGTTGGGTATTGCACCTGACCGCCCTCTCCCTTCTTTGGCCCAGGGGGTGTAGAAGTACTCACACTGTCCTGTTCCTGTAGCTTTAAAGGTTGAAGCTCCTTCTATGCTGACAGGCTATCTTTCCCTGGTAGACTGTGGGACAGTGGAGGGCCTTCATTCCAGCTCCCAGCTTGTAGGCAGGCCCCCCTTTCAGTCTCCACACCAGCAGCACTTCCTCACTCCATCATCCACTGACTTCCCTGCTGACCAGGCTCTCTCATAAGTAAGGGTTGACCTAGCCACCATGCCAGGCCTCCTGTCTGGGGATTGGCCAGATTCCCCTAAGTATGCAGATCAGTCGCTCCTGACCCCTTCCTACTAGCGTCTAGAAACTTCTACAAGTTCCTAGAACGGGGGGGGGGGGGGTATCAAATAATTGCCACCAATCAGTGCCCATCAATGCCAGATATCAGTGTCCATCAATGCCACATATCAGTGCCCATCAGAGCTGCCTTTCATTGCCCATTAGTGATTCCTGTCAATGCCCATAAGTGACTCCTATCAGTGCCTCCTCATCAGTGCAGTCTATCAGTACCCATCAGTGCCAATCAGTGCCACCTATTAGTGCCAGTCAGTGCCACCTATCAGTGCCCATCACTGCCATCTATCAGTTCCAATCAGTGCCAGTCAGTGCTGCCTATCAGTGCTGCCTTTCAGTATCCATCAGTGACGCCTGTCAATGCCCATCAGTGCCACCTATCAGTGCCAATCAGTGCCACCTATCAGTGACAATCAGTGCCGTATATCAGTGTCAGTCAGTGCCACATATCAGTGCCCATCAGTGCTGCCATTCAGTGCCCATCAATGATGCCTGTTGGTACCCATCAGTGCCGCCTATCAGTGCTATCAGGGCCACCAATCAGTGACACCAATCACTGATTGATCACTGATGATGATGAATCACTGATGAATCAACAGCCTCATCAGCACACATCAGTGAAGGAGAAAAATTACTTATTTACAAAACTTTATAACAGAACCTAAGCAAAATGTATTTTTTTTTCAAAATGTTGTTTTTTTAGTTTGTTTAGCAAAAAATAAAAACCTCAGTGGTGATTAAATACTGCCAAAAGAAAGCTCTTTCTGTCTAAAAAAAAATGTTAAAATGTGGTTTGGGTACAGTGTTGCAAGACCATGCAATAGTCATTCAAAGTGTGACAATGCTGAAAGCTGAAAAATGGCCTGGACAGGAAGGGGATGAAAGTGCCCGGTAGGCAAGTGGTGAATCTTATTTATTGCCATGGTTGCTGGAATAAGGACCTTCATAGGAAAGTAAGTAAAGGATTCAATGATGGTGTGAACCTCCTGCGCTCCCAAGTGTTATTTGAAATTTTTAAACAAAATAAATATGTGTCTAAATCCCAAAGAAAGCTGCTAACATCAAATCATATACCAGTGATTATATACAATGAAAGTAATAAGGGATGCAGCGCTACATTCAAATAATGCAACTATGTGAATGAGGGATCTTAAATCAACAAATTAAGTGAAATTAGATAAAAATGACAACATTAATAATACATATCAATACGTGCTCATTAAATATCATTAACACAAATAAAGTAAATAGCTCAAAACTTGTGAAAAACATGTATGAAAAACCCCATCCATATATATATGAATGAAGCAAAATTACACATATATATGGTGCAATCCCACGTGCCTATTGTGAAGTGAAATGATTGTAATAATAGTACAAACAAAATGATATCTCAAAGTCCAAAAAAATATATATACTAATGGTGACAAAACAGTAAATGGTGCTTCCAAATAATACTGTTAGTGACCATAGGTGAAACTCGTGCAAATTTCTGAGTGCGTCCAAATCTGAGAATCCAACCACCATCTGGATTAGCCTCTCACCTCATCCCTTCGACCCTTGCGGATCAAAGAGCAGTAGTGGATCCCTCTCACGGATCCTCCAGGCAATGAAACACTCCAAGGGCAGTTTTCTCAGACCAATATTCCCACACTGGCTCTTCTCCAGGAAAAGTTGTAGTATCAATCTCTCAAATGAGACAAAGGAATCCTCCCATAGTGTAGTATATTTAATTATACCATAGGGACAAACAGCATTTTTTGCATTACACTTACGTAGCAGCCAGTTCAAGAAAAAAACCTCATGCTTTCAGATGAGGATATATCTGTTTGGGTGTACAGCTGAATCCACAGGTGTACCAAGATGGCCGCCACGCCGGAAATACGTCACCACGTCATGCCGACGCGTTGCGTCACAATGTCATGTGACTTCATCAGGGCTGTCAATCACAGTGATGATCTCACTTTAAATACCCATCCTGTTACGAGGAAACACCCTCATAGGAGGAGTTTTCCTCAGCATCGTTCCACCACTACTTGCCGCGGCCATAATACTGAAGACCACCAGGGACTCCTATGTGAATACTACATATTCATGACTACAGCGGGCACATGTATAAAGGGAATAAAGGGAATTCCCAAATTAATCACCCCAAAGGAGATAAGGGATATCACACACCACATAATGGATGGAGACCAAGGAATGGTGGTTCATTTCACAATAAACCACAAGGGAAAAATAATGGATATGGTAAATCCTATCGTCCACCTTATAGACCTTATTATCCCAAACCTAATAATAATAATTATTATCAGCAGCCCTATCAGCAGCCCTATGGACCTCCTTATTTTCCCAGGCAGGAATATAGACCATCTTATCCTAGAAGTCCCAGACAGGATAATAGGCCTTTCTATCCCAGAAGTCCCAGACAGGAACATTTGGGATGGCAAGGACCGCGTTTTGAAGGGAGAAGTCCTATACCGCTATACAATAGATTTGAACCATTGGATTATGACTATCAGCAGAGGAATTTTTTAGGGAAGGAGGGTGGGGAAAGAAGTCCCCGGAAAGAAGGATGTGTCAACAGAAGCCCCGGAAGACAAGAGGGTGCAGAGTAGGACGGAAGGTCCAAGCGAAAAAGAGAGTAGTAGGAGAAGGTATTTTCAATATCAGCGGTACTACACTTACTAAGGAAGAAATTCTTGTGTTGGACAAAGGATTGAAGTTTGCCCCACCCAAACCAGCAAATAAATTTGATATTTTTATAGACCTACAGAAATTTATTAGAAAGATTAATATTAAAAAGTATTTTATGGGTTTATCTAGTACTAGAAATATGACTAATAGTGCACCAGTTAGTAATATTCAACATACCCGATTAAGGAATAAATCTCTATTCAACCCTCAGATTAGTAATAATTGTCAAATTGAATCCTTTAAAAAAATGGTGAGTCAAGATTTGGAATCTTTGAAACTCCCAAGGCTTCGGCCTAACATGGATATGAAAAAAGGAATTAAGATGCTAACGCAGAGAAATGACATAGTGGTCAGGCCGGCCGATAAGGGAGGGGGAATAGTGGTCATGTCGAAAATATATTATTTAGAAGAATTAGGTACTCAATTAAGTGATAATAGCACCTATGAGATGATTAAAAAAGACCCTACGGCCAAATATAAGAAGGAATTAGAAAAATTGATCAAAAGAGGATGTGAGAAAGAGTATTTGAATAAAAAAGAAGCCAGATATCTTGTTCCTGAAATCTGCAGGATTCCAATTATTTATACCATCCCAAAAATTCATAAAAACAATACTCATCCCCCTGGACGTCCCATAGTGAATGGAATTGGATCTTTACTGGCACGATTGGGACAATATGTAGATATGTTCCTTCAACCATTGGTGAGAGGAACTAAGTCCTTTTTGAGAGATACTAAGCACCTAATACAAATGTTGGATAAAGTAGATGGTAATGATGTGATCTTGGCAACGGCTGATGTCTCATCGTTGTATACAATTATTGGTCATACACAAGGTATGGAAGCTACTGAATGGGGCTTAAAAGAATATGGGAATTTAAAAAGAGGGCAGAGAAAATACATTCTGGATTGCTTAGAATTTTGCTTGAAACATAATTATTTCTGGCATAATAATGTTTTTTATAATCAGGTTAAAGGTGTAGCCATGGGAGCTCGTTTTGCTCCCAGTGTGGCAAACATGTTCATGGCGCACTGGGAAGAGAAGGCAGTATATTTGAGACCCCCGAAAGAACTAATACTGTTTAAAAGATATATAGATGATATTATAGTATTATGGAAGGGAAGTGAAGAAGATTTACTATATTTCTTTGATAATTTAAATAAGAACAACAATAATATTGTTTTATCTTGGGAACATAGTCGGGAGCATATAAGCTTTCTAGATTTAGATATTAAAATCATACAAAATAAAATTATCACAAAGACATTCTTTAAGAGTGTCGATAGGAATGGTTACATTTCTCAAGACAGCTGCCATTTCCCGCCATGGTTATTGAATATACCTAAAGGTCAAATGATCAGACTCAGAAGAAATTGTACCACACAGGAGGACTTTCTTAGCCAAGCAACAAATATAGGCCATAGATTTATAGCCAAAGGTTACCCACAGCATGTAATTAGTAAAGCGATCCAGGAAGTTGGTAATACAAAAAGAGATCTACTCCTTGTAGATCGAGAAAAAATTGAGGAACAAAAAAACCAACTGGCGATGTGCCTAGATTTTAATGTCCATTACAAGAAAGTGGAGACTATTTTCAGAAGATACTGGCCACTATTGAAAGCCGATCCGGCCCTAAAGGAGATAATATCGGAATTCCCTATTTTCAGATATAGAAAAGCTCCATCATTAAGAGATAAAATTGTGAAAAATGTCCTTGATCCACCCATTAAAAAGAATATAGTCACCTTTTTAGATACAAATGGGTTTTTTCCGTGCAGGGCATGTTATGCGTGCAAATCCACTAAAGGAAAGAACAAGAAATTGATGTGTTTTTCTTCATCTGTAAGTGACAAAGAATTTAAGATCGAAGATTTTATTACATGTAGGACAGAGGGTGTTGTGTACGCACTGCAATGCAGTTGCGGACTGCAGTATATAGGAAGAACTAAACGACCTTTGTGGGTCAGGCTTCGGGAACATGTACAAAATATAAAGAAGGGGTTCCCGAAGCATAGCGTCTCAAAGCATTTCGCCAAATTTCACAATAAAGATCCTAGTGAATTGAAATTTTGGGGTATTACCAAATACAAGAGACACTGGCGAGGTAGCCATAAGGTGCATTCTTTGAGCCAAATAGAGTCAAAATGGATTTATAACATGCACACATATTTCCCTAATGGATTGAACATCGAGTTTGATCTAAATTGTTTCATTTCTGACTTTTGAGGGTATTTTGAGATGGTGCGATAGTCATATATATATATAATTTCTTGACCATTTTATGTATTGATCATGTGAACTCATGCTTTTGGATAGAATATATATGTGTGAGTTTTGTCGGTGTAGGTCCTTTGATTAGCTGGTGAAGAGGTGGGATATTATTAATATATATCTCCATTTTTAATAAAATAATAATTTTCAAGATTATTATAATTTTTAATTTTTATATTTTTAATATGCATAATTTTTGATCAAACTGAGGTTAGGAATATGTATATATATGTGCGTTTTATGTACGCATGTATATATATATTTTTTCCAGATATTGATATAAATTAATCTGCTTGTAGATTCCTTATACATAATAGGAGATCATAGGCTGTCATTTATGTTTATATTGTAAGGATTGATAATAATTATAGGAAAGATGGTCTATTTATATTTATTTTTATAATTTTAATTAATATTTTAATTTTAATTTAATAAATAATTTATTTTTTGTTTTTTATTATAATTTTGCTTTTATAATTTTGTTTTTATTAATTAAAAATAAGGTCAGTTTATATATGTTTCTGCTAAAGATAGGGTATATAGGTTATAGCGGGTGCATTAGTATACAGTGTCTAGTTGATTTCTGTATACATGTGCCCGCTGTAGTCATGAATATGTAGTATTCACATAGGAGTCCCTGGTGGTCTTCAGTATTATGGCCGCGGCAAGTAGTGGTGGAACGATGCTGAGGAAAACTCCTCCTATGAGGGTGTTTCCTCGTAACAGGATGGGTATTTAAAGTGAGATCGTCACTGTGATTGACAGCCCTGATGAAGTCACATGACATTGTGACGCAACGCGTCGGCTTGACGTGGTGACGTATTTCTGGCGTGGCGGCCATCTTGGTACACCTGTGGATTCAGCTGTACACCCAAACAGATATATCCTCATCTGAAAGCATGAGGTTTTTTTCTTGAACTGGCTGCTACGTAAGTGTAATGCAAAAAATGCTGTTTGTCCCTATGGTATAATTAAATATACTACACTATGGGAGGATTCCTTTGTCTCATTTGAGAGATTGATACTACAACTTTTCCTGGAGAAGAGCCAGTGTGGGAATATTGGTCTGAGAAAACTGCCCTTGGAGTGTTTCATTGCCTGGAGGATCCGTGAGAGGGATCCACTACTGCTCTTTGATCCGCAAGGGTCGAAGGGATGAGGTGAGAGGCTAATCCAGATGGTGGTTGGATTCTCAGATTTGGACGCACTCAGAAATTTGCACGAGTTTCACCTATGGTCACTAACAGTATTATTTGGAAGCACCATTTACTGTTTTGTCACCATTAGTATATATATTTTTTTGGACTTTGAGATATCATTTTGTTTGTACTATTATTACAATCATTTCACTTCACAATAGGCACGTGGGATTGCACCATATATATGTGTAATTTTGCTTCATTCATATATATATGGATGGGGTTTTTCATACATGTTTTTCACAAGTTTTGAGCTATTTACTTTATTTGTGTTAATGATATTTAATGAGCACGTATTGATATGTATTATTAATGTTGTCATTTTTATCTAATTTCACTTAATTTGTTGATTTAAGATCCCTCATTCACATAGTTGCATTATTTGAAAGTAAAGGATTCAAAATCTGCCAAAAATATGGATTGGGGAAGACACAATTAGGAGGAAGGGGTAGACAACAACAACAACAAAAATATTGCATTCAATGTTGAAGGTGCCAAAGATATGTAAAACATTTGTGTCATTATGCCTGACAATCCATGTGTAATTATTGGCTTCAAAATTTCCCACTCCTGCTCCAAGATTCACCATTGCCAGGATCACCTGATTTATCATTTATATTTAGAGTGTATGAACAAACACCTGTGGTTAGAAGGGGCTGCACAATGAAAAAGATCATAGTCAGGGGGCCCTAAAGGAAATTTGCTCCTGCATTCACTAAGTAAGTCTCATAAAAGGGATTATGGCTACACTAAAACAACAGGAAACCATATCTTGCTTACATTAAGAAATGTATCACTGACCTGACATGCAGAAAAAACAAGAAGATTTAATCTGGCACCATTAAAACAGCTCCTTATTACACATTCAAATTAAATGATTAAATTCCTTCTACCAGTAAAAGTACTATTCATCCATGAGCAATGTCTCAATGAAATCATGCAAAATTGCATGAGGAGCCCTTGAAAGCTTGTTAAATTGCATCTGATTTAATTACAATTTTGTTAGTAAGACAAGAAGGGGAAATATCCTCCTAGCATCTTGTGGCTTTCAATCATCTTCCCAAAATATTTATATGAAAGGTTGGTATTAGAAATGTAATTATTCTGCAGGATAAAAAATGATTCCCATTAGCAACCTCCATATAACTATAAAAATCCATGAATATCCAAGTCCTAATTCATATTCCCCACAGATACAGGACTTGTTGGCTGTTTAATTCAAGGCATGCTGCTCCCTGGCCTTAAAGAACCCTTGCATTATGGCGGAAAACATGAAATAAAAAGTTTTGGCATAGTAAAAAATTAAACATACATAATCACCTCTCTACTGTAGCAATGGATGGATGCTGCAGGTGTCCCTTGCCATCCCCGCAAACTCAACAACTGAGCACTCACTTGACTGCTGATTGCTCAGTTCTCAGTCTTCAATGAGCAAAGAGCAGTGACCGTCAGTCATCACTCTCCACAATGCTCCTCCAGTGCTCACTGGGGGGGGGGGTTGGGGGAATGGGGCATGGCTGGCTCAGGCTCACAGCTCCATGCTGAGAGACTGAGCAAGCTGCCGGTCTGGCATCATAGTGGCTTGCTGAGGGGGCACACGCAGAAGAGGAGGAGTGGACAGCACTGGTGGGGACTCCAGAAGAGGAGGCAAGGGACAGCTCAGTGCAATGCCATTACACAGAGCAGGTGAGTAGTTAAGTCTAAACTTCTTCTTAGGATTTGAGGAAAAAAATTACTTTACAAACATATTAAGGCAGTTATAGACAATAGAGGGGCTCAACCTAACTACCTTTGGGCATCTTTTTCTGGCAGTGCTTACTAAACAGGAATGATTGCAGCGTGTGACTATATACTCCTGAAAATGTTAGTTGTCTGGTCATGTTTGAGTCACAAACCTGAAACAAACATGTAGCAAGAAAAGCTCTGGATATTATACTGGTATTCAATCCAAGGGATCGGTGCAACATTAGTGAACTAGCATTGTAGAAGAAGGTCAGCAATGACAATCCCTAAAGTTCTTTCATGACCGATTACCATTAAAGCCCAACTCCACCTTACCTCCCTCCCCTCTATGCTGTACTCCCCTACACACATATTAGAAAAGAAAATCTGTATGTAGCACTACCCCCTTAGGAGTCGCTGAAGATTTGGGTACTTCTGTTGTCCTGTACAGCCAGGCAGCATGCATTTTCACATCAGGGATGCCCAAAAGAACTGAGGACAACTTTCTGAACTTTTTACAAGTGGTTACAGCAACTGTCTTCTTTGGAGAGCTAGCCAGTGTCTCCTGTAGTACCATCCTCGACCCAAAATGCTCCTCTATCTGGCTACCTGGAGGAATCCCTGAGCAGGGGATCTACTGCCAGTAACTTTAAGAAAATAAGACAGTCTTGTGTGGTGGCTAATCTGGTTTCACACCAGAGTGCTCCTTCCCCTATTTGGCCCAGGGGTTGCAGGTCTACTCACTCATCACAGATAGTGAGGCAGCAATCTGTAGATTGCTTATACACTACCTGGTTAGTTGCCAGAAGTAAACACAAAGATCACATGATTGCTGATTACTTCTGGCACTGGGGGAATCTTGAAGAGGACCTGTCCTTTGCATTGGTCTTCTGGCAGCCCTCTTGGGGGAATCAATGTCTGATTGGACACAGAGCTCTCCTGGAATTTGGGAAGACATCTTGATCTCAGAGAGGCTATATCTAGCCCCTGCTGAGACATTTTGATGCACTTGCAGTGTGGGGAGTACTGTACATAGACAAGGACAGACACCCATTAGCTAGGGAAGATAGGCTAAACCTAAGGAAAGGTTCCAAAGAAGCAGGGATAGCTTAGGGAGAGTTTTGCATATCCCTGAGACTACCTTGAAACTGGTGAAGGTTCTTTGGTTGCCCAGCTTGCTATCTGGATTGAAGCATTCTGTGCGCTGTTTTGCTAGCACAGTACCCTTTCTGAAAGGCCACAGGTTAATAGCCCCAAGTGTACTTGCCTGAAAAAGCATCCCTATAGCATTCAGTAAGTCTTGCATTATTGTATGGGATTGGGACAGATGTGTATAAATGCTTTACTGTTCTTAGTGCAACTTTGGTAAAGGAAAGGCATTGTTGTAACTATCGACTATTCATTACATAAACTAGAAAATCCCAAGAAGACCATTGTCTTGACTGTTCCTTTTAGGCAACAGCTTCATGGCTAGTCTTGTCTTCATGTTCCTCTGCAGATGCAGATGCAGTATGCCCTATGGTAACCTCTGTTCATAGTAGCTGTCAAAGTCTATACAGGAGAGTAAAGAATAAAGATAAGGGATTTCCACACCTGCATAACAGCACTTACAGTTGCAAGAAAAAGTATGTGGACCCCTTGGGATTACGTGGAGTTTTGCATGAATTGGGCATAAAATGTGTTCTGAACGTCATCTAAGTCACAACAATAGAAGAACACAGTCTGCTGAACATAATACTACACAAACATTAGATGTTGCCATGGTTTAATTGCACATAACATGTAAACATTCACAGTGCAGGGAGGAAAAAGTATGTGAGGCCCTAGCTTAATGACTTCTCCCAGAGCTAATTGGAGCCAGGAGTGAGCCAACCTTGACTCCAATCAGTGTGATGATATTGGATGTGTTGCTGACAGCTGTCCTGCCCTTGAAAAACACACACCTGTTTTGGGTTTACTGGTTTCAAGAAGCACTGTCTGATGTGAACCATGCCACGCAGAAAAGACCTCTCAGAAGACCTACGATCAAGAATTGTTGACTTGCATGAAGCTGGAAAGGGTTACAAAAGTATCTCCAAAAGCCTTGATGTTCATGTGTCCACGGTAAGACAGA
This sequence comes from Staurois parvus, assembly GCF_062004578.1. Lineage (NCBI taxonomy): Eukaryota > Metazoa > Chordata > Amphibia > Anura > Ranidae > Staurois > Staurois parvus. The sequence goes on from NW_028318784.1 coordinate 630,422, forward strand.
CTGTCTACAAATGGAGTAACTGTTGAAAATCTCCCTAGGCGTTGTCGTCCTGTAAAAATGACTGCAAGAGCACAGCACAGAATGCTGCATGAGGTAAAGAAGAATCCCATAGTGTCAGCTAAAGACCTACAGAAATCTCTGGCACATGCTAACATTTTTTGTTGACACATCTACAATAAGGAAAACATTAAATAAGAATGGAGTACATGTGAGGACACCACGGAGGAAGCCATTGCTGTCCAAAAAAATATTGCAGCACGTTTGAAGTTTGTAAAAGAGAACCTGGATGTTCCACAGCACTACTGGCAAAATATACTGTGGACAGATGAAACCAAGATTGAGTTGTTTGGGAAGAACAGACAACACTATGTGTGGAGAAAAAAAGGCACAGCACACCAACATCAAAACCTCATCCCCACTGTAAAACATGGCGGAGGGAGCATCATGGTTTGGGGCTCCTTTGCTGCCTCAGGGCCTGGACGGATTGTTGTCATTGATGGGAAAATTAATTCCAGAGTTTATCAAGACATTTTGCAGGAAAACGTACGACCATCTGTCTGCCAACTGAAGCTCCGCAGAGGATGGGTGATGCAACAGGACAATCACCCAAAGCATACAAGTAATTCAACAAAACAATGGCTGCAACAGCACAGAATACGCCTTCTGGAGTGGCCCAGTCAGAGTCCTGACCTCAACCCAATTGAAATGCTGTGGCATGACCTTAAAAGAGCGATTCACACCAGACATCCCAAGAATATTGCTACACTGAAACAGTTTTGTGAAGAGGAGTGGTCCAAAATTACTCCAGATCGTTGTGCAGGTCTGATCTGCAACTACAGAAACATTTGGTTGAGGTTATTGCTGCCAAAGGAGGGTCAACCAGTTATTAAGTTCAAAGGTTCACATACTTTTTCCTCCCTGCACTGTGAATGTTTACATGTTATGTGCAATTAATCCATGGCAATATCTAATGTTTGTGTAGTATTATGTTCAGCAGACTGTGTTCTTCTATTGTTGTGACTTAGATGACGTTCAGAGCACATTTTATGCCCAATTCATGCAAAACTCCACGTAATCCCAAGGGGTTCACATACTTTTTCTTGCAACTGTATTTATGTAGCCCAAAACAATGAAAATAGCATTATTCAAATGCCCCCAAACCTGTATCAGTCGGATCAGCATGTGGATAGACTGGTGTAAGACGGACAAGTAGATTTCAAGAAGTCTAGCCTCTACGATTAAGCCCCAAAAAGGGCGAAGCACATCTGGAGAATTCTCTACAGGTGGAAAACAGGAGCTGAAGCCATCTTTTACCCATTCCATTCATGCTCATGCAACAGAGAGTTGGTGTCTGTGTGTAGGTGGCTGCCATTTTGTTGAAGCTTTATAATTATGTTGTCCTAAGTAAACATTTCCAGTGTCTTCTCTGCCTGAGCTAAGTAGAATCCACACCTTTTAACATACTTGCACGCATGTAGTGATGGCTTAGAAAATGGAATCAGCTCTATACAATAAAGACTTACAGGAGGAGTTAAAAATCTGGAGAGTGATGTGACGAATCCTCTGTGTTCAAACTATGGCAGGTTCTTACTACATGCCAGAATTAGGGTTTCATCTGGAGCAGGTGGGACATTGGAATCTTTATCATTTTACTTTTTATTCTTTTTTTTATTAAGCTATTTATAGAAACTCTGTATTTTAAATGTGCCAAAATGCGCCTATAAGCCAATTTGTTAGACTGATGCAATGGGGAATGTAGTGGTGTGTGGTCTTCTGAGACAGTACTGCATGTAATTGCTGAGATTCACAAGTACAGAAGCTGGCAAAGGTCCTATTCAGCCCTTGGGCTAAGTTTTATGATTGTCTTCACTGAGAACATAAAGTCTAATAAAGGCTACAACAGCCAATAACAGAAGAGGACACGGGATGAGGAGAGTGAGATGCTTCTTTACCTGATACAGAATAAAAATGTCAAAACTCAAGTGGTAAATAAAGAGGGGACAGGCTAGTCCTCAGTGACAGCAGTCTGGGGCTGATAGTTTTTAGCATGCAATACCAGGCACTAAGAATAAATGACATTTCTGCAGCTCTCCTAAAGAGCAAAGTATTTCCTACACAAAAACACTCCCCAATGCTCAACGCTCCCGTACCTAAATAATGAAATACAAGTCCAAAGCAGTATTAAACCAAAAGAAGCATGTATTATATTGAAGGTTATCAATTCTTAGATGTGATGGCTGCATTTACTTTCTTTTTTAGGATTTCTTTCTTTTATTTGCACCTGGTGATCTGTCCAGTAAGTATGTTGTTTTCTCAACAAAACAAGCTTTCCTGCAAAAGAGTGTTGAGACAAACTATATACCACTGACATGAGTGCTTACAATGATCAGCTTTTATTTAATCATGGAAATCCTTAACCCCCTCTCCCCCCCAAACAAAACTGTTGCTGTAATTCGTTGTGTAACTACAGTGTCAGCTGGAATTTGGATTCAATTTGTTAGTGTATCCAAATCTGCTAGCACATCTAACACTCCCCTTCCACCAGAATAATGACACTGCTATCCAAAGACCCCCCCCCCGTGGTCCTTTATCCAGAGTGGGTGCGCTCTAATACAGGTGTGTTACTGGCCAGAAATACCTGGTGAAAACAGAACAGGGTAAGCCTAAAAAAAGAAAACTAATGCAGCCACCACATATAAGCAAGCTGCAATATATTACATTTTTGGTTTTATACTGCTTTAACCTGAGCCCTTAATATATAACTCCCAAACTCAACCTTTGATCTTCTTCTTACCAGTTAATCACTCCAGCCTAACCCTACTTATAGTGGAACTTCACCCAAAAAGGGAAGTTCCACTTTAAATTCTCCTCCCCCCCCTTCTAACACATTTGGCATATCATTTTCTGGGGGGAGCAGGTACCTAGTTTTGACAGGTAATCGCTCTCATTTATGCTCAGATCGCCTAGGCGATCCAAGCAGACGTTTGGCCCTCATAATTTTTAGCTGGTGGCTTTTCATTTTTTTTTTCTACAGCAAAGAATCACTTTAATCTAAATCCCAAACATACCTCTTAAAAACATTACCTGCAACCAGGCTTTCTGTGCCTGTCAACACTGGTCTTGTTCTGCAGTGGCAGAGTGACAGCGGTATGCCAGGTTGTGGGCAGGATTTACAAGAAGCATTGCAGATGCACTTTTGCACCCCTTGAGGCTGACAGAGTGATCATATGCAAATACGTGAGGTGGCATTAAGGCAACATTCTACTGGACATCTTATATATTGTTCTCTCCTAGTGACCCACAGGTGGGCATCCTCTTCTCTGTCTGACCTTAGCACAGTAGCATTTCTCTCCTTAGTGACTCTGTTAACATACACCTGTTAGCTGTCATCCTTGGTGAACATCATGCTTATTCTCCTTAAAGCCTCTCTCTTCTGTGACTTCCAGGCCAGGTCCCTAGGACGCCCCATACTGCAGTCGGACCCAAGTTGAGCGGAAAAGACCACTAGGGAAGGAATCCAGCATACTGATCCCTTCACTACTGGGGATCTCTGTCACCTCTACCAAGTCAGGTCAGCTCTCTATTGGCAGCTGTCTCCTATATTACCCAAGTCACCATCAAACGAAAGTTATTAGCTATATGCTATATTAGCTCAGGAAGAGTTAACTCAGCTTCACATTTTCACATAGACTTCTGCCTTCCGAACCCAGATGTTATTGTGTGTTATCTCCCCAGAAGATGCAATTAACACACCGTACATACACCACTATGTACTTTTGAATTATCTTCAAACCAGGAAATTACCATTAACTAAATTCCTTTACTGAAACAATTATTCACATGTGTAGCATAACATGTCTTCATGTTCATAACAGACAGTAACATTGCCCTGTTGAGCCCCTTGGTGCCCCTGCCACATGGTCTGGTTCATAATTTTGGTTTGTTAGAACAAGTCCATCTCAAGCACAAAATTCCATTTCAAGTCCAGTCCCTGGAACCCTGATTGCATTCCCACTAAGGGGACTGTAGAGAAACAGACTTCAACTTCCAATACACGGACCGACCGGACCAAAAAGACAGCCTGACTAGAGACCATGAGGCCTGCTTCCCCTGGTATTTATAAGCCACTAATGGTGGTGGTATCATAAACACCAGGGAGTAGGTTAGCAAAACACTTAACCCTCCCCTGAGCAGAAAGCACCATACCCAGTACACTTACAATGCACATTGTAAACAGGTATAAAACAAACAAATTGCAAAAAAAACAAAACATTACATAATGAGGCAGAAAGTGTTCTAGCACCTGGGACTAAAAGAAATCTTATGTCACTCTGTCCACTGTCCAATCAGGTGTAAGCACGGGCAATCCTGTTGTGCAAGGCATCCTATTAGATGCCTTCTAACTCAATCATCAGAGCTGCTTAATTCTCGCTCTGATATTCAAAAGATAGCAATTGAAAAAAAAATCCTTCTATTCCTTTTCTGGTGAAAACTCACAATTTAGATTTTCCCTCACTTTGACTCCTGGCGATTATCCCCAGTGGGGACACAGACAGCATTAAGAACCTGCATGATCTTTTCCAGCACACGTCAATAGTGACTTTTCCTCTGGTATAGAATTCTCTCGGAGTCTTTGTAATGAGAGTTATATAGGACGTTCATTCACTCTGTTTCAAGCTCTGATGAAGGGGGATTGGTTTTGGTCCCTGAAACATATTGTCTGTTTGTTACTTTCCTGTGGCCGGAATTTTGTCTGCAAAAATATTTATCTACTCTTAAGACAACTGGCTGGTGCTCTGTTTTGTCTGTTTCATGAGCAATAAGAACTTGACTGGGGGGATGTGGCCTTCACCACAATGGCATAGGAGGCGTGTGAGAAGAGTTCAGCTCCCACATCATCCTGTCTCTACTTGCTCTCAATCACTGCCCGCTGTGCTCCCCATCCTCTCCATCATGTTCCCATCACACAAGGGGCCTGATACCAGTTTCAGCCTGGATAAGGTCGGGAGGCAGGAACAGGACTCAGTGGGGGAAGATAGCGCCTCTCCTACACCAGACCCCACAGCTTCAGTGGTTGATACTACAAAGGTGCTGGAGGTGATTTCTACATGCCAGACGACCCTGACTTCTAAAATAGAGGAGGTGAAGATCAACATCTTCATTTGCTAGGACCTCCACAAGCTCAACAGAGTGACCGAGGTCGAGGCCCAAATAGGCCTGGCGGAAGACATCTTGCATCCACTACAACACACCTCTGAGGCCATGCAGTGTGAACAGCAACAGTCAACCCAAATGCAAGATGATATGGAGAACCACCTGTGTCGCTACAACCTGTGCTTTTTCGGGCTCCCAGACGGAGTGAAAGGTTCTGATCTGGCTGCATTCCATGAAAACCTTCTGACCACCACATATGGCAGGGCTGCATTCTCCTCCACATTTATAGTTTAACTTGCCCACTGTATGCTGGCCACCAGCCTCCTCAGGGTGCGCATCCCTGAATCTTCATAGCTAAGTTGCTCAACTACAAAGATCGGGATGCCATCTTGCAACTTACCAGAGAAAGGGGCAACATTCCGTTCCAGAATAAGAACTTGAATTCTAAGTCTTTCACAGTTTAAGCTCTATTATGATACTTGTTCTATTTTGTATCAGGAACCTATATGCTAGGAGCTAGGTGCTTGAATCTAGCACTCATCACTCAGACCCTCAAACAATCCACTTGAGATATTTGAATATCTTCAATTCCTTTTATAGAATAAAAGCAAACCTGACATGCTGAAAAATACCAACTCAATAATATACAGAGTATACACACACATTCATATTAAAATAATCACACACATCAGCCTTACCTAAACATTTCACAGTTAAAAAACATTACCTTACAACATAAGAAAACCACACCCTACCCTCTTGTGCTACAAATTAATCAGAACGTGATCCCAAAAATAAATTGTTTGATATCAACCCAAGCGTCTGAAGCCATTTACTTTGAAATTAATTTTGAAGCCCTGTTGTTAAAGTCAGCCACCCTAGCTTCAAATTCAAGTTAACTATCGATATATATTTATGTGTGTGACATTCATGAGATTGGATGATTCCATCAGAGAACTGCTTCCTCGCCACTGGGACACAGAACCAAGGCATTATAGCTGGGCACTGCACCCAAGACTAGACAACACTATCTTAGATACCAAACTGGAACTACTTTATTGAACAGAAATACCAATTTTTATACACTTCAGGAATAAGGGGAGTACCCACATGAACAATAAAAACAAATATTATACATTGGGAAAACATCCCACAATGGTTTGGTAACAAAGTAAAGAGGACATAATACTAATAACATCTCCAGGAGGACTATCAGACAGACAGAAACAATAAGTGACTCAATTAACTCAATTAACAATGGGAATGCACACCTAGGAGGCACACAATGGTAGAAAGACAGTAAACACATAACACCTTAATAAACAAATTAGAGAGAGAGTCCTCAGCATCAGGTTGTTTTGAGCTTATTATTCAACATCTTGTTAGAGTCCCTGAGTCTAGTAAGGGGGTTTGAAGCAGTCAATGCTGGTTTGGGCACAGAGACCCCAAATCTGTATCCTGGTTCTCCAGTTCTCAGAGTCTGTGTGTTTTGGGGAGACATGGACTTCAATCTGCAGTAAACTACTCCAAAGGTCCCCCCCAGGCACACACCTCCAAAAGAGTAGAGCCCCCCTCAGATGCCAGCGCCACGGTCAGTAGGTAAGAGGCTATCCTGCAGTCCCCTCCAAAAGCCCCTGTCCCAGTTGGGTATGTCACAATGTGCAATTCATTTTTTACCAAGAAACAATGCCCTACTAAGTCCCAATATCTGATTAGCACAGATCTATCACATCGGTCTTTTGCAGCTCATATTATTAGAAGCAAATCGGAGAGGTGGGCTGATGATGTCACAATCTTTGACTCAGCCAAGTAGAGGAAGCTTTGTTTAAATTGATAGAATACAAAGCTGCCTATGAATGGCTGAGTGCAGCTCAGACAGACGCTATTTTGTTCTGAGTGTGACACAGGAATGCTTCATCTCAGACATGGAACACACTGTTGTATACTGTGTGTAGCCTCAGCTACTGTACATACTGTTTATACAGCACATTCAGCGTCTGCACATGCTAGTTGGGGAAATAGTTTGTTTGGCCCATACAAACTATTTAAACAGAAACTAAAGCTGGAGATCAGCTTTAAAGGTCTGTAGGAGATAAATAAAAATGTTTTCTAATGAACTCTTCCAAGTATTAGTTATCATATCGAGCCTTTCAATAGCCCCTTATACTGTCTTGTGGAGGGTCAACAAGAGAAGCAATACATTAAAATAGCATATTGGCAAAACGATCGACAGAAAATTTTGAGAGATCAGGCATATGTGAATAGAAAGGGGAACAGTGCCAGTTATAATTTATTCTTTGGGTTTTCTGCTGTCTTTGTCCTTCACTTATTTATGCCCCGTAATATATTTATGTGACTTTGGATTACCACTGCAGCACCCTCTAGTGTGCTACTAGTGTAAGCGTATGTAAATTTATTATGGTGTGACTCATGGCAATTGCATGAGTCTGTAATTAGGTTGGGTTACTGCAGGTCAGGCTGGGTGACTCAGCAGGCTGGGACTCTATCGCCTCCACCTGGTTCTGGAGGGTCATGGAAGCTTCCAGAAGCCAGTGGGTGGGATTGGTGGAGACCTAAATCTGCATGTTCATGGGAGCCTGGCAAATCCCAGGTTTGGAGGCCCTGGTAGTGTGGTAAGGCAAACCCATAAATATGAGAGAGCCATTCTAGCAAGAGAGTCGGGTGGAAGATGGAGTGCTGAGGGTGCTGTCTGTGGCCTGGGAAGAGTCCCCTAGGTCTAGGTCTGCCCTCCAGGCTCAGGAAGATCCATTCAGCATCACGGTATGAACAGGATCATTGCCTGCAAGGAGGATAGAGTGAGTACATCAGCACACCTAGTAATTCACAAGGGGAGAGACTGCCACATGTAGCAAGCTTGCAAAGAGCAGCGCTGTGCTTAATCCTTTATCCTTGACCTGAGAGATCTTCAGAGCAACCAGAAGGGCTGGTAGTGTCTGCAGGCTGTGGAGCTGGGAGCAGTTCTACAAGGGAGAAGAAATACTTCTGCATGTATTTTGCAACAGCCTGTGCTAACTTTCAGAAGGGCTGAGAGCCCGTAAGGGGCTTTTGCTACTGATCTGTAAAGACTACCCTCATTCAAGGAGAACAGTCGAGGATCCTTTTTCTGTAAATAAAAAGGAAGTCGTCCCCGTGCATTTATTCAGTCAAGTTGGGCATCCCATAATCCCTATTACCCCATCCAAGTTATTTCCCCTAATAAAATAACAAAAACCAAGCTCATGGACTGTTCACTGACTGTGGATGCCAGTGTGGAAAATACGTATTTCCTGGCTGTGCAAAGCTTAGGGGGATCCAGAAACACAGTGGCCCTCAAGAGGGTAGAGCTACACCACTATATAACATTAGTAGTAAGGTTTAGTTACATAGGCTAGTGTTGGCTTTTGTTTTATATGTAAGGCTACATTTTATTCAGAGCTCCACACTCAACTCTCTGTTAAAAACATATCTCCTTTTATAAGTTTTTCCTTCTCTAAAGTTTAAACTATACACAAGTTAGTTATGCATTAAAATAACATTACAAGAACAACTGAGCACAAACAAAAATCAAAGTGCAGAACTAAGAAAGAGTTCAAAAATGTACATTAAACAGCAAACATTGCATAAAACATTTGTATGTGCATGATTCTGTTAAGGGTGGACAGTGGTGGTCTTGTTTTTCTGTTCACTACCATATTACTTGGTAAAAATTCATGTGAATGCCGAAAATAATCTCGGCAGGAGTTTGCCCGAAAGGTGCACTTTAAGGCACCTTGAATTAACCTTAATGTACTGTAGCCTTCTTGCATTGCCTGGGGGTTTACCTGGGGCAAGGAAATGCATATTAAAAATACGCTTCAGTGTCATTCCTTTTCACACCTTACAGATTATTATCTTAAAATCCTCTTTTATTTTCCAGCACCTATTTATTTGTCATAGTATCTATTGACACTTCACTTACCCACTTATCGCTACTTATTAGAAATCACTTCTTTAACATGAAATTATTCAAAGCATTTACACAAAATGGAGATACCACTGATTTACTTGATGCATAATTTATAAGGCACATCTGTCAGAGCTAAAATAAATGCATAGCTATTTCTGTTTAAGGAAGGAATATATGGAAGGGATGGGTCTGCAAAAGAACACTTGGAGGTAATTATGTGATATTTTTGACTTACATTTTTGTGAAATCATTACTTTTCACAAAGTGATGGTATTTAAAGTGACACTAAACAATATTCTTATTCTCCAAAAAATGGTCCATGCTTGTCCAATACTTAAAGTGATACTAAACAGAGAAGTGTTAATTGGCATAATTCAATCACATAAATCATATTTATCACGCTGCTGTATTTTTTGTTTAATCCTCCAAGTACCTTATTCCTGCAGCATTTTTGTGTGGTCACATGATCTTTCTCTGTTCTTGGGCATCTGCAAAGGAAAAATATTTGGGAGGTGCTTTTATAACTGCAGTATGATTGGTGCTGTGCCAGTCACATGGCTAAAAAAAACTGTTTCAGAAGAGCAATTCAAATTAAATTATAGAAACAATTGAGTACTGTCCGTGATACTTTTTTTATTTGCACTAACATACAATTTTGAGGACAAGCTTTCGGGGTATGTCCCCTTCTTCAAGGTCTAAGCAGTACTATTAAAAATCACAAAGTTTAAGCAGAATGTTAGAATGGATTGAGAGAAAAAAAAAAAAAAAAAAAAAAAAAAAAAAAAGGGCTACAGATAAGATACATCAAAAGTGAGGGGGGGAGGGGGGATACAACACTCACACAGAGGGGGTCAAGTTTTAGCTAATAGATAGTCATAAAGCTGTCGGATAATGGTTGAGGAATCCCATGTCCAAATTAAGACCGTTATCTTTAGTGTCAAATAGAATTATCATTCTTAGTTCAAATGTTTTTCTTTCCTGGATGGATTTAAATTTTCCTTTCAGAACTAAAATATTGAGGTCTTCCATATTGTGGCCTGGTTGTGAGAAATGGTGTCCTACAGGTGTGCAGAGGTCATCTTCTTTATGTTCCTTGATGGTATGTCTGTGTAAATTCATCCGTGTTTGCAACCTCTGTCCTGTTTCACCAACATAAGATCCTTTGCTGCATTTTCTGCACTGGATAAGGTATACAACATTACTGGAGGTGCAGCTGTATGATCCGGAGATATTGAAGATCCCTTTTGAGTGTCTGACACTTTTTGATGGATTGATTTGGTTGCACAGCTTGCAGCGTTTCTTATTGCAGGGTTTGCTTCCATTATTTGTGGCATCATAATCAGAAGGAAGTTTCCTACTGATTAGTTTATTTCTGAGGTTGGGGGGTTGTCTGAAAGCCAGTATTGGGGGTTGCTGGAATATTTCTTTCAGAGTTCCATCCTCTGTTATGATGGGTTGTAAATCTTTGATTATTTTTCTTATCCCTTCTAGTGCCGGGTTGTATGTAGTTACTAGAGGTACACGGTTGTTTGTTTTTTTCTCTTTGTACTGAAGCAGATTTTCCCTTCGGGTTCTCAAGGCTGTGTTTATGCTGGTGTTGATAGTTTTGTCCTTGTAACCTTTCTTATGGAAGGCGTCTGCTAGTGTCCCAAGATGTTTATCTCTGTCTCTTGGGTCAGAACATACTCGGTGGTATCTGATGGCCTGACTGTGTATGATGGCACGTTTCGTGTGTTGGGGGTGGAAGCTAGAACTGTGGAGGTAGTTGCATCTGTCAGTGGGTTTCCTGTATATTGAGGTGTGAAGCGTATCATCCCTGATGTATACTGTGGTGTCTAGGAAGTTGACCTGTGTGTTTGAGTATTCCATTTTTAGTTTGATTGATGGATGAAAAGTGTTCATCAATGAGTAAAATTGTTTTAGATTTTCTTCACCTTCCGTCCATATGATGAAAATATCATCAATATAGCGAAAGTATCTGTATGGTTTTTGTTCCATGCTGTTCAGGAATTGTTCCTCCATGTCAGCCATAAATAAATTTGCATATTGGGGTGCCATTTTACTTCCCATCGCAGTGCCCATACATTGAAGATAGATGTCCTTATTGAAAGCAAAGTAGTTGTGTGTAAGTATGAATTCAATGAGCTGTGTAACATCCTCAGCAGTGTATTTGTTGTTTGGTGAGGATGATAAGGATCTGTGACATGCAGCTAATCCATCCTTGTGAGGGATATTACTATACAGGGATACTACATCCATAGTCACTAGAAGTGTATTAGATGGTAATTGCTGGATGTTGTTGATCTTGTTCAGAAAGTCAGTTGTGTCTTGCAGGAAACTAGCAGTATTCATGACTAACGGTTTTAAAATTTTCATACCTGTTATGATGGGTCTGCCTGGATTTCCTGGCTTGTGGACTTTGGGCAGCATGTAGAAGTCCCCGATTTCTGGATGATCCGGAATCGCATTTATAAGTTCTGAATGTAGGTGGGCTGGAAGTGTTTTAATGAGACCTTTTAATTGCTTTGTAAAGTCCTGGGTTGGATCATGATCCAGTTTTTTATAGTAGATGGCATTTTCCAGCTGCCTCTGGCCTTCTTGTATGTATTTGTTTGTATCCATCACAACAACTGCTCCCCCTTTGTCCGCTGGTTTGATGGTGATGGCCTGATTGTTGCGCAAATCGTGTATAGCCCTTCGCTCTAGTGGTGAAAGATTGTACAGAATTTTCTTTTGCTGGGTGGATATCAGGGATGTAGCTCGCAATCTGAAGCTATCAATATAGGTGTCCAGTTTGGGGTTGCGTCCTTGTGGAGGTGTGAAGCAGCTGTTCTCTTTCTTTGTGTAGCACTCCATTGTCCTAGGATTCCTTTCATTATTGTGGAAATATTCTTTGAGCCTTAGTCTCCTGAAGAAATCCTCCATATCTGACAATACTTGTAAATGATCCAATTTGGTGGTTGGGCAGAATGTAAGGCCTTTGGAGAGGATAGTTAATTCTGGTTCAGAAAGTTTATGATTTGACAAGTTGATGATTCCAAGTTCCTCTGTAATATCCACATTTTCAGTCGGGTCAGCATTTACACAACCCCAAACTGGACACCTATATTGATAGCTTCAGATTGCGAGCTACATCCCTGATATCCACCCAGCAAAAGAAAATTCTGTACAATCTTTTACCACTAGAGCGAAGGGCTATACACGATTTGCGCAACAATCAGGCCATCACCATCAAACCAGCGGACAAAGGGGGAGCAGTTGTTGTGATGGATACAAACAAATACATACAAGAAGGCCAGAGGCAGCTGGAAAATGCCATCTACTATAAAAAACTGGATCATGATCCAACCCAGGACTTTACAAAGCAATTAAAAGGTCTCATTAAAACACTTCCAGCCCACCTACATTCAGAACTTATAAATGCGATTCCGGATCATCCAGAAATCGGGGACTTCTACATGCTGCCCAAAGTCCACAAGCCAGGAAATCCAGGCAGACCCATCATAACAGGTATGAAAATTTTAAAACCGTTAGTCATGAATACTGCTAGTTTCCTGCAAGACACAACTGACTTTCTGAACAAGATCAACAACATCCAGCAATTACCATCTAATACACTTCTAGTGACTATGGATGTAGTATCCCTGTATAGTAATATCCCTCACAAGGATGGATTAGCTGCATGTCACAGATCCTTATCATCCTCACCAAACAACAAATACACTGCTGAGGATGTTACACAGCTCATTGAATTCATACTTACACACAACTACTTTGCTTTCAATAAGGACATCTATCTTCAATGTATGGGCACTGCGATGGGAAGTAAAATGGCACCCCAATATGCAAATTTATTTATGGCTGACATGGAGGAACAATTCCTGAACAGCATGGAACAAAAACCATACAGATACTTTCGCTATATTGATGATATTTTCATCATATGGACGGAAGGTGAAGAAAATCTAAAACAATTTTACTCATTGATGAACACTTTTCATCCATCAATCAAACTAAAAATGGAATACTCAAACACACAGGTCAACTTCCTAGACACCACAGTATACATCAGGGATGATACGCTTCACACCTCAATATACAGGAAACCCACTGACAGATGCAACTACCTCCACAGTTCTAGCTTCCACCCCCAACACACGAAACGTGCCATCATACACAGTCAGGCCATCAGATACCACCGAGTATGTTCTGACCCAAGAGACAGAGATAAACATCTTGGGACACTAGCAGACGCCTTCCATAAGAAAGGTTACAAGGACAAAACTATCAACACCAGCATAAACACAGCCTTGAGAACCCGAAGGGAAAATCTGCTTCAGTACAAAGAGAAAAAAACAAACAACCGTGTACCTCTAGTAACTACATACAACCCGGCACTAGAAGGGATAAGAAAAATAATCAAAGATTTACAACCCATCATAACAGAGGATGGAACTCTGAAAGAAATATTCCAGCAACCCCCAATACTGGCTTTCAGACAACCCCCCAACCTCAGAAATAAACTAATCAGTAGGAAACTTCCTTCTGATTATGATGCCACAAATAATGGAAGCACACCCTGCAATAAGAAACGCTGCAAGCTGTGCAACCAAATCAATCCATCAAAAAGTGTCAGACACTCAAAAGGGATCTTCAATATCTCCGGATCATACAGCTGCACCTCCAGTAATGTTGTATACCTTATCCAGTGCAGAAAATGCAGCAAAGGATCTTATGTTGGTGAAACAGGACAGAGGTTGCAAACACGGATGAATTTACACAGACATACCATCAAGGAACATAAAGAAGATGACCTCTGCACACCTGTGGGACACCATTTCTCACAACCAGGCCACAATATGGAAGACCTCAATATTTTAGTTCTGAAAGGAAAATTTAAATCCATCCAGGAAAGAAAAACATTTGAACTAAGAATGATAATTCTATTTGACACTAAAGATAACGGTCTTAATTTGGACATGGGATTCCTCAACCATTATCCGACAGCTTTATGACTATCTATTAGCTAAAACTTGACCCCCTCTGTGTGAGTGTTGTATCCCCCCTCCCCCCCTCACTTTTGATGTATCTTATCTGTAGCCCTTTTTTTTTTTTTTTTCTCTCAATCCATTCTAACATTCTGCTTAAACTTTGTGATTTTTAATAGTACTGCTTAGACCTTGAAGAAGGGGACATACCCCGAAAGCTTGTCCTCAAAATTGTATGTTAGTGCAAATAAAAAAAGTATCACGGACAGTACTCAATTGTTTCTGTCGCAAATGCACTAATACGGCTACAATCACCTCAAGCAAATTAAATTATAAATATCTAAAAACAGTTTTTTAGCTTCCTATACATTTTTATTGAACATCAAATGTGCATTTTTTGTGCAATAATGTGGTGTAGGACGCATCAAAGATGACTGATACTAGCTCTCACTTTGTTCAGACAGTATCTGCACCTAAGGCTTTTTTTTACTTTACAGATATTAGCAATTACATATTTAATACTGATTTATATTAAAACTAAGCTTTTTGTGAATTTCTTAGTGAATGTAATCAATCAGCATACTATATCCCATCCTGATAGTATTTAGCAAGGAGGACTTGGAGTAGGAGGGAGGGAGTGGAATGTCATTTACTACTGTGTCTATGCCCAAATGTGTTACGCAATAGTTACATGGGTTGCACAGATAAAAAAAAAGGAGGTTAAGAGCTTAAAATATAACTAAAACTGGAGCATGATCAGTAGATGACAACATGTGGTCTACACAATCTCGGACACTAAGAAGATGAGACGAGCAGCTGAAGGCAGGATCAACAATGTATAGTTACATAGTTAGTCTGGCTGAAAAAAGACAAAAGTCCATCCGTTCAACCATTGAAATAAGTTATAATCCTATACCCACAGTTGATCCAGAGGAAGGCAAAAAACCCCCCAGCAAAGAATGTACCAATTTGCTCCTGCAGGGAAAAAAATTCCTTCCTGATCCCCTGAGAGGCAATCGGATATTCCCTGGATCAACTTTACCTATAAATGTTAGTATCCAGTTATATTCTGTGTATCTAAGAAAAAATGCAGGACTTTTTAACCACTTCAAGTCTGGACACTTTTACCCCATTCCTGTCCATGCCAATTTTCAGCGCTATCACATTTTGAATGACAATTGCGCGGTCATGCAAGACTGTACCCATATGAATTTTTTAGCATTTTTTGACACAGATAAAGCTTTATTTTGGTGGTATTTATTCACCGCTGGGATTTTTTTTTTTACTATATAAATGAAAAAGTCCAAAATTTTTTAGAAAAAGTGTTTTTCTTATAAGATTTTGCAAATAAATAATATTTCATCATAAATATTGGCCAAAATTTATTCAGTTATCTTTTTAGTAAAAAACAATAACCCAAATTAGTTTATAACTAAAAATTATAATTTTTTTAACATTTTTATTTTATTTTTTTATATTATTATTTATTTATTTTTTTTTAACATACTGTCACCATGGTGATTGCACTGATTGCTTTTACACCCATAAAGGCTGTAATAGCAATCATTTCTCCTTCCCTCTGGCTGCATTCTTGCAGCCATTGAGAAATACTGTGTGAGCTGTGATTGGTCACAGCTTGTCACATGGTACAAGGCTGTTGTGCATAGCCTTGTACCATGTGACCTCTGTGATCATTCACAGATTTCACACGTAGTACGCAATGATGTCAGAAGTGACATCTTGCTTACTACTCTGCATGTGATCACCGATTGGCCAATCAATGATCACATGATCGGGACCTCGCACAGAGGTCCCGTACATTGATCGGTGTTCCACTGTGTCTGGAGGACACAGCGGGCACCGGATCGCGGTGCTGCGTGCTCCCAGGGAGAGCGCACAAGCAGGGGGCGGGGAGGCTGTTTATAAATGGCCACCCGCCCCTGCACTGCCATTGTCCGGCCATTTATATACAACAGCCGGACGGGAGGTAGTTAAAGTAATCCACTGAGCTGGCCAGAACCAACTCTTGAGGGAGTCTATTCCACATTTTCACAGCTCTCACTGTGAAGAAATCTTTCCTTGTTTGGAGGTTAAATTGCTTTTCCTCCAGACGTAAAGAGTGCCCCCTTGTCCTCTGTGATGAGCTCAGGGTGAATAGCTCTACACCGAGTTCACTATATGAACCATTGATGTAGTTATACAAGTTGATCATATCCCCCCTTAATCTCCTCTTCTCAAGAGAGAATAAATTCAGTTCATCTAATCTTTCCTCATAGCTGAGCTCCTCCATGCCCCTTATCAGTTTGGTTGCCCTTCTCTGTACTTTCTTCAGTTCCCCAATGTTCCTTTTGTGAATTGGTGCCCAAAACAAACTGAACTGCATATTCCAGATGAGGTCTTACTAATGATTTGTACCGGGGTAATTTGATATCTCTCTCTCTGGAGTCTCTACCTCTTTTAATATAAGAGAGGATTTTGCTAGCTTTAGAAACCGCAGCTTGGCATTGCATGCCATTATTACGCTTGTGATCTACTAGAACCCCCAGATCCTTCTCCACCATTGATTCCCCCAGTTTTACCCCCCTAGTATGTATGATGCATGCACATTCTTAGCCCCCAAGTGCATAACCTTACATTTATCAACATTAAACCTCATTTGCCACATAGTTGCCCAATTAAACAGTGCATTAAGGTCAGCTTGTAAGTTGAAGACATCCTGTAAGGACGTTATTCCACTGCACAGCTTGGTGTCATCTGCAAACACTGAAATGGGATTTTTAATCCCAGACCCTATATCATTTATAAATATATTAAAAAGTAAGGGTCCCAACACTAAACCTTGGGGTACACCACTAACAACCCTAGACCATTCAGAGTATAGATCATTAACCACTACTCTTTGAATACGATCTTTTAGCCAGTTTTCTATCCATTTACATACAGATTTTCCAAGTCCGTAGACTTTACCTTGCACATTAGCCAGGCGTATGGAACTGTGTCAATCGCTTTTGCAAAATCCAAGTATACCACGTCCACCGCCACCCCTCTGTCCAAGGTTTTGCTCACCTCCTCATAAAAAGAAATCAGATTTGTTTGACAACTTCTGTCTTTCATGAATCCATGCTGTCTGCTGCTTAAAATATTTTTTTTCCCAGCAAGAACTCATCTATGTGGTCTTTTATTAAACTCTCCAGTATCTTCCCAACTATAGAAGTTAAACTAACAGGTCTATAATTACTTGGTAAAGTTTTATACCATTTTTAAATATTGGCACCACATTGGCCTTACGCCAACCCAGTGGTACTATGCCAGTCATTAAAGAGTCCCTAAAAATGAGAAACAATAGCTTTGAAATGACAGAGCTCAATTCTTTAAGGACCCGTGGGTGTATGCCATCCGGTCCAGGTGCTTTATCCACCTTTATTCTGTCTAAATATTTTTGGATCATATCAATTGTGAGCCAATGTGGATCATCTGGAGCTGTGTCAATACCATGCCCATTATGGACAAGAGCTCCCCCATGCTCCTTTGTATAGACGGAGCTGAAGAAGGTATTTAATAAATTTGCCTTCTCTTTGTCCCCAGTCACCCACTCTAGATTATTTTGTAAAGGGCCTAGATGCTCGGACCTGACCTTTTTACTAATAATATATTTGAAGAATTTTTGGGGGTTTGTCCTGCTATCTTTTGCAATATGTCGTTCGTTTTCAAATTTTG
Organism: Staurois parvus; assembly: GCF_062004578.1. Lineage (NCBI taxonomy): Eukaryota > Metazoa > Chordata > Amphibia > Anura > Ranidae > Staurois > Staurois parvus. The sequence continues at coordinate 648,227 of NW_028318784.1, forward strand.
TGACCTTTATTTCCTTTTTGCACATTCTGTTATATTCTTTGTAATGTTTAAACGATAATAGCATTCCTTCATTTTTATATTTAATAAAAGCTCTTTTCTTATTATCTATAGCTTTTTTAACTTTGGCCGTAAGCCACATAGGTTTGATTTTTATCCTTTTAAAATTGTTGCCCATGGGAATATATTTTGCAGTGTATTCACTTACAGTCTTTTTGAAGAATTCCCATTTCTATGTTGTGTTCATTGATGCCAATATTCCATCCCAGTCTAAAGTCTTGGAGAGCAGCTCTCAGCCTTGGAAAATTAGCTCTCTTAAAATTGAGCATTTTTATTTTTCCCGTATGTGCTCGCTGTTTATAGCTAGCAATAAATGAAATCATGTTATAGTCACTGCTACCCAGATGTTTTTTTATATGGACATTCGTAATAAGCTCTGCATGGTTTGAGATTACCAGGTCTAGCAGAGCATCATTCCTAGTAGGGGCCTCTATGAACTGTTCCATAAAATTGTCCTGTAGTATGTTTAAAAATGTTTGCCCTTTTACTGTTCCTGCAGTACCATTACTCCAGTCTGGCATTTTTTGCTGGCTGATAGCTAAAAAGAATGGGAAATTTGAGTGAAGAGTGAAAAAGTTTTACTTTTGACTGCTGGTGATTACTGGTGCTTGTATTTGTTTTATTTTCTTCTTTGGGTCTTGCTAAAAGCTTTTACTTTTTAAATCACTTTTTCTGGCACTTTTTAAATAGCCTTTTTTTTTCTTCCTTTCCTTGTCTTCCTTCAGGCTGCTAATTAAGGGGAAGGGTTAATTGGTCACAGGTGATACAGGTCCTAAATATCTTGCTGCAGAGCTCACTCTGAGTTTGCTCATTTTTGAGTTTGCCTGTATTTTGCTTGCTGGACCTTTGACTAAGTGGAGTTAAAAACTGGAGTTGGAAACAGAAGATAACAGGAGTCTACTAACCTGTAAGTGACAATGGATATTTCCTGTTAATATTGTAACTGGGATAATGTGTGCTAGCAGGGTGGAAGGTTTTGTGTAGTGCACAGTGTGCCGCATGTATGCAGCAATGGAGCAACAGCTGCAGGATGGATAACGCTGCGACAGATGTGAGCAGGTTGCCCTTCTGGAAACTCGCATTAGAGATCCGGAGGAGCAAGTTGCAACACTGGGCAGAACCAACAGCCTTGAAAGGGGTCTTCTGCTCCCTGGACAGGTAGCTAATGGGATTGATGTGGAGAGTGGAGGGGCTAATCAGGATTATCAGGTAGGAAGATGGATTACTGTAATGAGAGGGAGTGGTAGGGGCTCACAGAAAAGGAAGGCTGACCTTGGGTTTATGCACCTAAACAGATTTTCCAAGTTATTATTATACAGTATTTATAAAGCGCCAATAGTTCACTCAGTGCTGTACATTACAAAGGGGGACAGAACATGTGACAGAACAATACCAATACAATGCAAAACATGAGGGGATCGAGGGCCCTGCTCTTTCGAGCTTACAATCTAGAAGTTGGGTGAAGATGTGGGGGTGGCAAGCTTAGGGGTGGAAGCCCTGGGTGTCACTGCTATCCCTAACAGCTGGGAGGGCAGACCATGTGGTGGCATGTGGTGGACTGGGTTGATAAATTACTGGGAGGGGCTGGGCATGTTCATGTTAGAACCAATGACAGAATACATGGAAGGTGGAGGCTCCTTAAGAATCAATTTAAAGAACTAGGCTGCAAGTTGAAGGGAAGGACCTCCAAGGTGATATTCTCTGAAACATTACCTGTGCCATGCGCAACTCAGGAAAGACAGAGGGAGATTAGAGAACTCAATGCATGGCTGAAGACCTGGTGTAAGAGGGAAGGATTTGGGTTTCTAGAGCACTGGGCTGACTTTTCATTGGGGTGCAACCTATATGCTAGAGATGGTTTCCACCTAAATGGAAGGGGGTCTGCTGTGCTAGGGGAGAGGTTTATGGGAAGGCTGAAGGAGTATTTAAACTAGCATCGAGGGGGAGGGAGAATTCGATTATAACGGGGTAGACAGATCAGACAGGGGTCAGTACTTATTGGTGGGTGGAATGGGGAAAGATGGGGGGAAGGTATATATTTCACTCTACACAAAACAAATGCTCCAGTGGCTTTGTGAGTATGCTCACTCTGTTGTATGGCATGTAATCAGAGTTTTTCATAGTCTGGGTTTAATGACACATTAATATAACTTTTTTTTTAAAGTAAATTGTTTCTTTTTGTGTTTCTTTTTCTCTGTTAATGTCCCCAGTACGCTCCAGAACCTCTCCTTTATCCCCCTCACATCCATCTGTTTAGAACGAGCAGTGCACATTAGGTGCAGTCATGTTCACAGTGCTATGAACACTAAAAATCTCATAGTGTCACGTACCTTAGGCAGTGAGCCTGATGTGAAGATGCAGGCCTCCCATACAGCTGCGGCTTGAGGGCCACTGGTGGTGGGACAGTAGCCACAGGTGCATGGCGAGGTATGAGTGCCTGTAATTAGTCCAGTAGTATGTGTGTGAGCAGAAGTCCACAGGCAGGTGAAGAAGCAGGACAGGTTGAAGGTGGACAGCTAGGCACAGATCATGCTTGGTGGCAGGTTATAGGTTACAGCAGGAAGAAGAATCCAGATGTGGACTTACCGGACTGATGGACTGTAGCCAGCAGGATGGCAGATGCGAAGTCAGAGGAGCAGGATCGGTAACAGTCAGGCAGATCAAGCATAGATGGCAGACGGCAGAGAAGACGGGTCACAGGCCAAGTCAGCAGCAGAGGCACAATTGGACAAAATCAGGAGGCAGAAGAGTAGTCAAGACAAGCCACGGTCGGGGCAGGTAGCAGACAAGCGTAGATCAAGAACAAGGCGGGTAATATCAGAGATCGGGCACAAGGATTAGGAACACATTCAGAAGCTGAACACCAAACAGCAATGAGACAAGGTTGCAGCCAGTTTAAATAGCCCTTTTGGCGCCAGCATTAGTGACAGGCGTGCATGGATGCATGAGTGAGCATGCGCGCGCACAATTGCACATCTGTGTGGCCCATTATTGTTCTGCGCATGCGCGTATTTATGCGCCGCAAACCCTCACTTGCACTATGGACAAGCCTTTCCTGGCACAGTCTATAGTACCTAATTTCTTGTCCATCTGGAAAACAAGCAAAGGAGGGTGGCTATGTTCCTACACACAGTGGGACCATGGAGAAGGAATGTAGTCACATCCTAACAGGAGTAGGATCGCAGCAGCAAAAAATAAATAAAGGAATACAAATGGGAGGAGACTGAGAGCAACAGGAGGTCCTTTTTTGAGTTAAGAATACATACTTGAATTGCATTTTTCTTTTTAAACCAGAGTTTAATGTCACTTTAACTATACATGTATTAGCAAGTTAACAAAAATACATTTAATGGTCCCAGTTATTAGGTATTTTCATGTTTTGAATTTAAAATTGTAATTCCTTGTTTGGAATTTAACCTGGAAGATAATTATTGTAATGCATGCGGTGTATAAAGTATAAAATGCCAAATATTTTTCAAAAAGAATTTGAAGGACATCTGTTTTCAGCTAACTATTAGGCTGCAAAGGAGGAAAGGGAAAAGAAGCTTTGGACTCATACTTTACTGGTATGAAGGTTAAGCTTCATAAGACAACAAGCAACTTTCGGCAAAAAAATAAAAACATTATTTTGTTCATTTCTATATTTCTTCAAAAATCATACAATAATTGGTATTTCAACTAGTGAAATAAGTTGAAATTTGTCTTTAGACTGTGTTGTAGTCAGAGATGAGAGGTGATACCCAGAGTCCTGGGAATTGCATGTTCTAAAATGGAAAGTCGTTTTTTTAGTGTTATGTAACAAGCATATCAAGGCTACATTTTTTAACATGCTCTTATTTATTTATTTATTTTTCTCCACATTTGCGCAAAGACCAAACTGTGGAGGAAAGTGCGAGTTTCAGGGGTTAGGGTAAACCATTTAGCACACATTGGGAATGCTTACAGCTGCCAGCTTTTATTCATGCCATTTAAACTTATTTGTAAATGAAAGAAAAAGGAAGACCTGGAGATGCATGTGCAGTGTAAGAGGAAGGTCTACATGACTAGGTTTGCAGTTAGGCTGGAGTAATATAGGGTTAACATTGATTTTTTTTTTAATCTTAATAGGTCTTATATGATTGGAGAGAGTAAGAGTGGGGCAGGGAGGAACCATAGGTGAGTGATAAGGAGCGGTGACTTTGCCTCGTGGTCAGTTGGAGCAGAAACAGTGACAGAAGAGCTTCTCCAACCCTCCCTTCCTCCCCACGTATGTATCTGCATTGACTGTTTTTCTTCCTTTCTTGTAATTGTCTATTTTTGCCTTCTGCTTTGTGGAGTCTGTGTTTGGTGGTAGATACGTGATACTACATTTTGTTTCCGGAGGTTTCTTTAGCTGTAGGTTTGTCACAGCATCCGGCAGGGGTCTCAGGGTCTTCGAAGGAGGTAGATGATTGTTAAAAACTTGGAGAATAATGGGTTGAGACCATCAGAGGTATGGGTATACCTTCCCAATTCAAATTAAGGCAGTAAGATATTGAGGGTTATGTGGCTATATCGATGGTTAAATTGTCCTCGAGCAGGTGCAGTTGAGGCTGAGGGCCTTCAAATGGATTTTGGCAGATACAGCCGGTTGGTAAATACAGGTGCCTTCTGAAACTCTAGACCTAATAAAGTAGGTCAGTTAGTGATAACATTGTTGTTAATGTATTGGTTAACCGCTTTCCTGCCACCCTATAGTAAAACTACTTCTACAGGGCGGCAGGGCTGCGCAAAATCACATATATATACAGTCATGGCCGAAATTGTTGGCACCCTTGATATTTCTCCAGGAAATCATGTATTTCTCACGAAACGTATTGCATTAACACATGTTTTGCTATACACATGTTTATTCCCTTTGTGTGTATTGGGACAAAACAAAAAAAGGGAGGAAAGAAAGCAAATTCGACATAATGTCACACAAACCTCCAAAAATGGGCTGGACAAAAGTATTGGCACCCTTTCACAACTGCGGATAAATAAGAATGTTACAAGCATGTGATGCTCCTGTAAACTCACCTGGGGCAAGTAACAGGTGTGGGCAATATAGAAATCACACCTGAAAGCAGATAAAAAGGAGAGACGTTCACTTAACCTTTGCATTGTGTGTCTGTCTGTGCCACACTAAGCATGGACAACAGAAAGAGGAGACGAGAACTGTCTGAGGACCTGAGAACCAAAATTGTGGCAAAATATCAACAATCTCAAGGTTACAAGTCCATCTCCAGAGAACTAGATTTGCCTTTGTCCACAGTGCGCAACATTATCAAGAAGTTTGCAACCCATGGCACTGTAGCTAATCTCCCTGGTCGTGGACGGATGAGGAAAATTGATGAAAGATTGCAACGCAGAATAGTCCGGATGGTGGATAAGCAGCCCCAAACATGTTCCAAAGACATTCAAGCTGTCCTGCAGGCTCAGGGAGCATCAGTGTCAGCGCGAACTATCCGTCGACATTTAAATGAAATGAAACGCTATGGCAGGAGACCCAGGAGGACCCCACTGCTGACACAGAGACATAAAAAAGCAAGACTACAGTTTGCCAAAATGTACTTGAGTAAGCCAAAAGCCTTCTGGGAAAACGTCTTGTGGACAGATGAGACCAAGATAGAGCTTTTCGGTAAAGCACATCATTCTACTGTTTACCGAAAACGGAATGAGGCCTACAAAGAACAAAACACAGTACCTACGGTAAAATATGGTGGAGGTTCAATGATGTTTTGGGGTTGTTTTGCTGCCTCTGGCACTGGGTGCCTTGACTGTGTGCAAGGCATCATGAAATCTGAGGATTACCAAAGGATTTTGGGTCGCACTGTAGGGCCCAGTGTCAGAAAGCTGGGTTTGCGTCCAAGATCCTGGGTCTTCCAGCAGGACAATGACCCCAAACATACGTCAAAAAGCACTCAGAAATGGATGGCAAAGAAGCGCTGGAGAGTTCTGAAGTGGCCAGCAATGAGCCCAGATCTAAATCCCATTGAACACCTGTGGAGAGATCTTAAAATTGCTGTTGGGAAAAGGTGTCCTTCCAATAAGAGAGACCTGGAGCTGTTTGCAAAGGAAGAGTGGTCCAAAATTCCGGGTGAGAGGTGTCAGAAGCTTATTGATGGTTATAGGAAGCGACTGATTTCAGTTATGTTTTCCAAAGGGTGTGCAACCAAATATTAAGTTAAGGGTGCCAATACTTTTGTCCAGCCCATTTTTGGGGTTTTGTGTGACATTATGTCATATTTGCTTTTCTGCCTCTGTTTTATATTTGTTCCAATACATACAAAGGGAATAAACATGTGTATAGCAAAACATGTGTTAATGCAATACCTTTTTTGTGTGAAATACTTGATTTTCAGGAAAAATATCAAGGGTGCCAACAATTTCGGCCATGACTGTATATGTGCATTTGCATTTCTGGGTAGGGGGTGCGTGTGTGCCGCCCTACCCGTATGGCCATTGGCGGCCGGGACGTCCATCACTGGGTCCTGGCTGGAGATTCCCCGCCGTAACCTGGCGTTTGCCAAGTAAAGCTGACAGGGGAAAGACCTGCGTGTAAACAACACAGGTCTCTCTCCTGCCAGCAAGGACATGCTACTGTATATTTCTCTGCACAGCAGAGAAATACACAGCAGCATGTTTCCCTAGTAAAACACATACAGCACATGATGTAAAACAGCACACAGTTAACCCTTGATCACCCCAGATGTTAACCCCTTCCTGTCCAGTATCATTAGTACAGTGTCTGTGATTTTTATTAGAACTGATCACTGTATTAGTGTCATTGGGATGTCAGCGGCAGTTAGTCAGCTCCCACCCAGTGTCAGAATGCCTGCCGCAGTCCTGCTATAAGTCACTGATCGCCGCCATTACTAGTATAAAAAAAACCCCTTCTAATTTACAGTATATACCGCCATTTGTAAATGCTCAACTTCCATGTAAACCAATTAATTTACATGTATTGGGATTTTTTTTTTAGCAAAGACATGTAGCAGAATACATTTTGGCCTAAATTTATGAAGAAATTTAATTTTTAAGATTTTTTTACTGGATATGTTTTATAGCAAAAAGTCACAAATATTGTTTTTTTTTAAATTGTCAGTCTTTTTTTTTGTTTATAGCACAAAAAATAAAAAATGCACAGGTGATCAAATACCACCGAAATAAAGCTCTATTTGTGGGATAAAAAGTACATAAATTTAATTTATGTACAGTGTTGCAGGACGATACAATTGTCAGTTAATATGGCCTGGTCAGGAAGGGGGGTAAATCCTTTGGAGGAAAAGTGGTTAAAGATATTTTGTATTTTGATATTTAATCACTTGCCCTCCTGAGGATTTACCCCCCTTAATGACCAGGCCTCTTTATGCTACTCGGCGCTGCACTAATTCAACTGATAATTGCGCGGTCATGCAATGCTGTACCCAAACAAAATTTACGTCCTTTTTTCACAGAAATAGAGCTTTCTTTTGGTGGTATTTAATCACCTGTGCGCTTTTTATTTTTCACGCTATAAACAAAAAAAACAAAAGTTTTGAAGAAAAACAATATTTTTTACTTTCGGCTATAAAAAATATATAGTAAACTCAAAGTTAGTTATAAATTTAGGCCAAAATATATTCTGCTACATGTTTTTGGTAAAAAAATCCCAATAAGTGTATACTGATTGCTTTATGTGAAAGTTATAGCGTCTACAAACTATGGTATAGATACTGCAATTTACGCCATTTTTTTACTATACAGCACTGCACTACTTTAACTGACAATTGTGCGGCCATGCAATACGGTACATAAATGAATTTTATGTCCTTTTTTCACACAAATTTTTTTTTTGTGGTATTTTATCACCTGTGCGCTTTTTATTTTTGGTACAATAAACAAAAATCGTTTTGAGAACATTTTTTTTAAAAAAAAAAACAATATCTTCTCATTTCTGTTATAAAAAATATCCAAAAAAACTTGATCACCTCTGTATTTTTTGTTTTTTGCACTATAAACAAAAAAAGACTGACAGTTTTGAAAAACAAACTATATTTTTTACTTTTTGCTATATAACATATCCAGTTAAAAAAATTTAAAAATAACATTTTTTAATAAATTTTGGTCAAAATGTATTCTGCTACATGTCGTTACTAAAAAAATTTCCAATATGTGTAAATGTATTGGTTTATGTGAAAGATATAACATCTACAAATGGTGGTATATATACTGGAATTTTTTTTTTTAACTAGTAATGGCGGTGATCAGCGAGTTATAGCGGGACTACGGAAGGCATTCTGGCACTCAGGGATAACTTACTTGGTGTCACTGACATCCCCAGTGACACCAATACAGTGATCACTGCTGATAAAAAGCACTGACGCTACTAATGGCACTGGGCAGGAAGGGGTTAACATCTGGGGCAATCAAAGGGTTAACCGTGTGCCGTGTGTGTGTGTTTTTTACTCTGGGGCTGTGTGCAGGAGCTGACAGGGGAGAGAACTGTTTTGTTTACAAACAGTTCTACACCCCCCCCCCCCCCCCTCCGTAAGAGATGCTCAGCAACCATCAGCCGCCGGTGAGTAATCACAGGCCGGGACCTGGTGAACGAGAGTCGTGACGCGTGCCCCCTATTAGGAAATACAAACTCATGTATATATACATGATTTGGCGCATTCCGTGCAGCCCTGTAGCAGTACTTCTGCTATAGGGTGGATGGGAAGCGGTTAATAAGGTCTTTGTACTGGGCAGTTTTCTGGCTCTCCTTTTGTCTGTTTCAGGTACCCCCTTTGCAGTATCCAGTCACATCAACCATTGCTAGGCATATCAACCAGTTGCTTTTCATCCTTTGATTGGCTATGGGCTTTCTGAGGTAAACTTGTCATCCTACCAGGATTCACACTTACCTTTCAATATCTTCTTCCTGAGGTGTTTGTCAGCAGTTAGATCTTCAGTCAAGACAAGCTGTCCCGCCGTTCCTTCCATTTGTAGCTGTTGGACTGTTATGTTCAGCTCGAGTCTTGGTGACTGAGCTTTGGTGTTTGATATTTATATAGCCAAGTGCCGGACTACATAAATATGGAGAAGGAGACATCTCACCCTTCACAATCAGTTTACTTTGAATTTCTACTGAGATACTAATTGTCATGTTTCACATGACTGTCATATTGACTGTCATATGCCTTTAAGTGTTTCTATATTTTGTTTCTGCTCCTTTCTTTCCTTTGGTTTAGTTAATGCTGTATAGATAGCGCTCCCCGTTTCCCAGAAATGCATTGCAGCTTCCAGCCTCATGGCATGGAGCAGGAAACATTATGATCTTTTGACCTATCGAATGTTCATTGTTGTAAGATTCTCTCAGTTTATGGAATAAACTTCACAAGATCTACAAGATATCATATTGATTGAGTCACTGACTGTGGTATCCAACTGAGGTTGAAGTTATCGCTATCTCATCACAACTGTAAATTACAGAGATCACACTTTCAATGCTTAGATTGGAGAGACAGAACACTAATGTTATGCTGCATCATTCTCCTCTGGCCAGCAGTAGAAGAACTAAAGCCAAGCAAACCCATAGACTTCTATGCAGTGCTGAGAATCCTGGGAGTTGTGGTTTGGGATGGCAGCCATATTAAGAACACAGACTCTTTAGACTTTAATGCCCTTAGACACTGTGCAGTAGGAGGAGTGAAGAGAGGATTTTTTTCTATTGAACTACCCAGGGAAACTGCTTCCTCTTTGGGGCCTCTTTCTGAGGATTCACCTGCTAGTGGGGATGCAAATCTGAGACTGGGATTGAGGAAACGCCAGGGGCAGCGTATTGCAGCATTGCTCACATCGCAGATCCTGTACCACTTCTGCAAAGAGGATGGAGTATCCATTCACCCTCTGCTTCCCTACCGCTGATCACCAGAGGCTTTCAGTGAGAGACTGAGGGGGGCCTCTTTCTACAGTTAGCGTCCACAGCAGCATCCTGGGAACTGGTGAGAGGGTTATCTGTCCATTACTGACACTGCTAGCAGGGACTAAGCCACTGAGAGCAGGACACCAAGTGCACCCAGCCCTATACTGCATTTTTGCCAAACCTATACTGCGCCCATACCAATCATTTCTGCAGTTATACCTAGCTGTCACTGCATTTGACCCACCTCTACACTACACCCATATCAAACTTATACCACACCTTGACTGCCTCTCTACCACACCTGTATGGCATCTTTATTGCAACTATACTGCATGATGGATTATCAAAACTGTTATTAAAGCAGAGTTCCACTCGCACTGTAAAATAAAAGTCAGCAGCTACAAAAACTGTAGCTGCTGACTTTTAAAAAACAGTCACTCACCTGCCCCATGATTCCTTGCTGCCCCCGCCGTAGCCCATTTTACCAGCTGTCCTGTATTCCAGGCGCTGGCATCTTCAGTGTGGGCACCTGGCTGTGACAGCTTGCTGCTTCACAGCAGGGTGCCCACTGCGCATGCGCGAGTAGCGCTGCACGTCCTGAATAGCCCTGTAGTCTTCTGGGACCTTCCTTAATGGGGAGCGGGGGACCAATCTTTAAAGCGGAACTTCTCCTTTTGGGTGGAACTCCGCTTTAAGTGCACCACCATTTCTTAATCGCTTCCTCTCCGGACCATGCCGATAAATGGCCAGAAGGGGGCATTACCAATGTGGGGTGATGTTTCTAAACATTCCTCTGCATCTATTGCCTGTGCGTGCTCCCTGGAAGCGCACAGCGTCGCGATCTGTGCCCTCTGTGTCCACGAACACAGATTGCTGTACGGGGCTGCTGTGTGAGGTCCCGATTCATGTGATCACTGATTGGCCAATCAGTGATCACATGAACAGTAGTAAACAAGATGTCACTTCCTGACATCATTGTTTACTTCTTGTGAATTCTCTGAATGATCACAGAGGTCATATGGTACAAGGCCATTCACAACAGCCTTGTACCATGTGACAAGCTGTGACCAATGACAGGTCTCACAGTATTTCTCAATGGCTGTAGGAATGCAGCCAGATACAAGGAGAAATTATTGCTTTTACAGCCTTTATGTGTGTAAAAGCACTCAGTGTAAAAAAAAAAAGAAAAAAAAAATCTTGATCACCCCTCCACAAGTAGTACTGTGTCACTATGGTAACACTGTACTGCTAGGGTGACAGTATGTAAAAAAACAAACCCATAAATAATCATATAACAAAAAAAAACCATTAAAATGTAAAACTTTTTTTTTTAAATTATAATTATTTTTCTATAAACTGATTTGGCTAGCAAAAGTAGCAGAATACATTGTTGCCAACATTTATGAAGAAAGATTATTTATTTGCAAAATTTTATAAGAAAAACACTTTTTTTTCAAAATTTCTGGTCTTTTTCCATTTATATAGCAAAAATAAAAAATCCCAGTGGTGAATAAATACCACCAAAAGAAAATTCTGTCTCAAAAAAATGCTACAAATTTGGGTACAGTGTTGCATGACCGCACAATTGTCATTCAAAGTGTGACAGCTCTGAAAGCTAAAAATTGACCTGGACTGGAAGGTTCGAAAGTGTCTGGACTTGAAGTGGTCAAAAGGCCCCAAACAATAGCCGCCAGAAGAACAACATCAAGCGTTGCCTCTCCAGCAAAACAATCATGCAAGTCCCTTTTGATTCACTCTCCCCTTTTTTTCATTTTTACGTCACTGGCAATGCACTTTGGCAGTATAGTCTCCTGTATGGGTAAATCAAGCTTTATTAACACACTGTTGCACTTTAGGTGACATTGCTGCTGTTTATGCTGATCTGGATGTCAAGTGTCATCTTATGCCTAGTCTTTTTCACTAATCACTTTGTAAGCTAAATTGTGTTCTTATTATTGTTTATCCATTTTCATGCTTGCCTCATTACCTACTATATTGGGTTACACAATTTATTAAGTTTGCCTTTACTAACTGGTTCAGCTCCTGTTTCTTGGACATGGTATAATTACTGTTTACAATGGATTACTTTCAGTGATTTTCTGTGATATTGCATGCTTTGTATACTCAACCTAGCATGTCAGATGGACTGACGTTCTTATGGAGGTAGAGGCAAAACACAGAGGACCCATTTCAACCATGCAAAAAAGGGGGGGTTGTGAAAAGAAATTCACAGAGAAAGTGGCTACATTATGAACAGAATGTGATACTCAGAAAAATTTCCAAAAATTATGCTTTATTACATATACAAATTTGACATTTGGGCAATCGCCCTGGTTTACCATCACCTCAGTATGAGACAATACACACAGACCTAAAACCATATAAAATGACACCAAGACCGGTCCAAATACATGTGCAACAAAGACAGTGACTACTTGAGTCTAAAGTCTTTGTGGCACTGGTGCACAGGTGAACACTTCCTACAGGAGGTGTATGCAAAAATTATACCATAGGTATACCATGTAACATGTTGAAAATATGTAGACATGTGCTACTACCAAAATGGTTATATCCCAAGCAGGGAGTATCAAAACATTATACTATAGATATAAAATATCACATGTATGCAATGCAGCAAGCACAGTATGCGTCAAAAAGAGAAGCATGCCTCTAGGCCTATATGAGACAAAAAATGAATGTCATATATAAAATGCAGTACACTCCTATGCCGGCACATGTGGTTGGGGCCCATTCATCTGTAATATTAGCGACTGTTTCCTTAGGGCTCTTAAATGAGAATATGCCCCATTTGTTACCAGGATGGAAGGATAGATGCAAATAGCAGAGCACTGCTTAAAATGGTTTCTTCACCACTGTATGTAGACTACACACCACTTTCTGTAAGGAGAACAAGACAAATCCCAATAGATCTTCTGCCTGTTGAGATACACGTGGTATATCCTGTTTCCTATAAAAAGCACCATGATGTCCCCATCCTGTAGTGAAACAGACAATATGTGGAAAGTCACTGGAAGAGCTTTCAATCTATATGAGATGTGTAGGTCATATTGATCACATAGGACCATATAACTAGTGTCCTGTAACAGTCCACTAATCCCATTTCAACCAGCAGCTCCTACGGGGGAAGCACCATAGTTATTTCAAGTGAATTATTGGTTTGTTCTTGGTTATAAAGTTAAAAAAAAGTTTAATGATTTTGCTTATATGCTTTTAACATCATAAAAGGGCCACATCCTACTATTTTGCAAGGTAGCTGTCTTTTGTTGTTTGATTTTATTAACTTTTCTGTTTCTGGTGGTTTTGTTGTTGTTTGATTGAGTGGGTGCTTGTGGGGTTTTCAATCCCATGTAATCACACACTAAGGGATAAGGTACAGTAGCTCCTAAAACAACACACAAAAAAGTAATAACATAGCATATGAAACCTTTACATGGCTCAGGCTCGGTTCACATTTGGGATCCGACTTGTGAGACCCCAAGTTGCATGACATGTGAAATCCCATGTTAGTCAATGAGAGCAGTCTTAATTAGCATTATTCAAGCTGCTCCGACTTTATTATTATTATTATACAGTATTTATATAGCGCCAAAGGGTATGCTCAGCGCTGTACAGTAGCAAGGGGGACATAACATGAGACAAGACAGTAACAATACACTACACGAGGGGTTCGAGGGCCCTGCTCTTTCGAGCTTACAATCTAGAAAAGGTTCCTGTACTATTTCAAGGCGACTTCTATCTGACTTGTGTCCATACACTTTAATAGAAGTCACCTCCAAGTCTTCTATAATGATGCAATTTGGATCCGACATTACAGCAAGATTACTCAGGCATTCCCTGAAAGTTGCTTCAAAGTCGTACTCAAGTTGGCTGGCAAAGTCACAGTGGAACTCTCTCAGCTTTCAGGTAGCAGTAGGGTGAACCGAGACTAAAGATTTGGAAATAACAGTACGAAAGCAGTGACAGTTGACACACTTCATCAACAGAAAGATAAAGTTGCACACATTTCACCTTTGTTATCCTTGTTTATATCTCACTGTTGCTGATCCACTGCAGTCTCCTTCAGCCATTTTTTTTTACGTGTACTTTCTCTTGTGTCATCTGCACCTTCTTGCTCTGTGCTGTGAGAAAGCAGAAGCATAATTAGACAACAGCTGTTACCCCTTAACAAGAATTGCATGAACAAGATCTTTCATGACAAGATCACTGGGTATTCTTTTAATGAAAGCTGCATGTTTAAGAAGATTGAAAACCACTTTTGAGATACCATTGACATGTCAACGCTTATGAGCTTAGTTTAGTAAGTTTAGGTCTACTTTAAAGAAAAACTCCACTTTCCGTTTTTATAGCATTTATATTTGCTACACATTTTGTAATTTATGTTATTAATGTAAAAAAATACAATGTATTGTGGCAACCTGGAGGCATTCTGTAAACAACCTCAGAAATGTAATTTCCTGCTTTTAAGAATTTTAAGCATCCAAAAAGGGTTTCCATTTATGGAGAGAAAATCCCTAAAGCTGGCCATACATGGATCGAAATTTGGCCCTTTCAGCAGTGGTTGTACAGAAGTTAGTAAATGCCACTTGATCAGTGCCATAGCCTACAGTAGCTAGCAGCACGGATCATTGTATTCTGACAGTGTGGAAATATCCCTGTTGTCAAAACACTATACCTCAGCAGGAGTGATTTCCTCTCGCACCTCGAATGTGTGGATGGGGGAACTGGGTCAGTTTTTGTTTTGTTATTCAATCCACTGGTTGAATGAAAAAAAGAAAAAAATTAAATCATCTCTAGCCTGTGTAACACTGGCCATATGTGGATCTAAATTTAACTGGTTCAGTAGGGACCAGCCAAATTTTGATCCATTTGCAGCCCAGCTTAAGTCTACTAAAGAGAAAAATATGATGTAGACACTGAAACTTAGCTCATGAAAATGCTGAAAGTTGCTCAAGTGTTTGAATGAACATAGACACACCCTTTCAGGAACAGGGCTGAAAAGAACTATGGCCTCATTCACATGGACACTGAGGCCCACATACCATGACCAGGCCATTCTCTTCTGTGTCTCTAGTTGGCAGGTGGTGCATGCAGGCAGCCCATTCAACTCTGTTAGGAAACGGACTGCACAGACACAGCTACTTGTCCTAAGCTGACAGTTTTGCAGGTATGGGTGAATAACCCTAAACACACAGGGGTTTATTTACTAAAGCTGGAGAGTCCAAAATCAGACTCCCTTCTGCATAGAAACCAATCAGCTTCTAACCTCAGCTTGTTCAATGAAGCTTTGGTAATGAAACCTGGAAGCTGATTGGTTTCTATGCAGAAGGGAGTCTGATTTTGGACTCTCCAGCTTTAGTAAATAAACCCCACACTGTCTGTGTTCAGGGCCACTCACTCACACCTGGATGCCTGTCAAAGTAGGACAGGCGTAGAAGAGAAGAACAGAGAAGAGATGAGATTATGATATGTATAAGTGCCCTGCCCTTGAGAGAGGTATGTTGGACAGGGCTGTTTTTTTGTTTTTTTTCTCTTCTTTTGAGGGTAGTGCACTAAAATAAAATGCCCAAAGTGAACCAAAAACCACACACACAAAATGTGCACCTAGGTTGTGTCATATGGTCCCCTCCCAAAGAGGACAGACCCTACTCTGACCCTCTGGGGTACAAAACTCCAGACGGAGCAAGACACACTCAAGCTCACCTAGCCAAAAGGCCTGGCAGACCCCGCTGCTCATGATCAGCTGAGGTTGACCAGTGAGTACTGGGTGAGAGGCTTTCCAAAAGAGAGACTCCCTAAGGCAGGAGAGGAAGGAACCTAATGACCACACATCCTCCCCCTAGACTTTAGCGTAGGCCTGAAGACCCACACCCTACATTCCATGAGTGAAAAAAGACTCAAAAACAAGTGCAGTGACAAACTGTGAGAGAAACAAAAATTGCCTAAGTGCCAAGGCAATGGCTAGGTCTTGCAGCCTGGTAGCAATAATTTCCAAAATACCTAGCCCATGAGGTGAGGTGCAGAAAAAAACATTTGGTGTAATGACCAAAGTGCTGTTTCACACAGTGGGGTCCCAAACCCATAGTGGTATTCTGGCATCCCTGGGGTGCCACTTCCAGGATGTGCTTGACACTGCAGGTCCTGGGCTTACCCAGCCCTCAGCCAGGCAAGGGTCCCTTGGAACCAAGGAATACTCTCAACCCCCACCTTTCCCGCTGGGCCCTTAATTAAGTTTGTTTCACACAAGGTGGACCCTCAGGACCCCCATCTTACCTGCAGAAATACTATACAGGCAGTCATCTCAGCCAAAAGGCCAGAGAACCCTTACTCTGGACACTGATGAAAAAAGATAAAACAGGGCCAGATTTAGCTTTTCTGATCTGGGGGTGCAGAAAAACGTCAGAGGGGCATAATGTTAACAATGTGTGTGAGTCACTGACAGTCTGTCAGACAGTGTTATTGAGATGCAGGAAACAACCAGCAATCCCTATTCACCCGGTTTGCTTCTGTACCACGAGTAATAACCCAAAAGTAACAAATGACGTTGCTTTTAGGGTAGTGCAGAGACGATGCAGTTGTGAACAGGGAACACTGGCTGTCACAAAAAGTGTATGTATTGGGCTGTCATTAGACTAGGATTATTAAATAGAACCTGTGGCCCTTACATCAGGTGTCCCTATCAGTCCTCTATTACATCAGGAGTGCTCATTAGAGTTTCCCCTTATATCAGGAGTGCTCATCAGAGCCCCCTTAGATCAGTTGTATGACTGCCCCTATCACAGTATCCCTATCAGAGTAACCCCTTACACTGTGTCCCCATCAGACTGCCCCCATACATTTCATCGCCAGGAAGGCAGATGCTAGGAGCCAGGAGGCAGAGCAGGCTGCAGGTCTGAATGGACGGAGTCCCAGTTCTATCCTCCTGGATATGCTGGGGGAGCAGGGCAGATGCCATAGATTGTTACACCGGCAATCAAGTACTCCAGAGGAAAGCTGGAGGAGGGGGTGATTGAGCAGGAGACCTGCCAGGGCATGACTAAAATTTGGGGGGCATAGCCTATCCCAGCACCCCCCGAGTTCCAGGCCTAAGCTGGTTATGTTCTCTAAAGTATCTACCAGGACAGATATGGACCCTGTTTATGGATCACATACGGAATCCTGTGAAAATAATTAATATGCATATTATTTTTCTCATATTAAGCTGAAATATGTTTATGTGTGACACAAGAAATTTTGCGGACCACAGACCATGCAGAATTATCCTCCTTTTGGTTTAGAAACCTTGAGACTGTCATATTGTCCCTGATTAATGTGCCTTACACGATGGGTGTCAGGATCTGGATATGAACTCAGGACTCGCCTGATCCCTTGGACAACTTTACTTTGTATCTTGTTTGTGTTGAACCTTGAACTTCTTGCTCCTCCCTTGAACTTCTTATTTAACCACTTTAATTCTGCGCACTTTACCCCCTTCCTGCCCAGGACAATTTTCAGCTTTCAGCGTTGTCACACTTTGAATGAAGTCATGCAACACTGTACCCAAACTACATTTTTATAATTTTTTTCACATAAATAGAGCTTTCTTTTGGTGGTATTTAATCACTTTTGAAAAAAAAAGAGAGTTTTTCTTCATTTCTGTTATAAAACTTTGCAAATAAATAACCTTTCTTTATAAATTTAAGTCAAAATGTATTCTGCAACATTTCTTTGGTGAAAATAACTCTCAAATTAGTTGTATATTATTTAGTCTGTAGGAAAGTTAGGAAACTATAGTGTATATATATCTGACAATCGATCAATCCTGATGTACGGACAGCCAATCTAATTTCTTGAGGCCCGAAAATGCCTGGATAGTACAAATACCCCCCAAATGTTTGTCACAATTTTTTGGAAAATAAAGAAATTAAAAAAAAAAATCATAATTCTTTCTACATATTGTCACCAGTCCAGTGCAGCGTTATTAAATAATTGGTGTGGCGGTGATCAGGGACACTGACTAGTGACAATATGTAAATAAAAATGAATTAAACTTTCTTCCCAATTTTTTCTATTTTTTTCTTTTTTATTAAAATTTTCTTTTTTTTACTATTTTTTTCAGCACACTGTGACCAGAGCAATACAACATTATCATAGTAACATTGTACTACTCTGGGCAAGTGATCAGGGTTTTTTTTTGTTTTTTTACACATTATGATTGCTTATACGTGCTTCATTGATATTAGTAACCATTTTTACTAAATGAAACTGATTCATTCAGTCTTTTGTTGTGATAAGCTGTGTTTAGCCAAAGCTTATCACATGGTTTAGATGGTTGTGATTGGCCCTGTCTGTACCATGTGACCACTGTGACCAATCACAGCTAACACGGCAATTATATACAAAGGAAGGCATGAAACAAAGCCATCCATTGTATACAATTGTCATGTGATCTGCTGTGATTGGTCACAGTGATCACAGACACTGGCAACGGGCCAGTGTAGTGATCTGTCATTGGCTGTGTTCTGTGGACACAGCCCGTGACAGATTGTGCAGCTGAGTGGCCCCCCCGGCAGCATGAGCGGCACCCTTTGGCAGGATGTCATATGATGTCCACTCAGAAGAAGAAGTGTCCTGCCCGGCCTATAGCAGATTGGTGTTGAGCCATGTCTCTCCACTTTCTATGTTCCAGATTATTGTGCACTTCTCCAGCCAATATCTTGCTCCTTGTACTCCTACTACCATACGTATCTTCACTACTACTTGTTAATGAGCTATGGCTTGTCCCTCAACTATGCTTCTGCTTGATCCCACCCTGCTATCACTTGTTTCCAACCTTTGGCTTGTTCACTGACTATGCTTCTGCGTAATCCTTACCTGCTACATCTGTTACTGGTTTCCAGCTTGCTCACTTCCTGGTAGAGTGATCCTGAGGACAATGACCTGGAGCTAACATGCAGCAAAGCCCATCTTCACCATCAGGAACTCTGGTGAAGACCATTTAGTGCTTAGACCTCGTGTCTCAGGTGAGCTTGTGGCACCTGCTGGTCCTGCTGGTGTATTTATCCTGCTGATTTCTGTGTGAACCTTTCCACTGCTTTAGCTACTGACCTCTAAGCCTGAGCCCTGGACTGTGACAATAGAACTATCAAACCCTTGTGTTTTCATGCAGTACAGTTGCAAAATGGTGATCAGTGCGATGCACCATGATCGGTGAATCAGCACTGCCTTCACTGCAACACAGACCAGCTGCTGCAGTGCAATACAGTGGCCGGTGTTAACGTACCCTAAATGTTGTAGCTAATTTAGCTAAACAAATACATAAATACATTTACTAATGAACAATACCTTCTTGGCTGTGTTGCTATCTTTATTATGATACATTTTTCAGTATGTAGAGACCTTCAAAATTAAATGGGGCAATGAACAGTAAGTAAAGTACTGCGTACGCACTGCATATTTAAAATGGTTGTAAAGGCTCCAGGATTTTTACCTTCATGCATTCTATACATGTAGGTAAAAAACCTTCTGTCTGCAGCATCTCCCCCAGCCCCCCCTAATACTCACTTTAGCCCCCTCTCAATCCAGCGATGTGCACTGGAGTCTCGGCTATGCCTGGACTCCCTCTCCTCATTGGCTGAGACAGCAGCAGGAGCCATTGTCAATCACAGCCAGTAAGCTAATGAGCAGAGAGAGGGGGAGTAGCCGAGCAGTGGCTTCATGTGTGAATGGACACATGGGGAAGCGGCTGGGGAGTGCTCATACTCAGGTGCACCCATAGCAAGCTGCTTGTTATGGGGGCACCCATCATGAGGGAGGGGCCAGGAGCGCCGGTGGGGGACCCGAGAAAAGGAGGATCTGGGCTGATCTGTGCAAAACCACTGCACACAGCACGTAAGTATGACATGTTTGTTATTTTAAAAAAAGCCTTCAGAATCACTTTAAATGCCTGTAATGGCTATAAAGGACCACAATCATTTAAAATAAATGCCCAGCCCCTACTTAAAGCTTGTTGGACACAGCAAAAAAGTGTCCCTGGAAATTTTTTTTTTACATGTTGGCAAATATGACGGTGGCCTTGTGGACTTTTTTCAAAGGAGCCTGTAGTCAGATGATGCTCTGTCAGGGCAGAGGAGTTAGAAAGGAATTATAAGGTTGCTCACTCGATTCCTTATTTGGGAAGTAAATATAGCAGTCAGGTGACTAATGTTACTATAGAAGCTTGTCAGAGGACTGATATGTCCACTGCACTGGATTCCTGTTGGCCATCTTGGAGCAGCCATGGGTCCTGCTTGAAGACAAGTTCTCCTATGATTTTGATGCCCATCTTGGACCCACAATGGATAAATATCTCCCCTGCTGATCCTTTGCAGGCACCTGTAGTGTGGATGTAGGTATGGATTTGCCTTGTCAGAAACAGTTAGGGACCTACTGGATCCTGCTCTTTTGCTCCTGGACTGGGTGACAATCACCCCAGCTCCACTGTTCAGATACTGGCCAGGTGCTTTGCTACACTCTGGCGAAGTAAAGGATAAACAAAGATATCTCCCTTGCTGGGGTCCTGTTGCATGGCCACAAGGAATTCCACTTAAGGATGCAAGTTTCTGGCATCTACCCATGACAGCTCTACATTAATGTGGTATTCTGTATTGCTGAAATATTTTATGCCCATGCCATTGGGTGCCCTGTCTTTGAACCGCATTCGACCATTTTTTGCAATTATCATATTCCACTGCCAGCTATTCAGCAAAGTAAAATGGAAAATCTAAGAAAACCATTGTCGCCTGATTCCCCTGTACCATAACCACTGAAAATTCTTGGCCAAACAGCATTTGCATGCAGAGCCAGCAGCTGGCATTCCACTAACCACACTGTTCAGATCAGCAGGCTGAACGAGAGAAATTCGAAGCGTGTATGGCCAACCTTACCCTAAGATCAGGATTGTATGCACTTTATGTATTACGCCTATTATGCAATTATCAACACAAACATCTTCACACTATTTGTTCTCTTTGTTAGTGGTATCCAGTCACCAGCACACTGCTGTAAGCCCCTGGTGGTGGAGCTGCCTCTGTATGAAGTCTGAGTCGCCCATGAAATGAACAGTCCAGATTGATGTCTGCAATACGCAGCTGGTGGGCTTCCCACAGTGCTGTAACACATCGACAGTAAATAACCCCTCTTTACCAGCTTCTGGCGTCCAATTCTTCTCCGCATTTGAACAGTTCATATTTTGTAGTGTCTGCTAATAATGAAACAGCTGCTGATCTCTAAGTCCCTGATACTTCTTATAATTATGATCTACCGTCTAGCACCGTTTAATAAAACCAACCGGCTTTAATGCACAGTTATGAAAATGACATCCTTTCAGATAGCAGTCCTCGTGACCGCTCTCACCCTCCTACTTGTTTATTAACATTAATAGGAATTACTGCTGGAGCCGGCTCACCCGCTTGAGTCTTTAAAGCTGCAACAGATCAACTGCGCCTTCTCAATGTGCATGGTTTGTCACAGCACACAGCAGTTACATGAGCGTGGCCATTACTCACAGATTTCCCCAGGGTGGCACAGTCTTTAAATCATTACTTGCTATTCTACAGCACTCTGCGCCTCCAGATGTGAGCAGCTATGCTGGGCTGTGATTAGTCAGAACCCAGATGTCTCCGTTCCCCGAAGCCTGAAGTGCAGGCACAATAAGCGATCACTCACTCATTTGTCACGGTGTTTACTATGTAGATGCAGTGGGCACAATTTGCAGGGCAGAGTCTGCTTTTTGTAGCAAAGACTTGGTATTATACAGGTCACACTGAGCAAATATAACCTAAAGATATAAAATGCACATTATCTGCATTTGGAGCCATGGATGTCAGATTGGGAGCAGCATCTGTGTCTGTGCTGCCATTGCATCCCAACTGACATTAATGGGACTGACTGTAGGGGATGCACAGAACACCTGTGCAGGTGAACATGGCCCTTTACTAGCATACGCTTTAGTATGCCCCGTGTGAACGAGGCCTTATTACAAACAGCTGTTTCTGGCTTCTACAGAGTAGTGTTTGGGATCCCATGAGACAGTATAACCATACAGGTTATGGTGAGAAGGGACTAAAGCAATCAAAAATCCCCTTTCTAATCAGTGCGTGGCACAATAAATCCTTCCTAAACAGAAGGCATTCAACGTGTCTCATTCTATCACATATCCCAAAAACAAGAGAATTATTCTTCAGTTTAGGTCAGTGGACAAGCCATGGAAATCATTGCTGTATGCCCCAACAATTAAAGTTTAACTCCAGGCAAAAAAAAAAGTTTCCTTTGCAGTGGTGCTGTTCCTGCTTTGCAAGGATTAAGTGCTTGTCTTGTACAGGAACGGGGGGGAGCCTTATTATTATTATTCAGGATTTATATAGTGCCAACTGCTTTACAACATAAAAGGAGACAATACAGTTACAATAGAATTAGATACAGTAGGAATAGGAGGACCCTGCTTACAATCTAAAAGGAGGGGGGGATGGTATAAAAGGTAATATCTGTAGGGGATGATCTGATGGTGGTGACCCAAGTATAGTTTTCAGGTTGAGGTGGGGTAGGCTTTTCTGAATAAATGAGTTTTCCTGGAGCGTCTAAAGGTGGACAGGGTAGGAACTAACTGGACATATTGAGGTAGGGAGTTGCAGAGGATGGGAGAGGTTCTCACCTGATCCTGTGTTCCACCAGCAAATGACACTCCCCCACGATCCAGCAGTGGCCTGTTCCTGATGTCCTCATGTTCAGAGCAGGTCTATGCAGACTGCTCTGGGCTTGATGATATCAGGAACAGTCCAACACTGAAGACCGCTAGAGCACAGAGGTGAAGGAGCTGCAGCGAGTGATCTTGTGCAGGGAAGATGAAGCAAGTATATCTCCCTTCATTTCTTCCCTAGACAAAAACAAGCAATTAACCCTTGCAGTGCTGGCACAACCCAAATGCAAGTGAAATTTTTTTCAGTTTTAGATGCACATCCAGAACCACTGGTGTATAGTGCAAATACTATATAACCTAATCTTATAAAACCATATAAATAAAACTGTATACCGCTGTTTCAGGCTATTTGGCTATCATCAGTGTAGCGATCCTCTAATTTTTGGGATAGGTGATAGAATGAGACGGTTGAATACCTTCTATTTTAAGAAGACTTCACTGTACTAAAACACTGGTTAAAGTGAGGGCTGTATGATTGCTGTAATTCCTTCTCAACATAACTTGTATAGTTATACTGTCTTGTTGGGTTTCAAGTCCTATTCCATAGAAGCTATGGTTTCCATATATTGCACTGATAATGGCTAAATAGTCTGAAACAGCTGTACAGTATGCTGTTGACTCCACTGAGCTTCACTGGCACTTGATCACATCACTCATTGTGTTTCTTGCACATGCCATTTGGGTAGACCTTATGGCTAGCCCAGGGAAATGGGCAGCACAGTGATTAGCACTTCTGCCTAGCAGCAATAGGGCTGTTGATTTGAATCCCAACCACAGCACTACCTGCCTGGAGTTTGTATGTTCTCCCTGTGCCTGCATGGGTTTCCTCCCACACTCCAAAGGCATGCTGGTAGGTAAATTGGCCCTAGTATGTATGAATGTGAGTTAGGGACCTTAGATTGTAAGCTCCTTGAGGGCAAGGGCTGATGCGCAAATTGATGGTGCAATATAAGTAAATGTTTATACTGACCAAACGGCCTGCCTTGTGTTACTTCACTTGGCACGTCTTACTTATGTTCACTATTTAACATGGGCACTAGCACTGCACATGTGTTTTTTTTTTTTTTTTTTTTTTTTAACGCACAGACTGGTTTGTCAGGGCCTGCTCTGATGTTGGGAGGGCATCTGTAGCCATAAAGTCTTTTCTCTTCCTAGTAGGGAGTCTCCTCACTATATACTTGGAGGACCGGCTTCTGCGGGTCCCTAAGAAGTGGCTCCACCAAGCTTTGTCCAAGTTAGACCATAGTGTAGCACTACCCTCTTGAGAGCTGCTGGCTTTGCGTCCCCCTTTACTTCCTGCACAGGTAACACGTATTTTCCACTTGTATCCAGACACAAGAAACAGTCCATGAGCTTGTTTTTTAAAATTTTTTTAATGAATTTAACTTGGATAGGGTAAAGGGGTTATGGAATGTGGTTGCAGAATAACAATTAAGGACAATTTCCTTCTCTAGACTACTGGCAGGAACCTGACTGTGTTCCAGCCGGAACTATGACAGTCTCTAACACAGTGGTAGCTTGCCGGAGCTACGAGTCCCCTTGAGTGAATTTTTAGCAAAGTCCCAACTTGTAGGAGCTCTTAGTCTCCCAAGTGAACAAAATACCAGCCCACCTGGCTACAGTATCTGATTGCAGGACAGGGGATTGGTAAGCTATATACTGTCCCCTGAAGACATGCCAAGAGCTTGCATCCAGCAGACTTCTCACTTATAGGTCCTGCGGGTGTAGAGGTACTCACATTGTCCTTGTCCTGCAGCTGTGGATAGAACTGCTTTCAGGCCTCCTAGCTGGGCTTGTTTATCTCCCAGCTATGCAGGCTGTCCTTCCCCAGTGGAGCTCCCTCCTTCAGCTCTCTTCTTTCCTCCTCCAGCTTCCAGCCTCCAGCCTGGAGGCAGAACACCTCTTCTCCAGGGCCCCCGCCCAGGATACACAACAGCACTGCAACCATCCATTTTCCACCTGACACCTCTGCTGGTCAGGTTCTGTCATATTTTTGGCTAGTCTGCCACACTGATAGGCCCCTCTGCCTGCGATTGGTCATACTCCCATAAATATGCAGATCAGCCCCTCCTCACTTCCACCTGCTGGCTTCTAGAAACTTCTCCAGGTACCAGAGGACTGACCTGAAGTAACTTTATCTCTAAACCCAGGCAAGCCTCTAACCATTTTAAACAACTATGTACACTAGAGGCCACTAGAATAGTATGCCTTGCCCATGTCAGGAGCCTTGCAGGGGTTAGGGGACTGAGACCCTTCCCCTTGGAGGTTGGTCCTATTCTGTAACCCTCATGCATGTTTATGTGTGCTGAGATTTCTTGGTTGACTTTTTTGTTCCCAGATCAGACCCAGAGGTAGGCAGGTGTAAACAGACACAAGCTCGTTTACACACAACTGTCCATAGGGATGCATGGACCTTCCCAACTGGTCCACCTGAAAACCACAGGTAGTCCTGATTGGAATGTCCATGTGAAAGGGGCCTTATTTGTGGGATATGTAAGGGAATGGGACATATAAATACTGAGTTTTTACTGTGCTACATAGTAAAGGCAGTTAACAGGATCACAGCTGCTATTTTTCAGCCAGGGGTGTCCTAATTGAAAAGACTGTGTACTGACCAGCTGCAACAGTGCTGATCCATTGAGCTCCGATAACATATAACTCAAGTGAAAAGTGTTATTTGAAGCATTATTATCACCTTCTGCCCTGTGCAAAGCCTTTGCTTTGGCTGGTCTGTTTTCTTAACAGGTTTTTGCAGTTTAGAGTCAACGTCTCTGGAGAGGAGGTCTGCTTTTTTTTTTTCATTAATGTGAAACTCTAGGCAGAAAAAAAAAACGAATGCGGTGAATGGTATTAATAAACCACTAGAGTACCATTCTGTAATACCCCTTCATTATTAGGCAATTTTTCCAGTTTTTAGTATTGTGATACTAATATACAGTACTAGTTTTACGGACAGTTACTCTGTTATACAACACTGTACCCAAATTAGTTTTGTATCTTTTTTTGAGACAGATAGAGCTATCTTTTGATGGTATTAATTACCTGCTTTTTTGATGTATAATCTTTAAAAAAATGTGAAAAGACCAACATTTAAATAACAAAAAAACAAAACAAAACAAAAAAATGTTTCCCTTTCTGTTAAAATAAAAATGCCAGAATAGTACCCTTTTTTGGAAAGCAGACACCCAAGGTGATCTCATTTTTTGCCACAATTGTTTTCAGAAATGAAGAAACATGGCATTATTGAGGGGTAACCAAGGAATGTGAAAATGATGCACTAGATGTACAGGTCATACTCAAAGGAAGGAGGAAGCAAAGGGGTTAATGTAGTGGTCTGATACAACAGCAGGATGAAGATGAAGGGGTTAATGTTCAGATGTGCAGGATAAGGGAGCTTATCAGGGGCGGACTGACCATTTGGAAACTCGGGCACTGGCCGAGGGACCAGGGTCAGTAGGGGGTCCCATTAGATGCCCCTGGTACCTTTTTCATAGGCTTTTTTGAGTTTGGGCAAGGACACAGGGGCCTCTATTGCCTGGGGGAACCATGAGTTGTCAGTCCGCCCCTGGGGAGGTAGAAGGATTAATTTATAGGTCATGTGGCGATAACATGCGTAGGGGAGCAGGAACATTCACCCCTGAGCATAGCAGAAATGTGCCTCTATGCCTGAGGTTTCAGACATACTCGGAAAATGTGTTAAAACACACAGCACTTGTGGTGCCATTATTTTTTATAGCAGTCCCACATTTTTTTCACACATTTGCCCTGAGATAACAAGGGTGAAAAATGCAGAACCCACTACTTTGGAGCATTTGTTTCGTGTAAGGAAGCTCATTCAATTGAATAGGTTTCCTTATGCTGTCATACAACAGATGTCTGCATTGCATCCGAGTTGTGGCACGCAGGTGTGAATGCAGCCTAAAATGGAATGAATAAATCTACATCTGCTAATCTATTGTTTCTTTCACCATTCACAACTACTCAATCTCTCTCCTTTCATTGTTGTAAGGGGAAGGGGGGATCAACTGTATAAACAATACCATGTGATCACTGTGATGACCAATCACAGCGATCGCATGGTACCCAACCACTTTTATTGGCAGGGTATTACACATACAGTAGTTAGGCACACATTTGACTACTGAGTGCCCTAGATGTTAACCCCTTCCCAGCCAGTGTCATTAGTACAGTGACAGTGTATAATATTATCACTAATCTCTGTATTAATGTCACTGGTGATGTCGGTGGCAGTTAGTCATTGTCAGTTACTGTCATATTGTCCAACACACTCCCACAGCCCCATTATAAAACACTGACTGCCACCAATAGTAGTATAAAAAAAAATTCTGGTATATAGTTTGTATATAGTTTGTAGTCCCATAGTTTGTAGTCCCATAGTTTGTAGTCGCTATAACTTTCACACAAACCAATCAATATACACTTTTTTATCAAAGGCATGTAGCAAAATACATTTTGGCCAAAATGTATGAATAAATTAGATTTTTAATTTTTTGTTATTGGATATATTCATTTGTTTCATTCGTTTCAGAGGATTTTGTAAGTTCAATAATATGTGTCACACTCTGTATTGTTCTGATTTGCAAGCAACTCCCATTGAAATCACAAGCAAGTCACAAGGCATTGATGTCGCATCCAAGTCGCAAGCAAGTCGCAATGCAAAGTCACACCGGAAACATGAATCCGAATCTTCATAAATACCTTCTGAAAATACAATTTGATTTGGAACAACAAATATTTTAAACAAATCCGAATAGACTAAACAAATTCCAAAAACAAATCCTAAGAAAAAAAATTTGACTAAATTAAATGTCTCATCCCTCTAACAGCTACATTTGCAGGAAAGCTTGTTCTTTTGTGAAACACCAGACTTACTGGCAGCATCACCAGGTGAAATTACAGGAAAGAGAGCCTAAAAAAAGAAAACTAATGCTTCTATCACATCTAAGAATTGGTAAGCTGCAATGCACTAAATGTTTACTTCTGGGTTTATTATTGCTGAAATGTGTGCCTTTTAAATCTGTCTGAAGTTCAACTTTAAGAATCTGCTAAATAAGGCTGCTTTCACACTGGCTGTTTTTATCCCCTTTTGTATAAAAAAAAAAGGAAGAAAAATGTGTAGCCATGTATTCCTATGGCACTCTTCACATTGATCAGTGCGTTTTTTAAAATCTTGTGCGCTGCATATTTGGTGCAGTAACAAAACAAAAATAATAAATTGCACCAAAAATGCACCTCCCCATTGAAAGAAAAATGGAAAATGTGGCAACATGGTTATGTTTTTAGAGCTGCATTTGAGTCACATGGCCTGTAAAAAACACACTGCAAACATGGTAAAAACATTTTGCCATGTTTTTGCTGCGGATCACTGTGAAAGTTACCTAAATGTAAATTGTTTTAGTCCTGCAACTAATAAATTAAAAATATATACAGTACATAAAAATTATATATTCACTTAGCAGAAAGGTAATTTTCATCCTAGGAAAGCTGACAACAGTATAAATGTCAAAGGATTTATGAATGTTATTACACATTTATCTTAGAGCCGTAGCTTTGCTGGAAATTTCTGCTTCATATAGGGGATGAAAGGTGAAATCTTGTATATTTTTATTACTTTTTCTAATGGTATAGAAAAGCTTCTTGAGATATGCCAAGATTTTGCTCTCAGGGGAAAATCGCCTAACAAGCCTGAAATATGTATCTTCTAAACACATTTAAATGTGGCATAATACATTATTGACATTCTCTGTAGCTTTAATAGGCTTTACTTAGGACACAAATGACCTAATCCCATCTCAGCCAGAGGGAATAACTCACTGCTGGCATGTCTGTATGCCGAACCGGCACTACCTTCCCGAGCGTTCCACATGCTGCCAGAGGACCCTGACATACACTGATTTGCCTTGACGAGGTTAATAATTCAGCAGTTACAGAGTGATATCAAGACTTGCACTCGCTACAAGCGTTAATGACAGGCCTTCACTGATTGATGCTCTGCCAAACAATTCACAGGATCACTACACAACTTTTATCAATAGACCGCAGCTAAAAGCCTAACAGAAAGTAGCAAAGAGGATGATGAAAGGGTGAATTCAATAGAGACATTCTAAAACTGGTTCAACTTTTTTTTACTTTTTCTGAGCTGTATGAAATTTATTACACACTGCTTTGTGCCTTCCTACCTTTATAAATGCTTATTTTGTCCTCACAGTCCATATGCATTACTATTTAAGATTACGTTTAACCAGCTTATATTTTGCCTTCCCTGCTTCCACCTTTCTCCCTCATCAACATGCTGATTATATTCTAAATAAAACATTTATGTTTTTATTACATACCTTATTTTAGACCCATTGACTGAGTCTCTGTGCTTCTCAATGCAATGCAGGCAGATTATGAGTGGTGGGAGGAGCTGGCAGGGTGCTTTACACAGCTTCCCGAAAAACATCACTGCACCCTGCATCAGTACATTACTCAAGAACCCCCTCAATGGGTGGGCTCTTTGGAGGAGTTATATGACTATTAAATTGCTGCAATGGGTAGACATTTGCATTCAGTCAAATCCTGTAAGGAGAGAATGGGGATCATGGCTGAGCCGAGCTGTCTGTATGTCCATGGATACAGATTTGGGGTCATCAGTGGTGTTCCCCAGGGTTCAGTGTTGGGACCCTCACTTTTTAATATATTTATGAACAATATAGGGTCTGAGATTAAAAGTCCCATTTCAGTCTTTGCAGATGACACCAAGCTGTGCAGTGGAATAATGTCCTTACAGGATGTCTTCAACTTACAAGCCGACCTCAATGCTCTGTTTAATTGGGCAACTATGTGGCAAATGAGGTTTAATGTTGATAAATGTAAGGTTATGCACTTGGGGGCTAAGAATATGCATGCATCATACATACTAGGGGGGGTACAACTGGGGGAATCAATGGTGGAGAAGGTTCTGGGGGTTCTGGTAGATCACAAGCTTAATAATGGCATGCAATGCCAAGCTGCGGTTCTAAAGCAAGCAAAATCCTCTTTTGTATTAAAGAGGTACAGACTCCAGAGATAGATATCATATTACCCCGGTACAAATCATTAGTAAGACCTCATCTGGAATATGCAGTTCAATTTTGGGCACCAATTCACAAAAAGAACATTGGAGAACTTGAGAAAGTACAGAGAAGGGCAACCAAACTGATAAGAGGCATGGAGGAGCTCAGCTATGAGGAAAGATTAGAGGAACTGAATTTATTCTCTCTTGAGAAGAGGAGATTAAGGGGGGATATGATCTCCATGTATAATACATAAGGGGGGATATGAGCAACATGTATAATACATCAATGGTTCATATAGTGAACTCGGTGTAGAGCTATTCACCCTGAGCTCATCACAGAGGACAAGGGGGTGCTCTTTACGTCTGGAGGAAAAGAAATTTAATCTCCAAACGCGGAAAGGTTTTTTCACAGTAAGAGCTGTGAAAATGTGGAATAGACTCCCTCAAGAGTTGGTTCTGGCCAGCTCAGTGAATTGCTTCAAAAAAGGCCTGGATTCTTTCTTAGATACACAGAATATAACTGCATACTAACATTTATAGGTAAAGTTGATCCAGGGAATATCCGATTGCCTCTCGGGGGATCAGGAAGGAATTTTTTTCCCAGCAGATGCAAATTGGATTGTGCTTTGCTGGGTTTTTTTTGCCTTCCTCTGGATCAACTGTGGGTATAGGATTATAACTTTTTTTTTTTTTCTATGGTTGAACTGGATGGACTTTTGTCTTTTTTCAGCCAGACTAACTATGTAGATAGCCTGGCTTGGGAACACACCTGCACATGTACCCCCATAGCACAGAGTTTGCTATGGGGGCACACTTAGGAGAGGAAGAGCAGAGAACAACACCAGAGGAGACCCCAGAAAAGGAGGTTTGGGGCTGCTCTGTGCCATATCCTTGCACAGTACAGATGAAGATAACTTCTTTTTTTACTTTAGGTAAAAAAAAATAACCTTAGACATGTGCACGGACATGTTGTTTCATGATAGTTGTTATGTTTAACAGATTCCTTTTCAGGCTTTGTTTCGCGTATTCGTCATTCGTTTTCTATATTCATTTTTATTGGAAAGATACAATATTTTTATTATCCATCCAAATTCTTCGTGAAGAATAGCTGGTTGTTAAGGAGAGGGCGGCCAGTTGGCTGCCATGTCCTTAACCACTTGCCATCCAGAGGATATACCCCCCTTCCTGACCAGGCCATTTTTTGCGATATGACGCTGCGTTATTTTAACTGACAACTGCACGGTCATGCAGTGCTGCACCCAAATTTAATTTACGTCCTTTCTTAGAGCTTTCTTTTGGTGGTATCTGATCACCTGTGCATTTTTTATGTTTTGCACTATAAATGAAAAAACATCGACGGTTTTGAGAAAAAAACTATATTTTTGACTTTTTGCTAATAAACATTTCCAGTAAAAAAAATGTTAAAAATCAAATTTCATCATAAACTTAGGCCAAAATGTATTCTGCTACGTCTTTGCTAAAAAAAACCCCCTCCCAATACATGTAAATTAATTGGTTTACGTGAAAGTTATTGCGTTTACAAATGGCGGTATATACTGGAATGTTGTTTTTTTTTTTAGTAGTAATGGCGGTGATCAGCCACTTATAGCAGGACTGCAGCAGGCATTCTGACACTGGGGAAATTGACTTGGTGTCACTGACATCCCCAGTGACACCAATACAGTGATCAGTGCTAATAAAAAGCACTGACACTGTACTAATTTCACTGGGCAGGAAGGGGTTAACATCTGAGGCGATCAAAGGGTTAAGGTTGATGGGGACAAGGGCCTCTTCTCCACAACTCTGGGTGGTTAGGGGGTCCTTATTGGAATCTGGAAGCCCCCTTTAATAAGGGGCCCCAGATCCTGTGCCTTCCCTATGTGAATGAGGATCGGGTACATAGTACCCCTACTCATTCACCAAAAAAGCAAAAGTAAACAAAACACAGTTTTTGACAAGAAATTACTTTGTGCCCCATTCTCATTTACATAGGAAGGGGCCAGGATCTGGGGGCTCCCTTGTTAAAGGGTCAGGGTTGTGGGGAAGAGGCCCTTGTTCTCATCCTAGCCCCCCTCCCCCTAAGTACCTCCCATGGTAAGGGCATGTGGCCTGGTATGGTTCAGGAGTGGGTTGCACTCACTCATCCCCCCCTCCTTTCCTGGCCTGCTGGGCTTCATGCTCCAATAAGGGTCTGGTATGGATTTTGGGGTCTGGATGTTCACCCCACACCATTTTTTATTTTAATTTTGGCGTGGAGTTCCCCTTGAAATCCATATTAGACCTAAGGGAATAGATTTTGAAGCGAACCCCAAGTAAAAAAAAATGGTGTGGGGTTCCCCTCAAAATCCATATCAGACCTGAAGGGCCTGGGATAGATTGGGGAGGAGGGGCGACACACTGTTTTTTTTTTTTTTTAAATGCTATTCTGAATATACAAAACAAATGCCAAAGATATGAAACAAATTCCGAAATCCAAAAATTCAGAAAATGAATTGGTCCAACATAATATTGTCTCAATTTCGTACCACTTTAAAGCATAACCAGACACTGGATCATTATACACTTACTGTAATTTTATTGACTCCTGGAACACACTTTTATGAGACATACATTGCCCAGCTTCTTCCAAACATCACATTGTTGTCACTAACTCATTTATGGTAAAGGCTCATATTCTTTTCTTTTTTTTAATCACAAATTGATTTGTTACTTTCTCTGAGTAATTTAATATCACCCACCCTGTTCAGTGATAAATACTATGAACTTTGTGTTCCTTTAATATATAGGTTTTATTGCAGTTTTTAGGAATTTTACAGGGTCTGTTTACTGTACATCAGATAAACACAAGTATAAATAGTGTAAATTTTTAAAACTTTTTTAGAAAGGTGGAGTTTCCTGGCACTGGTGAGTAGAATGATTTAAGTCCTCTGTATTGTACACGAGAAGCTGGTAAAGTCCCCTCCTCCAGCATCAAACCTTCTGACGTGAAGATGAATCTACATTACTTTTTACTCTGACCTTTCTGTCTAGCCCAGCTGAGCACTGTCTGTGTTAGAGGAAATAAGTCCTTGAAGAACCAGCATACCCCATTCTATCAATTTACATTTGATTCAATGATATGTGAAAGCAGTACTAGTTATTTCCAAAACAATCTGATTTTATTACAAGGGCTACTAAATTACAAGTGCTAAATGGCAATCCCTGTGCTGTCAATAGCTTGCTTGAAACATTGTTCTATTTCTCTGGTACTCAACCTGCAGCCTACCGGTGCTTGTGGTGAACCAGTCCCAACAGCCAGTCATAGGAGCCTTGATTTGTAAAGGGGCTGCAATGGCAATGATCTCCAGCAGTCTCATGTACCCTAACTCTAGTCCAGCCTTTCTCAACCTTTTCAACACAGAGGAACCCTTGAAATAACGCTCAGGTCTCAGGTAACCCCTGCTAAAAATGACTATATCTATCTAGCACCCTCCTAGATAGGTGCTACGTTTAGATAGATAAGATTTAGTGTGTGTTTTAGTTGTCACGCTGTAGTCAGTGTGGTTGAAATTGTTAGATAAAAGCATGCCTGGAAACACTGTAATCACTGTTCCGCTAGTTAGGTCTGCTCAGTGTTCTCACCTGCATCCAGGCTGATAGCTCCATCTGCATCCATAAGGCTTGAGAAGCTTCTGGATAATAGGTGTGGAGCTATGCAAATGGCAGCAAGAATATTGATACAGTCCTGGTAAGTCCCAGAGAGAGACTCTGAAGGCATGCTGGGTAACTGTATATATTTTGTGAGCACACAGGGCTGTGGGTCTTTCCTGTATAGGAGTGTTCCAGCCTGGGAGAGGGCATTTGGGAATTACTGCCATGGGGAGTCTGGTGGGCGACCCAAGGGCCTGAATCTAAAGCTGATTGAGAGGCAGTCTACTGGTGATTTGGTCTGGTGTCACAGAGGAAGGCAAACATCTGTTCCTGGACCTTGTGAGTACAGGCACCCCTAAAGGATCTTAGAGACTGTGTGCTAATTAACCTCCTTTGGTGCTAGGGAGTCAGCTGCGGGTTTAGCGAAAGGGGACCCCGGCTGGTGCTCTGAAGAGCTTTGTTCACTTAATCCTCTACCTAAAAGGACTGTGCTCAAGCTTACTACTACTACTACTAATGCTGCCTTAAAGCTGAACTCAACTGTTTGTTTCAAGCATGGACTTGTCATAGCTTATACGAAAAATTACTTAAAGTTATCAACTGTACATAGTTTCTGTTTTTGGAGTATCCCATCTAATTCCCCATCCCTATCCAAGTTCTTAAAAAAATAAAAACAACACCACTAGAATGGTCATTGAAGAAACATATGAATGAACCTATGTGCCTGGCTGCAGGGCAAAGCTTTTCAGGAAGAAATGGACAGTATTGCAGTAGCTCCTATGGGAGTAGGGCTACATCTACAACTCATGATACATTCATTAGTGTGAAGGTCAGTGGAAAGAATACTCCTTACACTTGTGGTCATTAGGAAGAATTCTCCCCTTACAGATAGTTAAAAGGATCAGTGGTGTCAGTGGGAAACCTGGTTGAGAAACCCTGCTCTAGTCTGTAGTCGGTTTTGCATTTTTTGCCCACACATATCAAACATCATTTTAATCCTGAAGATTACACAAACCCCCCAAACATTATATATTTTCTGAAAGCAGACACTCTAGAGAATAAAATAGCAGTAGATCCAATTTTTTATGTCACACGATATTACTGCAAAGGTCTAGGAAATGTACATTTTCTGTAACAAACACACTAAAATGAATTTTAGGGCAACAAGCACAATAATTTACCCAATTTGTTGGTAAAATATAAAAGATGAAGCTGTGCTGAGTAAAAAGATACCCAACATTCCAAACTTCAAATTTGTGTGCCCTGTGAAATGGCAACAAACTTCAGTACCCTACATTTTCTATAGGTGACACTTCAAAAACCCCTATAGGTCATCAATTAGGATTACAGAGAAGGTATTGTGCTAGAATTATTACTCTCACTCCGGCATGCATGGCAATATGTACCATGTGTATCGCAATTGACGTTCTCAACACATGTATTTACGTTCCTACATGTGTATATGTCGGGGCAGGGAGGCCTCAATTTGTTTTGGGAGGGGTGGGGAATGTTATGTGCTTGGGTGTTACTTTATAAAAAAAAAAAAATTTTACTTAACTTTTTTTTTCCCAACCACACAGGGGACACAAAGTCCCCTATGTGATGATTTTTGGTGACAGGTTCTCTTTACTGAGACATGCAGGGTCTAAAAGACCTTGCATGTCTCCTCTGTTCCCCACTAGATGTATAAACCCCCCCCCCAATCTATTCTATTCAAGGAAAGTGGCAGCTGTGACCCAGAAGTGATGTCACAGATGTCGCCTTCTGGGTCACTGAAAGAAGGGGAGGAGAGTGGGTGTTTGTCCACTCTCCTCTCTCCCCTCCACCCACTGGCACCTGCCATGGTGCTCCTTGGGCCTGTAGATGGGCAAGAGGATACACGGCGGGAGCGCATGTGGGGGCCACCGTAACCAGGGGGCTGTGGAAGCATTAGTCGGCAGCCACCTGACTGCTTCCACCTGACAGACAGGAATGTGCCTGTCATTTTTATACACAATCCCAGTGGCTGCAGATTGTGTATAAAACCCTCTGCTGTCAGGTGTGGAAAACATGGACCTGGCAGCGAAAGGGTTAAAGCAGCCTTTCTCAGTCAGGGTTCCGTGGAACTCTAGAGGCTGCTAGGGGTTCCTTGATCCATGAGAAACTTCTGCATCTTAGATATTTAAACACTGATGCTTAAATTAAAAAGGTTGAGAAAGGCTGCTTTAAAGGAAAACTAAACCCAAGATCAAAAATGTAATGCATTGCTCCAAAAAATTAAAGGAACGCTTTGAAAACACATTGCATCTCAATGGAGAAAAATATCATGCTGGATATCTATACTGATATGGACTGGCTAATGTGTTAGGAACGTGAGGAAGCCCCATCGTTTGATGGAAATAAAAATTATCAACCTAAAATGGACTGAATTTAAAACACTCCAAAAATCAAAGTGAAAAAATGATGCAGCAGGCTAGTCCATTTTGCTGAAATTTCATTGCAGCCACTCAAAATGGTACTCAGTAGTTTGTATGGCCCCCAAGTGTTGGTATGCATGCCTGACATCAGGGCATGCTCCTAATGAGATGACAGATGGTGTCCTGGGGTTCTTCCTAGATCTGGACCAGGGCATCACCTAGCTCCTGGACAGTTTGAGGTGCAACCTGGAGGCGTCGGATGGAGCAAAACCTGATATCCCAGAGGTGTTCTATTGGATTTAGGTCAAGCAAGTGTGGGGGCCATTCAGTTGTATCAATTTCTTCATTCTCCAGAAACTACTATCACCACGAGGCCGGGCATTGTCATGCACCAGGAGAAACCCAGGAACCACTGCACCAGTGTAGGGTCTGATAATGGGTCCAAGGATTCCATCCCGATACCTAATGGCAGTCAAGGTGCCATTGTCTAGCCTGTAGAGGTCTGTGCGTCCCTCCATGGATATGCCTCCCCAGACCATCACTGACCCACCACCAAAACGGTCATGCTGAATGATGTTACAGGTAGCATAACGTTCTCCACAGCTTCTCCAGACCCTTTCACGTTTGTCACATGTGCTCAGGGTGAACCTGCTCTCATCTGTGAAAAGCTTAGGGCACCAGTGGCGGACCTGCCAAATCTGGTGTTCAATGGCAAATGCCAATTGAGCTCTATGGTGCCGGGTAGTGAGCACAGGGCCCACTAGAGGACGTCAAACTCTCAGGCTACCCTCATGAAGTCCGTTCAGTCAGAGACATTCACACCAGTGGCCTGCTGGAGGTCATTTTGTAGGGCTCTGGCAGTGCTCTCCCTGTTCCTCCTTGCACAAAGGAGCAGATACCGTTCCTGCTGATGGGTTAAGGACTTTCTAGGGCCCTGTCCAGCTCTCCTAGAGTAACTGCCTGTCTCCTGGAATCTCCTCCATGCTCTTGAAACTGTACTGGGAGACACAGCAAACCTTCTGGCAATGGCACTTATTGATATGCCATCCTATAGGAGTTGGACTGCCTGTGCAACCTCTGTAGGGTCCAGATATTGTCTCATGCTACCAGTAGTGACACTGACCCTAGCCAAATGCAAAACTAGTGAAAAACAGTCAGAAAAGATGAGTCGGGAAAAAATGTCAGTGGCCTCCACCTGTAAAATCATTCCTGTTTTGGGGGTTGTCTCATTGTTGCCCATCCAGTGCACCTGTTGTTAATTTCATTAACACCAAAGCAGCTGAAACTGTTTAACAACCCACTCTGCTACTTAACTGACCAGATCAATATCCCAGGAGTTTCATTAACTTGATGCTATACTCTGATTACAAAGTGTTCCTTTCATTTTTTTGAGAAATGTATATTGCAGCTTACCAGCCCTTAGATGTGGTGGCTGCATTAGTTTTCTAAGAACACATTTAGCAAATACAGAAAATACCACATGATCCTGCCATAAATGCAGTAACATAGAAAATAACATTTTTGAGTCCAATAATTTATGCACATATGTGTGTTTCTACATGCATGCATACTGGCAATAAAGAAGAATTTTACGTGTATATGCTCGTTTACGCAAGGTCTTCGCAAAACATTTTACTTAGGAATTTTCAGCCACCAAGATCTTGAGTATAAACATCAGTAAATTATTATGGCCATGCCAACTGGCCTGAAAGAATTTTGCAATGCAGTACACCCTGATTGGCTCACAGTGCTAGTACAACTCTCCCAGTTCTTTTGTGTCAGATTTTACAGGTAGGTAATATAATAACAAATTCAGGTGCTTTAAACAATTTGTATTTTAAATGTTTTTGTGAATAGTACATACAGTAACTGGATTAAATAGTAGTCTTTTATTTCTGTCTAGAGTTCAGCTTTATCATGCAGCACATGGTGTCACAACAACTGTATAGGTGAGAAGTCTACACATGTTCAGAAATTGCAAACAGTCTTTTTTTAATGTGGTTAGTGCTGAATTGTTCAAAGAAAGAAATTCTTTAAAAACCAACTTCCCCCACCCCTAGGCACCTGCACCCCGTACAGCATTGTATTCATTTTTTTATTTCATCAACTCATTTAAAATGAAACTTCATCCCCTCTCCACACCCCAAAGTCCCTCCTGGATCACATTTTTTTTTCTAAAAACTAGGAATGCACTGATACCGTTTTTCGCTGGCGAGCACAAGTACCAATACTTTCGGTCAAGTACTCGCCAATACCGATTACTGATACTTTGTGGTGCGATTTGCATTAATGGATGCAAATTGCACCACAAAGAATAGCATGCAACTTGAACATGAATGCGATTCCTGTCCAAATCACACACGGTATCCCCATTGCTCCTATGTGAACCCAGGCTTGTCATAACCTGAGTTCATACAGGAGCAGTGCGGAAAACCCTGCAGGCAACCCATACTGAGTCTCAGTGATAGGAGAGGAGAGAAAGTGATGGGCATTTGAAATCCCCAACGCTTTCTTTCTTCTCCTTACAGCAATGAAAGTTTGGGCTAAACCGCACATGATTAGTCAGCACTGTCACATGGATGGTGCTAAACAATCAGATGCCAGCTAGCCCAAACAATCAGATGCCATCTAGCCCGGCATCTGGATGGATGTACATTTCCATCCATTTTAATTGCTCACTGACATTTGTTGACATACATTTTGGCATCCGTTGACATGTATTTTAGCGTGCATTAAAGCGTACTGAATTTCCACAGGATATCCTGTGCATTGTGTTGACATCCGCTTGCATCCTCTTACATCTGTTGCATTGTGCTAAAATGCATCAACACAGAATTATGGTGTGAATAGGACACATTGCAAATTATTGTCTTTCAGATGTCCTTCCATTGATCTGCGTTTTACAGCTGCTCTAAAACGCAGGTTGACGCACTGGTGTGAATTGGCCCTAAATAATTTAAAGAGACAAACAGAGACTGTTGGTCCCCAGAGGTCTATTTCGGCATTCCTGATTTGGGCAGGTGTGGGATGAATAATGAACTGAGCTACAGTGATCACTAATGCCCAGCTGGTGGCAAAACCTCTAAGCTAATGGTGGCAGGGTCTGAATATGAATGATAAAATGAGAAAAAAAGGTATGCATAAGAAAAGTCCTAAAATTGATACCATAGGTGCCACTTTTAGCTAACAGTAATGTTAACTGTTTCTGTGCAAAATTTGAAAACTTGAAAGCAGCAATATAGTAAATAAAGTGAATTAGAAAATTTCAACTTTGAATCACACTGACTGAAGAATACTAGCAATATCCTTTGAAAGTAATGGGTTCTCTTTAAAAGTGACAATCAATTTAAAGTTTCTGATCCGCTTTAAATAAGCAGTTTGTCTGGAGTCTCA
The DNA here is from genome assembly GCF_062004578.1 of Staurois parvus. NCBI lineage: Eukaryota > Metazoa > Chordata > Amphibia > Anura > Ranidae > Staurois > Staurois parvus. Next base: position 687,385 of record NW_028318784.1, read on the forward strand.
CCGGGCCCTTTAAAGATGCTTCATATAATATAAGAGTCTAGAAAGTTATTTCCCACCTGGCATATTAGCTATAATAACTAACCATAAACCTGAAAATGACACAAGCTTTTATGTTAAAAGGAGAACTATAAACAAATAGTCATTCCTGTAATATTAATAAAAACGCAAAGGGATGAAAAAAAAAGAATATTTTGATGGATTTGTACAAACACATTTTTTCACCAGGAAGTAGATAAGAAAAATGACAGCAGTCCAGATGTGTCATGTACAGACTCAGCAAGTCATACACTTTCATGCTGGATCCATAATATCTTGCTTTCTGCTGTGTGCAGTATAACATCTGCTACATCCATCACTTCACATTGTTTCCAAACAGACCTAACTGACTTCTCAATTATTTCTCTGGGTTGGGGACTTTAAATTGCAATCCCATCTGATGTATCATTACCGCAAAAGATAACTCTAAACCAAAACATAAAAAGCCAGTTTATTTATACATCTATTTATGTTAGCAGTAACTTGTTTATAATATATACTATATAAATAAATATATATATATATATGACTTTTTTCAGTGGGAACGCGTGGGAATTCAGTTCCGGCATCTCCAGCACTGAATATATGTAATGGGCTGGATGGTTTATTGATGCTGGCTGATGGGGGGCTTGATGAGGGAGGGGTCTATTGCTGCTGAAGGGTCAATTGTTGCTGTGAGGGATCTACTGTTGAGGGACGGGTGTGCTGTTGCTGACTGCTGGAAGATCTATTGTTGCTGGTGGGGTCTATTGTTGCTGCAGTGGGTCTATTGTTGTTGGGGATATTTAGTTACTGGAGGTGCTTTTGTTGCAGGCAGCAGGGAATCTATTTTGCTGCTTTTTATGTTATCGTTAGCAAATTCCAAACAGATTACTTACCACCACAAAATTGGTTCTGTATTCACTAAAAGGGGTGGTACTGGTAGGTGGGTAGGCGGTGAAACCAAAGGATGGTGCTCATAGGTGGGTAGTGGGCGGAGACAAGAGGGGAGTTCCTGCTCCTATTCTTTGAGAAAAAAATATATATACTGTATAAACTTCAAAAACAACCAGGACAGTACTCACCAATCAATAAGGGTCCTTTCATGCTGATCAGTTTTTAACACCAGTCAGTTGTGTTTCAATTGCATTTTTAAAAATGCGCTCGCTGCATTTTTTGGTGTGTGTTTGGTGCATGTTAACAAACTGCACCAAAACCACACCTCCCCATTGAAATGAATGGAAAACACATCAAAAAAGGCATAAAAACACACACCCACAATTGCATTTTTTGGTGCATGTTTTGAGTTTTATGTCCAAGTTTCACAGGTCCACGCTGGGCAATAGGCACCCCGAAACTGCACCAGAAGTGCATCAAAAACGCATATGTGTTTTTACTGTGTTTTTGCAATGGAACAGTGTTACAGCAGCCTAAATGAAAATACAAACACACTGTTTTGTTGTATCTCCTCTGCAAGACCCATGCCTCTATACCAGTTCTGGATTTGTATGGATTTCTTTGTGGGTGAGCACCTGGGCATTTACCTCAAACATAGTTTGGTAGCTACCCTTGTGAATATATATATTGTATATATTATACACTGTATATATACACATACTGTGTACACCTTAAAACGATCAGAACAGCACTCATCACTTAATAAATGTAAGTCAAAATCTTTGTTCAACCCTTTAGGTGCAGTAGTTTCCAATTTTGAAATCCACTTCACTTCTCTCTGTTTAAGCAAAGATTTTGACTTGATGGGGACTTGATGGTCACTAGAACACACAAAAAAAGGTTTACTCCACTCAGTGGATGTTCAGAGGTGCAGAAAATTCTGACAGGGGCTCTAACTCTTTGTAAAAAAGAAAGGTATTTAGATAGACTTGAAAATGACCTCATGGCTTTATAACATTTCTGCATTTACACACTGAAACTGGCACTTCTGCCCTTGTTGACCTCTGTGGTTACTCAATGGTTCCTCCTGCCAACTTCCATGCCACTACTGCATTCTGCAATGGGTGGAGGTCAGAAGGAGGAACCAGTGAGAGCTGTGGGGTACCTGTTTCTCCTATCTCTTTCTCCTCAGAAAGGAGTTCAGAAGATGTTGCATCTTATTTTATAGGTAAGGCTTTGTTTAATTTATATTTTGTACAGCTAGAGTTGCTATAGGTTTAAACAAAATGTCATGATTGTAGTGATTTTCCTCTAAAGTAATGTCCTCTAAAGCTGGGCATTCACATATAATACTGTATATCCACACATACACATATATCATAGCCCAGTGGGTTGAGCTAGAGAAATCCATATCCAAGCTAAAGAGCATGATTGGATGAATCTTTTACTGCTGGACATTGTATTGCCTGCCAGCTGGCAGAATACCCACCCTTTTCACTTGTTTCTTTTGATTTTTCAGTTGAAATTTGTTGAGCTGAGTGGTGTCATCAGGACTACCCATGTCTTGAAGTTCAAGTCTTGTATATACAGCTTTAAACAGTACCTGGAGTGATAAACTCAGGTATGCAGACTTATCAGGAGCCATAGCGGTTGTATTAAAACATTGGCAGTTATTCTGGGCATAGATGTCTTTTACAAAATGGGCAAATTGTGAACCATAGAAGCAACAATGTCCTTTATTCTATGAACACAAACTGCTCTTAAATTAGAACTATAGCCAAATTTTTTTTTATATTGGATAGAGGAATGGAGGGATATAACCAATGTCAGTTTATTTTTTGCCTTCTGTGTCCCATTGGGGAGATTTACCTTTGCTTGTTGTCCCATAGTCAAAACAGGAAGTGAGAGACAATCCCAGCAAATTAAGGGAATTCCTTGGGGACCTCCAAGTCACCAGAACTAGTGTCCCCTTTGCAAAATTTCCCTTTTATTACTTTTCTGGGGGCAATCCATAATTGTTTTTTTTTACTTTTGCTTTCGATGATAATGGTAAATGGGACAAATACAGAGGGTGAATCTCCCTAATGGGGCACAGGCAGCAATAAAAACCTATTAGTTATTCTTATCCCTCTCCACTCTAACCAAAACTAAAAAAACAATTTTTGCCGTTACTTATACTTTAAATTTTCCTGTGCTAATCTCTCCTTTTTGTTACTTGTAGTATATATCACTCACACACAGAAAAAAAACCCCTATAAGACTTCTTGTGAAATGAAACTTCTACAGCATACTCATTCAGGCTCAAAAATGACTTGGTGGGGAACATTGGATAGAAACCACCTACAGCACCAGTGATTTGAGACAGTGATCTAACCTCTAGACCCTTGAACTAACACTCACTTCGAAAACGATATATTCATGCTAAATGAAAGAGATGGTTAACTGATTTTCGACTGCGGACTTCAGTTTAGCACATTTTTCCTCAAGAGACTGTCTACAGTGTTGTGTAAGAAGGCTTCACCTCAGCATCCACTAACTGGCTCCAAGCTACTCTTAGAGTAACTAGATACACGATCAGCCAGCAATGCAGACAGAGGCTTCTCAGTAGGAAAACCATTTCTGATCAATAATTTTTGCCCTACCTGAAACCATAGTGGCAGGGGGACTTTTTGACTGCTTGGGAGCATGGTTGTTGGCAGGAAGCAGCAACTGTGACTGGCCAAAGGAAAAAAGAGCTGGGCTTGTAAAGGGGGTTGAGCTAACTTCTGTGCAAGAGTGAGGTCACCCTCACCTGAAAACACAGTGGACAATAAACTTTCTACAGCTTCAGAAGACATTGTTGATGAATGAAGTTTCTTGTATTAATCAGTAAAGCTGTGTCAGACTAGCTGAGCTTCACAAAATAACAGATCTACTGTCTTTTTGCATTAATGTTTAACCCCTTAGTGATGGATGGTAAAACAAATCTTAATGCCAGAACACAATTTTGCAACTTTGACATGTGTTAGGTAAACTGTACATATCATTGCAACTACTTTACATACCCAGGTGAATTATACCTTGTTTTTTTCAAGACAAATTGGGCTTTCTTTTGGTGGTAAATGGTAATGAATATCTTCTGCTTTTTTTAACGTCATCGGACCACCCTACGCAGTATGTCAGGTCATGTGACTTTCTTAGGAGTTCAAACTCCTGAGGAAGTCACGTGATGTGACGTAACACGTAGGGTGGTCCGATGATTTCAGGCCGCTAGACCGGAAGTTTATGAGCTGCCATCTTGGAAATTCCTGAACACATTGAAAATACATTATAACAAAGTTTTTTTTACTGTGGTGTCCAGGCAGGACACTTTTAAATGTGAGTGCACTTTGTTTTTTAATAAATTATGCTATATTTATATATTACACTTTGGCAAGCATTTCTGTTTACATATGCGGAGGATTTGTGGGATAAATAGGAGATGGTACCATTTGCAAAAGAATGAGGAGGAAAGTGCAGTCATCTATACAGTATACCTACCCAGGATTAAAGGGAAAGGCGGTATTTGACCTATGCAATTTGGGTCATAAAAGGAGGTGAGAGTATATATGCATGTCTCTGGTGGAGGAGCACCTATAGGAATATATGTGGATATAAGCAATAAAGAGCATCTCTTGTGAACACGGATCAAGCACACATTATGGACTTTTAAGTTGTATTCAATGTATTCACCGTTGTTGCATAATCACATGGTCTTGATGCTTTAATTCATGTATGAGGTTATAGGGATATATGTACGACACTATTATATGACGTGTCTATGGGAATGTTTGACCATTCTTCCTGAAGTGCATTTGTGAGGTCAGTCACTGATGTCGGACAAGAAGGCCTAGGTTCCACTCTCCACTCTAATTCATCCCAAAAGTGTTCTATGGGATTGAGGTCCTGACTCTGTGCAGGCCAGTCAGGTTCCTCCACCCCAAACTTGCTCATCCATGTCTTTATGGACCTTGCTTTGTGCATTGGTGCGCAGTCATGTTGGAACAGCATGAAATTGTACAAAATGTCTTGGTATGCTGACACCTTAAGGGTTTCCTTCACTGGAACTAAGGGGCCAAGACCAACTCCTGAAAATCAACCCCACACCATAATCCCCCTTCCACCAAGCTTTACACTTGGCACAATGCAGTCAGGTAAGTACCATTTTACTAGCAACCCCCAAACCCAGACATGTCCATCAGACTGCCAGACAGAGAAGCATAATTTGTCACTTCAGAGAACACGTCTCCACTGCTCTAGAGTCCAGTGGTGGCGTGCTTTACACCACTGCATCCAAAGCTTTGCATTGCACTTAAAGATGCAAGGTTTGGATGCAGCTGCTTGGCCATGGAAACCATCCCATGATGCCCTTTATGCACTGTTGTGCTAATCTGAAGGCCACATGAAGTTTGGAGGTCTTTAGCTATTGACTCTCCAGACAGCTGGCAGCTTCTGTGCGCTATGCGCTTAAGTATGCACTGACCCCATTCTGTAATTTTATGTGGTCTACCACTTCGTGGCTGAGTTGCTGTTATTCCCAGTTGCTTACACTTGACCGTTGACCGTGGAACTAACAGTTGACCGTGGAATATTTAGTAGCAAGGAAATTTCATGGATGGACTTATTGCACAGGTGGCAACCTATCACGGTACCACGCTTGAATTCACTGAGCTCCTGAGAGTGAACCCATTCTTTCACAAATGTTTGTAGAAGCAGTCTGCATGCCTAGATGCTCGATTTTATACATCTGTGGCCATGGAGGTGATTAGAACACCTGAATATAATGATTTGGAGGGGTGTCTCCCAATACTTTTGGCAATATAATGTGTATGTGTGTATATACTGTATATATATATATATATATATATATATATATATATATACACAGTACATATGCTCTGAATGTAAAGGCAGGGTGGTGGTTGTTTGTCAAGTCCTCCATGTTTCCCTCCTCATTGGGAGCCAAGCAAGGGTCTTATGAGAGGCATACCCCTGGGTGGGTTCTTCTGAGCTACGCTAGTCACCCAAGAGAGAAGGTCACTCTCTTACACATGGGGTACCTTCACTTTAGTGCCATTTTTACCAATGCCCTGGGATAAGGCTGAGGTTGCCATCAGGGAATACTTGACTTTAAGGCAGTCCTCTACTCCTAGAGATGAACATATACCATGTACACTTGCACAACTGCTTTCCAGTTAACTCTCAGGTCCCCGAGTAAATGTAAATCTTCACACCGTAGCTTGCAATTAAGTGGGCCATGCCGAACACTAACCACAGCCTCTTGCATCATGGAACCCCAACATGCACATAGTGGGGGCTCCAATGTGAATTTCACTTTAGGTCTTGAACTTCCATACCTCTGTACAGGATACGTACTTCTGCAGTGCAATTCCATTCTGGTTGCTGTGGGAGTCAGAATGTGGCATAGTGAGTGCCGAAAACATCTCCCTCACAGCAAGAAGCTATTCCGCCTATACCAGGTACATGTTTACGATAGGCTGCTTGCTGACTGTAGCTTTGTTGTTCATGTCAACAACATGTATAACTTGCATTAAGGTGTGCTGCCCAAGTGTACCTGCACAGGTAGAGTCCATGTAATTCCAGAGTCCATCAGAGGCATTCTTCAGTATCTGGTGTCTTTGGGGCAAACCCCAAGTTCTAAAGACTTTACATCTTGGTGGAAGACTGTGGCATCCTTACACTCCTCTTGGGTGTAGTTCTCCTCGAGGAACCTTGGAAAACGGACAGGACCACAGAACACAAGAAGCAGGCCCAGGCAATCACACTGATGAACTCTGAGCAGCTGAAGGTTACATCTTTCTGGATGTCTGTGTGTACTCTCTCCCTTGCAGCTGACAGAACAAGTCTGGGCAAAGCCCTCTCTCTTTTATACTACCAAAGGGAGAGAGAGGCAGAGCTCAGGCAAATAGTGGGAAAGAAGTTAGCCCATCCCTCCCATCCATGGCAGCACCTTTCTAACTAATTTCAACCTGCTTACATGCATGTCACACTGCCCTCCAGTGTCTAGCATCTCTTAACAGCTGAAAATCAAGCAAACAGATAAATACACAGGTGAAATACATATAAGGAACTCATTAACCTTCTAAAAAATGTGCATTTCTGTCCATCCAGATACAAGATTTACACAGCCTTGACAGACAAGCAGATGACATCACCTACAGCAGTGTCCTCTCTCTGATGTAGCTTAGCTACTGGAAAGTAAAGAGCAGCTGCAGACTAATTAGGTAATCTCCCTAATTACTCTGACTATCCTCTGATGTTCCTTTGCAGTATATATACATGCAGTACACCTGATTGGCTCCCAGTCCTGCCCATCCCTCACCTAAACTAAGTGCAGCAATATAGGGGCTAGCAAGAGGCCAAGAACCAGTCAAATTTAGAAACGTAGACTAAATGCCTTTGAAAGAAACGTATTTAAAGACGCAATAATTATTAGGACTTTCTTATTGTATATCTGTTATATCTGCCTGGAGTTCAACTTTAAACCAATCATCTTATACCCTTCAGTTTCTGTAGCCTAGTTTAGCTCCCTTCCCTCCACTTTGGCCAACTCTGACATTCCTGGCTGTATGCTGTACAGTGATATTGGAAATTGTATTTGTTTATTTTTTTTTACTGGTGTACTTTAAATTGTAACTGCACATTTACCCACCTGTCCTTGGTACAGCAGCATATCGGCTGTGCACCGCATAGGCGCTGGTCAAAATCGTCTTGGCTGGTCCCGTGCATGCACATGCAATTCTATTCATTGGAGAGCTCATACTCCAAATGTCTAGAGTAAATTCTCTGTATAGAATTGACAGGACACTGCCAAGGAAGCTGTGGACAGAGGGATTGAAAGAATAAGTGTGACAGCATTTAAAATAAAAAAAAAAATTATGAAAGAAGAGCACAGTGCTGATGCCCTGTAAAGGGGAAGAGGCAGAACCCCTTGCATTCACAGTATGTCCACAGTCTTCCAGATTGAATAACACTTGGGGGTTGATTTACTGATGGATGCCAGACAGAACAGGAAGTAAGGGAACTTTTTAATACTTCCTGTTTATTTGATGGATGTCAGAAAGAACAGGAAGTAAGGGGGAAGCTCCAATGGGGACAGAGACAGCAATAAAAATTTTCTTATAGTGTAAGTAGTGAGAAAAATGAAGAACCTCTGTAAGGGTTTTTATAATGCCTGTGTCAGGGGTGGCCACCTTTTGTGGAAAAAATGCCATTCTTATGATCTCTTTCCAATCACATTGGCAGCAAACAGGGGCAGACTGACCATTTGTAAACTTGGGCACTGCCCGAGGGCCCAGGGTCAGTAGGGGGTCCCATGAGATGCCCCTGGTACCTTTTTCATAGGCTTTTTTGAGTTTGGGCAAGGACACAGGGGCCCCATGATCCCCTATTGCCCGGGGGCCCCATGAGTTGTCAGTCCGCCCCTGGCAGCAAATTCAATTTTTACCAACCAGGCAACCAAACGATGGACCAGAAACTTTGTTTGTGTTCCCTTGAAGAAGATTTCCCCTCATTTCTTGTCCAGGTGACAGTTTCATACTATAGGTTGAACACAACCAAAAATTACACAGACACCAAGAATTACATGATGGTTCCCAACTTTTGGAAACAAAAGCAGAAGAAAGCATTGTCAGATGGAGTACTGTGATCCCTGTTATACGAGGGGCATTCAAGTAAAACCAGGACTTTTAATTTTACAGATATAAAAAGGGATGCTAGCATGGTGGTACTACACATAGTAGTAAGTGGCAAGTGTGTCCTATTACTTATTGGATGTGCTTGTTCTGTTAGTGGATCCTGCTCAGATGCTCACACACTGTAGTTAACAGGATACATTTTATTAGGTGCTTCTAGCTGCCATTATACATGTGTCTGCCCTAGAACTACAACCAAAGAGAGGCAATAACACAGTTGTACCAGTATCTAAGTAGTGAGACCCCTAGAGGCCATACACAGCATATAACATATTGCTACATCCTTTCTCTTTTAAATAAAAGAACAATGAAATATAACAAACACAAAATGGTGAAGTAGAAGATAGCTATAAATTAGATATAATCCTTGAGGTGAGCCGGCTTTCTGATTGTTCTGCCAGCTCGCGTAACATATGAGGTTTCTTCTGATTCTGGCAGTCTATTTTCTGGGACTGTCTCTCTCTGCCTAGAGACCTCCCTATGCTCCTCAGCAGTTCCTGTTTCTTTGTTGCTGGTACTCATAGTCTCATCGCTTTGAGTGTCCATATACTGTTCCCAGGGCCCTGTATCATCTCCTTCTTGTGTTTTTCTCAGATGTCTCCGATTTCTCCTCCATCTTCTTCCTTCCTCTGTTATAATTTCATAGGACCGTGGTCCCAATTTCTGTACAACCTTCGCTTTTTTCCAGTGTTTGTCATATTTCCCTATTGGCTGAATCCGTACATTGTCATTGCTCTGGAGAACAGGCAGATCTTTTGCAGATTTATTATAATAGAAAGCTTGCCTATCTTGATTCTTCGTTAGTTTGGCTTTAACATTGCCCACAAGCTTTGGCTTTAGTAGTTGACCTGCAGTTGGTAGGAGAGTCCTTGTACGTCTACTCATAAGCCGCTGTGCTGGACTGGTGTCTAGGCCTTGTGTGGGTGTGTTTCTGTGGTCCAGTATAGACAGGTATATCTCTGTACCTGCCTGTTTTGCCTTTTGCATGAGTCTTTTGGCTGTTTTTACTGCTGACTCGGCTTTACCATTACTCTGCGGATATCCAGGAGATGATGTCTGGTGCTCAAATTCCCACCTCTCCCTGAATTTTTTGAATTCTTCCGATGTAAATTGAGCGGCGTTGTCAGAGAACACAATATCCGGAATGCCATATCTGGCAAAATGGGCCTTGAGTTTTTTAATTACTGTTTTGGCCCTTGTGTCTTGTAAGTAGTCTATCTCCCAGAAGTTGGAAAAATAGTCCACAGTTACCAGATATTCCTTGTCGTTCCACGTGAACAGATCTGTTCCTACTTTTGACCATGGTCTGTTTGGAATTGTATGTGGTTGCAATGTCTCTTTCGGTTGCTTATCATTGCACGATGCACATATTTCACACTGTGCTATAAAGTTTTTTATGTGGTCATTCATTCCAGGCCAATAAACATATTCTCGTGCACGACGTAGACATCCTTCTACACCTAAGTGAGTCGAGTGCAATCTTTCTATAATGTCTCTTCTAAGTGATTGTGGTATGACAGCTCTTTCTCCTTTAAAGATGATTCCATGCTGCACAGAAAGTTCATCTCTTATGTGAAAAAATGGAGAAACCTCCATTGGAGCATGCTACTTGTGTTTTGGCCATCCCTTCAAGATGACAGTCTTTAGGATCTGTAGAGTTTTATCTTCCGCTGTGCAGGTCTGTATTTGTTTCAGTCTGTCTTTTGAGACAGACAGATATTCACACATTGATGCTTTCAATGTCTTTTTCTTCTTCATTTGTGATGGGTAAGTAAGCTCTGCTTAGGGCATCTGCAATCAGTAAATCCTTCCCTGGACAGTAACAAATGTTAAAATCATATTTCTGAAGCCTTAACAGCATACGCTGCAGTCTTTTTGGGGCATTCAGTAGTGGCTTCTTTGTAATACTTTCTAAAGGCTTGTGATCTGAATGCACCACCACTTGTCGACCGTAGGTGTACTGGTGAAATTTCTCTAACCCAAATACTACCGCTAGTAGTTCCTTCTCGATTTGAGCATATCCTTGCTCTGTTAGAGTTAACGCTCTGCTTGCATATGTGATTGGCTGTTTATCCTGCATTAGTGTGGCTCCAAGGCCGGTTTCTGAGGCATCACATTGTACTACCACTGCTTGATCTGGATCAAAATATTTTAGCGTTGCTGCGTCTGCAATAGCATTTTTCACTGACTGAAAAGCAGTTTCATGGCTTTCTGTCCATTCCCAGAGTACGTCTTTGTGAGTTAGCTGTCTCAGTGGCTCACACATGTCTGATAAATGCTTGCAAAATTTGGAAAGATAATTCACCATGCCCAGGAATCGTTGTACTCCACGTATATCTGTAGGTGTCGGCATGTCCTGTATCGCCCTCACCTTCTCTGGATCGACTTTAACACCATTTGAGGTAAGAAGATGTCCAATATATGGTACTTCTGTCATTTTTAGTTTGAATTTTTCCAGGTTCAGTTTGATTTGTTTTTTTCTACATCTGTCTAAGAATTGTATCATCTTTTTATCGTGATCCTTTGTTGCGGATTCTAGATCATCACCTTCCCCAACTATTAGTATATCGTCTGCTATTATTTTTACTCCAGACAGTCCTTCCAAAGCTTGCATCAATTTTTGTTGGAACACTTCTGGAGCTGGGCTTACTCCCATTGGCATTCTAAGCCACTTATAGCGTCCAAATGGGGAAGAAAATGCTGTTAATAAACTTGATTCTTTATCCAGTTCCACGTGCCAGAACCCATTTTTCACATCACATACCGAAAATATTTTAGCCTTTGATAGATCTGGTAGAATATCTTCTATTGTTGGCATTGGATAGTGATTTCTTTTAAGGGCCTTGTTCAGTGGCTTAGGATCAATGCATATTCTTAACTTGCCTGATGGTTTTTTCACTATCACCAAACTGCTTATCCAGTCTGTGCTTTCCTGTACTGGTGCTATCATACCTCTGCTGTGCAAATCCTGCAGTTCCTCTTTAAGCGGTTGCATTAAGGCTACAGGTACTCTTCTTGTAGGCAGTCTGGTAGGCTGTATTGTGTGATCAATTTCTAGTTTGTATTTACCTTCCAGGCACCCATCACCTTCAAATAAATCAGCATACTCTGTTTTTATGTGGTGAAAATCCAAAATGTATTCTGCCTTTTGTGGAGGATTTTGAGTATTGTCAGAAACTTCCAGAGCCATGATGTTATGGGACTGCACCTTTATTAAGTCCATAGCCTGAACTGCTTTAACTTCCAGCAAAGGAATGTGATCGTCCTCCTGCAACACAGTAAACTCCACTCTGTAGCTCTTTCTGTTACGTGGATTTGTTAATTTTAGCTTGCATGTTCCCATGGGTTTCAGAACACTTTTGTTGTACATGACCAGTACCTTATCAGTGGGCTCAATGGGAACCTGTTTGTTAAGCAGAGTAAATGGAATGACATTGCAACTTGCTCCACAATCCAGCTGAAATCTTATGGGCTGTTCATCCACCATAAATATGGCAAAGAGCTGCTTTGCATCATTGACTACTGGCTGTTTGACTACATTGACGTTCTCTGTTGCAGACTGCAGCTGCAGCCATGTGATGCCCTCTGTGCTGTCCTCGTCTGTGTCCTGGGTCACTGTGTGGACTTGTCTGTACTGTTTGCTGGTTTTGAATCTGCACACAGCTGAAAAGTGGTTCATCTTGCCACAAGTCCTGCAGGACTTCCCATACGCTGGACATTTCTCTTTGTCTCTTTCATGTCTTTTGCCACAGTATTTAGACTGGACTGAGCTCACAGGGAGCCTGGACCTTGCTCTGCCTTTCACAGATACTGCATGTACTGAGGCATCACTGGTGCCCTCCATCATCTTCAGCCTGTCTTTAGTCAGCTCTGCAGCCCTGCAGATTTGTATACATTTCTCCAGCGCCAGCTCTTCCTCCCTCAGTAATCTTTCTCTGAGGTGAGAGTCTCTGATGCCACACACTATCCTGTCTCGGATAAGGGAGTCCCTGATGTCCCCAAATCCACAGGTTGCAGCCAGTCTCCTCAGCTCTGTCACATATCTGTCCACACTGTCCCCAATCTCCTGATTCCTTGAGAAGAACTTGTATCTCTCCACTGTCTCATTCTTTTTGGGGTCACAGTGCTTATCAAATGCTTGCAGTATGTCTGTCAGTGCCATGCTGTCTGTGAGCAGGGTCTCGGCTAGTTCTCTGCCTTTTTCCCCAATCAAGTAATAAAACAGCTTTACTTCCCTCTGCTCATCTCTGGGTGCCACTGTCAGGTCCACATACAGAGTAAACTCTTCCTTCCAGTTTCTCCATGTCTGTGAGAGATTGGAAGAAGTGACATCCAGTCTCTGAGGGGGTTTCAGGCCACTCTCCATAGTGCAGTCTGATAGGGACTCTGTACTTACAGTTGCTGATTCTCTGTACAGTTCCAGTGTCACACAATCTGTATTTGTAGACAGAAGACTTGCTATTCAGAGGTTCAGTGCCCAGCTGCCACCATGTTCTGTTAGTGGATCCTGCTCAGATGCTCACACACTGTAGTTAACAGGATACATTTTATTAGGTGCTTCTAGCTGCCATTATACATGTGTCTGCCCTAGAACTACAACCAAAGAGAGGCAATAACACAGTTGTACCAGTATCTAAGTAGTGAGACCCCTAGAGGCCATACACAGCATATAACATATTGCTACAGTGCTCATGTTGTGGGCCAGATCAGAGACCAATTATCAAGATGGCAGACCACAGTGTTAGTTAGTGCATGTGTGGTGATTAAGGTTCTTGTGAACAAAGGCGTAAAACCTGCAGATAACTACAGAAGACTTCAAGCACAGTACGGTGATAAGATGCTCTGCTGCAGTAAGACGTTTGACATGTTTCAAAGATGGCCTTACATCCATCAGTGACGATCGTGGATGTGGTGGTTCCCAGCCCACAGCAGTCATTCCTGTGATTATTCAGTGCATGGAATGCCTGATCATGGATATTCGACGCATAATCTGTTTTGAAATTGCACAAGAAATTAATCTTTCTGTGGGAACGGTGAACACAATGATGACAAAGCAGGCTGTCCTAGGATGGTTCAGGTGTACTGACAAATCTTTCTATGCCGAGGCTGTCCAGGTATTAGTTAAATGCTGGGATAAGTGTATAAATGTAGCAGGGCAGTACGTTGAAAAATAAATGTGGTTTCCGCTCCTTGAAATTTGTTCTTTTATTATATAAACTCAAACGTCCCAGTTTAACTTGAACACCCCTCATAGTTAGCATGCAAGCACTTAGCATAAAGGAATATATCTAATGCTAGGTCCACTTTAAGGCTAAAATGCCATTTTTGAGATATATAATTTTGAACAGCTTTTTTATTCAGCAGCTTCAGGCACATTCTGCACTTGTTTTACTATATTTCAACAGATGCGTGAAAATAACCCATCAAAATCTCTTTGTTGATAAGCATTAGCAATTATTAAAACATTTTCTCTATTTTGTGCTAGAGAATCTCACTTATCATTTATGTCCCTCTAAGCCAGCTATATAATCTTTTTTTTTTTCAAAATGTGAATGTAAAATAATGAGGCTAATGAGTGTCCATTATTTGCCACAAGAAAAGGTTCAGAAGAGTTGAAAGAAGCTTCCATAACCCTCAAGAGCCATTTAAAGTCCTTTGCACCATTAAAAAGTATGAACAGTCATAACTTTGTTCTTTTTAGTTTTGGATAGAGTGAGGAAGGGTTAGACTTTTGTCAAGTTTTATTGCTGTCTGTGTCCTGGTGTCCACTGTCACCAAATTTTGAAAATGTGTGAAAATCTAAAATGTTAGAGTTGTCAGAAATAAAAATTGCCCTCATGTTGGGGAGATTTCCTTTTATTTTATATTGTGTTTCAGGACAGAAAAAAATTTCTGCAGTGGGACATGGAAGGCAAAAAATAAGCCGATGGGGTCTTAACTTTTCATAATCTACTCAAAATGTTAACCACTTGCAACTTGGTCACAGCAGATTTACTGTGACCGAGCGGCAGCTGCAGGCTCATCAAAGTAAATAAACATTGCAAGCTTACTTTCATGTCTGACACAGCAGGTTCCAGCCAATGATTTATAGCTGAGACCTGCTGATTGGCTGTGTCCAATCACAGCACAGAGTCCTGTGTTTTACAAACAACACAGGGCTTTGTACACAGAGCAGCAATCTGGCATTTTATTTCCCCTGCAAAGCAGGGAGAAAAACAGCCAGATATTAGCAGCACATATTACACACATTACACTTGTTAGGCACACAGTTAACCCTTTGATTGCTTCTAGATATTAACCTCTTCCCAGCCAGTACCATTAGTACAGGGACAGTGTACAATAATAGCACTGATCACTGTATTAGTGTCACTATTGATGTCAGCCAGTGTCAGTCAGTGTACCTCCCAGCAAGGGTCTGTTATCGCTAATTGCCTGCCACGCTATCACAGTCCCACTATACGTTTCTGATTACTGCCATTACCAGTAAAGCATCATAGCTGTGTAACACCCTGCATGAATACTGGTTTCAGGATGTTAATTAAACACAAGATGGCAGTGTTCTGTAGTTCAGTTATGCAAACTCTATTGAAGTAAAGCCTTGTTGGACTTGTATGCTGGTAGCAGGACTTATTCACTCAGATAGGGAGTAAATACACTACATTTCCCAGGAGAGCTGGTAAAGGGGTAGGAGTGTATATAATGATAGGTCTGGGAACTTTACAGGAAGGAAGTGGATGGTGAGATGCGAAGAACATGTGTATGTGGAGAAGGCCGCGCAAGATTCTGGAGATCCTGGATCTGAATCAGGCCAGAAATATCAGTGTGTGAATTTAAGGTTCAGATTAAGAAGTTCCAACAGAGAACCAATCCTCGGCTTGAAAACATAAATTTTATTGAGAATATCAAACGTTCAATAATTGATACTATCCCTCCACCCTACACAATTAATATCAAATGACAACGTTCTCATACACAGTAAAACACTGCCCAGGCTCAACTATATATATATATATATATACTATGTATTTATTTATATATACAGTATATGCCAATATGGATATGGCAGTGTTGGTCCCGTTAGTACTTAAGCCAGAAGTGTACACAGGATAAACATCTTTTGGACATGTACAACAATGTCATTCCGTGTTGTTCATTAGTCTGGGCAAATACCTGCAGTCAATATAGCATGCTAGAAACTCAAGCTTATGGGCCATACACAAGGTCCGTCAATCAGAGTGCATAGGCAGATAGTATTTCAATGACTCCAGTGGAAATAGTGGCAGAAAGGACATCAGGGTTAGTAGGCCAAGTGAAAGATTAATATCTTTATATATAATTATATGTGGGTTCCTTATATGAACATCAGTCCCTCATATAAAGAACCCACAGATATGAAAGCTATTAATCTTTCACAGTTTGATGAACAAGAGAGACATCTTAAGTTACTATGTAAGGGCCTGTCCTTTTCACCTACAAATGCGATGAATCATTTTGAGGTGTATAAAGATGTCCACCTATTTCTCAGGAAAGTATACCTTAGGCTGGTACACTCTGAAAAAAAAATCAAGATGGCTGCCGGCCGTCCATACAAGCCATGCAGTGTCTAGACACAGATAGGGGGCACCTCAAGGCTTGTATGGACGGCCGGTGGCCATCTTGATTTTTTCAATGTAAGTGTGATTCATCTCATACACGTTTATTTTATTAATAAAGACTACTACACTATTGGAGGCTTTGTTTGGGGCTCTTCTTTTGTATGAGAGCCCCCCCCTGTTTTGAAGGTGTTTCCTGACTCCTGTCCATCTGACGTATGGTACTTTATGTGATCCCCCTGGTGGCTGTCATCGGCATCTCTGGAGGCTGGCTTCTGAATCTTGATGTGTGACACCTGGTGGCTGCTGCACAGATGACTACTGCCATTTGAAGTGCTCCAGATCCAGAGAACCAGGAGTAGGTCTTAAGTACTCCGTGCGCAAGCTATCTCAATATCTGGTTAGTGCAATCTACACCTATTTCCACCATCACAGGAGTCACAGATTTTCTGCTTAATAAGCCTATTGACTTTTTCACAGCAGTCACAATTATTTTGCACAACAAGTATATTGACTGTACCTGTTTATTATTTTACTTATATCCTACTTATTCAATATTATGGCATCTTGTGTGTTACGTCCAGGTTCATTTATATATATATTTTTTCATTTCTTTATGTTCATTAGCTCTGCATATATATTTTTATAAATGTGCTAAGAACATCAGAGCTCCAAGACTGAACAGAGAAACAGTAGACGTGTTTCACACGAACACATGCTTAGTCATTACAGTAATGATTATAAAGGATTTTATCTACTACACCGTTGCTTGTGCTGCCAACCTTTGTGTCTTGACATTGCACCTGCGATTACGGATTGGGCCAGCACCGATGTGTATGTGGAGGGGCCATACATCTACGGCACTCACCTGGAGTTGTTCACTTGTCTCCCTGGTTTGGTTGTACTCCCATGGGACCATTAGACGCATAAAGGCTTTGACGCAGAGACGGGAGGAACTCTTAAGTGCACAAACTGATGATGTTTCCTCTCAATGCACTTCTCCTGTATGCATCATTACTCGATTTGGCAT
The DNA here is from genome assembly GCF_062004578.1 of Staurois parvus. Classification (NCBI taxonomy): domain Eukaryota; kingdom Metazoa; phylum Chordata; class Amphibia; order Anura; family Ranidae; genus Staurois; species Staurois parvus. The sequence goes on from NW_028318784.1 coordinate 704,652, forward strand.
CCAGTGGGAGGAGGTATGGGCCATCTTAACCGAGCACTGGCATATATTGACACAGTCACCAGAGTTATCTGAAATAGTGGGCAATAAGCCCCTAATTGTCCTTGAAGGATAACCTGGTGCAATCAGAATATAGGTGGGCACCTGTGAGAAATTGGTTAACTGATTTGCTACAAAAGGGATAACAGGTGCATGGTGTGGCAGTCCATGTATGTTTGATGAGTTCCAAATGGGCAGGGGTGAAGGTAGTCTAGTAGGCACTAAGGGCAAGCTGCGTAGGAGCGAAGCATACTTCTGCAGAAGGGAAACAATGAAACACAGTGCCTCTAAGTGTTTACTATGAAGGTATTTAATAGAAAGATAAGTAGTAACTCACATCTTAGAATTTAAAAACAGGCTTATGGGTAGGAGGGTGAGACATCTGTAGCCAGATGTTGTTGTGTGACTGATCCAGAGAGGAGATCAATTGAGTCTGCCAGCAGGTGGTGTTGTGCATGTGCAACATGGATGGTAAGCCTGGTGGAATCTCCAAGGTGTCTGCCAGCAGATGGTGCTGTGCATATGCAGCATAGATGGTGAAGCCTGGCAGAGTCTCCAAGATGTCTGGGATCAGCACATGTGGCATCTGACCAGGGGCGGACTGACAACTCCTGGGGCCCCCGGGCAATAGGGGATCATGGGGCCCCTGTGTTCTTGTCTAAACTCAAAAAAGCCTATGAAAAAGGTACCAGGGCATCTTATGGGGCCCCCTACTGACCCTGGGCCCTCAGGCAGTGCCCGAGTTTCCAAATGGTCAGTCCGCCCTTGCAATGCGTTTCTGAGCATGTGCAGGACGAGATGAGTCCAGGCACGCTCTTTCATCAGGCAGGAGGAGCTGGGGGTGAAGGAGACTTTTGTAGAGCAAGGGGAGGATGATGTACAGGGCCAGGGGTGGGGAAAGAAGGAGGAACTGTCAAAGAGCAGTAGACAAGCTGTCTGTGAACAGGAAGATTAATAACACAATGTGGGTTCGTATAGGTGAACACCTTGGCAGTATCAGCAATAAACATGATAATACCCCAGTTGCACAAAGTCAAGGTAATTTATGCATTGAACCTTTCCAATTGCAGGGGTGATTTTGACATGGTCCTGCTGTGTAAAGAGAAGGAGTGGATATTCAGACTTGGGTCTTTGGCACCCAAGGGGCTCAATACTGAATTGAGCCTACAGGGGTTTTTGGAACCTTAACCCGCATATTTATTGCTGGTTCGTTAACACTGTCCCGGCTGTTAAAGAGCTTTTTTGACTACTTCGTTTTCACTCTTATTTAATAGATAGTACTAAAACCCTCTATCTTATCCCATGGTCAATTACATAATTTATCAATTAATCCTTTGTATGTATAGGCCATTTTTATGACAATATGATTCACTGGTCTCATAGGGAAGCTATGGAATAGCTTGCTTTAGTGTGGGTTGCACAATTTGATATAATTTAAATTGGATCACTTACTGGTTAGGTGTAATTGTTATCATAGCAGTATGAGATGTTCTAAGTGATTTTAAGGCTGTGGCTTTCTGTGGGGTAATCTGGAAGTGAAGTGTTGGTCCCTATATAAGCCCCTGACATTAAGGACCCAGCATCCTGAAGAAGCTCATGTGACTTAGTGGGTGAAATGCATTGACATCATAACGTCATCACGCCTGCACTCTGGGCCCCACCATGGGGCTTCTTCAACATGCTGCAAGTGACTGTTTTCATTTCAATTGTTCAGTTTAGTACACCTTACATCACAGCTTATCAAACTGAGGCCCAGACTGTCTAGCGACCTACTGCTCTAGTGCTTTTCTAACACCCTGAAACTTCAGGACTCTGGCTACAGCACATGCCCCCTGCAGACAGTACTACACTAGTATCCCATTTCAAGCCTCTGTCAACTTCAAAGGAACCTGATTTGCCAGACTAATTCACCATCTTTAGGGAGTCAACCGTTGCTGAAGTCGGCTTTTGTCTCTTTCTACAATCTTAATCTCAATTCTTGCCTTACACTAAGAAGAATCTGAACCTTAATGTGCACCAGGTAGGGCTGCATCAAGCATGCAGAATATGTGACACCCATATTTAAAAAGATACAAAAAGGGGACACTATCACTCATAACAAAAGTATTCAGTATTGAGTTAAACCCAGTTATCAGCAACTGAGAACCCAAAAGTGAGTCAACCTGACAGCTTGACAGCTCACATCATCACACTTGTGGAGAGACATCTCAGAAGCTGGAATTGATGTTTAAATTCTGATCCTGCAAGACTTTTGGAGTTGCTTAAAGTGATACTGAGTTGTATTACTTTGTTGAACCTTTTAGAGTGTTTAACCTTTCTTTCATGCACATCTTCTGTCATTCTTGTTGTGCTTGCATTCTTATATTTGGACTTCAATGTATCCAGAATAATTGCTCACTTTAGACTGTGTATGTTTATTTTATGGTTTAAAGCCAGGGAGACCTCATGGTCAAAGATTCACAGTGGTGTCAGCAGGGGCTGTACTTCCAAAGCAGGCTCAGGACAGACAGGGAATCCCCCAAAAAATACTCAGCAGCCCTCAACAGGGTAGCTCTACAGCTACAAGGATTCTAGTATATATACCATAGTTTGTAGATGCTATAACTTTCGCACAAAACCATTAATATATACTTATTGGGATTTTTTTTTACCTTACACATGTAGCAGAATACATTTTAGGCTACATTTCTAAATAATTTTTTATTGGATACATAACACAATGTAGAAAATATTTTATAATTACAAATTCCAGTGGTGATCAAATACCACCAAAGAAAGCTCTATTTGGGTGAAAATAAATCATATACATGTCCTTTGGTTACAATGGTGTATGACGGAGCAATTGCCAGTTAAAGTAGCGCAGTATTGAATAGCATAAATGCCCTGGTCATGAAGGGGGTAAAACTTCCCGGAGGTCAAGTGATTAAATTTATTATGAATTAGTAGGGGAAAATGTTTTTTTAGATACACTTTTAGTGGTCTTTTTGTACAGAAAATGTAGCTGTGTTTTGAGTCATTTAGTATATGACCTTGTTTTGAAAACAAAAATAGGCTTCCTCTTAATTTAAGATCTCTGATATCTGTGAATAAAATCCATGTTGAAATATGGATCATGCCAAAGTCATCACTAACAAGGAGGACACTTTCAATATATTAATGAACATGATAAAGGTGATTGCAGGTGCATGGGTTATTCTATGGTATATTAGTTTATTATAGTATTGATCACAGTCTGTTTGGAAGGGGGGAGGGGGGTCTTGGGATAACAAGCTTCTTAATATAGAAGCTGGATCAATATACCACTTGGAATCACTGAACCCTAAAGGACTCAACTAACAGTTTATGCCTCCTCTTTCATCTTCTAGAAAGATGGTTGCTGCATTATAACTAAGTATGAAAGAGAACTATGATGATTTTGGGGTAGTTGTATTTTATTTTTTTGTTTAAGGTTTATAGATTTGTAAACTGGTATATATATATAACAATTTGCTTGCAATGAAACTCAAAAAGGTCTTGAACAAGGGACAGCATAGTAGACGCTGCCAACTAAGGTACAATTTGCCTGATTGAAGCCAACTGAACAGAGGATAAGAGACAAGTTATGAACCCTTAGGAGTATAACTGACTAGGGATGAGTTACTGCAATAAATCATTCATATGTTTTTAAAATTCACTTTCATCTATTGAGTTCTGTAAACAGCAATTGTTTGTCAATTGAAGAAGCAAACAGAGATCCTGAAAAAATTAAAAAAGAGCCTACAGCTCCACCTACTGCCCTTAAAGGAGAATCCAAACTTTAACATACAATAACATTGTTTTATTTTATTTGTATTGTTTACCATAAGAAATACAACATATAATTGACTTACTTTTCATTTGTGCATCCTTTTTTCTTTTCTACTAGTTTTTATTATGATAGTACCTTTTTTGCAATAGTAAGCTTTTGAAAATATTACTCTTGTATATAAAAGTAATATTAATTCTGTGGATTTAGGTAGGTACTTAGCATATCCCTGTGTATCCTCAGCTTGTCCTCTTCATAAAAGTATTTGTTACCAGTTTCAGTTCATGTTTAATAGGAGATAAAAGTTTAGAAGGGATATTAAGGGGAGGTATTGCAAAAGTCTAAGGCGTTATGAAGAAGCTTCACTGACCACCGTGATCATAGATATAAAATAGAAGATATATAGAAGAGGGAGAAGAGGTGGGGAATGATGTAAGGAGAAGAGTCAAATAGGGTTTTCCCATAGAGTGTCTCCTCCTAAGCCTCCTGTTTCCTGTAATATGTTGTATATCCGCTGATCCCAAACCTTCCAGAAATGCGAGGGTTCTTCAAAAAGTTTCTGCACTTTTAAACTTTCATGGGAAACGGTGAGGGCTGGAGTAGTAGTAATTGGTCGTGTCTGAGAGTGTCATGTGACTAGTCTGTCTGGCAAGCCGGTTGACCTTGCAGTTTAGCATAAGAGTTGTCATGTTGTTTTTGAAATTCTTAACAGAGTTTAAAAAAAGTGTGGAAACTTTTTGAAGACTCCTCGTATATTAGTTTATCATGCAGTTTTGCTGATATTTTCTAATTTATCATTATTGATGACATTTTGACTTCCACCCATTCACATTTCACAAATTGTAAGTGTATGTCACTAGTTCCAAGATGTTTTCCACAACCTTGCAATAGCTATTCTTGCTGCCTTTAGTATGTAAGAGATTAGTTTTTCAACGTGTTTTGGTATGTCTCTGTCTGGTGGTTTATATGGAGATTTATTGAGGTTTATATGGTCATCTAAATGTATGAAATGGCAGATTCTGATTCAAAACCAGACATTTTTTGGCATATCCATCATAATGGAAAGAAATGTCTTACTGTCTGCATCCTCTAAAGCATCTTGTTTAGGGGTTTAGGATAAAATATGCCAATCTTGATGGTGCCACAAACCACTAATTAGTATTTTATAATTAACTTCAATGATTGGGGTGTTGATATTCAATTTGGATGCATTTGTTGCCCTCCATGCACAATCATCTCTCCCAAGTCATGTTCCTATTTAACCATCTAAGGTAATTTTTTTTAAAGGTTGACTTAATATTTTATATCGAGGAGAAATTATCTTTCATGTTCATGGCAACATTTCTGCAAATATGTTTGAAGGAATACAAAATGGCTATAAATGCCAAAAATCCTGTGCAATAATGCCATACAGCAATAAGACCCAATTATCAAAAGGGTGCTGCCGTGTGATGGTGGAAGGTACTGCTGAAACATAAGTTCACATCCAAAAATATTGCTACCGATAAGGTCCCAGCTTGGTCCATGAGCTAAAAAGGTGTTCGACCAAACTGAACCTCTACCCACAGCAAGTGACACGTTTGGCAGTGATATTACAGCGACTGCTAAATGTGACAGGTTTCTTCATAGGGTTCCTGGCTGTTTCTTAGGGAGATGGAAGCCGCTGGTATCCTAACAGTTGGCGATGTATAACTGCCCGCCTCCTTCAGCTGTCAGCTGAGGATTCCTAGAGATAGTATTAAAAAAAAAAAACGTGTTGAATCCTTTCCCAAAATTCATACCCAAGCAGTACAAGGCAAAACATTTGTGTATTCATATGAGTAAAGCCCAACCTTTTTTTCCCCTTTTTATAGGTGATCACATATCCTCTGTTCTCACTTGAAAAAGGAGCTCAGAGAGCTAGGGGAGGAGAAACAGCAGTACACTAGTCTTTCCAGTGATTGGCTGTGTGGGGAGGGGGCGTGTCATCAGAATCCTAATCATTGGAGGAGAGCAGGCTAAGTTCCCAGGGCAGGCAGAAAATTGACCACGCTGTATTTTCATGCCTAGTGTGGTCAGATTTGTTTTATAGGAAAGCAGAAGGACTAGGAACACCAGGAATTTTACACAAATAAAGCAATATAAAGAGAACAGGATACCTTTTCACACAAGTACATGGTACAGCAGGAACATATCAAAAATATGAAATGTTGGGGTAACATATAATTCAACCAATTTCTACATAAGCATCTTGATATCACTCTACCGTATAGATAATTCTCTTTATCTGACCACATTTTTGCAATTCATTCCTGTGTTTGAGAAATGAATTTAATAACCATTTGAGTCTTGTAATAAAATTATACAGCCCTTGTCTTTCTAATAGGAAAATGTAGCAGGGAACATGGTCACCACTTCTCCTTTGGTTGTGATTTATATGGGATGTAACACATTGCAATGGTAGAAGATTGGAGGATCTTTAAAAAATAACTCAGAGCGGCATTTGTTAAAGTGTCAGAATAATCAGAAAATACATGCTGCAAACATAAAATGTCCTTCTCTAGGTTACTGCTTCAAATCAACAGCTGTTACTTTGTGTAGCGTGATCAGTACAGGCTCCGAGCAACTGCGGACTTTAGAGCAGCACAATAAATTTCCACTCCTGATTGATGGAAGGAGTAGTAGCAGGGGCTGTGCAAGCCAGACGGCCTGTGTGCTTCTGCCCTTTTCAGCTAATGTGTAACAACCAATTTATATTGCAGAACAATAAAGGAGAAGTCATTAAATTTTTGGAAATCAAAAATAAATCGATGTTGCACATAGCTATAGTGAATACTTTGTAGCAGTAGGGAATCTGAACTTTTGTGTGATATTGCTGTGTAACCGAATTAGCCCATGCCTTAGTCCATATCTATGGTAATGCACTATAAATGCACCTGTAGCATTTACATCATGTATACAATGTGTTTACAGTGCATTTGACAAGCATCAATCAAATATCAGTGAGTTGGAGAAAAACACTTCCCCCGTAATAAAAAATATTCACATGGAGGGTGTCTGGGGTGTCATTTTCAATGCGTTAAAAATGCATGTTAATGCTGTAAATATGTTGGTTTGCATTAGCGTTTGCATTAGGATTTTTGCAAGTGTAAACTTAGCCTGAATCCTTCCCTTCTGGCAGATCCACTTATATTGGGTAAATGGAGTGTAATGAGAGTGTGTACCTCAGAAAAGGAAGATATAGGTGTTGCCTAGTGGAACCATGTTGGGTTGCCACATGTGGACTTCCCTGCCATAATTCCTAGGACACCAGGCACTCATCACTGACCTAAAGGGAGTAAGGACTTAAAAAAATGCCAGAAAATGTGGGACTGGAACAAGATGTGCCAATGTATGTTAGTTTTTTTGGTTATTAGCTGAAAGTAAAAGAAGAGGAATTTGGTATCTGGCTGGGGGTTTGTTAGTCAAAGAGGATGCATGAATAGTTGAGTTAGACTGCAGGTGACTGGACAGGTACTGTCTCATAACGTTACACAGGATCTTGAATGCAAGTAACATGTACACTGGTCAGGTCTGGAGTTGGTGGTGGTTAAAGGAAGAGGTCACTCTCTTGGTGGTTAATGTTCCTGTATTGCACATAATGACAATGAGGCTTTTCCCACAGATTAGGTGTAGCAGGAGTGTTGGAGCTGTCTGGAACAGGATGTAAGCTAAGTAATTCAGGCTTTTTTGATATCTCATAGACATGACAAGCAATTAACTCTTGCAGTGCAGGGGGTGGGGCAGTGCAAGAATTGATTTTTTTATCTTCATGGAGAAGTATATTTTGGTTACAATAGTCACCAGGACAAATTGAGATAGTAAACCTTCCCATCAAGAGCAAAAATAGCAATAAAAACCTAAGTAAGCTCAAATCCATTCTGAACCTTTACCTTTCACGCCTGAAGGAGGGTGTACTGCCAAAGTAGACACTGTGTAGATACAAAGTAGAAGACATAGCAATGCAGAAATGAGAGATTTCAAATCTTTACTAAGATTTGTCCGACATTCCACCAATGTTTCAGAGACATTGTGGGAAATGGAACAACAGTGTCTTTGAAAAATCTGGGTTGTATAGTTTCTGGCAGCACAAGCTATGTTGTTCTTTCATCTGAGATCTCAGTAAAGATTTGAGGTCTGTCATTTCTGGAGTGCTGGAGTGAAAACCTGATGGAGTCTAAAGCTGGCCATACGTAGATTGAGCGATGGTTGCAGCAAAGAAAATCACTCAATTCCCCCATCAACACTAACTCCCTCCCATGGAACCATTGTGTTCTCCCAGACGGGGACAGGGGGAGCTGTACCCACAAGTAGAACATAGTGATTACTGCTAGCAGCTATAATAATAATATCTGACAGGTTGGTTATTACATTTTAGCCTGAGCAAACATGGTTCAAATCTCGGCTGGTCCCTGCTGAACCAGTCGAGATTTGAACCGTTTATTATTATTATTATTATTATTATTATTATTAGAATACAGGATTTATATAATGCCAACAGTTTGCGCAGCACTTTACAACATGAGGGCAGACAGTACAGTTACAGTACAATTCAATACAGGAGGAATCAGAAGGCCCTGCTAGCTAGAGCTTACAATCTAGGAGGGAGGGTCAAGTGATACAAAAGCTAATAGCTATGGGGGATGAGCTGATGGAGAAAATAAAACTCCAGTTGTTAGGTTGGGGCAGAATAGGCTTCCCTGAACAGGAGGGTTTTCAGGTATAGTCTAAAAGAAAACATAGTAGGAGATAGTTGGACAGATTATGGTGAAGAGTTCCATAGGATAAGAGAATCTCGGGAAAAGTCCTGGAGGAAAGCATGGGAGGAAGTGACAAGGGAGCTAGAGAGCAGGTTTTTGGAGGAACAAAGAGAACGATTAGGTCAGTATTTAGAGACTGGGTTAGTGAGCAGGGGGCTGAGTTGTGGATGGCTTTGTAAGTAGTTGTTAGTATTTTGAAATTAATTTGTTGGGTGAGCGGAAGCCAGTTGAGGTATTGGCAGAGAGGAGTAGCAGACACTGAAGGGTTGGTAAGGTGGATGAGCCTGGCAGCATTTATGATGAACTGAAGGGGGGCTAGCCAATGTAAAGGTAATCCCATGATGAGAAAGTTGCAGTAGTCGAGCAGAGAGATGACCAGGGACTGAACTAGGAGATTTGTGGTGTAATTTGTTAGGAAGGGGCATATTTTGGAGATGTTGCACAGGTTGAGGCAGCAGGATTTGGAGTAATTGGATATGGAGTGGAAATGATAGTTCAGAGTCCAGGATTACACCTAGAATCTTGGCATGCAGTGATGGGCAGATAGTTGTGCCATTGATCTTGACAGAGAAATCAGGGGAAGAGGCAAAAGGGGCAGGAAAAATTATGAGCTCAGCTTTGGATAGATTGAGTTAAAGGAAGTGGGGTGACATCCAGGCTGATAAGTCTGTTAGTAAATTAGTGATAAGTGAGAAGACTGAAGGAGTGAGCTGAGGAGTAAAGAGGTAAATTTGGATGTCGTCAGCATAGAGATGGCATTGGAAGTCATGGGAAGATATCAGCTGACCCAGGGAAGCAGTGTAAATTGAGAATAGAAGAGGTCCAAGAACAGAGCCCTGGGGGACCCTAACAGAGAAAGGAAGAGGAGAGGAGGAAGTAGAATTCTATGTGACACTGAAAGGTGCGGTGGAATAGGTAGGATGAGAACCATTGAAAAGTGCAGTCATGGAGACCAAAAGTGTGGAGTTTTTTGAGGAGGAGGGGGTGGTCAACTGTGTCAACGGCAGCAGAAAGGTCCAGGAGTAGGAGTACAGAATAGTGTTCATTGGATTTAGCCATTAAAAATCATTTGTGAGTTTTAGGAGAGCAGTTTATGTTGAATATTGAGGACAAAATCCAAACAGAAAGGGATCAAGAAGGTTATTCTCGGTGAAATGGTCACTCAGTTGGTTGTAGCCCAGACGTTTAAGGAGTTTGGATGAAAAGGAGAGTAAGGAGATAGAGCATAGATTGTTAAGATTGGTGGGGTCTAGTGAGGGTATTTTAAGTATGGAGGTGACTAGTACATGTTTTAGAGAGTTGTGGAACACGCCTGAAGAAAGGGAGTGATTGAAGCTTTGTGTTAGAGAGTGTAAGATAGAGCCAGAGGGTGAACTTAGCATTTGCGAGGGAGCAGGGTCCAGGTGGCAGGTGCTTAGGTGGATGATAGAAAAAAGTTTAGCAACCTTGTCTGTAGAGGTGGTGTTGAATGAGGGAAGTAATGATTGTATCTGTAGACATGGAGTGTTAAGTGGAGAAGGTATCTGTTCAGCAGAGATCTCTTCAGGAATTTTATCAATCTTATGTTTGAAGTGATTGGCAATCTCCTGGGCAGTAAGTGAGTTAGTGGATGGAGGAAGTGGACTACGAAGTAGAGAGTTAAAGGTAGAAAAGAGTTGTAGGGGAGATTTTGTCATAGAGGAAGTCAGTAGCAGAGAAGAGGAGAGAGGGGTTGAGATGAAGAAGGTTTCTATGGGTAATTTTTAGGCAGTTGGAGGGAGAGGAGGTGGAAGAGAGGGAGAGAGTGAAACTAATAAGGTGGTGATCAGAGAGAGGGAAAGGATTGTTGGAGCGGTTGCACAGAGAAAACAAGGTCAAGGGTGCTGCCATTAAAGTGAGTAGAAGCATGTACCCATTGCTTCAGGTCAAAGGAGGAGGTTAGACTGAGAAGTTTGGAAGTAGCAGGAGTGTTAGTATTAATAGGTATGTTGAACTCACCAAGAATGATTGTGAGGATTTCAGATTGGAGAAAGTAGGGTAGCCAGACAGAGATGCCATCAAGGAAGGCTGTTACAGGTCCAGGAGGCTGGTAGATCACAGCTATCTTTAGAGAAACTGGAGAGAAAAGATGAATGCAATGTGCCTTAAATGAGAAGAGTGACAGAGAGGGAGGTGGGTGAAGTGCTTGATAGATGCTATGTGGGGCTTGAATGATTACCACTACCCTCCCTTCCATCCACCGGGTCTGGGGGAGGGAGTCCAGAGAAGGTTACCATGGGAGAGGGCAGCAGGGGAAGCAGTGTGGAATTCACGGAGCCATGTTTCGGTAATGGCAAGTAGACTAAATGAGTTAGCGATAAAGAGGTAATGGAGACAGGTGAGTTTGTTGCAGACAGATCAGGCATTCCAAAGGGAGCAGGAAAAGGGGAGTCTGGTCTTGGAAAGAAGAGGGATAGAAACTAAATTGTGTGGATTGCGGCTGCTGCCAGAGGATGCAGGGTGATGGATGCGTTGAGAACAGTAAAATGATTAAGACCCAGGGTTTGGGCATATATCTCCAGAGGTTAGGAGAAACAGAAGGGTGAGGGAAGAAGAGTATAAGAAGAGAGGACACAACTGTCAGAAGGAGTGCTAGAGAGTGCATGCTATAGAGTGGATGGAGCACTGAAGGGGTAAACAAGGTCACCTGGTGTTTTTTTGGTGTTTTTCAAAGTATTTTTCGCAGAAGTTCAGAGTTGAAAGTGCTACACCTGGATTCATTATTATTTAGAGTCCTATGTGACTGGGTAGTGCAGTATAATTTTTTCAATTCCTTTTGGCTACCAGAACAACATTCCCACTTCAGAATCAGACTTACAAGAGGCAGGAGTTGCAAAGATAAGAACAGGCCATATTGTAGGTAAGACACTAGGGAGAAAATAAACATCACAATGTGGATAGGGCTACAGAAGGTTAAGTAGCAAGGACATAGCAGAGCAGCAAACACATGAAAGCAATCAGTTTTTCAAATATAGATGGATGTAAAGCAGCAGGGACTGGCTGGCTTTAAAAACCTCATAGTTGTCACTCAAGTGATACTATATTTCCAATATATAGGGTTTTGCAGTCCTTACTACTCTGAACTGACTTTGCATCTTTTAAAGTTTAGTGCGGGGCTAAAGTTAGGGTGATCAGATGTCCTCGGTTTATGGGGACAGTACCTGATTTTAGGAGGCTGTCCCCAGGAAAAAATGTCTTTAATTTCATCCCTGTGTGTAAATAAGAAAGTGAGCGCACTCCAGTGAGCGGCAAATGCACAAAAAGGAACCACAAGCCCTTCCAACTGAAATAGAAAAAATAAAAGTGCAGCGCTACAAACAATGTCCTTATAGCAATTTAAAATTATATACGATTGTCCAATATGAAAATATCGAAAGTGATAAACAGTTCAATTATGAGGAACTTTCCAGAAAGTATTAGTGTAATCCAATCCAATACCAAGGGGTAGATAGATTGCCTGCTTACCAGAAGCGCAATCTCAATGCGCATGTACAGGTTTCATATAGCCGAGGTCCCATGTAGGATCACACTGCTCCTTGGGTCCACACAGAGAGCCTAAAAATGCTGGGGCTGAGGTATGGGGACTCAGTGCCAGATATAAGAAGTAAAAATACTCATAGTGTAGCATCACCCCTACGGTAGACGTGTATTGGCATGAAACGCGTCTAGGAGGAGCCTTCGCACTCCTTGATGTCACGCCGCCGGGTCAGGAGGTCCGGCGGCCCACCCATGTTTCTCACTGGTCAGTGCTTAGATGTTTTTTACAGCTGCTTTTACTGGCTACAGGCTGCAGGCATGTGTTTTGTAACTCCTATGTTTTTTACATATTGGATTTAATAAAAATATTTTTTTAAAATACTACACTATGAGTATTTTTACTTCTTATATCTGGCACTGAGTCCCCATACCTCAGCCCCAGCATTTTTAGGCTCTCTGTGTGGACCCAAGGAGCAGTGTGATCCGACCAGACCAGTATTGCCTTATCACTGACGGCTACATGAAACCTGTACATGCACATTGAGATTGCTCTTCTGGTAAGCAGGCAATCTATCTACCCCTTGGTATTGGATTGGATTACACTAATACTTTCTGGAAAGTTCCTCATAATTGAACTGTTTATCACTTAATTTCATCCCTGGTTAAAAAATTGTGTCCCCAATTTCTTTAAAGCTTTATTAATGGCACCTCCAGCCCGGGAAGATACAGGAGAATCCATATTACAACATTTCTTTGATTGGCCTGGAGCTGGAGGAGAGAAGGGAAGGTAGTGTATGCTCCCGGTGGTGTCCAGGGTTATTGATGATGTCACATTCTTATTTTACATGGTCCCAGTCCCTCCCATCTTACCTTATGCAGCTTGTGAAGGTGACCTGCAGTGCACAGCTAGGCCTGTACTCTTGACCCAGAGCAAAGCAGGCTCAGGTATTATTAAACAATACTTCTTTAATCCTCTCCCACTGTTAGCACAATTTAGCCATACCCAAACATTGTGTAGCATGCTTTGCAAGCTGTGATTATCCCTACCCCGTGTTGCACCCTTGTCCCACCCACAATAAAAGCAAATGTGGTCAGTAAGGTATCGCCGGATTTCATTTTGAAAATCTGGTCACCATAACTAAAGAAACCCGGGGACCCTTGGCAAAGGTAAAGAACTTACACATTTTGGCACAATACAAGCCAGTGCCCCATGATTTTTGTTTTGTTTGGTGATTGTCTAAATTATGCACTTAATATCCTCTCCTGCTTATCTATTGTCTGAGCATTGTGCAAATGGAAATAGATTACCTTTGAGTCATGCTAAAAGACCTAAAAGTAGATGCAATTAAAGATTTTGTCTTTTATCTATGCATAGATACATGTCTGTGTATGTCTGCAAATACCGTAAATGACATTGTTTGAAAACTATATATGTTGAACATACACAAAGGGCAAGATAGCAATCTTTACTGATTTCCTTTTTCCTCTTTCTCGTTGTGTGATACACATTGAATTATGTAGGAGTGAGAAAATGAAAAAGCTATTTAGAGAACAAACATTGTAGAGGAAATCTAAGTTTAGTAACACAACAGGGGTGAGTATTTTCATTTTTGATTTGGTAGGAAATGGCAGGAGGAAATTGGGTTCACAAACAACCCACAAGGCACATTACATCTTCCTGTCTCAGAGCATGGAAATGGCTAAAAAGCAGATCTATAAAAAAAGATGATATGAGTGTCTTATGTGCCAGGATGAAGGTCTAAAGGGATTTCCCAGTTGGTAGAAGAAAAATGGACCACTGATTATGTCTCCTCAACATATGACAACTAGAGATGAGCGAATTATTCAAAAATTCGATTCGGCTGATTCGCCGAATTTGCGGGAGAAATTCGATTCGATGCGAATTTATTCGCTGCGAATGTAACTTATTAAAAGGGTTTCTAGGCTTCAGAGAGCCTTTATATTAGTGCAGAACACTGTACCTTTAATTTAAATGCCCTTGGAGTCTGCTTGGGAAGAGAAATAATACTGTCAATCAGTATGACATGCAGATGAGTGCCGTCGATCTTAGAATCACCGCACACTTCACTCATTTGGGCAGTCACGGGGCACGACGAAGAAGAAGAAGAAGAAGAATGAAAAGAAGAAGAAGAAGAATGAAAAGAAGAAGAAGAAGAATGAAAAGAAGAATGAAAAGAAGAAGAAGAATGAAAAGAAGAAGAAGAAGAATGAAAAGAAGAATGAAAAGAAGAATGAGAAGAATGAAAAGAAGAATGAGAAGAATGAAAAGAAGAATGAAAAGAAGAAGAAGAAGAATGAAAAGAAGAATGAGAAGAAGAATGAAAAGAAGAATGAAAAGAAGAATGAGAAGAATGAAAAGAAGAATGAAAAGAAGAAGAAGAATGAAAAGAAGAATGAGAAGAAGAATGAAAAGAAGAATGAAAAGAAGAATGAAAAGAAGAAGAGAAAGAATGAAAAGAAGAAGAAGAAGAATGAAAAGAAGAAGAAGAAGAATGAAAAGAAGAAGAAGAAGAAGAATGAAAAGAAGAAGAAGAATGACAAGAAGAAGAATTCCAGTACAGCAAAAAGTGTATCTGCAGAGAGCTCCGCTATTTCTGACAGTTCTCTGACAGTTCCTTCACATTTACAGCGGTTGAAACATTGTATCTATTTGTTTCCGAATAAAAACATCTGTATCCTAAATGGAAACAAATAGATACAATGTTTCAACCGCTGTAAATGAACTGTCAGAACTGTCAGAGAACTGTCAGAAATAGCGGAGCTCTCTGCAGTGACACTTTTTGCCGGCTGATCGGGGAAAATTTGATTCGTGCATCCAAAGTTTGCTAAAATTCGGATTCGGTGCGAATCAAATTTTTCCTAATATTCGAAATGAATTCCACTTCGCCAAGTTCGATTCGCTCATCTCTAATGACAACATAACAGTAACTAACAAAAGTGTTATATTATGTTCTCTGAATACAATTCTTCCCAAGATGTACCCTATTTTCAAAGTTCTCCAAACATGTTCAACATCCCCCAGTCTGGCACAACCATTCTCCCATAACATCTGCTTTTCACTTTATTAAAGGAAACCTGTCATGAGAGAAACATGGAGTTTGCCTTTGCAGTTCACCTTTACTGATGTTGCCAGTTACCTAGCTGTCAAGCTGACTCCTGGGCTTCTATACTGTAAGTCATTGACCTGATTCTCTTATTTCCCCTATTTTGTGTCCTGGTGTCACAAGTACATAAAGTAAGGGGGGAATCTCCATGATGGAGTAACAGCGTAACAGACAGCAATGAAACCCACAAAAAATGTATAACATTGCGTCACGTACGAATATAAAGCTTTGGCTGGAACTAAGCTGCAAACAGAAATCATTTAGCATACATATTTTATTGTTAAAGCTGTGCTCCAGGTTGGAAAAAAATTTGCTTGCAGTGGCCTTTCATCTCCCACCCATACTGCAAGGGTTAAATGCTCCTTGTGTCTAGCAGTACCAGAATAAGCAGAAATACTTACCTTATTCCGCAATCCAGCAGGCCTACTGTAGCACTCTCCTAGTTTAGCTAGGGGGATCTATATCCTAATGGTTAGACAGGAGCTGGTTAGCAGCTCAGGTGTAATAGTCAGAGGGATCAAATTGTGGTCAGGGCTGAGAGTCAGGCCAGGAGAGGAAGATGTGAGGCTGAGGAAAGAGGCTACCAGGAGGCCTAGTGGGATGGGGTCTGCCTGCGAGCCTGAAGCTGAAAAGGAAAACTTGGAGCTCACTGGCCCCCTGAGTGAGGACGACCTACATGGCAGGGAAGGAGAAGACCAGCTGATAGGCCTGGTAGCAGCAGCCAACCCGAAAGCAGTACAGGAGATAATCTAAGTGAGTACACCTGCACCCCCTGGGCAGATAGGGGAAGGAGCACTCTAGTGGGAAACCAAATTAGCCCCCTACTACTGACCGTTCAACCATTTAAAGGAACAGGAGCCAGATAACCCTGCTCAGGAAAACCAATAGATTGCTGGGTGAAGAGGAGAATTTCATCTAGGGTCTAGGGTGGTACATCAAGGAGGTGCTGGCTAGCTCTCCAACAGAGACTGTGTTGCAGATGAGAAGCTTGTCAATAGTTTCAGGAAGTTTGTCCTCAGTTATCAGTTCTCTTGGGCATCCTATACCCCCTTATCCTATCTCAGTTCTAAATCCCCTCAATAAACAACAAAACAAAATCTCAAGAACTGATTTCTGACTATTAACACAAGCTTGTGTAGAGAATGCAGATTGCCTGGCTGTGCAGGACTGTATGGGGACCCAAATCGACAGCAATTCCAAAGGGGTCATAATAAATAGGTCTGTGCTCAAAGTATACAAAGGCAGCTAGCAAAAGGTATACATAAGAAACAGAAATATACAATATGCAGTGCCTATTAGAACAGCCTCAAACCAACATATGTACATGAATCATAATTATAAACCAAAAGGGCAAAAATAGTCAATGTGCTCAGTTAAATGAACAAAGTCACATTAAAAGAGGTATAGGATATTAGATAGAACGGTGTCTTCTAGTGTCCAAGAAAAGACTTCCATATTAGTTCACAACACACCAGCACTTGTGTTCAGTGCTACTGCCACACTCATCAGATCATATGCTGCCTGATCTAAGCAGCAAACAGCGCATCAGTAAAAGAGGGATTCCAAATCTCTCTTATATGACCATCCAGCTGCTATGGTGCTTCACAGATGTCTGGTAGTACTGATGTCTACCAGCAGAGGGTGTCACACTGTGCACAGTGGCTGTATTAAGAGAAAGTGCCCACCACATGGAGCCTCACTGGACGGTTTAATATAGTGTAGTCATTTTTTAAAAATATAAAAACCCACATAAAAACAGATGTATCCATATTGCTATGCACAGCATTAGTACAAACAAATGTTACAATCCACTTACTAAGATGGCTGCTACTTCCAGGCCTGAAAGTGACAGTGTGACGTCAGCATGTAATCCCACCCTTGTGCATTTCATAAGAAAGCACATCTTCAGAGGGCATTGGAACACTGACGTCTGTAGTAAACCTGCTTAAGTAGCCTGATGCACATTTCCCTCACCGCTAGAGGACCAACAACTAAGCGGGAGCCATTTTGTTGTAGACCCAACAAGTGGCAGCCATTAATAAAAAACACTGACTGGTATAAGCTGTTATAGTAGACACAGACTAGATGAAAAATTAAAAACAGCCAGATGCCATTATATTGGAGAACAAAATAAGGCGCAAACAAAAATAGGTTGCAAAAATATAAAAAAATTTGTAAATATTTATCAACATAAAACAATACTCAAAAATGAATTACATATGAATAATAAGTTCATTTCAGTACTAAATTAATGTACCTGCGGCTTAAACTAGTCCCCCAAAAAAACAGAAGATGCTAGGCTACTTGTACAATAACAATTAACCATAAAATTACCAGTTCAACTATTGTTAATAAAGCATTGGATATCTAAATCTATATTAAGACCCTGGGTGCAAGTGTCTGCATATTAAATGAGTCTCCCTTTTATAGATCTCTTGAGTATTAGTGGCTTAAGTTTAAGTCTCAGAAAGACTTCAACCAGTATAAATCTGCACTCCAAAAATACAACTCCTGCCTCCAAACTACCAAGCAAAGTTATATTATCACTCTTATTAACAACTTCTCATCTGGTCCCCATCAACTCTCCTCTACCTTTTGAGACAGATAGAGCTTTCATTTGGTGTTATTTAATCACCACTGTTTCTTTTTTTATTTTTTTCTAAACCCAGCAGTTAAAATTTTTTGCAAATAAGTAATTTTGCACTGATGGGCACTGATAGGCTGCACTGATGGGCACTGATTGGCACTGATGAGCCTGCACTGATAAGGCGGCACTGATAGATGGCACTGATGGGCACTGATATACTGCACTGATGGGCGCTGATATGCTGCACTGATGGACACTGACTGGCACTGATGGGCCTGCACTGATCATCAGGGCACTGATGATCAATGCCCTGATTATCAGTGTAAATGTACCCTGTCACAGGAAAGTCAGTTATTGGCTTTCCTTTCCTCAGACAGTGACTGCCCTGAGGAAAGGAAATGCTGATAGCCAGCATTTGTTTACATATGATCAGCTGTGATTGGACACATCCGATAACTTGGTAAAGAGCCAACGTCATTGGCTCTTTACCCTGATTGGTGATGATCGTCATTGGTCTGAGGGACACAGCTCACCACGGATCTCTGTGCATGGCAAGAATAGAAGGACATCATATGACGTCCTCCTAGAACAAGAGCAATCCTGGCCTGGCTGTCTTTGTACATTAGGCCAGAAGGGAACCATTTAAATAGCCTTGCTTGTACCATACCAATCTTAGCAATCTATGCCCTATCTCCTTGCTCCCCTTTTCTCGAAACTCCTTGAACGCCTAGTGTACAACTGACTGAGTGACCATCTCATTAAGAATAACCTTCTTGATCCCCTACAGTCTAGATTTTGCCGTCAGCACGCCACAGAAACTGCTCTCCTAAAACTCACAAACGATCTACAGTACTAACAGCTAAAAACCAATGGACACTATTCTGTATTCTGACTTTGACACGACTAACTACCCCCTCCTCCTCAATAAACTTTACTCATTTCATCTCCGTGACTGTACTCTTTGTTGATTCTCATCATTCCTATTTCACCACACCTTCAATGTCACTTACAAATCTACTTCCTCTTCTCTTCTTCCTTTCTCTGTTGGGGTTCCCCAAGGTTCTGTTCTTGGACCTCTCTTATTCTCAATCTACATCTCCATATTTCAATATCATTTCTACGCTGACGACACCCAAATCTATCTCTCTACCCCTCAGCTTACATCAGTCTCCTCATGCATCACTAATTTACTAACAGATATAACAGTTTGGATGTCACACCACTTTCTCAAACTCAATCTAAGCAAAACTTAGCTCATAATATTTCCTCCCCCACTGTCCCCTTCCCCTGACTTCTCTGTCATGATCAACAGCACAACTATCAACTTATCCCACATGCTAGGGTGCCAGCTGTAATCTTAGACTCTGAACTGAACTTTCCTTTTGACTCCACATCCAACCAGTGTCCAAAGCTTGCTGCCTCTACCTCCACAACCTCTCCAATATACGCCCTTTCCTAACCAATGACACCACAAAGCTCCTAATTCACTCCCTGATTACTACTCCCTCCTCATTAACTTACCTTTACATAGGCTATCTCCCTGCAGTCCATCATGAATGCTGCTGCCAGACTCATCCACCTTACAAAACATTTTAGTGTCTGCTACCCCTCTCTGCCAATCCCTTCTTTGGCTGCCACTCACCCAACAACTTAAATTCAAAATACTAACAGCAACATACCCCCAGCTACATCACTAATATAGTCTCAAAATACCAACCAAATCGTTCTTTACATTCCTTGCAAAACCTCCTGCTCTCTAGCTCCCTTGTTACCTCCTCCATGCCCTCCTCCAGCACTTCTCACAAGCATCTCTCATCCAATGGAACTCACTGCTACAATCTGTCCAGTTATCTTCTACTCTGTCTACTTTTAGGTGATCCCTGAAAACCTTTCTTTCCTGATGGTGACATTGGTGGACCATGACTATGCAATGTAATCAGCTGTTATCTCCATTGCAACAGGGTAACAACACACAAGCACAATTAGAAGAGAGTTGTCACTCCCTAATGGAAAGTGCTTGAAGGACTTCCATGGCAGGATTACTAAGTAATATTATAATAAATGTCTACAATTAGAAAAGACCAAAGAAAAAAATCTTTGGACTTACATTAGTATGTTAAAGTTTTAGTGACTGAGTTAACATCTACTTCTGGGCTCATTCACATCACAATTCATGGCTACATTTCTGAGACAGGTACAACCAGGTGCTTGAAATCAGCTGTAACCAGGAAGCTTTTATGAATCAATGACATGCTTGTGCATGGGATAGGCTTGACCCCCATGTCAGGCTCTGGGAAACTGTGCTAAATGTGCTGCTGGGCCCTTTCACAGAAAGTATATTGATTGTGTGAGTGACTCCCACTAGTCTCCATTTTTCAGACCACCGCACTAGGCCTTACATCAGAAGGACTGTGACGGGAGTCGCTTTGGGTGAGGGGTTCATGGAACCCAGCTCACTTTGCAGAGGTTAGGAGACCCCTGTCTCAGCTCCCCATATCCCTCTTATGTTTAAATCACCCTGTGCCTGTTAGGGGTACAGGGTGATCTGTCCTAATATTGTGTGGGCTTTGTCTCAGACTGTGTAGACATGTTCAGGAGATAGGTGGGTTGGGGGTTGTTGATTGTTTAATGTTATGTGGCTGCATCCCATTGTTCTATTGTTTGTCTGGCTTGGGAGCAAACTATTATGGGATGTATGTGTATATGTGTAATAGCTTAGTGGGGGGGAGGGGGTCTCCAGCAGCCCTCCCTCCCTATGAGACTGTCTGCTGGTGTGAAGTTTGAATACCTGTGTGTCTCTTGTTACTAAATGTAGATTGCCACACCCTGTGTCATTATGCAGGGAGGGGGGATTGTCCCCTGAGTGTATATATCTTGTATCTGTGTTCAAATAAAGTAGTCTACCTCTAGTTTACTTCAAATCTGGTGTTGTCTGGATCTTGGGGTAACAATAGCCAGATTCACTGGTCTCGTGTTCCAGAGCCTGAGAAGCAGCTTCTTGATGGAGATACTTAGTAGTGGGTGTCTGGGGTCCGTTACAAGGACCACATCTTTTCTCCAGCCAGTGACATTTCCTATCTATCTCAGCACTGACTACAGAGCCACATGGTGGAACACTGATTGCCTTTCACCAATTCTTTAGCACAGTACATTTATCTTCTTCCAGTCCAAAACCTTGAAGGGGAACACCATACATATGCAAGGCCTCAAATTACCATGGTCCAGTTTCTGTGCCTAGGAAATCTCTGTACTGCAGAGGCCCTAGGATAGGAACCCACCACAAAAAAGAAAGATTAAATGGGTATCAACTCACCCCTCTGGGGGCATTACGTCACTGGCCACCATCATCCTCTCTACCGAAGTGCCTGTTCTCCCTTCTCTATGTAGATGTTATACACTGACTTTTGTTCATCCCACTCACTGACACTCCTTTCCCATTTATAGCATACACTGTAAGAGTACACATTACTTTTCTCCATTAGGTGACCAGACTTAACACATTTGAATAAACTGAACTAAATAACTGAAGACCAAATCTCAACCCTTTTTTACAAAGTGTCACATACATCAATACAGTCCAGTATCATAGGAATCATTGCATTAGTAACACTTCACAACAGACTTTTTCACTTCACTGTTACACACAGTCAATTATATTAGCAACTTCACTGTAACATTCACTTACCATAGAATTGACAGTCTCTCTACTTTCTCAACTCCAGGTCCCATCACAGTTAACCTTCATCCAATATTTAATGTCTACATCACAGCATCTGTGGCCTTCCTCCCACTTCCCATGATATCCAACCGCCCCGGGAACTTCTTCCTATCCCTTCTATACCCTTGGGCAGTATGTGACCTAGCCTCTGGCTGATGTGCCACTGCACATAGTTAACACCACCATTACAGGGCATTAACATGCGCATAAAATTTAGAGACAACAGTTGGCCCCTGTCAATAGGCTGACATCTGCAACTGCTCACACTGTTAACCACTCAAGCAGTGATTACATGTGGCTAGGGAGAGATAAGTGGCTATGTATGCAGACTTTTTTGCATTCAGGTCTGTATTGGGCTTAATACGACTTTAAGAATACATATGTGAATAGATTTTTGTTTTTTTCTTTGTATTTAGTTTTTTTTTTAACAACAAGACATTTTTATTGAATGAACACTTTCCCTATTCTACATATTCTACATAGTTTTCTTTTCATTCTCCGCAGTAATTTAACTCTACAAATTCTTAGTAATATTTTTTCTTCTTTTCATAAAACTTCTCTTTATCTTTCCCGAGGCAAGGATACAACAATGTTATAAATTTCTAATGTGATAGAGCAGATAGAAAGTGGCAAATGGCTGCTCCCTTGTAGCTGAATGCTTTTCTGACTTTATTGCAGTTTGTTTCTTCATAACTGAGAATACGGTATGATGTTGCTATATCTCCTGGGTCAGATGACCTACACGTTTCAAACCACTGCAGCGTTTTGTATAATAGATACATCAGTCGCTGGCGAGATAAGCTGCTTGTTTTGCTAGGATATTCAAGATGAGTAATAGATGATCCTTTGATCCTCATTTTAGTTTTATGTTCACTTTTTTTTTTCTTTTTTTTGTTCTGACTTCGCTGCATACTGTGAGTAATTATTCGTGCCAAAATTCCCAATGCGTTTTATGGACTATCACTGTGTTCTTTCAACTTGATCATCACTGTCAGCTTTGTTGTGACCTAATATCAGCTCGTCCCCGGTGGAAAAACTTTCCTTTCACTTTGGTGATATTCATCAAGAACCCTGTCAGTCCTTCTAATGAACAGCAGCTTCTCAACGTTTATTGGCAGTGGTCTGTTGCAAGTGTCACTGACAATGCTGGCAGATGTGCTAAATATTCTTTCAGATAAGCCACGGGAGGATGTAGGACAATAATAAACTACAGTGAAAGCTCCGCAGGTTGTTTATTTTTTTCCCATTAAATAAATAGAGTGAAAGCTTTTCTTTTTTAAAGTAATAGTATTCCAATTTTATTTTCTTTTAATTTTAGCAGAGTTCAATTTTATAAGAAGGTACAGTATCATGAACACACAAACCTACAAAATGGGTGAGTTGAACCAAGGTCATTGTAATCAAGACAATATATCCTTCAATTTATATATATTTTTTACATTTTGTTGCACTATTTTAATATTTGACACAAAGCAAGGAAATAAAAAATAGCAATCATAATTGTTTATATTTTCATTTCCTTGTTTTGTTATCTTATGTAAAGCAATAAAGACAAAGCTATAATGGACAAGTGGAAGAAGAAAAAGGGTAAGGTGATATCAAAGAATCCACAAAAGCTCCCTTTTTTAAAGAATATGAAAAGGTGAATTAACTCATGACATCCTCCAAACACCCCGGGTCCCTGCTGCACTTACCTCCTTGGATAATTCATTTTTACTGCCTGCGCTAGCTGATGTAGAGGTCTGGGTATCTCAAAGATATGCTCTTCTGCACTCTTCTTTCTGCTTTTTCTTCTGGGATGCCATCCCAGATTCAGATGAGATTCCTATTGGTCAGAGTGGTCACGTGTTGACACTGACTAATGCCCACTCCATGAGAAGAGAGCCTAAATCTGCTACTACGCATATTTTTTGTTTAGATCTCTGGTCAACTCTTAAAAACTAGTTTTGACAACCCAACTTCTGCTTCCATATCTCTAGTGGACTTTCATTGCCTGTCCAGATCTTTGTTAGGGAATCGACCCCTTTTCCTGTCTCCTTACTCCCTAATAATATCTGGTAAAATGTTCAAGATATTCTCATTACACAAGTACGGCTGGCAATGAATGCCCATTGTACAGCAAACTTTAATTTTTTATGCTAACCTGTTGAAAAAACAAGTTTACGGTTGTTACTGGTGCAGGAGCAAAGGGGTCGTCTCCTTATTGAGACACCAGCTTCTGTCACAACTATCCCCTTGAGAAGGTCTTTTATCACCCTGTTGTTAGTGTCACAAGAAGTGAGGGTAAATCTCCCTATTGAAGATAAACACATTAATATAGAAACTGACAGAGCTTTTAAACCTTTCCTACTTTATCAAGTTACTAGAGCAAATACTTTTTCCTGGAGTTTCACCCTCAATGGTTTTTATTTCCATTCTTTTTTTGGTTTGGATAGAGTAGAAAAGGATTAAAATCCTCTCCAGTTTCAGTTTTTTTGTCTGTGTGTAATATTAGGGAAACATTCGTTCACTTCTTGTCCCAAAAGTGCAACAGGGAAATAAAGGAAATCTCCAAAAGTGAGGGGAATTCCCAGTTGTCATGGGAACAGATGTCACCATTGGAAGATTTCCCCTTAGCTCTTGTTCTATGGATAACTCTAATTTTTTTTTTAGATCTTTCTTTAGTTGCTTTATCGGCAATAATGATCACTAGTACAAATAGAGGGTAAATCTCCAAAAAATGGGGTTCGGATAGTAATACAAACTTATAAGATGGTCTAACCCTTTCCTACTCTATCTAAAACTAAAAAAAAGGTTTACCTAGATAAACACTTTAAAGTAAATATAGAATGGATTAGCTCACGGCAATGCTTTGATCTAATTTCAAACTAAGTCCTTGCAAAATTCAAACCATCTTTGTGTCAGTAAAATTGTGATAAAATTATGACATTGTATTACTTCTTCAGTTCACAAAATTAACCCCAGGCTGGTAACAGGATGACCTATCTATTTTTTTTCTAATTAAAAAAAAAAGGTTTCTGTTGCATACAGTTTTGAAATATATGTGTGGAAAGTGCACACTGTGCCAAGTTTTCTCTGCATTATGCAGCCTGATCAATGAGAACAGAAACAGTGGGACATATAGCATTGAATTAATAAGAATCATGCTTATCATATTCAATCAGCACAACGCACCCTAAAAAATGATGATAGTGCTCTAAATAGTTGCTGCTAAAACTCAGTTAGTGACTTCACAACACCTGTACCAAAATTAATAACAATAAAGCGTAGTACAACAAACTAATATCTCATATAAAAATAAATGTTAAACAATAATTAAAGCCCCATGAGAATGTTTCTTATAACACAACTATGCAGTGTGTATAAGATAAATCTTCTCTCTTCTTCAGTGCCAACCGTGCCACCACCAATAGGTGAAAAACCTTCTCACCTCACTTTATGACCTCATCAATAGGTCAAATGCACTCAACATGTGGACAGACTTGTGTACACCCTCTATGGTTTTCCTCCAGCTCCTGCCCGGCACCGCCACAGTATACACTCCTCCAGCTGACGCTCTCATATAAAATGTATTATGGAAAAGAGAAAAGTGGAACCATAGTGCTCTCTATTTAAAAAACAATTTCTTAGCACCCAGATTAAAAACACTTACAAAATGTAAGACACAAGTCAGCATATAATGTATAATTTTGTTACATGGCTCACCACCCCGCTCTCCCACATGGTCATCAGTTCACAAATACCTAGGGCTCAGTTCCTTTCACCTATACGCGTTACGTCCCAGATTCAGACTTTCCTCACTAGGTAGGGAGCCAGCAAATGTGGAGCTCTTAATTAACCCATGTATCCCTTCTCCTTATCATATAGCCATTCATGCTTATCATATAGCCACCTATTCTTCCTTTTGGTGCATACACATGAAAAATCATACCTTGCCAATACAGCTTAAAAAATATGTAAACTACAACACTAATACCTCATATAAACTTTAAAGGATAAGTTCACCTTTGGTAACATGTTCCACCCATTTTTAGGGTGAAACATGTAACATGTTCCTGATCCTGCAACCGCTGCCCACTGGGCTCCAGTCAACCATCTTGAGTAGTCTGGGGTTGTTAGTGAATGTTGAAATCTCAGAAGATTTGGGCAGCCACCTGGGACACAGAGGTGCAAAAAAAGTGCTCTCTGCATCATTCATATTGGCCTGCAGTATGAGCGTAGGCCATTGTAGGATCCCCCAATTTTTAGGAAGGGAATAGGCATAGTGGAAGAGAAAGGAACCAGATGAGGAGGGACAATGTAGGTGTCAGAGAACTAATACTAGCACAGCTAATGTTAATGCTAATACTATAGCTAAAGCTCATTCTTGTTCAGCTAATACTTGTTCACATGTATCAGCACACAAAGGAGCTTGGCCTAATATCCAGCATGCACTGACATGTAGGAGCATCTCAATACACCATTGTGCATCGACGTGGAAGTCCACATGCATTTAGTGCCAAGCTGCCTATTTAACCACTTGTCTACCAGGCACTTATACCCCCTTCCTGCCCAGGCCAATTTTCAGCTTTCAGCGATGTCGC
This sequence comes from Staurois parvus, assembly GCF_062004578.1. Lineage (NCBI taxonomy): Eukaryota > Metazoa > Chordata > Amphibia > Anura > Ranidae > Staurois > Staurois parvus. The sequence goes on from NW_028318784.1 coordinate 730,758, forward strand.
ACTCTGAATGACAATTGCACGGTCATGCAACACTGTACCCATATGACATTTTTTTCTTTTTTTTCACACAAATATGGCTTTCTTTGGGTGGTATTTAATTGCCGCTGGGTGTTTTATTTTTTGTGCTATAAACAAAAAAAAACAAAAAAAAAGTTTTTCTTTTTTTCTATTATAAACTTTTGAAAACAGGTAATTTTTCTCCTTCACTGATGTGCGTTGATGAGGCTACACTGATAGGCAGCACTGATGGGCACTGATAGGCAGCACTGATGGGCACTGATGAGGTGGCACGGATAGGAAGCGCTGATGGGCGCTGATAGGCAGCACTGATAGGCAGCATCGATAGGCAGCACTGATGAGGTGACACTGATATGCAACAATGATGGGCAGTGATAGGCAGCACTGATGGGCACCGATAGGCAGCACTGATGGGTGGCAGTGATGGGTGGCACTGACTGGCGGCACTGCTGGTAACTGACTGCCGGTACTGCTGGGCACTGATGGGTGGCACTGTTGGGCAGCACTGATGGGCACTGCTGGGCACTGGTGATGGAACTGCTGGGCACAGGTGGGTGGTACTACTAGGCACCGATGGGCACAGGTGGGTGGCACTGATGGGCATAGGTGGGTGGTACTGCTGGGCACTTGTGGACAGCACTGCTGAGCACAAGTTGGCTGCACTGGTGGGTGGCACTGCTGGGCAATGATCATCAGGTGATGATGCTGTGTCATTGGACACAGCTGATCATGCGGTAAAAGGCCGCTGTGATTGGCCTTTTACCACATCAGCTTTCCCATGACCCATGTTCCTGTGTTCCTGCTTATTCTGACTGATCTCCCATTGCTGACACAGCTAGTTCCTGATCTTGCTCTGTGGATTAAGATACCGACCTTGGCTTGCCTCTGACTATAAGTGCCTTATTCTCTGACAGTGTCATCCTGTCTGTATGTGTCTGATCACATACTGTGTCATTGATGCAATTGGACACACTTTTCCATAAATGTTATGTTTGCGCATCTGCGTTGTATAGGTTGCTCCCTTTCTTTTGGTATCTCTTTGTAAGCTTTGCCCACACTCAGATATAAGAAAGGGTGAAAAATGCGAAAGCAAGTATTGTATTTCAAATGAAGTCATAGGCTTATACATAGTCATTCATTTAGGATTTGCATCTACTTGATCTCTCATTATCTCTTTGACATCATCAGCAAAAAGAATATGTGACGTGTTTGTGTAATATTTCAGTTTACCTGTACCACATTATCACTAATTGAATGCTCTATTCCAGGCACCCTGTGGTACTTCAGGTTTCTCAGGTTTCAGGGGTGTTTTCATAAAATGCCTAAAAATTGCCCAAAACTTGTATAAAAGCCAGTGGCTAGACCAAGCCTGCCTTTTAGTTACACAAAGCCACAGATTTTCATTGTGCACCATTGCAATCTTCTAGCTGCCAGTGTCCAAACAACCAATGATATCAATGGTTGATAAGAAGGTCGTCGGGCGCATGCACAGTGTCCTTGTTTGCCCCAACCTTGCCCCTCTACATCAGCACTGGGATCACATTAGCTGTGTGAGGGGAATAAACTGAGGTAGAAGAGAAACATTTAAATACTACTCAGTACCAGTGTGCAAAAGGTGTGCTTCCTGTGTAAGAATAAATCATCTCTAATGTTAGATGTCCTATGTGTGTGAATTTTGCTGCATTGTGTAAATGATATTAGTTTAATTTTTTTACATATTAGAATTGGGTGCCTTTGTGCAGAATTTTAAAGGGTGCCTTGACAGGAAAAAGGTTGAGAAACACTGCTCTATTTATTAAAAAGAACAGGATATATTATGAATGTGTGGAAAATAATATTGTCCTTTCTTTCCCAGTATAGAAATACTTAAAGTCTTTTTTCCTATTTCTATATGTATAGTATATGGACATTCCTGTATAATAATTTCTGTGAAGCAGGCTATAGAGTAAAGAAGTAAATTGTATTGAGCACTATGTTTGCAAATAACTGTTCTCACACTCTGATACTGCATCATTTTAGTAATTGTTTTCATTACTGCAACAACTGAGCAATTGAGTGTAATTGTCAGGAACCTAACTGATGTGCACACATCTGGCTGGGCTGTCTGCAGTTATGCCCATTGCCTACAGCCTTTGGGAGTGTGGTGGAGTGTCAAGTAGTTGACCGTGGATCATTCTTCATTGCTTCATGCTGCAGATGCTTCTCTTTCAGCTTTGTCTGATCAAGTTATCTTTTCACTTCCAAGCTGCTCCTTGGATTTATTTGCTGGGTTCTCCACTACTATAGACTCTGTCTATAATCCACACTCCTGAATCACACCTGTAGATACAAGGCCAAGCATGCCTCCAGGTCAGAAGATCTTGAATAATGTACCAGTAGCTATTTGCTAAACTCTCAAGCTGGCGGTTGTAGAGCTTAATTAAGGTCCCTATGATTAAACCCTGCTCTGGGTGAAACATATTGGGGCATGACTTTTGGTCTAAGTGGGTGGTGTACTTTGCAATAAACTTTAGCTGGAGCTGAACATCTCTGGTTTATGGTCTGTTATTTGGATGGTGGGCTACAGTAAAGTAAGAGCAGACTCCTTGGCACCCAGCTCATTGCAGGGAGTCAAGGACGATACAGGCTGACCTTTGAAACGTGAAAGGGGTTGGGTTCAGGGATTGGGTTGGGTTTTGTTGTAGAGTTTGTTTACTTGTGTTCGTCTGTTCTCAATTGTACTCTACCTGCCCTGACCATTGCAGTGTGTCCTGATTACTACTTACTCCCCACTCTGGTTTTCATACTTGGTTCTGGTTAGTCCTGGCAATTAGTTTCAGTTTCTGACTATACCACTGTCCCCAACTTTGGAGTTTGTACTCAGCAAGTTGGAACTTTCTTGTAGAATATATTGCCCTTAAGATGTAGGGATCTGTTTTTGCAATTCATCACAGGGTTCTTTAGCGTGTACATAATGATTTATGAAATTGCACTTTTGCTTTCTGCCAACTGGCATTGCTGCAGATTTTTACACAGAAGAAGCATGTCCTACAAAAATATAAAGGACACAAATATAGAAATCTTGCTGATAAACCATAATTAAACTCTGTCATATGAAAACATTTTTTTTTCTTTTTGCATAATACAAAGGGGGCCATGAAAGGGAGAGAGAGAGAGAGAGTGGAAGGGAGTGAAGAGGAACAGGTAGAGAAAAAAATATGTGATAAAAAATGTTTAACTTTTAGATCTGATTCACCAACTCAATTTTTTTTTTTTTTAGAATTTATAACTGAATAGAAAAAAGATAGGGCCACCCCCTGGGGTAACCTACCCTATCTGTATAGCTTGGGTGTTATAGGCACAAACCCAGGGCTTTTTCAGCTGGAACGTGGTGGAACTCTGCTCTGGCTCAGGCCCTCTGGTCCCTGCTCACCACGATCACTTCCTACTTCTGTGTTTACAAGTGACAGTTTGCCTCCCAAGCGCTCCCACAAATCTGATCTCCTGAGCAGATCCCACGGAGCACAGGATGGGGAAAAGGGAGATGCAGTTTCCCAGGGTGCAGTGTGAATGCTGATAACCTCACTGGATGATCTCCCTGCAAGTGAGAGAGGCAGAGCCACCTACAGTGTGCAGGGAGGTACTAGAGCCGGCTGGCTGCTTCAGCCTAATACAGCAACAAAAGTAAGACATGTGGAAGGTGGTGGAGATTTAAGGAGGAGGGGGAGAAGATGGGGGCAGTGGAGGGGGGGTTGCATGCAGAGGTCAGAGCTGAAGAGGGGGGAAAGTAAAATGTGGATGGGGGATGCAGCAGTAAGCAGCCGTGGAAGAAGACGGAACTCTGCACTCTGTGTGTAGCGCACCCCTGAACTCTGCACTCTGCGTGTAACACACCCTCCCCTCCAAACTCTGCAATCTGTATGTAATGCACTCCTGGTATTTAATGCCCCTTTAGGACCCCCTCACTCTTGAAATTTGACCACATCCACTATTTGATGCAGTTTGGAGGGTGTGTGTGTGTGTGTGTGGGGGGGGGGGGGGTTAGGGGGTTGTGCACAAGCCTATCTAAGGTTTCCTATGCAGTTAATTTGGAATGGCTGTACTAATGTCTGGTCTAAGGCCTATGTATTTTGCTTTGTTTGCTATAGTCTTATGCCTTTGTATTTAGTTCTCACTGCCTTAGTCCTTGTGTGAGCATCTTGTTTTTCATCCTAATTTGAAAATTAATACAAAATATTGAAATAGAGAAAAAAGATAGGGTCACCAACATATTTGGCACAAATTCTACTTGCCCACTAATTTCATAACCACTGTTTCTCCATTCAATTCCTTATAGGGTGACACACATACCTTGTTTTACAAAATAAACAGGATGTTTGGAGGATTCTCAGTTCAACCCACATTCCTGTGAATGGTCAACTTATAAAACATTTCTGGAATGAACTGTGTGATCAGCACACCACCCATTCTGCTTGTAAAATGTGTGAACCCACCTAGTGCTTTACTAGCTGGGTTCACACATTTGGTATCCAAAGCAGAAATGCTTTTTGTTTCCTTGAACAGAGTAAGATGGCTCAGCCTCTCCCATGACTCCCCAGCCCGGTGTTCCAGTGAGCGTTGGAGGGGCGGAGCATCAGTCACTGGCTCTCTGCTCATTAAAGACTTTGATCACTCAGTTCTTGGTCCTAGAGGCTGTATGGGACAGATGCAGCTGAGTATGAATGTTTGTTTTTTACATACCTGAACTTTTCATTTCAAGTAAAAGAAATCTCGATGAAAATAATATTTTGAATATTATTGAACCAGGTACATTCGCTAGTCCAACCCACCAATAGAAATGGCATGAGCTGATTGGACGATATTAACTGGCGTCATGTGCATCTGAATGAACTAATGGAACAAAATTTGGATCCATTCTTTATTCAAATTTATTATGGAATGAACTTGAAAATTGAATTAATTTCTCCATGGGCCCAAACTACTATTGCATCATGTGACGTCATTTGAATGAAACAAATGCATTTGTTATTAACCCCTTGACACTGATTGCATGCAAATATGCGGCCTCTCGGCATCTGGGCCTTGATGCCGAGCGGCCGCATATTTGCGTGCAATTAGAAAATACATATGTGCTGAGAGCATGCGCCGTGCATGCTCCCAGCACATGTCTGCAACTCCCCTTTCGTTTGGGACCTTTTCTGATCATGTGACCACCGTGACAACGAATCACGGCGGTCACATGACCCTAAAACCCCGCCCTGCCTCCCGGCTTCTGAAACTCTTAAAGGGTCGGGAGGCATCGGCATGAAAAGGTTAATATCATTATATTTTGCTTTGAGCAGGATCCATCCAATGCCTGGACTAGCAGCTGGCTCAGCTTCTCCCACCCTCTCTGAGCTGCTCCCACCCTCTCCCCAGCCCAGGGTTCCAGTGAGTGCTGGAAAGGCAGAGCAGAGACGGTGACTAACAGTCATTGCCTGTCTGCACATTTGAAGACTTTGATCACTCAGTTCTTGGTCCTAGAGGTGGTTGGGGACAGATGCAGCATCAGAACAATGCTGTATCCACCTAGGTGAAAATGGATGTTCGTTTTTTACATTCCTGAACATCTCTTTCCAAGTGAGAGAAATCTCGATGATAACAATATTTTGGGTATTCCTTTACTTTCAGTCCTGATGACAATGGTCACCAGGGAAAACAGGGAGAATCTCCCAAGTGGGAACTCAAACAGTATTAAAAACCTGCCATAGGTTCTAACCCTTCCCATTAAAAAAAATGTTTTTGCTTGAGACACATTTGCTCATTAATGTGTTAATATAACACTTCCAGGTATTTACTGCCTCTCATAGAGATTACAGTACAGTCATCATCTAGGCTCAGAATCTACTTCCTGGACTGAGATTCTGTACTGGACTGAACTTGTTGTCTGGTACTAATCAGTGTCTTGCTGCATCCCCTCACCTTGTGACTTACTAGGAAGGAGCAATGTTGCAGTGTGATCACTGGTGAAATGCGTCATCTGCCTGCAGCAGAGCGATGTAGTGCTAGGACTCAATCACATGATCTGACATATAGAATCTCACCACTGTCAATATTGTAGTGCTTGGCGTTTAGACCCTTAATTCAATGATCAGATCTTGAAAAGATCTCCATATGCCTGGCACTGTTCATCCTAAATTCATTTTGAAAATGTATGTGATTTAGGGAGGGCCAAACATGTGGAAATGATTGCAGACTGTTAGGTTTTGATGTTTATGATGGCATTTCTCCCTTTGGAAAACCTTTCTTAACAGCACACTTTTGAGATTTGGTTTTATAGTGTTAATAGCTATGTCTCAATGGTATAATGACACTTTCAAATTTGTGACTCCAGCAGCAGCTCTACTCCAGACAATTAATATAACAATGATCCAGCTGATAATTTCATTGCTCTGTAGTAAGCAAGACTGTTGCTCTGCAAATTCTATGCCTGGAATTTGTGCAATCCAAGATAATAACTGAATATGAAGATTATACAGTATATTAATCTAGCAATACACTGATGGCATAATTTCAGCCTCAAATACAACTAAACTGCTGATAGAACCCAAGCGCCATAAACTAATTTAACATGGAACCCACTTAGTTGGTGACACTTTTGCACTAACTACTTACAGATTAGACATGCGCACACCAGAAATTTTCATTTATTTTGTTTCGGATGCATTTGTTGAACAAATATATTTTCAGAATTTGTTTCATATCATTTGTTTTGCATATTCGTTGGTCTGGGTGGATTTGAAAAATGTTGCAGTTTTTCTGGAAGATTCCTATATATTCAATATGTTATCAAATCAGACAGATTTGAAGTGAAAGAATGCAATATTTTTGGGACGCTAGTCCAACCCACCAAGAGAAATGGCATGAGCTGATTGGACAATATGAACTGATGTCTTGTGCATCCGAATTAAAGAATGGAACAAAATTCAGATCCATTTGTTATCTGATTCTGGATTATGGAATGAATTTGTAAAATTAATTCATGGGTCCAAATAAATGAAACAAATGCATTAGTTAATTTCTTTATTACCTTTTTTGCTGATTCAGTGACATTCGTCTATTCAGACATTTTTGTCCAAAAAAGGAATTGTAATGAAGCCCACATTTCTATTACAGATATGAATATAGCTGTACTCTTACAGTAGAGAAAATAGGAATATCATTTCAGTACAGTCTCTGTTCTGCATGATGTCAACAATGCCAAACTCTAGTCAGACAGAAGCAGAGAGCTTGCCAACATGCCTACTATTGAAGTCTGTACATTAAGTTCACAGATTATAAAGACATTTTTGTAATGCACCTAATGTACCTTTGAAAGTATGTCCAAAACAACCCTTTTTATCTTAGTTTTTGATAATGAGGTAAAAGTTTCCATTGGTGTCTGTGTTGTCACTAAAGAGAATCTCTTTCTCCATTTGGCTTGGTGGCTATTATCACTGGGGACCGAAATGATGAGAAATCCAAATTGTCCCTGAAACAGGAATGGTAAGGGAATCTTTGAATGTGGTCACCTGTTTTGATGACAACTGTCTAGAGTAGAATTTGCACCCAGTTTGGAGAGATTTCTCCTTCATTCTTTTACATCACAGAAAGTAAAGAGAAATCTCCCTAACGAGAACACAGCTGACAAAACTGAACTTGACTAGGGCTTTACCACTGCATACTTTATCAAAACTAATAAATCATTTTTCTTTAGATATACTTGAAAATTTTGATCTGATTTTGATCTTTCTTTTCTAAAAGTTGGATGAAAACTGCATTTCTATTCAGGTCTTGTTTTACCTACCCTTTTGCCTGCAGTGTGAATTGTATTTTCTTTTCATTGTGTTTTCTCTCCTGTTTGAAAAATACAGCATGTTGCAGTTCTCTGCCTGATACTTTCTGTCAATTATATTTGCAAAAGAGAGCGGATAGACTGTTAAGTTCAGGAGGGGCTAAACACTGCCTCTGGACACAATAGCACTCTGTACTATGGCTACCTACAAGCTGGAAGATTAGCTGTGGCCAGTTTGTATGCAGCCAAAAACATGGTCCCTAGTTGCAAACTGTCTAGGTCCAGGGCCAACAGGAGCCCCAATCATATGTAACCGTTTACGGTTATACTAAGAACCCAGTTGCATTCTACTGGCAGGCAGGGTGGAGTCTAGAAACTTATATCATTTTTGGGTATATCTTACTGACAGACCTTAGCAACATAGTGTATGAATGGATGTGTGCTAGTGTATGAATGGATATGTGCCATACCTGGAAGTCCTGTTACCCTAGGCCACAGCCTATGTGGACAATGCAGAAATCTCCCTGTATGGTAGTGATGGATATGGCTTAACTAAATATATGCATGGGCTTACTCCTTCTACCAGTTTATTGTTTCCCATGATTAAATAAAAGCAGCACTACATGGAAAGCACCATTTATAATTCATGGTCCAAAGGCAATGCCCCCTTGCCCTCTGTCCTTGAACTGCAGATGCAGATAGGCTGAATGTATATAGTGCAATGTTTTCTACCTGCTTGGGTCTCTAATAATAGCTCTCAATAAAGTAAAGTAATAGATTACATAGTTACTTGGTATCTTTGGATATATTAAAAGAGTTTTGTTTTGAAAGTACAGTAATCTTTTAAAATAGTTCAATCTAAACATATTAACTGTGTTATACCAATAAATCAATTTAACAGTATTCTGCTCATATCAGTCCAAATATCTCAACTGCTTTATACCAATAAGTCAATTTAAATTTATTCTGCTCATATCATAATAGAAATTTAATTAAAATGCTGATCACAGCTTTCTTCTCTGACAACCTGCTGGTATTTATAACTAACATGTAAGAATCAATGAGTAGCAACTAACACACTGCAGGAGTTTGGATTTTGCCCAGGATTTAAATTAACCAATGAAACGGTGATGTGCTGATATTAAATTCTCACAGAAACCTGAAACTGAAAAATCATAAAAGGATACTTATGTTAGAAGAATAGATTCGTATTTCAAAGTAAAACTATTTAATAAGGGGAAGAAGAGTGCAGTCTTCCATAACCACTAATCAGAACCAGAACCAATTCAGTAATCTGGGTTCAGGAAATAGAAATCTAACTAATTGCACTTAAGGTTTTCTCTTTTCACTGCTCCAATGGATTAGAGAAAATTTTTCAAACTTGAAATATCTTAGCCAGGGGTGGATTGACAACTCATGGGGCTCCCGTACAATAGGGGATCATGGGGCCCCTGTGTCCTCGCCCACACTCAAACCACTCCCATAAAAGCCAGGGACATCTCATGAGGCCCCCTACGGACCCCGGGCCCTCGGGCAGTGCCCGAGTGTCTGAATGGTCAGTCCACCCCTGACCTAAGTACTGAAGCCAGTTTTACGCAAATCAGGACATTTTCTAAGGAACATTTTTAATGCACTTAAGTTGTAAAAAGGAGCTGCTTTAGATTTTCTCTTATAGTTGTAACTGCAACAGAAAGGAAGATCCTCTAATGGCAATGCCTTTTCTACTGACACACGTCTGAAAGGAGATGTTTCTTCAAGTTGCAGAGATTTCCTCTCACTTCCTATTGTCTTACCAGAACAAGTAGTGAGGGGAAAGCTCAGCAACTGACAAAGTTTTTTTAACCACCCCCTACTCTATCAAAAACTAGATAGATATTGTTTATTTTAAGGTCTAGCTTTAATGGTACCCACTTAAGTCCTCAGACTTTGTCTTCCCTTAATCCTCTTGCGTCCCAGAGCGTTTTTTTTTAATTTTTGTTTTGTTTCTGTCTTAGATCTGCACCTTTTGCCTTAAGCTTTTATAATCTACCCTAATGCATTATATGAGATTTGTATACATATAATTTATTTACTAGGTTTTTTTGAAAAAATAGTATTTATTTCTGATTTTCAATTGCTGACCTTTTTCCTCCAGTTGTGACCTTGTTACTGTCTGCCTCCTGTCTGTTATGGGTGCTGTTGTCACTGTCAGCTACTTGTTCCAGTTTGCTCCTCTGTAGCTTCTTCCCCCAGCCCTCCATTGGTCTCCTCAGCAGTCTACACGAGTACTTCTCTGCCAAATCACCTGGCAGAAGTGGTCACCTGTGGATTGAACTCTGTGCCACTTTGTAGCCTCCCTGTCACCATTTCCAGGGGTGCTTGACTCAGAGACAAAAGTGACAAGAGGACTTTCCTTACAGCTCTAACAGGTGCATTATACTGCATTATGAATATTTATGTCTCTCTGGCAAAACATTAGGGTGTTGATTGCCAGTGGTGCATGCTGGGAAAGGATACAAATATTTGGAGTGACTTTGAAGAAGGGTTTTTGTTTCCTGGGCTTTGGTCTGGAGAGAAGATTGTGCTGAATGCTTGTGCCTGCCAGTCCTGCTGTCTAAGGAGGGTGATGCTGTAAGAGGGGCCTCAGCCTGGACAGGGAATGTTTGATGCCTTGTGGGACGGTACATCCAGAAAAAGTTAACTAAGAGGATGGATGTGTCTTCCCCACCCCTCTAAAGCATGCACAGATCACTCCCATATTTAAAAAGCCATCGCTGGACCCCACCAACCTGAAAAACTTAAGACCCATCTCCCTGCTTCCGTTTACCTCTAAACTCTTAGAACGCTTAGTCTACAATCGCCTGAGCTCCTACCTCACTGACAACAACCTTCTTGACCCTTTACAGTCTAGCTTTTGCTCACTACACTCCACTGAAACTGCCCTACTAAAATTCACTAATGATTTACTAACTGCTAAAACCAATGGCCACTACTCCGTACTCTTACTACTTGACCTCTCTGCGGCTTTTGATACTGTTGACCATCCCCTCCTTAAAAAATTCCACTCTCTTGGCCTCCAAGACTCTGCTCTCTTCTGGATCTCCTCCTACCTATCGCAGAGCTCCTTCAGTGTTACCTATAACTCTGTCTCCTCCTCTCCACTTCCTCTTTCTGTAGGGGTCCCTCAAGGTTCTGTCCTTGTACCCCTTCTCTTCTCCATCTACACCTCCTCCCTTGGTCACTTGATAAACTCCCATGGCTTTAAGTACCATCCCTATGCTGATGATACACAAATCTATTTTTCTGCTCCTCCCCTCACCCCTTCAGTCTCTTCTCGCATTACTAACCTACTAAGTGACATATCAGCATGGATGTCACTCCAATTCCTCAAACTCAATCTTTCCAAAACTGAACTCATACTATTTCCTCCAGTCCATGCCTCCTCCCCTGACTTCTCCATCAAGATCAATAATACAACCATCAGTCCCTCCCCTCATGCCAGGGTATTAGGTGCAATCCTAGACTCCCATCTGTCCTTTCAGCCACAAATCCAACCACTGTCCAAATGTTGTAGACTTCACCTCCACAATAACTCCAAGATACATCCGTTCTTAACCTCTGAAACCACTAAGCAACTTATTCACTCCCTTGTTATCTCTCACCTTGACTATTGTAACTCCCTCCTCATTGACCTACTTAATTGCAGGCTATCCCCTCTTTAGTCTATCATGAATGCTGCTTTCAGACTCATCCACCTTACTAACTGTTCCATATCTGCCATCTCTCTCTGCCAATGCCTCCACTGGCTTCCCATTGCCCAATGAATAAAATTCAAAACATTAACAATAACATGTAAAGCCATTTATAACTCTGCCCCAAATTACATCACCAATATTGTCTCCAAATATCACCCAAACCATCCTCTCCACTCCTCCCATGACCTCCTGCTCTCTAGCTCCCATGTCTCCTCCTCCCATGCTCATCTCCAGGACTTCTCCAGAGCTTTTTTAGGCTATCTCTGAAAACCTATCTCTTCAGGAAAGCCTATCCTGCCTTCAACTAATAATGGAATCTTCTATTTCTCCTATCAGTTCATCCCCACAGTTATTACCTTTTGTACCACCAGCCCCTCCCTCTTGGATTGTAAGCTCAAAGGAGCAGGGTCCTCCTAACCCTCTTGTATTGAACTGTATCATTGCTGTATTGTCTCCCTTTATATTGTAAAGCGCTGAGCAAACTGTTGGCGCTATATAAATCCTGTATTATAATAATAATAATAATAAAAAATGTCTGTATGGAGAATCTTAGGAAGAGGCTTCTGTGCAGAAGAGTGTCTTCAGAGCTGGGTATAAGCTTCTGCTGGTGGATTTTACATGAAGTTTTTATTTCTCATTCTAGTACTGGGGCTACCTGTCTGCTTTTAAGGCCCACAATTACAAATTGCCTGCTTGGGCTTAAAGATCCACTCCCTGTACTGACTGTCACCCGAAGCTCTACAATATTAACCTGCCTGTGCTCATACAGGACACTAAGTACCAATATCCAAAGCCTTGGAGATGATTATTTCAGCTCCTGTGCTTAATGCTGGATGCCAAGTGTCATTGAGGGCTGGCGATTCCAGCCATAACCCATGCCCAGGCTCTCAAGATCTACTGATTTTCGGTGATTTTCAAGAGCTCCTGAGACTCAAGTGGTAAAGTAGATGTAAACCCTAACTGAAGGACATTTATTTGGCTAAACCACTGTGTATCATAAACAAACGACTTCTTTTTTAAATAAAATAGCATCTGTTAAAGAAGACTGTGTTTACTTACCTTTCTGGAGGCTTGTTATTTAAAAGCTGGTGCTTCTCAGCTCAGAAACCTCTGCAACCCTTCACTGGGAGTGTAAACATCCTGCTAACCTATTGTGTTTTCACCTGTGAGCTCACATGTCACCACAGGATGTATGAGCCAGTGGGTGGACCACAGGGAGTGGTGGGGAAAACAGGCATTCAACTTGTTTGAAGGGAATTAAAACTGAAGGTATATTATTGCCATTAATGTTTACATACACGTGACCTGGTGCTGATATTTTAATAGCACTAAAACTCACACTTTTCCATAGGTTCCTTTCTGTGCTTTGCAGTGTCCTGCTGTAAAACGTGTTAACCCAATTTGTAAGTGTGAATAGTTCCTAAATTTTGGCAACTATGCTGTATGAAATAAGTTAGGATCCAACCTCTTGTCCAGCTCTTGCCATTCAGCAAGCTTAATTTAATTTAATGTATAAATTTCAAGAGAGACACATCAAGCTTGTCTTGGGATACAATAATTAAACACGAACATGCAATGAATCAAAGCCACAGCCATTGGAGCAGTAGACTCATTTAAGAGTAAAGGAAAGGACTCAGCAGGCAAAAAGCAATGAAAAGTCTAAGAATGCAGCTCTGCTAATTTTTTTCTAGAGTTAAACTGTAAAACGAATCTGTATGTACATATGGTGGTTTCTGGCCTATACTGTATTCTCTTCAGGTATCTGGATAAACATTTTAGATGCATTTGAAGTCTGTGCAATCACATTGAACATTCATCTGCATTCCATGGGGAGCCATGCCACATCAGCAAACATCACACTGATTGGTAATGGAGCTGCATAAATTCATCTGGAGCCTCAGCAAGTCTAATGATACAAAATGTACTGAAGTGTAAATGGAGAATTATGCACAAAGCACAATACAGCACTAATCATCAATGAGCTGGTGGAATATGGTGACCTTAAAGTTTAAAGGAAACATCCAAAACTGTTTTAAAGCTTAACTGCAGGCAAGGAACCAAATACACTGTTGAAATACATACTGTATATAGAAGCAGCTTCCTGCAAAAGGATTTATATTTCTTCCCAGCCTGTCCTGAGGCTTAGATAGCTCCATCGTACAACAGAGCAAGGTTGGTGACCTGACTTTTCAGTATTGCAATTAAGAAATACAGCCTGGTCAGCTTGTAATTAGACAATATAGGAGTAGTAATGAGTCATCCCTATGTTGATTCGGATATCTTCTCCTGTCCAGTGATATTCATTGCAGCACAACCAGCTGTGTCCCTCTATCTCCCAGTCTTAGGGCTCATTGACTGTTTTAACCCCTAAAAGCACATACGGCTGCAACCATCTGCATTGCCCATGGTTGCGGGCAGTTGAAAGGGTCACTTTGTGACAGATGGAATTATTTTTGCCGTGGCATGTGTACACCCCAGTCCGGAAGCTTAAATTGAAGCATAGGCGGATACAGCCCCCAGTAAAGGGAAAGAGGAGTGCCGCTTTAATGATAAACTTCATACAACCAATCTGTTCCCTGAGGATAACAGTAATGAGCTCTACATGTTTTGTGACGAGGATTGCTTCTTCAGGAGCTTGAAACTACTCTTATCAATAAAAACATCATAAGGAATGGACGGCAAGGACAGCTCGGACCACCGGAATGATGGACATCGGGACAGATGTGGGGACCGGCATAATAGTATAGTTAGAAGAACAGTGGCTAATATAGTCTATATGGATCCCCGCTACTTCTAAACAACTATCCAGAAGTCAAAAATGATTTTTCCTACAGCTCATGGCAAAGAGTTAGAGGATTACTGAAGGCTCCAATATAGTCCCAGGTTGTCCAAAGTATCCCAATATCAACAAAAGGGCTAGTACTAGTAAATAAGGATGCTGAACAGTTGTATACTGTAACTTAACCACACCCATAGTGACCACCTTATGTTGGTGTGTTCATTTACATATTTACCCTGAAGTTAAGCAAGACAGCATGGTCTAGGATCCCACAGCCTGTGACTTGAAGGTGTAGCCAAAAACTGATAAGGTCATCACTCTGCTTTACAAAGGATTACCTGAGGATGAAATTAAGACAAATTCAGGTACTTACACTAGTTCTATGTAAAAAAACATAAAGCACCCTCCTAGTAAGTGCAGGTTGATAGGTAAATTTAGTTTAGCTCTTCTGTAATCAGTGCAGCAGGGGTTGATTGTTCTGGTCTTTATTGTTCTGTGTCTCACAAGCTGCTGCTCTGATCACTTCCTTCTATATTCTAGAGGATTCTAGAATCATTTTGGGAGGAAGAACAGAGTGGGTAGTCTGAATATTTATTAGAAATCCAGCCTGTCCCTGGGTAGGCGTACCCAATAGGTGGCTGGAGAGCCCATAAAAAGTCTGAGGCCTGAGGCACCGAGAGAGTTCCTGGGTCTAGTCCTGCTGGAGAAGACCCCTGTGCATGGGGCTCTGCCCATAGGGCAGGATTACTGGATAATTGACCCAGATGTTACTATATACAATGGAGGTCTGTGTGGCACCAGATAATAGTGTACAGCAAATGTCCTGAAAAAGGGCTAAAGGTAAGCTAGTAACTCTGTGGGCACACTGAGGTGGTAATGAGGTGAATTCTAAAGGACAATAACAATACCCCTGCGCTTCTCTAAAGTACCCCCTGAGCTTGTCAGAATTACTTCCCTGAGTTTTCAGAAATACCCTGTCAGATTGTCAGAAATACTGCTCTGCATTTCAGACCTTTGGAAGCAAATAACACCCCAAATGCTAGGCCAGTGGCTCTCCAAAATGAATGTGATTGGGTGAAAGGAAGTTGATGGTGACTTTACACAATAGAGAGGCTACATTTCAAGATATCTGGCTTTCATAGATGGTGTTTACCTGTAATGCTCAATATGCTACTATTGTGCACCCAATATCAACTGCTCAGCTGACTTAATGGGTAGCAGTTATCCAGCTTTCACCATAGCCCCAATGTTGGTGTTGTCAGGCATTGGAAACAGTGACAACTCAGAGGCCTTTTTATGGGAATCTTCCTCTCACCTTTACATCATAACAGTCTCTCCCCTCCTCCTACAACACCCCCCCCCCAACAGTACCTCTCAATGCACTACTATTCTGCACCCAATATCAACTGCTCAGCTGACCTAATGGGTAGCAATTATCTGATTACTGCCATAGCCCCGATGTTGGCACTGTCAGGCACAGGGACGCCCTTTTTTTATTCTTTTTGGTTTTGTAGCTGACTGTTGCAATGCCCTTCATCTTTTCCTCTCCTTTAGGGCTCCTTCTGTCAAACTGATATCCCCCCAAGAGGTTACTCAAAAGCAAAACTGTGGACATGGTGATATCTAAAATCTTTTCTTATGTTTTATATGCCGTATGATGCACTGCCTCAGTCTTTTTAGGCCAGCTGCACACAGGTGTAATAATGTACTGATGTTTATACTCAGGATCTTGTTGACAGAAAGATTTTGAGTAAAATGTTCTGTAAAGACCTTGTGTAAACATGCGTACATAGGCACATAAAGGTGGGTAAGCATTTAGATGAGTAAAATTCTTCTTTATTGACAGTGTTGAAATATACTCATTTATATTCACATGCTTATAGACATGTAAACACATGTATATGCATAAATTACTGTACTCAAAGGTAACATTTTCTACTTTTGTTTTACGGCTCTGTACTCAACACTTTGGACAGCAATGCATATAATTTCAGATCAGTAAAAAAGTGGTATTTTTGACTCCCATATGTAAGAGACTTTACTTTTTTTTGTTGGGCTCTATAGACATCTTGGGTTTCTTACAAGCTATCACTCAGAAGCTATAGCTTAGGCATACTTTGTGTTTTTATATTTGTTTATGTTTTATGTATCAGTATGAAACGTACACTCACCAGCCACTTTATTATTAGGTGCACCTTGCTAGTACCAGGTTGGACCCTCTTTTGCCTTCAAAACTGCCTTAATTCTTCATGGCATAGATTCAACAAGGTGTTGGAAACATTCCTCAGAGATTTTGCTCCATATTCACATGTAAGCATCATGCAGTTGCTGCAGATTGTCCACTGCACATCCATGATACGAATCTCCCGTTCCACCACATTCCAAAGGTGGTCTATTGGACTGAGATCTGTTGACTGTGGAGGCCATTGGAGTACAGTGAACTCATCATGTTCAAGAAACCGGTTTGAGATGATCTGAGCTTTGTGACATAGTGCATTATCTTGCTGGGAGTAGCCATCAGAAGATGGGTACACTGTAGTCATAAAGGGATGGACATTGTCAGTAACAATACTCAGATAGGCCATGGTGTTTAAACGATGCTCAATTGGTACTAAGGGGCCCAAAGTGTGTAAAAAAAATTATCCCCCACACCATTACACCACCACCAGCAGCCTGAACTGTTGATACAAGGCAGGATGGATCCATGCTTTCATGTTGTTTACATCAAATTCTCACCCTACCATCTGAATATTGCAGCTGAAATAAAGACTCATTAGACCAATTTTGGTGAGCATGTGTGAATTGTACCTCCAATCTCTGTTCTTAGCTGACAGGAGTGGAACCTGGTGTGGTCTGCTACTGCTGTAGCCCATCTGTTTCAAGATGCAACATGTTGTGCATTCAGAAATGGTATTCGCATACCTTGGTTGTAACTTGTGGTTATTTGAGTTACGTTTGCCTTTTTATCAACTCGAACAAGTCTGCTCATTCTTCTCTGACCTCTGTAACTAATAAAGAGGCCGGTGGGTGTATATTGCCCATGTATTTATCTGTATGCACCTTGTCCAAAATAAATAAATAAAAAATAATCATCTTGTCTGATGTATGTTCCGAGTGTGCTCAGAGTTTGCCTGAAATACTACCTGAGCTTGTCAGAGCTACCCCCTGAGCTTGTCTCAAGTATCCCCAAAGCTTGTAGGAATAGATCCCTAAACTTGTTTGATGTCTGAAATAACCCCTGAGCTTGTCAGACATACTACCCTGTGCTTGTCTGAAGTATGCCCACGGCTTTCCTGAAGTACTACCTGATTTTGTCAGAGACAATCCAGAGCTTCTCTGAAAGCTTGTAAGAATACACCCCTGAGCTTGTCTGAAGATCCACTTGAGAATGTCACAAGTACCCCTGAACTTGATAAAAATACCCCCTGTGCTAGTTAGAAATACCCATAGAGCCTATAATAAGTACCTCCTGGTGTACATATACCCCCAGTTAAATGCTGTCTAGCTTTCATATTATACAAAGTAAAAACATAAATAGCACATGCAAGCCTGAATAGAAATAAATGTTTGATTTCAGTAAACATCTAAATAAAATAGGATTTATAAACCATATGAATTTATTAATAGGTTTAAAAAATATGTCTTTGCTATTAGTCCTGTTGCTGAAATGCATTTAGTTCCAGCTCTGGGACTTAGGAAGCACTGTTGGGGGCCACTGCTAGAAATGACAACGCTTCCAATATTTGGTTTAATCTAGGTTACTGTGACCTACACTGGAGAGCTTTAATCTGGGGTACTTGTTAAAACTTGACAGATTTCAAGCTGCTGCCTATTCTATGAAGACATGATTGATATGAAGAAATTATCCTTCACTCCCTTCAGAAATAGGAACTGCAAGAGGAATTTTTACTGACAGGAAGAGATGTGGTAAAAAAATGACTGATTAATGTGGCTAATGGCTCCCAAGGACACAGTGATATTAGACAGAGAAGAAATGTAACACTGGGAGTCCAAAGTCGCTTAGCTTTGCTGTTAGCTGATCAAGCAGCTACAGTCTACAAAAATATTTTTTATATTCATAGGAAAACAAATCCAACAAATTATTTATCAAAACCGTTGACGATTGTACTAATTAAATGTTTTGACAATGATGAGTTTATAATAATGTATTCTATTTTGTTTTTTACATCCATCTTTGTTATCAATCAGAATGAAACGCTCCAGTGGCTACACCAAAAAAAAAAAAGGGAAACGTTTTGGCTGAAATTTAAAGCTGGGCTTTTAAAGGTAACTTGGGTCTAAGGCAAAATTCACATCAGGTTTGAATATTTGTTGTGTATGAATATCTGTATTTTAAATGACATTGAGAAATCCTATTTCACTGACTTGGTAATTGCATGTCAAAGGACCAGAAATACAGCTTGCACTGATTTTTCTCAAGAATGCGAGATCCAAGTATCTGAAGAGAATGAAGGCCATTAGTTTGTAGAAGAACCATATTTAAGGGTGGAGAGCACACTTGTGTGAATGGACTTTGATTATCTAGCTGATAAAGTGCTTTCATTGGTTTAAAGGATTTTACTAGAAGTGGGGTGGCAAGTCTAGCGTTACTTGGATCAGGGGACTTCCTAGCTAAACAGAAGGAGATTTATAGGTTTTCGGAGACACTTTGTTCCACTTTGTGGAAGACATCTTTCCTATTGGTGAAGCCCAGAGTAGCTTTGGTGACACAGGTAAACAGCTGAAGAGTCCAAGTCTCAAGGACACAGGGGGCCACCCCACTGGAACTAGAGTACTCAGATCTGGAGTTGGGTCTTCTGGAGCAGCTGCAAGCTATTAGGCTCTGGCCTGTCTGCCCATACCAGTTCTTACAGTGGAGGGCCTCTCACCCAACTCCTAATTACCTCTGCCTCATCAGGTGTGGCTTTTCTGATCTCCTGAGGGAGGGTGGCTGGGAAAGTCCAAGAACCCAGGAAGTTGTGGGAAATTAAGTTAAATAGATTTAAGGCACAGTTTTTAATTTCAATTGTTTTGTACAGACCAGACCCGATCCAATACTTTTCGGGTCCCCTACCAGAGCTCTTAGCCCCTCCACCTTGCTGAGTGCCCCCATAACAAGACTCTTGCTAGGCAGGCATGCATGCATGCTTGCACCCGAACCAGCTATGTGTGTCCATAAGGGCTTGTTCACACTTGACTCAAAATGCTGACAGATATAGCATTAATGTGCTTTAATAGGTGCGTTTGACCTCGCATTTAATTAACTTTTAAAAATGCTCCCCCAAATACCCAATGTGCCTTTTCAGCACATTAAAACTGCACCACAAAAGCCTATATTTTTTGTAATAAACTGCAATGTTTTTCTTTTTGCAATATTTTTATTGAAATATTAATTTTATCCAGAAAATCACAATAAAATAAAATAAAACAGATGAAAGAACAACCAACATATGTTCTGTAGGGAAAGTAAAATTACAGATTTATATTTATCCAAGTAATAATATTTTAATCAGCCATGGTGATAGTACATTTCTGCATCACAAAAAACATTCTACTCCTATAACTCAACCTGGCATCACGTTTGTCAATAGAAGCGGATGGTTAAAATCAAATATTTCACTTATAGTAAAAGTGTGGATGAGTAAGCAACTTTCAGCTACAACTTTTGACAGTACCCACTATGGATATAAAAATAAAATAAAAAATAAATAAAAACAATGTTATTAACGAGCTGCAACTGCACAAATGCGTGCCAGGGCATTTGCAGCGAGTTACTATAGACTTGAATGGTAGGAGTTCAACTATTTCAAACTCAACGTGGAGCTTCAGAAGCAAAGTGATGCTAACGCTTCATGTTTTGATAATGTGAACAACACTGTGTGCTTTCCATATTATCATTTGCATAGGAGTTTGAGAAACATAAAAACGCCCCTCAATCTCCTTCTTTCAATGCCAGTGTGAAGTAGGCCTAAGACACGCAGAGCAGGGCTGGGCTGGCTGGGCCCACTCCCTCCTCACTGACTGTGATCAACAGCAGCAGGAACCAATGGCTCCCTCTGCTGTGTCTGAGCCAGTGAAGAGAGAGAAAACCTAGAGAAGTATAAGGGGGCTGGGGGGCTGCTTGCAGAAGGTTGTGTGCCATTAGAACCACTTTAAAAGGGCCCACACCTGCATCTGAGCATTGGGAGTAAATGATCACTCCACTAGACCAGTAAAAACCCTGTACCACTTGTAGGTGCCCAAGTGAAAAAAAACAGGTCTGCAAAGCAAATGAATTCTGTGTTTAGGTATAAAAGATAGTAGGGAGGTGGGGAAACATACAGGGTTTTTCTATTACAAAACTACGGGTGTACTTTTAAATACACTATAATTTTATTTTAATGCATACTTCTTTAACCATTAGCCGCCTGGCCAATGGCCGTTTGGCGGCTTCAATTGTGTCCCTGCATTCCGGGTGCACGCCATTTGGCGTGCTCCCGCACATGCGCCGTTTGCGCTAATGCAGAGCCGCGCAGCAGTGCGATCTGTCAGCGGCCGTGCACCTCGGACACGGCCGATGACAGATCCGAGTACCGGCTCCCGTTGCTGGTACCATGTGACCTGCTGTGACCAATCACAGCAGGTCACATGACAGTTGTACACAATGGATGGCTTCATTCATGATGCCATCCATTGTATACTAGTGCCTAGCTGTGAATGGTCACAGCTAATCACATGCACATGTCATGTGATTAGCTGTGACCAAATCACAGCTAAGCACAAAAAAAAAAAAAAAAAAAAAAAAAAGCTGAATGAATCGATGTCATTCAGGTAAATGCTTGCTTATAAGCAAAGTAATTCTTTGCTATAAGCAAACTGTGTAAAAAAAAAAAAAAAAATACTGATCACTTCCCCAAAGTAGTACAATGTTACTATGGTAACATTGCACTACTGTGGTCAAAGTAAAATATGAAAAAAAAAAAAAAAAAATGTAATAAAAAATTAAATATAATGATAAAAAAAAAAAAAAATATATATATATATATTTTTTTTTTCATACTGTCACCAGTCAGTGTCCCTGATCACCGCCATGCCAGTTATATGATGACGCTGTACTGCACTGGTGACAGTATGTAAAAAAAAAAATAGTGAAAATAATTTTTTTAATTTTTTCATTTTCCGAAAAATTATGACAAAAAAATACAACTTCAAAAAACTCGCCATGCCTCTTATGAAGTACGTCGGACTGTCTACTCTGCAAAAAGGGGTCATTTGGGGGATATCTGTACTGTTCTGACATTCTTGGACCTCAAGAATTTAGATTGGCCGTCAGTACTTCAGGATTGATCAATATTCAGATCTATCCCATAGTTTGTGAACTCTATAACTTTCCTACAAACTAAAAAATACATCCTAATTTGGGTTATTTTCACCAAAGACATGTAGCAGAATACATCTCGGCCTAAATTTATGAAGAACAATTATTTATTTGTAAACTTTTATAACAGAAACAAAGAAAAATGTGTTTTTTTTCAAAATTTTTGGTCTTTTTTTGTTAATTTAGCAAAAAATAAAAACCCCAGCGGTGATTAAATACCACCAAAAGAAAGCTCTAGTTGTGTGAAGAAAATGATAAAATTTTTGTTTGGGTACAATGTTGTATGACCGCGCAATTGTCATTCAAAGTGTGAGAGCGCTGAAACCTGAAAACTGGCCTGGGCAGGAAGGTGTAAAATTGCACGGTATTGAAACGGTTAAACTAACCCCTGCTATTTAAAGGAGTTTGTCCTCAACACACCTATACCTTAAACAGGTCCTGCTGGAAGACATAATGTATAATATACAATGAAAACCATTTGACTTTTAAAGGGTCAGATCACCAGAAACTATTATTAACGTTATTGGTGGGTAGACTCTCCCCTTCCTTTTACTGTATGTTTGAGAACTTCAGTAACAAGATTTTCCTGCCATAGTACCTGACTCTGTTATTGCCTATCTTTTTGTGTTTCATTCTTCATATGATAAAATAAAAAAACAGCAGTAGAACTCCCTCAAAATGGCCAAAGAAGTTTTTCAAACTCAGGAACTCAAGTGTAAATACACTATATTGCCAAAAGTATTGGGATACCCCTCCAAATCATTGGATTCAGATGTTCCAATCACCTCCATAGCCACAGGTATATAATATCAAGCGCCTAGGCATGAAGACTGCTTCTACAATCATTTGTAAAACAATAGGTCGCTCTCAGGAGCTCAATGAATTCAAGCGTGGTACCGTGATAGGTTGCCACCTGTGCAATAAGTCGATCTGAGAAATTTCCTTGTTACTAAATATTCCACAGTCTACTGTTAGTGGTATTATAACAAAGTTGAAGCAAATGGGAATAACAGAAACTCGGTAGAGAGAGAAAACGGTAGGCCACGTAAAATGACAGAGTGGGATCAGTGCATGCAATGAATTCAAGCATGGTACCGATATAGGTTGCCACCTGTGCAATAAATACATCCGTGACATTTCCTTACTACTACATACTCAAGGGTCAACTGTTAGTGGTATTATAACAAAGTGGAAGCAACTGTGAACAACAGCAACTCAGCCACAAAGTTGTAGGCCACATAAAATGCCAGAGAAGGGTCAGCGCATGCTGAAACGCACAGTGCACAGAAGTCGCCAACTGTCTGCAGAGTCAATAGCTAAAGACCTCCAAACTTCATGTGGCCTTCAGACTAGCACAACAACAGTGCATAGAGAGCTTCATGGAATGGGTTTCCATGGCCAAGCAGCTGCAACCAAGCCTTACACCACCAAGTGCAATGCAAAGCATCGGCTGCAGTGGTGTAAAGCATACCACCACTGGATATTAGAGCAGTGGAGACGTGTTCTCTGGAGTGAAGAATCATGCTTTTCTGTCTGGTAATCTGATGGGTGTGTTTGGGTTTGGTGGTTGCCAGGAGAACGGTACTTGCCTGACTGCACTGTGCCAAATTTAAAGTTTGGTGGAGTGGGGATTATGGTGTGGGGTTGTTTTTCAGGGGTTAGGTTTGGCACCTTAGTTCCAGTGAAGGGAACTCTTAAGGTGTCAGCATACCAAGACATTTTGCACAATTTCATGCCCCCAACTTTGTAAGAACAGTTTGGGGATGGCCCCTTCCTGTTCCAACATGACTACACACCAGTGCACAAAGCAAGGTCCATAAAGACATGGATGAGCGAGTTTAGGGTAGAGGAACTTGATTGGCCTGCACACCTCAACCCAATAGAACACCTTCGGGATGCATTAGAGTGGAGACTGCAAGCCAGGCCTTCTCGTCCGACAACATTGCCTGACTTCACAAATGCACTTCTGAAAGAATAGTCAAAAATTCCCATAGACACACTCCTAAACCTTGTGGACAGCCTTCGCAGAAGAGTTGAAGCTGGTATAAAGGGTGGGCCAACTCAATATTCAACCCTACGAACTAAGACTGGGATACCGTTAACCTCCCTAGTGGTCTGATTATGTCAGTTTTTCTGTGCTCAAAGCGGTACATTTTTTTGCATGGAAATATGTATTTTTTTTATTGTAGGCCTGTAATTTTTAGGAATAACTCACTGAAATCTGTCCGAACAAGAGTCTAGTAAACATCCCGGGTAGGATAAAACTTAAAACACGAAATCATAAATTATAATTTAATAAATAATCATAAAAAATAATAATATAATAATAAATTGAATTCAATAATATAATCAAACCAAAAACACTGAAATTTGAAATATAGCGCCAAGTTCGCACATCACTGAGCAAAGTCGCAAAATCGTTTTCAGTGTCTGATGACAAATTTCCCCACGAATCATTATCACTCAATTCTGCAAGTGGTTCTAATTTACTATCGCTGTTCTCTAGCTGGTCTAAAACCGCTTTTGACCTAAAGGGACGCTTTTTGGACGCCATGGACGTTTCTCAGTTTCCAGGTGGAAAGAACAATAAAGATGCACGCAGGGCACAGGACAAAGCACTAAGCACAAAATGTATGTGAAATTCTTTGATACAGTAATGGAATACTGTGATTTTAGTGATTTTAGTGAATGTCACTTTTTGTCATTTTCAAATTTCCCGCCGTTCTGTCCCCGTATGTCCCAACGCTCACAGGGGACGGAACCCAGATGACAGATGCCGGCATCCACCAGATTACATTGCTGGGGACACTGCAGGAGGGACATCGCGGGAGCGCAGGACAAGGTAAGTGATCGAGGGATCGTGGAGCAGCGCTGCATGGTAAGCTCGAGTGTAGCTCGGGGTTACCGCTTGTGGTACTGAAACTTTACTCCGTGCTACACTCGGGAATACCGCCAGGGAGGTTAAAGTTCATGTGCATGTAAAGGCAGACATCCCAATACTTTTGGCAATATAGTGTTTATCACCAACTAAGTACCAGAGATACTTAAAAAAATATTGGCTGTTTTAACTCTTCAGCATTTACCAAGTCTAAAAATATTGAGTTTGGGTAGGCTTACACTTTAATAAACTGGATTGTGTTGATCAGTGTACATATGTTATTATTACTATTAATCAGCATTTATATAGCACCTACAGTTTGCGCAGCACTTTACAATCTAATGGGAGACAGTACAGTTACAATCTAATAAAATACAAGAGGTTAAGAGCATCCTGCTCATAAGAGCTTACAATCTAATAGGATGGGGAAAGTAGTACAAAAATATATAACTGGGGGGGTGAGCTGATGGAAGAGATGAAAGTTCAGTTAGTTGGAGATGTGATAGATTTTCCTAAAGAGATGAGTTTTCAGGGATCCCCTAAAGGCAGCCAGAATAGGAAATAGCTGGACAGATTGAGGCAGAGAGTTCCACAGGATGGGAGAGATTCTGGAGAAGTCCTGGAGACTAGCATGAGATAAGTAAATAAGAGAGCTTGAGAGCAGGATGTCTTGGAAGTAGCAGAGAGGATGGTTTGGTGAAATTTGGAGACAAGATGAGTTATGTAGCTTGGATTGTGGATGGCTTTGTATGTTGTTGTTAGTAATTTTAATTTAATTTGTTGGGCAATCAGAAGCCAGTGGAGGGATTGGCAGAGAGGGGTGGCAGACACTGCTCATTTGGTAAGGTAGATGAGTCTGGCAGCAACATTCATAATAGACTGAAGAAGAGATAGTCTATGGAGAGGTAGGCCTATGAGAAGAAAGTTGCAATAGTCAAGAGATAACAAGGGAGTGAATGAGTAGCTTGGTGGTTTCATTAGTTAAAAAGGGGAAAATTTTAGAGATGTTATGGAGGTGAACTTTTTGCCAGTTATTGGATTGGGGGTCGAATGGACAGGTCATAGTGTAGGATTACACATAGTACCCTAGCATGAAGAGGGGGGACCGATAATTGTATTTATTTTTAAGGGAAAAGTCATGGAGGAGGGCATGAGAAAGGGGAATATTTTCAGCACAGTTTTAGAGAGATTTGGTTTAGGGAAGTGGTGCAACATTCATGTTGATTTATCAGTTAGTAAGTTAGTAATGCGAGAGGAGGCTGAAGGAGTGAGGTGAGGAGTAGAGAATTAGATTTGGGTATCATCGGCGTAGAGATGGTATTGAAAGATATAAGAGGTTATCAAGTGACCAAGAAAGGAGGTGTAAATAGAATAGAGAAGGGGTCCAAGGACAGAGCCTGGGTAGACCACTACAGAAAAGGAAAAGGAGAGTGGAGGAGACAGTTATAGGTACCACTGAAGGAGCGCTGTTATAGATAGGAAGAGAAGCTCCAAATCTTGGAGGCCAAGGGAGTGGAGTTTATTCAGAAAGAGCAGGTGGTCAATAGTATCAAAGGCTGCAGAGAGGTCTGGTAGTAAGTGTATGGGGTAGTGGTCATTGGTCTTAGCAGTTAGTAAATCATTAGTGATTTTTAGTATGGCATTTTCTGTGGAGTACCGTGATCCAAAGACAGACTGTAGTGGCCAAGAAGGTTGTTTTCAGTGAGGTAGGAGCTCAGTTGGTTGTAGACTAAGTGTTCCAAAAGTCTAGAGGTGAATGGGAGCAAGGTTGTTTAGACTGGTGGGGTCAAGTGAGGGCTTTTTAAGTATGGGGGTGATCTGTGCATTCTTTAAAGCGGGGAAGGTGCCTGTAGATAGGGAGAGATTGAAGATGTGAGTGAGAGAGCATAGGATAGAAGAAGAGGTTGACTGTAGCAGTTGCAAGTGAACAGGATCCAGAGAACAATTAGTTAGGTGGGCATGTAAGAGAAGTTTGGTAACCTTTTCAGTAGTAGCCCATTCAAAAGAGGAAAGTGTTGAATGTTCTGTTAGACAGGATATGTTAAGTGGGGAAAATATCTGTAAAGAGGAGGTGTCTTTATGAATTCATCAATCTTGTTTTCCCCAAAACACTTCCTCTTAACTGTGACAATAAAGTGAAAGTAAAGCATTTAAACATTTCCTTGCAGTTAGCCAGGAAATATCCTGCAATGCTTACTCTTTATAGACACTTTTTATTTTTAGGCAAAAACATTTTGTTTTAATGCTGTAAATTCTACATTTCACCTCAAATGGAAATTCCCACTCAAAATAAAAAATAGTAAAGCCACAGACTAGTCTGAATATGGTGGCAAACAGATTTTCACTTCTGTTTTACCTAAACTTACTGAAGAATCAAGAAGTGAAACTAGTTTTCCAGATACATTCACAACCTTGGGACTGGCCCTGTTTATGTGAACAGAAACACGTCTTCAAATTAAAACTGGGTCTGCTTTGTGTTACTTTAGGAATAAGTAAACTTGCTGGAAAACCCATTTAGTGAGTTTCACAATGAGCAGAAGAGAAAAAGGGTAAATGTCTAGCCATATTATAATTTGCTACAAACATTATTCAAGTATTTTCAAAATATTGGGTTAAATAACATTCATTGATATTAGTAGTGATCATCATAGCAAACTTTAAAAGCATTTTCTATTTCCAGCTTTAGAATTTGAGAAAGAGGAACATCTTTTGTTAGTGGTGAAAAGTGGGCATAGCTATATTGCAGTGATTACTGGAAGTGTTTTAAAGGGGCATGGTTAGAGCATGTGCCTACTTGCAGTAGACACTGAACACATATACCACAGTCTTTGTTCCAATTCCTTTAATTTCTGTGCCAGGTATAAACCTCAGGACAAAAAAATATTTTTTAAAATGAAAATCATAGTGACCCTAATCCTTAAAAACATATTTCCCTTAGGATGCTATGTCCCATTAGCTTACATTATGCATCTACTGTGCCTAGAAAAGCCTTCCTAATCCAACTTTTTCAGATGGCTTGGTCAAGAATATGTTTAGTACAGCACAGCCTACAGAGTACAGTGAACTGCACTATTTAAGGCACAGAATAGCACATAGTGCATTTATCAGAACTATGTAATGGGCAAGAGTGTACAGTGTGCACACTTTAGGAGTACAAAATATACAACATAATGGGAGAAAAAATGTCCTGGCATTATACTGTCGGTAGGAGCAAAATATGCCAAGACATTGTTGGTCAATGGAACGAAGAATGCGCTGGCATCAGTGGCCATTGTCAGGAAGAAGGTCCCAGAATTGGTGGTCAATGGGAGAAAAAAATTCCCTGGAACCAGTAGTCAGTGGTATTAGAATGTCCCACCATTGGTGTCAGAGAGAGGAATAGCCCAGGATTAGTGTACAATTTGAAAAATTCTCCAACATTCAGGCTGAGTGATTTAGTCAGCTAAATACCTCTGCACTTTGTTCCACTGCCTCTGCCTGGTACCAACATTGCTGGCATAGATCCAGTTGCAGGTGTTGGTAACATTGGGGGCATTAGTCTCTTGTGTATAATATGTAGGCAAAAGCAGACGTAGGGCTCAGGAAGCAATTTTTTCTTACAAAGGATCTCTTTTGCAGTGTGACTTTTTTTTTTTTAACTAGAAGTCTTTATTACATTTTAGAAAGGTCATTACCAAATAACACAATATATATGTACTATGGGAAAAAATGTCTTGCAAGGAGTGACTTTGCCATCCCTGCTTGAAAGGTCCACTCCTCCCAATGTTGGGAGCCTGTGGCCTTGCCTAATTCAGGAGGGGTGGGTGTTGCACTCTTGTTGTCACCCCTTTCCTGGTCACCCAGGTTGTATGCCTGGAGATGGGTCTTTTATGGATTTTTAGGAGGACCCAATGCCATTTTATTCTTAAAGAGCCAGTACACTTTTTTTGTAAACAATGTGTACTGTACCTTTAAAATTAGGAAGGAGGGGAGTGTGGCGAAGCCACATGCAGCCTGAAAATGTTCACCCACAGCAATTTCCATCTCAAATGACAGATCACCTGCCAGCCTCTGTATGTCGACAAAGGGGCCAGGGATTCTGGGCGATATCACTGACAATATATGGTCATGAACATATTTGGCCAATGACACGACCCAGGATCTTTACCCTCTTTGTTTACAAACAGCAGTTGCCTGGTTGCCAAACTGCAAGCAGGATGGGTTTGAGTCAAAATCATATTCAACTCAAACCCGAAGCTAATCCCCACACTGGAGCTCACTGCTGTTTGCATAACAGAACTTCCATGTTTTCTGGTTTCCAGGGCTCTCTACAAGAAATCAGACCTATCATGCAAAAAAACTGGAGGCCCTCAATAGACAGCCTGAGAAAGTTGTAAATGTATTTGATACACAGGTTTGCTTTAAGGATAAATTTGGGGATTTTGTGACAAATCTATAGCTGTGGATATCTAAAAAACATCTTGTTTTTTTTTTCATAGCTCATAGTAATAAAGTGGAAGATTCAGAAATGGCTTCATCAATAAGCATCTATGGCAGTAAGTTATAATCTGAAGATCCAATTGATTTTTGAATGGTTGTAATAACATTTATTGGATAAATGCGCAATCACTGCCTGTTATTTGTATAAGACTCAACTAAGAAATACTTCAAAATGTCAATAACGCACTCGACGGGTTTAAAGGATTCCCAAATGAGCTATAATGGCTTCTGACTAATTTGGTTAGATGTGTATAAATATAATTGCAAATTATGGTTTATGTGCTTTTTTAGTAGCTGTAGGTGGTGTCATAAAAATAGAGGAGAGCTACAGTCAGGACAAAATCCTATAATATCAGGTTATGTGGAATTTGTGTTTCATTTTTGTGTTTGTGAGCTGCAGCAGTATTTGCACTCTGAAGCTTATAGTTAACTAACAATTTCCAAATTATCACCCCTCTGTTAATAGGGGAGAGTCCAGATAGAAATGTATTGTGTATAATGAATAGTTAGTTATACAGAAATCATAAAAGAAGGACATTGGCACGAGCCTGTAGTTTCTACTATGGGCCCAGACATTTATGAAGCATTATTTTTTATATTCTAAATAGCACATCTAAATATAAGAAGCAGACACAGGTAAATAGCTTTTCTCTTTACAAAGTTATGCATGCATTGTCTGTTGGCCTTCAGTTCTTTACATTTCAAAATGTATTAGAATTGTTTGATTATGAATCACTGTACTGAAAGAAAGACAACCAGTTTTTTGGTATTGATAGCCTTCTTTGCCTAAAACATGTGTAGCTCCCTTGTCCTAAGCAGGGGCTACCAGTAAATTTAGATGTGATGGGTTTTAGTTAACCTGGCTGATTTGTAGTCTTTTGATCATTTGGGTTCGTCCCTAAGTTAAGTATAGCTGTGGTTCCTCCTTTTTGCCAGTAGGTGTCACTGGTACCTTTGGCATTAGTATGATGACCTACAGTAAAACTGGGTTTATGAATATGCATACTTCTCTCAACCAATCAGTAGGAGTTTCTCTGGATACTGGTGCTTGTTGAGAGAAAGTATATATATATAGGGAGGTCAAGTGATCAGGGTAGTCCTACCATGACCTTTGCCTGGTGTGGGTGTATGAGGCACAGCTGTGTTGGGTAGGTCTGAAGTCTAAGGCTTAGCCATGTGCTCTAGGCTCTGCAAGGGAGAGTCTGTCTGTCTGCCTGGATGCATGGGGAAAGGGATGGAGCCCTGAGCTGAAGTAGCAGAGGTTACTCTTCCATGGACTGGGTACTGTGGAGAGACTGGAAAAACATCAAGATGGATGCATACAGATAATCCCATGGTACCATGAGTTTTTGTTGCTATAGGAGACAGCTGTTGCTATGTAAGTACAGAACATTGGATGCAGGTCAAAAGCTCTTTTTCCTTACTGCTGTCTACCTTGCTATTTTTGTCTAAGGAGTCTGCTCATCTGTTTGCCTGCTGTCTTAGGGTGTCCTGTGCCCTAACTTTTTCTCCCTGAATTTTGTTGTTATGAGCAATAAACTCACTTTTGTTCAGTCTAAAAGTGACTGGCTCCCATTTTTCTGCAACCAACCGCACCCACTATGCCTAGCAACCAGCACCCCGAGGGGAAATGTCAGCACTCTCTGATACTGGGGATCGGGGGTGGGAGCACTACACATGAAAAAGCAAAAATTTACTTTACTTAAAGCACATTAAGTCAGTTGTGTATCAGTAATAGAGACAGAAATAGAGACAAGAGAAGCTTTCAGTTTCAGAACTTCCTGTATCCCTTCCAGAGGTAAACTGTAAACCTGTGGCCTGAAGGGTTATCACAAAAACAAGCCATTTCATGGTAGGGAAACATTTTGTGGGCTACAGAAAGTTCACAACACACAGTATGCCAGAGAGCCACTTTTATTGGTGGAGGTAGAGACCCTAAAGGACATGGTTTATTGTAGCACAGATTTTCGCATCCTCTAGCATCAATTTTCTTTGTGGCTTATGCCATGTGGCAGCTACTATGCAAGGCCCTGCCACTGTAAAAATGGATATAGGAATGACACAGTTTGCCCTAATAGAGTAAAGGGCTCTGGAGTGTTTATTGTAAGAGGAGAAAACAGTGTGTACAGCTTTCTCCAGGTTTTGTAATCCGAGATTGGGGCCTGGAGCTTGAAGACTCTAAAGTGACTTTTGTGGGAAAAAGCCTTCAGTCCAGTGCCCAGGTCCTCCTGGAAACCTGCAGGATTTGTGAGTGCACAAGTGTTTATTTTTGTTATATGTCACAAGCCATAGCACAGGACCCTTGTTTTGAGAGATGTGTGCTCCAGTCAGGGAAGTGATCCACTCTGGAGACAAGACTCCATGCTGAGAGATTCCCTACATACAGGACTGGGAGAGTTGAGGCAACTAGCAAGTCCAGAGGATTGGAGGGATTCTGTAAGTCTCAGAATAGTGAGAAAGCCTGGGGTGTAAAGGACCCCTTATATAGAGGACAGGAGTGGGCCTGTGCAGAGAGGTGGTGTAACTAAGGTAGAGTGAACCAGGATAGCCAGAACAAGGCCTGAGGGACGCCTGAGGGATGCCGAGAGCAGTGGTGCTGCTGAGGAGAGCCAGGTGACATAGTTCGTTGTTGTTTTGCTGCTGAAAATCTCCCTGCATGGGCAGACATTTTGAACCTAATTAATCAAAAATGTCACGCTCCAAAATTCATAAAAAAATAATAAAAAATATAAAACAATCCCTGAATTTCAACTTTTCTGGTTTTCAACTTATTTGTTCTATGTGCCAAATATATTAAATATTCTAATTAATAATCCATTCAATGTAAATATTTAATTCAATAAACAACATACACATTAATCATCTGTGCCATCTAATCAAAGAGTTTGTGAAAAAATAAATAATAATAAAAAAAATATAAACAATTCATAAGTCTCTGTTTGAAAATATATGTGGTGACAGTCCCAAAATAACAGTGGTGTGATCTGCAGTGTTATTCAGAAACTTCTGTGTATCCTTATAGTGTCTGTGCTATGCGCTCACCTCTTTATAAGCCTAATAATTAGGCATACTTTGCTTTTTGTTCACAATTGGAACCGAATTCTGATTTCCTGGTGCATCATACCATGTATGGTGGATATCCCTTATGGGCTTCTTAATACTCCTCTCCTCTTGTGCCTGTATCCCTGCAGGGATCTCTCCCTCCTTATACTCAAATTTTCTCCTCTGTCTCCCCAATGGTATCCTTGATTCTTTTACAAGCAAGGGTCCATGGCAGCCAAGTCCATACTTGGCAGTACTTCAGAACCCTCGTTGGTAGAGATGAAACACAACGGTCTTTCCTTGGTGTTGGCTTCAGTGGGAACAGCAGCAGCACAGCATTTTGAACCGCAGTTTGGACTGACCTGGACCCAATAAAATGCTCAATGCCACTGAGCTTAATCACCCCATATCACACTAGAAAAAAAGTAATTTCAAGAAGACATCTTTCTGCCAAATTCTATTATTGCAGGGCTGAACAGAGAACAGGTTGCTCAGCATGTGTCACTGACTGCAGGTCCTGATCAATGTTCAATGTTTAAATGGTGAATCTCCATTCAGTGCCATCAGCCCAAAATGTCTTTTTAGTACTGGCCCTGTGAGAAAATGCCCTTCTGCCCTCTAGCCCAGACCATCCTGATCCCCTCCATCACAATAAATGTAGTAGGGATCTGATGACATTGAACCTCTATAGGGTATAGGGTTAGGACAAGCTTTTATTGATGCTGTTTTATGCTGAGGAAATGCTATCACTCAAATCATGTTGGCCACTATACAATTGCTGACTTTTGTGATATGTTTAAAAATGAACCTCTACTTTGCCCATGAACAACAAAACAATACGTTCACTTTAAAATACCAATTTTGTTTTTTGGGAGCTGTATATGTAGCACCCTCCTAGGGAAGCTAAGGGGAGCTAGTTAATTATTTTTTAGTTAGACGCTGAATAGCAGCCTGGTGGAATAGTCAGATAGGGTCAAATTTTGGTCAGGGCTGAGAGGCTCTGCAGACCAGCTCTGTGGAACTTCCCCCAATCTAGAGACTTAGAGAAGTCTCTAGAATTCAGTGGGCGGGAGTGAGAAATGGCTGGTCTGCACTCTTAGGGGATCTTGACTACCCCAACAGGAGGCTTGACATGGGGTCAGGACAGCCCTAAAGAGAGGCTGAGCCTGCTCAGCAGGAGGAGAGAGTTCAGGTGGAAGATGGAGTGAGCAGGATGAAGTGTGGAGCCTGGGAAGGGGTTCAGGAGAGGGACTTGCCTACAGGTAGAGATGCTGGAAGGGAGGATCTCTCAGCCTTGCTGTCCGTCCCCTGAAAGAGGACAGCCTGGAAGCAAGGAAGGAGCCAGCCCAGCATGAGGCCTGAAGGCAGCTACTAACACATCCAAGTTCAAATTCCCTAAAAAAATTAAAATAAAAAAATGTGCAAGGACTGTTTACTGTTTCTGAAGTTCAAGGCTGGAAGAAAATGTGTGTTGCCTGGCTGTGCAGGACTATAGGGTGACCTAAATATCTGGGGACTCCTAGGGGGGTAGTGCTACATATGGAGTACACACAATGGGGAGATTTCCATTTCTGCTCCATATATAAAAATAGGATGTTCTCTCCTAGACAGCTGTTAACAGAACATGTGTCTTCACCGGAAGATCTCCTCATCTGCTATTCTGGTGAGAACTGTTTTTTGTCCGTAGGACTTTGGTCACCATAAATACAGGGAGGGTGCATCTGCCAAGTTAAGATACAGACATCAGTTTTTAAAGGGACATCCTATATTAGAAAACAATATGGTTTATCCTGACCTTCACAAGGGGGTTCTACCACAGATTGTCTTTATTAAAAAGTGTTTTTATTAAAGCAGTCTATTTAGGCTATAAGCACAGATATATTTTTGTAGTTAACAATAAAGATAGTTGTCTTTTTCACCTTAACTTACAGTGGTGATAACTTAAGCTATTTTCAAGCAACGGTCCATTGAAGACTTTAGTTCCTGGATGTAATTTCTCCTTCCTCTCTCTATAAGGGCTTGCCTGGCCACTAAAGAGGCCCATCAGAATCCTCCTGCTCCTTTTTTCTAGCGGCCTGTCAATCCCTTCCTGTAGAAGTAGAAGTAACTGCAGTGAAGCCATAAAGTGGTGCTTTAGCTGTGCAGCTCAAGCTGCTGCTCCTGTGCTGCGGATGGGCGCTCTAGGAGAAGGTGTTGGACTCACATATCACCCCTCTCTATATCTACTTCCTTGAATGATGAGTAAACTCAGGAAAATGTAGTTTGGTTTAACTAACACATATTGGATATTTTGGGCTAAATACACTGGTTTTAATCTGGAGATATTTGTGCATGCTATTCCCTATCTGTCTGTCTATAATGTGCCTGTCTATAATATGAAGGTCACATCAAGCTGATGAGTCTCCCTCTGTTTGGTGATGGGTGTTAGCAACAGGTTTTTCTTCTTTATGACAGCTTGTTATGGTACACATTACCTGAGGAGGAATTACATATACATTTTACATGATTTTGGATTATATTTACTGTTTACGTGTTTGTAGTTCTTTGTGGAGAGTAAGTGTTAACCATATGACAGTGGCTCTAACCATTGCTACTCTATCCAAAAAAAAGACTGGAGTTACAATTTCATTATTTAATTTTTTGTGGTACGAAAGCTAAGCATTTGACAAACATCTAAATAAGCAGGAATAAAAACCAACTCCAGTATACACGGTACTTTTTGTGTGATATGGTCCTCCGGCTGGTTAAAAAGAAACAGCAGTACTCACCTTCAATTTGAAGCTTAACCCACAGATAGGCAAAAGGGGGTGGGGTGAAGCAACAGACTTGAGCTTTAAATTTGGGACATTTTGCAGGATGATGTTAATGATAATGATGGGTGAGCTGCAAGGGATACTTGGTAGGGTATATATGCTGTATAAGTACATGATCCAGCTTCATCAAATCATCCAAACAAGACCAGACTGAAAGTACAAAAGCATTTCTTTCCTTCTGTTTCTCTATTTTGTAATTATTCTTTCACGTGGGTTTAGCCTGTTGAGACTTTTAAACAGCAAACTGTACATATAAAACACAAGCAGAAATAAAAAATGTACCTACTTTCACCATTTCTGTAGTTTAATGGTTTTACTGAGTGCCACAATTGTGCTTCTACAGCAAAAAAGTCAGCTGTTATTTCTTGTACAGTATATGTTCACCTTTTAACAGTACATTTGCAGAAACAAATGCAATATAAATCATACAGTATAACAATCTGTGCAGTTTATTATGATAGTTTGTCCTACTTTCTGCATTTTTATCTACAAAGAATATTCATTGTCAGGACCTATGTGTATGATTTCTTAAACGGGAGGCAGATTTTGCCTTCTGATGTTTAGAATATATGACAAAGTGCTTCCTCTTCCTTAGTCTAGTACAGACTGACGTGATGCTTGCCCCAGAATTTAATGAAACGTGAATGCTGGAGTCAGAACACTCTACCAGTCATTACTGAATTTCACGTTTAGTGACTAAACTTGTGATGTGTGACTGATGTGGGAAGGGTAGCGTTTTCTGATTCTCCAACCTAAGTAAGCCTGGTAGGAATGACAGGCAACACAAGAACAATATTTTATAGCTATTGTAAGTGCCTACATGAAAGCACAAAATGTAAACTATAAAGGGCACCACATCCAATAACTTCAATACTAGTATCAAAAGGAAAAGAAAATAGATTTCTGAACTTTCTCGGTACCTTAAAGACAAGGATCAACACATTTAAAATGTATACCCATAAGGGTCTTTTTATTATACACATATTTAAAATGAAATGTCAAAATAAAATCCACATACATGAATAGCAAAGCTCCTCCTTAGCCGCAGTAGTTTCCCAGTTGGTGACGTCTATCACCTGATGGTGAAGATTACTTCCATACATATAAATAGGGGATGGCCAACAAGATCTTACCCAAATTTGTGGAGGAACAGTCCAAGCACAGCCTAGAGCTGGGCACCAAACCCTCCCTTGGCGTGGGCATGGGGACCATAAATCATACAAGGGAGGTCTGCATACTGAACTGTAATAAAAAGGGAAAAATACTGTATGGTATAATTTGTTTAGCGCTAAGGGGAACAAATCCAAATATCAATATATCCATAAGTCTATAAACAAATCAATGAGTTGCAAGCCCACCTTAAATATCACTATTCCTATAAATATGTGGCCGAAGGGGTGAGAAAAGAATTTCTAAATAATAATGCAAAGAGGTGATAGGGATTACCATCACCCTAAACCACTACTAAATTCATGTAATAACGGTATGCAGCGCTCATATATTGGAAATTAACCTAATCACATATATTAAATATAACCTGATCACATATAGTAAATATGAATTAAGCAAGATTCATGATAAGAATAAAACACGAAATAAAAGCATATTAAACTTGTGACTTCTGTGATGCATCCGAGGTTGAGAAACCAGAGGGAAGTTCGTGACTCTTGTGGTGAAAAAACTGAGAATAGCTTGCACTAACCAGATGTCTCAGCACATGGAGCATGGAGTAATTAAGACCTACTCCTGGTACTCTGAAAGGAAGCCACTGAAGGGGATGATGTCATCTAATCTCTCGCCACTAGATGTCATGTTCCCAGGACAGCAGGACGGAGATCCCAGAGATATACATCAGCCAATGGAGGGATTAATCCAGCAAGCCAGTCAGCAAGCCACAGGAGACCAAGAGGAACCGAGCACCTTCAAAAGGCCCGGGCTCCCTCCAAAATAAGAGAGCCACAGGCCAGAAGCTTTGATAGTGTAGTATTGTATTTATTTCAGCAGTAATTTCAAAATGGTAAAAAAACACACTTACAAATTCCAAATTGCAGGAACACGGGGCAGCTAAATAGTAAGTCCAGACAGTTGGGGGGCACCTCCCTGATGCGTTTCGTGTGACAAACGCGTGTGTCACACGAAACGCGTCAGGGAGGTGCCCCCCAACTGTCTGGACTTACTATTTAGCTGCCCCGTGTTCCTGCAATTTGGAATTTGTAAGTGTGTTTTTTTACCATTTTGAAATTACTGCTGAAATAAATACAATACTACACTATCAAAGCTTCTGGCCTGTGGCTCTCTTATTTTGGAGGGAGCCCGGGCCTTTTGAAGGTGCTCGGTTCCTCTTGGTCTCCTGTGGCTTGCTGACTGGCTTGCTGGATTAATCCCTCCACTGGCTGATGTATATCTCTGGGATCTCCGTCCTGCTGTCCTGGGAACATGACATCTAGTGGCGAGAGATTAGATGACATCATCCCCTTCAGTGGCTTCCTTTCAGAGTACCAGGAGTAGGTCTTAATTACTCCATGCTCCATGTGCTGAGACATCTGGTTAGTGCAAGCTATTCTCAGTTTTTTCACCACAAGAGTCACGAACTTCCCTCTGGTTTCTCAACCTCGGATGCATCACAGAAGTCACAAGTTTAATATGCTTTTATTTCGTGTTTTATTCTTATCATGAATCTTGCTTAATTCATATTTACTATATGTGATCAGGTTATATTTAATATATGTGATTAGGTTAATTTCCAATATATGAGCGCTGCATACCGTTATTACATACTATCCTAACTTCTTTTGAGGTTTACTTTCTATGCCAGCAGCTCAATTAATTAATCTATTAATTCACATACTCATATATTTATTTGATTAACTATTAGACACCTAGCGCTGTTGCACTTTATTCCACTACTAAATTCAATTTAGACCACATTGGAATCTGGAGTATTAATGTGTTTCAGTAAGAGCCCACACTAAATACAATGTGAATGTTGGAGTCAGAATACTCTGCCAATCATTACTGAACCTCAAGTTTAGTGAATAATCTTGTGATGTGACTGATGTTGGAAGGGTAACATTTCTTGATTCACCAGCCTAAGCAAGTCTGGTAGGATTGATAGGAAACACAAGAGCAACAGAGTGGCACAAGTGCTGGTAGCTGCAGAGAAGTTGAAACTGTAGAGATGAAGGCAGAGATTAGCAGGCCAAAAACTGAAGATAGCAAATTGGAGTAGGCAAGCTGACACAAAGATGATCTATGATTGGTAGCAGATGGGTAGAGGAGAAACTATGGGAGCAGGAGAGGTCAGGAGGAGAGCTGAGGTACAAAATCAACAGACAGGAGTGAGGCTGAAGTGTCAGGCTAGAGTAAGCAGCAGATCAGATCTAGCAGCAGAAGGACAATCCAAAGACAGGTCAAAAACAACAGTCGGGTCAGAAATGTTTATACACAGGTCACTTGTCTAGGCAAGTTATACTAAAGACAAAGCAGTGATGAGGCTGAAAAGGGCTGGGCCTCAAAGATCTTTTGTTGCTAATACAATCTCTGTAAATGTGCGGACCTACAGTACTTTGAAGCCTACACACATTAATTGCTTCCACCCACACACGCATGCTTGTGTAAGAGGTGTAGAAAATAGGCAGCCCCATAAAATTAAATCCAAAGCCTAATACCTAATATAACAGTAATCTATCTTTGTTAATAGAAGATATTAGACATTGCATTTTTATTGTATCATCACAAGAGGGCAGAACTACTTCCTGTGATAATAGGAAGACACAGAAGTGGGAACTAAAAGTCTAACACTTTGTTTCCGGCAGGACAGTGATTACAGTGAACATATCCAGTCACATGTAATTAACAGTTTTCTGTGTTTATTACAGCCATTCCTAATAAAGCACTTCTGGTTTCACCCGACCCATCCTTCGCACAGTGGAATTATTTACCGTATGTGCAACACTTGGCCATGCCTCTGTAGAGCAATGCTCCAAGTCTGGAGTCTGGAGGCTAGCTGGGCCTTTCTTACAACACCTTAGGTGAGAAGACATTTTCACTAAGAGTTGGCCAGGAACTTAAAATAAACTTGCAGGACAAAGCAAGTTTATTTTAACATGTACAGGTACATGTGGTTATGGGCCACTGGCTGCTTAGAGTCTTGAGCCCCATGTGTTAAAGTGGAAGTAAAGTCTTAAATAAAAACTGTGAGCAGGTAGGCTCTTTACTGCATAAGAGACAAAATAAACCTGCCTTCCTCTATTCCCAATTTTCTGTAGAATGTACACTGAGCTAAACATGCACAGCTCAGTTTACATTCCTGCACAGTGCCCAGGGCTGTTGTTAGAAACCACGGGGCCCAATACTACCAACCTGACAGGGCCTTAAATCCCCCCCTTAAAAAAAAACAAAACAGTGTGCTACGCTTCAGTTATGAATGAACACTGAGTGATCGGTACTTATCACTCATTGTGTTCATTCAGGTAAGGAAAGGTCAGGTAAATGTGACATATTTTCCAGATTCTCCCTCACTCTCCATCCTGAAGGATCCTTTTGTGTGCTTGCAACTGTCGGTGGGAAGGAAAGGAGGGAAGCTAGCAGCACTGTGGGGATGGGGGCACACAGGGGAACCTGTGCAGCAGGGGGAATTGTAGGGTGCATAGGGAGGATGATGGGAGCAGTGGGTGGCACTTACTGGAATCAGAGGCGTCCCTAGGGTTGGTGTCACCCTGTGCGGTAACACTTGGTGACACCCCTTCCGACGATCCCCGCAGAATGGATCGGATCTGCAGATTGAGCATAATGGATCGAACTCCGATCCATTATGCTCAATCCGCAGATCCGATCCATCCTGCGGGGATCGTCGGCTTTCTTTACAACTTACCTTTTCTTGGAGCAGGTCCGGTGTCACCCCTTATAGGTTGCATGCTAACGATCCCCGCAGGATGGTTCAAATCTGCGGACTGATCATAATGGATCGGAGTCTGATCCATTATGCTCCCCAATCCGCAGATCCGATCCATCCTGCGGGGATCGTTGGCATGCAACCTGTATGGGGTGACACCGGACCTGCTCCAAGAAAAGGTAAGTTGTAAACAAAGCCAACGATCCCCGCAGGATGGATCGGATCCATCCTGTGGGGATCATCGGCTTGCTTTACAACTTACCTTTTCGTGGAGCGGGTCCGTTGTCACCCCGTGTGGCCAGTGTCACCTGGTACGGGCCGCACCCCCCGAACCTGCCTTGGGATGCCACTGACTGGAACTGATCCCCTGTGTATGGTTATCCCTTCAGCAGCTGAAAGCCAGCGTGGGAGGGAGAGGAGAAGAAGCCAACTTTCAGCTGCTGTAGAGAGAGCCACACAGGGGATTGGTTTCAGTAATTGCCCCCCTCACTGTGCCAATCACTCTCAGTACCCACATCTGATTCCCTCAGCTGACTGGGCCCCTCTGTTGGCCTGGGCCTCATACAGGAGGACTGTATGCACCTAAGGACCCCTTTTCCATGGCCCTGAAAGTGCCTATGTGCCAGGATGATTAAACTCCTATGCATGCATGGGAGTGATCTCATCCCATGTTAGCCAACAAGATGGCAGAAGATCAGCACCCAGAAGAAGCCGAGGAGAAGATGCCAACAGCAATGAGAGACCTCGTGGGTGTCAGACTATTAATAAGTAGAGGTAAGTATTGGGCATTTTAGTTCCACTTTAAGTGGATCTGTTGCTTTGCCCAGCACGGACAAAACACAGGCTTAGTTTAACCTCCCTGACGGTATTCCCGAGTGTAGCTCAGGATAAAGTTTCAGTACCAGGAGCAGTAAACCCAAGCTACACTCGGGCTTACTATGCGGCGTTGCTCAGGGAGTCACTGCAGTGCTTACCTTGTGCTTCGCTACAGCGATGGGTCCCCTGCAGCATCCCCGGCCATCTCCTCCGGCCGATGCCAGCATCCGGCTTCCGTCTTCCCGTCCCTGTGACGTCGGGACGTACAAGCACCGGAACCGGTGGCAAATTTAAAAATTTTTAAAAATTTCATTTTTTTGTAAACGAATATTACATAGTAAAACATTGCTGTTTCAAACCATTTCACATACATTTTGTCCCGAGTGCTTTGTCCTGTGCCCTGCCTGCATTTTGACTGTTCGTTCTGCCTGGAAACTTGGAAAAGTCCATGGCGTCCAAAAAGTGTCCCTTTAGGTCAAAAGTGGATTTAGATCAGCTGGAGAACAGCGATAGTAAACCAGAACCACTTGCAGAATTGAGTGATAATGATTTGTGGGGAAATTCATCATCAGACACTGATAACGATTTTGCGACTTTGCTCAGCGATGTGCGAACTTGGCGCTATATTTCAAATTTCAGTGTTTTTGGTTTGATTACATTATTTAATTAAATTTATTATTATTATATTATTATTTTTTATGATTATTTATTAAATTATAATTTATGATTTCGTGTTTCAAGTTTTATCATACCCGGAATGTTTACTAGACTCTTGTTTGGACAGATTTCAGTGAGTTATTCCTAAAAATTACAGCCTACAATAAAAAAAATACATATTTCCATGCAAAATTATGGTACGGCTTTCAGCACCAAAAATCTAAAATAATCATACTGCCAGGGAGGTTAAAGCAGTTGGTACTGCTCCGAAGACCACCAGTGGACCTCAGCATTGGTTTTAGAGGGCAATAAAAAATTCTCTAATATGATATCGCACCTAGTGCTGTGATATATTGTCCAGATTGCTTGCTGAGAAATTGGGTTAGAGACATCCTGTCCAGAGCTAATGCAGACAATGGGGGGCTTTGTGTCTGATAAAGCTGCAACATTTCGCCCTCCTGGGATATACTACTACACTTTTCATAAAATTGGCTCTCTTCGTACTTGGCAATGCATGAATTCCTGTTCTTTGCCTATTGTAAGAGATAGCAAATAGTGTGTTTTTGTATCACCTGCAAGTACAATCTAAGATCAACAGATTACAGACTATGGGGTTGATTTACTAAAGACAAATAAACTGTGCACTTTGCAAGTGTAGTTGCACTCTGCAAGGGCATTTACATAGTTACATAGTTAGTCTGGCTGAAAAAAGACAGAAGTTCATCCAGTTCAACCATAAAAAAAAGTTATAATCCTATACCCACAGCTGATCCAGAGGAAGGCAAAAACTCAGCAAAGCATGATCTAATTTGCTCCTGCAGGAAAAAAAAATTCTTCCTGATCCCCCGATAGGCAATCAGATATTCCCTAGATCAACTTTACGTATAAATGTTAGTATCCAGTTACATTATGTTTATCTAGGAAAGAATCCAGGCTTTTTGTAAAGCATTCCACTGAGCTGGCCAGAACCAACTCTTAAGGGAGTCTATTCCATATTTTTAACATATTTTTTCTCTTACTGTGAAGAAACTTTTCTGTATTTGGAGATTAAATTTATTTTCCTCCAGACGTAAAGAGTGCCCCCTTGTCCTCTGTGATGACCTCAGGGTGAGTAACTCTACACCAAGTTCACTATATGAACCACTGATGTATTTATACATGTTTATCATATCCCCCCCTTAATCTCCTCTTCTCAAGAGAGAATACATTCAGTTCCTCTAATCTTTCCTCATAGCTGATCTCCTCCATGCCTCTTATCAGTTTGGTCTCCCTTCTCTGTACTTTCTCCAGTTCCCCAATGCTCTTTTTGTGAATTGGTGCCCAAAAATGAACTGCATATTCCAGATGAGGTCTTATTAATGATTTGTACAGGGATAAAATGATATCTCTCTCTTTGGAGTCTATACCTCTTTTAATATAAGAGAGGATTTTGCTCACTTTAGAAACTGAAGGTTGGAATTGTATGCCATTATTAAGCTTATGATCTGCCAGAACTCCCTGATTCTTCTCCACCATTGATTCCCCCAGTTGTACTCCCCCTAGTATGTATGATGCATGCATATTCTTAGCCCTTAAGTGCATAACCTTACATTTATCAACATTAAACCTCATTTGCCACATAGTTGCCCAATTATACAGTGGATTGAGGTCGGCTTGTAAGTTTGAGACATCCTGTAAGGACGTTATTCCACTGCACAGCTTGGTGTCATCTGCAAACACTGAAATGGGATTTTTAATCCCAGACCCTTTATAAATGTATTAAAAAGTAAGGGTCCCAACACTAAACCTTGGCGTACACCAATAAAAACCCTAGACCATTCAGAGTATGAATCATTAATCACTACTTTCTGAATATGATCTTTTAGCCAGTTTTCTATCCATTTACATAGAGATTTTTCCAGGCCTGTATACTGTACCTTACACATTAGCCGTGTGTGGGGAACTGTGTCAAACTCTTTTGCAAAATCCACGTATACCACATCCACCCCCACCCCTCTGTCTAAGGTTTTGCTCACCCCCTCATAAAAAGAAATCAGATTTGTTTGACAACTTCTGTCTTTCATGAATCCATGCTGTCTGTTGCTTAAAATATTTTTTTTCCAGCAAGAACTCATCTATGTGGTCTTTTATTAAGCTCTCCAGTATCTTCCCAACTATAGATGTTAAATTAACAGGTCTATAATTACTTGGTAAAGATCCTTTTTTAACCTCTTGCCGTCCGCCTGCTGTTTATAAACGGCAGGACGGTGGCAGTCCAAGGTCGGGTTGCCGTTCCTAAACGGCACCCGCCTTTTCTAGCTGTGCGCGCTCCCTAGGAGCGCGCACCACCGCGATCCGGTGTCCGCTGTGTCCTCCGGACACAGTGAAACACCGATCGTCGGACGGGACCTCTGTACGAGGTCCCGGTCATGTGATCACTGATTGGCGAATCAGTGATCACATGCAAAGTAGTAAGCAAGATGTCACTTGTGACATCATTGCTTACTACGTGTGAAATCTGTGAATGATCACAGAGGTCACATGGTACAAGGCTATTCACAACAGCCTTGTACCATGTGACAAGCTGTGACCAATCACAGCTCACTCAGTATTTCTCAATGACTGCAAGAATGCAGACAGAGAGAAAGAGAAATGATTGCTTTTACATCCTATATGGGTGTAAAAGCAATCAGTGTAAAAAAAAAAAAAAAAATCTTCATCACCCCCCACAAGTAGTACAGTGTCA
The DNA here is from genome assembly GCF_062004578.1 of Staurois parvus. Lineage (NCBI taxonomy): Eukaryota > Metazoa > Chordata > Amphibia > Anura > Ranidae > Staurois > Staurois parvus. The sequence continues at coordinate 774,742 of NW_028318784.1, forward strand.
CCATGGTGACACTGTACTGCTAGGGTGACAGTATGTAAAAATAAAAAATAAAAATAAAAAATAATATAAAAAAAATAAAATAAAAATGTAAAAAAAAATGTTTAAAAATTATAATGTTTGGTTATAAACTAATTTGGATTTTTTTGTTTTTACTAAAAAAATAACGGAATAAATTTTGGCCAAGATTTAGGATGAAATATTATTTATTTGCAAAATTTTATAAAAAAAAACACTTTTTTTCAAAATTTTTGGACTTTTTCATTTACATAGTAAAAAAAATAAAAATCCCAGCGGTGAATAAATACCACCAAAATAAAGCTTTATCTGTCTCAAAAAAATGGTAAAAAATTCATATGGGTACAGTATTGCATGACCGCGCAATTGTCATTCAAAGTGTGATAGCGCTGAAAGCTGAAAATTGCCCTGGACAGGAAGGGGGTAAAAGTGTCCGGACAGGAAGTGGTTAAATATTGGCAACACATTGGCCTTACGCCAATCCAGTCGTACTATGCCAGTCATTAAAGAGTCCCTAAAAATGAGAAACAATGGCTTTGAAATGACTCAATTCTTTAAGGACCCGTGGGTGTATGCCATCCGGTCCAGGTGCTTTATCCACCTTTATTCTGTCTAAATATTTGTGGATCTTATCAGTTGTGAGTGAATGTGGATCATCTGGGGCTGTGTCATACCATGCCCATTATGGACAAGAGCTCCCCCATGTTCCTTTGTATACACAGAGCTGAAAACGGTATTTAATAAATTTGCCTTCTCTTTGTCGCCAGTCACCCACTCTAGATTATTTTGTAAAAGGCCTACATGCTCGGACCAGACCGTTTTACTATTAATATATTTGAAGAATTTTTTGGAGTTTGTCCAGCTATCTTTTGCAATCTGTTGTTCGTTTTCAACTTTTGTGATTTTGATTTCCTTTTTACATATTCCGTTATATTCTTTGTAATGTTTAAACGATGATAGCATTCCTTCATTTTGATATTTAACCACTTGCCAACCACGCTATTGCGAATGACGGCTACAGTGCAGTTGTCCAGTCCTGGGAGGGAATCATACGATGTCCTCCCAGAACGTGCCCTCCTACAGACACAGCTGATCACGCAATATGGTAAAAGGCCAATCACAGCGGCTTTTTATCACTTGATCAGCCATGTCCAATGACGCAGCAGATCACCGGTAAATGCAGTTGCCAGTTATCGGCTGCACTTTACTCACGCTGTCACAGCATGAGGAAAGTACTGCTAATAATGGGCAATTGTCAGAGGACAGATCGGCACCGATCATCAGGGCACTGATGATCAGTGCCCTGATGATCGGTGCCCAGCAGTGCCACCCACCAGTGCCGCCCATCTGTGCCCAGCAGTGGCACCCATCAGTGCCCAGAAGAGCTGCCAGTCAGTGCCCAGCAGTGCCGCCAGTCAGTGCCATCAGCCAGTGCTGCCATTCATTGCCGTCAGTCAGTGCCACACATCAGTGCTGCCCACCAGTGCTGCATATCAATGCCCATCATTGTTTCATATCAGTGCAGCATCAACAGCACCACCTCATCAGTGCCAGCACATCAGTGCCGCCTATCAGTGCTGCCGATTAGTGCTGCCTATCAGTACCCATCAGTGTTGCCTATCCATGCCACCTCATCAGTGCCCATCAGTGCTGCCTATCAGTGCCCATCAATGATGCCTATCAGTGCAGCCTCATCAACGCACATCAGTGAAGGAGAAAAATTACCTGTTTGCAAAATGTTATAATAGAAGCAAAGAAACTTTTTTTTTTTTTGCTCTTTTTTTGTTTATAGTGCAAAAAATAAAACATCCAGCGGCAAGTAAATACCACCAAAAGAAAGCTGTATTTGTGTGAAAAAATGCTAAAAATTTGATAAAGGTACAGTGTTGCATGGCCGCACAATTGTCATTCAAAGTGCAACAGTGCTGAAAGCTGAAAATTGGCCTGGGCATGAATGGGGTATAACTGCCCGGTAGGCAAGTGGTTAATAAAAGCTCTTTTCTTATCATTTATAGCTTTTTTAACTTTATCCGTAAGCCACATAGGTTTTATTTTTAACCTTTTAAACTTGTTGCCCATGGGAATATATTTTGCAGTGTGTTCACATACAGTCTTTTTGAAGAACTCCCATTTCTGTGTTGTGTTCATCGATACCAATATTCCCTCTCAGTCTAAGTCTTTCAGCATTGGAAAATTAGCTCTCTTAAAGTTGAATGTTTTTATTTTTCCCATATGTGCTTTTTGTTTACAGCTAACAATAAATGAAATAGTCATTGTCATGGTCATGTTATGGTCACTCCTACCCAGATGTTCTTTTATATGGACATTAGTAATAGGCTCTGCATGGTTTGAGATTACCAGGTCCAGCAGAGCATCATTCCTAGTTGTACTATGTACTGTACCATAAAATTGTCCTGTAGGTTTATACATTTTTGCTATTTAACAGTTCCTGCAGTGCTATCGCTCCAGTCAATTTCCGGGTAGTTGAAATACCCCATTATTATCAATGCCCTAGCCCTTGAAACCTTTTCGATCTGTGCAAGGAGCTGAGTCTCCACCTCCTCATTAACACTGGGTGGCCAATAAACCTCCAGTGAGTACACACCCCCATGTGCAGTTCCACCCATAATGCTTCAATCTCATCACTCTATATCAACTAGGTCCTCTTTCACAATTGCTCTGAGATCACTTCTCACATAGAGATAGACACCACCACCTTTCCTTTTTACCCTGTCTCTCTGAAAGAGAACATAGCCAGGAATATTAATGGCCCAGTCATGTGAAGAGTGAAGCCAAGATTCAGCAATACCAATTAAATCATAGTTCTCTTCATGCACCAAAGCTTTCAACTCCCCCATTTTGCTTGGCAGACTTCTGGCATTGGTGAACAAACACTTTAATACAATGACACCTTGAGCACATGTATTTTGCATATGTTGTATTTTTGCACATATGGTACCAATTCCACTGGTTGTTTGTAGCATGGGAACCTTCTTATCACCTGCCATAGCCCTCCCCCCCATCTTTCCCCATTGAACCCACCAATAAGGACTGACCCCGTCCGATCTGTCTGCCCCATTATAATCTAATTCTCCCTCTCCCTAGATCCCAGTTTAAATACTCTTCCAGCCATCCCATAAACCTTTCCCGCAGCACAGCAAACCCCCTTCCCTTTAGGTGCAAACCATTTCTAACATATAGGCTGCACCCCAATAAAAAGTCAGCCCAGTGCTCTAAAAACCCAGATTCTTCCCTCTTACACCAGGTCTTTAGCCATGCATTGAGTTCTCTAATCTCCCCCTTTCTTTCCTGAGTTGCTCATGGCACAGGTAATATTTCAGAGAATATCACCTTGGAGGTCCTTCCCTTCAACTTGCAGCCTAGTTCTTTAAATTGATTCTTAAGGAGCCTCCACCTTCCATGTATTCTGTCATTGGTTCCTGCATCGACCAAGACAGCTGGGTCCTGCCCAGCCCCTCCTAGTAATTTAGCAACCCGGTCCACCACATGCCAAACCCTGGCACCAGGGAGATAGCAAACCATTCGGTTGAGGCGATCCTGGCAACAAATTATTCTATCAGTCCTTTTGATTATAGAATCCCTATTACCACCAACTGTCTAGGCCTTCCTGCACTACCCTCACCACCCCTTCCAGATGGTCTGCCCTCCTGGCTGTTAGAGATAACAGTGACATCCAGGGCTGCCACCTCTGAGCTTGCCACCCCCACATCTTCACCCAACTTGGCAAATCTGTTTGGATGCTAAAACCCAGGTCCGGCTTTCCTTGTATGTGAGCCCCTACCACTCCTTCTCGCTAGAGTACCTTGTCTTCCTACCTGATAATCCTGACTATCCCCTCCACCCTCCACATCATTCCATTAGCTACATGCTCAGAAAGCAGAAGACCCCTTTCAAGGTTGTTGGTTCTGCCCAGTGTTGCAACCTGCTCCTCCAGATTTCTAACGGGAGCTTCCAGAAGGGCAACCCGCTCACATCTGCCGCAGCGGTAACCATCCTGGAGCTGTTGCTCTATTGTTGCATTCATGCGGCACACTGCACTGCACAAAACCTTCCACCCTGCTAGTACTCATTATCCCAGTTACAATATTATTATTACTAATAGGAAATGTCAGTTGTCACTTACAGGTCAGTAGACTCCTGTTATAATCTCCTGTTTTCCACAACGGTTTTTTAACTCCACTTAATCAAATGTCCACTTTGTTAAACAAGCAAAATACAGGCAAGCTCAAGAATGAGTAAGCTTAGAGTGAGCTCTACAGAAAGGTATATAGTACCCGTGACCAGTTAACCCCTTCCCTTAATCAGCAGACTGAAGGAAGGAAAGGAAAAGGGGAAAAATGCTATTTAAAAAGTGACAGAAAAAGTGATTTAAAAAAGTAAAAGCTGCTAGCAAGACCCCAAAGAAGAAAATAAAACAACTACATGCACCAGCATTCACCAGCAGTCAAAAGCAAAACTGGTATTCACTCTCTACTCAAATGTTCCACTCTTTTTAGCTTCTAGCCAGCAAAATGTGCCAGAGCTTAGCAAATGAGGGAAAGCTGTGCTGACTTCCATCATCCAATCATGTGCAAGCAAAAGTGCTATTTTTTAAATTTTCTTTGCTTATGTTTTTGGGTATTCTTTGCAAAATGGAGCTCCACCTAATTTACTAAGCTCTAGGGCAGGCATGTCCAAAGTTTTTATTTACGGCCCGGGGGTCGGTTTAATACGGCCCTCCAACAGCCCTCCCTGCTCTGTGTAATGTGGCCCTCCCACGGCCCTCCCTTCTATGGCAGACAGTCTTCTGCTTGAGAGCAGAGGGCAGTGCGCATGCCTGACTGCGGCGCGTTCTCCCTGGTCTGTGTAAATGCGGCTGTCGCACGGCCCTCCCTTCTGTGGCAGACAGTCTTCTGCTTGAGAGCAGTGCGCATGCGTGACTGCGCCACGCTGGGAGCGACAGAGGGCGGTGACGTCAGGGCCGGGCTTCCAGCGTGAAGTGTGTTTCTCTTCCCCTCCCGGCTGCCGAGCAGAGACTTCAGCTCCAGCTACCTTTTTCATCCTTCACATTAGTGCAGGTAAGTTTTTTTTAAAATGTATTTTCAATACATTGTGAAAACTCAGCTGTCAGTTGATCTTAATGTTATGAAATGAAAAGTATATCGTTTGCAATTAACTTGGCATAAAATAATTTATTTGCATTTAATTGTAATGGTTCAAAGAATGTTTGGAAAAATGTTCGGCCCTCCACCATGTTCACTTCATCCAATCTGGCCCTCTTTGAAAAAAGTTTGGACACCCCTGCTCTAGGGCAAATGCCCTTACAGAGTGCAAAGTCTATTTGCCTTTAGTTATTGAACACCTTTATGTTCCTATTTTTCATAATATCAGTTTTGTTAAATTTTTTTTTTAATTTATGCATTATCATTTGTATATAGCTATTATATTCATAATAGAGCATTTATTAGAACTTTCATTATTTATTGCATTTAGTATCTTATTTACAAGTCATTATGAAATTCAGTTCAGACCCTAGACGTCCCTTACTCAGTGTGCATTGGCCCCACTTCATGAAACTTTGATACAATTCTATAGGATCCTGCTATCAAACTCACCATTGGCTTGTATATTGCCTGTCACCAAATGCCAACACTTTTAAGTTTTTATGGAATGATTTTTGTATCATGCAACTTAATGTAGATTTGTAGGTTTCCAGATAAGCAGAGACATAACAGACCTACCTTAAAAAAAGGGCAGAATGGTGGTTTAGTGGTTGGCACTACCACCTTGCAGCGTTGAGTTCACTGATTTCGATCCCAACCATGAAACTACCCATGTGCAGTTTACATGTTTTCCCTGTGCCTGCATTAGTTTCCGTTCACACTACAAAGACATTTTGTCTGACCAAATTGGTCCAGTCTAAGCATATGAGGTAGGAAACTAAGGCTGGCCATACATTATTCAATTTTCTTGACATTTTTGGTTTAGGTTTACCAAAAACCATATAATATGAGGTCAAAACTAACAACACTTTCAGTTGTATCCAATTAGGCAGGCCCTTGCACTACATAATTGAAGGTAAATCTAAAGGAAATTGGGCAGAAATAGGACAGAAAATTGTATAGTGTATGGCCAGCCTTAGACTGTAAGCCCATTGAGGACAGGAACAGATGTGAATGTACAATTTAAGCAAAGCACTGCTCAGATTGTCAGCATCATATCAATACCTATAGTAAGTGAAAAGGATCACTGCAAATGTTCAGAATCGTCTTGGTGAATAAAATGGCTAATTTAGATTTTCCTGTGACATAAACTTAGACACTCCAGTGCAGGGGCGGACTGACAACTCATGGGGCCCCGGGGCTATAGGGGATCATGGGGCCTCTGAGTCCTCGCCCACACTCAAACCACACCCAAAAAAGCCTATGAAAGGTACCAGGGGCATCTCATGGGGCCCCCTACTGACCCCGGGCCCTTGGGCAGTGCCTGAGTTCCCAAATGGTCAGTCCGCCCCTGCTCTAGTGTTATTTGTACATTTGCAAGGCTGACTTTATGTTGGTTATAGTCATTTTTCATGGGACTATCGCTTTCAATGTTTTTATCATACTGAGACCAAAACTGCTCTGAGATACAGTGTGGTGTTATAGGGTATTTCTCAATACTGTGGTGTCTAGTATTGCTAATAAAATCACATTACAATTCTATGTACTGTATAAGGGTGATGCGTATATTTTTTCACATCCAATATGCTCCATTTCAGTAATATTGTTATCTTTCATCAAGTCCAACTTTCTTTGCCATTTGCTTGTGACTAGTGATGACCAAACCATGCAAACACCAATTTGCTGGACTTTCTCAGTACAACTGAAACATTTGGAAACATAGCACCCAAACCTCATTGAGGTTTATACAGATTGCACCTTTTTCAAGTCCGATTTGCAAGCTTTTTGTAAAAAAGGGCATAGGTATTTGGGAACTTCCATGGGGGATATGTACCAATCAGTGATGGTCTGAATGTTCAAGTCAAACGTAGGTTCGACTCGAACATCGGCCGTTTGTGTATTCGGTGAACACATGAAAGGTAAGGGCGTTCGGTGGGCTGTTCGCCCGCCACGCCCCACAATGCACTGCGCTCTCACAGTGCATTGTAATCGGCCAAAGCAAGGTCAGGTGCAATGCTTTGGTCAATCACAGCACAATTGAGTGGAGCTAGCGATGGCTTCACCGCTAGTTCCACCCAATTGTTTACATCTGACCGGCAAATGTCAGATTGTGGCGAGTGCTCAGCGGGTGTGGATGGGTCAGCAGGCATTTTTTAAAAAACATTTTGGCTAGTCGGCCGGGTCATGACAATGCTGGACGCCATGACTGATGATGAATTACATTGATGGAACCTTTTTCTGTAAAATAAAGGACTTTTTTTTGTTCAATAAAGGAATTTTTCAAAAGACTGTTCTCTTTATGGTACCCCTTACTCATTCACAAGGGGGAGGCAGCATCAGGGTGCCCCCTTATTTAAAGGGGTACCTTGATGCTAATGAGCTCCTCTGCCCACAGACCCCCACAACCACCGGGCCAGGGTTGTGGGGCAGAGGCCCTTGTTCCCATTGGCATGTAGCCTGGCACATAGCACGTAGCCTGGTAAGCCCTCCCTTCCCATTCCTGCCCTGCCAGACCTGTGCCCGGATCAAGGGTCTGGTAGGAATTTAGGAGGGACCCCCCCTTTCCCCTCATATTATGGGGGTGGGGTTCCCCTTAAAAGTCCTACCAGTCCTAAAGGGCCGGGTATGGCTTTTAGGGGGAACCCCACACACTTTTTTAAAAAATTTTTTTACTGTGGGATCCCTCTAAACCTTCTTTCCAGACTTAAAGGGTCTTGTAGGGACTGGGGGGGGGGGGCATTTTTTTTTTAAAATAACAATGTAACCTAAAAAAATGTCAGTCCTGCTGCAGCAGGTTCTATACATTGTACAGATGTGCAATAGTAGTTAAGGGGACCCCCCAGGCATAGTAGTTAAAGGAACTTTTTATTTTTGTTTTACTTTAAGCAATTAAAAATGACCCCATACCCCTTTTATGGCCAATAGCTTGCATGTAAGCCTTCAAAATGTGCACTTTTTGAATTTACAAGTTCAAGTCCCATAGATTTGCATTAAGTTGAACATTCATTAGGTCGAAATGTTTGACCATGAACCGACTGGCCCATCACTAGTACCAATGTAAAAAGAAAATTTAAAAATAGTAGGAAGTGGGTCTTTCATCAATGCATAGAGGGCAACATTACCAATACACAAATTAACATGCAATAGCATGCTTGGTGGATGCCTTACACCTGAACAAAAGAAGGTGCCCCTACAGGATGTACTCTAGCAACAGTGACATAGCTGCTAAATCACTTTTTCTTCTTCGGCCATCTTTGTTTGTACACAAAGCAGCTGGGGGCAACATTAACCAAATATAGTCATGACCATATGATGTCAGCCAGTTGGTTTCCTGAACAACCTATTGTTGCAGCAGCTGTAAGTTCAGGTGGATGAGCTGGTCAAATTTGCCCATTTAGCTTGCCCCTTCAGTGAACTAAGAGACAACTCAGGCTCAGGTTGAACTCATAGTTGACCCAAACTGGAAGCTCATCACTACTTGTGCATGTGCATGTGCGTAAAGCTCACCCCCACCAGGGGGTTTACTTCTGCTTTAGCCAACTTTTTGAACAAACATTGAAAGCCCAGTTCCAACTATTGGAGATTTATGAAAAATTACCATTTTTTTATGGTTCACTTCCCACTGACTTGCTGTGTCTGCTCCTGGATGCCCAGAGTCATCCATTTCATATGAGCCCTGATCATCATAGACATGCCCCTGGAAACACATCATGCTAGCTGTGTTTCACAGCACTCTTGGACAACACATAGCTCACGTGAAGAATGAGTTGTCTAGGAGGAAGGATCCCCACAGCCACCACTGGAAGAATGTAGTGACCCATCGTGACAATGGACCAACCTGAAAACTGCAGGGAAAAAAAAAGTAGGTATAAAGTGATTTTAAAAAAATACAAAAAATGAGCAGAAAGGTCTTCAGGGAGGGAGGGAAGTGGGAAGCAGAGGTTTTGGGTAAAATTGTAGTTGAGGTAAAATTGGACTTGAACTTGAAGCTTGATAAATCCAGACCTGTATCTGTAATCTTTCTACATTTTTATGGAGATGTTTGACAGCTAGAAACATTTTATAGAAGTACAACATGTCAGCATTCCCTTTCTTACAGATCACACTATATTTAGTGAAGTAAACTTGGATAATTTGTTTTGATTGTGCGCCTTAAACCACAGTAACACAGATGAGTGTAAATGCTTTTTCAGTGTAAAGCATGAAGTTAAACACAGACATTATGTTTATTCTGGTTCAAAATGCATTTAAAATAAAATCTCCTTCCCCTGGCATGCCATACAATATGTTTTCCTTAAAGCGGAGTTCTACCCAAAAGTGGAAGCTCTGATTTTCTGCCTCTTCCCCCCCTGCGCTGCCACATTTGGCGCCTTTTGGGGGGGGAGGGGAGAGCAGGTACCTGGTTTTGACAGGTACCTGCTCCCACTTTGGGCTCAGTTTGCCCTGGCGAACTGAGCCAGAGGTTTGGCACCTCCCGCAGCCCTGTCACAGAGGACTGAAGCCTATTCACAAAGCACAGCGCACTTTGCACATGCACAGTAGGAACCCTAATTCACTGCCGGTTTCCCTTAGTCAAATTGGTGGTGCCAGAACCTGACAGCAGATTGAAGAATCGGCTCGGGGTGAGGATACCACTAGATGCCCTACTATTAAAAGTCAGCAGCCACAGTATTTGTAGCTGATGACTTTTAATTTTTTTTTGGGAGGTAGCCAGGGCTGGAACTCTGCTTTAATATTTGATGTATCCACCTCCATGAAACCCATTTGTTCATTTGTTAACTATAGTAAAAATACTTGATTAAAGCATGTAATTAACCAGAAAGGCCATTTTCCTAATAAAAAGCACCACCTGTATGTGTACTGGTATTTTGGCGGAGTCTCTTTTAGTTGCAGTCTGGAAATAGTTTTCAATTATAAATTCTACATGTTCAGTAGCAATTTGTGAGGTACCTCACCTACCTCACCGATTGTTTCACAGCATATATGGGCTTCTGCAGCAGCAAGATTCATGCCCTCACATAAGCACAACTGTCAGGGCAGGAGCGCTGGAATGGGCAGGCAGGCCTATGCACGGTCACCCCGCGACTGACGACAGCCACTACCCACAGACCAGAGTCCCTCAGGGCGCGGAGTCTAAGCCCCAGGCTACCCTTCACCAGGGCCCCTGGTGGTGGGGATGGACTTGACGCAGCCTGAGACCAGGTCGCGGCCCCCGAGTGACTCCAGCTGCGGTAACGACTGCCGCCAATGGCGTACAGCTGGTGGGAGCTAGATGGGAACACGAGTAGAGTAGTCAGACAGGTCGGGTCAATAACAACGGAGCAGACAGTACTATACGGTAGGCAAAGAATACTCAGGTCATGGGCCGGGTTCAGCAACGGGAGGTCAGGTAAAGGGTTAACGCAAAGAATAGTCTTGTCCAAGCCGAGTCGGTTACCAGGAGAGCAACGAGAACAGTACAAGGGCTTGCAACAAGGAAACATACAGGACACGAGTGCAGCGAGCACTTGCAGACAGGAGGTTTAAATGTGCTCAACCACACCCTTCTGAGGAGGAGCCTCAGAAGCCTGAAGGCATAAAGGTTCCCACCATGCTTTGCAGAAATCCAAGATGGATGCCAGCATGGAGATGCACAAGCTCTGAAGAAAGGTAGGACCTTGACAACAAAAAAGTCAATAAAAAACCCACATTGCTAGAAAGGTTCTAGCAAAAACAACTAGTTTTTATGAAATATGAGCCCTCCTCCTCCACACATACTGTCTCTGATGACGGCAATATGTAGAAATGCGTAGGGCGTGGCCAGATTGGAATAGTATGATCCCGTTGCTAAACTGTCCACTTCCAGACTGCGTTGTGGCTGGAGTGGGCAGTGCTACTAATTGTTTAAGCAGCTTTACTAAGTGTCAGGATGAGACACTCTTTTTTATGTAAGCACAACACTTTTATTTATATAGAATTAAAGAAAAAAATTACCAGTATGGTGCTCTTTTTCCTTTCTTAAAACACATTCCCTGAGGAAAGATGAGTTTTGGCGTATTTAACCCTTTATGACCTGTATATTTGGCTGTCATTTGGATGTATGTGAAATAACTCCTTGTATGCTGGATTAGTATGGCCAAAGGTTAAGGATATCTGCTGTTGAGTCTAACTGTGTGGTGGTGGAGAACATGTGGAATTACAATGGAATGGAAAAACAATGAAATTATTATAGCAGACCCTGTTGCAAAACAAGCACAGCGGCATTTTTTTTAAGGTTGATGTTTTTTGGATGAGTTATCTAGCACAAGACAGTTTGTTTATTTTGTTGATTATGTGATGTATGAAATTTTATGCACAGACTTCACTATTGAATTACTTTTTCTGTACAATTTTTTAATGGATTTTATAAATGAATTTTTGTTTGCGCACATATATCCAACATTTAATGAATTTGCACTGCATATTAATATTTTTAACTTATGGACATAAGTTTTTTTTCTCCCTTTATTGATTATTTGTATTTCTATAAAGTAGTTTCATATATTATTTATTGATTGATATATGATATAGTGCAGTTACATTTTTCTTTATTAAAAAAAAAAAGTGCAAAATTTTTGACAAATAGTTTCTAACCAAGATCAGGTAACTTTGAAGATCACTGAATTTCATGAATATTTGCTTGTGAAATCATGAGTTTTATTTCTCTGGAATTTTGTTGAAAAGCAGAATCTTTTGAAATTTCCTATCTGTTTATTGTTTAGTAACTTGAGATGGGGAAATTAGGGAGATTTTGTTTTCATTTCAATTATCCCAGACCTATTCTGCTAAACAGAAAAACAATTAAAAAGGATGGCTTAAAAAGATTACTAAATAAAATAGACAGAACTGAACAATTTATACTTCAAAAACACACAAAAACACACCCGTGTAAAAAGGAAAAATGTAGTTTTTTTTATTATTTTAATTTTTTTTTAAATTGTGTAATGTAGCAGAATGCTGTACCATTTACTTAGCATGCTCAGATGATGGCATGGGCTCTTTAGCTCAATTTCTCACCCCAAACCCAATGTAGGACCCAGAGAAATTGTGAGTGGAGTTGGGAACACCTACCAACTCCACCTGAATATGCTGTACATACACTATATTGCCAGAAGTATTGGGACACCCCTACAAATATTGGATTCAGGTGTTCCAATCACCTCCATGGCCACAGGTGTATAAAATCAAGCACCTCGGCATGCAGACTGCTTCTACAAGCATTTGTAAAACAATAGGTCGCTCTCAGGAGCTCAATGAATTCAAGCGTGGTACCGTGATAGGTTGCCACCTGTGCAATAAGTCGATCTGAGAAATTTCCTTGTTACTAAATATTCCACAGTCTACTGTTAGTGGTATTATAACAAAGTTGAAGCAAATGGGAATAACAGAAACTCGGTAGAGAGAGAAAACGGTAGGCCACGTAAAATGACAGAGTGGGATCAGTGCATGCTGAAGCGCACAATGCATAGAAGTCACCAACTGTCTGCAGAGTCAATAGCTAAAGACCTCCAAACTTCATATGGCCTTCTGATTAGCATAACAACAGTGCGTAGAGAGCTTCATGGAATGGGTTTCCATGGCCGAGCAGCTGCATCCAATCCTTACATCACCAAGTGCAATGCAAAGCGTCAGATGCAGAGGTGTAAAGCATGCCTCCACTGCACTCTAGAGCCGTGGAGATGTGTTCTCTGGAGTGACGAATCACGCTTCTCTGTTTGGAAATCTGATGGACATGTCTGGGTTTGGAGGTTGCCAGGAGAACGGTACTTGCATGCTGTATTGTGCCAAATTTAAAGTTTGGTGGAGGGGGGAATATGGTGTGGGGTTGTTTTTCAGGAGTTCAGCTTGGCCCCTTAGTTCCAGTGAATGGAACTCTTAAGGCGTCAGCATTCCAAGACATTTTGGACAATTTCATGCTCCCAACTTTGTGGGGACAGTTTGAGGATGGCCCCTTCCTATTACAACATGACTGCGCACCAGTGCACAAAGCAAGGTCCATAAAGATATGGAAGAGCGAGTTTGGGGTGGAGGAACTTGACTGGCCTGCACAGAGTCCTGACCTCAACCCAATAGGGCACCTTTGGGATGAATTAGAGCGGAGACTCTGGGACAGGCCTTCTCAACCGACATCAATGCCTGAGTTCACAAATGCACTTCTGGAAGAATTGTCAAACCTTCCCATAGACACACTCCTAAACATTGTGGACAGCCTTCCCAGAAGAGTTGAAGCTGTTATAGCTGAAAAGGGTGGGCCAACTCAATATTGAACCCTACGGACTAAGACTGGGATGCCATTAAAGTTCATTTGCATGTAAAGGCAGGCGTCCCAATACTTTTGGCAATATAGTGTACTTTTAAATCATGGCAAAAGCTTACCACCAAGAATGAGTTTACTTCCAATTTAGAACTACTGGAAACCCAGCTTCACCTTTTGAAGGTTTATGAAAAATCTGTTCTGCAGCAGTTTTAAAAATACCAAGCTGCTCTAGCTGCAGTATGTACCTGATTTTTGGTGCACACTTGTAGACTCGCTGCTTCTGCCCCTGGATGTCAATCCACACCCAACGTCATCCACTTCATGTGAGTCCTGGCCATCATGGAAATACATCATCATGCCAGCTGTGGCACTCTAAATCACAGCTTATGTCACTGAGTGATTAACACAACCTAAAAACTGCAGTGATTAAAAAACAAACAAACAGTAAAAACTAGAAAATGCAGAGAGGCTTCAAGGAGGGAGGCGGAAAAGAGAGGTTTGGAGTAAAACTGGAGTTGGGGGGAAAACTGGAGTTGAAGGCCCATAACTTTTACCTTACCTTTATGGAGACGTCTAAGAGCTAGAAAAGTTTTCATAGAAATACAACACAGCATACAGTTAACCCTTTGATCGCCCCAGATGTTAACCCCTTCCTGCCCAGTGTCTTTAGTACAGTGTCAGTGCTTTTTATTAGCACTGATCACTGTATTAGTGTCATTGGGCAGCACAGTGGCTAAATGGTTAGCACTTCCGCCTGGCAGTACTAGGATCATTGGTTTGCATCCCAGACACTGCACCGCCTACATGGAGTTTGCATGTTCTGTCTGTGCCTGTGTGGGTGTCCTCCCACACTCCAAAAAGACATGCTGGTAGGTTAATTGGTTCCTGTCTAAATTGGCACTAGTATGTGTATGTATGAATGAATGTGAGTTAGGGACCTTAGATTGTACGACCCTTGAGGGTTAGGGACTGATGTGAATGTACAATATATATATGTAAAGCACTGCGTAAATTGACAGCGCTATATAAGTACCTGAAATAAATAAATAAATTGGAATGTCACTGGCAGTTAGTCAGTTCCTCCCAGTGTCAGAATGTCCACCACAGTCCTGCAGTCCCGCTATATCGCCCCCATTACTAGTAAAAAAAAAAAGAAAAATTCCAGTATCTATACCACTGTTTGTAAACACTATAATGTTCATGTAAACCAATTAATTTACACATATTTTTTCTAGCAAAGACATGTAGCAGAATACATTTTGGCCTAAATTTATGACAAAATTAGATTTTTACATTTTTTTACTAGATATGTTTAATAGCAAAAAGTCAAAAATATAGTTTAAATTTATTTATTTATTACAGGTACTTATATAGCACCATCAATTTACACAGCGCTTTACATATATATATTGTACATTCACATCAGTCCCTAACCCTCAAGGGGTGTACAATCTAAAGTCCCTAACTTACATACTCATACTAGGGACAATTTAGACAGGATCCAATTAACCTACCAGCATGTCTTTGGAGTGTGGGAGGAAACCAGAGTACCCGGAGGAAACCCACGCAGGCACAGGGAGAACATGCAAACTCCAGGCAGGTGGTGCCGTGGTTGAGAGTTGAACCAACGGCCCTTGTACTGCCAGGTGGAAGTGCTAACCATTTAGCCACTGTGCTGCCCCAATTGTTAGTATTTGTTTTATTATAGTGCAAAAAGTAAAAAATGCAGAGGCAATCAAATACCACCAAAAGAAAGCTCAATTTGTGGGCAAAAAGGACATACATTTAATTTGGGTGCAGCGTTGCATGACCGCGCAATTGTTAATTAAAAAAAATACAGTTTTAAGTGCAAATTTCAGTATTTAGGATACAAACAATTACAATATGCAAACAGCAATGTGATAAGGTAGATGTTAAAGTGTTACTAAACCCAGGATCCTGCATTCACTATATCTGGTTTCCCACAGTACATAGCACATGGAAATGCAATTATTTTAGTAAATAAAACTGCAAAATACCTTTTCTCATCAGCAGTTAGAGCAGTCTTGTGACTTCTGTCAGTGTCCAGCAGATTACATGTTAAAGCTTGTAGGATGAGTTTTCTTTCTGCTGTAGGAAGATGCATAACCCCTGGCACTGTCTGGACAGTGCTGATTGGCCCTGTGCTGATCACATGCACTCTCCCAAGAAAACAAAACACCTTTCTAGCAATACATACTAAACTGAGCATGTGCACAGTGTCTCCACATGATATGTCTTATCAGGAGATAAGAGGGAGACACTGGAAGAAGGGGAGGATCAGACAAGAAAAAAAAACTCTCTAGCAATATGCACAAAACAGAGCTTGTGCAGAGTCACTCCTAGAGCTCTATACTATCAGTAGGTGGACTCAGGACAGTAGAAGAAGGGGAGGATCACAGAAGACAGGATTAAACAGCATTTTTACACAATGCAGAGGAGTAACCCCTTAGGTTCCACGGTGAGTATAACAAGCATGCTTTACTGCATATACAGACTGATTTTACTGTTGTGGGTTTAGTAACACTTTAAGGCAAAAAGCATATTTCTCATTTTTAGTTTCGATATAGTAAGTAAGTAGCTCAGGAACAGGACTCAAGAGTGCAAGAAATTAGAATGGGCAGGCACACACACGCAAATGACTTTCACAGTGACAGTGACACTGACAGCAATGATGACACCTCACTGACAGGACATGTCTGCTCCTGAGTCACAGTCTCTCTCCTCGTCAGGTGGTCCCTTCAGTCCACTCCAATCCAAACAGCAGAACCAGACAGTCTCGCTCCCAGCTTGCCTTGCTGCCGTACCGCAGATCCGTATACAAGGCTCTGGCACCTCTGCTCGGCTCCTTTGTACCATGACATTACACAATATGCTCAGGCATCACGTTTATCAGACCTGCCTGTAACAGGCAGTAGGATGGTCACAGCTGGCTTCGGACTGGAACTGCGCATGCACAGTTCCGTGCTGAGCGTCACAGTCACTGGCATTTATTGGCAGGAGAAAAGTACCTGTTTTTTACTGGCCGCCAGAAAAATACTGACGGTTGGCAACACTGATGTGCAGATTTCCTTATTCTGCAGTGTATGCATGCTTTGCCATCCTGAAACTGTTTCGCATTGTTAATTATGACATTGCACCCGTCAGATCACTCAGCCGATATTCTCTTAAAGTAATTTCAGACCCCTTTACTGAGAGGATAATATTCAGGAAGAGCCAACTCTTTTTCTATACTGCTCTTATGGTACTGTTCTTATCAGATTTTGGCTGTATTAAATGTTTTCCAGTTATGTATTTTATTTGGTTTGTGCCAATAGAATGGTCTACCTCAGACCAATTGGAGCTTATATGAACACACAAACAATAAAATGATAGAACATGAGCAAACATAAAAAAAAAAAACAACTTGTGTACAAAAAGGACCATTTCTGAAACACATCTCTCCTTTTTACATCTTCTAAATAATAATTCATAATTACATCACTAGAGATGCAAGGAACATTATTTCCATACTGTCATCACAGGATTAAAATGGTCCAGAACTTGTATAATACCCAGGAAAGCATTAGAAGAGATGATGTAATTGCTTTCCTGTTTGGAGATAACCATTTATTTTTATGAAAGTTCTTATCTTGCTGCATTGTAAAAAAGCAGTTTTCACCTTGCAAAAACAGCAATTTTAGACTTTATTTCACTCCGGCAGCGCATTTCGAAACAATTTCTTATTTTAGATGCTACAGTATATTGCCAGAGCTACATAACCTTACAGTACTCAAGTATCTCAGAGCCAGTAAATCAGCAGCAAACTACCACTCCAAAATACTGCTAGACTGAGTGTATTCAGGACAAAGAGAAACATGGAAGTTATACTAGAGACTATCGAAGAAAAACTATTTGGGCAAAATTTATTTTCATATATATTTCTTCTTTTGAATTAGTTTAATTACTTTAAAGTAGTCCTAAATCCTAACTGGATGACATTTAATTTTTCATTCATAATTTTGGCAAAAATATAGTTTATTCCAGTCTTTGTTGCATCTTAGCACTGCTCTCTCTACATGCATGAGCTTCCTGGTAGCAATGGTGTAGCATGCCTGTACAATGAGCATCAGATCGGCAACTTAAAGTCTCCATCCCATGAATGGAAGTGCTTATCGGCCTAAACAGAAGGATTATCAGGTACGGTATTATTTAATTAGGTTAATGAATTGTGGTTAAGAAAGCTGATACTTTTTTATGGAGCATCAAATGAACTGAAGCGGTTGTTGCAATTAGGATAAGGGTCTGCTCCACATACACTCACCAGTCACTTTATTAGGTACACCTTGCTAGTGCCAAGAAAATATCCCCCATACCATTACACCACCACCAGCCTGAACCATTGATACCAGGCAGGATGGATCCATGCTTTCATGTTGTTTATGCCAAATTCTGACCCTACCATCCGAATGTCGCAGCAACCAGTCTGCCCATTCTCCTCTGACCTCTGACGTCAACAAGGTGTTTTCCTCCACACAACTGCTGCTCACAGGATATTTTCTCTTTTTCAGACCACTCTCTGTAAACCCTAGAGATGGTTGTGCGTGAAAATCCCAGTAGATCATCAGTTTTGTAAATACTCAGACCAGCCCGTCTGGCACCAACAACCATGCCACATTCAATGTCACTTAAAGCCCCTTTCTTCCCCATTCTGATGCTCGGTTTGAACTTCAGCAAGTCGTCTTCACCACGTCTAGATGCCTAAATGAATTGAGTGGCTGCCATGTGATTGGCTGATTAGCAATTTGTGTTACCAAGCAATTGAACAGGTGAACCTAATAAAGTGGCTGGTAAGTGTATATGACACATTCATTTCTATCACCAACATCTTGACCAGGCAAATGTTCAATTGGGGGACAATGTGGATATGGTGCTTTCCCAGGATTTGTGATTGATGACTGGAATCTGTAGTGGGGATCATAAAAAGAAATCAAATGCTTCCACAGTTGGTGGTGTTGCGGAAGTTGAAGCTGGCTGCGTACAACAGACAAGGCAGTTTGATCAAAACTTTTTTCCCACTTTCTGCTTCGCCATCTTTATCATTGCTCTCTGAGAGCAGCTGGCCAGAAGAGGGCTGTACTGTAGGTTTTGATTGGGAGCTGAACTGATGTAGAGGAGAGGAACCATTTTGCCAATGTTGGCCACTAAGCTTCTCCCAAGGAACAGTATTCTTATGCTATATGTAAGCTAAAGGTCCCAGATGATGCCATGTTTCAGACTGAGATGTGCATGGTAACATTTTGCTGCTTTTCATCCCTGCTTCTGTAGACCACAGTCTATCTTGGCCATTCAGAAATAAAGTCCTGGTGATATTTATATTCTATAAAAAACACAGGAAGCTTTGGCATCACACGCTCTTTGGCCAACTTCACCTTTGAAGGCTCTGAGCAGCCTCAGTGTTCACGTCTAAGTGCACATGGAAAATGGCAAAATGTTCCTGTATTACTTTTAAATCATGGCTTCCTGTAAAGATGCAAACATATCTGATTGGCTGTGGATAAGTGTTAGAAAGTAGAAGGAAGAGTATGCTGTAGCCAGCAAAATGTTACCAGAACATTAAAAAATAAGAACTGTAAAAAGTTTCTAAATATTATCCATCTAAATCAAATTAACCAAACCAGGGGCTAAATTCAAGTCTTTCAAATCGATTCACTCTAATAAGAAGAATAGCAGTGTTCAGTTATTTGTTATTGTTGCACTCATCTTTGAAAGAATGGCTTTTTTAGAACATTTTAATATGTCTGAGAAGGTGATACATGTGTTGTGTGTTTTTTGTCGTCATGCTCCATTTATGTCTATTAGTAAGTATGTTTGGGAATTGTATAGAAATAGAATAAAACATACTAATAGGTCCTGTAATATGTCATACATCAATGTGATTTAATTTAATGCAAAATATAAGCTGTCCATTAATCTTAAAATACATGTAAATGGCAAGGTAGGATGAACAATCAATTTTAATGCAGTCTCTGTGATTGATATGTTTTTATTAGCACCTTTATTTTGGTGTCAGATGTGTTTGAATCATTCATCACTGAGTTTTAATTCATTGTTTGCCTGTTATCACATTTCCAGGATTAATGAGTATGCTTTCTTCTAGAACAGAATGGATGTGCTTTATTCATAGATCAATGCCCTATGCTTAGGAAAATGATTACTGTTGCCCTCTGTATTACCATTCTTAGTGTCCTTTCTAAGAAATAGTTCAGCGACTATTCAACCATGGTATATTTCTTGTGGGTAGAGGGCAAAATAACATCCTTTTGAAAGAACAGTTCATTCCTTCAATGGAGCTATGAGTCAAAGCCTCATGTAAGCTCTATGTTGAAGGGTGTCAGAGCTTACACAGGGTTATGACTTCCTCCTCTTGCTCACATAACTTTATTCCTACTGTGATTGCCTACTCATACTTGAATACTATCAAGAAAAAGAAAGGAGAAAATGGTGCAGGAGATTTTATTTAGTGTGGCTAGCTAATGGCCCAAGTATTATAAATATGGGAGCATATAAAGTTTGGATAGCTCATGGAAAGTGAAGTAGTCTGTTTAGATGCACATAAGTCTTGATATTCTTATGGTAGCACATCAGAACAAACTGAATAATTTTCTGTAATGATAAGAAAAGAACATCAAAAGACGCCCCTTTGTGTTTCAACAACATCATTTCATTGTGACATCATTTCTGGTCTGGCCCTGCACTCCATCGAAATCCTGGACTTTCTGGACCTTGGTTTTGAGTCTGCTTCCTGGTTTCTTCCATCTGGCCAGCAGCAGTGAGAATGCTTCCTGGGGTGGAGTAATCTACCATCTTCTCATATGGGATCTGTGCTGGGATGTGTTTATGACAGGCCATATTCTGCTACCTTTGTGAGTTGCTTATTTTTTACCATTAAAGTCATCTTAATGCTACACTTAGATGGGCACCCTCTGGTATCCTTTTCTTATACTTGTGTACTGCATCCTGGAAGAAGGAAGCAGATCATGTTTCTGCTCAGAAGGATCAGTTTTTTTTCCTTCTGAAGGTTCTGACAGAGAAATGGTGTAGTGGAGGAGTGTGGGTAAGAGACATGTCAGCAGGAAGGGGCAAAAATTGCTCCATGTGCACTAGCATTTTTTAAGCTTAAAAAACACTGGAAAAATAAAAGCTGGGAATTTTTTAGTATCATTTTAGTATCGTTTTAGTAGTGTTCAGAAGTGTTTAGGAGCATTAGCATTTTATTAGCATTTTTACAGTACATGTAAACGAAAAAATAAAAAGTTAGAAAAAAATGCTCAAAAAAACTACAAAAACTATTTTTTTTCTTCTACCAGACGCTGAAGCTCAAAAAATGCTAATAGGCTAAAGTAGTGTGCATGGACACCTAGGATAACAATATTTAGCTTCTAGGAGCAAAAAATGCTAATAACAGCTTCTAGAAGCTGCCAATCTTAATATGGATAGTTTAAAGTAGAACTGTAACCTTTTTTAGAGATAGAGCAAGTGACGGTTATAACCCTGAGAGATTTTTTTTCATCATCTGTGTCCTATTGTGGAGATTTACCTTTGCTTCCTGTCCCATAGCCAAGCATGAATTGAAAGGAAATCCCTCCAAATTAAAGGAATTCAGTGGGGACCCCCAGGTCCAAATCTAGTGTCAATATTGGAAGATGTCCCCTCTATTACCTTTTTGGGGACAACCCAAAATTTGGGATATTCTTTTACTTTCACTTTCAACAATAATGGTATACAGGACAAATAGAGAGAGTGAATCTCCTTCATGGGGGCACAGACACAAATAGAAACTTGACAGGTGTTCTAATCCCTCTCCACGCTATCCAAAATTTTAAAACGTTTTGCCTTTAATTATAATTTAAAGTGACATTAAACTCTGGTTAAAAAGTGTATATAAGAAACAAAAAGAGGGTGCACAGGGCTAGTGCATTACCTTTAAAAATTAGAAATTTTTATAAATAGTAAAATACTCACAAGAGAAATAAAATCAAAACGAAAGCATGCCACAAAGGATGCAATGTGGTCCAAAACCCCTGGAAGTGGTCTGGTGGGGGACAGGAGACCTCTAGATAGCTGGTGACTGACGCGTTTTGAGGTTGTGCCTCTTCCTCAGAGTCAGTCTGTTTCTTATATACAGTTCTCTTTGGATTTCCCTGGTCCGTTGAGGGCAGCAAGGCTTGCATTCCTTTCGCACTCATGTGGGGATTTTGACATTGTGGAGTCCACTGTCCAGAGCAGGAATACATGCATTCGGTTGCTTTATTCTTCTTTCTGGTTGAAAAGTATTCTATTCAAGTCAATATTCTTAGCTCAAAAAAACCTCTACTGCTCTCAGTCTCCTCCAAAGCTTCTAATTATTATTATTTTTTTTTTCTGCTTCATTGGGTTTGACTTTCTGTTCAAGGGTAGCTACATTCATTCTCCACAGTGTGGGAACCACACTTGTTTCTCACTCCTGAGATGGACTAGTGACTATGGGATTTGTAGAGTGCATTGAGCAGCGCACCACAACAAGTGTGCACAGCCTGATCCAGCCAAACAGAAGTGAGGGAGAAACTCATAAGCACATTACAAGGAGGCAAAAAAACAGTAAGAGATGATTTAATGAAAAAACGATTACAGTGTCGTTAAGTAGTGGACATGTGCGGATATTGTTTAGTGTCACTTTAAGAAAGTGCTCTTCTGTACCATGGATTGCAGTGGTGGAATACATTGTCTTGTGTGTCTACCTGTGTTCACCGATTTATTCACCTTTGAATATATACCTTTGGGGTCTTTTTATCAGGATATTCTTTTTTTTTTCATTTTTATTTGTGTTTGACTTGAGAGCAGAAACCCTTTGCTCCATGCTGCTATCCTGTCAATATCAAAGTCACTTTTTTCTGTTTGGTGAATAATCAATCAGCATGTTATCACTATGATAGCTGATGATAGTGATCAAATGGATTTGTTGATAAACATGCCTAAGACAGCCAGCTTACTGTCTTTGTGCCTCTTAAACAGAGAGATATTTTGACAGAAATAACTGGTAGGCTGCAGCTGATGAAATCATATACCGGCTGTAAGAATCCAAAAAAAATCATTATGACGTTAGCCCCTCTCTCCCCCAGCTGCGATTAAGACAGCTTCTGCTTCACTCAAGACTGCAATAAATTTGATGATTTATAGTTTTTTTACTGTTTAATTTTTACTTTTTAAATTTGGCCTGCATGTACCTTATATTTTCTATATTATTTTGTTAATTATTTCATAGCTATTTTTAAATCATCTTCCCATACTTCCTATATTGACCTCCTAATGTTGTTTCGTATATCCCTACTTATATCCTATACCACTTACATACCAATCAATACGTATACTAATCATAACAAATTATGTGGTTATTGTAGCCCTGATGAAAGGGACCCTTTCAACCACTAAAACTAAATGGCTTTTTTAATAAGTCTCAATAAAATTAAAGGTGAACTTTATACACTCCACTTTTGGCGCTTCTCTCCTTGCACACTTAGTCCCTACTTGAGCAAAAATCCAACCTTTGGCTACCACTCCTGGGAGAGCTGTTTGTTGCTGTTGTTTGTCTGAAGAGAATCATTTCCTCTACACTGCTTAAAGCAGGACTTCACCAAAAAAGGGAAAGTTCCATTTTTCTTCCTCCTCCCCCTCTTATTTGGAATTTTTTTGGGGGGTTGGAGAATGGGTACCTAGTTTTGACAGATACCTGCTCCCCACTAGGTGGAGAGTGGAAGTTCTCCCCACCTGTAACCTGCTGGGACACATTACAGATCCCAGGAGGCTACAGAACCATTCAGATAGTGCAGCTCATACATGTGCAGTGGGGAGCCGGCTGTGAAGCCACAATGAGTCACAACCAGCTTCCCGCAGTAGACATGCTGGTGCTGGGGACAAAAAGATTGGCAAAGAACTGGCCCAGCACTGGATTCCTAGGTAGGTAAGTGTTATTTTATTAAATGTCAGCAGCTACAGTATTTGTAGCTGCTGACATTTATTTTTTACAAACTGACTGAAGGTCCACTTGAGACTTGACTGAGAACTACTACTTTAAGCGATCCTGTGCCCCACACCATTCTCCTATTTTCTGAAGACTACAACAAAGAAATCAACCTCTTGCAGCTGGACTCCCCAAATCAGTTGCGTATTGTACATTATGTAGAATCCACTCAGTAACCTCCATTTGAGTTAGTATTTTCCACTACAACAGAGTGCAAATGTAATTTGTGTTGGATATAATTCTCTGCTGAAGCCTCAAGGGATAGACAGAAGTTATACCTGCAGTAACTATAGCAATCAGTAAACCATTCATTTTGACATAGAAAGCACCATGATATTATTAGTGAAGGGGGGAATATCAAATTGCAGGTGCTCAGTTTACTATGCCTATGCACATATCGGTTTACAGTTATGGTTTAAATACACAATTTTTATGATAGCAGAATTGCACTATGAGATTATCCCTCTTGTGCTTTCTAAATTATACTCCTGTATGCACCTGTTGCTGAAAGCACAAATAAACTGATGAGTTCTGGTGGACATTACCTGGTTGATATTGCCAAGCACTTTTGAAATTTTATGTTAGGAGGTCCAACTCTTCTGGTGAGTTCTTTTTTCAGATGGCAGAGGGACACTTTGGTGCAAGACTCTGTGGGGTTGATTTACTAAACCTGGAGATTGCAAAATATTGTGCAGCTGTGCATTGTAGTCAGTCAGCTTCTAACTTCAGCTTGTTCATTTAGGCTTTTGACCAAACAAATAGAAGCTGATTGGTTTCTATGCACAGCTGCACCAGATTTTGCACTCTCCAGTTTTAGTAAATCAACCCCACAGAGTCTTGCACCAAAGAAAACTATTTGCCTGTCATATGAGAAGCTTGAAACATGCTTTGTGTTGTTGATTGGTATAATGTGCAACTTGATCTTTGCAAAAAAGATTGTAAGGTTTCCCTCTGCAAGGGACTTTGCTTCAGATGAGGTGAAGCGTCTCTTTGAAAATAATACCCAATCACATGCAAGGAAAGTAAAAAAAAATAATTTTTACTTGCACATGATTGGATGATGGATGTCAGTAGATCTCCATATTTACTAAACTTTGGAGAAAATTACCTTGAAGAGTGAAACTGCACTTGCAAAGTGCACAGTCTATTTGCCTTTAGTAAATCAACCCCAATGCTACATAGAGAAACATTTTTGTATGTTTTGCATTGACTAGGTCTGTGATAAAGGAGATACCTATATTTATTTATGGGTAATAATATAAGGTTCCTTTCTTTTATTAAATTTCTTTTATTCATAAAATGTTTAACAACATCTGAGCGCTGTTTTGTTCATATGATATACCATGCTATCACTGACTGTAAATGTC
Organism: Staurois parvus; assembly: GCF_062004578.1. Lineage (NCBI taxonomy): Eukaryota > Metazoa > Chordata > Amphibia > Anura > Ranidae > Staurois > Staurois parvus. The sequence continues at coordinate 799,618 of NW_028318784.1, forward strand.
ACATCTGCCTGTCACTGGTTCCAATGCACATGTAAATAACTAAATAAATAACATCAAAGTGCTCATACTGGCTTGTTACCATTAAAGTCTATTTTTTATATTGAGCAGCTAGACTGCTTTGAACTCTGTGAAACCTCCTATTTTGTGCCAACATTAAATCTCTGCCACCAGCTATCAGGCTGCGCTTAGACTCTAGTGATGCTATCAGTGGGGTTCAGATTGCTGGTCGAGCAATCAGACACCATTTAGAAGCTCATTCAGCTGGAGCTGAAAATATGATCTGTGTGTTCCCCCCACTGTAACACATTATTGTATTGAGATCCACATTATAATATCGTTTTACGGGAGGAAATAAAATAGCTTACAAGATTATATCTAAAGCGCGCAGAGGTGGCAGGTAGGAAAAAGGGGTGATTTATTTACAATGTGGAGATAACTGTAGTCATGCAAATAAAATGTGGTAAAAAAGTTGGACAAAAATAAAAAATAAAAAAATCAACTAGTCTTTGTTGAAAAGAAAAAATGAAGAGATATTTACCGGTAACTCCGAAAGACATTTCCTACTTTGCAGACAGATATATCCAAGCCACACAAGCGATTTTGTAGAAATTTCAAAATCAAGTTCTTTAGCATTTTTGTTACTAAAAAATTGACCTGTAGCCCATGATACATTTTGCATGGGAAATTATTGCTTTTTGTTCTTTAGCATCATCTTAGCTCTCCCTTTTATCATATTATAGGCTTTAAAGTAGCATTGTGAGTTTTGCACCTAAAGTAGGGCATTTTATCTTCTTTCCATGGTATCATAGCAGGGACTGTTGAGTGCTATTTAGTCTCTCTTTTATTTGTTTGGCAGATGATATATCTCACAAAGATTCTAGAGATCTCTAGCTCAGTTGCTATTAAAGTAGATTTTGCACACCAAGCAAACTCCATGGTCTGCTTGTGTAGTACGGGCCTTGTTGACATTGGCATGAACTGAAAAAAAGAAACCTGTAGAGGGGAGCAGGTTTTAGCACAAGGACTAATTTTCTGGTTGGTTACCCACTCTTCAGCAGAGACGGACTGCACTTAAATTGAGTGGATGCAGTAAACAAGGGTCAAAGTATGCACTGAATGTAGATGTGAGCAACAATTAAGGGGAAGGGAAGGGGACCTAAAACCAGATGGTAAAGAAACTAAAGTATCAAAGACCAATACTAGCTGGCTTACTAAATCTAACTGTACCCAAGTGCAAACAGGGATAAAATATCTTATACAAAAATAAAAGCTCTGCACACAATGAAAGAACTAGAACTTTTGATGCTTGAGGAGGAGTTTTACTTCATGGTAATATTGAAAACCTGATTTGATAGCTCACATGACTGGCTTGTGAATATCCAAGGGTACACTCTGTTTCTGAGGGACAGGGTAGGTAGAAGAGGGGGAGGGATGTGCCTGTACGTCAAGAGTGACTTAATAGTGAATATGAGAGATGATATCACCAAAAGACTGGTGACAAGGTGAAGTCTTTATAGCTGGAGCTTTTAAGGGACAAACTAAATGGTAAATTAATTGTGGCTGTATGCTATAGGCCCTCTACCTTAAGGATGAGGAGGAGACACATCTCCATTCACAGTTAGAAATGGCAGAAAGGCAGTGCAATGCTGTATTCATGGGGGACTTCAACTATTCTGATAATGATTGGGCAGATGGAACTGCACACTCAAGTATGGTTTGTCATTTTTGCATGCATTACAGAACAATTTCATGGGTCAAATGGTGGAAGTCCCAACTAGCAATAAGGCTGTGTTGGACCTACTAATTCTAAACAACACTGAACTTATTGCAGATGTGGAAGTAAGGGATAATTTAGCTAACAGTAATCACAAAGTAATTATGTTTGCCATAAATTATAATAAAGGGAGACATATGGGTAGGATAGGAAAGCTAAATTGCAAAATAGCCAACTTTACCAAGCTGCGCTCCATACTGCATGCTACTAAAAGGGATCAAACTCTGACACTAAAGAATAGTGATGAAAATTGGAAGTGTTTTAAAGAAATATTAAACAAGCATTTGTCAGTGCATTTCACTGGGCAACAAATGTAAAAGAACAAAAGTTAAACCTTGGTGGCTAAATACTAAGCTAAGAAAGCTTTTTAATGAGAAAAAAAATGTCCTTTAAAAATATAGGATCAAATGGTCACCATCAGCATTCCAAAGCTATAAATAATGCAATAATAAATGGAAGAGTGTGATCAGGGCAACTAAAATAGATTACAAAAGTTATATTGCTGAAGAGAAAAAAAAACTTAAAAAAATAATAGTAAAAAGTCTAGGTCAGAACATTTTTGCCCCATAAAAGATGATTAGGGAAGTTGGTCACAAGTCATTAGGTGAAGGCAACTGTATCCTTCTCCTAAGTTTATATGAACAAAAAACAGGAGTATAATAAAAAAGGAAGTAATGTTAATGAAGCTGTATTGAATGTACTCTTGTGGCTGACAGGAACTTGTGTTCAAAAAGGCCAGGACCAGATAAAGTACTCCTGAGAGTTCTCAAAGATCTTGACCATGTTACAACCACACCATTGTTCCTAATTGTTTACAGACAGCTTACTGACAAGAATGGCTGATTGGTAAAAAGCAAACATGCTACCAAGATTTAAAAAAGGTCAGAGATATGTACCTGGAAACTACAGATCAGTCAGCCTAACATCAATAGTATGTAAATTACTGGAAGGAGTGGTTAGAATTTTCCTTAAAAAATAGTATTATTAGGAGAAATCAGCAAAGATTTATGAAAGACCATTCCAACCAGACTAACCATTTAACAGCCTATGAGGAGGTAAGCTGTAATTGGGTATAGAAAGACATGGATGTAGTGTATCTAGATTTTACTAAGGCATTTGACACAGTACCTATCAAATGCTTAATTTACAAGTTAAGGTATGGCTTTGATGATATTGTATGTATGTGGATAGAAAACTTGGTACAGGAATGTGCCCAGAGTGTATTAATGGCTTATATTCTGAAGAGTCTAGAGTTGTGAGCTGTGTGCCCCAGAGCTCTGTTTTGGGACCAATTCTGTTTAACTTATTTGCGGATCATACAAAGTTGTGCAGGGCAATCACATGATAGGATATAGCAATTTTACAAAAAGACCTAGTTGAAATAGAAGGTTGGGCAGCTATATGGCAGATGAAGTTCAGCACTGAAAAATGTAAAGTAAAGCACTTGGGAGTTAAAAATATGCATGCAAGTTCCTTGCTAAGAGCGGAACCTCTTAGGGAATGGAGAATGGAAAAGGATCTGGGGTCTAAGATGGAGTTGTGATCTTCTCCCTGGAGCTCTGGAGTCCTTAGTAGTAGTCTCTCAGCACAGTGCATATAACACAGCCTCTGGCCACCCACCACTGTACCTGGAAGTAACTCTCTGGATGGCCTCAGCAGACCTAGTAGTACAGTACTCATAGTGGTCAGTAGTGCAATATCCAGGTCCCGAAACAGCATGGCAACCCATAAGTCTCTCTTTCGCTAATGCACCTATACAGCACTGGAATAGCAGCAGTGGAAACAACAAAGTCCCCAGCACAGCTGACCACCTCATGTCCCTCTCCAAGGCTTGGGCTCACAGCAGCTAAGTCTTTGGTCTAGGACCTAGGTTGTCCTGGGTCAAACACTTGGATTGCCAGGGACAGGCACAACCCATTTCTTCCTTGTGATGTCCAGGGCAGGAGAATAACAGGCTGTGGGAAGAAACACTCAGCTAAGGCTAAAGGGGCTGCAAGTGGGTGCTACATGCATTTCTTGAAAATTAAAGTGTTTTTTGCTTCCATTGTTGCTGTTTCCTCTGTGCTCTCTTCAGAATAGGAATGCAAATGTCTTTAAGGTAGAGACTGTTCATAGCTCTGATTCAAGAAGAGTGCAGTGCTTACCCCCTTTAAAGCTAATCTTATTCCTTAGTTTAGCTTTAAATTGGCATAATTATCCAATTTTCCAGATTTGTAAGGCGGGTATTTGCTAGAGCAGTGTAGTTAAGGTCCAATTTGCACGATCTGACATTGTACTACATTTTGATTGGGTCATTCATCCCCATTTACAACAAATGACCAATGCTTTTTCTAATTCTCTTGTTTATCTCTGTTTCTTTTAAAATTGTGGTAAAAGGTATTTTAACAGGCACAGTACTTCTACACTGGTATTACATTTGTAATATTTTCTATTGTAACACAGTCACAATGGTGTTTTTATTGTTCCACAGATTTGCCTATAGTTCTAGTGAAGTTTCCTCATACGGTGAACAGCATCTGTCTCTGTCTACAGTATAAAAGGAAACTGTATATTCTTTCCAGGCCAGCAACACTAAAGTCTTTCCCCAGTCACACATACAAATGCTTTTTCAGGCTATGACATGCAAATCCAGGTCTCTTCAAACACAGCTCAGATATCATAGTTTTTTCCTACTGTTGTAAATGACACATACTTGCACCAAACTGAAACATAGTTGAATTTTGCCTAAGCTGGAGCTCTATTGATTACACTTTAACAACTGACATTTTACCAAAAATTATTAGAAATGACATGATGACAAGATGTGAAAAAGATCTTTCTTTTCTTGCTGACCAATTACAGGCCTCCTCTTGAGAAACTGAACGTAAAAAAAATGGTTTGTTAAAGAACAAAGAATAAATGTTAAAGTAATCTGATTTTAGAGAGAAAAGGATTAGTCATGTTAACGAAGTGGCTGCAAACGCTGACGTTTTTTTTACCTTAATGCATTCCCTGCATTAAGGTAAAAAACCTTCTATTGTTAGCTTTGTCAGCACTGCTCTCTCTGTAAATCCTCACTGGACTCCAACCATTGGCTCTTATTGCTGTCAATCAAATCCAGTGACAAGAGAGCAGGGGGTGAGGCCTAGCTGTACTGTATGTGTCAATGGAGAAGAGAAAGAGCTCAGACCACTAGTGGGGGACACCAGAATAGGGGTTGCTCTGTGCAAAACATTTGCACAGGGAAGTAAGGATGCCATGTGTGTCATAAAAAAAATAACTTTGCAAACTCTTTAAAATATTTTAAAGTGAACCTGAAAGAACTGCCACTACTGACCTATTTCTGAATATGCTGGTTACCTGGCTTATATACTGAAGCAAGTATGCAGATCAGGACAATTAGAAATCCTTAAATGAAAACAGTAAATATGGCTTTTAGGCAACAAGCTATTTCAAAAGCAGAGGCCATCACTGCTGGCTTTGTATGTATGAAATTGTAATTCGGTGGTGGAACTGAGATTTTATGTCTAGTGTAGGCCTTGAAATTTCTACTTGCCTGCTCGCATTGGCAAGTGGAAATAAGGTGGGGGTGAGTGTGTGCCCAGGGCCGTCTTGCTGAGCAGGCTCGGAACTCAGGGTCAGATCTGTCACTCGCACTGGGAGCCATCAGACTGATCAAAAGTTGAGCAAAGTGAAAGCAAAGGAAGGAGTGTGCTATGCTCTCTGCCTCCCCTTAGAGTGAAGTACCCGGCTCTGTGAGTGAAGGTAACAAAGTACTGCAACATTTTATAGGGCTGTGTATGTGGGTGTGTGTATTTGTATGTGTGTGTGTATGTACATGTATCTGTGTGTGTGTCTGTGTATGTACATGTGCCTGTGTGTATGTACATGTGTCTGTGTGTATGTACATGTGTTTATCTGTAAATGTGTCTGCGTGTATGTACATGTATGTGTGTGTACATATGTCTGTGTGCATGTACATGTGTGTGTGCATGTGTATGTGTGTGTGTATGTACGTACATGTGTCTGTGTGTACATGTGTCTGTGTATGTATGTACATGTGTCTGTGTGTATGTACATGTATGTATGTCTATACATGTGTCTGTGTGTGTATACATGTATCTGTATGTGTGTTTGTGTACATGTGTCTCTGTGCTTGTGTGTACATGTTTCTGTGTGTGTGTATGTACATGTCTGTGTGTGTGTGTAGAGGTCTCTCTGTTTGTGTGTGTGTATGTACATGTGTCTGTATGTATGGGTGGTTTGGTCAGGTTCAGGATTATGTGATTATTATGGATGGTAGAGTATGGGGCATTTGAGGCACTGCTGGGTTGGATAGTGGGTAGGATATGCTTGGTAGAGTTATGGTTTGTGAGTGAAAGATTATGGGGGTTATGGTTGTATGTGGTCCATGGTCTAAGTATGATGGAGTGTTTAGGGGGACATTGGAGGCCCTGATGTAATGTGGGCGGACTCTGGGGACCCTGATGTAATGTGGGTAACATTTAACAGTGTCATTTCATGAAATAATTTATGAGGGCATGTTTAGGGGAGGAATTAGGGGTGTAGCAGGGTAGGGGTTGGGTGGGGCAACTGGTGGCGAGTAACTCTTAAGGCCTGGCTAGTAGCTCAGGACTTCAAATTTTGAGCCCTGGTCTAGTGGGTGATATTGGCACTGGATGATATGTGGATTTACATTTTATTGTATTATTCTTCCTATTAGTTGACCCATAAGGGTTGTCCCTAACATTCAAAGCCAACATAAATCTGTTTGAATGCTGAATGGCAAAGTACAAACTCTTTATCAGCGCACAGTATATACATGTTCTTGCCTGATCTCTTCTGTTAACTCTTCATGACTAGCTGTGTGCCAAACAAACCTGAATCCAGGCTAAGGCTGGGCTAATATGACCAAAGCTGAGATCACAAGTCATTGGAAGCCAAATCTTAGAAATCAGTAATGGCCATTTTGGGATTGCCAAACAAATGGCAAAGAAAGCTGGAAAGGGGCCTGCTGGACATGTGCCAGTGATGAACAATCTGCAGTTTCTGAGTGACTGAGTGGGCATTTTGCATCTAAAATGAAAAAATTAGTATCTTTATTCATAGACAGAGGAAGGAAATATTCTACAGTTCAGCAGCACTGCTATTAAGTCTTTCTGGATAAGTAGCTATTTTTGTGGATTGAGAAGGCAAATTATATCTGGAATAAAAAAATAGTGTCTGTTTCAAATTTAAAATTGCATTAATTTGAAGCACACTTTTGAAGCCTTTATTAGATTGGCCACAATTTTTGAGGGAGAGAGCAAGCATGTTGCACATAAAATTAAAAAAATAATGTCTTGTTTCAGACACAAAAAAATGGAAAATGTTTACAGATTTTCACTACAGATAACAAGCCTGTATGGCCAGGCCCCAATTTCTGAGTACCTGAGAAGATACATTGTATCTGGAAATGAAAAAAATAGTATTGTTTTGTGTTAAACTGAAAAAAAAATGAACCAGCTTGCACCACACCTTTCAAGCCTTCATTTGAATAGACTGCAAATTCTTAGGGGGAGAGTAAGCAGATTGTATCCACAAGCAAAAAAAATTACTTCCTTTTTACAGACCGAATAAAGAAAAAATTGACAGATTTGCTCCTAAGTTTGTAACTATTTTCAGGCAAGGTGCTTTTTTGAGGGGAGATCAAATAGATTTCTACTATAGATAAGCAATCGGTGTCTTTTTTCAAGAGTGAATGAAAACGGTGCATATTAACAGATTAGCAACCCAGGCTGCTGTATGTTGGCCATGTGACAAGTAGATTGCAACAAAAAGTGTGGTTAGTTATACACAGAAAGAAAATAGAAACAATACAAAGAATTGCATCAGGGCTTTTGTACCCTTTTGGGCAATGTTGACATAAAGAGGAGCCAGATTACATCTAGGGAAAAAAAATTATTTTTATTTGAAATTTAATTCAGAAAAATGCAAGTGATTTTAGCTACACCTTTACACCAATTTGGATAGATCCCTATTTCTGAGGGCACAATATAAATATTGTACAGAATTTCTGTAGAGGATATCATCTTTATTAATGGGAGAATAATTTTGAGGCAGAAATAAGGCCTATTTCAGACAGAAAATTGTCGGAAACTGCATTTTATTAGAAACAGGTTTTAAAAATTGCACATCTTTACAGAACAGGGACTCATCCTTTTTTAATTGGTGATTCATTTGAAGGCAGCAATTTGACCTATTCAGTCAGTAATATGAATAACAAATGTATCTTCTAGAAAAACACTATGTGAAAATCACATGATTAGCTAAAAATAGATTGTAAGCTCCAAGGAGCAGGGCCCTCCTCTCCCTCTTGTATTGAACTGTATTGCTGTATTGTCTCCCATTATATTGTAAAGCGCTGAGCAAACTGTTGGCGCTATATAAATCCTGTATAATAATAATATTAAAAAGATTCTCGGTAATCTTGAAAACAGGGAGTAGCCTATTGGGAGCAGCCTATTTAGCATTAAAAAAGTGAAAAATGAAAGTGTATTCTTTTTAAGACACCATGTGCAATGTGCTAAATGTAATGTAAAGAATGCTTAACATAATCCTATTCTTTCTGGTGGTAGACAATTTGGGAAGTAGACAGTAACCATATTTCACCCAGAAATAATGAGTCAAACTTTAATATTTCTACCAAAAATGTTACCTGCCTAATCATTTAAATTCTTTGCAACTGTGGAAAAATTGGGTTTGAGGTGTTAGTGGTGCAAAAACACCATATCCCTACAGCATATAAATATTCGTGCAGAGCATAGGCTGTTTCCTAGCTAAAAATTAAAATTCTTTGCAATTGTTAAACAGCTATAGAAAAATTGGATTTGGCAAGTTGGTGGTGCTAAATCACCATAAACTTAAAGAAATATTTGTACAAAGCATAGCATGTTACCTGTCTAAAGAAACTAAATTATTTGCAAGTGTGAAACAGCTGTGAAAAAAAATGTGGGTTTTGGGCGTTAGTGGTGCTAATATGGGGTGGCACAACTGGCTCCAATGGTGCTCCCCATCCTGCAGCCTTCCTGGCTGCCAGCTGAGTTACCCAGTAAACCAATTCCCACCAAAAGTCCCTAAAGTCTGGATTTTATCTAAACAGCTGGATTTCAATTTGAACTGAGATTTATGCCAAATTCATAGCTCATCCATATTCATGGACATGACATCAATATATGCCTTGTACCACCATGTAAGTAAATGCAGACTTACAGGCTAAGTTTACGTATTTAAAAAAAAAAAAATCAATGCACATCTTTTTGCTGGTAAAAAAAGTGCATTTATTATTTTTTTACACTGCATCGTGAAAAGCATTACATCCACAGGCAGAATCAATGAACTATGAGAGCGCTCATCAGCACCCTTGCTGTTCACTAAGAACTAAAAGCCATCTGCTGAAATGGCAGATGGTAGTTGTGGTTCATTCATTCCCAGATCTCTGTGAATGAATGACATGGCGATATGGGACTCCTGTTTTTCAATTGTGACAGCGGGTGCGGGTAGAAGATTCCCCACCCTTTGTCACATAGGAGGGAGGGATAGGGGAAGAGGAGACAGGAGCTGGAATATGTTACATGTTCCACCCTAAATACGGGTAGAACATGTAACATGTTCCAAAGTTGAACTTATCCTTTAATTAAGATACTCTGACCAATATTTTCTACAGTGAATGTTTATCAAGCTCAGGCATCTTGGTGCAAATTTCCACAATAGACAACTTTTTTTTACAATGAATGTAATGTGAATACTTGCCAATACTGTGCTAAAAAAATTTATGCAAACCCCAAATCTATTTTACAGTTGATTTTCAGTTGAGTTTTCCTTAACAATTTTCTTTGTAAATGTGTTATCTGGTGATCCTGCCAGTAACTGTTACCTATTGCAGGCAGACAAAACTGAGCCACTGTCTCACAATTAGCAACAGTGTTTCCAGCCTAATGTGTGCATTCCTTCAGTTTGCCATTGGGCTGCCTATGAGGTCTACCAGATAGACAGTTCACCGGCTAGTTGAATGAGTTTGCACAGATGGATCACAATAGTGCTGCCAATTGCAATGCAGTAGCTTAGCATTATCAGCCTAAAACAGGGAGTGATGTTACTTGCTGGATCTCCATGTAAGAAACTTTGCAATAGTTTCCAAAAAATGTTATTTGCTTTTGAAAACGGCTTACATTGAGGTGTGATGCCAAACGAACTGAAAAATATATTTAGGGGCACTAATCTATGAAATTGCAGCAATCAACATACAAGCTGCTGAAAGAAGTCAGCAAGTAGTGCTCAGCACAAAGAACACAATCACATGGCTGCATGCAGTGCAGCTCAGATAGTTTGATATTTACTATCAGAGCCTCAAGACTATGAACTTGGGTTAGCTGTGAGACAGTGTATGAAAACTATTTATAAAGGTTCAGAATAGATCAGCTAACATTTTTTTTGCCATTTTGTATTTTAGTCAAAGTTTGATCTGTTTACAAAACCTTTTGTGAAGGTTCATTCATACTATAATTCATACAGCGATGATCTGTGCTGCATTAAAAAAAAATATTTTTAACTAACGTGAAAGAAACCACAGGGTAATGGATTAAACAAAAAAGTGCACGTTTCAAAAAAACATAAAAAATTCAGCAGAGCAAACATAGGAACGGGCTCTGTCTGAATGACTTTTCCACTACACTGCTTATTGCTGGTATAAAATACTGTCTGAACTATGTGATTAGAAAAGTGTGGTTCATTCGTTCTGAATCGAAATTCAGACTAAATTTTCATTATTTGGAGATTCAGATGCATTCAAATTTCTGAATTACAATAATAATGAATTTAAACAAATTCCAAATAATGAAACCAAATTTTGTCCGAAATAATGAATTCTTCAAATTCACCATATTCGAATTCAAGTCAACTTTGAATTTGAATCAAATTTGAAAACTAAATTGAATTTGAATACGAATTAAAAATATAAACTTATTGCTGATTTGCTTCAAAGACTGTGTGTATTAGTGTACTTAAAAAATTGGCTGTTTTGAAGCTAAAGAATATTGAAATATTGATTTAAAATTTTCTTCTGTTTGCTCACTTTCCATTTTTAAATTGATAAAAATAAACAAAATAAAATAAATATTTTTGAAAGCATTCGTACTTTACATTAGTTCTCCACACCTGCCTAAAACTTCAAAAAAATCAAATGGTCCATTTTCCTGGTGAATTAATAATTTTACCATAATTTGTGTCCAGATCAACGGATATGTCTTATAATCTAAGACCCTTCATTTTTTTTTAATGTTACTTTCACTCCTTTTATTAAAGGTTTAAGCCGGCCATTTATTGTGCAGTTATCTTTTTTGCAACCACGGGTAACGGATCAATTACCCCATCAACACAGTAAGTGGAGCTATTTTGTGTTCTCCTGGTGGGGAACAGGGTGTGTGTGTGTGTGGGGGGGGGGGGTAATCATACTTGCTGGGAGAACGCTCAGTGATTATTTCTAGAGGCTAATTTCCTATAGCAGAATTTAGTAGTATTTCATGAATAGCATCGAGGTGTTTGAGGTCCACCACATATTAATACTCTTGTAGTTCCACAATTTGTATATGTGATAATGATGAAATATGTGATAATGATGACAACTTACATATAATTTCATGTAACATATTCTGTGGGGCTCATGAGGTAGGCTTTCATGTTGTGATTTTTATCTGATAAAATCACAAATATGTAAACAGTATAGTACCAAACTAAATTTTGGATATTCAATTCAAATCTGAATCGATATTTTCAATTAGATTTGAATACTTCCGAAAATTCAAATCCATTCGAAAATGAGTAAACAAAACGAATTACAAAAAGAATTATCTGAATTTAACGAATGCAATGAAAAAATTGTTATTTTAACAAATCCATCTGAAACAAAAATATGTTTTGTTTTGTTTCAGATGGAATTGTTATTTTAACAAATCCTTCTAAACCAAAACAAAAAATATTTTTTCATTCTGCACATGTCTAGTAATGTGATAACGTTTCTCAACCTACAATTCCTTCTGTATTGAAATGTATTGTAATTGTACTGTCCCCTTATATTGTAAAGCACTGTGTAAACTGTTGGCGCTATATAAATCCTGTATAACAATAATAATAACTTAAATAGAGAAACAGACAATATCAGCTTAGCTTAACTTCCCTGGCAGATTTATATTATTTTAAGGCAAAAAACTCTAGTTTTGTTCAGGCTTAAGAAAAGAGTATAAAACCACACAAGCAGTGCTATACATTTGGAGACTTTTGTGTGCTTCTGCTTTGCAGAAATTGTCATAGGTAAACTTGTTTAACTATTTAAGTTTTCATATTAATTTTTGCCTTTGCCTTAGTCATGTGAATAGTCCTTGCATTGTAATAAAATAAAAAGCAATATGCCACTTATATTCTTGGAAACCAAGGTGAGACTTCTAGTGTAGCTAACCCAAGATTATCTGCAGGGATGCCATTCTCTAGGAATAAAACTGCTTATTATTTCACTTTAAAATGCATTTTCACTTTTGCAGCCAAATTGGGATAACACATACTTTATATTTGTTCCATGTTTCTTTTCACATAGCATAACTTCAAGCTAGGGATGCACCAATACTGCTTTTTTCACCGGTGAGTACAAGTACTGATACTTTAGGTCAAGTACTCCCCAATACCGAGTACCAATACCTTTGCGGTGCGTTTTGAGCCTATACAAAATGAATGAGCTCAAATTGCATGGCAAGAAACACGTGATTTGAACAGGAGTGCGATGCGATTTCTGTCTAAGTCGCATACAGCTTCCCTCACTGCTTCTGTGTGATTCAAGTACAGAAAGACAAGGTAGCAGCAAGGGGCAAACAGTTTATTAATGTTAAAACAGCTCACATGTTAAAAGTACATAATATATTTAGCATGTCATATCCAAAACCACGGCCACTTGCAGTGCTCACAAGGCTGAAGGAGATATATAGGCGGTCTGCCTCATAGCTGACATCACTTCCGCCCTATACCCACAGGAGTCCCAGAATTTTCTACATCTACTCCAACCCTGTGAGCACCGCCAGCGGCAGTGGTTTGGGATTTGACATTTGACAAGATATATTATATACTTTTAACGTGTGAGTTGTCATAACATTAATCACTTGCCTTCCGGAAGATTTACCCCCCTAATGACTAGGCCATTTTTTGCTATTCGCCACTGCGCTAGTTCAACAGTTAACTGTGTGGTCATGCAACACTGTCCCCAATGAAATTTATGTCCTTTTTTCACACAAATAGAGCTTTCTTTTTGATCACCACTGGGTTTTTTATTTTTTGTGATATAAACGAAAAAAGACCGAAAATTTTGTAAAAATATGTTTACAAAAAATATCCAGTAAACTTAAAGTTCATCATATATTTAGGCCACAATGTACAGCGCTGAGCAAACCTTTTAGCGCTATATAAATACTGTATAATAATAATAATATTCTGCTACATGTCTTTGGTAAAAAAAAAAAATCCCAATACGTGTATATAAGTTTGTTCATGTGAAAGTTATAAAGTCTACAAAGTGTACTAATGGCACTGGGCAGGAAGGGGTTAACATGAGGGGCAATCAAAGGGTTAACTGTGTATGCAGGGAGTGTTTTACTGGGGGTGGTGTCTGTGTGCTTTACTGTAATCACACTGCTCTGAATGGTGTGCTCTTTCCGACAGGTAATCACTGGCTGGGACCCAATGATTGACAGCCGCGGCTCCTATATATACGTAATTTTGAGCACCCCTGTTGCCCTGTAGCAGTATATCTGCTATAGGGTGGCAGGAAAGAGGTTAAAATTGGATGGGGATTACATCATAAACATACTGTATAATAGGGTTTTCCCCAATTGACTGCAAAAGTAGAAATACGCTTTAAGCTCTATACAGTTTTGTGGAATTAGCAGGAGAGGCATTGAACAAATCACATGGGCACAAATGTTGTGTTGCTATACGGTGTCACTGGGGATTAAATACAATGCATTGCAGAGCACTAACTGTTAAAGTGGACCTAAAGTCAAAAGTAAACTTTAGGCCCACTAAGGGGACATAATAAAATGATTCCCCCTGACCCTTCCAAATACTCTATCCAATACCCCACCAAACCTCTATCCTGAAGTGAGGAGCATTGGCAGAGGCAAGACCACCAATGTATTTGCTTCTCTGGCTGTTAGTCATGGTGTAGGATGGGATCTATAGAAGCCAGAGGTTCTGATCAGATTCCTTGTGGCCAACAGAGGTGAGAGGATGTAAGTCAGTGACCCCTGGGACTCCTGGATATCCTGCTCTTAGACAGAGGTAAAGTTTTGAGGAGGAAGGCATTTTAAGGTAGACCAATTAACCTAGAGTTTAGACTGTTCTATACACACAACATATCTGCAGAAAATATCTATTTTCAAAAGCAAACCATATGAAACAGACAGATAATAAATTCATTTTCGATCTCAGGGAGTTGATCTCCCAAAAGGTTGACTGAAAAAATGGAACTATTATTGCAGAACAAGATGTATCACTGCAAGCAATCTTTTAACTAGGACTCGAGAAGTGACTGGAAGCCAAGCAGGGAGTCAAATTAATACTCTTCCATTTTGCCAGAATGACATTTGAATCATAACTGTTGCTGTTTGTTTGAAAGCCTATAAAAGAGCATCCTGAATATCCTTTAGATTTGCTCAGTGCTTGCTGTCATTTTATAATCTGCAAGAGCAGGAAATATTTCAACTAACCTTTGCCTTTCTCATAAACCACTTGCCCTCCAGAGGCTTTACCCCCTTCCTGACCAGGCCATTTTTTGCGATACGACGCATGTTATTTTAACTGACAATTGTGCGGTCATAAATTTAATGCATAAATTTAATTTTTCCACCCCACAAATAGAGCTTTCTTTCAGTGGTATTTGATCACCTCTGTGTTTTTTATTTTTTGCGGTATATACAAAAAAGACCAACAATTTTGGAAAAAAAAAGCCCAATATTTTTTACTTTTTGCTATAATACATATACAATAAAAATCTAATTTCATAACTTTAGGCAAAAATGTATTCTGCTACATGTTTTTGCTAGAAAAAAATCCCAATTTAATTTTTTTCCACTAGTAATAACGGGGATCAGCGACTTATAGCGGGATTGCGGGATTGCAGCGGGCATTCTGACACAGCCACTGACATCCCAATGACACTAATACAGTGGTCAGTGCTGATAAAAAGCACTGACACTGTACTAATGACACTGGGCAAAAAGGGTTTAACATCTGGGACAATCAAAGGGTTAACTGTGTGCTGTTTTACCTTATGTGCTGTGTGTGTTTTACTAGGGAGACATGCTGTTTTGTATCTATCTGCTGTGCAGAGAAATACAAAGCAGCATGTCCTTGCTGGCAAGAGAGATAGCTGTGTTGTTTACACACAGGCCTCTCCCCTGTCAGAGGATTGCCGGGTGTCAGCCGGGAATCTCTGGTCAGGACGCAGTGAATGCCATCCCTAGCTGCCAATGGAATATATACATGATTTTGCACAGTAGTTCTACTATAAGGTGGTGGGAAAGTGGTTAATATGTACTGCAGTGACTATTAGTTTTTACAATTTTTTCCCCACTAGGGGGTGTTATTATTTACTATTTTTGTTTTGATAGGTTTATCTTATATTTATATTTATTCACACACTTTTTATGGCAGGACGTCTCTGTGTAGGCTGCCAGCATGTTTTATAATTGTTTACTTGTTTTTTTATGCTTTTTTATATTTCTATTGGGGTAGCCTTATTTGAGATCGGAGTATATTAGGCTGGTCTATAGCGCTGACCTCTTACATCCCCCCTTTGGGTCGCATATTACATGTT
Source organism: Staurois parvus (assembly GCF_062004578.1). Taxonomy (NCBI): domain Eukaryota; kingdom Metazoa; phylum Chordata; class Amphibia; order Anura; family Ranidae; genus Staurois; species Staurois parvus. The sequence continues at coordinate 815,265 of NW_028318784.1, forward strand.
TGTTTATGTTTCATAGCGGAGGCATGAAGCGCAAGTTGAGGCATATCATAAGATAAATCCATGTTGGCATGGTACACTGGTGTGAGAAATTGCATACAGCTATCAAGAAAGACTACATGCTCCAGACCAACCAGGAGCATTACACAGCACACATTTCAATTTAAAGGGATACTAAAGCTTATTTTTTTAAATAATATAACAAACATGTCATACCCACTTGCTCTGCACTGTAGTTTTGCACATACCTGTCGCTGCCCCGGTCCTCTTATTTTTAGGTCCTCTTCTGGGCACCTTGAGCAGTGCCCCAGGGAAAGCTGCTTGCCCTGGGGGCATCGCTACATGCTCGCTCCTGACGAGTCTCTGCTCTATGTGTTCACACATAATGGTGCGACTTGGCCCCGCTCCCACCGCTCTCTCCTCATTGGCTCACTGGCTGTGATTGAAAGCAGTGGAAGCCAATGAGCTCCTGCTGCTGTCTCAGCCAATGAGGGGAGAGAGTCCCCACTGTGAACATCGCTGGATCAAAGGGGACTCAGGTAAGTATTGGGGGAGGGGGCTGTGGGGGGGATGCTGCAGAAAGAAGGGTTTTTTACCTTCATGCATAGAATGCATGAAGGTAAAAAGCCTTGAGCTTTTACAACTACAAAATCATGTGGTGAGTGAGGGTAGTGAATGAGTAGGAGTGCTATGTACCCATACTCATTCAAATGGGGGGTGGGATCTGGGGGCTTCTAGATCTGATAAGTCACCCCCTGCAAACCCCCACAACCACTGCCCAGGGCTGTGGGGAAGATGCCCTTGTCCTCATCAACATGGGTACATTGTGCTTTGGGGGGGAGCCCCCCTGCCCCAAACCACCCACCCCATGTTGAGGGCATGTGTCCTGGTATGGTTCAGGAGGGGAGGGGATGCTCACTCATTCCTCACCTTTCCATAGCTGCTGGGCTGCATGCTCGGTTAAGAGCCTGGTATAGATTTTGGGAGGGACTCTATGCCATTTAAAAAAAAATGGTGTGGGGTTTCCCTTAAAATACATACCAGACACAAAGGGCCAGCAATAGGTTTGTTTATATTGAGCTAAAAAGTCACACAAAGCACAACATGCAGAATGCATAAAAAACACAATACTTTTTTTATAGTTTTATTAAAGTCTATTACATGCAAAATGATATCTGCTGCAGGAAAAAAGTCCCTGACCCTTTCAAAAATCCTTTCAAAATGCACAGATGTGAACTAGATTCATAGGAATTCAAATAAATGAATTGTAATGCACTTCTGAAAACTGGAAAATGCACTGAAATCCGCATAAGTGTGAACCCAGGGTAATTAAAATGTATCTAAAGTCAATTTATTTTGGATAGAATAAGGAAAGTGAAAAAAGCTCCCATTTTTATTATGTCATCTGTGTTCCACTGGGGGGATTTCATCTTCATCTTCATCTTCATTCATCATCATTCAATGTCCATTTATTCTAGCCTACTTGTAATAATTAGAACACTTTTGAAATTTGTAAATTTATTTTTTCTTTTCCAAAAAATATTTTATGAGAAGAAAAAAGGCATATACAACTACGGATCGCAGTCCGAGCATAGACACAGTAAATAGCCTCCCGTTGCGCAGACGGGTCATAGATGTAGAATACAGTGCAATCATAGTAGAACAATACATTAGGACAAGTGCATATTACATATCTGCAGGTATAAAGAGTATATTAGATAAAGTAATATATATCATAATGGATACTGACCCATGTAATAGTGAGCTCTTATGTTGAGAGCGTGTGAAGTGTTGGTTAAGGGTAGCCTTGAAAGGTGTGTATGTCCTGTTTTGTGCATCCGGATCAAGAATGTATGAGTTACGTAGAAGTAGTTGCGCCTGTAAGAGAATAAATGCTATATTCTGTTGGGGCGAAGTGACTGAGGAGAGTGTTTACAAGAAGAAGAATAGAGATAAATCGGAAAGAATAGAACAGTTAGAGAAAGGAATGTGGAGTGATGTAGTGGAGGGAGAGAAGAGAGAACAAAAAAAAAAAATATGAATGGGGAAGGGGGAGGAGGGAAGGGGGGTAACGGATAATTGCGGATAAATAGATCATATCCTTATGTAGGAGCCGAGCCAGGAAAGTCTTCATTTAGCTTAGCATATAATATGCATATGGTCAGTCAATGGGGCAAAATGTGGGTCATAAACTCAGACTACACATTATGCAGCAAACTTTCAGCCCATCCAACTGTGAATCAAAAACATCTTTGATGAACCGGGTATTCTCTGATACAGCATTATGTCTGATCATTCAGTCAGGGGGTCTAGGTTGTTCATGTACTACTGTGTGATAGGTAGTGGTGGTTTTGAAATGACTCTAACAGCCCCATGTCCTCCTAAATCTCTCGGGGCATTCCTATGACACAGAAATCAGTTCCTCCATTTCCTCAATTTTGTTGATCCTAGTAAACCATTCTCGAATAGTGGGGACATGCGTGGAGCGCCAGTGGACTGGGATACACTGTTTTGCAGCGTTTACCATATACAAGGCCAACGATTTATGGTACGTCCTAAAAGGGAGTGAAGAGTGGTGGAGCAAGAATTGTGCGGGGGAGAGGTCCAGGGTGTATGTAGTTACTTGTGTAATTATAGTTTGAACTTTTCTCCAAAAGAACTTTAGCAAAGGGCAGTCCCACCATACATGAAAGAGTGTACCCATTGCCTGGTGACATCTCGAACACGAATCTGGGACATTAGGATCAAATTTGTGAAGCAGGGAAGGCACTCTGTACCATCTAGAGTATAGTTTGAAGTTGTTTTCCTGTGAGGAGACACATGTGGACCCTTTATGTATGTGCTCATAGATGTGATCCCAGTCTTCTGGTGATAGTTGGAGTTGCAGGTCGGAGCTCCAAGCCCTGCAAGCTTTCCGGGACAGAAGGTCAATCGTGTTTTAGAGGCATGTGTAAAGCTGAGATACAACATTTCTCTGGGAAGAATCTGTAGACCAGAGTTTTTCAAATGGGGTAAGTGGCCTGGTGTAGTCTTTTAGATGTGAGGAGCTATGTATAAAGTGGTGGAGTTGTCTGTACATCCACAGCGTAAGGGTCAGGGATGGCCATTTGTTTAGAATGATGTCTCTTTATAAGAGTGTCTTGTCTTTGAAAAGATGATGTAACCTCAAATTGTCTGTGAGGCTATACCCGGCGAGAAAGGCACTTGACATACCCGGTGGAAAATCTGGGTTCATATTGATCAGAGTGTGTGGGCCAGGGGTGGAAGAGAAACCGTTTTTCTGATTCATCTGATAACATGATAGCGTGGGGCCTATAAGAAGGTGTTCCCTGAACTCACATGTGGGCATTTTTCAGCCAAGGGGAGGTGGCGAACGGGATCCCCGAAGGGGCAGCTTCTAAGTTAACCCAAGCCTTATGGTTGCGGTTTGTAGACCAATCAACTATTCTTGCCAGGTGACAAGCCTTGTAGTAGCGGGTGATATCTGGTAGTCCAATACCTCCGCTTTTCTTAGGCATAGTGAGTTGGTTAAAGCCAATTCTGGGGTGTTTATTACACAATAGAAATGAGGTACACAGTGTTTTGTAAGATTTAAAAAAGGAATTAGGTCATTTGATCAGAATCGTTTGCAGTAGGTATAGTAGTCTAGGGAATACGTTCATCTTAAGGATAGCAGCTCTACCAAACCAAGAGAAAAACAGTTTGTCCCATGTCTGAAGATCTTTGGTGATGTTATGTAGGAGGGGTAAGAAGTTTTTGGTATAGAGCTCTGTAAGGTGAGTCGGCAATTGAATTCCTAAATAAGTGATGGCCTCAGATTGCCATACAAAGGGAAAATTCGTTTTCGCTTGTTTGACCGTATCCTGGGTCAGGGAAACATTTAGGGCCTGGGATTTAGTGAAGTTTATTTAGACTGTCTCCGGTGGTAAGCCTCCGTCGTACAGGGGGGGATGAGGTGCGGTGTGATGATCTGCGTCGTCTTCCTCCGCCAGGATGTCCCGAGGATTGGGCCTCCATTGGGTCTTCATCCGTCTGCGATGGGTGTTGGAAGTCACCGGACCAGTTGGGTATATCCACTAATGGGATATCCAGGGCTTCGCAAAAGGGCGCAACCTCCTTTGCTGGAGCTCCTGGCTCCTCCTTTCTGTTGGGTGCCCCCACAGCAAGCAGCTTGCTATGGGGGCACCCAAGCAGGCGTGTTCCCAAGCTGCTGTTATGTGTATCCATTCACACACGGAGCCGCAGCTTGGCCCCACCCTCTCTCTCTCCTCATAGTTTGACTGGCTGTGATTGACAGCAGTGGGAGCCAATTGCTCCCGCTTGCTGTCTCAGCCAATAAGGAGGCAGAGACCCGGAACAGCTAAAGCTGTCGTGCACAACACTGGATCATGATGGGGCTCAGGTAAGTATTAAGGTGGCTAGGGGCACTGCTGCACACAGAAGGTTTTTTACCTTCAAGCATAGAATGAATGAAGGTAAAAAATCTTGAGCCTTTACAACCACTTTAACCACACTAAGCAGTTGAGAAGTGACTACAAAACATGCAACAAGTTGTTGAAAGTGATGGCCAGGTAGGCAGTCCATACATCTCAAGTATATTTTCAGAAGTAATGTATATTGGATTTTCAAAAATAACTATTTTTACTTTTGCAAACTTGATAATTATGCAGAAAAAAGTAAGGCGCTGCACAATTTAAAGCAATAATACAAACAATTAAAATAAATATAGTTTTACACCAAATATTCAAAAAGACCATATATGTATATATATATATATATATATATATATATATATATATATATATAACGTTCATAAGTTGCATTATACAGTACTGTATGTGTCCCCACACAGCAAAAATCCTCCTAAATGTGAAAAAAGTGCACACTCAGCAGGTATTAGTGACCCCTTAGGACAAGAAGGTCAATAAATATGCGCTTTACGAGTCTAGACAATATGGATGGCAAGTAGAATATTTGGCGCACTCCGAGACGGAGTAAGGAGGTAGATGCACCATACAATAGTATGTATAAGCATATAATCAATGGAAGTACGGAAAATAAATCATGAACAATATACTGTAATAAATATACAAATAAAATGTTCTTAGAAAGAGTCTTATAGGTAATTCTGATGCACCATGTGTGAGATGGGGAAACAGCTCTCATTGTTTGAACACTGATTGTGTGGAAGTAAATTAATGTTTTGACTGACATTTTGCGGTTTAGTCACAAGATGTCACTGTTTTTCTAACACAGCCTCAGACTGCATAGATATTTGTATATTCATGAAGAGGTGGAGTTTTCACACAGCGTTGGAGTGAACAGGAAGAGGAGACTGCAGCCATGTTTTGAACGGTGCTGAATGAAGGGGCCGTGTGAGCTGAGAATCCGATGACATCCAGGTGTGGGAGCTTCCCTCGATAACCAGAGCTGCGGCTAAGTGAAACTGATCGTGTACAAGACCCTGATCCTGTTCAGAGAAAGGAAGATTGCTGCCAGTAATGCTGATGAGAGCAGAGGAACAACGCAGCATACACTGCAATATCGCAAGCTTGTTGGAGAGACATTTGTTCTGTTCAGAGTCACCAGCGTATGCAAAGCAGACCCGGGTCGGTAAGATCGTGCATGCACCTCATTTCAGTGTTGGCGCCTATAGACTGAGTCCAGGCCTATAGTTAGTTAGTTAGGGTCTCTGTTTGTGTCAGGCTACAAGTGTTGTTACCGATTATTGGAAGGACTCCACAACTTAAAGTGACATTTCACATTGGAGAGCTGATAAAATCCTACAAACTCAAACCAGACTGGCGTTTTGCTCAGAAAGAATACTCAGGCACGTGCTACAGGACCAGTTATGGGAGGGGGAATACTGTAGATTTGTGTAAGATTGTAAGCTGTTGTGCTGCACCGCAGGCTAGCCCATACCATACACCCATACACTGATTTCTGCTCTCTTAGGGTAATAACGGGTAAGGTGTGGCAGCTTAATTGTGCCCACCAGTAGGTAAATTACTACACTTTCTACCTTCATCCATCAGGAGGCGCCATGCTGTGCAGCACAAGGGTCTCAGCCTTTGGGCTGGGTGTATGTAAATTTATTGTATGTTCCCAGCATTTGTGATTGTGTTTACTTGCCACATCTAAGTAAAATTCTGTTGTGGAAAAAGCTGGTGTTGGGGTTACTTTCCTCATTCGTGACTTCACTGTATCCTGGGGAGCCCACCCCGGTACATGGCTTACACATGGAGTGGAGGCAACTGGCCAATAACAAGCTAGAGAGGCCCTGTGTAAGATAAGGCAGAAAGAGGCTGCGCCCTCTAAGTATAGTTAAAAAGCTTTTTAATGAATAAAAAGTATCGTAATACAGGCTACTCACAAAGTATAAGTAGGTTTGCATTTGTAAATTAATAAGCATCCGTTGTAGTGAAGGAGTGTGAAGCCTTTGAATGGATAGTGGTCACCGGCATCTAGCGGTCGTCCTGGTGGCTTCCAGCACGTCCTCCTAGTTCTGGGATTCCCTTGGTTGAGACGTCATTTCAGGTCATGGGATAGTGGGGGTTGGCGCGCATTATTCATTAAAAAGCTTTTATACTACACTTAGAGGGCGCCGCCTCTTTCTTCCTGATCAAGTCAATATGGATGCCTCAGTTGCCCAAATTTCTGGTCTCCCAGGGGGCTTGTAGTGGTCCACAGGCTCTGCATTCACTTCTCCCTCATGCACAATATATCACATGCACCAAGAGAACACTCATAGTGTAGTTATTTATTTGAATAATTCTGAAGCAGAATAAAAATTTCACTCACATGTGCAAGTGCCACTAACAGGCACCAATGTAGACAGTCTTATAATAGGTTCTATGGAGCGTCACCGCTCCTCTCTTACCGGAGCCAGCTTGCATTCTCAAAACTGAAAGTCATGGCTCAGATGTGACAGATGTGCCCAGATGTGACATCCCTGGAAACAGGAAATGATGGGCGTAGGCCCGCCTCAATGCATTTTGTCGAAAGGGCATCCTCATCCTTATTAGCTATTTAGAGTATACAGGGGTGAGCGCCTCCTTTTTTTTTTCTTTACTAATTGCAGTGATGATGTTGTAACAGAATAGTGTATGATGAGACTTTAGACACTGTCTTAATTATACAACAGCAACTTGGAACGTGTGTCTGCAGAGCGAGAGAAATCCCCTCTTAGACAGTTGTCTCCTATAAAATAGTCCACATCTATTCCAGTTCCATGACAACTCAAAATATTGGATGTTCCCTAATTTCAAGGTCCTGTGACAATGGTTCCAGGACCTTGACCATTGACCTTTAGTTAGCAGGATAAATCAGCAGTGGCAAAGACAGCAAAAAAATGTTTCATTCTGCTTCAGACGGGTCATACTCCATAAAAATGTCATCCTAATACATACTGTATGCTACAGAATATCCTAAACTATTTAGATATTGAAGGGATGGTATTGATACTATAAATACAATATTTCAAGCAAGTGTTGATTTTGACTGCAAAATAACAAAAAAAGGTTTTGGATTTAAAACTTAGCATTTTAGAACCAAGCATTCATGATACCATATAACATACTGTAAGTGTAAATGAATATGTTTAGCTTCTATCAGAATCTCACATGCCACAAGCCTATACCACACTGTTTTTCCTTTGCATTCTCTGACGTTGCAGAAAACACCCTTTGATTAGTGGTTTATCATTCAAATATTACACTGTATGTACTACTTTTCGGTTTACCACGTCTGATGTCTTACAAACTATGTCATTGCTGTCATTTTTGGATGCAAACCTTATTAATAAAGAATTACAAATAAAAATAGAAGTGACTCAAGCAGATAGCAGAGGAATGAGGTAGCAGACAGAAATGACACTTAGTGCTTTGGATTGAGATAAGTACACACTATAGAGGCATGTGCTTTGTTCTTGTTTCAAGTCTGAGGTTTACAACCACTTTAAAGGTTCCAGATGAAGCAAGGGCAGGAGATGAGGGCATGTGCATACTGTTTCTCTGTAATAAGCCAAGCTACCTGCCAACCATGCAATACTTTGTGATTTCAACCTTTTCTCCTTGGTAGCTCCTGGGGTGGGAGTAGGAACTCCTGCTTGGGCATGGGTGGATATTCAGTGACTGAGTGTTGGCACCCAACAGGGGGCAGCATCCTGTGTGGCCCTCTGATCTACCTGTGAAAAGCAGCTCATGATCAGCTGTGATATTGAAGCAGGATGCCTTTGGGGGGCACCAAACATAGTTACTTGCTGTAAATATTTTAATAAATTTTAATTTCTTTTTAATTTTTATTTTTTTTACCTAAATTATTAATATCATAAGGCCCCTCTGAGATAGCATAGCGCAAGACATGGTTTGTTTTCAAGGAGATGTGAAGAGTCTCATAGACCCCTACTGTTACACTTGCACTCTACTAAAGTCACATGAGCAGGGATTGTGCTCAATAAGCTTCATTCTTGACCAGAGCCTTCTTGATTTGACAGCTATGAATCCAGAGTAGCTCAGAGCTGAAGGCTTCAAACGTTATACTACCAAGGTGAGATATCCTTCCTGACACCTGCCATGGACATTCCAGGAATCCAGGCATAACAGGTAAGCCCAGGATATATGGTGGGGAGGGGTCATTTCTACCAGAAAGATCACTGAAAGGGAAACAAACTTTCAGTTGCTATAGCTGTCGTGGGTTTGTGTTACATGCTAGTACTGCTGCTAAAGCATCATCAAACGGTTTAAAAATATTCCTCAAGAGATACAAAATATATGACAGCAAAGGCATGCATCCAACACACCCAGAAGCATGTTTGTCAGGAGATCCTTTGATTTCTGCAATGCAATAGAGTAAAGATTGACAGGTAAGTATGAAATATCTTCTTTTCCACCAAGCAATTTTCATTTTCCTTTACTTTTTGTTTCTTTTTTTCAATGAAGGGGTTGCATTAAAGTTGTATTAAACACAAAATTTAAACTGTGTCCTCTAGGTAAGCTTATAATAAGTCTTAAATGTAGGTACAGGAAATATCTACTAAGATTTTGTTGTTTAATACATATTCACATTGGCTCTAGCTGACGACATTGCTTGCACATGCTCAGTATGCTCTGCATTCAAGGCTCACTGAGTGTGCCATGATTGCAGATCGCCGTGACACAATGCGGCTCCTGTGCGCATACGTGGGAGTGACATCATCATTGCCCAGCCATTCAAATGGCCAGGGAATGCAAACCCATAATGGAAGAATAGACAAAGATGGAAGCACTGGGAGAGATGAAGGGCTCTGTCTGAAAGGTAAATCATTGTGCTAGTACGTGATGCATACTAGTATGTTATGGGAGGGAGCCCATGTAAAAAAAAATTGACAGATTACTACTGCTTTAAGCTTGTTGTATCATGTAGACATGATAAAACTGCAAAAAGATTTTAAGACAAGTGTAATATTGGTGCTTGAGTTGCTTGATCATGCATGCTATGGCATATGGAAGAAAGGCAGTGGCACCCCCAGCACTGGCCTAAGTACACAAGAAACAAGAGCAGCTGGAAGAAAAGCAATCCAACTTGTCTGATTACCACCTACTTGTCTCCTGATCTAGCTGAGATGGATCTTTTAAAAACTGGAACGTATTGTAGATCCTCTGCATCAGATTTTATTTTGTCCCTTTTTATCTTCACAAGTCAGGCAGTGCAGTCTATGGAAGCTGTAATCCACAGTAACAGGTAGATTAGATTTAATAATAATAAAAGTATACAGCAGCCTTTCTTGGCCTTTGCTCCAGAATTTGCCTTTTCTCGTTTTATGTAATTCCACATTCTGCGCTCTGATTTTGTTAATCCGTTATGGAATAATATCCCTTTTATTCTCGGCAAGACAGCACGTTCCTCACCTCTAGGACGCAGCTGCTTAAAAGAAGGCTGCCCTGATTCAACTGCTTTCATCTTTTCATAAACACAAGAAAGACAAAATCATCTCATCTTTGTGAGCCAACTTCACAATGACACACATGAACTGTCTAATCAACCACCCGCCTGTCTAAATATCAGCTGAAGCTAAAGCTGGCCATTTCGCCAGAGCCTACCGCGACATGTCGCTGTACACAAGAGCATCATTAGAGTGGCAAGATTTCTCCACTAGCTCTCCACATCATGAAAGAATGAATAGAAAAAACCTGGCCTTCACATTCAAAGCACATTGAAGTGCAAACCAATGGGATTTGTTGTCCAGGAAACAGTCTGGTGAAATCCTAAATAACAAGATTTTGGAACAATTAGTCAGAGCCAGTCAGGTATTCAGTGTATGACAAAAAGAAAATGCTATATCTATTCTTAATTGTTTTACTGAGATGAGGAGAATAATAATAATAACTTATAATAATAATTTGTAAAATATTAGTATATTGTACTTGAATTTCCATTATGGAATTAAATATTTTTTCCCTAAAATGTATCCCAGCTATACAGATAAATACACAATTGAAATGCTTATACACTATATTGCCAAACGTATTGGGATGCCTGTCATTTTACGTGGCCTACTGCTTCGTGGCTGCATTTCTGTTGTTCCCAGTTGCTTCCACTTTGTTATAATATCACTAACAGTTGACCGTGGAATATTTAGTAGCAAGGAAATTTCAAGGATGGACTTATTGCACAGGTGGCAACCTATCACGGTACCACGCTTGAATTCACTGAGCTCCTGAGAGTGACCCATTCTTTCACAAATGTTTGTAGAAGCAGTCTGCATGCCTAGGTGCTTGATTTTATACACATGTGGCCATGGAGGTGATTGGAACACCTGAATCCAATGAGTTGGAGGGGTGTCCCAATACTTTTATAGTGTATGTGAACTGTTTTACTTTTCAAAGGCTTTGTAAGTCTGCATATCACCTTTACCAGACAGGAAAATCAGGTATGTGACCTTCCTGCAGATTATATTGGAGTTAGCAATAGCAGCTGGTCAGGGACCTGCCACAGCCTTTAGTTGGACACTGAAGGATCAGATGCAAATTGATGATGTTATAACTAGAGATGAGCGAATCGAAGTATCCGAAGTGGAATTCGAGTCGAATATCGGAAAAATTTCGATTCGTGCCGAATCCGAAAAACAGCCTAATTCGGACGCGCGAATCGAAATTTTTCCGAAAATGGCGGCTGACATGTGCGGCGACGGAGCGGGGATGTCGGGGAAGGCGCGCAGACAAGGCGCGCTGCCCCATAATGCATTCCTCAACGACATGTGATCGCATCAGCCAATCAGCAGCCAGCCAGCCAGCACTGTGTAATGGTCGAGGTATATATAGCGGCCATTTTGGAAATCTTCATTTGCCTGCAGTCATTGAACAGAGGCAGACCGCTCTGTACTAGGGACAGGGACAGAGTTAGGGCCACAGAAACGAGAATTGGGGACAGAGAGAAGTTACTTAGGGACAGAGAACCATTACTCAGGGACACAGACTTGTTAATGAGGGCCACAGAATCGTTATTTAGGGACAAAGAAACGCTAGTTAGGGCCACAGAATTCATACTCAGGGACAGACAGAATTGTTACTCAGTGCCAGAGAATTGTTACTTAGGGCCACAGAAACGTTATTAGGGCCACAGAATTTTTACTCAGGGACAGACAGAATTGTTACTGAGTGCCAGAGAATTGTTACTCAGGGACAGACAGAATTGTTACTGAGTGCCAGAGAATTCTTACTCAGGGACAGACAGAATTGTTACTGAGTGCCAGAGAATTGTTACTCTCACAGACACAAAATTGTTACTTGCACAGACACAGAATTGTTACTCGCACAGAGACAGAATTGTTACTCAGGGCCACAGAATTCATACTCAGGGACAGACAGAATTGTTACTGAGTGCCAGAGAATTGTTACTCAGGGACAGACAGAATTGTTACTGAGTGCCAGAGAATTGTTACTCTCACAGACACAAAATTGTTACTTGCACAGACACAGAATTGTTACTTGCACAGACACACAATTGTTACTCAGGGCCACAGAATTCATACTCAGGGACAGACAGAATTGTTACTGAGTGCCAGAGAATTCTTACTCAGGGCCACAGAATTCATACTCAGGGACAGACAGAATTGTTACTCAGGGACAGACAGAATTGTTACTGAGTGCCAGAGAATTGTTACTCAGGGACAGACAGAATTGTTACTGAGTGCCAGAGAATTGTTACTCTCACAGACACAAAATTGTTACTTGCACAGACACAGAATTGTTACTTGCACAGACACACAATTGTTACTCAGGGCCACAGAATTCATACTCAGGGACAGACAGAATTGTTACTGAGTGCCAGAGAATTGTTACTCAGGGACAGACAGAATTGTTACTGAGTGCCAGAGAATTCTTACTCAGGGCCACAGAATTCATTCTCAGGGACAGACAGAATTGTTACTCAGGGACAGACAGAATTGTTACTGAGTGCCAGAGAATTGTTACTCAGGGACAGACAGAATTGTTACTGAGTGCCAGAGAATTGTTACTCAGGGACAGACAGAATTGTTACTGAGTGCCAGAGAATTGTTACTCAGGGACAGACAGAATTGTTACTGAGTGCCAGAGAATTGTTACTCTCACAGACACAAAATTGTTACTTGCACAGACACAGAATTGTTACTTGCACAGACACACAATTGTTACTCAGGGCCACAGAATTCATACTCAGGGACAGACAGAATTGTTACTGAGTGCCAGAGAATTCTTACTCAGGGCCACAGAATTCATACTCAGGGACAGACAGAATTGTTACTCAGGGACAGACAGAATTGTTACTGAGTGCCAGAGAATTGTTACTCAGGGACAGACAGAATTGTTACTGAGTGCCAGAGAATTCTTACTCAGGGACAGACAGAATTGTTACTGAGTGCCAGAGAATTGTTACTCTCACAGACACAAAATTGTTACTTGCACAGACACAGAATTGTTACTCGCACAGAGACAGAATTGTTACTCGCACAGAGACAGAATTGTTACTCAGGGCCACAGAATTCATACTCAGGGACAGACAGAATTGTTACTGAGTGCCAGAGAATTGTTACTCAGGGACAGACAGAATTGTTACTGAGTGCCAGAGAATTGTTACTCTCACAGACACAAAATTGTTACTTGCACAGACACAGAATTGTTACTTGCACAGACACACAATTGTTACTCAGGGCCACAGAATTCATACTCAGGGACAGACAGAATTGTTACTGAGTGCCAGAGAATTCTTACTCAGGGCCACAGAATTCATACTCAGGGACAGACAGAATTGTTACTCAGGGACAGACAGAATTGTTACTGAGTGCCAGAGAATTGTTACTCAGGGACAGACAGAATTGTTACTGAGTGCCAGAGAATTGTTACTCTCACAGACACAAAATTGTTACTTGCACAGACACAGAATTGTTACTTGCACAGACACACAATTGTTACTCAGGGCCACAGAATTCATACTCAGGGACAGACAGAATTGTTACTGAGTGCCAGAGAATTGTTACTCAGGGACAGACAGAATTGTTACTGAGTGCCAGAGAATTGTTACTCTCACAGACACAAAATTGTTACTTGCACAGACACAGAATTGTTACTCGCACAGAGACAGAATTGTTACTCAGGGCCACAGAATTCATACTCAGGGACAGACAGAATTGTTACTGAGTGCCAGAGAATTGTTACTCAGGGAAGACAGAATTGTTACTGAGTGCCAGAGAATTGTTACTCAGGGACAGACAGAATTGTTACTGAGTGCCAGGGAATTGTTACTCTCACAGACACAAAATTGTTACTTGCACAGACACAGAATTGTTACTCGCACAGAGACAGAATTGTTACTCAGGGCCACAGAATTCATACTCAGGGACAGACAGAATTGTTACTGAGTGCCAGAGAATTGTTACTCAGGGACAGACAGAATTGTTACTGAGTGCCAGAGAATTCTTACTCTCACAGACACAAAATTGTTACTTGCACAGACACAGAATTGTTACTTGCACAGACACACAATTGTTACTGAGTGCCAGAGAATTGTTACTCAGGGACAGACAGAATTGTTACTGAGTGCCAGAGAATTGTTACTCAGGGACAGTCAGAATTGTTACTGAGTGCCAGAGAATTGTTACTCAGGGACAGACAGAATTGTTACTGAGTGCCAGAGAATTGTTACTCGCACAGACACAAAATTGTTACTTGCACAGACACAAAATTGTTACTTGCACAGACACAGAATTGTTACTCGCGCAGACACAGAATTGTTACTCAGGGCCACAGAATTCATACTCAGGGACAGACAGAATTGTTACTGAGTGCCAGAGAATTGTTACTCAGGGACAGACAGAATTGTTACTGAGTGCCAGAGAATTGTTACTCAGGGACAGACAGAATTGTTACTGAGTGCCAGAGAATTGTTACTCAGGGACAGACAGAATTGTTACTGAGTGCCAGAGAATTGTTACTCGCACAGACACAAAATTGTTACTTGCACAGACACAGAATTGTTACTCGCACAGACACAGAATTGTTACTCGCACAGACACAGAATTGTTACTCAGGGCCACAGAATTCATACTCAGGGACAGACAGAATTGTTACTGAGTGCCAGAGAATTGTTACTCAGGGACACCTAATCGTTGAATTAAATAGTATGTCAGACAACATGCAGAGGAGTGGCAGAGGAGGCAATGTTTTAGGAGCGAGCAGACGTGGCAGCAGAGGAAGGGGTCGAGGCAGCAGTATTCGCAGCCAGAGGCCAGTGCTCCCGGTGTCATCCAGCGGTCGTGTCTCCACCGACAACCCTGCCGTCATTGATTGGTTGGCTCGGTCGTCTTCCTCTTCCCAGGTCACCTCTGACACCTACAGCCAACGGTCGGTGGGTACGTCAGACACAACCGTTAGTTGGCATGGCCCGGGACCAAGCCCACTGAAATCACGTGTCCTCTACCTGCCCCTGTCCTTTGCTGTTCCCTCACCAAGCGAAGTATCGCATGCTGTGGGCTCAGCCCCACTGTACAGTGAGGAAGAGCTAACAGAGGGCGGTCAGGAACGGGGGGAGACATCGGCCTTTTCAGCAGCCAAGCGAACAAGTACTGGCGAGGAGAGTGGCTCGGTAGCCGGTCTAGAGACAGGTCTGTCTCCTGACCCAGACGCAGCCGAGGGGGCTAGTAGTGAGGCGGAGACCCTACTTGATGATGAGGAGGTTGATCGCACTTGGCAGCCTCGTCGTCATCAGGCAATTTCTTCCGCATCATCAGGAGAAGAGGGTGGCAGCTTGGCAGCGAGCAAAACAGTCGGTGGGTTGCCCAGGAGACAGCAGCAGGGTCGCATCAGTGTCAGTGGAGCCAAACGTCCACGGAGTAGAGCACCAGCTCCACTGCAGCCTACCACCACGGCCAGTAGTGGTGCCGGTGCGCACGGAGGAAGTAGCAGTCAGCCAGTGAAGAGTAGCGGGGGCAAAGTTTCCTACTCGGTGGTGTGGCAATTTTTCCTCAAGCCGCCCGAGGAAGTAAACGTAGCCGTATGTCGACTATGTGGCCAGAAATGCAAGCGTGGCCAGGGGGCCCATGTTGGGACTACAGCGTTGCGTCAGCATATGCAGCGTCACCATTCGGTGGCCTGGGAAAACCGTGATAAACATACGGCGGTTCTGCCTGCCCCAGCCCCCGCTCCATCACCCGCTCCGTTACTTGCTCCGTCACCCGACGTCGTCAATCGCCCTCTATCAGCCAGTCAAGGCTCCAACACCTCTGCTGAGGGGAGTTGTCGCTCGTTGGCATCTTCCGCTCGTTCAGATGCTCCTTCTCCTGCTACTCCTCTTCTCGGATTCCGTCAACAGTCTTTCTTGGAATCCGTATCCAAGAGACAACAGTTTGCGAGCACGCACCCGACGGTGCAAAAGCTGAACGTCCTCCTGTCCAAGTTGCTGGTGCTGCAGTCCCTCCCTTTCCAACTGGTGGACTCAGCACCTTTCCGAGAAATGATGGCTTGTGCCGCGCCGCGGTGGAGAGTGCCAAGCCGTCATTTCTTTGCCCAAAAGGCAGTGCCAGCCCTGCATTCACATGTAGAAGAGATGGTGGGCCAGTCTTTGAGCATGTCGGTCTCTGCCAAAGTGCACGGCAGCGCCGACGTGTGGAGCTGTAACTACGGTCAGGGACAGTACATGTCATTTACGGCCCACTGGGTGAACGTGGTGCCGGCACAGCCGCACCAGCAACTTGGACAGGTCACGACGCTTTTGCCTCCACGTTTGCACGTCCTTGGTCCAGCAAGCATGTCCGCCTCTACCACCTCTTTTTCCGCCGTGTCCTCAGCCGCCACCCCCGTGCCAAGTCCCATTACCCGACCGGCATATCACATGTGCAGGGCGCAACGGTGTCACGCTGTGCTGCACCTGGTATGCCTTGGCGAACGTAGTCACACAGGGGAGGAACTGCTGAGTGTAATGAACAGAGAAATCGACAGATGGCTGTCTCCGCGCAAACTAAAAATCGGAACCATGTTGACTGACAACGGAAAGAACATGGTGTCTGCTCTGCGTCAAGGAAGGTTGTGCCATGCGCCATGCATGGCTCACGTGTTCAATCTGGTTGTCAAGCGGTTCCTAAAATCCACCATCCCACTGCAAGACATCCTTAAAATGTCACGTAAACTGTGCATGCATTTCAGCCATTCCTACACCGCAAAGAACACCCTCATTGAGCTGCAGCGGCAGAACGGAATTCCACAGCATCGCCTGATCTGCGACGTTGCAACAAGGTGGAATTCAACCCTACACATGTTAGACCGCCTTTACGAGCAGCGAAAGGCCATCACCGATTTCCTGATGTTACAAGCGGATAAAGGTACTCCCCTGTGTAACTTAGATGTCAGCCATTGGCAGCTCATGCGTGACACCTGCCGCTTGCTCAGGCCCTTTGAGGAGGCCACGCTATTCGTGAGTCGGCAGGACTATGGGATGAACGACGTCATTCCTCTGTTGCACGTCCTGGAACAAATGCTGTTAACAATGGCTGGTCAGGGTGCGGTAGACGTGGCGCACAGATCTCAACGCCACATGACCCCTGTGGGGGCAGGACAGGAAGAAGAGGAGGAGGTAGAGGAGGACATTTGTGCTCAGGAATTATTGAGTGAAATGGGTGGTTTTTCCACTCAGCGGACAGGAGTGGAGGAGCAGGAGCATCTGGTAGAGGAGGAGGAGGAGGAGACAGAGGACCCAGACGCACCGTGGCAGTATGCTGTGGAGATGGAGGCAGGGAGTCCCTCGCATTCCTTGGCACAAATGGCCCATAGCATGCTCGGTTGCTTGCGTAGCGACAGCCGAATAATAACCATCAGACAGAGGGATGACTTTTGGCTGTCCACCTTGTTGGACCCTCGCTACCGGTCCAAAATGGTGGCCTTTTTCACACCTGCTGAGAGGGAGGCCAAAATTACGTACTATAAAAACCACCTATGTAGTCAGTTGGTCTCTGCCTTTGTGCGCCATCGTCCATCCTCAGACACTGTGGGCCCTGTGCGCTCGCGTTCCGCTGGCATGGCAGCAGGGGAGGGGTGGGGTGGTAGGAGCAGCGGCAGCTCCACCAGCAGCGGCTGCCTCAGTCTGCAGTCGATGATGAGTAGCTTTCTTCACCAGCGCAGTGAGGAAACTACTAACCAGCCGCAGCAGCAGCAGCAGCATCAGGTGGACCTGGAGCAGGAGCTCAAACAACAGGCTTGGGCCTACTTGGACAGCACCCTGCCAACCGAGGTAGACAATCCCCTTGACTACTGGGCAACGAAACTTGACCTTTGGCCCCAACTAGCTGAATTTGCCCTTGAAAGGCTGTCATGCCCGGCCAGTAGCGTGGCATCGGAGCGCGTGTTTAGTGCGGCAGGAGGTATTGTAACTCCGCGGAGGACACGACTGTCCACCCAAAGTGTGGAGAGACTCACGTTTGTGAAAATGAATCAGGCGTGGATTAGTCTGGATTTCAAACCACCAGTTCCTGACACAACTGACTAAATCCGCCATGAATCATGCCTCAAACATGTGCCACTTTCAGGTCTCCTCACACTGCTGGTGTGTTGAATTTTTTGACATAGGGTGCTGGCAGATTACGGGCCTCCTATAGCTGCTGCCAGGCCCCTAATCTGCCATAGGCCCCTATATACCACCTCCTCCTGCTGCTGCCAGGTCCAGAGTCTCTCATGGGTCCCTGTACGGCCTCCCATTGCTGCTGTCTCCATCGCCACACTCTGCTGCCATGTGCCACTTTCAGGTCTCTTCACACTGCTGGTGTGTTAAATTTTTTGACATAGGGTGCAGGCAGATTACGGGCCTCACATAGCTGCTGCCAGGCCCCTAATCTGCCATGGGCCCCTATATACCACCTCCTCCTGCTGCTGCCAGGTCCAGAGTCTCTCATGGGTCCCTGTACGGCCTCCCATTGCTGCTGTCTCCATCGCCACACTCTGCTGCCATGTGCCACTTTCAGGTCTCTTCACACTGCTGGTGTGTTAAATTTTTTGACATAGGGTGCAGGCAGATTACGGGCCTCACATAGCTGCTGCCAGGCCCCTAATCTGCCATAGGCCCCTATATACCGCCTCCTCATGCTGCTGCCAAGTCCAGAGTCTCTCATGGGTCCCTGTACGGCCTCCCATTGCTGCTGTCTCCATCGCCACACTCTGCTGCCATGTGCCACTTTCAGGTCTCTTCACACTGCTGGTGTGTTAAATTTTTTGACATAGGGTGCAGGCAGATTACGGGCCTCACATAGCTGCTGCCAGGCCCCTAATCTGCCATGGGCCCCTATATACCGCCTCCTCATGCTGCTGCCAAGTCTAGAGTCTCTCATGGGTCCCTGTACGGCCTCCCATTGCTGCTGTCTCCATCGCCACACTCTGCTGCCATGTGCCACTTTCAGGTCTCTTCACACTGCTGGTGTGTTAAATTTTTTGACATAGGGTGCAGGCAGATTACGGGCCTCACATAGCTGCTGCCAGGCCCCTAATCTGCCATGGGCCCCTATAAACCGCCTCCTCATGCTGCTGCCAAGTCTAGAGTCTCTCATGGGTCCCTGTACGGCCTCCCATTGCTGCTGTCTCCATCGCCACACTCTGCTGCCATGTGCCACTTTCAGGTCTCTTCACACTGCTGGTGTGTTTAATTTTTTGACATAGGGTGCTGCAAGATAACGGGCCTCACATAGCTGCTGCCAGGCCCCTAATCTGCCATGGGCCCCTATATACCGCCTCCTCATGCTGCTGCCAAGTCCAGAGTCTCTCATGGGTCCCTGTACGGCCTCCCATTGCTGCTGTCTCCATCGCCACACTCTGCTGCCATGTGCCACTTTCAGGTCTCTTCACACTGCTGGTGTGTTAAATTTTTTGACATAGGGTGCAGGCAGATTACGGGCCTCACATAGCTGCTGCCAGGCCCCTAATCTGCCATGGGCCCCTATATACCGCCTCCTCATGCTGCTGCCAAGTCTAGAGTCTCTCATGGGTCCCTGTACGGCCTCCCATTGCTGCTGTCTCCATCGCCACACTCTGCTGCCATGTGCCACTTTCAGGTCTCTTCACACTGCTGGTGTGTTAAATTTTTTGACATAGGGTGCAGGCAGATTACGGGCCTCACATAGCTGCTGCCAGGCCCCTAATCTGCCATGGGCCCCTATAAACCGCCTCCTCATGCTGCTGCCAAGTCTAGAGTCTCTCATGGGTCCCTGTACGGCCTCCCATTGCTGCTGTCTCCATCGCCACACTCTGCTGCCATGTGCCACTTTCAGGTCTCTTCACACTGCTGGTGTGTTTAATTTTTTGACATAGGGTGCTGCAAGATAACGGGCCTCACATAGCTGCTGCCAGGCCCCTAATCTGCCATGGGCCCCTATATACCGCCTCCTCATGCTGCTGCCAAGTCCAGAGTCTCTCATGGGTCCCTGTACGGCCTCCCATTGCTGCTGTCTCCATCGCCACACTCTGCTGCCATGTGCCACTTTCAGGTCTCTTCACACTGCTGGTGTGTTTAATTTTTTGACATAGGGTGCTGCAAGATAACGGGCCTCACATAGCTGCTGCCAGGCCCCTAATCTGCCATGGGCCCCTATATACCGCCTCCTCATGCTGCTGCCAAGTCCATAGTCTGTCATGGTCCCTGTACGGCCTCCCATTGCTGCTGTCTCCATCGCCACACTCTGCTGCCATGTGCCACTTTCAGGTCTCTTCACACTGCTGGTGTGTTAAATTTTTTGACATAGGGTGCAGGCAGATTACGGGCCTCACATAGCTGCTGCCAGGCCCCTAATCTGCCATGGGCCCCTATATACCGCCTCCTCATGCTGCTGCCAAGTCCAGAGTCTGTCATGGTCCCTGTACGGCCTCCCATTGCTGCTGTCTCCATCGCCACACTCTGCTGCCATGTGCCACTTTCAGGTCTCTTCACACTGCTGGTGTGTTAAATTTTTTGACATAGGGTGCAGGCAGATTACGGGCCTCACATAGCTGCTGCCAGGCCCCTAATCTGCCATGGGCCCCTATATACCACCTCCTCCTGCTGCTGCCAGGTCCAGAGTCTCTCATGGGTCCCTGTACGGCCTCCCATTGCTGCTGTCTCCATCGCCACACTCTGCTGCCATGTGCCACTTTCAGGTCTCTTCACACTGCTGGTGTGTTAAATTTTTTGACATAGGGTGCTGCAAGATAACGGGCCTCACATAGCTGCTGCCAGGCCCCTAATCAGCCATGGGCCCCTATACCGCCTCCTCCTGCTGCTGCCAGGTCCAGAGTCTCTCATGCCATGTGCCACTTTCAGGTCTCTTCACACTGCTGGTGTGTTAAATTTTTTGACATAGGGTGCAGGCAGATTACGGGCCTCACATAGCTGCTGCCAGGCCCCTAATCTGCCATGGGCCCCTATATACCACCTCCTCCTGCTGCTGCCAGGTCCAGAGTCTCTCATGGGTCCCTGTACGGCCTCCCATTGCTGCTGTCTCCATCGCCACACTCTGCTGCCATGTGCCACTTTCAGGTCTCTTCACACTGCTGGTGTGTTAAATTTTTTGACATAGGGTGCAGGCAGATTACGGGCCTCACATAGCTGCTGCCAGGCCCCTAATCTGCCATAGGCCCCTATATACCGCCTCCTCATGCTGCTGCCAAGTCCAGAGTCTCTCATGGGTCCCTGTACGGCCTCCCATTGCTGCTGTCTCCATCGCCACACTCTGCTGCCATGTGCCACTTTCAGGTCTCTTCACACTGCTGGTGTGTTAAATTTTTTGACATAGGGTGCAGGCAGATTACGGGCCTCACATAGCTGCTGCCAGGCCCCTAATCTGCCATGGGCCCCTATATACCGCCTCCTCATGCTGCTGCCAAGTCTAGAGTCTCTCATGGGTCCCTGTACGGCCTCCCATTGCTGCTGTCTCCATCGCCACACTCTGCTGCCATGTGCCACTTTCAGGTCTCTTCACACTGCTGGTGTGTTAAATTTTTTGACATAGGGTGCAGGCAGATTACGGGCCTCACATAGCTGCTGCCAGGCCCCTAATCTGCCATGGGCCCCTATAAACCGCCTCCTCATGCTGCTGCCAAGTCTAGAGTCTCTCATGGGTCCCTGTACGGCCTCCCATTGCTGCTGTCTCCATCGCCACACTCTGCTGCCATGTGCCACTTTCAGGTCTCTTCACACTGCTGGTGTGTTTAATTTTTTGACATAGGGTGCTGCAAGATAACGGGCCTCACATAGCTGCTGCCAGGCCCCTAATCTGCCATGGGCCCCTATATACCGCCTCCTCATGCTGCTGCCAAGTCCAGAGTCTCTCATGGGTCCCTGTACGGCCTCCCATTGCTGCTGTCTCCATCGCCACACTCTGCTGCCATGTGCCACTTTCAGGTCTCTTCACACTGCTGGTGTGTTAAATTTTTTGACATAGGGTGCAGGCAGATTACGGGCCTCACATAGCTGCTGCCAGGCCCCTAATCTGCCATGGGCCCCTATATACCGCCTCCTCATGCTGCTGCCAAGTCCAGAGTCTGTCATGGTCCCTGTACGGCCTCCCATTGCTGCTGTCTCCATCGCCACACTCTGCTGCCATGTGCCACTTTCAGGTCTCTTCACACTGCTGGTGTGTTAAATTTTTTGACATAGGGTGCAGGCAGATTACGGGCCTCACATAGCTGCTGCCAGGCCCCTAATCTGCCATGGGCCCCTATATACCGCCTCCTCATGCTGCTGCCAAGTCCATAGTCTGTCATGGTCCCTGTACGGCCTCCCATTGCTGCTGTCTCCATCGCCACACTCTGCTGCCATGTGCCACTTTCAGGTCTCTTCACACTGCTGGTGTGTTAAATTTTTTGACATAGGGTGCAGGCAGATTACGGGCCTCACATAGCTGCTGCCAGGCCCCTAATCTGCCATGGGCCCCTATATACCGCCTCCTCATGCTGCTGCCAAGTCCAGAGTCTGTCATGGTCCCTGTACGGCCTCCCATTGCTGCTGTCTCCATCGCCACACTCTGCTGCCATGTGCCACTTTCAGGTCTCTTCACACTGCTGGTGTGTTAAATTTTTTGACATAGGGTGCAGGCAGATTACGGGCCTCACATAGCTGCTGCCAGGCCCCTAATCTGCCATGGGCCCCTATATACCGCCTCCTCATGCTGCTGCCAAGTCCAGAGTCTGTCATGGTCCCTGTACGGCCTCCCATTGCTGCTGTCTCCATCGCCACACTCTGCTGCCATGTGCCACTTTCAGGTCTCTTCACACTGCTGGTGTGTTAAATTTTTTGACATAGGGTGCAGGCAGATTACGGGCCTCACATAGCTGCTGCCAGGCCCCTAATCTGCCATGGGCCCCTATATACCGCCTCCTCATGCTGCTGCCAAGTCCAGAGTCTGTCATGGTCCCTGTACGGCCTCCCATTGCTGCTGTCTCCATCGCCACACTCTGCTGCCATGTGCCACTTTCAGGTCTCTTCACACTGCTGGTGTGTTAAATTTTTTGACATAGGGTGCAGGCAGATTACGGGCCTCACATAGCTGCTGCCAGGCCCCTAATCTGCCATGGGCCCCTATATACCGCCTCCTCATGCTGCTGCCAAGTCCAGAGTCTGTCATGGTCCCTGTACGGCCTCCCATTGCTGCTGTCTCCATCGCCACACTCTGCTGCCATGTGCCACTTTCAGGTCTCTTCACACTGCTGGTGTGTTAAATTTTTTGACATAGGGTGCAGGCAGATTACGGGCCTCACATAGCTGCTGCCAGGCCCCTAATCTGCCATGGGCCCCTATATACCGCCTCCTCATGCTGCTGCCAAGTCCAGAGTCTGTCATGGGTCCCTGTACGGCCTCCCATTGCTGCTGTCTCCATCGCCACACTCTGCCATGTGCCACTTTCAGGTCTCCTCACACACTGCTGGTGTGTAGAATTTTTTGACATAGGGTGCTGGCAGATTACGGGCCTCCCATAGCTGCTGCCAGGCCCCTAATCTGCCATGGGCCCCTATATACCGCCTCCTCATGCTGCTGCCAAGTCCAGAGTCTGTCATGGGTCCCTGTACGGCCTCCCATTGCTGCTGTCTCCATCGCCACACTCTGCCATGTGCCACTTTCAGGTCTCCTCACACTGCTGGTGTGTTGAATTTTTTGACATAGGGTGCTGGCAGATTACGGGCCTCCTATAGCTGCTGCCAGGCCCCTAATCTGCCATGGGCCCCTATATACCGCCTCCTCATGCTGCTGCCAAGTTCAGAGTCTGTCATGGGTCCCTGTACGGCCTCCCATTGCTGCTGTCTCCATCGCCACACTCTGCCATGTGCCACTTTCAGGTCTCCTCACACTGCTGGTGTGTTGAATTTTTTGACATAGGGTGCTGGCAGATTACGGGCCTCCTATAGCTGCTGCCAGGCCCCTAATCTGCCATAAGCCCCTATATACCGCCTCCTCATGCTGCTGCCAAGTCCAGAGTCTGTCATGGGTCCCTGTACGGCCTCCCATTGCTGCTGTCTCCATCGCCACACTCTGCCATGTGCCACTTTCAGGTCTCCTCACACACTGCTGGTGTGTTGAATTTTTTGACATAGGGTGCTGGCAGATTACGGGCCTCCTATAGCTGCTGCCAGGCCCCTAATCTGCCGTAGGCCCCTATATACCGCCTCCTCATGCTGCTGCCAGGTCCAGAGTCTCTCATGGGTCCCTGTACGGCCTCCCATTGCTGCTGTCTCCATCGCCACACTCTGCCATGTGCCACTTTCAGGTCTCCTCACACTGCTGGTGTGTTCCATTTTTTGTCATAGGGTGCTGGCAGATTATGGGCCTCCCATAACTGCTGCCAGGCCCCTAATCTGCCATGGGCCCCTATACCGACTCCTCATGCTGTGACGTTGCAACAAGGTGGAATTCAACCCTACATATGTTAGACCGCCTTTACGAACAGCAAAAGGCCATCACAGATTTCCTGATGTTAAAAGCAGATAAAGGTACTCCCTGTGTAACTTAGATGTCAGCCATTGGCAGCTCATGCGTGACACCTGCGCTTGCTCAGGCCCTTTGAGGAGGCCACGCTATTCGTGAGTCGGCAGGACTATGGGATGAACGACGTCATTCCTCTGTTGCACGTCCTGGAACAAATGCTGTTAACAATGGCTGGTCAGGGTGCGGTAGACGTGGCGCACAGATCTCAACGCCACATGGCCCCTGTGGGGGCAGGACTGGAAGAAGAGGAGGAGGTAGAGGAGGACATTGGTGCTCAGGAATTATTGAGTGAAATGGGTGGTTTTTCCACTCAGCGGACAGGAGTGGAGGAGCAGGAGCATCTGGTAGAGGAGGAGGAAGAGGAGACAGAGGACCTAGACGCACCGTGGCAGTATGCTGTGGAGATGGAGGCAGGGAGTCCCTCGCATTCCTTGGCACAAATGGCCCATAGCATGCTCGGTTGCTTGCGTAGCGACAGCCGAATAATAACCATCAGACAGAGGGATGACTTTTGGCTGTCCACCTTGTTGGACCCTCGCTACCGTTCAAAAATGGTGGCCTTTTTCACACCTGCTGAGAGGGAGGCCAAAATAACGTACTATAAAAAACACCTATGTAGTCAGCTGGTCTCTGCCTGTCTGCGCCAACGTCCATCCTCAGACACTGTGGGCCCTGTGCGCTCGTGTTCCGCTGCCATGGCAGCAGGGGAGGGGTGGGGTGGTAGGAGCAGTGGCAGCTCCACCAGCAGCGGCTGCCTCAGTCTGCAGTCGATGATGAGTAGCTTTCTTCACCAGCGCAGTGAGGAAACTACTAACCAGCCGCAGCAGCAGCAGCAGCATCAGGTGGACCTGGAGCAGGACCTCAAACAACAGGCTTAGGCCTACTTGGACAGCACCCTGCCAACCGAGGTAGACAATCCCCTTGACTACTGGGCAACGAAACTTGACCTTTGGCCCCAACTAGCTGAATTTGCCCTTGAAAGGCTGTCATGCCCGGCCAGTAGCGTGGCATCGGAGCGCGTGTTTAGTGCGGCAGGAGGTATTGCAACTCCGCGGAGGACACGACTGTCCACCCAAAGTGTGGAGAGACTCACGTTTGTGAAAATGAATCAGGCGTGGATTAGTCTGGATTTCAAACCACCAGTTCCTGACACAACTGACTAAATCCGCCATGAATCATGCCCCAAACATGTGCCACTTTCAGGTCTCCTCACACTGCTGGTGTGTTCCATTTTTTGTCATAGGGTGCTGGCAGATTACGGGCCTCCCATAGCTGCTGCCAGGCCCCTAATCTGCCATGGGCCCCTATACCGCCTCCTCATGCTGCTGCCAAGTCCAGAGTCTCTCATGGGTCCCTGTACGGCCTCCCATTGCTGCTGCCTCCATCGCCACACTCTGCCATGTGCCACTTTCAGGTCTCCTCACACTGCTGGTGTGTTCCATTTTTTGTCATAGGGTGCTGGCAGATTACGGGCCTCCCATAGCTGCTGCCAGGCCCCTAATCTGCCATGGGCCCCTATACCGCCTCCTCATGCTGCTGCCAGGTCCAGAGTCTCTCATGGGTCCCTGTACGGCCTCCCATTGCTGCTGTCTCCATCGCCACACTCTGCCATGTGCCACTTTCAGGTCTCCTCACACTGCTGGTGGGTTCCATTTTTTGTCATAGGGTGCTGGCAGATTACGGGCCTCCCATAGCTGCTGCCAGGCCCGTAATCTGCCATGGGCCCCCGTACCGACTCCTCATGCTGCTGCCAGGCCCGTAATCTGTCATGGGCCACTGTTGTCGCTTGTTGGCATATTCCGCTCGTTCAGATGCTCCTTCTCCTGCTACTCCTCTTCACGGATTCCGTCAGCAGTCTTTCTTGGAATCCGTTTCCAAGAGACAACAGTTTGCGAGCACGCACCCGACGGTGCAGAAGCTGAACGTCCTCCTGTCCAAGTTGCTGCTGCCAGGCTCGTAATCTGTCATGCGCCCCTGTACCGCCTCCTCATGCTGCTGCCAGGTCCAGAGTGTGTCATGGGCCCCCGTACCGACTCCTCATGCTGCTGCCAGGCCCGTAATCTGTCATGGGCCCCTGTACCGCCTCCCCATGCTGCTGCCAGGTCCAGAGTGTGTCATGGGTCCCTGTACGGCCTCCCATTGCTGCTGCCAGGCCCGTAATCTGCCATGGGCCCCTGTACCGACTCCTCATGCTGCTGCCAGGCCCGTAATCTGTCATGGGCCCCTGTACCGCCTCCTCATGCTGCTGCCAGGTCCAGAGTGTGTCATGGGTCCCTGTACGGCCTCCCATTGCTGCTGTCTCTATCGCCACACTCTGCCATGTGCCACTTTCAGGTCTCCTCACACTGCTGGTGGTTTCCATTTTTGTCATAGGGTGCTGTATGGCCTCCCATTGCTGCTGCCTTCACCGCCACACTGTGGCTCCACACTCTGGTTTTGGCCCCGTGACTGCCCAAATGAGTGAAGTGTGCGGTGATTCTAAGATCGACGGCACTCATCTGCATGTCATACTGACTGACAGTATTATTTCTCTTCCCCAGCAGACTCCAAGGGCATTTAAATTAAAGGTACAGTGTTCTGCACTAATATTAAGTCTCTCTGAAGCCTAGAAACACCCTTTTTTAAGTTAAATTCACAGCGAATTTATTCGACTCGAATCGAATATTGTCCACGAATTCGCCGAATCAGTCGAATCGAATTTTTCATTTCTTCGCTCATCTCTAGTTATAACTATGCTCTCGCTTCCTGTACACATTCCCTGTGTAAAACTGGCAGAGCCCCCATAATCAGAGGTGGATGTTCCCACCTGATTATTTCTGTGAACCTCCAAAGTTCCAGATCCAAAATATAGGAAATTATCAATGCGTAGAAAACGGTAAGTCAGTCCTCTCCATTGTGATTGAACTGTTCTGGAACCTTTCACCCTGCACAGGTAAGAACCCCTGAGTACACCAAAACCATCACCCTTAAAGGGACCAAAACCCATATATAAGTGACCCATCCTTGGTGTCCTGTACAATATACTGTAAGTAGTGCTACCCCTTCAGGGGCTGCTTGATAATGCTTGTCCTCAGTGATTACCCTGGCATTGCAAGCCTCTCAACACCTCTGACATTCTGGATTCAAACATATTTCAACAGTATAGAATAATAATGTAAGAGACAATTCTTAGTACCACCTCTATATTAGTCTTGATGCAAGAGAAGGGAGAAGGGGCACAAAGAGAAGAAAAAGAAGAGGAGAATGAACTCCTCACTGAAAAAAGATGATCGGGACTTTAAAGGTGCCAATAATAACAATTTTTTGTTTTTTAAATTACAACATTTATTTAAATCATTTAAAATAAACAAGTATAACATATACACCTTATTGTTTAAACTGGGTAACAGTACTGGTTACAATGATGTAAATCATTATTTCTCAAAAAACATAGAGAGAAAAGGGGAATATATATGAACATAAACATAAATCAAAAATCAATGAAGGGCAACTTACCAGCAGAAGCATAATTGGCTCATTTAATTGTAATGTCTGTAAAACCATTAATGAATAGTTTAAAGGAACAAGGAGTTCTTTCAATCAACCTGGACATGAAGACAGCTTAAACGGTAGGTGTTTTTAGGGAACCCAAAGGCTAACTGCAAAAATATGAAGAAAAAAGATCAACTGCCACCTAATATTAAAGATTAACATCTTAAAGCAGAACAAACCTAAGTTTAATACCTATTCAGATGGAAGTATCACAAAAAATACTACTCGATGAACACTGTCAGCCACCACCATGACATGGCGGTACATCAAAAAAGGGTCAGAAATGCCAGTCCAATTAGAACACTGAAAGAATATGATAATAAATTAGAAGCAGAGATCAGATGAAACCAATCAACCTGCCAATACAGAAAACCATTATGATGGAGATAGTGCTACATTTACCTCAATTGTATAATTCTCAAACCAAAAAGAGGAGGTGGCAGCAGTTAACCAAGGCTATAAAAAAAGCCCAATCTTCAGAGAAGATACTTGCTAAAAACAAAATCCATAAACATAAACAAAATTGATATAAATAAAGGTAGTAGGGTGCTGGCCAATAGCCTGAACAAATGTCTATCAGGTCTCACCACAGCAAGCTCCAATGCCACAACACCACCTCCCCATCACACAACAAACAAACCAAGTCAGTATGTTTAAATAAAGGGTTTTCCCCACCAAAACCACTGTAAATGACGTCACGACGTCAGCGGCGTTGCAATGCTGATGACATCACAACGTTGCCAATGTCACGATGCCGACGCCTACACAGGACAACACTTTCGCCATCCACTGCACATTTGCCAACCAATGAAAGACATAAAACTGACCAAACACCCCAGAACCAGGGAAAAAGGAGAAAAACTCTGTACAGACTACTGTTTGCCACCACTTAAAGATCACAATAATTAGACCTAATAATTAGCCAATGGAGGCTTGACAGTCCGCCTAGATTCCATCTAGTGGACAGCTAGCAAATTACAATGCACGAGAGGTTAGGTTATATATGGAGGGCTCGGTGAACATCCTATTGGAAGTAAACCCACCATCAAAGCGTCACACATCCAGGTTGAAAACGAAAAAGTATATATCCAAAAAGAGTAGACCATAAGAATATTGGGTTTAGGATATATAACCTCAGTTACCTCATAAAAATAGAACACTGGTAAAATAGGAATAATCAACTAGCAACATTTAACAAATTATACAGGCATGAATAGTAAGATTCAACTATTGAATTGCAACACCAGCATTAAGAAGAGGAAGAAAAGGCTTGTTGACTGATCAGTTCCCTCTAGACCACCAACGCTGCAATGGGGGATGCAGAGAAATGGATCCACCCCATGCAACAATAGACCCATTCTAATAAAAATAGATCTCCCAGCAGCCAGTATCAATAGACCTTTCAGAACCTAGCAACTTTAGAGCCTCTCTCGAAAATAGATCCCTTCCAGAAATAATTTCTGAAGCAGCCTACAACCCCCCCCCCCCACACGCACACACAGCATCACCAGATCCCACAAAAGCAACAATAGACCTCCCCAGCAACAATAAACCCTCCATAACAGTAGTTGACTTTCCAGCACACCCCAGCACTCTTTGCCATTACATAATTCAATGCTGGAGGTGCCAGAACTGCGTTCCTCTACGTTCCCGCTGAAAAAAAGCCCTGATAATAATAATACATATTACTATTATTTGTATAGTCAAACTCTGGGCAGATATAAAAAACAGTAATTAATGCAGCACTTTATTTTTGAATACACCAGTACATGTATTTGTTTAAATTCAAGCAGTGTAAGTATCTGGAACTAACTAAAGCAGAAAAAAATCAGGTCTCCCACCCTGACTGTGTGGCAGAGCTGTGTAAATCCCAAAACTGGATGAACAAAAACATAGATAAAAAGGTTGGTAAAATAGCCCCCCATTTATGTTTTCTTTTAATTTTCCATACTTTATTGCAGAAAAGTGTACATGGCAAATGTATCAGTAAGACTTCTGGTTGCGAGTGTGGGCTACAAGTCCACCAAACTTCTTGGGCTTGCAGCGATGGCAATTTATGTTTTCTATGTATGCATTTAGTCTTTTGCTAGGAGTTCAACGTTAAGTTAAAGTTAAAGATCAGGGCATGCGAAATACACTTTTTTAAAACTTTCTGTGCCAAAGCCCCACGCTGTGAATTACCAGCTCCGATTTCTCGTTGCTGAAAAATCATTTTATCTCTGAAAGCACACTATAGTTTCCCTTTAAGGTGCTTCAATCTCAACAGCCACTTAAAGAAACACATTTTCTATATCATCAAATAACACCCTCGGAACTCTGTATCTCATTAATATAATTCTAGGCTGATTGGAATGCATCCTTTACACTTATCTGCACATAAAAGAGAAGTTAGAGACCTAGTGAGCATATTCTGCCATTTAAAAGCATGAGCTTCCTGCTGGGATGCTTAGCATTGTGATAGAAAACAGTAAATTAAGATTCATAAATACTAAACTATCCTAGTTTCATTAGGTGCGGAGTTCTGGCGCGTGAGTAAAAAAAAAAAAAGGTCCTTTGAAGCATTTAAAATTTTCCCTCTCATTTCAGATTCATTATATATTAATTATGAGCATTATCAGGAATTAAAAACATTGCCCGAAACCGTTACATTAGCGCTAATTCATTTGGCAGCAATGAGCAAACATTTAAGTCATCTGCTTCTCTGTTTTTTTTATTTCCTTTTAAGTTTGGAAAGATCGCTGCCTTGGGGCGAAGACTCTTTTAACCTCTTTAAGAAGAAAAAAGCTTTTATGTTGGCAAGTTAAAAAAAAAATCTAAGACATAAATTAGCCAAAAGAGGAAGAGAGAAGAAACTACAAACAGGGAATTAAAACAATATCTTCAAATAAACGAGTTGTTAGTATTGATTTTCATATAAATGCTGTAGCATGTGATGTGTTGCTTTGCCTAGTATTGCAGTCACCTAATGGTTCACGAGATAGCATGAGATAAAAGGATGGTAATTTCTTGAAATGAGGATGCATTTAAGGGTCTACTTAATGTAAATTGGAGCTGTTTGAAAGCATCTATGCGCCATATTTTGAAGATCGCTTTGTGCATACGTAATGTGTAAAGCAGCTGACTGGGACAAATCACTCCTTTGTTTATTTAACCAGTCAATCATAGAGTGCAAGAGTCAGACTAGTGAACGACTGGAAACAAGCAAAAGTCAGTGAAAATATGCAAATAAACAACATTTTGCTTGTCTTGTTTTCCTTTTTTTGATACACCATTTGGCAAAACCAATTAGGTTCCATATATTGTTGGGCCTGAGCAGGAAATGAAGCTTCTAACAAGCAACGTACTGTTTATATAAGTCGGTAAACCAGCAATGTCATCAATCTGTAAACCTTTGATCAACAGTTAAGGACTAAAGCACGCCATAGACTTCAAAGAACGGTGAGATGTGCATGTCTGAGGTCACCGATTATACTGTGCGCAGAAATGTTTATTGAGACTCAGTTGCTTTATTCTTTCAGGGAATGTAGGAACGGATCATAGCTGATACTGAAGTTGTGCTGACCCAGGAACTCAAACAAAAATAGCTCATCAATAGAAGCTCTACAAGATTTAAAGCCTAACTTTAGTCAAAAAAAATCAGTACAATGGAAACGACTTACTATCAGTCTGATGTATCTCTTGTGCTGTTGGATCCCTGTTTATTTGAAACTCCCCTCCTTCAATTCCCTTTCCCCACCCCTGACACCATGGGGGTTAATAAAGCTAAAGGCTTTTTTGGGGTAAGACCAGGTGTAGTATCTGTTCTTATCAGTTTTTGGGAGGAAGAAATCTGGTGCCATGGGTGAAGAGGGGGTGCTATGTAGTATTTTCCTAATGTAAGAAGATGGGAATGTGGGAGGGATGCTTTTCCTCCTGGGTTGAATCTGGCCTGGTGCACCAGGCATGTCCCTGGTTTAAGCTCTAATGCCTTTCTGGTAGGAATGGTCTGCTTTTCTCTGGTCAGGGGGGTGCAAGGAGCTCCCAGTGATGTTCTCCCTGGGAATAGTGTATCGCGGGTGCATGAAAATAACTATGGGTTTCATTGGCATTAGGTCACATCACTAATTGCTTTTCTAGCACATGCCTTTTGGGCAGGCTTTGTGGCTAGTTGAAGGGAAATATGTTTCCTGGCCATAAGGCCTGTCGTTGTGTATTTGCACTTTGCACTTCCTATTTATCTTTGCACTTATCCATCTCAGCCACTTGTTTTATTTTTTTTGCACAGAGACAGAGGGAGAAGGTTATCAAGGGCCTGTTCTCATGCATAGGTTAAGGTTCTGTGGCCTTCGAGTCATTTTCCTCTCGCCAGCCAGAGATGTCTGACTTTAGGGGAGCCCCAAACCAAATACTTGGTGGACTGGCTTCGGTTCATACCTAAGGAGCTGGGCTTGGGCCTAGGTAGACGATGGCGTGCCTTGCCCCTGTCCTCTTTGGAAGTTTGGCCCTTTTTGTGTGCTGTGATTTCACATTTCTCTTTTTTGTTTATAGTACTTCTACAAAGCATTGCACCATGCAGCTGTGAAGGCACA
Source organism: Staurois parvus (assembly GCF_062004578.1). Taxonomy (NCBI): domain Eukaryota; kingdom Metazoa; phylum Chordata; class Amphibia; order Anura; family Ranidae; genus Staurois; species Staurois parvus. Next base: position 847,802 of record NW_028318784.1, read on the forward strand.
AATAGAGCCAAGGAACCTTTTTTTTGCACTCAAGATTGCCAACTATTTCCACCAACCTCCTTCATTAATAAATGTACTATAGTTTCTATGAATGAAAAAGATTTCTGAATGTAGGACAGGCAGATGAATGAGAGGTATGCCTCCTCCATTCAGAGATCTATTTTTAATTTTTTTTACTAAACTTAGAACTTACTTAAAAACTGTCAGGTAGCTTAACTCAAAAGCTGATGTTTTGAGTGGTGGGACCCTTTATGTGTTAAGGTGTGATTTAAAGTAAGGATTGGTTTAGAGTTGGGGACATTTGAAGAGACACTGTCTTGCTCATTCAGGACAAAGTCGCAGTATTTGTGTAAAGCTATCCCGACCACTTTGTACTCATCTCTACAGAAATCCCCCAACAAATACAAATGCAAAATACCGGTTGCTTCAAGTTAGGGGAGAACGTGTGACCCACTTTATTGCAGTGCTCAGGCTTAATGGCCAAATACTACACCTGATCACTGTCACGTTTTGGTAACAGGGGCAGAGGAAAGGGTATGAGAGAGCCTGGGGAGGTGAATATAAGTGCATTTTGGGGTTGGCTTTACAGACCCTGTCTCTGAATATAATGGCAATTCCCAGCTGTCAAACTTGCAGCTGGGACTTAATCTCTAATATAGTTTCTACAGTTGCTATGTAACCACAGAGCATATGCATATCAAACATCACCCATTGATCTGCATATACTGTCAGTAACGCAACCTTAAAAGTAAAAAAAAGAAAGAAACGAGCTCTAATTATTTACTTCCCTTCCTTATCCTCTTAGCTTTTTGTTTGGTATTCTTGTTTATTTCTACTTTTGTGAAACAATTAAAATTTAAACTTTCTTTTGTTTTTCTTTTCTTCTTTTTGTTGGTGTTACCTTTAAATTAAAAAGCAAAAAAAGAATTTGTAAATAACTTTGCAACACTTTAGAGTCGTTATAAATAATATAAATTATAGAATTACAATCTCTCTACAGTAGTTTTTTTATTTTATGTCTTTTTGTCAATAGTTGCATTAATAAATAAAATCTTTGTTTGGGATGAAATAACCTTAAAAAAGCCTTGTTTGTACTGAAAAAGTGCTTCATTTTTTTAGGTAATTACTAAGTTATCACAGAACAAGCAGGCCCATAGCAGAAATATAAAAAATAGTTTTTGTCTAAAAGGAGTATACAGGTGCAAGAGCTAAAGAGGTTAGAGTACAATGTTTTATTTTCTTAACTATCCTTTCGATCCCATATACAATTGCTGTCCAAAGCTTCCCGCCTCAACCTCCACGACATCTCCAAGATACGCCCCTTCCTAACCAATGACGCCACAAAGCTTCTAACTCACTCCCTGGTCATCTCCTGCCTTGACTACTGCAACTCCCTCCTCACTGGCTTGCCTTTGCATAGGCTATGCCCCCTGCAGTCTATCATGAATGCTGCTGTCAGACTCATTCACCTTACCAACCGTTCAGTGTCTGCTACCCCTCTCTGCCAGTCCCTCCACTGGCTCCCCCTCACCCAACAAAGAAAAATTCAAGATACTTACCACAACTTATAAAGCCATCCATGACTCCCCAGCTACATCACTAACCTGGTCTAAAAATACCAGCCAAATTATTCTCTTCATTCCTCCCAAGACATCCTGCTCTTTAGTTCCTTTGTCACATCCTCCCATGCTTGCCTCAAGGATTTCTCCAGAGCTGCTCCCATCCTCTGGAACTCCCTTTCCCAATGTGTCTGACTATCTCTGTCCACTTTTAGACAATCCCTGAAAACTCATCTCTTCAGACAGGCCTATCCTTCCCTCACCTAACAGCTGTACATATATTTTGTCCATCAGCCCATCCCCCCACAGTATTTCCTTTTGTATCTCTTGACCCTCCCTCTTAGATTTTAAGCTCTAAGAGGCAAGGCCCTCTGAATCCTCCTGTATTCATTTGTATTGTATTTGTTCTGTCAGCCCTTATGTTGTAAAGTGCTGTATAAACTGCTGGTGCTATATAAATCCAGTATAATATTAATAATAAACATTTAGACTTGATTTTAGCACTGAGAGCCCAGTGTAGAAAACTGCTTGTACTTTGGAAATATACTGTTTAAATTGTTAATTTTTTAAAAATATTTTTGGCCAACCTTTCTATATTTTTGACTAAGTATATCACAAAATGTGTGCTTGTAAAGGAGCGAGCTTAACAGTATAGTGGTATAGCATGAAATAGTTAATAGTGCTTGAACAAACTTTAGCTTGTCTGAACAAAACTTTGATATTAGTGCTCTTATTCATTAGCCATACAGTCTCTTACAGAAAGTCTATTACTAGCACAGCTCCCAGATTACTTATTGCACATGCACTTGAAATTGAATGAATCCACTCTCTATCTCTGCTGCTTGAAAGGAGTTTCTTATTGTACACCTGGGATAAAAGCATAAGAAACAGGTCAGTGGCAATGACACTCAGACGTTTTGGGTGCAGATTGCAGCCAACGAATTTGTATCTCACAAGAACATATATGGGATTGGCAGAAAGCAGTTCAGGTATTTGAAACATTTCAAAGCTGAAGTGCTCAAAAAGATGATAAAATTGATGCTTGAATTCAGATGAAACATGGCAAAACAACATAGGTCTTAGCCTGGGAGAGCTACATAACACCTGCAATTGACCCGAGGGAGCACGGCTGGGTGACAATTCAATACAATTGGAAAACTATCTGTTCATACATCAGTCAGCTATAGTTAGTAATATACAAAAAATGCCCCATGATGTTCACAAAGGAGTTCTCCACACCATTAACACAGCTGTGGCAGCACTTTGGGTGTTGACCCCCCCACCCAGCTCCTAATCTTAGTCCTGGTAACAGAATTAAGTCCTTACCCTATCAAAGCAGCAGTCCCTACTTCTGCAGACATTCATAAGAAGCAATCAACACTAATGTAAAGGGAGAAGTTAATGTAAGGGGGATACCCTGATGTAAGGGGGGGCACATAGATGTAAGGGGGGATTCTTATGTAAGGGGGCAGTGATGTAAGGGTGAAGCTCCGATGCAAGGAAGGGACTATTGTACAGGGTAAACTGATGTAAGCGGGCATTGATGTAATATGGGGAAATGATATAAGATGGGGACACTGATATAAAGGGGGAACTGATGTAAGGGGGGACTCTGAAATAAGAGGGGGCACTGATGTAAGGAGGGGGGGTTCTGAAGTAAGAGGCAACACTGATGTAATGGGGTACTCTGATGCAAAGAAGACACTGTTGTTAGGGGTGCACTGATATAAGGGGGAACTGATGTAAGAGAGGATATTGATATAAAAGGTGTCACTGATGTATGGGGGGCATGCTGATGTAAGGAAAAACTCTTATGTAAAGGGGGAAACTGATGTAAGGGGGGGGGCTTTGAAATAAGAGGGGACTTTGATGTAAGGGGGCACACTGATGTAAAGAAGAACTCTGATGTAAAGGAGAAATTGATGTAAGGGGGGGAGGGGGCAATGATGCAAGGAAGACACTATTGTAAGGGAAGACACTGTTGTAAGGGGAGACACTGATATAAGGGGGAATTGATGTAAGAGGGGACATTGATATAAGGGGGGAAGTGATGAAAGGAGGGGACAGTTATGTAAGGGCAGACTCTGATGTAAGAGGGAACACTGATGTAAGGGCGGACTCTGATATAATGGAGGCACTGATGTAAGGGGGGACTTTGAAGTAAGGGGAGTAGGCACTGAAGTAAGGAAGGACACTGATGTAACAGGGGATACTAATGTAAGGTGGGACATTGATATAAGGGAGAACACTGATGTAAGGTGGGACTCTGATGTAAAAGGGGATTCTGATAATAGATAGGACTCTGATGTTTTGGGGGATTCTAAAGTAATGGGAGACTGACACTAATGTAAGGGGGGACACTGATGCTAGGGAGGATTCTAAAGTAATGGGGGACTCTGAGGAAAGGGGGACACTGATGTAAGGGAGGCATTGAGGTAAAGAGGACACTGGTGTAAGGGGGGCATTGATGTAAGGGGGACACTGATGTAAGGAGGGGCATTGATGCAAAAGGGGATACTGATGTAATATAACAAGATTGTAAATGTAATATTGTAAAAAAGAATACAAAAAAATTAAATAAAACAAATAAAAAAACTACAGACACTAACCACTGACATCGTCCTTTTTTGGAGGGCCCGAACTGAGTCTTTGCCCCGGGTGGAAGAATGTTTATCTTCGCCACTGCATATGCTGTATGTACATTTATAAATCTAAATGCAGTGCTAAAATATATGCAGTAATATCCATTAAAGTCTATGTCAAATGTTCCGACTCCATAGAAAGAATCCCAGCACTGTCTCCAGTGTCAGAAAAGATCCACACAGCACTACAGTGATAGAGCCAATTCGCTTACCAGAACACAATGCTCCTCAAAATAGAGTGGTCAATAGCACTTTTCAGATGTCACACTTTATGCTTCGACCCCTCTAAGCTCTAATAGGACTACTCTCTGGACTTCTGCAGATGAAGACACCCGGACCCTGATGTATCCAGCTACGCCTTTACCGAGATCTTCCAAAATATCCACAGCACACAAGCGGCCACACATACACAGATCACTTGCCTCAGCAATGATGGAATCATACCTCCTGTCCTCTCTGAGACACTTCTATACTTTCTTCACTGAATGTTGATCCAGAACTGGAGATTTGGTCCAAATGAACACTTCCTGATAGACGGCAATAAAATCAGATTGAGATTCCATCCTTCATCTTTTCACTCAAAATGACTAAAAAATAGGAATTCGGCTAGAGTCCCCCTTTCTCTGGTGTGAAGAAATTGCTGTTTGTTTCACCATGTCCTTTCTCAAGCTATACATTTAGGCAGCCTAGTTGCTGATTACATACAGTATGTAGGTCTTGATGTTTGCTTAGTAGTCTCAGTCTTGCACTTTGCTGACTTTCTTATCACACTGCAGGTCTACCAGACAAGGTCTACCTGTCCACAATCAATAGATTCTGCAGTTCCTAAATATGCAAAACACCTACAGGTAGCCAAAGGCAACATGATCTTTAGCCTAGGCTTTAGGTCATGTGATGCTTACATGAAGAACTGGGCCAAGGCAAAGGACATGCCTGTCTTGGTTTCTGTGCTGTGGAAGGCATAGCTGAAGTGGGACTCTCTTGCCTCTGCATCACCCAGTTGTGTCCTGCATTCTGCAGTACTGAGCTGTCAAACCAACAGCTCAGTCCCGCTGTCAGGAATCAACTGCAGGGATGGCCAAATTTGCATAGCTACACTCAGGAAATTGAGACCAGACTATATTTACTTTAAGTAAGGTTTATTTACAGTGAAACCCAAATCCATCTAAACACCAGTAAAGAAAAAACCCAGTAACAAAATATCTAACTAAACAACCTAACAGAGTAACAGAAAGCATATCCAGGAAGCTACAATATATACAAAATGGGGAAAATGGAAAAGCAGGGTAAAACTGTAGGGGCAGGGAACAGATGAGAATGGGGAACCACCACTGGGATCAGGAACAAGGGGGAATAAGAACATGGCAGCAGAGTTCAGAGTATAGGTACAAGACAAAGAACATGATCAAGAGAAGAAACAGGATAAATGGCTAGCAGTATCTGGCAGCGAGGAAAAACACTGACACTACAGTTGCTATTAGAGGAGGAACTGAAAACCTTCCCAGGAGCCAGCATCAGGTGGAGACTGATTACTGGAAACTTCTGGCTGCTGGGAGACACCCGCTGGTGGACACCAAAACTACAACCTCCCACTCTGGGAAGCACAGTGCCACCAGCAGGTTGTCCAGGTCCTGACACCTGCAGATTATTGAGGTTGTGGCTTTCCATGTGTAGCAACCGGCCACCTGCCCTCTGTCAGTGGGACAATTGCCTTTTCTGAAAGATGAAGCACAGCACCCATCTGTCACGGAGCTGTAATGATTACACAAGGAGAGGCACATTCTCTCTGTGTAATCTGCAGACTTGTGCCACCAGTTTTACAGTTTGGGTCCTGCTCTGCATTCAACTCTGATTAAAGCTACTAAGAACAACTCCCCCTCCCCTCTCAAACCATCCCCCCCTTTCTAGCACAAATCCCCTCCCCCTTCATAACTCCTTCCAGCATAAATCCACCCCAGTGCAATTCTTTGTTAATTTCCACCTTCCAACCCCTCAAGGTTATATGCCTCCCCCCAGTGCTCTCTTCCTGGAACCTTTAAACAGACCCCAGATCAGCACAGCTGAAAACAGGAGGACATCCCTCCTCCCAGCTCCTCCACCTCCTCTTGTGCATAACATACTTTAGGGTTGGGAAGGAGACTAGCTTCCCTCATTTCTGATGTGTATTGCTGCTACAGCTGGTGGGGAGAAATGCCCTGCAGAGGGGAGACTGCTAGGGACCCTGGGTGCCTGGCAGTAGCATAACCCTCCAAGGTTAATTTGTGGAATGAAGTGCTGGACTAGGCTCCAAAACTCAGCCAAGATCTGTGAGATACTGGTATTTACGCGTACATACATCTGGGGCAACTTCCCCTGTGGCCCCACCCATGCTACGTCACTAAGAGGGGGGGTTTATAAATGTAGAATGCCAACATCAACATCATAATAACAACAATAACAATATTAATAATATAACAAATATCCCACACAGGTTCAATGTAAGTCTCTTGATAAAATACTAGTAAACAATATCACACACATTTAAGAAAAGAAAGAAAAATTCTATTTTTATTTGATTACAGATGATGAGTGGTAGAAATCATAGCTTTAGTGGTGAGACCCTCCTGCGCTCCAAATAATGTGTTTAAACAATTAAAACAAATTAAATATATGAACCCCAAACAGCTGCTAGCATTAAATCATATACCAGTGATCGGAATGATAGTAATAAATAGTAAGCGCTCATAAATAGTGCAAGCAGCTGAACATATAGGAAAACACATAAAAAGTCCCAAAATACATATACAAAAGGAATGCAGCGCTCTAAAATTAATATTGGAATTAGTAGACACAGTCCAGTAAAACAGCAGTGCTCCTTGTTTCCAAGTGTAAATGGTAGAATTTTGCACTAACCAGAACGCGCATGGGTAATGCGCATATATGTGTAAATCCTGAAGATCCTTTTCTCCACTTAAGGCTGGTCAGGTATATGGCTTGGAAGAATGGAGATCCTACGCCCTCATGTGGTGGGAAATAATCCAGCAGGTCAAAGCTATGACGATCCAGATGAACCTCCACAGGAACTGGCACAGGAATCCCAAGGGCTACAAGGATGGAAAAGCTCCAAAAATATAGTGTCCTTGTCCCTTCTTGTGAGCTGACTTGCATGATGTGGACTGGCTGCTATGTAAGTGGAATTTTTACCAAAAAGTTTTATGTTCCTATGTTCCTATGGTATAATAAATATACTACACTATGGGAGGATTCCTCTGTTTTGTTCTGAGAGATTGATATTTCACCTATACCTGGAGAAGAGCTTGAGTGGGAATATTATATCCTGAAAAGCGTTTCTGGAGTGCTGTGGTACCTGGAGGATCTGTGAGAGGGATCCATTATTGCTCTTTGATCCGCAAGGGTCGAAGTGATGAGGTGAGAGGCTAATCCAGAAGGTGGTTGGATTCATAAGCTCTATCTACACCCAGATACCTGCACGATTTGTTTTCACCTGTGGTCACTTTACAGTATTATTGGAAACACCGTTTACAGTTTTGTTCACCTTCAACATTTTTATATTGGACTTTTTGTTTGCGTTTAATAAGTAATCATTATTTCACTTCACATTTGCACGTGTGATGTAATTATATGTATGTGTATTTTCATGCACATGCGTATAGATTTAAGTTTGTGTTTTTTCATCTTTTTGGGTGTTTTATTTGATAATTTTGTTATCAGTAAGCACGTATTATTTATTCCACTATTATTGTCACTATATTGGATTTGTGTCATTGGATTCCACATTCACTTAATAAGTTTGAATGTAGCGCAGCATTTATATGGTTTAGAAATCATAGCTTGATTCCAGTCCAATCCTCAAAAAACTTTCACGGTCTTTAGCATTCTGTATTTCAATGGTCAAAATCATAGCATGAGCATTCATGATCCATCTGAGCACTCCATGAAATGGTTAGATATACAGCATGCTATATAGAAAAAATGGGGGGATAAGTTGAACTTGACCGCCTAATCGCTTGTTAAGCATTGCCATCAAAACCATAAGTTACTGTAGAAAGAGGTAGAGCCCCCTGGTGGGACAAGCAGTTACTGAAACGGCAAATTAGGCTTGTGTCAGAAAAGTATTATCTTTAATTAAATTATCAAAAAGTATAATTATCAAAAGATAAAATGACATATCATATACTTGAAAAACATATACATGGATATACAGTATGCTGCTCAAAGCAATGACTCAGCAGCTTATCAGTGTACTGTTTCTGCCAAATTTAGGAGAAACCTCAGAAGTTTAATACAAGATTGAACTAAGTGGTCGGTTTCTTTGTAAATTCTATTTCTGGTTGTAATGCATTCTAGGCTTTTTCTTGACGTTAAAATTGTTTAGAATTACAATTGGAAGTAATAATTAAAATAATAAACCTGTGTACAAGAATAAAATATTGAAAAGAACAAATTAGCAAAGGCTAGAGTGTGTCCCGGATAACTTAGGCTCAAAGGAAATGGGAGAAATGATGCTGGACATCAGACTGAGGGCATCTAAAAGCTGAAAAAAGTCCTGCAAATAAAGCCTTTGGACTAAAGCCGAATATTGCAAGAATCATGTTTTAAATGTTTTATTTAGAAGTAATAAGGACGCCTGCCTTCTCCTCCTGAGGACACAGATCGTGTCCAAGAAACATGACGAGGATTTGAGAATCAGCAGGTATACCCGTTTATTGTTCACCATTTTTACTCATTTATGGAACTATGGGTCAATTTACTTACATATTTATACATATTTACACATGGGGGTCCCTCCTTCTTTGATAGTGGGGCATACCTCTTATCTTCTTTTATGTATGTGTCCATGTAATAAAGTTCCTATTTGTCTCTATTTTCTCTGGGTTATAGGACCCCTGTACATATTTGCATTTTCTTGTCCTTTACGGCATGCTAAAATTACATATGACAATATTGATGGAGATACTACTTTAGGATGAATTAAATTGGAACTTTCCTCTCTCAGCCAACATTAACTATTTTTAATCCTTATGCTACCAACATTAGTAAAAGATAGGAAGATATATTATATTCATTTGTTTTAAACTTTTTTTTTTTTTACATTTCTTCAGTTACTCCCTGGTTTCTGGCCTAGGTAAAAATGATGTCATGTATCCCAGGAGTCTTCATGGGTATTTTCTTTCTTTAATCTGGAGGACAGGACGAGGGGCTTTCTCAGCTAAGCACACCCTCCTGTCTGCATGCCTGAGCTAAGGGCAGATGAATTCCAGGAAGTAAATGCTACATGAGTCATCTGCCCTTAAGCAAGATGGCTGCAAATAGAAATGCTACGGGGTTCAAAGTGATTTTTCAGCAAAATAAAGCATGGAGACATGGATGCATGCAGGTTTGCTTTGAATATTAAAATGGTTTTAAAGCCTCAAGGTTTTTTACCTTCATGCATTCTATGCAGGAAGGTGAAACCTTCTCTGTGCAGAATCTCCTCCTAATACTCACCTAAGCCCCCTCTCTATCCAGCAATGTGCACTGAAGTCTCAGCTGTCCCGGGACTCCCTCTCCACATTGGCTGAGACAGCAGCGGGAGGCATTGTCAATTTTTAATCACAGCAAGTGAGCCAATAAGAAGAGGCGGGGTGAGGCCGAGCTATGGCTCCGTGTGAGAATGGATACACAGAGCAGTATTTGGGGAGTGCGCATGCTTGGGTGCCCTCATAGCAAGCTGCTTGATGTGGGGTATCCGACAGGAGAGAGGGGCCAGGAGCACCTGTGGGGGACCCAAGAAGAGGAGGATCCGGGCTGCTCTGTGCACAACCATTGCACAGAGTAGGTAAGCATAGACATGTTTGTTATTTTTTTTAAAAAGCCTTTAGAATCCCTTTAAAAATGAATTAAATAGCCTTTTTGGTTTGAGGTGCTCAGATGCAGTGTAGTTTCTATTTAAGCATACATTAAGTTGTCCTAAATGCTGTTAAAGCCTGATTAATCAGGGACATTATTTGGAGCCTAATTAACCTAGGCTTTTCACTTTGTAAGGGAAATTGCACTTTGCAAGGAAATCCCTCCACAGTTAGTAAATGAGGCAAAGCTCTGCTGATATCCACCATCCAATCATTTTCCATAATAAAAAAATGCTTTGCAAAGGGAAGTATCATCATATCCACTAAGCTCTGTGTCCCTTGTATAGTATGACTTCCCTTGCAAAGTGAAAATCCTATTTGCTTTTGTAAATCAACCCTATCATCTACACTGTGACATAATGGGGTATACTTAGGAAAACTGGTGCACTCAGAATCTGATAGAGCTGTGCATGGTAGCCAATCAGCTTCTAATGTCAGCATTTTCAATTACACTTTAGCAATAAAACAAGGAATCTGATTGGTTTCTATGCAGAGCTGCACCAGCTTTTGCACCCTTTGGTTTTAGGAAATAGCCCCCACTGGATGGGCGCAGGCAACTATATTGTAAGGTGTTGCATTTTGGAACAAATATAAGCTTTCTTCCCATTGGATTTGGGGATAAACCAGCAATATCCAATTTTTTCATTAGACCAGAAAAGGGCGTATAGACAATGTATATATACAGTTTAGGATGGCGTGTTAAATATTTGCTTTTGCAAAAGGCTCCGTGTACTGAGGTTGAAAAACACGGTTCTAGAAAGTAAACTCTTTTAATGTCATTGTTACCTCCTCTCTCCAGCAGGGGGCAGAACAACAACACATAACTTCAATAGACAGTCTGCAGTGTTTGTCTAAATACGCCTGTACAGTTAGTCAAGTATCATTATTTCAGTAACGAGAAGATAAAAAGTATGAATGATTGCAGTCTAATTCATCTGCTATGTAGATGTTGCAAGTGGACCGGATCTATAGAGTGTCAAGTCTGTATGAGACAAAATGCTATTACGGAAAAAAAAAACCCAGTAATCAACATATTAAAGCCTTTTAAGTTGGATTAACTTTAATGTTCTGCAAAGAATAAATGGGAAATGTATGGGTTATACAAAGGGAGTGTGTTCATTAACATCACATTCAAAACTTAAAGAGCAAAGTATCCCTCATTAACATATCAGTACTTGTGATTTCTGTAGAGGCCTGCCATGTAAAATATATAATTATGTTATAATTTTTCATGAATACTACCTATCAGTAGCTTTACAAATCAAATTGAATGAATTCCTGATGTGACACAGTATACTGCAACATTATTAAAAAAAAAAAAAAAAAACAACTTTCATCTTTAACATATACACTGCTCAAAAAAATTAAAGGAACACTTTTTAATCAGAGTATAGCATCAAGTCAATTAAACTCCTGGGATATTCATCTGCTCAGTTAACCACTTCCTGTCCGGACACTTTTACCCCCTTCCTGTCCAGGGCAATTTTCAGCTTTCAGTGCTATCACACTTTGAATGACAATTGCGCGGTCATGCAAAACTGTACCCGAATTAATTTTTTACCATTTTTTTGAGACAAATAAAGCTTTATTTTGGTGGTATTTATTCACCGCTGGGATTTTTATTTTTTTTGCTATGTAAATGAAAATGTCCAAAAATTTTGAAAAAAGGTGTTTTTCTTATAAAATTTTGCAAATAAATAATCTTTCATCATAAATTGTGGCCGAAATGTATTCCGTTATCTTTTTAGTAAAAAAATAAATAAGCCAAGTTAGTTTATAACCACAAATTATAAATTTTAAACATTTCTTTTTACATTTTTATTTTATTATATTATTATTTATGTTTGTTTGTTTTTTTTTTACACATACTGTCACTCTAGCAGCACAGTGTCACCATGGGGGGTGATGAAGATTTTTTTTTTTTTTTTTTTCACAGTTATTGCTTTTACACCCATATAGGATGTAAAAGCAATCATTTCTCTTTCTCTCTGTCTGCATTCTTGCAGCCATTGAGAAATACTGAGTGAGCTGTGATTGGTCATAGCTTGTCACATGGTGCAAGGCTGTTGTGAATAGCCTTGTACCATGTGACCTCTGTGATCATTCACAGATTTCACACGTAGTAAGCAATGATGTCACAAGTGAAGTGATGCTTACTACTTTGCATGTGATCACTGATTGGCCAATCAGTGATCAAATGATCGGGACCTCGTACAGAGGTCCCGTCTGACGATTGGTGTTTCACTGTGTCCGGAGGACACAGCGGGCACTGGATCGCGGTGCTGCGCGCTCCAAGGGAGCGCGCACAGCTAGAAATGGCGGGTGCCGTTTATGAACCGCAACCCGCCCCTGGAGTGCCACTGTCCTGCCATTTATAAACAGCAGGCGGACGGCAAGTGGTTAAGTAATAGAGGGAGTTGTTAATCAGTTTCAGCTGCTTTGATGTTCATGAAATTAACAACAGGTGCATTAGGTGGGCAACAATGAGACGGTCCCCAAAACCGGAATGGTTTTCCAGGTGGAGGCCACTGACATTTTTTTCCCTGCTCATCTTTTCTGACTGTTTTCACTAGGTTGGCAAGGGTCAGTGTCACTACTGGTAGCATGAGGCGATACCTGGACCCTACAGAAGTTGCACAGGCAGTCCAACTCCTCCAGGATGGCACATCAATATGTTCCATTACCAGAAGGTTTGCTGTGTCTCTGAGCACAGTCTCAAGATCATGGAGGAGATTTCAGGAGACAGGCAGTTACTCTAGGAGATCTGGACAGGGCCGTAGAAGGTCCTCAACCCATCAGCAGGACTGGTATCTGCTCCTTTGTGCAAGGAGGAACAGGATGAGCACTGCCAGAGCCCCACTGGTATGAATGACGCAACAATTAGAAACAGACTTCATTAGGGTGGCCTGAGGGCCCGACATCCTCTAGTGGGCCCTGTGCTCACTGCCTGGCACCATAGAGATTGATTGGCATTTGCCCTTGAACACCAGAATTGGCAGGTCCGCCAGTGGTGCCCTGTGCTTTTCACAGATGAGAGCAGGTTCACCCTGAGCACATGTGACAGATGTGAAAGGGTCTGGAGAAGCCATGGAGAACATTATTCTGCCTGTAGCATCATTCAGCATGACCGTTTGGGTGGTAGGTCAGTGATGGTCTGGGGAGGCATATCCATGGAGGGACGCACAGACCTCTACAGCCATTAGGTATGGGGATGAAATCCTTGGACCCATTGTCAGACCCTACGCTGGTGCAGTTGGTCCTGGGTTCCTCCTGGTGAATGACAATGCCCGGCCTCATGTGATGAGAGTGTGCAGGCAGTTCCTGGAGGATGAAGGAATTGATACCACTGAATGGCCCCCAGGCTCACCTGACCTAAATCCAATAGAACATCTCTGGGATATCATTTTTCAGTCTATCCGACGCCTCCAGTTTGCATCTCAGGCTGTCCAGGAACTCAGTGATGCCCTGGTCCAGATCTGGGAGGAAATACCCCAGGACACCATCCGTTATCTCATTAGGAGTATGCCATCATGTTGTCAGGCCTGCATACAAGCATGTTGGGGCCATACAGACTTTTGAGTACCATTTTGAGTTGCTGCAATGAAATTTCAACAAAATAGACTAGACTGCTGCATCATTTTTTTACTTTGATTTTCAGGGTGTCTTTGAATTCAGTCCTCTGTAGGTTGATCATTTTCATTTCCATCAAACAATGTTTGATTTATTTTTCCCCATTGAGATCAGATGTGCTTTCAAAGTGTTCCTTTAATTTTTATGAGCAGTATATGTGAACCTTTACTTTGCAATTCAACCCATGCAGTTTTAAAATAATAATGGAAGGCAAAACACTTCTGTGTATATAACTTTTTCTTATGTGATCACATAATCTGTGTTCTCAGTTGCTTGGAGTAACTTGGAGAGAATAAGCAGTAAACTGATCTTCCCAGTGAATGGTTGTGGGGGGTGGGGGGGGGGGTGTCAGCACAAGTCTTGGCCATCGGAGGACAAGCAGGTTGTTCTCCCAGCACAGCCAGAAAACTGACCACACTGGGATGTGTGTGCTTTCCTGCCTGGTGTGATCAGTTTGAAATAGGAATCAGGGGGACTAGCAGGATCACCAGGGACTCCACACAAAGGAAGGAGTGCAAAGAGAACAGGATACTTTTTTACAATACAAGTACAGCAGGCATATATCAGGAATAAGAAATGTTGGGGTAACATATTCTTTAAGGCCGCATTCACATATTGTGTAATGGAAACAAGCATTCCCGCTTGCGATTTTTCGTATGTGATTTTCATTCGATTTCACGTGTACTTAAATAGGCTGTCCTATGCACATTTGTTGCCCAAAAAAGATCCTGCTTTTTTTGTGGGGGGGGGGGGGGGGCAACAAACTTAGTGCAATCTTTTAACTGTGTATTTTGCCATGACTGCCACACAATTCTGTGTGCAACAAATCTTGACAGCATTGCACCGCATTTGGGGTGCCATTAAGAAAAATAGCACCAAAACGCATGTTGCGCATTTTGCTGGGATTTGGAAATGTCGGCAGAATTGCATTAATTCTGACTGCAATTACAAATTGCATAATGTCCACAGGGCCTAAAAGTAGTCAAGTGACTGTGCCTAGGCACAGAATAATGTGATCACTCTGATGTGGGAAAATATAATCCTTCACCAACTGACCACTTTGTACAGTGTAATGTACTAGAGGTGAAAATGTAGAAACCACTACTATAAAAATGTCTACTTTGCAGGGCTACCACAGAATTTTAAATATAGAGGGGAAAAAATAAGTATATAACTCCTATGCAACTAACTGCATAACAAACATATTTTATTATACAGTATATAAAGAAATCCTAAAGTGGTTCTAAAGCCATAAGTTTTTTTTACCTTAGTGCATTCTATGCATTAAAGGGGTTGTAAACCTCAGACATGAAATATCAACAAAGCATATTCCTCTTTAGTGTAAGCTCCTCTCAATTAAGAGCACTAATTGTCATTATCTGTCTGCTGCTTCATTCCTCTGCTATCAGCATGAGTTACTTCTGTCAAGTTTTCCTGACACCAAGAGAAACATGGTGACAGGGGAGGGACCTCCAGCAGAGTGACTGCCTCAGCTTTGTTCCTGTGAGCTGTGTAGAAGGAGGTGTGTCTCTTGCCTCCAATCAGCTCTCAGAGCTCTCCTCACTGAGCTCTGCAGAGTGTAATTTCAGCTCTCCACCGCCTTTCTTCTGAACTCTCAGAAAACTTTACAAGTTTAGCATTTAGCAATGTAGAAGAGAATACTGCAGATAAACAGGTCCAATTTATGTACGAGGATTTGTTTAATCTCTGTGTATCACCTGAGGTCAGTCACTTCACTGGGTATATGTAAGGATTTAAAAAAAAAAAACTCTCAGTGCCTGCTTCTTCCCCTCCACCCTTCCCTATATACCGTGTCCTGTATCGATCCAGCTCTCTGGAGGTTTTCTCTCCTCTCTCCGTTATCCGGGCTGAGTACATCCATTGGCTCCTGCTGCTGTCAGTCAAATCCAGTGAGCAAAGAAGGAGAGGAGGGTCAGAACCATGCTGTGTGTATCAATGGACGTACACAGGCCAGCTCAGGTGTCAGCCTGCACATGTGTCACCATAGGTAGCAGCTTCCTAGGTGGCGCATGCACAAAAGGAAAAGCCTACAACACTGGCAGGGAACCCCAGAAGATGAAGTTCGGGGCTGCTCTATTCAATACCATTGCACAGAGCAGGTAAGTAGAACATATTTATTATCTTAAGAAAAAAAAATTACTTTATAACCGCTTAAAGACACAGAACACAAGCTAAAAGGTATACCTATACAAAGGTATACCTATACAAAGGTATACCTATTAAAAACAAGTTCTACCCAAAGCAATCCTTCAAGTGAAGAAAATGCAAAAGTACATCCTGAAATACACTCTCCCACCCAGGGGCGGACTGACCATTCGGGCACTGCCCGAGGGCCTGGGGTCAGTAGGGGCCCTTTGAAATGCCCCTGGTATCTTTTTTGGGTGTGCTTTGAGTGCAGGCAAGGACACAGGGGCCCCATGATCCCCTATTGCCCGGGGGCCCCATGACTTGTCAGTCCGTCTCTGCTCCTGCCACTTTATTAGGTACACCTATTCAATTGCTTCATAACACAAATTGCTAATCAGCCAATCACATGCCAGCAACTCAATGCATTTAGGCATCTAGATGTGGTGAAGACGACTTGCTGTTCAAACCGAGCATCAGAATGGGAAAGAAAGGGGATTTAAGTGACTGAACGCAGCATAGATGTTGGTGGCAGAAGGGCTAGTCTGAGTATTTCAAGAACTGCTAATATACTGGAATTTTCACACACAAACATCTCTAGGGTTTATAAAGAATGGTCTGACAAAGAGAAAATATCCAGTGAGCGGCAGTTGTATGGATGGAAATGCCTTATTGATGTCAGAGCTCAGAGGAGAATGGGCAGACTGGTTGGGGATGATAGAAAGGCAACAGTAACTCAAATAACCACTAATTACAACCAAGGTATGCAGAATACCATCTCTGAATGAACAACACATAGAACCTTAAAGCAAATCGGCTACAGCAGCAGAAGACCACAACAGACAACAAGGTGTACCTAATAAAGTGTCCGGTGAGTGTAAATTCTCTTATAGTAAACATCTTAGTCAAAGAAATAGAAAGTGAAATATCATAAATATACTAGGTCATCCACTTTTAGAAGCACTATGATTATAGATCCTCCAGATGCTGCTCAGGAAGGGCTCATCGATGGCAATTATATATTATTGGAAAGATAGACCAATCCTCAAAGGTAAACATGTAGAATCACAAGAGAAGTCCTTAGCTGGTAAAATCTTCCAATTAATCAAATAAACAGCGCAATACCCAACAAATGATACATAAAAAGAAAAATACTAGTATAAAAATTTAGAAGTGTCCAAAATAAATGTGTCCAACAAACAAAAAATATAATAAATTTCACATAATATCCAAATAAATTTAAAAACTCATAATGTGATTTAAAGTGTCCAAAATTAATGTGTCCATCAAAATATCAAAAATCATCAAAATATATATATAACATTATGAAACTTTAGCCTTTTTCTTCAACTTCAAAGTGCTTCACCAAATACGTATACATTTATAATGTGATTATCCTTCTGTAATAAATGCTTCCACCATCCACCAGTGAGAAACCAACATTAATCACACTCACCAGATATTGGCGAATAGTAAGCCTTTTAGGACTTTTAGGGATCCTACACCCCCTCTTAATGCCTCCAGACCTCCATTCCACCACCTTCCTTTCTCCAAACAAAACGCTCCACCAGTGTTATGTTGTAAAGCACCCAGTGACCACATCGGCTAAGCAGATAATAACTCGGCCTTATATGACGGCAACTGTCATTAGCATACTTTAGGAAGTAAATCAAAGCTTTGCTAAAATCCCTACTGGCGACTATAGCTGCCTGCAGGGATCAGGTAAAAAAAAAACCTGACATGCTGGTTGTACTGAAGCTGACCAACAGATCAACTTCAGTACAACCAGCCTACCCATAGACGGATCTAAAATCGGCCGGTTCAACAGGGTCATTTATGGCCAGCTTTAGGCACTCCATATATGAAAGAGGTGTTAAGGTGAATTTAACATGTAATTTGTAATAGAAAAGAAGTGTCCACACATAGATTTCTACAGGTACCATGGAGACTGCATGAATATGACTTACACATTATCCTCTGGTCTCCAGGTGGATTTAACCTGTAAAGTACAGAGAAATGTCCACGCACAGATTTCTACAGGGACCACCAAGGCCATATTTGTATGGCTTTGATTTCACCCATCTTGCTAGGAGCCCATTAAATAGATGGCTATAAAAAAGACCGTAAAAGTCCATTCAGTCTCATGAGGCTTTTAGGTGAGGGAACTTCACTCCATCAGTCACAATGTCGGAGTCAGCAGGGTAACATTGTGTGAGACCAGGGGCGGACTGACCATATGGAAACTCGGGCACTGCCCGAGGGTCCGGGGTCAGTAGGGGGCCCCATGAGATGTCCCTGGTACCTTTTTCATAGGCTTTTTTGAGTTTGGGCAAGGACACAGGGGCCCCATGATGCCCTATTGCCAGGGGGCCCCATGAGTTCTCAGCCCGCTCCTGTGTGAGACTGTGATTTATTTTTACACTCATAGCAGTTGGGGGGTACTAGCTGTGTTAGTGTGGTGGATTGTTATACTAAGTCATAGGGTGAGTGCAGTAGGGGAGTGCTGTGTGAAATACCATGTATGCAAAGCCAATGCACAAAGATTCATAGAACAAGTAGATTTACACCCTAAATGACATCAAGATTTAGGGGAATATTTACTAAAACTGGAGTACTCAGAATCTGGTGCATCTGTGCATGGCAGCCAATTAGCTTCTAACTTCAGCTTTTTCAATTAAGCTTTGACAATAAAAGCTGGAAGTGTATTGGTTTCTACACCAGATTTAGCACGCTCCAGTTTTAGCAAATCCCCCCTATGTCTTTCCAACCTGAAAAGAAATAAAAATGAACAGGGGTGGGGGTACTGGGATCTCTATGACAGATAATAAGTACCTGGAACTTTTATGCTTACACAATGCCTAGCATGCATGCACTGAAAACAAAGAAAATGTATCAGAGCCTAGATCCTTTTATCTATAGTGTCAAAACGCTGTATAATGTTGTGCTGTAGGGTTGTACAAGAGACAATAAATAGTGTTCGAGTGTATACATGCAATAATAAATAGCATGGATTACACATTTCCAGACACAAAAGTAAAAAATACGACAGAGAGGGAGCTCTGCCTGGAGGAGATTAGAATGCATGACAGGGGACATAGGATTTAGTACAATACAATAATATAGCAATCAGGGTTTTATTAGGCTTCATGCTGACCAGGAACATGTGAATTCTTCTGCCCTTTTGCAGAAGCTCCATCTGTTTGTCTAAAGCTAATCCAATGTGTTTAAGGAATGTAGAAAAACAATGTGCATTTCAAGGAAATTAAAGAAAAGTAAAATAATTTGCACATGGAGTGGTCACCAAAGGGCCCCAGTGTAGGGACAGTTTTGGGCCCCTCATTCCACCAGTCCACCACGGGGCCCTTCATGTGGGACCTGGAATACATTCCCTTATTACCCTCAGTGGCAGAGCGTTTTAAGCACCTCTGCCATTGCGAAACATACTGGATCTACACCTTAGACACCCTAGCCCCAGGAGGGCTTAATGAGGAGATTGAGATACACACTGTATTATAATCATCTTTTTATTCCTTCGATAATACCCTAATGTTTATCCTAGCAACGCATCTTCCATATATAGATGTGCACATACTGACATGCATACATAGTCATATGACTTTTCATCCACCCCCCCTCTTTTCAGTGCCCCCGCTTTTATTACCCTGGTTTTTTTTGGTACACCTTTTTTCCCATATTATCGACACTACTGTACATGCAATTCTACGTCCATTTTTATTGTCATTGCTAATAACACTGTTATACATACATATCCGTCATAATTTTCTGTTTTATGGTTCAATGCTCTCTTTTTTATTATTATTTATTTTTTCATAGCTTTTTGCTTTGAGATCATGTTCCACATTGATATGCGTTTTTTCCATGTTACTGTGTCTTTAAATCTATGCTGAGCACCGTTGTTCCACACCTGACAGTGTCCTCTATTTAAGCTGCTACTTCCCCAATGTCCACCAGGCCAATAGAAGAAGCTAGATGTTCCAAGCACGTAGCCTTACTGTCCCACATCTGTGCTCTTCCTCCCCACTGACCCTCCGCCTCTGCTTTTGATGTCACATCCTGCTGGTGTATTCCAGGTTGGTTACACTGCTCCTTCCTGCACAATCACCGCTGGATCGGCTCTACAACACCACCAATCTGCAGGATTGACCACTACAGTGTCTCTCACCATCTCCATCAGCCCAGCTGTTATTGCACTAACCACCGGTGGCACCTACAAGACGTTTTGAGGAACAGTCATCTCTCATTTACACAGATGAGCTTGTTTTATTATTTCTTTTGTGATTTTTTTTTTTAATCCTTTGCTATTAAATACAGTGTTATTATTACACTCAGATGGGCACCTCCTGTCTCTTTTCTTTGGACCCCTCATTCAGCTGCTGCCCATGTACAAATATTGATAGATAGATAGATAGATAGATAGATAGATAGATAGATAGATAGATAGATACAACTGAAGATAGATGCAACTGAACAGCAGACTTTTTCAGTATCCTGATGGTTCATAATATGCAGCAACAGCAAATACTAATTTACAGTTTCAGCGAAATGGTCTCTTGTTTTCTTTTTATTTTTTTTGTGTTTGATTATTATTTGGTAATTGTTGCTTTACATTTCTAATTATATTTATTTTTCAATGTCAATTGTACTTTCTCTGGAAAAATAAATATTGAGGCTAGCAAAGAGGCAATTGTTGGTAGGTCTAGGATAGTTGGATGGAACTTCTTTCACCTTCAAGAGCCATTTAAGGACCATTCCTTCTTTATAAACCACCCAAACCACCTTTGTTTCACCTTCCTCAATGCCTCCAATGCATTACTTTCCAAATTTCACCTGATTTTCGCAGAAAATTGGGGGGAAATGAAAGTGCTCAAATTTGCTCATTCCTTGTGAAGTCGAGGTAAGAAAAAGAACCAGAACAACAGAAAAGGCTGGAGGACAGGGGTGAGGGACAAGAAATTAGGCGGAAAGAGGCAACCAAGAGAGTACCAAAAGGAAACAAAACAAGAGTATCCTTTTCAATCCAAAATGTATTCTTTCAAAAAGTGCTTAGGTGGGAGCCATCCGCACATTACATAATCAGGAAAAAATGGAATCATAAAAATGTACTTTCTTGTTCTACATAAACCCCAAATTTCTCACAACTGAGCCCTTAAACCCAGTGGTGAAAGCGAACAAGATAAAGATTATCCACTGACAGATGTCCTTTAAATACTTCATTCACTGTAGATAATATGTCCTTATCACCTCAAACCTCCCTCACACAGATGATTCAAATAGACAGATTTAGGCAATGTTGTAAAGAAAAGAAAAGCACATAGTACATAGTGATATTACTTGGAAACCTCCTATTCACTCCAGAAATGTTGGAATGACTAATTGTGGTGGATGTGCAAGCACATGCTTGCACATGATTAGATGATGAAAGTCAGCAAAGCTTCACCCCATTCACTAAGCTATAAAAATAATTCCAGTGCAACATGTAACTTCCCTGACAAGGCAAACAGCCTATTTGCCTTTAGGAAATGTGTTTAGATATTGAAGGTGCTTGGGTACTGAAGAATAGAGCTTCTATCTGCTGAAAAGATAAAGAGGAAAATTGGGTCGCTTGATTTAGGAAGGATAAGAATAACTAAAGTTTTGTTTATTCTGTTAGTGAGCTGCTACTGAAGGGACTCTGCAATCCACTTCTGCTATCTTTGTTCTGTTACATTTATAAATGGAAATGCTAAATACTGTTTAATGCTCACTGTACAGCTGTGAAGAATATTCATGTATGATGTCACACTTAGTCCTAAATTATCTGCTGCTGTTCCAAGTTGCTGAATGTGTTTATATCAAAGTGCACATCACTACAGTGGTTGAATTTACCAGTTAAAACTTATTAAAGGTCTTTATTTTCAGGCATTGCTGTCTGTGAGTGGAACTTGTTCATTTGGAACTTATGTGAAGTCCAAGACCCAGCAGGAGAGTATTAGACAACTCATAGATAAGAGAGAAGGTACATTGCAACATACGGGATTGCTCTTCCGAATATTAGACACCTCATAGTACATAGAGAAGGCACATCACATCATACAAGATTGCTCTTCTGAATATTAGACACCTCATAGTACATAGAGAAGGCACATCACATCATACAAGATTGCTCTTCTGAATATTACACACCTCATAGTACATAGAGAAGGCACATCACATCATACAAGATTGCTCTTCTGAATATTAGAGACCCCATAGAACATAGAGAAGGTACATCACATCATACAAGATTGCTCTTCTGAATATTAGACACCTCATAGTACATAGAGAAGGTACATCACATCATACAAGATTGCTCTTCCGAATATTAGACACCTCATAGTACATAGAGAAGGCACATCACATCATACAAGATTGCTCTTCTGAATATTACACACCTCATAGTACATAGAAAAGGCACATCACATCATACAAGATTGCTCTTCTGAATATTAGAGACCCCATAGAACATAGAGAAGGCACATCACATCATACAAGATTGCTCTACTGAATATTAGACACCTCATAGTACATAGAGAAGGCACATCACATCATACAAGATTGCTCTTCTGAATATTAGAGACTTCATAGTGCATAGAGAAGGCACATCACATCATACAAGATTGCTCTTCTGAATATTAGACACCTCATAGTACATAGAGAAGGCACATCACATCATACAAGATTGCTCTTCCGAATATTAGACACCTCATAGTACATAGAGAAGGCACATCACATCATACAAGATTGCTCTTCTGAATATTAGACACCTCATAGTACATAGAGAAGGCACATCACATCATACGAGATTGCTCTTCTGAATATTAGACACCTCATAGTACATAGAGAAGGCACATCACATCACACGAGATTGCTCTTCTGAATATTAGACACCTCATAGTACATAGAGAAGGCACATCACATCATACAAGATTGCTCTTCTGAATATTAGAGACTTCATAGTACATAGAGAAGGCACATCACATCATACAAGATTGCTCTTCTGAATATTAGACACCTCATAGTACATAGAGAAGGCACATCACATCATACAAGATTGCTCTTCCGAATATTAGACACCTCATAGTACATAGAGAAGGCACATCACATCATACAAGATTGCTCTTCCGAATATTAGACACCTCATAGTACATAGAGAAGGCACATCACATCATACAAGATTGCTCTTCTAAATATTAGACACCTCATAGTACATAGAGAAGGCACATCACATCATACAAGATTGCTCTTCTGAATATTAGACACCTCATAGTACATAGAGAAGGCACATCACATCATACAAGATTGCTCTTCCGAATATTAGACACCTCATAGTACATAGAGAAGGCACATCACATCATACAAGATTGCTCTACTGAATATTAGACACCTCATAGTACATAGAGAAGGCACATCACATCACACGAGATTCCTCTTCCAAGTATTAGACACCTCATAGTACATAGAGAAGGTGCATTACATCATGCAAAATTGCTCTTCCACCAATACCCAGGATTTGTGCCAAACTCTTGGACACAGTTACTCAAACATAACAAGCATGAAGAATTAAAGTGGACCTTTCTTGATTTTTGTGCAGTTTTGTGCACTGGAGAGGAACTGGAGAGAATCACTCACATGTAATCTGTGCAGTTTGTACCTTACTTTGCCCACCTTCTCTTTATTTCCTGAAGGGGCCCTTCTTCAGATGTTCACTTCACTGTCCTGTGGGGATAGCTGCTATCATGGACTTCACTGGAGAAAAAAAAAGACAACACCACCACAGAGGGACAGCAGGGCACTCAGGTGGTCTCAGGGAGCCATTGCAGCTCTGGATCAGTGGTCCCCTGCACTGGAACCAGCAGCAATGAGAGACAATGGCTGTGCTAGATGGGCACACCCGCACCCACTACTGGAAATGCAGAATCACATATATATACACGTGGTTTTGCACAGCCCTTCTGCCCAGTAGCAGTATTTTTCTATGGGGTGGCGAGAAAGTAGTTAAAGTAAATTTGAACTCAATACAGGTTTACTAAACTAACTGCCAGTGAAGCTGACATCAGTGTTGCTCTCTGCAGTAGCATAGGGTGAGCCCAAGTCATCATGGTTCACAACTGCCATAGCTCACAGGTAGCGGGTTAAATGACATGTAAGCATTTATTCTCTAAGGGACAGCTTTGGAGAGGAGGTAAGTATTGCAAAAAAAGTTATTTTTTTTAAATTAAAGTCCTAAACAATGACAATAAAATAAGATGAGGTGGAGTTCTACTTTAACCTCCCTGACGGTATTCCCGAGTGTAGCTCGGGGTAACATTTCAGTACCAAAAGCGGTAACCCCGAGCTACACTCGGGCTTACCATGTGGCGCTGCATAGGCATGTGTTCTTCACTTACCTTACCCTGCGCTCCCACGATGTGTCCCCTGCAGCGTCCCCGGCCATCTCCTCCGGCCGATGCCGGCATCCGGCTTCTGTGTCCTGTCCCTGTGACGTCGGGACGCACGGGCGCCGCCGCCGGCGGCGGCGGGAAATTTAAAAATTTTAAAAAATGTCATTTTTTTTTTTACATAGTAAAACATTGCTGTCTCAACCAATTTCACATACATATTGTCCCTAGTGCTTTGTCCTGCGCCCTGCCTGCATTTTGTCTGTTCTTTCTGCCTGGAAACTGAGAAATGTCCATGGCGTCCAAAAAGCGTCCCTTTAGGTCAAAAGCGGTTTAGATCAGCTAGAGAACAGCGATAGTAAATCAGAACCACTTGCAGAATTGAGTGATAATGATTCGTGGGGGAAATTCGTCATCAGACACTGAAAACGATTTTGCGACTGAGCTCAGCAATGTGCCAACTTGGCGCTATATTTCACATTTCAGTGTTTTTGGTTTGATTATATTATTGAATTACATTTTTTATTATTTTTATATTATTTTTATGATTATTTATTAAATTATAATTTATGATTTTGTGTTTCAAATTTTATCATACCCGGGATGTTTAATAGACTCTTGTTCGGACAGATTTCAGTGAGTTTTTCCTAAAAATTACAGCCTACAATAAAAAAAATACATATTTCCATGCAAAAAAATGGTACCGCTTTCAGCACCAAAAATCTGAAATAATCATACCGCCAGGGAGGTTAATAAAAGACAATTGGGTTGATTTACTAAAACTGAAGAGTGCAAAATCTGGTGCAGCTGTGCATGGCAGCCAATCAGCTTCTAACTCTGGCTTGTTCAATTAAGCTTTGCAAAAAAAATTGGAAGCTGATTGGTTTCTATGCAGAGCTGCATCAGATTTTGCTCTCTCCATTTTTAGTAAATCAACCCCAGTGAGTCAAAGAGATGAGAAAAAACTCATGAGAGGTATGTTTACAGGGCCCATATTCTTTTAATAGTACTATAAAATTAGTGGTGAAATTCATTAAACATTTTCCTGTATACAAAAGAGAGATACAGAATATTGATTGCGGCAGAGCCTTCTGCATTTCTAATAAGTATGACACATCCATCCATTCCCGGTAACATCATCAAGATTACATAACTATCATTTTCTATTAACATATCTATGTAAGTTCCTAAAAGGTATTTGGAAACACATAAAATACATTGGAGGTGAGCAGAAATTAAATATTTGCTTTTAGTTAATGAGTTCTATTAATACATTGCACTCATCATTGTTGATGCACGGTGCCAATGTGAGGGTCACAAACACACATACTAATCCGGGAACAGCAAACTCTTCAAGTATCAGAGGCTGAAATCAATCTTCATCCATGAATCTTCGGGAATTGAATTATTACTGAGGAAGTGTGCAAAATACTCAAGTACTTTCAGTGAAATCTGATTCAAAGCTCATGTGACAGAATGCCTGTTGTTTTAGCAATTCATTAGATCAATTAAAGGCATGCTGGGTTTTAATCAACATTCAAAAGACGGTCTTGGAATAATGAGAGGATGTATGGATGTGATATTATATGCACTCTGTCAGAAATATTAATGCTGCAGAACACATTTCAGAGATTTTCTGAAAAACTGGATTCAGGAATTAAACAAAGAGAATTATCAAGTCGCATATTAGGGCGCAGGTCCACAAATGAGCAATTGTATGGTTTGCCTGATTATATGCATGCATTTGCTCAGTCTGCAGAAAATTTTACAATTTGGGAGTTGCATATTTTTCCCAGACCAGCCAGATCTGCAAGGAAATATTCAGGTGAATCAAACATTTCTTCCCACTGCCTTAAGACGCATGAAGCAATGGCAACCTTAAGATTCAAACAAGCATGTCATGGTATATGGTGAGTGTGGAGCATATTTTCTATATGGGCCGCAAAACAATTTTAAATTTCTCAGCGCTTATTAGATATATGTGGACCTTAGAACATGTAAATTAATGGAATCTGTTATTCACAGGTTTTCAACTACCATGTTTCTGTGTCAGTGAATAAACTGAATTTAAAGTCAAATTAGAAAAAACAAACAAACATGTCATACTTACCTGCTCTGTGCAATGGGTTTTTACAGAGCTGCCCCAACCCTTCTCTTCTCTGGTCAAGCCGCTTGCTATGGGGGCACTTGTGCATGCTAGCTCCTGAGCTGACCCTGTGTGGCTTGGCTCTGCCCCAGAGGTGGACTGACAACTCATGGGGCCCCCGGGCAATAGGGGATCATGGGGCCCCTATGTCCTTGCCCAAACTAAAAAAAGCCTATGAAAAAGGTACCAGGGCCATCTCATGGGGCCCCTTACTGACCCCGGGCCCTCGGGCGGTGCCCGAGTTTCCAAATGGTCAGTCCACCCCTGCTCTGCCCCTCTCACCTTCCTCCTCACTGGCTGTGTCTGTCCCTGAGCCAATGAGCAGGGAGCGATCCAAAAGAGCCGCTGCTCTCATGCACATTACTGGATCGAGATCAAGAAAGTATTAGGTGGGCCTGGGGGTTAAGCTGCATGCAGAAGGTTTTTTTACGTTAACCCCTTGACGCCGAGCGGCCGCATATTTGCATGCAATTAGAAAATACATATATGCTGAGAGCGCATGCCCTGCGCGCTCCCAGCACATATGTCTGTGACTTAAGGAAAGGTCCCGATCTCCCCTTTCGATTGTGACCTTTTCCGATCATGTGACCGCTGTGATTCGCCATCACATGACCCTAAAACCGTTCCCGCCTCCCAGCTTCTGAAACTCTTAAAGGGCCAGGAGGCGCCGGCGCTAAGAGGTTAATGCATTAAGGTAAGAATCTTTCTGCCTTTCGAATCACTTTAAGTACTGAAGCAGGAGGTGGATAAGCGAGACTGTATGTTGTGAATTCTCTACTTATTATATTAAAGCTGGTTTGCCAACTCTGGTATAATGCACACACTTTAGTGGGTGTATTTATTAAAAATTTGTATAGCTTTTTCATCCATCAAAACTGCAGGTAAATTTGATCTGTGCAACTGACTGTTCTCCAGCTATGTTTTCTGTAATGTAAACGTGTGAAAGTGTAAAATGCCACATTATGGCTACTAGATGGTGTTGAGGAGCATACTCATTTCCTTGATAGTCAGTGCCATCTAGTGGTCATGCAACACTATGGCCACTAGATGGCATTATCATAGGAAAAAGGTATGTTTCTGAGCACTATCTATTGGCCATAATGCAGTATTTTCTGCATTCACACATTCAAATTGAATAAATACATCTGCATGTGTGCGGTCTGTGGATGCCAATAACGCTTATGCGCCAGAAAATGACAACTGGATATAGAAGTTGCTTTGCAACAAGTTGAAGACTAGGAGAATGGTCAAGGTTCAAGCAACAAATAGGAATGTAGTTAGGAATTGCTATTGACAATTGTAATGGAAGCCAAAATTTAGAGCTGTGTGAGTCACAGTAAGGACTTCCTCTCCAGAGGATTTACCTCCCTTACTGATCAGGCCATTTTGTGCATTACTTTAACTGACAATTGCGCAGTCATGCAATGCTGCACCCAAATGAAATGTATGTCCTTTTTTCCCATGAATTGAGCTTTCTTTTGGTGGTATTTGATCGCCTGCGTGTTTTTTATTTTTTGAGAAAAAAATTTTTTGCTATTAAACATGTCCAGTAAAAAAATGTTAAAAATCAAATTTTGTTATACATTTAGGCCAAAATGTATTCTGTTACATGTCTTTGCTAAAAAAAATCCCAATATGTGTAAATTAACAGGTTTACATAAAAGTTATAGCGTCTACAAATGGCGGTAAATACACTGGTATTTTTATTTTTTTACTAGTAATGGCAGCGATCAGCGAATTATAGCAGGACTGCAGGACTGTGGCAGGCATTCTGACACTGGGGGGAACTGACTTGGTGTCACTGACATCCGCAGTGACACCAATACAGTGATCAGTGCTAATAAAAAGCAGGTACACTGTACTAATGGCACTGGGCACGAAGGGGTTACATGTGGGGAGATCAAAGGGTGTGCTGGGTGTGTTTTGCTATGGGGCTGTGTGTGTGTGTTTCACTGTAAGCACATTGCTTTGCATGGCTGTGCTGTGCACAGCCATGCAAAGCAGTGTGCACGAGCTGACAGGGAGGAAAACTGTTTTGTTTACTAACAGTATTCCATTTCGTTGGAGATCCTCTGCAATCACCGGGCGCCTTCGAGTAATCACCGGGCGGGGCCCGGTGATTTACACCATGTCCATGAATGGCGGCATGGGGCTGCGGGCCCCCTACCCGGAATTGCAAAATCATGTATATACAGTCAGGTCCATAAATATTGGGACATGGATACAATTCTAACATTTTTGGCTCTATACACCACCACAATGGATTTGAAATGAAACAAAACAAACAAGATGTGCTTTAACTGCAGACTGCCAGCTTTAATTTGAGGGTATTTACATCCAAATCAGGTGAACGGTGTAGGAATTACAACAGTTTGCATATGTGCCTCCCACTTGTTAAGGGACCAAAAGTAATGGGACAGAATAATAATCATAAATCAAACTTTCATTTTTTAATACTTGGTTGCAAATCCTTTGCAGTCAATTACAGCCTGAAGTCTGGAACGCATAGACATCACCAGACGCTGGGTTTCATCCCTGGTGATGCTCTGCCAGGCCTCTACTGCAACTATCTTCAGTTCCTGCTTGTTCTTGGGGCATTTTCCCAGTTTTGTCTTCAGCAAGTGAAATGCATGCTCAATCGGATTCAGGTCAGGTGATTGACTTGGCCATTGCATAACATTCCACTTCTTTCCCTTAAAAAACTCTTTGGTTGCTTTTGCAGTCTGCTTTGGGTCATTGTCCATCTGCACTGTGAAGCGGCGTCCAAGGAGTTCTGAAGCATTTGGCTGAATATGAGCAGATAATATGCCCGAAACACTTCACAATTCATCCTGCTGCTTTTGTCAGCAGTCACATCATCATTAAATACAAGAGAACCAGTTCCATTGGCAGCCATACATGCCCACACCATGACACTACCACCACCATGCTTCACTGATGAGGTGGTATGCTTAGGATCATGAGCAGTTCCTTTCCTTCTCCATACTCTTCTCTTCCCATCACTCTGGTACAAGTTGATCTTGGTCTCATCTGTCCATAGGATGTTGTTCCAGAACTGTGAAGGCTTTTTTAGATGTCGTTTGGCAAACTCTAATCTGGTGTTCATGTTTTTGAGGCTCACCAATGGTTTACATCTTGTGGTGAACCCTCTGTATTCACTCTGGTGAAGTCTTCTCTTGATGGTTGACTTTGACACACATACACCTACCTCCTGGAGAGTGTTCTTGATATGGCCAACTGTTGTGAAGGGTGTTTTCTTCACCAGGGAAAAAATTCTTCTGTCATCCACCACAGTTGTTTTCCGTGGTCTTCCTGGTCTTTTGGTGTTGCTGAGCTCACCGCTGTGTTCCTTCTTTTTAAGAATGTTCCAAACAGTTGTTTTGGCCACGCCTAATGTTTTTGCTATCTCTGTGATGGGTTTGTTTTGTTTTTTCAGCCTAATGATGGCTTGCTTCACTGATAGTGACAGCTCTTTGGATCTCATCTTGAGAGTTAACAGCAACAGATTCCAAATGCAAATAGCACACTTGAAATGAACTCTGGACCTTTTATCTGCTCATTGTAATTGGGATAATGAGGGATTAACACACACCTGGCCATGGATCAGCTGAGAAGCCAATTGTCCCATTACTTTTGCTCCCTTATCAAGTGGGAGGCACATATGCAAACTGTTGTAATCCCTACACCGTTCACCTGATTTGGATGTAAATACCCTCAAATTAAAGCTGTCAGTCTGCAGTTAAAGCACATCTTGTTTGTTTCATTTCAAATCCATTGTGGTGGTGTATAGAGCCAAAAATGTTAGAATTGTGTCCATGTCCCAATATTTATGGACCTGACTGTATTTGTGATTTTGCACACCCATGCCACCCTGTAGCAGTATATCTTCTATAGGGTGGATAGGAGGAGGTTTAAAGTAGAACTCTGGGCAAAAACTTCTTTACATGTCCTTGTTTCTGATTTCCTACCTTCACTGAATATGTCATCCATCTTCTGGTTCACTCAGTAGTTGCTCTGAAATAGCCTATTCATCTTCGAATCCAACCATTAATTCTCTTTGGTTTCCTGTTTGTAAGACCGGTAGCTGCTCTGCCTCCGATTCCCCCAATTCCCTCCGATTCCCCCAGCCACTGGTCTTGGAACATACCTTCTACAGTTCTTTCTCCAGAAAGCAGTTATTAAATTCAGCCCCT
Organism: Staurois parvus; assembly: GCF_062004578.1. NCBI lineage: Eukaryota > Metazoa > Chordata > Amphibia > Anura > Ranidae > Staurois > Staurois parvus. The sequence goes on from NW_028318784.1 coordinate 878,422, forward strand.
CTTGCAGTGGTGGGCAGACCGAGACTCCCAGACACATACAACATGTACAGGCCTAGTGTACCCACCCACATTCACTACAACTCCCTGTTAGTGTTTTGTTTAAGAGGTGTACTAATGGGTGATTTGTTTGCCTATCCTAGAGTTGAGAGAGGTGGGCATGCTAGCTAGGTCAATTATGCACTGCAAAGTGATTTACAACCACATGTCTGATGCTGCAATGGACAACCAGCATGGACTGATGTAGTGAGCTTTGCACCCTCATATGCATGGCTGTCTTGAAGGGATGATTAGGGTGAGTATGCATTTACTTTGAAGCAGAAAATTGAAGCAGCAGCAATGAACAGGCAAGAAGTCCCAGCAGTGGCAGCCATCTCTCGCCTCGACTGCTGCAATTCCCTCCTCATTAGCTTACCTCTACATAGGCTATCCCCTCTTCAGTCCATCATGAATGCTGCCGCCAGACTCACCCACCTTACCAACTGTTCAGTGTCTGCTACTTCTCTCTGCTGAACCCTCCACTGGCTTCCACTCACCTAACAAATTAAATTCAAAATACTAACAATAACTTACAAAGCCATCCACAACTCAGCTCCCAGCAACATCACTAACCTGGTCTCAAAATACCAACCTAATTGCTTTTCTTTTTTCCTCCCAAGACCTCCTGTTCTCTAGCTCCCTTTTCACCTCCTCCCATGCTCGCCTCTAGGACATTTCCTGAGCCTGTCCTATCCTATGGAATTCCCTACCCCAATCTGTGCGACTGTCTCCTACTCTGTCTGCTTTAAGATGATCCCTGAAAACCCTTCTTTTCAGAGAAGCCTATCCTGCCCCTACCTAATAACTATACTTTTATTTTCTCCAGCAGCTCACCCCCCACATTTATTACCTCTTGTATCACTTGACCATCCCCTTTAGATTATAAACTCTTACAAACAGGGCCCTCTGATTCCTCCTGTATTGAATTGCATTGTAACTGTACTGTCTACCCTTTTATTGTAAGCTCTGTGCAAACTGTTGGCACTATATAAATCCTGAATAATAATTATAATAGGAACAGAAGGAGTGGAAGTGGCAGAAGGCAGCACCAAAGAATGCTCTCATAAAAGCTGAATTACCTTGTGCTCATGAGGTTGCTGAAGATGACCAGTAATGACTTGACTGAGCAAACACCTTTGCAAGTAGGTCCATAACACATATATTTTTTCTTTTTAAGCTTAAAAACCGACATTGAGAAAATATTCCCACTGAAAAGGAGCCACAAACACCAAGTAACAGCTGTTCTGACAGGCCCTCTTTAAAAGATACAATAAATCTGGCAAAGATTGCGCACTGAATGCCCTAAATATTTTGCTTTAGTCTTGTGAAATGCTTTCAAGAAATATAATTTGAATGCATGTCTACTACAGTATTTGATAGTTGTCATTTTATTAATTGTTCTCCCACCCATGCAGTCTATTAGCAAGAATGCCTTGTAGCTTTCAAAAAAAATTTGCTAGAACATAAACACTATTAGATGAAAGAGTTCAAGAGCAAGCACACATTATTTCATAATGAGATTGACTGCATTGTGCTTGTGAACATTGTAGACTATAATACAGTAAGGACACAGATCCTTTTTCTCAAACATAAGAAAATGGTATAGTTGTCAAGGGTGAAACTGATTGCGCTTTGCAAGCAAAAGACTTTAATGTTTAAACAGAGCCATGTTTTTGTAAAATTTCATTTTTCTACATTGGAAGCAGCACATATTAACTGCAACTAACAAGAAGGAGAGCAGTGCAGGATGCCAACAGCAATTATATTGAAGATCTCAAAGGCCCCTTTCAGACAGGGTGGACTCCGTCAAGTGGATCCACCTGCTCAGTGGGGGATCTCTCTGCCTATCCCCACTGAGCAGGCAAATGACAGGTCTGTGTCTAATCCGCTATGCAGAGCATGCTATTTTCTATGGGGCGTTCGGATGGAAATTGACCACTTGTCCGTTTTCATCTGACTCTCATTCGATCTGATCTGCCAGACCGATGGGGAACAGATCCCTGGTTTTAGTGGACAGGATCAGATCAGATGCTGGTGGGTGTCATTGTACACATGTCTGCTGACACCCTCAGCTCCACAGAGAGCTATGGATGGTCAGATCGTGTTTGTCTGAAAAACTGACAGGTGGACCCGATTGGATCCTCAGTGTGAAATGGGCCAAACTTGCATACTTCCCAGCTTACTGAGATGAGAAAGAGGGACACCTCTTAGCCCAAGGTATGTAGGCAAAGGAAGCATCCCTGCCAGGACCCCATGGGCCAAGACAAGTTACTATGCAAAAAATGATTGGTAAAGCCACACCTTTTTATCATCATATTTTCTTGATTAAATCCCAACATCATTGCCTGAATACTAAATTATTGAACATGAAGGCTTTATTACCTGTATGAATCTTAAGGTTATCTTTAAACATATATTGGTAAGATCATTTAAAACTTGTAATATGTATATTTCAATTCACATATCCCCATCCTTCTGTTTATGGCGTACAGGATCAGTATGTATCTTAAGGTTATTTTAAACATACACTATATTGCCAAAAAGTATTGGGACACCCCTCCAAATCATTGGATTCAGGTGTTCCAATCACCTCCATGGCCATAGGTGTATAAAATCAAGCACCTACGCATGTAGATTGCTTTTGAAAACATTTGTGCTAGAATGGGTCGCTCTCAGGAATGGTGTAAAGCATGCACCACTGGACTCTAGAGCAGTGGAGACATGTTCTCTGGAGTGACGAATCACATTTCTCTGTCTGGCAGTCCGATGGTTTTGTCTGGGTTTGGCAGTTTCCAGGACAAAGGTACTTACCTGACTGCATTGTGCCAAGTGTAAAGTTTGGTGGAGGGGGGAATTATGGTGTGGGGTCTTTTTTCAGGGGTTGGGCTTGGCCTCTTAGTTTCAGTGAAGGGATCTCTTAAGGAGTCAGTATACCAAGACATTTTGGACAATTGCATGCTCCCAACTTTGTGGGAACAGTTTGGGGATGGCCCTTCCTGTTCCAACATGATTGAGCACCAGAGTACAAAGCAAGGTCCATAAAAATATAGATGAGAGAGTTTGGGGTGGAGGAACTTGACTGGCCTGCAACCTGATAAAACACCTTTGGGATGAATTAGAGTGGAGACTGCAAGCCAGGCCTTCTCGTCCGACATAAGTGCCTGACCTCACAAATGAGCTTCTGGAAGAATGGTCAAATATTCCCATAGACACACTCCTAAACCTTGTGGGCAGCCTTCCCAGAAGAGTTGAAGCTGTTATAGCTCTGGGTCAACTCAATATTGAACCCTACTAACTAAGACTGGGATGCCATTAAAGTTCATGTGCGTGTAAAGGCAGGTGTCCCAATACTTTTGGCAATATAGTGTATATTGGTAAGATCATTTAAAACTCGTAATATGTATATTTCAGTTCACATATCAAAACAGATAATATCACATGGGTGATCCGATCATTATTATTATTATTATTACTACGAGTTTATATAGCGCCAAAGGGTTTGCTCATCGCTGTACAATAGGGGGGGACAATACATGGCACAGTACAACAAAGACAGACAGCGTACGAGGGGTAAGAGGGCCCTACTCTTACGAGCTTACAATCTAGGAGGGAGGGGGTAAAGGTACAGTAGGAAGTGGCTGGGGGGGATGAAGTGGTAGGAGGAATGAGGGAGGATGGCCGTTAGGTGAGGGTGGGGTAGGCTTCCCTGAAGAGATGGGTTTTGAGGGAGCGCCTGAATGTGAATAGAGAAGGCGACAGTCTGATGGATTGGGGCAGTGAGTTCCAGAGGATGGGGGAGGACCTGGAGAAGTCCTGCAGTCGTGCATGGGAGGAGGAGACCAGGGAGCAGGATAGAAGGAGGTCCTGTGAGGAGCGAAGGGTACGGGTAGGGTGGTACCTGGTGATCAGATTGGTGAGGTAGTCAGGGGCAGTGTTGTGAACGGCTTTGTAGGTCAGGGTAAGGAGTTTAAATTTGATGCGTTGGGCAATCGGGAGCCAGTGGAGGGAGAGGCAGAGGGGGGTGGCAGAGGTGGAGCGGGTGGTAAGGTGGATGAGTCTGGCAGCTGAGTTCAGGATGGTCTGGAGCGGGGAGAGCCTGCACTTGGGTAGGCCAGTGAGGAGGGAGTTGCAGTAGTCAAGGCGTGAGATGATGAGGGAGTGTACTAGAAGTTTGGTGGTGTCTGGGGTGAGGAAGGAGCGGATCTTGGCAATGTTGCGAAGATGGAGCCTGCATGTGTTTGTGAGTGATTTGACATGCGGTTGGAGGGAGAGGTTCGCGTCAAGAATGACGCCAAGGACTTTGGCTTGCGGGGCGGAAGTGATAGTGGAGTTGTTGGTGATGATGGATAGGATGGGGGGGGGGTGTGGGCAGGGGGAAAGACGAGAAGCTCGGTTTTGGAGAGGTTAATCTTGAGGAAATGTAGCGACATCCAGTCTGAGATGTCATTTAGGAGGTGAGTGATGCGGGCGGAGATAGTGGGGGTGAGGTGAGGGGTGGAGAGGTAGATTTGGGTGTCGTCAGCATAGAGGTGATAGTTGAAGCCGTGAGATTGTATGAGTTTGCCCAGGGAGGAGGTGTAGATGGAGAAGAGAAGGGGTCCAAGGACAGAGCCTTGGGGGACCCCAACAGAGAGGGGGAGGGAGGGGGAGGTGGCACCATTGTAGGTGACACTGAAGGAGCGTCGGGATAGGTAGGATGAGAACCAAGAGAGAGCAGCATCTCCGATGCCAAGGGAGAGTAGTTTATTAAGAAGGAGGGGGTGGTCAACTGTGTCGAAGGCCGCAGAGAGGTCCAGGAGAAGGAGGACAGAGTAGTCGCCCTTGGCTTTGGCGTTGAGTAGGTCGTTAGTGATTTTGAGGAGGGCGGTTTCAGTGGAGTGTAGGGGACGGAAGCCGGACTGTAGAGGGTCAAGGAGGTTATTGTCAGTAAGGTGGGAGCTTAGGCGATCGTAGACTAAGCGTTCAAGGAGCTTGGAGGTGAGTGGCAGCAGGGAGATGGGTCTGAGGTTGTTGGGGTCCGCGGGATCCAGGGAGGGCTTTTTGAGGATGGGGGTGATATGCGCGTGCTTTAGGGGGGAGGGGAATACGCCAGTAGAGATGGAGAGATTGAAGATGTGGGTGAGGGAGCGGATGAGGGAAGAGGGGGGTGACCGGAGGAGTTGAGAGGGGATAGGGTCCAGGGGGCAGGTAGTGAGGCAAGCTTTTGAGAGGACTTTGGCGACTTCCTCAGTAGTGACAGGGCTGAGGGAGTGCAGTGCGGGGGGGGTTATGGTGGGCGGGGCATTGGGAGAGGAGGGGGGCAGTGCGGTTGTGAGGGCAGAGGAGGGGGGAGATGAAGGGGTGACGGGGGCGAGGAGGCTAGGTGGGGAGGTAGATTGCAAGTTGACGATGTCCTTACGGATAGCGTCAATCTTGTTGTGGAAATGGGTGGCAATTTCGTGGGCGGTGAGAGAGGTACTGAGTGGAGGAGTGGGGGGGGAGAGCAGGGAGTTGAAGGTGGAGAAGAGTCGGCGGGGGCAGGAGGAGAGGGTGTTTATTAGGTTAACAAAGTAGGCCTGCTTGGCGGCGTGGAGGGAGGAGGTGTAGATAAGAAATGCAGATTTGTAGAGGGAGAAAGTATGAGGGGATCATGTCCCCCTCTCAGCTTTTCAGGTGGACCTGATCGGTATCCCTATGGACCAACGGGTGTAAATGGATTTACAGTATGTCTGTTTACACCCGCCTACCTCCAATTTGATCTGATCCGTCAAAAACAAAAAACAAAAGGAGATCTTACCCCCTCTGTCTAGGCAGATCAGAGGGCAGTGTAAAGTGAACAGATCCCCTGCTGAGCAAATTGGATTCTGCCCTATGTGAAAGGGGCCTTACACTCATAGGGGTTGATTTGGAGAGTGCAACTCCGGTGCAGCTGTGCATGATAGCCAATCAGCTTCTAACTTCAGCTTGTTCAATTAAACTTTGAAAAAAAAACCTGAAAAGACTTGATTTCCATACAGAACTGCACCAGATTTTGCATGCTCCAGTTTCAGTAAATCAACCCCATCTTTTTTTTAAGGAGTCTAGAGGTCATTAAAAAAAAGTCCAGAGTTGAGCTTAAAAAATAAAATAGTTTTCCTTGAATTTTTTAGTGTAGGGAAACAAGTGTACTCCTTTTAGAAATCAAATTGTGTTCTTATTTGCAGGTTACAGGCCTAAATAATTTTATTAATCAAAATCATCTTTCTTACTCTGCAAGACCTGCATGTTTATATTGTAACAGTATTCTATTTTACTTACAACAACTGAGAAGCATAAAACCATGTGTTTGCATGGATGTGAATTGTACAGCCCACGTTGGGCACAGACCTCCTGGTAAAACACCATGTAAATAAAATGAAGGACATTTGATTTTTTCATGCTGTGCCTTGTGCTTTCGGTTAATGATTAAAATATCTGCTGTGGCAAGAAATGGACAAGAAATTATTATTGTGAAAGAAGGAACTTTTAGTATTGTTGAATTGATGTAATTTTCTGTGGGCACTGCACCGCTTCATTGATTTCTGTATAAATTATATTAATCTGAAGAATGAGAGAGGGGTTGGCTGGAAACCAATTTCACTGTGCTGGCAGCTCCGTAGGTAGTCTCACTGGGTAAAGAAAATGGCATGGAGCACAAATGTCCTACACACATATTCAGATTTATTTTGAAAGAACAGATTATTATACTTTCAGCAGCGTATCAGTTTAACTTTCTGTAGCAGATAAAGTATAAAGACCTTAAAATATATCTAAACCACTACCTGGATGACATTTATTCTGCACAATTACTGTATATAATAACATTTACTCTATTTTTTAAATTAAAACTATTTTTTTTTAAATATAACCTTTATTTCTGCTTCATCAAATACAGTTATCGACCAGGGTTTATATTTTAAACTATCCACTTCATAAAGCTAGAGGTAACCATGACTTCCCAGATCGGTTACCAGATGTGATTCAGTACACAAGCTGCTCTATGTATGCATTTCTTGAACAACCAATTGAGGGTGAATACTATTGTGGAAAATTGTAGCAAGTTGTTTGTTCAGAAGCCCAGATCCTAGATCTAAAGAATCAATTGGCAACACTACTGAGCTTTAACAACTTGGAGAGGAGCTTGGACCTCACCCATCAGGTGCTGGCTGGGTTCAGTATAGAGGGTGGAGAAATGGAGGAGTTGGGGTTAGAGGCTGGTAACTCGGTTACAGTTAGAAAATTGATAAGAGGGAGAGGCTAGTTCTCAGATGATACATCTCAATACATATACCAAGTTGCATTATATTGGGAATATCAGATTAGGAGTAGCATTGCTAAAGCAGACTACGTCAATTTAGGATCCAGAGGCATGACTGCTCCAGGAAGGATATGAAAAGGTGTGTAGGCAAAGAGAGACAGAAAATGGTGGTAGGAGACTTGATCATTAGAATGGTGGTCAGAATAATTAACAAACAGTTTGCTGTTTACCAGGTACTAAGATTTTGGATCGGGTAAAGATTGTTGGATGGGGTTGGGGAAGACCCAACAGGCATGCCATACATTAAGAAATGACAGCATTAGAGGAAGGTGAAAGAAAATATTTCATAGACTTAGGTACTATGTCAAGGAAAGAATCTCACAAGGTAGAATTTTCAGAAGTACTACCAGTGCCACAAGACACACCAGATAGACAATGGGAGTTTAGGGAGTTGAACAAGTGGCTGGAACACTGGTGTAAGAAAGAGAATTTTGGGTTCCAGGAGAACTGGGCTGACTTTTCGGTCAGTTACTAGCTCTACTTGGGATGAACTGCATCTAAATGGGGAAGGTGCAATTCTGATTGGAGAAAATTGGTTAGAAGACTTAGGAGCTTTTAAACAAGAATTTGGAAGAGATTGATCAGAAAAGAATAGTGGGGGGAGCTAGGCTCGTTAATGAGGACTGGGATGCTACATTATCAGATGTACTGTATATCACGAAACAGTCAGTCAGCCTAACATCAATACTATGTAAGGTATTTGAGGGAATGGTAAAGAACTCTATACAGAAATTTGTTTGTACAGAAAAATGTATGATAAAGGTATCATAAGTGAAAACCAGCATGAATTTATGAAAGATTGTTCTTTTCAGACTAACATATTATTCTATGAGGAAGTATGTGAAAAATCTGATGGTAGAAGACCAGTGTATGTAGTTTATCTCTGGCATGGCTTGGAGCTAGAGCAGCATGGCTGCACACTGAGTGAGCTCCAGGGAGAAGTCTGCTTTTGAGCCATTTAAGCGGTACAGAGCAGGAAGATCATGGGCAGGATTATTAAGCCCACTTCGCACAATCGCCCGCACTGCTCGCACTCTGGGTCCTCAGCACGACAGATCCAGGATCTTTTCCAGAATAGAGGCACACAGAGGAGCAGCCCTGCTGACAACAAGATGGCTACTATGCAACATGAGGAGGTGCACAGTGAGGAGTCCCTGCCAACTTCTGAGGACATGGTAAGAGAGGACACTAGCCCCGATCCCCCACTCACATATTCTGAGATGACACAGATTGCTGCAGATCTGAAGAGATCATTTACAGCTGCCTTAACTGATTTGAAGGAAAATTTCCTATCCCTCTCTGAGAAATTGATAACTGTGCAGAAGGCTGGGGCTTAGAGGGACAGGGCGATCTCTAGGCTGAAGAAAGTTTCTAAAACACATGCCATACACCTGATTAATGTGAATCACCACCTAGAATATCTAGATAGCAGAGGGAGATGGCATAACATCAGAGTCAGACACGTCCCTGAATCTGTGTCTGCTGAACAGCTCATGTCAGCTTTACAATCCATCTTCAATAATCTTTTAGAGTGGCCTGCAGACACTGTCATTGATTTTGAGAGAGCACACAGAGCCCTTAGGCCAAGGGGGATTGATGGCTCCCCTTCCAGGGACATTATTTGCTGTCTTGCCAATTTTGCATTGAAAGAAGAAATCCTTAAAAATGCCCAGCACAATGAGCTCATTACTTTTAATGGTGACGAACATGCCTTCTTCCCAGATTTATCCCGCATTACGCTGAAAAATAGAAAAGCATTGCGCCCCCTACTGGTCGTTATGCAGAAGAAGGGGATTCCTTACAGATGGCGGTTTCCTTTTGCTCTGCAAGCGACTCTGAATGGCAAGCATTATCTGCTCAGACTGCCTGCAGACCATAGGGGTTTTTGTGAAGACCTCCAACTTCTGCAAGTGGATCTTCCTGATTGGTATGAGGAATTTCGACTTCCTTCAGCAGTTTCTGCCACTGAACGCACGCCTCCGCAAACCTCTTCAAACTCACAGTTTAGGAAGACCAGATACCAGAAAAAGACCGGTCCGGGCTCTAGCTTGTGCTCCCCAAAGTCCAAACAGTGCAGAGCTAGAGAGGATTTTGATGATACCTGACTGTGCTTAGTCAATGTTTGTCCTCTCATCTCTTTTTGAAGTCCTCACTGTCCTCTCCCAAACATAAGAGGGGTTGGGGGTTTGCATGCTGGGTAGGGGGGTCTTTTCTGTGGCTAACTACCGCGGTCTGGCCTCCCCGGATACATGTTCATCCTAGCTCCTTGTGTTAATGCCTGATATACTTAGCCTAATTAATGGTTGTGTGTTTAATCAGCCAGGTGCAGCTATTTTATATTGCTTACAGCCTGATGGCTGGAATGCTGTCCAGTATTGACCAGCAAGGCCCATATGGTCTATTAGTTATGTGCCTGTTGGCACTTTGTTTGAAAATTTTGCACTTACATAAGGGTTATATTTACTGATTGCAAATGATTTTTGGACTTATGCTGCCCTCTATGATACTGTCCTTGCAATTGCATGAAATATGCATTTTATGTTTGTTGTTGGCTTGGAGCTCAGACCTCCCTATATGTTTTGACATCTGTTTTATACCATTTTTGCCATCCCTAGGGTATATTTTATCATAGGCACTGTTTTTTTTTAGTGACAGACGGCTTTGCTTGTGCAATAGCCCCTCCCACTAGCCCCACAATTTGGCAGAGTACCACCTTGTGTTTCATATTACAACACCTAATATTCATGCCTACTTCTGCTGATGCTTAATCAACCTTGTGATACGGTACTTGTTTTCTACGTCATTGTTCTCCTGCTTTTATAGGTTTGCAGTATCCTATAGGTTAGCGATAAACAAGATTTTCTTTTCTACATGTTTGTTTGGAGCAGGACCACTTCTGCATTCTTTTCGGTTTCTCCTTGCTATCTCTCCTCTCTTTTCTCTTCTTCTTTCTTCTTACACCGACATGTCCTACTTGAATATAGGAAACAAGCCACTTATTATCTCTCACAATGCAGGGGCTTAAATGTTCCTGAGAAGCGCTCCCAACTGCTACGTGAGCTGGACAAAGCCAAGCCCTCTATAGTGTTTCTGCAGGAAATGCATTTTAAAACTGGTCAAATTCCAAAGTTGTCAAGTAAGTACTTTACAGAAGCATTCCATTCCACTAATGCCTTGGCCAAGACTAAGGGGATCACCATTTTTCTCAGTAAGGAAGCACAGATTTTGATAACAGATCAATCAATTGATCTAGAGGGTAGATACATTTTCTCAAAAGGCTCATTGGTGGGTACGCCGATCACCTTGGCCAATGTCTACTTCCCCAACTCGGCCCACATCTCCTTTTGTTAGCAAATCGTTGATAACACTGTTCAACAGGTAAAAAGTTTTGGGCATAAAATTAACTAATCTTACATAATTTTGGGGTGCTGAAAACGAAAATGACCCTAAAAAATGTTGATTGGCTCTAGTTTCCATGATATATTCACCCATCTAATGACGTAAGCCATTCAAAATTATGATGCAACTTCAGCTGCATATTGCGCAATTGATACTGGTGACCAATAGAAAATTGCATGTATACTGAGATGATGCAATATTAGCCTTTAATTGCATCACTTCACTGCATAAAAGCTGCAGTATCTGTAGCTGATTGTAGTTCGACAGCGTCTTTACATTTCGTTTTATGCTTATATAGGCTACTCAGTAATGCCTCGAACTTGTGTGAATAAAGCAGATAATTTCTGCTATATCTGCGGTGAAATAACTTTTATCTCACAAAAAAGGAGGATAACAGGAATGATTAAGAAAGCCTACAACTTGTATTTTGGCTGCAAGATAGGAGACCAGGACAAGAGCTGGGCACCACATATATGCTGCAATTCTTGTGGGACGGCACTGGAGCAATGGTTGAATGGAAAAAAGGCATCTATGCCTTTCGCTGTGCCAATGATTTGGAGAGAGCCAACAGATCATGTTAGTAATTGTTACTTTTGTATGGTGCCTCCAATTGTAAAAGGGCTAAATAAGAAGAAAAAGTTATCTATGCACTATCCAAATATTCCATCGGCAATACGTCCAGTTCCTCATGGAGAGGGGCTACCAATTCCTAAAGCACCAGAATCCTTCGTGGTTGAGTCAAGTGAGGAAGAACCTGAAGCGTGTAGTCACGTGCAGTTGTAAGAGATAGCCCTTTCCTCGAATACAAGAGAAAAGCCAAGAGAAGCAAAACCGACACAAACTGAAGACAAAACTAGTGAGAATCCTAAGTATTAAAATGATTCAACTTAGCTTATGGCTATAATTTTTCTTGGTAATCCTATGCAATATATTATGCCATTTAGGCTTTGTTATGTAGTCAATATCACTTGCTTTATATTTGTGGAAAGACATCTATCTATATAATTATTGTGCATTATGTAGTCATTACGCCTATAGTAGAAAACTTTCCGTTTACAGAAAAACTAGAGCCAATTGACAAATTTCATTGTTATATTTGAACTCAGAATGTGAAATTCATTAAGAAATGGATCCTTTTGTTTCCAAAACTGGCAAAAAATAAAAATTTGTTGAACAGTGTAACCTAAAAGGGTTCGTGTCTGGCTGCTTAATTTTAGGGGGGACTTTAACAATCCACTTAACCCTGCTTTTGACATGTCTACTGGGACAACTTGCATTGCATATAAAAATCTGAAAAAGATCAAAATACTCCTGAGATCTTTGCAGCTGATTGAGGCTTGGAGATCACTTAACCCTACTGGCCGTAATTACACGTTATTCCCCACTGCACAAGCGCTACGCCAGGATTGATTATCTATTTATTTCACAGAGAAACCTTCCTTTGCTGATTGATGCAAAGATTGGGATTCAATCCTTGTCACTACTACTATTAAGCATTATTTTGATACCACTACGGTGGCGGACACTTCACCTATTAGCATGTGGGAGGCACACAAATGCGTTGTTCGTGGAGTGCTTATTAAGTAGGTTGCTAGGCGGAAAAGGGAACAGACTAGGAGAATTGCGGAAATCTCCGCAAACATAGTGAAACTTGAATCCCAGCATAAATTATCTCTGGCTAATTCCTTGGCAGCTGAACTTCAGAAGGCACGGTAGGAATTACAGGCCATTACAGGCTATCCCCGCTTCAGTCCATCCTGAATACGGCTGCCAGACTCATTCACCTTTCCAACCGCTCTGTCTCCGCCACCCCCCTCTGCCAATCCCTCCACTGGCTTCCGATTGCGCAACGGATCAAATTCAAAATCCTAACGCTGACGTACAAAGCTGTCCACCATACTGCCCCGAACTACATCACTGACCTAATATCCAAGTACCGCCCAGCACGCACACTCCGCTCCTCACAAGACCTCCTTCTCTCTAGTTCCCTGGTCTCCTCCTCCCATGCCCGCCTCCAGGACTTCTCCAGGGTGTCACCCATGCTCTGGAACTCCCTGCCCCAACCCATCAGATTATCACCTACTCTCCTCTCCTTTAGGCGCACCCTGAAAACCCATCTCTTCAGGGAAGCCTACCCCACCCCCTGCTAACTTGCCGACCTCCTCCACTCTTCCTACCACTCCATCCCCCACAGCTATCTCCTCCTGTGCCACCATCCCCTCCCTCCTAGATTGTAAGCTCGAAAGAGCAGTGCCCTCGATCCCCTCATGTTTTGCATTGTATTGGTATTGTTCTGTCACATGTTCTGTCCCCCTTTGTAATGTACAGCGCTGAGCGAACTATTGGCGCTTTATAAATACTGTATAATAATAATAATAATAATGTTAGACACCAATTCCAAGCGTTCCTTATTTTTCAAAAATTTTGTCTATTATGAGGGAGCAAATAAAAGTGGGCGTTTCTTGGCCAGGGCCTTGCAAGAGGTTAAGCTAAATGAAAGTATCCATGGAGTCAGGAACTCAAAAGGTATCCTAGAACATGACAGTAAAGCGATTGCTTCATTGTTCCATCAATTATTAAAATCATCTATATAATTTGCCCCCCCTCACAACCCCAGAGACCTTAAAGGTGAGAAACTTGATTTAATTGATTTTCTTAGGAAAAGTAAACTGCCTTCTCTAAACTGCTCTAAAGTTAATTTGCTAGAAGGCCCCATTGGGGAGATGGAATTGGCTAATGCTATCAAAAGTTTAAAACCGGGGAAAAGCCCAGGCCCAGATGGGTTGACGTCACAGTATTACAAGACCTTTAGCTCCCTGCTCTCCACCCCTCTACTCCAGACCTTTAACTCAACAACAGCACAGCCAATACCCCCCTCTTTTTCTCTTGCTCATATTACTGTCATCCCCAAAAAGAACAAAGACCCAGCTGAATGCACAGGTTGCAGACCTACCGTATTTTTTGCTCCATAAGATGCACTTTTTTCCCCCCAAAAAAGGGGGGAAAATGTCAGTGCGTCTTATGGAGCGAATATGGAGCGGCTGGTCCGGTATATCTGCCGCCGCCACCATGTCAGAATACCGGGCCGGCCGCTCAGCTCTTCTCTCCTGCAGGACCTTACCTGTTCCTCTGTTCAGCGCTGTACAGTCTTCCCGCGCCGGCTTCTTCACGCGTCGGCTTCTGCGACAGCCAGGTGCCCACTACGCATGCACGAGAAGCGCTGCACTTTGTGAATGGTCCGGCGACTTCTGGGACACATGACAGGTCCCAGAAGGTGCCGGGCCATTCACAAACTGCAGCGCTTCTCGCGCCTGCGCAGTGGGCACCCGGCTGTCACAGAAGCCGGCGTGGGAAGAAGCCAGCGTGCCCACACTAAAGAAAGGACAACTTCAGGTACCTGCTCCCCCTCCCTCCCCAAAGGTTCGCAGTCTCTTGGTCATCCCCTGTACTGTCTGCAGTCTCTGGTCATCTGTACTATGTCTGCAGTCCCTGGCATTTTTCCTGTACTATGTTCACAGTCTCTGGTCATCTGTACTATGTCCACAGTCTCTGGTTATTCCCTGTACTATGTCCGCAGACTCCGGTCATCTCCTGTACTATGTCCGCAGTCTCTGGTCATCTCCTGTACTGTTTCTGCAGTCTCTGGTCATTCTCTATACTGTGTCCGCAGTCTCTGGTCATCCCCTGTACTGTGTCCGCAGTCTCTGGTCATCTCCGGTACTGTGTCCGCAGTCTCTGGTCATCTCCTGTACTATGTCCGCAGTCTCTGGCCATCTCCTGTACTGTGTCCGCAGTCGCTGGTCATCTCCTGTACTGTGTCTGCAGTCTCTGATCATCTCCTGTACTGTGTCCGCAGTCTCTGGTCATCTCCTGTGCTGTGTCCGCAGTCTCTGGTCATCTCCTGTACTGTGTCCGCAGTCTCTGGTCATCTCCTGTACTGTGTCCACAGTCTCTGGTCATCTCCTGTACTGTGTCTGCAGTCCATTGGTTCAGAATATTTTTACCTCTAAAACCTAGGTGCGTCTTATGGTCAGGTGCATCTTATGGAGCATGAAATACGGTATTTCCCTACTGAACACAGATATAAAATTGCTTGCAAAAATACTGGCTAACGGTTCAGGCCCTATCTCTCTGATATCATTGGCCCAGAACAAGTTGGTTTTATGTCGGGTAGGGAAGCACGCGACAATATTGTTAAGGCCCTCAACCTGATTTATAGGGCACGTGCTGAGGGCTTTGAAGGCTTTCTCCTCTCTACTGATGCAGAGAAGGCCTTTGACCGTGTATCTTGGGATTTCTTGTTTGCTACGTGTGCGCACATTGGGTTGGCACCTAACATTCTGAATTGGATTGCTGCTCTGAACCAAAACCCCACAGCTAAGATCAAGGTCAATGGCAACCTCTCTGACACAATTACTATTAAGAATGGAATAAGTCAGGGCTGTCCCGTCTCCTCTTCTGTTCATTCTCACTCTAGAACCCTTCATTCGGCTGGTTCAGCAAAATGAGGCCATTCATGACTTTCAAATTACCAATAAGACTTATAAAGCGGTGGCGTACGCGGATGACCTGCTATTTTTCATATCTCAACCCCACATATCTGTACCTAACCTTTTGAGCGTATTTAATCACTACCATTTTCTCTCGAATTTAAAATTTAATTACACTAAATCGGAGGCTTTGAATTTGACCGTAAGCCCTTCTTCTTTAGACCTCATTAAGCGAAATTGCTCTTTCAAGTGGGTCCCTATAGCCCTTAAATATTTAGGTATATGGCTTACTCCAAATCTGGAGAATTTATACACGCAAAACTTTGTCCCCTTATTACGCAAGATTCGGAACGATCTCAAAATTTGGCACACATAAAACATTTCCTGGTTTGGCAGAGCAGCAATCGTCAAAATGAATATTCTTCCTCGGATACTGTACTGTATGAATGCTCTCCCTATTAGGCTCCCTTCCACCTCTTTTAAGCAATTACAACAGGCTCAGAGGGCCTTTGTGTGGGCCAATAAAAAAACGTGGGTTCGATTTCAACTAATCACGCGCACTAAAGGTTCCGGGGGTATGGCGTTGCCAGACTTTAAAAAGTACTATTTCGCTACTCACATTACCAGAATCATAGACAGGAATTGTCATTCCGCACATAAACACTGGGTTTCCCTTGAAAGCTCCTACTCTTCAGCTCCTTTTAGATTCTCACCATGGCTGTCAACATCTACCCACTCGAAGCATTTGTTGGCTCACCCCTTAATTGGTGCGACTTTGGATGCATATCATGATCTTGCGAAGGTTCAGGGTTTTGTGTGCGCTCCAGGTCCCCTCACCCCCATTGCTGACAACCCTGAGTTTCCCCCTGGGTTGGAGCATGGAGTGATTCCGGTGCATGGGTCAGGATTGCCTTTGTTGGTGACTCACTGTTTTAAGCGAGGGGGAGTTAGGTCCAAATGTGAGCTCCAGAAGATTTGTGGTCAGGCTTCTCTCCCATACTGGACTTATTTTCCAATACACAATTACTTGACGAACCACAGATGGAAGGCAGCCTTTTCCAGACCTCTTACGACCCTAGAAACATTATGTCTGAAAGGGAAACCCATTGATAAAACCACCTCTTTGGCCTATTCTTGGCTTCAAAACAATGCCTCTGCCACCCCCGACAATTTTAGGCTAGGTTGGGAATCAATCTTTCAGGCTGAGTTCTCCAATGACCAGCGGAGAAAAGCTTGCATCTTTGCTCAGAAATTCTCTATTAGCACCAGGACTCAAGAAACCTCCTAGAAATTGTTAACGCGTTGGTACGCTACTCCGGACAGGTTAAAGAGGTGGTTCCCCCAGACGTCAGGCCTAAGCTGGTGCTGTGAGTCAGCTGAGGGATCCTTGTTTCATATTTGGTGGCAATGCTCACGGCTCAATACATTTTGGGATGATGTTCGAGAGCTGATCTACTCTATTACAGGGATTGCATTGCCATTAACCCCTGAATGTTGCCTCCTTCATATTTCTGAGTGTTTCCTGAAATCTTACAAAAAATCCTTGGTGCGACACCTTTTGAATGCGGCTAAGGCCTTAATTCCCAGGCACTGGAAGACTGCTCATACCCCCTCGATCCTGGATAAGAAAGGTAATGTTATTCAGGAATTAGAATGCACACTGGCTATGACTGATAACATGGTAACCAGATTCCACAAATTGTGGTCCCGTTGGTATGCTTTCACTTTTTCAGAAAAATATAAGAGGCAGCTGGGCGAATAGCTGTTTTTCTCTCCGGGACATGTGGGCCATGCCGGTGAATTCTTGACACCTCTCGCAGAGATGGTCATGCCCTTACTATTGTTATTCTCATGCTTTCTCTACTAGCTTTTCATTTTCTTCTGTTCATACACTCCTTTATATCTGCCTTGACATTTGTACCTGCAAATTGTAAACGTTTCTGCAGAATAATGTTGTGATTATGCTACTGAGTTTGCTCTGAATCTAATTTGTATAATTGTGTACTACATGATAATAATAATAAGCCAATTGTTTAAAAAGAAAAAAAAAGTTTCTCTCTATCTGTAACCTCATAAACATTTACTTTATAAAATGAGGTCTGTTGGAATTTATTGAATTTTTTTGTACATGGATAGGAAATGGGTTACATGAATGGATCCTGAGAGTAGTGAAAGACTTATTCTATGAATGGTTCTGCCTTAAGGTCTATGCTTTTAAATTAGTTTGGTAATGACATAGATAGAGGTTGGAATCAAGAGTTTGATTTCGGTGTTTGCTAATCATTATTATTATTATACAGTATTTATAAAGCGCCAATAGTTCGCTCAGCGCTGTACATTACAAAGGGGGACAGAACATGTGACAGAACAACAACAATACAATGCAAAACATGAGGGGATCGAGGGCCTGCTTAATCATACCAAGTTATGCAGACAATAACTTTGGCACAGTATAAATCATGATTACAGGAAGACCTTGACAAACTAGGGGAATGGGCAGCAACCTGGCAGGTCAGATTTTATATATATATATATATGTAATAACATAGTGATTTTGCTAGGTTTTTGAGAAGCACCAGCACTCAGCCTCCGTAATGGTATCAAACCTTTTAGTCCATTCAGCAATGGTTGGTGTTTGGGGCTTCTTCCAAAAGGCTGGAATGAGACCTTTATGCTACATTAAGACTCTCCTTGTAAGATTTTATGGGTTGAGGTGTATTATGCAGTAATTAAATTGGAGGGTTGTCTGGAAGGTGGGCATCAAGGACTTAAAGCACAACTTCACTTCCACTTGTTTACATCCTCCCTCCTTCCACTGCCATATTTGGCACTTTTATGGGGGGGGGGAGAGGGTACCTGGTTTTGACAGGTACCCACTTCCACTTCCAGACAGATGTGCTGCAGAGATATGAGCCAGAAGTTCGGCTCCCCTCCTTCCCCCGCAGCCTTCTGGTATGAAACCAGTATGAAACCAGCCACAAGGCTTCACTTCTGGATTCCCTTACCAAAGATGCCAGCACCTGCACCTGAAGCTGATTGAACAATAGACTTGGGTGAGGATATCGCTTGATACCTGGACAGCTAAGTTTCCTTATTCAGTATTTGTAGCTGCTGACTTTGAATTTTTTTGGGGGAGCCTGGAGCTCCGCTTTAAGATATGTGTGCCTTGACCCCATTCCAAAACTGGTTTAGAGTAGGACAGTCCCATCAAATACTGTATGCAGAAAAGTAACTTTCTTATCACATCCCCTCCAGCAGAAGTTTGTTGTTCATGGGTATATTTTTTGAGTTTAGCAGGTTTAGCAGTGATGCTGTAACTTCAGTCATCAAATTATGATAGCATTCTTGAGTTTCTGTGTTAATAAAGGAGGCATGGGATAACTGGAGAATCTTTTTTATTGGGTGGCGAGAAAATGTGCATCCAAGTTTTCTTTCTGATTCTTAATATATAATCAATATATAGGAGAGAAAGAATAAGGGACTTTCAAGGTTCTGTGGTAAAGTGGTAATATAATATATTAAAGATCAGTCTCTAAGTAGGAGTGTAAGAGCAATTTTTATTCTCTAAGAATATATGTTCACACTTTGTTTTTTCAATACAGAGGGATGGTTTACTAAAGGCAAATAGGATTTTCAATCTGCAAGGGAATTTGTCCCTGAACTTAGTGAATCAACAGGAGTCAATGTGGTTGATTTACTAAAGACAAATAGGCTTTTACTTTGCAAGGGAAGTTGCAGTTTTCAAGGGGATTTTCCCCAGAGGTTAGTGAATGTGATGAAAATTTGCTTTGCAAAGAATAACCAATCATGTGCAAGGAAAAAAAATGTTTTTGCTTTCACATGTTTGGATGATGGAAATCAGCAGAACTTCACCTCATTTACCCTTGCAAAGTGAACAATGTATTTGCCTTTTTTAAATAAACTCCACCGAGTTCATGGATCTTATGGGCGGAGGAGATTTTAAATGAAAAATTGTGTACAGTATATCTTCAACAGCTATTGGAAACTGTCCAAGCCTATTTGTTAAAGTATTTTGAAATGTATACTGAAGAGGTGTTTTAACTAGTTAAGCTCTTTGGCTGTACACAAAAGTGAAAAAGTATTTGTCCCTTTACTGATTTTTTTATTTTTTGCATATTTATCACACTTAAATGATTCAGATCACCAAATAAATGTTATTATCACACAAAGATAACCCGAGTAAATACAAAATGCAGTTTTTAAATGATAATTTAATTAATTAAGAGAAAAAAGCTGGCCAAACCTGCCTGGCCCTATGTGAAAAAGTAATTGCCCCCCTTGCTAAATCATGAATAAACTGCGATTAACAAACTTTTTGGAAAGCTGAGCTAAATTTCGTTTGCCACACCCAGGCCTGATTATTTACAGACCTGTTGAATCAAGAGATCACTTAAATAGAAGCTGTCTGAGAAAGTGAAGCACACTAAAAGATCTCAAAAAGCAACACATCATAATATGATCTAAAAGAATTCAAGAACAGATGAGAAAGAAAGTAATTGACATGTATTCTGTCTGAAAAGGGTTACAAAGCCATTTCTAAGGCTTTGGGACTTCAGCAAACCATGGTGAGAGCCATTATCCACAAATGGAGAAAACTTGGAACATTGGGGAACCTTTGCAAAAGTGGCCGGCCTACCAAAATTACTCCAAAATCACAAGAACGACTAATTCATAAGGTCATAAAAGATCTGCAGGCCTCACTTGCCTCAGTGAAGTTCAAAGTTTATGATTCAACAATAAGCAAGAGACTGGGTAAATAGCATGGGGCTGCTTAGCAGCTTCAGGACCTAGACAAATTGCCCCCCACTGGGATCCCCCTCCACTGATTTTAACCACTTGCCCTCTAGAGGATTAACCCCTCTTCCTGACCACTCCATTTTTTGCGATACGGCGTTGTGTTACTTTAACTGACAATTGCATGGTCATGCAGCACTGTACGTAAATGAAATTTCCCACAAATAGAGCTTACTTTTGGTGGTATTTGATTCACCTCTGTGGTTTTTATTTTTTCCGCTATAAACAAAAGACCAAACATTAAAAGGAAAAATTGTGGTTTGCTACAGAGACATGCTGCTTTGTATTTCTCTGCCGTGCAAGAGAAATGAGGAAGAGGAAGGAGAGAGACGTGTTGCTTACACACACTTCTCTCCCCTGTCAGCTTTCCCCGATGATCGCCGAGTGCCAGCCTGGAATCTCCGGGCTGGGACCCGGTGATTGACATCCCTAGCTGCCAATAGCGGCTCGGGTAGGTCGGCGCACGCCCCCTATCCGGAATTGCAAATCATGTATATATACGGGATTTTGTTCAGCCCTGCTGCCCTGTATCAGTACTTCTGCTATAGGGTGGCGGGCAAGTGGTTAAAATGGTGAGTGGGAGGAGACAGCCATTACTCAATCTCCTTTGCAGTGACTGAAGCTGGAAGAGATAAGGATATCATTTGTGCTTGTCAGGGTGCTTTGAAGAGCAGAAGAAACATTGGGGTTTCTTAGACTCCCAATGTCTCCATAAAGAGTACCTGTCACCTGCCCATACTATTACACACTTATAAACACAATAAAAAAAATGATAACAAAAATATTTAAAAAAAATAAATGTAATCCCCACTGCCCTGCACACACCTGCAAATGCAAATGCAGCACAGGGTGCGCACGAATATGTAAACAGAGACTGCACCACACATGTGAGGTATTCCTGTGAACGTCGGAGTGAGAGCAATAATTCTAGCAGAGCCTACAATTAATTCTAAACTGATTCGCTGTAAAGACTTTTGAAGAATTGCTTATGGAGATATTGGGGTACCATAGTTTATTCCGATATCACAGGCACGTTCAATTTTAAGACTTGACATGCTTGTTATCCATTTATTCGGCACAATTTCATCTTTTATAGTTTATTAAAAATCGAGTATCATATTATGTGTGTTTGCACTAAAACTCATTTTAGTATACTTTTTTCTTGAAAATCTTGAAAATATGCGTTTAACAAACAGTTGTACAAATATCATGCAACATACAAAATATGCAACCACTATCTTTGCTTACAGAAAATGTATAATGTTCTAAGTGGGGTTTTATTAATTTTATAGCCAAACTTGCAGATTTTTACATGTGTGCAAAAAACTAGAAAATGTTCTAGGGCAGAAGCAGTTGAAGAAAAATGAATTTGATAAGGCTTTGAAAGCTACACAGCAATGGTACAGTCCCACTAAGAACTCTTTCTAGTGGCTAATCTACAGATCAATATGTTTAAAACAAGCTCGCAAAAATGTGAATATTGTTCAACAAAATTCCATTAAGGAAACAAATGCAAAAAAAAATGCTATTTTAATATATTCAGGTACACCAAACTTGGTATATAACATAAATATAACCATTTATTTTCACTTTGTAAGTTTGCTTGGAGAGCTATTATCATAGGCAAGTGTAAAAATTGTCTGTGTTTACAATCAGTATGTCTGCATTTGCACTGTATCTGCAACCAAGTAGTAAGAAAAAGAGAGATATCCACTTCGAGAAATAACAAACTTTGGGGTGCTGATTTCATAAATAAATTTTAGCATATGTAAAAACAAGGACCAGTTCCACAGCTACTCTACCAACCACCAGGAGTACTATGTAAATAGAAAGCACTAAAACAGTACAACGCTTGTGGTGCAAGTTCATTGAATAAACTTGCTTGTGGTGGATAGTTTCATGATGGGCATCAGGGCTAAAGGAAGTCCTCTAGATGGACTGGAGATGGAATATTCATATGAGTCCAGAGCCTGCCGCATATAGCGATATGAAGTGTCTCCCAGGCTGCAGGAAGGAACAATCATCACTGTACTTCCTTCGGACCCTCCTGGAAAGGGTAGATAATCTTTCGTAGTGCTTGTTCCCAATAAATGGATATTAAATATTTAGTCCTTTTGTCCCATGTCAGGGTCCCTCTTCAGGGTAGCCCCAGTCTTTGCAAGTGACCACATCTCGTGTGTGGTCTCCCTCTCAACTCCCAACCATCAGCTTCTTGGGATATTTAGTATATTCAAATTAACTGCTGATAAAAAAATCCACTCCAGTCCAATTTGTTATTCACTGTAATATATAGATCTCATTGCTGCCAAAGCTTTCTCTATTCTAAAACATAGTAAGGCATCTTCACTTATCTAGCTGTCTGTCTGTCGGACTATATATTGTTCTGCCGGTGCAGCATTGCTTGCTTTGACACTGGATAAATGGCTTTAACCACTGCCAGCTGATTTGCAGTATAGCAGTAAAATGTAGTTACATAGCCGCACAGTGTAAAGGAAAAAACATTATTGATTTTACTTCCAACAAAAAGCATTAGGGTGTTTTTCTTTATAATGCTCGCCCACCAACAGGTTGTCAGATTACATCAGATTGCATCATGTCTAAAATGGGATGTCAGAGTCTGTTTATTTAACTAAATTGTGTGAATGTTCACTTCAGTTATCTAGTCATGTGCGAGTAAAGTTAATAAACAGGAATTATGTAAAGCTGCATTTGTCTCACGAAAATGATATGGGTACAGTGTTGCATAACTGAGTAATTATCACTCAAAGTTTGATAGTGCTGAAAGCTGAAAGATGGCCTGGACTGGAAGGGGGTAAAAGTGTCCAGGAAATAAGTAAACAGGAATTCACTTTTCATATGATTGGATAATTCAAGTGAACAATCACATTTTCTCAAGTCATTTAGTAAATTAGCCCAACTGTGTGAGTTTTCTCAACTTATCTATTAAATCAGCCTTGCTCCAGATCAATCTTCAGCTTCCCGCTCCAGCACTATCACACTTTGAGTGACAATTACTCAGTCATGCAACACTGTACCCATATGAAATGTTTATCATTTTTGTAAGACAGACAGAGATTTCTTTTGGTGGAATTTGATCACCATTGTGGTTTTTTCTATTTTTTGCTATATAAATGAAAAACGGCCGAAGATTTAAAAAACACATTTTTTTTGCTTAGTTCTTTTTTCATAAACTTAGGCCAAAATGTATTCTGCTACATTTTTGGGTAAAAATAACTCAAAACAGTTTATATTATTTAGTGCTGGTATGGCGTTGATCAGAAGACTGGTATGGTGGTGATCAGAAATCTGGTCTGCAATATGGTGGTGATCAGGACGTTGGTATGGGGTGATCAGGATGCTGGTATGGGGTATGGCGGTGATCAAAACACTGGTCTGAATTATGGTGCTGATCAGGACACTGGTATGGGGGTGATTGGGATGCTGGTATGACATATGAGGCAATCAGAATGCTGGTATGATGTATGGAGATGATCAGGATGCTGGTATGGCATATGGGGTGACCAGGATGCTGGTATGGGGTATGGCAGTGGTAAGGGTGCTGGTATGGCATATGGCGTGGTCAGGGTGCTGGTATGGCATCTGGGGGTGATTAGGGAGTTGGTACAGTGTATGAAGGTGATCAGGGCACTGGTGAGAGGTATGGTGGTGATCAGGACGCTGGTATGGTGGTGATCCGGACATTGGTATGGTGTATAGCAGTGTTTTTCTGCACACTTGGACAGATAACAGGGCTGGCTGTATTGTTTATTGTCCTTACACTGGGGCAGCGATCAGGGGTACTGGGCTGGCTTATTTGTTTTACATAAATTTAGGCCAAAATGTATTCTGCTACATTTTTGGTGTAAAATAACTCAAAACAGTGTATTATTTAGTCGGTGTGAAAGCTATAGAGTCTACAAACCATGGGATATATATCTGAAAATTTATCAGTTGAGACCCTAAAATGCTGGATGCTGTTAAGACTTATGGCGGTGATCAGAACACTGGTATGGGGTATGGAGGGCGGTGATCAGGACGTTGGTAAGGAGTATAGCGGTGGTCAGAACACTGGTATGGAGTATGGGGGTGAGCAGAACGCTGGTATGGGGGCGATCGGGATGCAGGTATGGCATATGGAGTGATCAGCATGCTTGTATGGTGTATGGAGGTGATCAGGAATCTGGTATGGCATATGGGGTGATCAGGATGCTGGCATGGGTTGTGGCAGTGATCAGGATGCTCTATGGGGTATGGTGGTGATCAGGGTGCTGGTATGGCATATGGTGATGATCAGGGAGCTGGTATGGGATATGGCAGTGATCAGAAGGCTGGTATGGGGTATGGCGGTTATCAGAACACTGGTATGGAGTATGGCGGTGATCAGGATGCTAGTATGGGATGATCAGGATGTTGGTATGGGGTATGGAGGTGATCAGAATGCTGGTATGGGGTATGGGGGTGATCAGGATGCTGGTATGGCATATGGGGTGATCAGGATTCTGGTGTGATGTATGGAGGTGATCAGGATGCTGGTATGGCGTATGGAGGTGATCAAGATGCTGGTATGGCGTATGGGGTGATCAGGATGCTGGTATGGTGTATGGTGTATAGAGGTGATCAGGATGCTGGTATGGCGTATGGGGTGACCAGGATGCTGGTATGGGGTGTGGAGGTGATCAGGATGCTGGCACGGCATATGGGGTGATCAGGATGCTGGTATGGTGTATGGTGTATAGAGGTGATCAGGATGCTGGTATGGCATATGGGGTGACCAGGATGCTGGTATGGGGTATGGCGGTGATCAGGATGCTGGTATGGTGGTAATCAGGAAGTTGATATGATGTATAGCAATGTTTTTGTGTGCACTTGGACAGACAACAGGGTTGGCTGCATTGTTTATTGCCCCTACACTGGGGCAGTGATCAGGGGCACTGGGGCTGGTTGGAACAGCAGTCTGTGAGTCTACAAGCAGCAGTATACTCACAGGCTACAGCATTGATTCTCTCTGCTCTTACAGCGAGAACAGAGAGAAATGATCTTTAGTTTCAGTTTCTAGTGTTTACTATGTTATTGCTGTGATTGGACACAGCAATCACATGGTATAACACCATATGATCGCCCAGACACAGCAGTAATGTGATCTGCTGTGTCAGGGCGACATACTGATCGCCGCGCTCCCAGGTGTGTGCTCTGGTACGTTATCCCATATTGGCAAAGCTTCCCGACCATTGTCTATATACTAGGGGCGGAAGGGAAGAGGTTAACACACATGCAGTAATGCACCACCATACTTTAACAGGGCCAGGACTTTCTTTAATACTGATTGGACCCTGGGCAAACATTTTCTTTGGTTCCCCCATGAAATTTTGCTCTCTACCTGCTCTGAGACATTCAATAAATAGCTGAAGCTGAACTCAAAATCAGTTTACTGCAGCAGATCAGGCAGCAATTGCAATTGATTGCCGGAGGTTACAACATATCATTACTGCTCACTGACCGGTTGCTAGAGGTTACAGCACACATTACGGCTCACTGATTAGTTGCTAGAAGTTATAGCACATGATTTATGCTTGCTGATTGGTTGCTAGAGGTTACTGCACACCATTAGTGCTAACTGGTTGGTTGCTAGAGGTTTCTGCACATCCTTACCAGTCACTGATTGGTTGCTAGAGGTTACTGCACATCATTACTGGTCACTGGTTGGTTGCTAGATGTTACTGCACATTATTACCGCTAACTGAATGGTTGTTAGAGATTATTGCACATCATTACTGCTCTCCTGTTGGTTGCTAGAGGTTACTGCGTATCCTTACCACTCACTGATAGGTTGCTAGAGGTTACAGCACTTAATTACATCTCACTGATTGGTTGCTGAAGGTTACAGTACATTATCTCCCCACTGAATGCACACTATGAACTGAGAAGGGGGGACCCACCAATAGACAGAAAACTCCTAGGACTCTTGGGATCAATGGCAGTGCTGGGCAGGAGGGTGTGATCAGTGGCAGTGCTGGAGGCAGGGTTGATGGTATCAGTGACAGTGCTGGGGGGATGGTATCAGTGGCAGTGATGGGGAGGATGGGATAAGTGGCAGTGCTGGGGAGGATCAGATGAGTGACAGTGCTGATGGGGGAATGGGATCAGTGGCAGTGCTGGGGAGATGGGATCAATAGCAGTGCTTGGGGTGGATGAGATCAGTGGCAGTGCTGGATGGGGATGGGAGGTGACATTTCTACACAGACCACCACTGTTAGGGGGGATTAAAAGTGATGACCATTGTAAGGGAAATTTACACTGGTCACCAATGTAATGGGGAATTTGCACTAACCACCAATGTAATGAAGAATTTACACTGACATCCAATGTAATGGGGGATTTTACACCAACAACCAATATATTTCTGCACTGGCTAACAATGGAAGGGGGAATTTACACTGACCACCAGCAAAGGTGTTGGTGGCTGGAACTTGGGGGGCATAATATACACATGAATGCCACATTGCCACCACTATTTACATATGAATGCCACATTTCAGCTGCTATTTGCATAGGAATGCCACATTGCCACCGATATTTACATATAAATGCTGCTGTTATTTACATGTGAATGCTGGCACAGTCTGCACAGGGGAGTCATCTGTACATGACAATAGGACAGAGCTGGGCAACACAGCCTGGGACAAAGACATCCAGGGAAGAGGGAATATAAACCAGTACAGTTGGCAAGTATGGAAGAGATGCTTTGGGGCCCACAAGATGACTGGGACCAGGGCAGCTGCCCCTCCTTAAAAATGACCCTGAATGGGGCCATAGTAATGGGTTGATTTTACTAATTTATTTTTTTAGTAATTTTTCTAATGAGCATTAATAGATTGCTGACATTTCTTTATATAAATTAACAGTCTGCTGCAAGGAAATGGATGAATTTCCTTTGTCTCCTTTCCAACAGTTATCAGACCATTTATATCCACCTACCTATAGAGCTGCATAGACCTTCTGATCTGCTCCGCCTAAAAATGGCTCATTCACATTAGCCTGCAAGTAAAACACAGCATTTTACTGTATGTGCTAGTGTCTGTGTGAGGCCCAACAGGGCAATGAACATTGACTAATTTTAATCTTGATGCTGCTAGCATTAGTAAAGAGATAGGAAGGTATATCATATTTAGCTCTTTTTTTTACAGTTCTTTAGTTACTTTCTGGTTTCCTAAACAAATTATATCATACATCCACTGCAGTTTGTAGTGTCATGGCTGACTGTCCTCTGTGTTTATGATTTGCTATAGCTAGCCTGTTCCTATTTGCCAATGGGACAAGAAAACTTTTTCCGGGTCACACAGCGACCAATGCATGGATTGCCATCTGCTCTGCATCTCATTACAAATGTGGGAGTGCTAATGTAATGTAACACTCTGCTGTAATGTCAACTGCAGGATGTTAAAACCAACACAAGATGGCAGTGTTGTGCAAAGCAGCCCCATGGACCTCAGATGCTGAACCACAGGACTGCTGGGGAGCAGTATCAGAGGACTATTTTTCCCAGGAGAGCTGGCATCTGGGCCAGGGCAAATATATACAGAGGCCCAGTAGACAAGACAGGAAGTGAGAGTGGAGAGAGCTAGAGGGCAGAAGGAGACAGAGAGTTCTGCTAACTGCCAGACACCAGGCCTCAAAGCTAGAGAAAGGAGAAGCAAGGAGGAGTCACTGGCCACTGGCCTTGCCACCCTGTTCAGCAAGCAGGTGACCCAGAGCACAGTGACTGGTTGGAGCGCTGCAAGTGAGGCCAGTGAACCTGTTGAGGCCCCCATCCAATGACAGAGATAGACAGCCAGGACCTGCTGGAAGCCACCGATAGGGAGAGAGAGTCCCATATACCAGTTAAACAAGAGAACACTGACATTCTCCTCATATCTGCTACTTTTTCTGCACACAGTTGCGGACATTGCATCCAGTTAGCATGTGTTACAGCCTAGTTCCCACAGCCGCTACTATTGAACAGATTTGCAGCACAATCCATATCACATCAGTGCTCCCTTGACAATTGGCTTACCCTCTTAAAAAAAATCTACTACTGTTGCCATTGGTTACTGCAGCCCAGAGTGGAGCTGCCCTTTTGCCAACAAGCCCCACTGCTAGTTTGACACTTTATTGACCGAAAGCTGTCTTTCTTTCCTGAGTGCATAAAAGAGGATAACACCCAAATCAAGAGCCACTTAAAGGCAGAGTGCCTGTCCTTTCTTTTTCCTCTCATTGTGTTAATCCTTTAAGGAACTGTCACCTACAGCACTTTCTACCTGTGCACCAACTGGGCCCCAGCGAGCGCGCAGAAGATTCTTCACTGCATTTAAAGGGATATTGACTACCCTGATCAAAGAGCTCTTTCTACCTCAGATTTAAACCTTGTCATCAGATTCTGAGGGTCCAAAGTGAGCTAGTTCTACTGTTTGCTAGTTTTCATTGCTTACTGGGGTTGACAACAGGTTGAAGGTATTGGGCTAACTTCTGGAAAGCAGGCCTGCTAACATTCAGATTCTTAATCTAGTAATAATTGCCATTCCACATTCTAATACCATTTTGTACTGTCTAACCAAGCTCAAATTGAAGTTTAATATAAACTTCATATCAGTTTACTCTAATTTGTACGTGAGTCTACGTTCTGATGGTAATTTACTCTGGTCAAAAGAGTCCCGTGGTGTCAGCATGGTTTAGGTTTTCAGAAAGGGATTCAAAATGACAGAGAGTCCAAAAATAAGTCAGCAACTCCTAAGGGGGTTGTCACGAACCTGTGGTAGTGAGCCCTTGTAGACCACCAACTCGGGGTTCCCCAGGGCGTGGAGTCTAAGCCCCAGCCTGTTTCTTCACCGCAGCCCCTGATTGTGGGGATGGACTTGCAGCAAGCTGGAACCAGGTCGCGGCCCCCAGGTACACCCAGCTGAGGATGCGGAGACCAATCATGAGAGCAGAGGGTAATCAAGGATTCAACAGGGAAGTCGATAGACAAACCGAGGTCAGGACGGGTGGAGATCAGCACAGTGAGTGGATGAAGCCAGGGTCGGTGCACAGGTAGTCAGATACAGGATACAAGTGTAGCAACAGACAGGAGCTCAGAGAACTAAGAAGTTGCTCTGGCAAAGTGGGCTAGACTGAGCATGTCTTATATAGACAAGCAAACTATGAGGTGGTCCAGGAAGTGATGGAAGGGAAGGAAATAAAATTCAGAGGATAGCAGACGGCGCCCATAGGTGAGCACAGACAAACCACTCATGTGAAAGGAATCAGGAGCAGCACTGCAGCATGGAGGTAAGATTACACAAACTAGAAACTGCAGGCTAACTTGTGACAGGGGTAGTGCTACAGTAATTAAAAAAAAAATCTTCCAGCTGCATGGTGAGCTCTCTGTGTGTCTATGAATGTTCTGCCTGATTGTGTCTGTGTCAGACCTAATTACTGTGAAGGTCTCACCTGCAGATTAAGAGACCCACGTATTGTGGATATGCAGTTTCTTCACAGGAAATGTCAATTCACAGACTACAGACAAAGGTCATGCATTAATCTGTGCAGTGTTATGTTTCTACAGAAACTGAAACTTATGACATGTGAACATTTACTCTACTATAGGCTGTGCATATGTGCAGACAAATGACACCATGAAACTGCATGATCAAAGCACATCCTATGCAGTTGAAAACCACAAGGTGCAGGTAGGAAGGTTTATAATGAACTTCTTGTTTTGCACTGCATGGACAGAACACAGGTTTGCTTAACTTCCTAAGGCTCACTGTGAGAAATGCACAAATGCAATAAAAAATCTGTTCAGTATCACTCCAGCACTGTTGTTACATATTGTGACATTACTTACAATTAAATAGTTCCGTTTCAATATTGTAAAACATTATGACAGATCGCTACAAGTATATATATTTAAAAGAGAAATATGTGTCTAACAAATCCCTCTGGGAGCAATTATATTTCTCCAGGTACATTTCTACACAGGTGACTTTTATAGCTGACAACAAAGGAAGGAAACTGACAGCTCAAAGGACCACATAAGAAGGTCTGCACCGATAAACATGGACTGGCCTCAGTAATTAGCAACATCAAGTGAGCACTGTTCCTTGCAGTCTATTTATTCAAGAAAATATTGTCAGAAGTAGGTTTTTTTTACAGAACACAACTACTTTACACTCTGGATAGGCCACTTATTTATAGAGAAGGACCAGATTTCCTGATTTATTATGGAAATTAAAGTGGTTGTAAAGGCTCAGGGTTTTCTACCTTCATGCATTATATGCGTAAAGGTAAAAACCCTCTGTGTGCAGCATCCCCCCCAGCCCACCTAATACTCATCAGAGCCCCATTGTGATCCAGTGATGTACATGAGAGCAGTGGCTTCCCTCGTTGGCTGGGACTGCAGAGGGAGCCATTGGCTACCGCTACTGTTGATCACAGCCAGTGAGCCAATGAGGAGAGAGAAGGGGTGGGGCCGAGCCACGCTCCATGTGTGAATGGACCCACAGAGCAGCGGCTCAGGAGTGAGCCTGCTTGGGTGCCCCCATAGCAAGCTGCTTGCTATGGGGGCACTTGGCAGGAGGGAAGGGCCAGAAGCATCAGATGGGAGACCCCAGAAGAGGAGGATCTGGGCTGCTCTGTGCAAAACCATTGCACAGAGCAGGTAAGTATGGCATGTTTGTTATTTTAAAAAAACTGTCTTTATTATCACTTTAAAGTAATTGTCCACTTTCAGTTTAATCCACATAATTATTAGTCAGCCAGGTACTTTTGCTAAATATTAGGATTCTTTAACCATTTCAATACTGGACACTTTTAACCCCTTTCTGCCCAGGCCAACATTCAGCTTTCAGCGCTATTACACTTTGAATGACAATTGCACAAAAAAATTTTTTTTCACACAAATAGAGCTTTCTTTTGGTGGTATTTAATCACCACTGATTTTTAATTTTTTTTTGCTAAATAAATCAAAATAGAGCAAAATGTTTTTAAAATAATTTGTTTTTCTTTGTTTATGTTATAGAATTTTGCAAATAATTGTTCTTCATGAATTTAGGCCAAAATGTATTCTACTACATGTCTTTAGTGTGAATAACTCAAATCAGTGTTTTTATTATTTAGTATGTGGGAAAGTTATAGAGTCCACAAACTATGTTATATATCTGAAAATCGATCAATCCTGATGTGTTGTTTGGTTGAGGTCCAAAAATATCAGCACAGTACAAATATCCCTCAAATTATCCCTTTTTGGAAAGTAGACAGTCCAAGGTATTTAGTAAGAGGCATGGTGAGCTTTTTAAAGTTGTCATTTTTTGCCATAATTCTTTGGAAATGAAGAAACAAAAAAACGCAAAACATTTTTTTTTTACATACTGTCACCAGTGCAGTACAGTGTCATCATATAACTGGTGTGGCGGTGATCAGGGACACTGACTGGTGACAGTACGAGAAAAAAAATCTTTTTTTTTCTTACATTTTTTTTTACAATTTCTTTTAACACACTGACCAGAGTAATATAATGTTACCATAGTAACATTGTAATACTCTGAGAAGTGATTAAAATTTTTTTAACCCATTAGGATTGCTTTTAGCAGTGAATTTCACTGATATAAGTGAGCAGTTAACTGAATGAAATTGATTCATTCAGTTTGTTTTGTAGTGATTAGCTGTAATTGGCACAGCTAATCACATGGTACAGATTGGCTGTGATTGGCCCTGTCTGTACCATGGAATCACTGTGACCAATCACAGCTAACAACACAATTGTAAAAATGAATGACATGGATCGAAGTAGTTCATTGTTTACAATTGTCATGTGATCTGCTGTGATTGGTCACAACAAGCACATGGTACTAGCAGCTGGCTGTTACACTTATCAGTCACCAGCTGTGTCTAGTGGACACAGCTGGTGAAAGATCATGTTCACAGTGCAGCCCTGGGAGGACATCATATGACATCCACCCAGAATGACAAAAGTCCCGACCAGCCATCAAATTGCTAAAAGCCAGGCAAGTTGGTTAAAGCAAAGCGACCCCCCCACAAGCAAAATTGTTATAGGAAGTCTTTGGTCACAACATACACTTTCAATGTATAACATCAGCACTGTAATAACAATACGAACAACAGTTATTTTTGACAATCCAATATAATCTTACTTGATAAATCTTCTTTCGTGTTGTGAGTGCTGCCTGTCTGCTGGCTGCCTTCTTTCACAACTTCCTGGATTCCCTGCATGCTTTGCAGCTTCTCCTCTGCTGTTTACTTCCAATTTCCAAGGACTGCATATCCCATGGTACCTTGCTGCCTGCAAGCAGTGATTCCTGTACTGACCCCGCCTCCTGAAACACCTCCTCTCAGCACCTCTGTAGTTCAGAAGGCAGGCTCTGTGAAATGTGTGACACAGCAGTGCCTCCCCACAGGGCGTAATGACTACATGCCACAGAATTCAAGGATATATATGTGCAGGATCTTCACAAAGGAAGCTTACAAACTTTAAAATGCTTCAGATTAATAGGAGCAGGCTAAAATAATTGCAATACAATGTGGAACTAAATAGATGTTTTTACATTTGACCATAGATATGCTGTAAAACAGCTGTTACCTGTAAACAAAGGTGGTGCATACCAGGGGTGGACTAACCATTGGGGAACTCGGGCACTGCCCGAGGGCCCGGGGTCAGTAGGGGGCCCCATGAGATGTCCCTGGTAGCTTTCATAGGCTTTTTTGGGTGTGATTTGAGTGTGGGCGAGGACACAGGGGCCTCATGATCCCTTATTGCCCAGGGGCCCCATGAGTTGTCAGTCCGCCCCTGGTACATACTCACCTTTCTGAATACCTGCACCACCAGACACTGCTGCAATCACTAGAACCGGTCTTCTGAAGTCCAGCGGGAGACTGACTCTTCCAGCAATGTCCGTCACTTTGGTCCCCTGAAGCTTTTACTGATTCCTACCTCTGATCTCATGTCATTTCTGTGGTGATGTGAGATATGAAGGGAGAACCAGTGAGAGCTGTGGGGAACCCAGGAAATGTAAACTCCCATAGGTGTTGGCTTTCCAGTAGACTTTAGCGGGCCATTTTCAGTAACTGTGATTGTGCTGGGCACTGCAGGCAATGGGAAAGGTGAGTTTGTTGGGTTTTTTTTAACAGGTAACATTTCACAAAATGTTACATGTATAGACTCCTCTAGTGTGCTACTAAAATAGTGTATGAAAATCTATTGTGTATGACTCATGATAACTGTGTGAGTCTGTAGAAAATGCATGTTGCCTGCCTGTGCAGAGCTTAGGGGTATCTGAAAACACAGTGGCCTTCACGAGGGTAGCATTACACATGTTCCACCCTAAAAATGGGTGTAACATGTTCCCAAAGGTGAACTTATCCTTTAGGCTCCTTTCAGACACGGCGGACCTGCCAACAGATCCCTTTGCTCAGTGGGAGATCTCTCTGCTGATCCCCGATGACCAAGCTGATGACAGGTCTGTGTCCACTTCGCTGCTACAGAATGGACACAGACACAGCCTGCTTTTCCCTATGGGGCTGTTGGATGGAAAAGGACTGCCAGTCTGTTTCCATGTGACTGTCATCTGGTCTGATCTGCCAGACGAATGGGGAACCGATCCTCATGTGCCTGTTTTTAGCGGACAGGATCAGATCAGATGTCGGTGGGTGTCAGCAGACATATGTCCGTTGACACCCTCCACTACAAAGAGGGATATGGATGGTCCCATCGTGTCTGCTTGAAAAACTGCCAGACGGACCCGATCGGATTGTCAGTGTGAAAGGGGCCAAACTTGCATACTTCCCAGCTTACTGAGTTGAGATCTCTTAGCCCAAGGTATGTAGGCAAAGGACGCATCCCTGCCAGGACCCCATGGACTAGGACGAGTTACTACGCAAAAAATTATTGGTTAAAACCACACCTTTTTATCATTATATTTTCTTGATTAAATCCCAACATCATTGCCTGAATACTAAATTATTGAACATGAAGGATTTATTACCTGTATACATCTTAAGGTTATCTTTAAACATATATTGGTAAGATCATTTAAAACTTGTAATATGTATATTTCATTTCACATATCCCCATCCATCTGTTTTTGGAGTACAGGATCAGATCGGATGTCGGCAAGTTACACCTGTCAGTCCATAGAGGTCTATGGATGGTCTGATCGAGTCTGCCTGAAAAGCTGACAGGCAGACCTGATTGGACCATCAGTGTGAAAGGGGCCTTAAGACCTAACTTCAGCTAAAATTTCTTTTTTTATTTTGAATAAAACAGAGTTAAAATGTAGTTACTATTCTATCTTTGATACACTGGTAACAGCTTCCCTCACTCCCTGTTCCTTGGCATGACATGGTGACAAAAAAATGGGAATATGGTTGTCACTGGGACAGGGATGTGGAGACACCAATCAAGATGTTTTAAGAAGATTCAAGCTTTCACAATATTGTAAACTGCTTCCCAACAACTCTATAGTGGAACTACTGCTACAGGGCGGCAGGGCTGCGCAAAATCACATATATATACACGTGATTTTGCATTTCCAGGTAGGGGGCATGCGCACCACCCTACCCGCAACGCCATTGGTGGCTACAGATGTCAATCATCAGATCCCGGCCAAAGATTCCTCACCAGCACCCGGCGATCGCCGAGGAACACTGACAGGGGAGAGACCCTTGTGAAAACAACACAGATCTCTCTCCTGCCAACAGTAACATGTTGCTGTATACTTCTCTGCACAGCAGATACATACACAGTAGCCTGTTTCCCTAGTAAAACACATACAGCACAGTTAGTAAAACAGCACACAGTTAACCCTATGATCACCCCACATGTTAACCCCTTTCTGCCCAGTGCTATTAGTACCGTGTCAGTGCTTTTTTTTTAGTACTGATCACTGCATTAGTGTCATTGGGATATCAGTGGCAGTTAGTCAGTTTCCCCCCTAGTGTCAGAATGCCCTCCGCAGTCCCACTATAAGTCTCTGATCGCCGCCATTACTAGTATAACAAAATTTTAAATTCCAGTATATATACCGCCATGTGTAGACATGTGTTGGGATTTTTTTTTAGCCAAGACATGTAACAGAATACATTTTGGCCTAAATTTTTGACAAAATTTGATTTTTAAAATTTTTTTTACTGGCTATGTTTTATAGCAAAAAGTAAAAACATTGCTTTTTTTCAAAATTGTCAGGTTTTTTTTGTTTATAGTGCAAAAAATAAAAAAATGCAGAGGCAATCAAATACCACTGAAAGAAAGCTATTTGTGGGAAAATAGGACATAAATTTAATTTGGGTGCAGTGTTGCATGACCGCACAATTGTCAGTTAAAGTAACGCAGTGCTGTATTGCAAAAAATGGCCTGGCCTGGAAGGGGGTACATCCTCTGGAGGGCAAGTGGTTAAACTCCATATAAAAAACAGCTCTCTGGTGGTAGTAATATAAAAACCCCACTAGGGGAAGTACCTTTATTGGAATAAGCAATGGAACATAAAAACACTTTATGCTGTATATAAAATGTATAAGATAACTAATCTCCTAGAAACAATACAATATTATGAGGCTACAATTAACTATAGGGTCTGATATACCCAATGAGATGTATGGTCGTTTGAATACAATACAATGTAATGGAAGGGGGAGGGGGGATAAGAAGTGTCCAAACAAAGAACTGCTGGTAATACGTTCTTACATAATGCTATGGACTTCTAAATCTTCATTTAGACCATCGGGCACCATAGAGCCCAACTTGTATATCCAAAAAGTCTCTCTCTTACACAAGAGGGCCAACCTCTCATTGTCTGTGAGGGTCCCTTTCGTTGTACATTCAATATTCAACTCCATTCATCACCACTGCACATCATCCCCAAGTGGACGGGCCGTCCACCTGACCCAGGCACTTCTTCCAAGCCACAGGCTCAAGTGTTTTTATGTTCCATTGCTTATTCCAATAAAGGTACTCCCCCTAGTGGGCTTTTTATATTACTACCACCACAGTGCTGTTTTTTCTATGGAGCTTCTGGATTTATCTATCTCAGGGGTCCTCAAACTTTTAAACAGGGGGCCAGTTCACTGTCCCTCAGACCGTTGGAGGGCCAGACTATAGTTAAAAAAAAAAAACTATGAACAAATGCCGATACAGTATAAGAGATGACCAGAGACTGTGGACATACCACGGCGGCGGGAATACTGGTCCGGCCGCTCCATAAGACACACAGGCATTTCCCCCAAGTGTGTCTTATGAAGCAAAATAGTGCCCCATCATTGGTGTCAGTGGGAGGAATAGTGCCCCATCATTGGTGTCAGTGGGAGGAATAGTGCCCCATCATTGGCGTCAGTGGGAGAAATAGTGCCCCATCATTGGTGTCAGTGGGAAGAATAGTGCCCCATCATTAGAGTCAGTGGGAGGAATAGTGCCCTATCATTGGTGTCAGTGGGAAGAAACGTGCCCCATCATTGGTGTCAGTGGGAGGAATAGTGCCCCATCATTGGTGTCAGTGGGAAGAATCGTGCCCCATCATTGGTGTCAGTGGGAGGAATAGTGCTCCATCATTAGTGTCAGTGGGGGGAGGAATAGTGCCCCATCATTAGTGTCAGTGGGGGGAGGAATAGTGCCCCATCATTAGTGTCAGTGGGAGGAATAGTGCCCATCATTAGTGTCAGTGGGGGGAGGAATAGTGCCCCAATGTTGGTGTCAGTGGGGGGAGGAATAGTGCCCCATCATTGCTGTCAGTGTGGGGGGGGGGGGGGGGGGAATAGTGCCCCGTCATTGGTGTCAGTGGGGGAAGGGGATAGTGTCCCAACATTGGTGTCAGTGGGAGGAATAGTGTCCCATCATTGGTGTCAGTCGGAGGAATAGTGTCCCATCATTGGTGTCAGTGGGAAGAGTAGTGGCCCATCTTTGGTGTCAGTGGGAGGAATAGTATGTCATTGGCGTCAGTGGGTGGGAATAGTGCCCCGTCATTGGTGTCAGTGGGGGGGGGGATAGTGTCCCAACATTGGTGTCAATGGCAGGAATAGTACCCCATCATATGTGTCAGTGGGGGAAGGAATAGTGTTCCATCGTTGGTGTCAGTGGGGGAGGATAGTGTCCCAACATTTGTGTCAGTGGGAGGAATAGTACCCCATCATTGGTGTCAGTGGGGGAAGGAATAGTGTTTCATTGTTGGTGTCAGAGGGGGATGGAATAGTGCCCCATTGTTGGTGTCAGAGGGGGATGGAATAGTGCCCCATTGTTGGTGTCAGTGGGGGGGAGGAATAGTGCCCCATAGTTGGTGTCAGTGGGGGGAGGAATAGTGCCCCATCATTGATGTCAGTGGGAGGAATAATGCCCCATCATTAGTATCAGTGACACCAATGATGGGGCACTATTCCTCCCACTGACACCAATGACACTTAACTTGCTGACCCCTGTTCCAGCATGGTGCTGCTGCAGCCAGCATACCTGGTTGCAGCAGCACCATCTGCACAGCACACTCTCCTGTCAGCTGTCCTTCTTCACTCTGGCCTCTCCCTCACTCGATCTTCATGGGGCCGCTTGGCTCCGCCTCCTTGCAGGTGATTGACCGCCTGTGTGCCTTTCCTGAGCCACAGTTCTGGCGCCCAATCACCGGTGAAGAGGCGGAGCCGAGCGGCAGCACAAACATCGAGTGAGGGAGCGGCCGGAGTGAATGAAGGAGCAGCGCTTCCTGGACTGGATCATCGTGGGACTGGGACACGAAGCCAGGTAAGATACAGCAGCCCCCTGCCCGCCCCTGTACTTAGTGTCCCTTCCTCGCGGCAAATACGCCCCTGCCGGTGGGCTGGATAAATGTCCTCGGCGGGCCACATGTGGCCCGTGGGCTGTAGTTTGAGGACCCCTGATCTATCTGATGGTAACAGCAGCAGTGGTAACTCTCCTGGGTAATGCACCATTTACTGTGATCCTTACGGTACTGGGCCTCCTCTTGCGCTTCAGAATATTGGATTTACTAGTGGTTAAACTGAGTCTTTCTTTATGTCCTTATTAAAGAGCTTTCAGATCACACCCTGTTCTGAAATCTATTAAAAACAAGTGTAGCATTTTAGTTTAGCCAGGCATATCCCCTGGAGGTGTGCATACTCACGAAACATGTTGGTGCTGACGTCATGCCGCCGTTTCCAG
The DNA here is from genome assembly GCF_062004578.1 of Staurois parvus. NCBI lineage: Eukaryota > Metazoa > Chordata > Amphibia > Anura > Ranidae > Staurois > Staurois parvus. The sequence goes on from NW_028318784.1 coordinate 916,637, forward strand.
AACTCGGATCAGCGGCCATCTTAGTAAATCCGAACTGAATGTTTGTGTTAGCCATGTGGTTACATTTTATTGCTTTGTATTGGCAATTTTAATAAAAATACTACACTATATACCTTTATCTGGGCTCCCTGGTGTGAGCTCCTTTCCATCCAGGGAACCTGATTGTCGGCCAGAGGCTTGAATACTGAGGAGAGTATTTGGGACATTCAGCATTAGCTATAATACATGCCAATGTATGTTTGTTCTCTGGCAAGTGCATAAGGCTGGAGGATTGCACGCGGCTGGTGATAGGGTGGAGAGGTTTTTTCTGCACCTGGGGACTCTTCATATATCTCATCTGGAGTGATTTGATGTGCCTTTCATCTGGATATACACATAATTGATTAGACACTTATATATATAATAGCACTATTTGATGGATTTTTTATACTGTTTTTTATGGTGTATTAACCCTTTATATATTGATTCATGCTAAATTTGGGTTATTCATTTTTGGAGACAATTTTTGTTAACACTGGTGTACTGTTTAGTGTTTATTGATACTGCACATTTTATGTTGATGTTGCAATGATATATATTTAGATTTGAAAGTGCTGCACTATATTTATGGGTTTACATACACTTTAAATCTTTAGACTGGCTGAGGGCCACAACGAAGGATCAAGCAGGTCATATCAATCTGTTGCAGACAGAAAATAATAATGATGGGCTATCAGACAAAAAATATAACTTGGTCTATAATGTTTTGGGTCCCATTAACTTATGTTTGTAAGAAAAAAGGGGCGCTGTTGTGCTTAGAAAAAAAACATTTATTATATATGTGAAAAAACTAACTATATATAAGAAACCTATATAGCAGCAGTCCTAAATGTGAATTTCTAAACACAAACTCGTTAATTCATATACATTGTGGTAGCATGGGGAAAAACATGCACTGACATGCAATTTTGTCACTCCTTACTCCAATTCATATTATAACGTCATTAATCCCAAAACCCAAAATGTAATACATTGCAGCTTGCAAAACTTTAGATGTGGTGACTGCATAAGATTTCTTGGGGGGGAGGATAGTGTTAAATGGACTAGCAGGTTTAGATACACTAACAAATTGAAGCTGAACTTCATTTAACACTTTATAAGCAGTTACAGGAAAAGCTTTTTTTTTACATGAATAAATGAAAGCTGAGCATTGTAAGCATCCCTGTCGGTAGTAAATGGTTTGTCTCAACCATCTAACTGCTCCATCTGCAGCTTGCCCTGTTGAAAAACAACAGATGTGCTAGTCAGATCACCTAAAAAACAAGTTACATCTAAGAAACATTAAGCTGCAATACAATATATGTTTGCTTTTGGGTTTAATACTGTTTTAAGGCACAAATTGAGTTTGTACAGGGGCGGACTGACAACTCATGGGGCCCCTGGGCAAAAGGAGATCATGGGGCCCCTGTGTCCTTGCCCAAACTCAAAAAAAGCCTATGAAAAAGGTACCAGGGGCATCTCATGGTGCCCCCTACTGACCCCGGGCCCTCGGGCAGTGTCCGAGTTTCCAAATGGTCAGTCCACCCCTGGTCTTGTATTTTCATTCAACTTAATTGACACAGCAAGGTATTAGTACAGTGCCGATCAATGCATGATCACTCCATCACACCATAATGCATATGCCATCCATTATGATGCACAGCATTACAAAAAAAGGGACATGGCCTATTTTTTGTATTATGGTAAGCTGTTAGCCAAATCAAAATGGCCTTTATGAGTTTTAATGGTGCATATGCATTAATTAAACAGATTATCTGCATACTATAAATGTTACTGGACAGTGTGTGCCATGATCTGTAGTACCCAACATATTTCCCCGTCTTCACTCAATTCCCCAAAACCTGTGTGACTGGTTCTGATTGGTCAAACTTGTGCAGTTTAGTGCAATATATGTTGCCATTGCATTTCATACACAGCGAAAAAATAAAGATGAGTCTACTTTTGAAAGGTTTAAGCATCAGTTAGTACTCTGTACAGACCAGACACAGGTTTTTACACATTGCATGACCTAAGGCAGAGGCAGATCCCCCTGTCGTATATTTATAGAAATAGCACCATGGGAGACAGCTGCAGCAATGTGTTGTTAGGCCTAGACCTCCTGGTTGGAAATTAGAGCGTTGTTCCAGCTGGACAAAGTTCAGTAAATCACTCCCTACAAGAAAAAAAAAAAAAATTAAATTTGCATGATTACTACTGATTACACAGAGCCAAATTATTACTGATTATGTTTTGCGATTTGATGCCAAATTATTCAGGGCATTTATTTAATTATAAAATCAGTATGAGTTAGTGCTTCCAGCAACCTCTAATAGGTCACATTGGTCAATTTGGAAAAATCATGTCAATCAACTGAACTATATACCAGTTGCATCAGATTCTCTCTATTTTCCTGGTCCGTACCGACCTCTGTCTGTCACCAAGCATGGAAACGTTAATCAAAACCCAACCAAGCAGGTGAAATATGTATTGTACATATCAATTATTTAACCAGCCACAAGAGAAACTTTTTTTTACTTAACTTAATTTTGCATAGGATTAGGGCTAATCGGGATTTTATTGATGTTTGTATCACCACTGGGTGGGATTCTTTTCCTATTCCAAAGATGGAAGAGGCAATGCGGCAAATTTCCCTGAAGATGACCAAGATTTCAAAACTCAACAGTGGCTCTAGCCCTTCCCTACATTACCATATATACAGCACAATTTTTGACACACACTACTCATTAGCATGTCCACCCCATCAGAGTATCTTTAAAACCCCAATTTAATTTATTTTTTTCAATAAATTCATCCAACTTTACCACTTTGTGTGTTTCTTCTGCACTCATATTTAAACACTTTACTATTTAGAGGAAATGACAGGTTTCCCATCTCATCTTCCTCCCCATTTTACCTCTCTCCTGAACCTATTCAATATTTATCTCTTTCCTACTGAATATTTCTTTCTTTTTTAATAGATAATTTCGGACTTACTAGTACATTTTTCTCTGATTTCATAATTTTATGCTTATATACCTACTTAGTTTCACTATCCTTCAGTATTTCCTGTACATATTTATAGATTCTATCTGTTCCTATAAATATTCCCTTGCCTTTATTTTTCTAATTATTCTTTCTTTCAATCTTAAATATATCCCTTCACCAATAACCTACATCAGGCATGCTCAACCCATGGTTCACAGAGCCATTTGATATGGCCTGCAACCTCAAACCTATGGCAACCCATACAGCCTTCTTTGGGTGTATGTCGCTCCACTAAATGATTGCCGGTCCTCCAAAAACCCAAAGGCTGTCATTCCCAAGCCACTATTGCAGCCAGTTCTCTTTCCTTCTTAACACACAAACAAGGGGAGAGGAGCCTTTAGCTGAGTGGATTACATCTAGTGGCATACATACAGGAGTTCTGAAGGTGGATCCTCATGGTTGTGTTGAACTTGGTGTCATTCTGGGAGCATGTGAGTGCATTATGCATCAATTTTTCTTTGCTTAATTAAGAAGTTGATTGCACTACCAGGGCAAGCCCTCCCCTGGTCTGTTGTTTTTTGTTTAGATTGTTCACAATGTTTGTTTTGGCAATTCAAGGGATGGCTGCAAAGACTGTGATATAGTGAACGTTGCAACAATGGCTTGGAGCTTTTTGGGCTGGTCACAGCTGAGCACAAGATAAATAAATTAATAAAAATGTGATTTTTGTGATTTTGATTAACCTCCCTGGAGGTATTCCCGAGTGTAGCTCGGGGTAAAAATTTAGCACCAAGAGCGGTAACCCCTGAGCTACACTCGGGAATACCCTGCAGCGTTGCTCCGGGATCCCTTCTGCACTTACCTTGTCCTTTGCTCCCGCGATGTCCCTCCTGCAGTGTCCCCTGCAATGTCCTCCAGCCGATGCATTCGTCTTCCGGGTTCCCTGCGACGTCGGGACGTATGGGGGATGGAACCAGCGGGAAATTTAAAAATGCCAAAAAGTGACATTCACTAAATACACTAAAATCACATAGTAAAACATTACTGTTTCAAACCATTTCACATACATTTTGTCCTTAGTGCTTTGTCCTGTGCCCTGCCTGCATTTTTACTGTTCTTTCTGCCTGGAAACTGAGAAACGTCCATGGCGTCCAAAAAGCATCCCTTTAGGTTTTAGACCAGCTAGAGAACAGCAATAGTAAATTAGAACCGCTTGCAGAATTGAGTGATAATGATTCATGTGGGAAATTCGTCATCTGACACTGAAAACGATTTTGCGACTAAGATCAGTGATCTGCGAACTTGCCGCTCTATTTCAAATTTCAGTGTTTTTGGTTTGATTATATTATTGAATTACATTTATTATTATTATTATTATATTATTATTTTTTATGATTATTTATGAAATTTTAATTTATGATTTCGTGTTTCAAATTTTAACATACCCGGGATGTTTACTAGTCTATAATAAAAAAACAACATATTTCCATGCAAAAAAATGTACCGCCTCGAGCAACAGAAATACTGACGTAATCAGAAGTATCCAACAGGGACTGGTCCCATAGAAAATGATGATCCTGATTGTTGTTTAAAATCTTCGTTATCCTATTCAAAGTAAAAAAAAAATCTAAACTCGGTACCATTTAATTTTATTGTGACCCGTGACTGCTTACCAAATCATTTAAGCTCTTCAAAAGGCCCCTGCCCTAAATTTTTCAGCACTTCTGTGGTTTCATAATTAATTAAACCATACCAAAAGTGATTTTTGTGCTCCAGTTCCTCTCACAAATTAATTACATAAAGTGTTTTTCACTGACGTGTGGGTGCTGGCCCTTTTATAGCCTTTGACTACACTGCCCTATTAGTGCATACTAGGAACGTCACTATGCCCGTTATGTTCGCGCACCAAAATAAAATAATGTCTCTGTGCACCTCATGTGCATACATAAGCTGACGTTAATTAAAGTGGAACTTTACTCTCTTAATCAACATGAACTATGTTTAATCCTTATGCTGGTAGCATTAGTAAATAGACAGAAAAGTATATTGTATTTATGTGTTTTAAACTTCTGTTTTTACATTTTTACATCAGCTACTTCCTGTTTTCCAGGCCTCGGCCAAAATTTTGTCATACACCCCAGGAGTCTTAAGCAGGGAAGGAGGGGTTTTCTAAGCTAAACACACCCTCCTGCCTACATGCCGGAGCTAAGCGCTGATGGATTCTAGGTAGTAAATGCTACATGAATCACCTGCCTTTACTCCATGTCCATGGTCAGTACTAGGAGATGTTTTTCAAAGTGATTTTTCAGCATAATAACTCATGGAGACATAGATGGACGAGTTCGCGCTGAATATTAAAAACAAATTAAATAGTGGTTTGGGTTTGTGGTGCATACATGCTTCCGCTTTAACCAGTTGCCTGCCACCCTATAGCAGAAATACTGCTACAGGGTGGCAGGGCTGCCCAAACACATGTATATATAGGTAATTTGCCTTTCCAGGTAGGGGGCGTGCACACACGTGCGCCTCCCTACCTGTGCCACCATTGGCGGCTACAGATGTCAATCACTGGGTCCCGGATGAAGATTCCCTGCTGGCACTTGGTGATCGCTGAGTAAAGCTGACAGGGGAGAGACCTGTGTGTAAACAACACAGGTCTCTCTTCTGCCAGCAATAACATGCTGCTGTGTATTTCTCTGCACAACAGAAAAATATACAGCAGCATGTTTCCCAAGTAAAACACAGCACATCACACAGTAAATCCTTTGATCGCCCCAGATGTTAACCTCTTCCTGCCCAGTGTCATTAGTACAGTGTCAGAGCTTTTTATTAGCACTGATCACTATATTAATGTCATTGGGATGTCAGTGGCATTTAGTCAGTTCCCATCCAGTGTCAGAATGCCTGCCACAGTCCCATAGTTCCGCTATAAGTCGCTGATCGCTGCCATTGCTAGTATAAAAAATAAAAATTCCAGTATATATACCACCATTTGTAGACTCTATAATTTTCACATAAACCAATTAATTTACATGTATTGGGATTATTTTTTTAGCAAAGACATGTAGCAGAATACATACATTTTGGCCTAAATTTATGAAGACATTTTATTAAAATATTTTTTTACTGGATATATTTTATAGAAAAAAGTCAAAAATACTGTTGTTTTTTCAAAATTGTCTTTTTTTGTTTATAACGCAAAAAAATAAAAAATGGACAGCTGTTCAAATACCACCGAAAGAAAGATCTATTTGTGAGAAAACAAGGACATACATTGAATTTGGGTACAGCATTGCATGACCGCGCAATTGTCAGTTAAAGTAACGCAGTGCCGTATTGCAAAAAATGGCCTGGTCAGGAAGGAGGGTGAATCCTTTGGAGGGCAAGTGGTTAAAGTCATGACACAAATCACAAAGTCCAACACAAGGTCCTGTCTTGCCACATTTACTATAGTATACTACCTGCAGCCATGTATTTTTAAAGCATCTATCCTTTCTCAATAACCTTTAAATAGATTTCTCTTTTCCAAAACATACCATGATTTATTTAACCATTTGCCTACTAGGCACTTTTACCCCCTTCCTGCCCAGGCCAATATTCAGCTTTGAGCGCTGTCACACTTTGAATAACAATTGCGCGGTCCTGCACACTGCACCCATATGAAATTTTTATAATTTTTTTCACACAAATAGAGATTTCTTTTGGTGGTATGTACCCACCACTCTGTGTGTTATTTTTTGCACTATAAACAAAAAAAGAGCACAAATTTAAAAAAAAAGTTTTTCTTTGTTTCTATTATAAAATTTTGCAAACAGGTACTTTTTCTCCTTCACTGATGTGCGATGATGAGGCTGCATTGATAGGCAGCACTGATGGGCACTGATATGCAACAATGATGGGCACTGATAGGTGGCACTGATGGACACTGATAGGCAGCACTAATGAGGTGGCACTGATAGGCAGCACTGATGGGAACTGATAGTTGGCACTAATGGGTGGTACTGACTGACAGCACTGACTGGTGGCACTGCTGGGCATTGACTGGCGGTACTGCTGAGCACTGATGGGTGGCACTGCTGGGCAGCACTGATAGGTGGCACTTCTTGGCACAGGTGGGTGGCACTGATGGGCACAGGTGGGTGGCACTGATGGGGAGAGGTGGGTGGCACTGCTGGGCACTTGTGGGCAGTACTGGCGGGTGGCACTGCTGAGTACTGATCATAACGGCACTGATCATCAGTGCCCTGATGATCGGTGCTGATCCGTCCTCTGACAATTGCCAGTTGTCGGCAATACTTTCCTCATGCTGTGACAACGTGAGGAAAGTACAGCCGATAACCGGCAAATGCATTTACCGGTGATCTGCTGTGTCATTGGACACAGCTGATCACCTGGTAAAAGGCCACTGTGATTGGCTTTTTACCACATCACGTGATTAGCTGTGTCCTACGGACACAGCGATCACGGAGATCGTCGGGTACAAGCCCCCAGGTGCGCGCGGGAGGGTGCGTTCTTAGAGGACATCATATGACGCCCTTCCAGAAGTGGCTGCAGTGAAGCCATCATTCATCTCTCTGCGGTCAGCAAGTGGTTAAGCTCCATGTCTTTTATAGAAACATTGTCTGAAGTTATCAATTATTTTCGCCAATGGCTCCTACTTTGCATTACTGCATTCAAAAGTAAACACTTAAATTATTTCAACTTTTTTTTACTCTTTTCAGATGATATGTTTAAATATTATATATACAGTAGGACATCTATATATATATATTTTTATTTATTACAGGTAATTATATAGAGCCATCAATTTACTCAGCACTTTACATATATATTGTACATTCACATCAGTCCCTAACCCTCAAGGGGCGTACAATCTAATGTATATATATATATTCCTTTTTTGAGAAAACTCCTCACATGCTTCTCTATCTCTTTTTTATCTTTTCATGTTTTCTTTATAATATGTACACAAAGGAAAGATATGTAAACCCTTCATTACGTCTATTAGGGCTTTTGACACAACTCCCAATGTCCAAAACAATGTTCCTTTCTGGAACAGCTCCCAATGTCCAACACAATGTTCCTTCCTGGCACAGCTCCCAATGTCCAACACAGTGTTCATTTCTGGCACATTTACTAAAGAATACTACCTGTAGCTATATATTTTTAATCAATTAAAAAGGGGCGCTAAGTACACATAAATCATACATAAGAATTTCTGTGCCTAAAACAATCAACAACTGACATATACACAGATGTGCATATGTATTTACATATAATCTTCCAAAAATTATATAATGAAAGTCAAATATCAGACTAATTGTAGTGAAAAAAAAGTCCTAAATATAATATAGTGCCACACATGGAATCTTGTTTTCCACTATCATGCATCCACACCATGTGAATAGGACTAGGTACTTGGTGTGAATGCATGATGGTGGAGGACAAGATTCCATGTGTGACAAATCCATTATGTTGTTCCCCAATATTTTTCCCACACATAAAGTGTAATGGGATTGTCTTATTTTAAATTCATATCAGTTTCAGTTACTAAAAATTCTTCTTCTCAGTGTTCTAATTGTCTTCCTGAAATATATAAAGGGACAAAAGCATTTGGCCACATACAGTGTTTAGTGCTACAATTTAGAAACAAATCTGTTTATATAATTCCAGTATGGATACATGATACATTGATATTTTTTATTACTAATTTCAAAGCATTATCGGCCAATATTTACTAAAGAATGGGTATATCTTACCTGATTCAGCCAAGCAATCTCCATTCACTCTAATGATTCTCTTCTCTTGCCTAACAACATTTTTATTTTTTTCAGCTCTAAAATCCACTATTTTAGGGTTTTTTTTCTAGATATCCTCTCTCCCTAAACTGATTCCAAATTGCATTCCTTGTTATATTCATCCTTAGTGCAGCAGTTTCTTTTTCCACTGAGATGTTCTTCTTCTGGGAAACTTGGTGATTGCTTCCCCAGTGTAAAATATGTTTGTGGAAATGCATATGGTCAGGTCTTGAAAGTTTAAATATTTTTGGAGTATTTTACTTGCAAAAAAACTTTTCTATAAGTTTGTTTTTGAATCTATATACATATTCTGCAAACATTTCCCTTAATACAAAGATGTTGTCAAGTAAACAAACATAAAGATATTAGGTATATCAAGTAATTTCCTCTTAAAATTAACAATATTTTCTTTCCAGCTTTCTAGGAATACATTCAAAAGGATAGAGGCACAGAGAATTCTCATCGCTGTACCTATTTATTGCCCATAAATTGTGTCAAAAAACAAGAAATAATTGTGTTTTAGTACAAAATGTAATAATTCCAGTATTAATTCAGAATGTTGTTGATTCACTTGATGACTGGAAGATTAAACCCCTTTCCTGTCCAAGCCATTTTTCAGTTTTCAATATTGTGATTCATTGTCTGACAATATTACTTGGTCATGCAAAACTGTACCCAATGAATTTTATTTATATATTTTGTAAATTTTGCTGTGTGGTATTCTCTAAAATAGGTAAGTAATATTGTTTCACAAAGTGACGGAACACTCTATGTAGAATTGAAGTCTGACAAATTGTCTAAAAATTGCATCAACATATTTGCTTAAAATTTCATTAGAAAAGAAAACAAAGTTGCAATAGTTAGATTTAGGACACATTTTCATTCTTTTTTTTTTTTTTAATTAATTTGCAATCCTAAGGCCTTGCAGATAACCATAGGTGGCATCTTCCATCAGAACTTTCTAATTCGTAGTATTTTGCAGCAGTGGTAAACACATTATCAGATATTTGTCTTTGTCCATTAGGAAGATGTTCCCACCTTAGTTTGCAGGCTTGATTAATATATTTTGATTTTTTCCAAATGTTTCAATGCTCACCTTTCAATATTAGAAATATAGTGTTTAATCTTCAAAAAGTTACTATTTGCTTTAAGACTATTAAGACTATTCTCCATTAGTCTCACAAATAATTGGATAGTAGATATCCTGAAACAGAAAGAGTAGTCTTGTTATGTTTGAAATTTGTAAAGGGACATAATGCTTTTGATTCCAACATTTCGTTTTCTTTCAGTATAGATTCAAGCAACTTCAAAGTTGAAGTTTCTCCTTTTGTTAGAGTGTTATTATCAGCTTCATTATTATCTTTTGCATTTTCTTTAGTTAATGACAATTTTTCTGCAAAAAAAATTTAGATTCTTGATCCAATCAAATAGACTGAAGTAGGCATGAAGGCAAATGCCTTCTCTAACAATTCTATATAAAGGTTATTGAAATTTGTATAGAATATATTAAAAATTTTCATGTTGCTAGAATATTCTTTGTTGAGCCATGGGAATGATATTTGCTGAATTTTATAAAATATCTGATTGGTATCAAATTTTTTTTATTATTATTATTATACAGTATTTATTTAGCGCCAACAGTTTGCTCATAAATGTGACCTAAAATGTAATACACATAACATCTAACCCTTTATGTTGCACAGGAAGGGTGGCAATATTTTTCTGAGACTGCATTTTTTCAGACTCTATGCCACTTGCCTTTTGTCTGCATACTTAATTATTTCATTCAACCCAGAAGACTAAAGCCATCAATGTGTTACTGCCAGAACCCCTTTTTTGTCCACATTATATCTATGAAAACATAGTGGAATAGTTAATTGTCTTAAGTTTTGGGGTTCACAGATCTTCCCTTTGTGTACAAATTGTATAGCAAATAAAAAAAGTTAAAGAATGGTTATGAAGAGTTATTTCAATAGGAATATACATAGCTGTTCTATTGCATACATAATATTAAACTTAATGTCAGGAAAAAGTAAAAAACAATGAAGGAATTTAGATGTTTTGCAAAACAAAGAAATATATTAGTAAAAATAATTAATAAAAACGCTGTAAAATTTTATATATATATATATATATATGCACCGGTATATATATATATATATATATATGTTTTTAAATTAACCAGGAGCCACTGTTGGAAATAATTGATAACGTAACACAACACTGTAATAAAGAGATGGAGAATAAATACAATGTCATATAATTTCATTGATTTCACTTTCTAATGAGATGGCATTGTATCCTTTCTCCATGAATCTATTTTTGAGAATGTTGGATTGTGTGATAAAAATCTTCACGATTAGTACAGTTCCTATGTATACGTAAAAATTGTCCTCTGGGTATATTGGCTAGCCATCAAGGTAAATGGCAGCTGTCTTTGGGAATGAAACTGTTCCTATCCGTTGGTTTAAAAAAACTCTTTGTAGAAATAGTGTTGCGAGTGTTAAAAAGTGTAAGATCTAAAAAATTGATAGTAAAATAATCGTACTGAAAAGATAACTTGATGTTTAATGCATTGTAGTTTAGAGTAGTAAAAAAATTAGTTAATGTAAACTCGTCTCCTTCCCATAAAAGCAAGATGTCATCTATGTATCTGCGGTAGAAAATTAATTGGGGCCAATCTTGAGAATAAATCAAGTCTTCCTCCCATCTTGCCATAAATAGGTTGGCTAGACTGGGTGCGAACTTCGCACCCATAGCAACTCCGGTCATTTGCAAATAATATTTATTGTCAAACCAAAAGTAGTTATGACTCATAGAAAAATCAAGTAACTCCAGAATAAAGTGCTTTTGTATTAGAGGGATGTCATCGGCAGTATCTAAATAAAACTCAACAGCTGTGTGGCCATCGGCGTGTTTAATGTTGCTGTATAAAGCTTCTACATTCGCTGTTACAAGATATGTGGGGTTACTAAGTGTAATGTTCTTAATACCTCTTAGAGCTTGTTTGGTATCTTTTAGATAAGATGGTGTGCTGCCAACTAAGGGTTGGAGAAAATAATCTATATACTCCCCCACGCGGGAGCAGAGTGAATCAGTGCCACTGACTATAGGGCGTCCCGGGGGTTTGACAGGATCCTTATGCACTTTTGGTAGACAATATAAGACTGGCAGCTTGGGGACTATAGGGCACAGGTAGTTTTTCTCTTTAATGTTTAAAGTACCTTCATCAAAACCTTTTTTAATGAGTGCCTTTAATAATCTTTTATAAGGGATAAGTGGGTTGTTCGGTAGTTCCCTATAGGTATCTCTGTCGTTTAGGATAACTTGTACCTGGGAAATGTAATCATTTTTATTCATAATGACTACACCGCCTCCTTTATCAGCAGGACGGACCACCAATTCTTTATCTTCCAATAGGTGCTTAGTTAATAAGTCAATACGTTTTTGATCGTGGTACCTATTAGTGGGCTTTCTAATTTTCATTTTCTGTAGGTCCCTAAGAACCATACTTTTGAAAATGGTAATATGAGAGTGTGCTGGGGGATTATACAGTGAGGCATTCTTCAGATTAGAATTCTTAATACTATTAGTGAAAGTATTATTGATTTCCCTAGTAACAGGATTAGTCAGAAAATGCCTTTTTAGGGATAATTTTCTCGTGAACTTATGAATGTCAAAAGTTGCAAATTTATTGAGTTTGGCTGGTGGAGCATATTTTAAACCTTTATTCAAAAGATTTAATTCATCATTAGTGAGGGTTTTGTCACTAAGATTAGAAATCCCTCTGGAGATTACATCCTTCTTCTTTTGTCTGTTATACCTGATCCCTCCTCTTCTTCCTCTTCTCTTAGGCCCTTTTTACTCCTGGGCCTCTGTCTAAAAAACGATCTGATTGGTTATTATATTGAGGATAGGGATTATTACGTTGGCCATGGTTATAATCATTATTATAGTGATTAGAGTGTGGCTGCTCATTATGGTGATTATTCTCACGATGCGAATAATTATGTTGAATATGGTTAGAGTTGTGATAACCATTATGGTTGTTATAATTATTCCTAGAACGCGTTCTTTGATAAGGATATTGTTGTTTGTTATTGTAGTAACAAAGGTCAGTTTGATAATTAGAACTGTAATAGTAATTCCGTTGATGTCCACTAGATGGTGATCTATGATGGAAATTCGCCTTCTGGTTATTATTATGTGGCCTGGATGGTGGTCCATTTCTAAATGGTGACCTAGGCCGAGAATTAGGATGGTGTTTTGATGGTGGAAGTCTATTCCTAACTTGTTGTTTGTTGGTGGAAGGTGATTGTACTCTCATTGATTTATGAGCATTATAAGGGCTATGTGGGTTCCTTAAAGAATAAAATCTATTGCTGATAGGGTCGTTTAGGGTGGGAAACTTTGGAATGATCGGAGCGGCAGGAGATCTCCGCACAAATCCTCCGCTTCAAACAGCTGCATTCTGGCACAAAGCCCGACCAATCAGGGATGGACCGGTCTACCAATCAGCGAAGGCAGAGGGAGTTGAATCCCCCTCCCCAGATTCAGAGGGGGGCGTGCCCGGAAGTGACTGACACATCTAACAGCTGCAGGTTTGGCGCCAGAATCAGCTGATGGAAATATTCTGTATTGTATAGATTCTATCCGCCTGGAGACAGATAGAGGAGCGGTGTCTTGGTTCCTAAGACCATCGGAAATATGTGTTTTCTGATGGTCTTAGGCGACCCCTGTGAAAGGGTCGTTCGACCACCAAAGGGGTCGCGACCCACAGGTTGAGAACCACTGATGTAAGAGGATATGTTCTGTAGTACAGCTGGGGAGAACAGGTATGGGCCAACAACACTGTTTGGAACTACAGTGCTGCAGAGGCTGGGTTGTCAGCTGCCTGTTGGCATTTGTACATGCATACACTTTAAGACTGCTCCTTTTATATTGTTTTTTATTTTTTTTTGTTTTTGTTTGTGGTATACCTGTTCCCCACTCCCTACCCCCCTCTTTTCTCCCCCCCTTTTCTCTCCCTCTCCCCTTCCTTCTGCCTTCCCCTCTCCTCATCCTTTCACGTATTCTTTCTCCTTACCCCCTTCCTTCTTCTCCCTCCCTATTCTTTCTCCATATCTTTCTTTCTTTCTTATCTTTTCTGCTTTCTTTCCTTACCCTGATCCTTTCCTTTCTATTTTATCTTGCGGTTGTGCCTCCTACTACCGGGGCGCTCCCACCTCCCTTCTCCGAGTTGTTTTCCCCCAGAGCGCAATATGAATATTTTGAAATTTGTCTTATTTAATGTCTGGGGTCTTAGTTTCCTGGAGAAATGCTCTAGGCTCCTCTTGGACCTTAAACAAAGAAAGACGCAGGTTGCATTCATACAAGAACCACATTTTAGGTTGAACTATGTCCCTAGCTTGACCAACTGGGCTACCCTGTGGCCTACCATTGTCCTTCGCCTATCTCAAAATCTCAGGGAATCAATATATTGCTGGCTAAATCAGTGCCTTGGCTTCTCACTCCACTGTAGCAAGACCCACAGGGTAGATTTTTATTTGTCAAAGGGAAGATTTGTGAATTTACAGTCACCCTAGCCAATGTATATTTCCCAAACGCGAATCATTTCCACCTTTCTGTGAAGCTTGCTCCCGGCACTGCTAGACTTTATGGACGTGTTTGGGGGTGATGTGAATTTTGCATGGGACCCCCTCCTAGATGTATCCCGGGGCACCTCTCATCTCTCCTTCTCTTTTCTCAAGTGCATCAAGGCGGAATTCCAACTCCTACACTTGGATGATCCCTGGCATATCTCCCACCCTCAAGACAGGGACTACTCCTTCTACTTGGCAGTTCATCAAACCTATTCAATACTTGTCTGAGTACGGTCGACTTGTATACGTGACATCACCTTCTCAGACCAGGCTTCCATCTTCATGGACCTGCAGTTGGGGCTGGTTACCCGTATTCCTCCATCATGGCACCTAAATGAGTCACTTCTTAGATCCCCCGATGTCAGGACAGCCATAGAGTTCTCCCTCTTGGAATACTTCTCATTAAACACTGACTTTATAGACAGCCCCCTCATGCTCTGGGAGGCACACAAATCTGTCCTTTGGGGAATGCTGATGGTGCTTAGTATGAAACGTAAGCGGGAAATCTCCTTCCAAATCGATACCCTAATGGAACGCCTTCGGCGGCTGAAGGGTGCTCACAAAGCAAGCTAGGCAAGGTTCACATACCAGGACCTCCTTTAAACGCAAGAAGAATTAAACTTTCTTCTCTTCCATAAGGTGAAACAAAAGTTGGCCTGGACCCAAAGAACCATGTATGAATACTCCAACAAACCTGGCACTCTCCTTACTCGGGCACTTTGTGGCGTTCTCACTCGCACACACATCCCGCATATTATGGCTACCTCCGGGCGAAAACTCTCCTCCGACTCCATGGCATCCGAATTCTTCTCCTTTTTTTGAGGTCTCTACATTTCCCCAGACCCTCTTCAGGGCTCTCCTACAGACTACTTGTCAAAAATTTGCTTCTATATTGCCCCATCGGGCATGCCTTCCCTTGCCCCTTCAGGGTGCAAGGATCCAGATGCCCCAATAACAGAGGAGGAAGTTGGGATGGCACTCTTCCAATCCAAACTCAAAAAAGCCCTGGGTCCTGACGGACTGACCAAGGCCTACTACAGGACCTTTTTCAACAAGCTAGCCCCTCAAATGGTAGCAGCATATAATTCCCTGGCTAAGGGAAAGGATATGCCAACAGATGCACTTAGGGCCTATATCTCCTTTATCCCTAAGGAGGGTAAGACCCATCACAGTGTGGTAGCTACCACCCTATTGCTCTCCTAAACAGTGACTTAAAGCTGTTTGTGAAGGTTATTGTGAACAGCCTCCTGCCCCATACCCCTTACTTGATACACAGCGATCAGGCCGGCTTTGTCCCCCTCAGAAAACTGAGGGACAACACCATCCGCATCCTCAATTTGATCCATGCTGCTAGGACCACCAAGAGCCCACAAATTCTATTGTGTACTGATGCTGAAAATGCATTTGACTGGGTAAACTGGCAGTTCATGCAGACAATGTTGGCCCATATAGGCCTCAGAACATCTATGCTACTCTTGATCACATCCCTTTACTACTGACCTTCGGCTTCCATCAAGGTCATCAAAACCAGATCGGACTTCTTTCCTATATCTAATGGGACCCGTCAAGGGTGACCGCTTTCCCCGCTGTCTTGCCCTACATCTTTTGACCCTACCCAAGAGGTACGGGGGGTTGGACTTGTCTGATGTCTGCTATTACTACAGAGCTGTTCATCTCACACGTGTAGTTGACTGGCATTGCCATGGTGACGCTAAACACTGGGTTGCCATGGAGCTTGAGGACTCCCAGGGCACAGCTCAGATCTGGCCATGGCTGATGCATCCTTTAACTAGAGGCCTCAGGGTCCACCCCACCCTTGGCACTACTATGGAGGAGGCTTGTGAGATGTTTTGTTGTATGACCCTGTCCCCTTCACCATCCTCAATGGTTCCCCTGCGGGGCAACCCCGATTTTGTTCCGGGTCTGACCGATCGGCAATTCCTCCGCCTTATAAACAGTGGTCATACCCATCTGACAGACTTTATTACTGTCTCTGGAGCACTAATCTCAACAGATTTTACCATGCTAGTGGACTCCCCTATCAGCCTCTGGTGGGACTTACAACTGTGGTCATACCTCCACTCACTCGCTATCACTGGTCCTAGCTAGCCCTTTGATGGCCCTTGAGACCCTCTGCCATAAGGGAGAACCAATCCGATATAGTCTATCTACCATCTACTCTTCTCTCCCTCACACAGTCCCAGAAGGAGAAAATTCTACACTTTGCCCAAAAGTCCACCATGGCAACCAGGATTCAGGAGACCAACTATAAACTCCTTACCCATTGGTACCGGGTACCCACCACTCTCCATTTCACACCCCAAATGCCCAGTGTCTGCTGGCGCTGCGGGACACGCAAGGGCACCTTCCTCCATATATTCTGCAAGTGCCCGAGACTTCGACCTTTTTGGAGAGGGGTCACCAGTATAATTAAACAACTCACCACCATAGACCTATGTGATGACCCTGCAACTTGCCTCCTGCACCTAATGGGGAAACCCATCAAAAAATACAAAACATCCCTTATTATTCAATTGCTAAATGCAGTGAAGGCCTGTATACCACTTCACTGCAAGGAGGACCTTCCCCCCATGCTCTCTCTCTGGTTTACCAAGGTGAATGAACAAGGTGAATGACATGGAAAACCGTGCACTCAGCTCTCTTCCCCTCTCCCTCCTTCTCCCTCTGGCTTTTTATCTTCCTAATCCTCCTGGTTCACCTTTACCCATCCCTCCCTTCCCCCCGTTCTCTCCTGTCCTAGATCCCTATTCTTGTGGGCTCCAACCCCAAGACTGCACACCAGATAACCTAGTATAATGGGCCAGCTACGCTGCCCATGCTATTTTAGAGATATCAACTGATGTGAAGCTCTCAATCTGCTAATTGTATGTTCAGTCTTCTACACTTCAAGGTCATTTTAAGAGGATATTACCATACTCTCGATCCATAATACCTGTCATAATATGTTTTCCCAATTGTGATCTTTTTTCATTCCCTTACACATATTGTTATTGGTTTGACAACCTTCCTTTGAAATGTTCTCTACACTATGGCATTTTTGTGCATAGATGCCAGATATAATTTTTCATGTTGATGCCCTGTTTTGTCTGAATGTACACTTCATTTGTACAAATAAATAAAATTTAAAAATAAATAAATGTACTCACATAAGCAGATGCCAAACAGATCTGTGATTTACTGCCATGAACAGTTTGAGGAGGATAGGTTAAGCCAGTTTTACTGAATGCAGCATTAGGCAGCAAATATTCCAAGCCTGATGAAGGAAGAGTGTGTTTTGCACTTAGATTTTTTCTACTGTGAACCAATTTTATCAATAAAAACCTTGGGCTCTTGGAGGTTTGTTTGGTGTCATCCTTGGGTTGCATGTATGTAGATTCCCAATTCTGGGTTCTTTCCCTGTTCCTGACAGGAGTCCCAGTTTTGTGGAGTTGTGCCAAACTGAAACCAGTGTGCCCAATAATAATTTCAGTGACTCCTACAGAATCAGAATACAGTGCCCTGTTCATTCTAGTGTTTGAACATTTCTAATAAGACACAATGAATGCTTCCAAATGGGTAGGTATTACATAAATTTTCATAAATGCATTGAGGTGTATAGAAATCTTGTAATTTGTTTCCATTGTGTATGCATCAAGTATACATTAATGATAACAACTCAAAACTGTATACTTGCTCCTAAGAGAGGTAAACATTTAGCTTAATTTTGTATACCTTGAAAAGTACAGAAAGTACCCAGTTTTCAGCTTGTATATACAAACATTATTTACAAAGTTAACATGTGGCCATCCATACACCTGCTCTTATCCAAAGGTTTCTCTATAGAAGAAGCCTATAAAACTTGGAAGATTTATACCTGCCAAAACATGTGACTTTGTCGAAAGTCAAAAGAAAATGACCGTCATTATGAAATGGCTGCTGAGTCAGGTTCAGACCTTCCACATTTAATTCAGTATAGTGAGCAACAAGCTGCGGTGACCAAATGCATTGCATTTTCATTAGTGATATGACAAGAGCGCACTAGCTCAGAGTATAGATTAAAAGAATAAGTCAACAAGGTAAACTGAAGGGACAAAAGGAGTCTTATTTATAAAAGAGACAATGAGAAACAAGACTGTATTACTAATATGTTAACGTAAATTAATCTTCTCTTTAGTATCTTTTTGGGAATTTATATTAAAATATACTGTATCTACTTACTGTACATACATCTACTCAATTATTGTTAATGTTCTAAAACTTTTCTCTTTTTAATTTTTTTTATATCAGCGTTTCTCAAACTTTTTTAGCCACATCACACTTTAAAAGTTTGCTAAATTTCCAGCCACCCTAGCTTTAAATTTAAAAAAATGTACTGATATCACTTATAAATGGCAAACATGATTCTAACACAATGCACACAACTGCCTTGATTAAATTAACTTTACATCAGAAGCCCCACCTTCACATCAGAGATTCCCCCATGATGTCAGAGGTTCCCCCCTAAAGCTGCATTCAAACACTGCACATAGTAATAAAATAGAATTTCTCTATTAGGTGATGTCCCATAACTCTACACACAGTGACTTATACTTGTTGAATTTGGAGTGGCGGGTCGAGCTGTGACACGTCCACCAGTCAGTGTAGCTCTTCTAACTCACTCCTAGTAACAGAATGAGATCCCTAAGTAAAAAATACAAATTGATTAAATACTTGTGAGCCACTAGAAGTTTTCTTACTTTTAGAGCAATTAATTCCGTGTGTAAAAATAATTATAAATGATGAATAAGTGAACTACTGATTAATTAATTAAGTGCTTAACTAGATATTAGATCGCCAGGTACTTATTACACCCTCTCCAGGTGTATGGATGTTAGCTTTATATATCAATATTGTACCGCGCTCCAATATATACAACTATGAGTGCTATAATAAATTATAAATGGCTGAAGTGTATCACCAATAATTCAATAATACTTAAATCCATAATTGATATAAATATATAAATAAATTAAAAAAGAATCAATTAATATTTTTAAATGAGTGCAAAAACCTAATAAAAAGTGAAAATATGAAATATGAAAAATAAAATAAAATGAAAAAATGAAAAAGAGAAAAAAAAATAAAAAATAAATAAATATTTTTTTGAAATGGGAATGACAGTTCAGTTCATACGAATTGAGATGGTATTGTAGTTCAATCTAATCTGCGTGGTAGGTCAATGTTCATGACATGAACCTCTCTCTCCTTCTTCCTCTCTTTTCTCCTCAATACAGCCTTCTCAATAAGGACTTTCTCCTCTAGCTGCTTGACTTAATCCTCCATAGCCGATACATACAGAGAAGGGAAAAAGAAACATAGTGTCTTATCCTGGGTAACAATTGTTTAATGAGCTTCTGATCTCCCACTCACATGGTATAAATAAAAGTAGCGCTTTGTATAAAATATATCCAAATCCTCCTACAAACAGCCTTGCAGGTGTGTGTGTCTTCACTCGATATACTCGCCGTTCCTCTGTGGATGCGTGATGATGTCACCGCCCCTCCATCATAGTACTCCATCATTAGTGTCAGTGGGAAGAATTGTGCCCCATCATTGGTGTCAGTGTGAGGAATAGTACTCCATCATTAGTGTCAGTGGGAAGAGTCGTGCCCCATCATTGGTATCAGTGTGAGGAATAGTACTCCATCATTAGTGTCAGTGTGAGGAATAGTACTCCATCATTAGTGTCAGTGTGAGGAATAGTACTCCATCAGTAGTGTCAGTGTGAGGAAAAGTGTCCCATCATTAGTGTCAGTGGGAGGAATAGCGCCCCATCATTGTCAGTGGGTGGAGCTCTAATAGGAAGAGGTGGAGCCTAAAGAGGAAGGGGTGGAGTTTGCAGATGAAAGGGTGGGGCAAATTTAGATGCGGGGGGGGGGTCTGATTTTAGTCTTGCCAAGGGCAGCACAAAACCAAAATACACCACTGAGCTTACCCAGGTACCACTCCTCAACTGTTGCTTTGTGTCTTCGGAGTGAACTTGGTTACCTTTAGTTACAGCCTTGTTTCTCCTTAGTAGGTTCACTTGACACAGTAAAGTAATGTACTTCATACCCCTTTAGTGCTATAAAAGGCCCAGGTTCTTTTGTATATGCCATTCCCACTGTGCACCCCTTAGAATAAAAAGTTACTGGTCTTTACTGTTCATCTGTAGTGCAAAACATGATAAAAAGTGCAACAGTTCCTTCAATAACCCTAACTAACAAATAGATGGCCCAGGCATATCTTATAGGTAACAATTTATCGTGGCATAGTCCATAGATGGTGGCATAGTCCATAGATGGTGGCATAGTTTACCTCCCCATAGCCACAGTTGACCTCAGGAACTCCATTTCTTCTGCATATATGTAGTCTGCTGGAGGACAGGCAGCAGATCCACTTTGAAACTCACATAGCAGCCTCCAGTGAGGTAAGCAAGTATCTCTTAATCTTTTATATTTTGTTTTTAGTAGTTTAACTGTTAAGAATTTTTTTTTTTCAGATACCTAGCAACCTGGCAATCATTGGTTAGTCTACACTACTCATTTTTGGTTGGAAAATCAACGGCAAGCTAAATAGTCTGTAACACCTGTTCTGTTATATGGGATGTGTTGTAGGATGTTGTTACAAAAAAAACTATGAAAAAAGAGAAGAATGGTCACAAATATCTGAGATTTTCTGGAAATGCTGCAATTTTCTGTGTGGGAGCTATTGACAGCAAACACATACCGATGACCAAGCCAATTGGCAGTGGAAGCAAATACTTTAAAGTGTTGCTAAACCCACAACAGTAAAATCAGTCTGTATATGCAGTAAAGCATGCTTGTTATACTCATTGTGAAACCTAAGGGGCAATCCTCTGCATTGTGTAAAAAGGCTGTTTGATCCTGACTTCTCTGATCCTCCCCTTCTTCCAATGTCCCCCTCTTATCTCCTGATAAGACATATCGTGTGGAGTCACTCTGCACATGCCCAGTTTGGTGTGTACTGCTAGAGAGGTTTTTCTTTTTCCTTGCTAGTGTGCATGTGATCAGCACAAGGCCAGTCAGCACTGCCCAGACAGAGGTCAGGGGTTCTGCATCCTCCTAGAGCAGAATGAAAACTCCTCCTACAAGCTTTAACATGTGCTTTGCTGGACACTAGTAGAAGTCACAAGACTGCTCAAAATGCTGATGAGTATTTAGCAGTTTATATTTACTAAAATAATTGCACTTCCATATTCTGTATACTGTGGGAGACCAGATATAGTACATGCAGGGTCCTGGGTTTAGTAACACATTAATGATAAAAAATATTTTTCCTTTGTTTTACTTGCTGTGGCTGATGCAATTATTGTTTTTTCCACATTCATATTGGGTCATATGGCAGTTGCTTTGAGACAAGTATTTGTATCCACTCTTCATTTGGACAGATGCTGCATACAGATAGGCTTAACCTTCCTGAAAACTGTCCGCTGCCAGAAACAAATGACCCAGATCTACCCAATGTATTTGTGGGGAAGAGGCATTTGCACTGGGTGAAGAGCTGCTAAGGCCCTATTCAGGTCACGGCCTAAGTTTACAGAAAAGGGTTTTTAACTATCACCCCAGCAGAGCACACAGAGTTGTAGAGTGTGCATTTTACATACTTTCTAATAAGTGGGTTTTTTTACACACTGTAATACACATTGTATTAAACATGCAAAATGCTATCACTGATGTTAAAACCCTGCACTACTTTGTTTGGCAGTATGAGAACTTCCTTTTTGAGGACTCTATTTTTTACAGCATGAAAAGGGCCCATTGGACTGGGAGTTGGAGAAACAGGCAAGGATCACATATCAGTAACAAATTTGAATCCAACTTTATGGCTCTCACAGGACAGGTCCCATGGCTGCAAGGTAAAGAAAGTCCAGAATCCGCTGCACTCTTCAATCTTTATTCATTATAGGTAAAATCCATATCACAGACAGTGTCAAGGACAAAAAGGTTAATGCGTTCCGGGATTCTTGTTTTTAAATGGAAAATCCAATGTACCTCATGTTTGCACAGTTGTCTAAAGGGGACCTCACCTCTCTTGGAAGCTATTACCTTCTCAATGGCCTGTATGCAAATCACCATAGTATTACCACCATGTTTCTCATTCAAATGTTTTGCTACACTTGTGTCATGTTTTTTGATCATATTGTATATATGATACCTTAGCCGATCTTGTTATTGCCTAGTAGTATGTCCCACATATTGCACAGCACATTCAGCACATGTAATTAAGTAAACCACATTGCTTGTATTACAATTTAAAAAGATTTAATATTATACTCCTTACCACTACTAGTGGACTTAAATTTATCATGCTGTATAATCCTGGAACCACACAGGCAGTCATTGTCCCCACATTTGAAATTGCCCATAAAATTGCCCATAAAGGACAACCAATGAGTGGGACCCTTTTTAGTGCTGGAGAAATAATTGGGAGAAAAATATTGGCTCAGGGCTGGAGCCTTTCTGGAGACCACCCTAATCCCATTACCCAAAACTTTGGTATATGCCTCATCCTTGCATAAAATTGGAATATATCGTTCAACAATATTTCTCACCTTTGAAAATTCAAGGAGTGGAAAACACTGGAATATCATGTTTCTTCCCTTTTCTCTTTTTATCTTTCAACAAAGATGATCAAGGTGTGGTTTCCACAATGTCAAGGGCTCTCCATAGATCAACTTGGGAGTACCCGTATTGCAGGAACTGGTGACACATAGTTTGGGATTCCTGTATGAAATTCTCTTCAGCCGAACATATATGGTGAACCGTAAGAAGCTGTCCTACAGGTATACCTCTAATTGTATGTCTCGGATGACCCAAATCCGCTCTTAACCATGTATTACCCAACAAAGGTTTCCTGTATAGACTCGTGTCTACTTTTCCATTATGTTGTGTTAACTGGTTGTCCAAGAAAGGGATAGTGTTCTTGTCCCTGCTTCCTGTAAATTTTAGATTCAAGTTGTTATCATTAAGATATGAAATAAATTCTTCCAACACAAAATGGGTATCCTTGATCACAAAGATCAAATCGTCAGTATAGCGACGAAAAAAATCTAATCTGGGAACGGTATGGATTTTTTTCCCCATAGATGAAGGTCCTCTCCCACCACCCCATATATAAGAGAGTGAGAAAACCTCGCACCCATGGACCCACCCCATCTCTGATGACAAATTTGATTATCAAACTGAAAACAATTGTGTTTAAGCAAATAGCCTATACTGTCTAAAATAAACTCTTTTTGGGTACACGTGAGGCAGCTACTGTATATCTGTCTAGATAGAAATTAACTGCCTCCAATCCCAATGTATGTGGAATACAAGAATAAAGACTAGCCACATCACATGTAACCCAAATGTCATTTGTTTCCCATTCAAAATCCGCCAACAGGTTCAACAACTGTTTAGTGTCCTTCAAAAAACTAGGTAAATTCTGTACTAAAGGCTGTAATTGGACATCCACCCATTGACTACCTTCTCATTCAGGCATCCTATGCCTGACACAATGGGCCTCCCTACTAATGGATTCAAGCCTTTATGTGTTTTAGGCAGATGATAAAATATTGACATTACTGGACATGGCGGAACAAAAATCTCAATATCGTCCTCCTTAAAGATGCCAATTTTGACTCCTGTCAACAGGTGGGGTTATTCTTCAACCTTTCGTATGTGACATCGTCATGTAGCTGACGCAGGGCCTCCTCACTGTAGACATCTGCATCCTGGACTACAATTAGACCCCCCCCCTTGTCAGAATTCTTAATGACAGTATCTGGATAATTACTAAGCTTCATGAGGGATTTCTGTTCCCAAGGAGACAGATTATTATCCACAATGAAGCCCCGCACAGCTACATGCAATGCCAATCTAGTAAGATCTTGTTCCACTAACTTGTGATACACGTCCGTAACCTATCCGCCCTTGAATTAATAGGATAAAAGTCGGACCTGGTCTTAAATGTCACTGGATTAATACTAGCGGTACCTTCCTTCACTAGAAATGCAGATTCCCTCTTGAGATCTTCTAGATCTACTATGCCACACTGATCACCAAAATTGGGAGCCCATGTATCACACAATACCTCTATATCCCTATTAATCTCATTGTCCCTCTCCTTCATAACATCGTCCTGAACATAAAAATGTTTCCGCAACGTAATGGCTCTAACAAATTTATTCACATCCAATATTGTACCAGAGAGAATAAAATGTATTTTGGGACAAAAGTCCAACCCCTTGGATATTAGGGAGATGTCTGCTGCTGTTAATTCTTTCTTAGAGAGGTTTAATGCATTTTGGTTCACCTCCAATTCATCCCTTTTAATGAATAACCTCCTTTTCCTTCTGGAATTATTTCCTCCCAGGTCCCATGGCAGTTTGAGGCAGTAGATTAAATTTACATTATGGGAAATGTTTTTGAATTGTACCCCATAATTTTTTTGCAATACATGTATGTGCGGTGCACTGTATTGCGGTGTACTGAATGGAGCTGAATAATAAACTGGCACTATTCTGGATTTGTGACTGTTCTTGTTTTGTTAATACAATCTTAATAAAATCTTCCTTTTTTAATTTAAATGTAAGTCTAGTTAGCTTTGCATTAACATATGTACACAATATGCAAACAAAAGACTCACATAGAAGGTGTACTCATGGTTGTAAGGTAGTACATAAAGCCCCCTCCTTTATGGGGCCTGGATAACCTCTGGAATCAGTAGCTGCTGCAGAGACAGGAGGATTGGGTTGAGGAGATGGCAAATATGTCTTATTTATTTAATAAAATTAAAATAGAAAACAATTCTCATGATTATTAAAAAAAAATCATTGCTATATTTTTAATGGGGGGCCTGCCAGGTAAGCTGTATGGGGTCCTAGTATTTCTACAAGCAGACCTAAGTGCATGCTAAACTGAATAACAGGTTGAAACCAGTTCAAACATACAACTAGAGACATAGCATACAGTGTCATTACAAAATATATGCAAAACTTACTTTTGTAATCTTTCACATGGCCTGTGCATCCTTCCCAGTCTTCAAATATCTGCCAGCAAATACCCTCCCAGGACCTCCTCTTTTTGGCTCTGCTGTTGTACTGGGAGTTCTGGGAGTCATATAGACAGTGGTGTACCTTGACTATGTGAATAAACTCCTGAGGTTCAAACAGGGTGGATTTCCTGACAAGTTTTTGTCATTTCCTGCTTGGGGGCTGAAAAACACTCCTGAGCAAAACATGCAAAAACACTTGAAAATGCGCAATTTGTGTATTCCTGTGTATTTCAATAGCAAAAAAGCTCCAAAAATGCACCAATCTGCCCAAATAGAGTTAAAAAAGTAGCTCCAAAACTTTTTTGCACTTCAGGTGTTTGGCTTCAGGCTACTTGGAGTGGAGATGCGAACCATCCCCATAGGGGAATCTTGATTTTCTTCCTGAGCAATTTGGAGTTTTGAGCTTCAAGCTACAAAATGTCCAGGTGTGAATGAGGTCTAACATCAGAGTCTCCCCTATACTTCAGAGGTCCCCCAATACATGAGAGCCCCCCATCACATCAGAGTTGCTCCATCACAGAGCCCCCCAATCACACAATTCCCCAACACAGAGGACCTAATTACACAGTTCCCTCTTCACATCAGAGTACTACCTTTTAGCACCAGCCGTGTGGCAGAGGGTGGGAGGTGGAAGAAGTCTGGAAAAGATGGTCTTCTGTCCTTTCCCAAAGGCTTGGGTTATTTCTTCATACCGCCTGCCCTGGTTCAGAGTCATGCATTGCCATGGTGCAGGAGAACAGACCACCATAACCAGGACAACATATGACGCTGTAAGTCCTGGTCCTAAAGTCTCAATGTTTGTCATGGTGCTGGCTGCCAGCCTGCCTACACCATGGCAAGCTGATCAGCAAGCTGATCAGCAAGCTGATCAAGGTTCAAACTGGGCCTCCTATTCATGCAACCCCAGGGAAACCTAGATTCCATTAATACAATACAACCGCGCTTACTAAAGAACCTCGTGTTAAATAATGTATGGATATCAAGCTCTAAATTAAAATCTAACTTAATGTGAAGCGCAAAAAACAACAAAACATAATGTCAATACATAAATATAAAAAACAGTTCATATAAAATATTTAATGTGAAGAAATTTCATATAAAAATCATATTCAATCCATCAATGAATCCAAAAAAGAGAAAGTGCTCCAGCTGTCAAATGTCCAAACTCCATTCTTAGTGTCCATCCATAAATCTATAACACTGCGTGTCTTAACCTCCCTAGCGGTCTGATTATGTCCATATTTCTGTGCTCAAAGCGCTACATTTTTTTGCATGGAAAAATGTATTTTTTTTATTGTAGGCCTGTCATTTTTAGGAATAACTCACTGAAATCTATCCGAACAAGAGTCTAGTAAACATCCCGGGTAGGATAAAACTTGAAACACAAAATCATAAATTATAATTTAATAAATAATCATAAAAAATAATAATATAATAATAATACATTTTATTCAATAATATAATCAAACCAAAAACACTGAAATTTGAAATATAGCGTCAAGTTCGCACATCGCTGAGCAAAGTTTTCAGTGATGACGAATTTCCCCACGAATCATTATCACTCAATTCTGCAAGTGGTTCTAAGTTACTATCGCTGTTCTCTAGCTGATCTAAAACCGCTTTTGACCTAAAGGGACGCTTTTTGGACACCATGGACCTTTCTCAGTTTCCAGGCAGAAAGAACAGTAAAAATGTAGGCAGGGCACAGGACAAAGCACTAGGGACAAAATGTATGTGAAATGCTTTGATACAGTAATGTTTTACTATGTCATTTTAGTGTATTTAGTGAATGTCACTTTTTGTCATTTTCAAATTTCCCTCCGTATGTCCCGACGCTCGCAGGGGACGGAACCCAGATGACAGATGCCGGCATCCGCCGGATTACATTGCCAGGGACACTGCAGGAGGGACATCGCGGGAGCGCAGGACAAGGTAAGTGATAGAGCAGTGCCGCATGATAAGCCCGAGTGTAGCTCGGGTTACCGCTTGTGGTACTGAAACTTTACCCCGAGCTACACTCGGGAATACCGCCAGGGAGGTTAAATTCATATATCTTACAATACATTTGGTCCAAAGCAATTGTTTATATTGAGTGTTTGTTGTCCCAAATATATGTGAGTCTCTAGGCACTTAGGTGTCCGTTTATGAACCAGCAGTAATAGATCACTGCTCAGTTCTCCGGCATTCTCGGAGAACACAGTTCTCCTGTGAATGCCGTTTATGAAGCATATGAAGATCGGTTTTCCAAACGAAGGGAGAACGGTCTACAAACGCTGGAAAACGGCTGATTTTACTATAATCTCGCGAGATTACAGTAAAAAATCAGTTTACTAAACAGAGGTAAATTATCTCTGCTTAGTTTGCGGTCCCTCCGATTCTCCAGCTCTGGGCTGGAGAATCTGGAGGTAGAACACAGATCTCCAGTGAAGGGCTGAACATGTTCTCCTGAGTGTTATAAACTGTGAATGACCAGAGAATAGCTGCGATCCTCTGAATCACAGCTATTCTCTGTGTCATAAAAGGACACCTTAGACTCGCCAGTTTTAAGCATACGATTTTATCCCCAGCTATACCTCAACTGATCTTCTCGTCCATTCCCATTTGGTACATATGTCGCAGGAAGAGAGAGTTACCCATAGCGTAAAACAATAAAACATTTATTGACAATGAAAAAGAGTTGCACTTACAATATATGAGTGTACGCCCGACACAAAGGTTCAGACGTACAATCAAAAATGTGTTGCATATTCCGGCGGTGCAAACCAGCTGCGAGCTAACAGAATGTCTGTTTGAGCCTTAGTGTTGGGAAAACACTTATATATTGTAAATGCAACTTTTTCTTATTGTCAATAAATTTGTTATGCTTTTACGCTATGAGTACCTCTCTCTTCCTGAGACATATGTACCAGATGGAATTGGTCAAGAAGATCAATTGAGGTATAGCTGGGGATAAAATCGTATGCTTAAAACTGGAGCCTTATTGCCTAGAGACTCACATATACTGTGTTTGGGACAACAAACACTCAATATATACAATTGCTTTGGACCATACGTGTTGTAAGATATATGAATTTATATAGATGGTGAGTCTGCTCAGGTGAAGACACGTGGTGTTAAAGGTTTATGGATGGACACTAAGAACGGAGTTTGGACAATTGACAGCTGGAGCACTTTTTTGGATTAATTGATGGATTTTAGTTGATCATTCACTTATGATTTGCACATTTAGACTGTTTACACTTGGGATTTTTGCTTCAATGAATTGATACAAGATATGCACATTACATATTTTTTCACTCAGATTGAATATGGTTTTTATATGAAATTTCTTCACATGAAATACTTTATATGAACTGTTTTTGATATTTATGTATTGACACTGTATGTTTGTTGTTTTTTGCACTCTACATTAAGTTAGGTTTTACTTTAGAGTTTGATATCCATATATCATTTAACACAAGGTCCAATAGTAAGCGCGGTTGTATTGTATTAATTTCATATTTAGATCTTCTGTCTTTTAACAACTGCAGCTTGTAATTTAGGAGGTAATAAATCCAGTTGGTGCAGACATGTATTAACAATTAAAACCTAGATGCTACCCTGGTTGAGAAACATAAAACTGTACAGTACATGTTGGTAGCTATAGTTGTTCAGAGCTTAGTGAATGAGGTGAAGATTCTTTGACTTCCATCATCCAATCATGTGCAAGCAAATTTTTTTTGTCTCGCAAATGATTGGGTATTCTTTGCAAAGTGACATTTCGCCACATTCACTAAGCTCTGGGGAAAATTCCATTGCAAAGTGCAACTTCTCTTGCCAAGTCAACAGTCTTTTTATTGTTAGTAAATCAATTCCTATGAGTCTACCAACCCCTGGAAAACGATGCACTGTGTGGCTCGATATCTTATCATGACTGTAAACCTAACCACTAAAGATTTATATAAGCTTTAACAAATTCAAATACCTGGCCCTTGTGCAGGTTTGTTGTGTCCTTGTCTCCAACTGTGTTTCTGCATTTTTACCTTGAGTCGCACAAACTTCTGATGAAACAACAAAGATGATAAATGTCATTCAGTTAAGGTTTTGATTTATTAAGCAGAATTATATCACCAAACCAATAAGTGCTCACTTTAGTACCAAATCTTTAAAGTACTGCATTTAATACCCTAGCAAATGTAGCCCTTTTTTTTGGGGGGGGGGGTGTTTATGAGAAATGGCCCTCCTCAAACAGGATATTGTGCTATATCTGTAGGTAAACAAGAGAACCAGCACCTTCAATAAGTAGAAGGGTGGGTTTGATAATAAAGTTGGCAGTGCCTCCACCCAGGACAGGGCCTTAGTGAACAGAGGGGATCCCCTTCCTGGCAATTTAATCAGTAATCTAAACAACATTATTGAGACTAGAAGAACTACTGCAACCAGCGTAGCATTAACCATAAGTGTACAGATATACACAACGGTAGAAATAATACAAGCTTTATATAAGAGATTAACAACAGTGCATACATCCAATGTACAAGCAGGTATTATCAGCAAAGGGTCCAATAGGAGTCCTGGTGAAACTGTGCACATATACCTGGGTATCCAATATATAGATACCTCCAGATGAATGTTGCAGCAAAGTCCAGTTGCAGGGGCCCCTGAGGATGATGTGCTCAACAACAAAGCATCCTGGTATGTACAAAGTAACAAACCAGATATCAGCGCTAAGTGGAGCAGCGCAAATCTATAAGTCAAGTCTACATGAATCCAAATGTTATGAAGGCACCAGAGGCAGATTAAATCCTACAGCTCCTGGACAGATCTTGGGAAAATTCAATCCACAGCATGCAAAAATAATAGACGGCAAGGTGCAATTAGTATTTCTGTATAACCTTATTCCTAGAACAAATAGCAAACTTACATTGAAGAAGACTGTGTTGAGCAGGCAAGCATTGGCAGAACTGCCCATTCACGCTTACTA
Organism: Staurois parvus; assembly: GCF_062004578.1. Taxonomy (NCBI): domain Eukaryota; kingdom Metazoa; phylum Chordata; class Amphibia; order Anura; family Ranidae; genus Staurois; species Staurois parvus. The sequence continues at coordinate 947,122 of NW_028318784.1, forward strand.
CGGGATTCATCTCACTTTTCAAACTGTCTCCAAACCAGGGTAGGAGCACCACACCACGTGTAAAAGTGCTAGTCACATAGTTAAGGGCATATCTCTACAAAGGAAGGTGCAGAAGGCCAGTATAGAGTGCATGTACCCCTTTCCTATGCATCTGCTACACTTTGTAATGTGATATCACAGATCACCTGTCTGGTTAGTAAAAATGACTTTCTGTCAATGTTATTAAAAGAAATGAGATAAGGAAAGTATTAAAGACATGGAAACTAAGTTCTGCTCCCTCCTAAGTGGCTTCTCTGTACAGAGAAGATGTAAACAGACCCCCCCCCCCGATTAGTGCCCTATGGGGCAGTAAATAGTGACTAGACATTCCTATACTACTGCATCCAGTGTATGAAACCAATTGGACTGCTGGCTGCATTTAATAATTGGCTGCAATGTGTTTAGCAGGTGTCTTGGAAACTAGATACCTATAGCCAAGAAATAGATAAAAGTTGTCTAAAGTCTATGGGGTAGCGCTTGCAAATGCTTGGATCCCCTGGTTCTGGATGCCAATGACCTACCAGCAATGCCACACCCTCTGACACACGGTTAGATGAGGAGGGTTATTTAGGAAAATATTCTTAATAGGAAAACAATACAGAGTAGTTGACACTGTCCCTTTAACAAGTGGTCAGGACATTTTGGCTAGAGGCCTCTGTGATGGACTCCTGACACCCAACTGGGTATCTCCACCAGAGAGCTGCTTTCTTGCCTCTGGAACACAGGAACAAGGTATTATAGCTGGGAACTAGAAGACACTAGCTTAGGTGCAAACAGGAAACTGATTTTATTGAAAATTCACACAGAATTTATACCACACAAAATCAGATAAGAGCTTTATCACATTATCCCAAACAATGCAAACTTTAAACATTAATCCAAACAACAGCCAGGCGCCTAGCAGTCTGGACTCTGGAGGTGATTAAACAAATTAAGAGCTTATCACCTAATTAAAGGAAACATTAGTTGATGCCAGGAAGCCTGTAACAGAAAATATTTTTTCTTAACCCCACATATGCTGGAATCCACCCACTGCACATAACGCAATGCTCCAAGATAATAGTTCCACTAGGCACAGTATGCCAAGGGGTCCCAGAAATAGTCCCTCCAGCCCTAATTGCATGGAAAGGGTTACTGGTATAATTCATGGCCATCCAGGTACCCAGGGAAGTGATATTACACTTTTGCGGAAAAGGTTTCTGGTAGCCCCAAGAGGGGGGCTTCCTTAGTCCTGGGTCCATGATCGATGAAAAAGAGGCTGACTCCCAAGCTCCTCTAGGAGCCACAGTGATTTCCGTGACTTTCCCCCCTCCCCCGAAGGTAAACTAAACAGGTCTCAGGTCCCCAACTGGTCTAGACCTGTGTTAGTTGGGCAGAAAAACTCCACTCGTTCTGTCTGTGGAACCTCTCATATCTGCCTCTGAGGAGAAACAAGGTCTATTTTTTCTCCAGAACATCCATACAGCCACTGGGGAGGAATGCCAGTTGCATACCCTCCCTAGTTTTCCACTTCCACTACTTCTCCTTGAGGTTCCCGTGTCATTGTAGGTGTTGGGCAGAGGTAGTAGACCCCCTGTACTGTTGTCAGCACTTCTGCTGGGGACCCCATATTCTCTGGTCTGGCTGGCTGGGGCTACAATTTCTGCTCACCTTATCCTCTGCCCTGGCTGGCTAGCTGGGTTGGGAATCTTCTTTCAAGACTCTTAACTGCTGGTGGAGAGTGAGGACAGCTTCCTCCCTCCCCTGCACCTCTGACTGCCACTGGGGAGTGAGGATAGTTTCATCCCCTCCCTGCACATCGGACTGCTGCTGGGGAGTGAGGACAACAACCTTCTCTCCCTGGTGCTCCATCATTGCTGAAGATCCAGGGCATGGGCTGGCAGCACTCAGGCTCAGTGATAACACTTTGGTGGGTGATTCATAATCTATAACATCCATGAGTGCTGGGGCATATTATTGAGCTTTGTTGAACAGTATTTTAAATGCTTGTTCCAGTTCCCATTCTTGTGTGACTATAAAGTCCAAGTCACTGCTCAATCTGAGCTCACTGGGAGATTTCTACTTCCTAAAATCTCAGATGCCCCCCATCACCACTCCGCTGCACTACCAAACTGTGGATTCTCCTGAAGCACCTCAAATATCAAGCCGCCAAAGTCATGGCCTTCTACGGGATTGTTGTTCTTCAGCCACGGACACACTTGGGTAGCATACCATTTCAGCACCCAAATATCAATTGTCTAGCATCATATTTGTCTGTCTGGACCAGCCTATTTGGACCAGCCAGTACTGATCCATGGCCATAGGGAGGACCTTTCCATAACAGTCTTGCTCCAGTTGGAGAGCCTCCCTCCAGAGCTCCTGGCAGATCACATCTCTCAATTCCAGCACGTCTCTTGCAAACGTTTCTTGCATTCACCACTAAAACTCTGCTTCCATTGCACCAGGCTCCTGGAACACTTCTCTGATCTCAACCAACAGTGGGTCCTGGTGGTGGTTTGGACTGTCTATGGGGAGGAAGCAGATCCCACCGCTGTCACCAAATGTGATGGTTTCCTGACACCCTGACTGGATAATCGGTGGGAAGGAGGCTGGACCCCAGGGCCCCCCAGGAGCCATGTCATGGTGGTTTCAGTGACAGCCACTCACCCTAATGCCACTCACCCTTAATGATATGTGATTATGTCATCTCCTACTCTCTGTCTGGAACCAGTGATGCAGGCTGCGACTCAGGACTCAGCGATAAAGATCTCCCATGAAACTCATGATGTCTCATGATCTCTCACAAGACCCATGATATCAGCAATGACTCAGGATCTGAGAGCTGTGACCTCTGGGTAGACATGGCGGTAGAGTCTCTTTCTCTCTAACGTTCACCTCTCAGCTCCCCAAGGAACTGCCCCAAGACCTGGGCTTCCTTCCTTTTTTTTCTAACAGCAGCAATCTGGTCCCCTGGAAAGTGTAGTCCCACCCCATCTTATCATTAGGAGGATTTCTCCTGGAGACTACATTTCCTATAGTCCCAAGTGGTTCCCAGCAGTCCCCTTTCCTTTCAGGGTGCATATCAGTCAGTCATAGTTTCCTCTTCAACCTGAGGCTGTGGATGGGTTCTACTCCACCTCACAGGGGCTGCAGCACAGCCTTACAAGTGAGGAAACAGCTGTTACACTGACTGCATATGTGGCATTTCAATGACAGCTTGGAGCATGTGGTAGCATGTGGGAGCACCACAGACTGGGGCTTCAGCTTTACACTTCTTCACTAGCCACTTTATTTCCCCATCTAGTAATTCTCAGGGAAAGGGATCTCATCCTGCTGAAAGATTTTATATTTCCACCTAATGGAAACACAAGGAAACGTATTTGTCTGACATTAAATTATGGGGTTATTACCTCAAATGCTTGAGAACATTTTGCATAGTCATATTAATTACATTTCAACTTCACTTTTCATACCAGATTTCTATTAAAGCTAAGAACTTAGTAAATGGATGTAACAAGAGTATTTGGAGTTACTTAGGTGTAAATCCACTTTTTCCTTTTCATAACAGTTTTTTTATTTATCACAAGAGAATTTTCTTCCCAGTGAAACTGTTCAAGCTGAACACCTTTTCATTTTGTCTCCGAGTCCCCCAAGTGTAACTAAAGAAAATGCATGTTTAATTTTGGGAAATTTATACTCTACAGTTTAATCATCAAATATCACTGTATTTTTGGACATGCGTCACTAAGCGCCTTTCTTGTCAGACAGAGGAAAGTAATTTGCCCGGCCTGTCCATATCTCAAAGATTTGCATTTCATTTTAATGGAAAAATATATATTCATTGGATCCTATATGCAATTTTTATAAACGCACTAAATTGGAATCGAGATTGAAGTGGCAAACAGAGCATTATAATTATCATTTATTATTTTAGGGGGCATTTATTAAGTGCAGAATTAAGGTTTAAATTATTACAGAAACTGGTCTGTGAGATGCTGCATATCTTGTATTTGGTCTTGTGCTGGGGGTGCCCATCTGCACAGAGCTGGGGTTAAAATCTAAAACATCCTAAGTAATGTGCTTGAGTTTACTGCAATGATCATCATCTTTGGAGATATGCTTTATGTCTACAGTTATGTGAAAAAAATTCAAGTGGAACTCAAAAGGGGATAACTAAAACTGAAGCCCTCAGAATCTGGTGCAGCTGTGCATGGTAGCCAATAGAGCTGCACCAGATTTTGCATGCACCAGTTTTAATAAATCCATCCCACTGTGTGTCTGTTCTTGCTTGATAAAGTTTTCTGATGATGAGAGTGGGATCTTGTGTTTGGATTGGTGAAGGAGAGATGTAGCAAAGCTGAGTCCCCTTAGGTCTGCAAATGAGCTGCACAGTATCAGGACAAATAAGGATTAAGAGGAGTTATGGACTGGTACACCCCTCTTGGATTAGCAAATTGTGTGTTTTTTTCTGTTTGTGACCCTGTTGGAAGATTTCTCCTCCCATTCTGTTCCTGTGATGTCCATACAAGAAATGGAAATTGTGATTATCAGTGGCACAGGAAGAGCCAGATAGCGATAAGAACATTGTCTTCAACTGGCAACTAAAACATGTTCTTTTTTCTGTACCATATTAGGGATATTTCCAATTAGGGAATCCCCCCCATAGGGACATACACAACAGAAAACACTGACAGAAAATTTAATTCTAAGCTGCTCTATCTGAAATGAAATAAAATGTTGGCTCTGAAGTCAAATCCAATCCAAATCCAACATCATTATACCCAATTTACCTCCAGAGCTGACATTAAAATGTATGTCCAGACAAAATAACAAAAAAAATATGTAATACATAGCAGTATTTGCACATTTCCCCATATTTTATCCCTTTAACCACTTGCCTACTGGGCACTTTTAACCCCTTCCTGCCCTGGCCAATTTTCAGCTTTCAATGGTGTTGCACTTTGAATGACAATTGCGCAGTCATGCAACACTGATCCCATATGAAATTTTTATAATTTTTTTCACACAAATAGAACTTTCTTTGGGTGGTGTTTAATCGTCAGTGGGTGTTTTATTTTTTGCACTATAAACCAAAAAATAGAAAACAATTTGAAATAAAAAAAGTTTTTCTTTGTTTCTATTATACAATTTTGCAAACAGGTAATTTTTCTCCTTCACTGATGTGCGTTGATGAGGCTGCACTGATAGGCAGCACTGATGGGTACTGATAGGCAGCAATGATGGGTACTGATGAGATGGCTTGAATAGGCAGCACTGATGGGCACTAATAGGCTGCACTGATGAGGCAGCACTGGTGTGTAAGCCGTGAACTGGGGTGGGCTCCCCAGGATACAGTGAAGTCACGAATGAGGAAAGCAACCCCAACACCAGCTTTTGCCACAACAGAATTTTACTTAGATGTGGCAAATAAACACAACCACAAATGCTGGAAGCATACAATAAATTTACATACACCCAGCCCAATGGCTGAGACCCTTGTGCTGCACAGCACGGCACCTTCTGATGGATGAAGGTAGAAAGTGAAGTAATTTACCTACTGGTGGGCACAACTAAGCTGCCACACCTTACCTGTTATTCCTGTAAAAGAGCAGGAATCAGTGTATGGGTGTACAGTATGGGCTAGCCGGCGGTGCAGCACAACAGCTTGCAATCTTACACAAATCTACAGTATTCCCCCTCCCATAACTGGTCCTGTAGCACGTGCCTGAGTATTCCTTTTGAGCAAAACACCAGTCTGGCTTGAGTTTGTGGGATTTTATCAGCTCTCCAGTGTGAAATGTCACTTTAAGTTGTCGAGTCCTTCCAATGATCAGTAATAACACTTGTGGCCTGACACAAACAGAGACCCTAACTAACTAACTATAGGCCAGGCCTCAGTCTCTAGGCGCCAACACTGAAATGAGGTGCGTGCACGATCTTACCGACCCGGGTCTGCTTTGCATCCGCTGGTGACTCTAAACAGAACAAATGTCTCTCCAACAAGCATGCGGTATTGCAGTATATGTTGCTTAGTTCCTCTGCTCTCATCAGCATTCCTGACAGCAATCTTCCTTTCTCTGAACAGGATCAGGGTCTTGGACACAATCAGCTTCACTAAACCGCAGCTCTGGTTACTGAGGGACGCTTTCACACCTGGATGTCATCAGATTTTCAGCTCACATGGCCCGTTATTCACCATGCTCCAAAACATGGCTTCTCTCTCTCCTTCCTGTTCTCTCCAACTCTGTGTGCAAAACCCCATCTCTTCATGAATATACAAATATCTATGCAGTCTGAGGCTGTGTTAGAAAAACAGTGACATCTTGTGGCTAAACCGCAGAACGTCAGTCAAATCATTAATTTACTTCCACACAAACAGTTTTCAAACAAAGAGAGCTGTTTCCCCATCTCACAGGTGGGCATTGATGAGAAGGCACTCATGATGCTGCACTGATAAGCAGCAATGATGGTCGTTGATAGGTGGCACTGATGGGCACTAATAGGCGACACTGACTGGTGGCACTGACTGACAGCACTGACTAGTGGCACTGATTTACGGCGCTGCTGAGTGGCACTGATGGGGGGCACTGCTGGGTGGCACTGCTGGGCACTGGTGGGAGGCACTGCTGGGTGGCACTGCTGGGCGGTACTGCAGGGCACTGATAATCAGTGTTCTGTCTCTCCAATCTAAGCATTTAAAGTGTGATCTCTGTAACTTACAGCTGTGATGAGATAGCGATAACTCTAATCTTAGTTGAATAACACAGGCAGTTATTCAATCCAGATGACATCTTGTAGATCTTGTGAAATTTATTCCATAAACTGAGAGAATCTTACAACAATGAACATTGGATAGGTCAAAAGATCATAATGTGATCTGCTTCAATAAGACATGAGGCTAGATGCTGAAATGCATCACTGGGAAAAGGGGTGGGCTATCTATACAGCATGAACTAAACCAGAGGAAAGGGAGGAGCAGAGACAAAATATAGAGAACACTTAAAGGCATATGACAGTCATGTGAAACATGACAATCAATGCTATGATGATTTTTATTATTATATTATTATACAGTATTTATATAGCGCCAACAGTTTGCTCAGTGCTGTACATTACAATGGGGGACAATACATGAGACAGTACAATAACAATACAGTGCGAGGGGTTCGAGGGCCCTGCTCCTTGGAGCTTACAATCTAGGAGGGAGGGGATAGTGGTACGGGAGGAAAAGCTGTGGGGGATGGAGTGGTAGGAAGAGTGGAGGAGATCGGCAGGTAGCAGAGGGTGGGGCAGGCTTCCCTGAAGAGGTGGGTTTTTAGGGTGTGCCTAAAGAAGAAGAGAGTGGGTGATAGTCTGATGGATTGGGGTAGGGAGTTCTAGAGGATGGGTGATGCCCTGGAGAAGTCATGGAGGCGGTCATGGGAGGAGGAGATCAGTGCCAATCTGCTCTGTGACAGCTGCCAGTTATCGGCAGTACTTTCCTCACGGATAGCAAGTGGTTAAAGAACCTGCAAGTACAGAAAAACACCTGTTGATCTTTCAGAAATGCCACCTCCTTAGTCCTTCTGTAGGCTGACAACACAGTATTTTTGTGGACTGAAGGGTGAAATTCCAATATTTTATTTGTACTCATCAAACAGATATTAATAAACCCAGTGGTGGGCTGTTAGAGCCAATAAGACCTTCTCTGCTGGCCTAAACACTATCAGTATCATTGACTTATATTTTAATATATTTTTTCCATGAATGTGTATTACATATTTCCAGTAGTCTGTTCATTTCATAGCTTTTCTCTTTGTTGCATTGCTTCCAGTAGGGTATATTTATGTTAGAGCTGTTATCCAAACATATTGTTGCCAGGGTCAAATAAATTCTCCTTGAGGCCTTCAGAATCAACAATGTAGCTTAAAATAAATGGCAATGAAACTGTTGCTTCAGTCAATCAGATTTCGAGTTGGTGACCCTGGGGCCATCTAGCAGATGTACAATAAGGTCTGCATTTTCACCTCCTTTGATGGACTGTATTTTTGTCATTTTATTAGGCTAATATTGTTGCTTCTGCTAGAGTTGATGTACCTGTATGTGGTGCAGCTGTGACTGCAGCGAAAGGATACTTGTTGAATTGTGTTAATTGGGTTTCTTGCTTTAGTAATTGCAATTGTTCTCACTGCATGAGATACCAGCCCTGTGTATACTACATTTCTGTATAGTATTGATGGTTTCTATAGCCAGGGCATCATAATGATGGTATTAAGAGGTAGAATAATTCAGGTAGGACACCAGTGAAGGCCTAAGTGTGAAATGGACATCCCGCCATTGAATAAACCCTTCCAATGGTATATTAAACACACCAAAAAGCAACAAATAAAACAATTTCATTATAGGGTTTACACACACTTTAAAGTGATGCTAAACACACACTGTTTATTTACACTATACCTTCCTTTTCTGTATATGGATGATCACATTGTGATTATAAAAAAAAAACAAAAAAAAAACAAAATCCCTTTTTCCTAATCGATATACAACTGTCACATGACCCAGATCGTTCCCAGCCTATCTTCAGGGAAATAGTGGCAGGAGGAGCTTCTAGTCCTCTGCTACTGGTCACATATTCAAAATAAAAGAAAAAAAAACAGCCTTTGGAATACAGAGTAAAACTTAGCAATTAATATCAATAAACTGTTTTAAATTGTCATACAGATATATATTTGAAATCAAATCTTTATTATTTGTGGCTATAACATGGTTTCAGCTAGTCACAGGCTGTGTCACGCCTCTCCAGGCTGTGCCTTAGAATAACAAGGAAGTGAAGCCTCCATCACTCCAGATTTAATATCCCATCCACAGTGTGTTTAGCTGGTTAGAGGACATGGGGGAGGAGGCAGGGAGTGGGCTGTCATTTTCCACTGTATATATGCCTACATGTGTGGCTATATAGTCACATGGGCTGCTCAGATGTGACATGAAGGAAATGCTCAGGGTAGAAAATTCAAAGAAAACTAAGCATGTGCACTACCTGCCAACACTGCTTTGCAAAATCACCAACTGCAGTGGAGACATGGACAGAAGGGGGAGGCAGAGAACAGCAGGATCATTCAGGTTTTTGCAGAATAAAGAAAATAAACCCCTTAGTGACTGAATGCTTATGGGCAGCATGTAATACAGCATATATTGATAAATTTTAATGCTGTGGGTTTGAAAGACACCGCGGGTTAATTTACTAATACTGGAGAGTGCAAAATCTGGTGCAGTTGTGCTTGGTAGCCAGTCAACTTCTAACTTCAGCTTGTTCAATTAAACTTCAACAAAAAATCTGGAAGCTGATTGGTTTCTTTGCAGAGCTGCACTCCCTAGTTTTTGTAAAACAACCCCTTTAGGTTTAGCTGCTTTTACTGTGCTCCCATATGTTAGCACAGTCCAAATAGGTTTGTATATCTTATGTGATCTCACCTAAAAAGAAAAAAGTTATTTATACAAATATGAAAAACATTTTCATAGTGACCAATCAACCCCCATGTTTCAATCTCCTGAGAATAAATTATATTTTTGTATCAATCTTTTATTTCCAGACTTTTCAGAAGTATGCTCCAATTTTGTGATTTTTCATACCTTCTTTTCTAGCAGAGACATAGAAAAACAGTGACAGAAAGCAGGTCAGAGAAATAAGTGTTCAGAAAAAAAATAAACCAGGACTCGGGGGATCTGTAATGTAATCAATTAATCAAACAAGAAGAAAATACCTAGTAAGCATATGTGGCACAGTTGCTTGCACATTTGAGAAGAGAAAAAGCTGACGAAACCCACCCAAGTTCCTTAACCTCCACATTGATTCTTTAAAGTGATACAGCATTATTGAACAATAGGAGAGCTAAGAAGATGTCATTCACTAGGCAAAAAATTTTTGCTCTCTCCACTGCCGACTTACTCCTAGTGAGTTGTGATTACCATTATTTCCAGGAATGACAGCTAATGAGAGCTGATAATAATGTACGCTATGGCAATTCATTTTAGCTGAGTGAATTGAGCCTTCAACTAAACTCTTGAAAAAAACAAATATTGTCTAAATACAAGATATATACATGTTTTGTATATTTCTTCCAGATCTGTGCAAACTTTTCCTCTATGCAGGAGCTTCCTGTAATAAAGACTGGTCACTGCTGCTCTCCTTTTATGTACAGGATGACTGGTCTTGTCTCCGCCCCCTCCTATAGCTTTCCTGCAGGTAGTCTAAAGTAGGTGGGGACTGCTGGGTGCCTCACTCAGCTCTGTTCTCTGCACTGGATATGTACAGCACAGTAATGATGTCACTGCTAGTTATACATGGTAAGGCTGTAAATGTTTTATATAATTTTTGTTTATTGAGGAATATGTAGCACTCCCCCTGACCCCTGGAAGCATAATGTTAAACCCCTGAGACAGAGTGGATTGACATTTCACCTCAGCGTGTAGATTACTTAGGCAGTAGTGGGATGTAAACAGATGGTTACCTCAGTTTAAGGTGGAAACAAAAAGGAGTTTATTGACCCTAGACTTGTGCAATTTGTTTAATTTCTAATTAAAATTCAGAAAAAAATTCCTTATTCAGAGTTTCAGATGTACATGAATCTTAAAATCACAATAGTAATGAATTTCAATGTATTCAAAATAAATGATAACAAAAACAACAAATTCATTTGTATTCATTCATTTAATGCGGATGACATGATGCCATAGTTAAGACCTTTTGTTAATATTGGAAGCATCTGAAATAACATAGCAACATAACAGTTGATCCAAATTGATTTGGTTCCATTTCATTTTTGTTTTGCATTAACATTTTTCTTTATTATAAAAAAGTGTAGTACATACAAAATGGGACCATATTGCAATAAATACAGTAAGGTTTAAAAGTGAAATAAGATGATGATTCCTACATATTGTGTTTGGGTTGGATGGAGGTGAATCCATCAGAATCTCCAAATCATAACATAACAAATGAATCTGAAAATTAATTTAGTTCTATTTGTTACTTTCTTTACCCCAGTCAATATCATCCAATGAGCTCATTGCATTTTTCCTTGTGGGTTGGGCTAGCAGGGATGACTCAGAATGTATAAGTAATCTGTCAAATTAACATGTTAAAATGAATATAGACAATCTTCTGAAATAACGTCCAAAAATATGAATCTATTCGGAACAACAGATATATAAAATGAATCTGAAATGAAACAAAACACATTTTATTGTCTTGCACATCTCTAATTGACTCTCACTGAAAACTCCTGGGAGAGAGAGGGAGTAGGAAGTTCAGAACGCCCATTACTGTCCTGCCGACTCAATAGCAAAAAAGAAGAGATGCCAGTACAGAAAAGAGCCTTTAAGTAGGTTTAAGCAATCTGAGCCTTCTTAGTACCAGGTGTCTCCATTAACATCCAAATATTTTCAGTAGTAGCAGCAGTAGACTACATAATCCCATCTTGATGCTTTCCAGGACTGTCCACAAATTCCTCACCCAGGAACTCACAGAGGGACCTCTGGTACTTTATCTTGGACATCAGCTGTTCCTCTCCTGTCCTCGATCAACCTCCAGGATCACAGAGCCTCAAGCACCAGGACTTACTGAACTGGCAGACATTTTCTGCTCCAAGCACACATAAATGCCTCGTGCTTTAGGCCTAATTCCTCAGCTGCTCCTCACACACGCACCAGGCCAGAGCCTTGGTGGTAGAGAGAGATCACTTCATCCTCCCCAAATATTTATACTCCTCCAGAATGCACTAGTGACCATAAATAACCTACTGGTTGGCTGGTAGAAGGATTAATAACCATAAGTCAATTTTACTGTAGTTTCTTAGACTAATACCAGAGGTACCAGGGACAACTACTGGCAGAAGGGTGAAACTACAGCTTCACAGAATTTAGGGGAAGAACCAAATGAACAAGTTGACTATAAATCAGCTAGGTTGTCTACCACCCAGCAGAACTAAATTTGACTAGTAGTTCTGTTTAGGGCAGGGTGGCTACAAATATATTTTAATGTAAATTTTTTTATTGCTTAAAATATTCACAAAAACAAGAATGAAATATAGTGAAGCATAACAGTCCTTAGATATCGTATTTGGATTTGTTTTCTTTTTTTTCTGCAAGTACAGAAAAATATCAGAATCTTGCCAGAATTAAGAGGCAGTAGTGCTACCACTGCTATATCACAATTTCCTGGTCAGTTTAGTAACAAACTGCAGGCGAACTGGCCAAATATAGCCAGTTTGCTTGTTGGCTTCTGAAGCTCATTTCTCTTCAGTATTGACATACAGTACATATTTATGCTTTCCCAGTCACTTGAATCCCTAGTGTTGTGAACCTCACCTGCTGTTTGGCCCCCATGTTAGTATTACTGCACATGGCAGCTCATGCTACTGTGTTTAGTGCTCACAAGCTAATGCATATGAGTGTGAAACACAATTGCCGGAACCACCCTGAGTAATCAAAATAGCATCCCGTCCCTTCTCTTGCTGTGCTTATTTGATTGAGTTTTATAGTAGAAGAATAATAAACTATTGTATGTTCTTTTTAGAAATAATTTGGCATTATTGTACTTATATCAATACAAATTTTTGACCCAGTAAAATCGTCTAGGATGTATTGTTCACAAAATGTAATAACAATAACACAAAGAAGCTCTAAACCCATCAAAAGTACTAAATATAACAAAGGGGTAATCTTTGAACCTTTGGGCCAACCCATGGCATCCTAGTGTAAACAATGAAAAATTGAGTGCAATAATGCACTGCAAAATTGTATTGCTCTGGCAAAGCAGCCACATGTGTTTTTTTAGAACTTTTCCATGGTTCAAAGACTTTTTCTAGAAATAGGATAACATCTTTTCAAAATATGCAGTTCAATACTATCCAAAAATAGATCCATTATCAGATGATACATCTCCCATAGGGAAAGTACTGGGGCTGCTACAATAGTTGATATGAGCCAAGACAAAGTGGTACAGACGTGTGTTAGTGTGTCAGTTCACAGCAAAGAGGCATGAGTACATCAGCTCTAAATGTCATTGAAGTGTCAGACACAGCCTGAATGGCATTTAAAAGTGGTGGAAGCTTTCCTCTGTACTTTGAAAATAAAATACAGAAAAAAAATGAAATGCCTCCACTGAATGTTGGGATTTAAAAAACTGAGTGGTGATTAACAATACAAGAAAAAATATAATTATTGTACTTCCACTGGCCTGTATGTTAGCCACAGGACAGTCAAGTTACCCCATGGCCATCTAGTGTCTTTGCAGGGGTATAGAAAAGGGAGTCTGCAGTGTAGTGCTGACAGCCTTGCCAAGTGCTCCTGCAGCCTATTAGTTCGAGCAAGGGAGGCTGCTTCATCCTGGCTCCAATCGCATGACCCAGCTGCAGGAGGACTTTTCTTATTCTGAACTGCCCTGGTCTGGTAAGTGTGTTTTGTGGAGGTGAAAGAATTGGAATGAAGGGGAAGCTGTACTTAAAGGGCAAATCTGTATTGCTGTCTGTGTCCCACACCTGACCCCTGCACTCTGAGTTTCTTACAACCGCACTCTGTGTTACTTTCATGGTCTGAAGTCAGACTAGGAATCCAGTAGCTATAGCAATAGAGAGGCTCCCGCTAAGCAGCAAGACAGGTATACAAGCAGGTCACCCTGGTGGATGAAGCAGGCTTAACCAAGCTGCAGGTTCTAAGTACTAATCTGTATTCACCAGAGCTCCTGATGTTTTTGATGGGTTTTGCACCAGGTCACAGTCCTCAGGATTGCCCCACCAAGAGGTAAGCAAGCTGGAGTCCAGTAGCAGATATAGTAAGTAGGGATCAAGCAGAAGCATAATCAGTAAACAAGCCAAAGGTTGGTAACAAGTGGTTACAGGTTGGGATCAAGCAGGAGCATAGGTGAGTGAGTGGTAGCAAAGGTATGGACAGCGGCAGGTGTGATAAGAGGGAAATATTGGCTGGAGGAGAGCACACAATAATCAGCAAACAGAAAGTGCAGAGACATGGCTTAAATCAGGAAGTTCATGGGATGAGAAAAAAGTTAAAGTTTCATGAAAAACAAGGTATAAGGCAGGATTGTCTAATGGATCAGAAGGGAGCTGTCAAGCATCTCAGGTGGCTCAGCAAGAAGTGTTCTGCCAGACACCAAAGAGGTCCAGGTTAAGATCTAGGGCCTGACAGTTGCACACTACTGATTCTGCTGCTCTGTGTCTTACACTCTACTATCCTGTGTAATATGTACCTCTGTACAATATGCACTCCTGTTCCCTGTGCAATGTGCTTTACTGACCTCTGCTTACAGTCACACACTCCTGACCCCTGCACTCCATGTCTTAAGCAACTCTGACCCTTATGAGATGTGCATTATACACTCAAGTTTTAAACCCCTCCTATTGTTAGGGCAATTTTGCCACATGCACAATTTACCACAGCATGTTGCCTAATTTTCTTCTTTTGAGGCCTCAAGGCTGAACCCCTCCAGGAGAAAAAAATATCTACCGCCCTATGTAGACACTAAATAATCAGTAACGTGAGGCTGCTGCAGGAGGATGCTGTACTGGCAGTTCTGATTAGCTTAATTGTGTTTTAGCAGAAGAATCGAGCTCTAGTTGTAAGTAACAGCCTGAAAATTTTGTAGTACCCGTCTAGATAGCCAGGGGGAACTAGTTGCTAATATTTAGTTGGAAAGGCTGAGCAGCTGCCTGGGAATAGTCAACATGGTCAAATTTCGGTCAGGGCTGAGAGGCTCTGCAAATCAACTCACTGAAACCATGGAGAAGTCTCTAGAATTCATTGGGGGGTGGGAGTGAGGAGGAGCTGGCCTGCACACTTGAGAGATCCTGGCCAATCCCCAAGCAGGAGGCTTGACATGGGGTCAGGACAGCCCTTAAGAGTGTCTAAGCCTGCTCAGAGTCAGAAGAGTTCAGGTGGAAGATGTTAGTGCAGGAGGTGAGTGTAGTGCCTGGGAGGGGGTTCAGTGGGAAGGGGCCTGCCTCCAGGTGGGATCTGGACAGAGGGAAAGCTAAAACTCACCAGCCTTCTTAGAGAGGACCATCTGTGGAGCTAAGGAAGGAGGCAGCCCAACAGAAGGCCTGAAGGCAGCTACCAACCTACAGCTTGCAGGAGAGGAATAATGAGTACTTCTACAACCGCTGGACCAGAGAGAAGGGGAGGGTATTTGGGTGGGAAACCTGATTGGCCTCAGGTGGACTGTGTTCTTAAGGTGGCAGATCCTTTTGTCCAGGGAAAGTTTCCAGACAGCTGGGTAAAGAAGAAGATTTATCTGGGGTCTGGGCTGGTACACCAGGAGAGGCTGGAGAATTTCCTATTTTGGACTTGTACATAGTTGCCAGGAAGATGTCCTCAGTTTACTGTTCCTTGGGCATCCCATACACCCCTTATCCCGTTCAAGTTCAATTCCCCTAATAAAACTTAAAAACCAAGGTCATTTACAGTTCACTGTCTCTAGCATGCAAGTCTGTGGAAATGCGTATTGAGTGGCTGTGTAGGACTATAGGGGGACCCAAATCTTTAGCAACTGCTAAGGGGGTATTGCTACATTTCTTCCACAGGCTAGTCAGAATAGGTGTTAGGAGAGGGAAGGGAGCATTTTTAAGAGTGGTAAGGTTTTGCATGGAATTCTACTTTAAAGCCCATCTCCCAGCAAACATTACACCCCCCCACCAACACACACACTATCCTCTAACTCATCTTGCATATATTTTTTTTTACCTTGTGAGGCAAGATATTTTCACCCAAGTCTGCTGTCTGGGTTCCTCACTGGTGCCAACTCTAGATGAGGGAGACCACTAATAATTTCTTGAAGATGTACCCTCATCATCAAGTCCCTTAGCTTTGATGTCACCACTGAGATTTCTCTTTTGGATCCTGAGAAGACCCCAACCAATGGACAGTCAATAGGTAAACATCATTCAGATCAAGATCACTTCAAGAAGAAACCTGCTTCCTGTAAACTGAAGAAGCGATAAGGCTCAGTACTGAAGTGTCTTGTTACCGCAGATCTAGGTGATTAAAAAGGGTTTTTTTTTGGTTAGCGATTAATTAGATGGGGTGTAGTGGGGGACATAGGGGAGGGTCAAATATTAGTTTTAACACATGGTAATGTGTCACAGTAATGCTGGTGCTTCAGTAGAAAGGACAGTATAAATGGGCCCTAAAAATATATTGAAAATGGCTGAAAATGAATCATAAAGAAATCCTGCTTCCGACTGATTACAAGAAATAAAAATGTGGGGAAATTAACATCTAAACATTTACAATACTTTGGCTTTAAATCAATGAAGAAAATCCAAAAGGAATGAAAATTCAGTTCTTACATTTTTTATGGCCAAACAACAACAATCCTTGTTCTTCCTGCTCCTGGAAAATATATTACAAATTGGTAGAAACAGTAGTAAAAGCTGGCTATGTGCACATATCTTAACCTCAGACCAAGCCTTGTATTGTAAAAAGTTGAAATTAAAAAAAAAAAAATCCCCCAGGGCTACAACATTATAGCAATGTTTTTAGCAAACTTTATTGCAGACTCCTACAAGCTTCTGTTCAGAGGATATTAAAAAAAATCAGCTTACTCTGTGCTGCTGTAATGTTTTAAATCAAGAGCCACATGAAAGTTTCACCAAGTCTATTGATGTCTTGTGTAGAGAAACTTGAATTTATGTCCTTGATGTCACTAGGATGCTCAGGGCCGGATTCACTATTACATACTGTCAATGGTGGACAGTCACCAAAAGGCCCCTGAGTAAGAACAATTTTTCAATTCCTATCTAAGCACAAACATTGTTTCATCACTTTCCTCTCACCCCCCCCCCCCATTGATTTGATTGGCATTAAAAAGGATTGCCATAGACACAAAAATGCTGTCTAATATGCATTGTCTGTACTCACATAGCTCACGCCATTGCACACAAACTGCCTGCAAGTGCATTGTTCCTTGTGAAGCAACAGCCAGATACACAGCATTGATTGATTGCACCATCCCCCTGATTTTCTTAAAGTAGAATTCCAGCCTAAACCTAACTGCTCTTAAAAACAACACCTATGCTGATAACCTATGTAAATAAGATGCACATACTTACCTATTTTCAGCCCATTCCAGTCTGATCATGTGATTTGGCTGCCTTGTGTCAGCCAATGTTGGAGAGGAGGGTGCACTGATAATGGCTGGGACATGGAACCTATGGTCGATGTCACTGCTCCCGGGTTTCCCAGTCATTGTAAACTGCTCTGTCCCCCCCCCCTGCAACCACCGCTGGCTGCCACAGTGGATCACGTGACTGGGCTGGAATGGGCTGAAAATAGGTATGTACATCTTTTTTGCACAGGTTAGTCAGCAGTGTTGGGAGGGGATCTTTTTAAGACTAGCAAAGTTTAGGCTAGAATTCTACTTCAATGAAGGTTGTGATGTGCCCATTGGACATCCAGGCTTCTCTGTGGGCCTCAAGCACATTGAGAAACCGAAAAACATTTCTTGAACTACGGGAGCTTTCAGAATAAAAAAACACATCAAAAAGGCGTATTTTGAATGTGTGTTAATGTGCATTCCCATGTCTGGTGTTAATGCATGCTATTGGTCAGAATAAAATTAGATTTTGTTTGGTTGCATGTGTTGATGTGCTTCACAAACCCATTCTATAGGTAAAGATTGGATGTTTGTACTTTGGATGTGACCAACACAGCAATTTGATAGGGACAGAAGATCTACAATCTTTATATGGGTTTGATGATGTCATAAATTACAATAGTTTGTGTTTAGTTTCCCACTCTCATGCAGCATAAAGCTTGTTAAGAAGGATGATAGACCACCCACATGTATGTTTCCCTCACTGTTTGGGAAACTATCTAGCATGGGAAGGGTAAGGAGATATCTCCCAGATGTTACTGTAAATGTTGAGATGACCTTCAAACAGATGACAAGCCTATTTTTTCAAGATGTTATAAGAGGAAAACATGAACAACTAACAGTACAGAAACACTCCCTACATGCAAATATTTGATTATTTATTCAGATTCAAGTTGTCAGTCTTTGTGTGCTATGCAATGTGTGATTTAATTCCTGGAGTGTCCTTGGCATAGCACTATGATGGTGAGTGTGTTCTGACTTATTCTAACTTGCGCTCACCAGCGTTGTAGACCAGCTGACTTAGTCTTAGTCTTTCCTCGTGTGTGCATTGCTCTGTTGTCAAAAAATTAATGATATGAATCTGGAGCAGCAGAATAACATAACATTTTGGGTGAAAATTATCAAAAATGCGAGTGAAATTTTATCTCTGTAACAACAGTGTTATGGTGAAGAAATTAAATACTTTTGAATGGCATAGATGGTTTAAGGAGGGCCAGGAAGATGTCCATGATGATGCAAGAAAGCGACAGCCAAAAGCGCAAAAGGATGCAAATGTAGACAGAGTGTGAACACTCCTACACTCTGATCAAAGATTGAGTGTGTGAATGATGGCAGAAGAATTGAACATGAAGAGGGAAACAATTTGAGAATGAGAAAGATTTCCTCAAAGATAGTGCCCCGAAGCTTGACAGAAGATCAGAAAGAATGTCGTCTTCAAATTTAATCTATCTTTTGAAGAATGCAGATGTGTTTGATAGGGTTATTACCAGTGATGAAATATGGTGTTTCCATCATGATCTGGAAACAAAAGACCAGAGCATGCAATGGAAAACAAACAATTCACCTTGCCTGAAGAAAGCATGCATGTCTTGTTCTAAGTTCAAAAACATGCTGGTGTTTTTTTTTTGGTGTAACCCATTGAAATGGTATTACTTGCAATACATTAAGAGGATATGAGATGGCAGTGGCCTGCCATTCAGGGTCACTCATATGGACAGAAGAGCCCTTTGGAACTTGTATGTTGAATAGCAGGGCTCAGCTGGTGAGCAGGGCAGTCAGGGACTACATTTCCCAGGAAGGGTAGCTTGTGAGCTTAGGCATATATATCAAAATTTTGGGAGATTGGTCAGGAGAGTGCAGGGAGAGACTGAAGGTGAAGGAGGTGTGCTGATTGCTGAAGTGCTGAACTATGCTGCAGGGCCAGGGTTGGAGAGAGAGGAAGAGTGGAAAGAGCCTACTGATCACCCAGTCTGTCAACGCTACCCAACAAGCCAATCTGATAATAGGAGACCAGACTGGACACCGAGTATGAGCAGGAGAGTTCGTGGACTGACCCCATCTGCAGGGAAAGACAGACTGTTACGCTCTGCTAGATTACTCTGATTGGGTGAGAGAGACCTATGCACCCATTAACCAAGTGAATACTGACAGTTTGCCACCTCAGCTATCTACCTACACATAGTTGTGAATATTACATATAGTTGCCTAGTTTGCAGCCTAGTTCTTGCAGCTGCCATCGTTGAGATACATCTGTATTACAATTTATTGTACAAGCTGACCACAGGACATACAGTTGCAGGCCAGGATATAGCGGTGCCAACTAAGTTTCCCTTCTTCAACAAAGCAGGATACCTATTACTGTTAATGTTTGCCTTTAATATTCAGAGGGAGTTGTATTTGTCCAAAGACACTTATGCCAAGTGTTGCTATTCATTACTTCAAGCCTGCCATATGTTTAGTGCTTTAAAGGGGACCCTGCCCTAATTCACTACCATCAATAGGAAAAGTGTTAAATCTCCATTGTTCCCTCACTATCTTTGTGATACCATCCTAAGGAACTCTATTCCACACCTCAACTCAACTTCATACTAACTGGGCCCCAACAAGCACACAGCAGTGTTCAAGTTTTTTTCTCTTTCCTTCACAATTAATCCTTGTCATCTAGTTCTGAGGACTCACTGTGAGCTTACCTGTTTCTTGATAGTTGTTTCTGCTCACTGGGGATTCAACAGTTCCCTCAGATTGGAGGCAGTGGATTATTTCTGAAAGCAGTCCTTTCAACAGTTATTGTTGCAATATTGTGAATGTCTTTACTTTTACTCACAATTACCAAGAGTTATTATATTTGCTGCATATATCAGTGTCATTTTGTTCTTTTTGACCAAGTTGCCTTTAATTCCAATATAAACTTCATATTGGTCTATACTAACTTGTGTGTGAGCCCATTTTACAGTTGTGATTATTTTGGTCATGAGAGCATGGTGATGTCAGCAGAAGTTGGGCTTTCAACAAGAAGTTCAGGTTGACAGGGAGCCCAAAATTTAATAAGTAGTCCTTAAGAGGGTAGTGTTACATTGGTCACAAGGGGATACTTCACCATGAGTTCTTAGAACCTAGTACAATGGTCAATTAACACTGTTACTTGGAATTTCTGAAAAGGTTATGGGAATCTGTTCGAAAGAAAAGGCCAAAACTACAGTATGGTCTGAAAAGTGGATTCTCCACCACTTCAATGTTCCTGCACGTGATGCATTGTGTTCTCAAGTTCTTGGTCCAGAAATTAATTCCAAAACATGACCAACCACCCTATTCCCCTTACTTAGCACCCTGCCATGTTGGGTTGTTTCCAAAGTTAACAAACACGTTAAAAGGACACCGATTTGATGACATTCCGGACATCCAGTGCGACCTGCCAAAGATACTGCCCAGCGTTTTGGGAAATGTATTCTAGGAATGTTTTCAGCAGTGGCACAGTCATCTAGAAAAGTGTATTGGTTCACAAGGGGACTACTTTGAAGGTGACAACAGTCACTAGTGTATAGGTAAGCAAATACTTTTTCTTACAATGAAACCAGTATGATCTGGTACTTAACCAGGACCAATAGCCCAGAACTACCTTGATACATAATGAAAACAATATGTAGGGGAGTCCCTATAAGTCCTAATTACTTTTACAAAGTCCTTATAAGTCCCAGAATTCCACAAGATACAAAAAATCCAAAGAGGCACAGGCAGCAACCGCCTGCAGAGTGTGACCAGCTCTGTAATGAAGACAGTAAAGGAGGAACAGGAGGCGCCAGCAAAGTGCAGTATGTGTATAAAGATGGTTTATTAAAAGCAGTTAAAAAACACTCACAAGATGGCTAAAAAGATCAGACTTATCAGATAGTAGGTACTTAGCTCGCTCCTTTAGCAGGGTCCGCCACTGTCATCTAGGCTGGAAGATGGGAGAATGGAGCTGGGATGCTCTGTGTACATAAGGAAGTGCACCAGAACCAGCGTGGAACGTAAGGCAAATTATTCCCTCCCAGTACTCTTGTATTTTGGGACACTCCCACCAAATGTGAAACATTGTACCCCTGCCCCCACATTCACGCCAACATAAAGGAGAATTATCTCCATGTACTCTATGTGCCACACTCGGTGTTATATACCACCTTCCAAACGTTTATAGTTCATTTATAGTTCATTTCCATCTCCTTCATATTTTCATTCCCGTGAATTACTCTATACATCTTCTTTTGCTTTTCTACATCTATTATTACTCCCAATTCCCTTTCCCATTTCTCTATATATGGGGGGCTCATATCCGTGAATAATCTAATGAGAATCTTATATATTTTAGAAATCCCATGTTTCCCATCTCCCCGTGTGTCTAATAGGTGCTCAAAAAGATTCCAGTCCTCTTTTGTCCTTAATGGTCTAGGAAGCTTGTCTATACAATGTTTTAATTGAAAGTAATGCCAGTCATCTATTCTCATAAATATCTCTCTCATATTTTTCAACTCCTCAAGTGAACAAACTTCATCACCCACCATTATGTCTCTTAATTGTGCACCATCCTTCTTTGTCCACCTCCCCATTATACTTTCTTTTCCTGGAGGAAAGAACTCTGTAGACCCTAATTGCATTAACAATGAATTCAATTCCCACCCCATTTGTTTGAGTAATACTGTACATCCCAAATTTTTAAAACATTACATGTAAACAAACGTATGTTGTCTGCCAATCCTCGGTATTGCAGGGATAGCCATACAATTCTACTCAAATTTATGTAACTTAATGTATTTTCTATTTTCACCCAACTTTTCCCCAGTGTGTTATGTGTCCAATCGAAAATTCTCGCCACCATTACTGAATTACAGTTGCAAGAAAAAGTATGTGAACCCCTTGGGATTACGTGGAGTTTTGCATGAATTGGGTATAAAATGTGCTCTGAACGTCATCTAAGTCACAACAATAGAAGAACACAGTCTGCTGAACATAATACTACACAAACATTAAATGTTGCCATGGTTTAATTGCACATAACATGTAAACATTCACAGTGCAGGGAGGAAAAAGTATGTGAACCTTTGGACTTAATAACTGGTTGACTCTCTTTTTGCAGCAATAACCTCAACCAAACGTTTCCTGTAGTTGCAGATCAGACCTGCACAACGATCTGGAGTCATTTTGGACCACTCCTCTTCACAAAACTGTTTCAGTGTAGCAATATTCTTGGGATGTCTGGTGTGAATCGCTCTCTTAAGGTCATGCCACAGCATTTCAATCGGGTTGAGGTCAGGACTCTGACTGGGCCACTCCAGAAGGCGTATTCTGTGCTGTTGCAGCCATTGTTTTGTTGAATTACTTGTATGCTTTGGGTCATTGTCCTGTTGCATCACCCATCCTCTGCGGAGCTTCAGTTGGCGGACAGATGGTCGTACATTTTCCTGCAAAATGTCTTGATAAACTCTGGAATTCATTTTCCCATCAATGACAACAATCCGTCCAGGCCCTGAGGCAGCAAAGCAGCCCCAAACCATGATGCTCCCTCCGCCACGTTTTACAGTGGGGATGAGGTTTTGATGTTGGTGTGCTGTGCCTTTTTTTCTCCAAACATAGTGTTGTGTGTTCTTCCAAATAACTCAATCTTGGTTTCATCTGTCCACAGTATATTTTGCCAGTAGTGCTGTGGAACATCCAGGTGCTCTTTTGCAAACTTCAAACGTGCTGCAATATTCTTTTTGGACAGCAATGGCTTCCTCCGTGGTGTCCTCCCATGTACTCCATTCTTGTTTAATGTTTTCCTTCTTGTAGATGTGTCAACAAAAATGTTAGCATGTGCCAGAGATTTCTGTAGGTCTTTAGCTGATACTCTGGGATTCTTCTTTACCTCATGCAGCATTCTGCGCTGTGCTCTTGCAGTCATTTTTACAGGACGACCATGCCTAGGGAGAGTAGCAACAGTGCTAAACGTTCTCCATTTGTAGAAAGTCTGTCTTACCGTGGACACATGAACATCAAGGCTCAAGGAGATACTTTTGTAACCCTTTCCAGCTTCATGCAAGTCAACAATTCTTGATCGTAGGTCTTCTGAGAGCTCTTTTCTGCGAGGCATGGTTCACTTTAGACAGTGTTTCTTGAAACCAGCAAACCCAAAACAGGTGTGTGTTTTTTAAGGGCAGGACAGCTGTCAGCAACACATCCAATATCCTCACACTGATTGGAGTCAAGGTTGGCTCACTCTTGGCTCCAATTAGCTCTGGGAGAAGTCATTAAGCTAGGGCCTCACATACTTTTTCCTCCCTGCACTGTGAATGTTTACAAGTTATGTGCAATTAAACGATGGCAACATCTAATGTTTGTGTAGTATTATGTTCAGCAGACTGTGTTCTTCTATTGTTGTGACTTAGATGACGTTCAGAGCACATTTTATGCCCAATTCATGCAAAACTCCACATAATCCCAAGGGGTTCACATACTTTTTCTTGCAACTGTATATTATCTTTTCAAGTCTGGCACGCCCAATCCACCGTTCTCTTTGTCGCTGCTTAAAATTTCATAGCTTATTCTAGGTTTTTTGTTCCTCCAAATAAATCTAGTAAACATCTTTTTAATTATTCTAAAATATACTTCTGGCAATTTAATTGGTACCATTTGAAATTTATATAATATTTTTGGGACAATTACCATTTTTACCAGATTTATACGACCTATCCATGACAGAGTTCCCCAGCCTAATTTCCTTAGCTCATCCTTGATCTCATTTAACAGTGGGATATAATTTGATCTATAGAGATCCTTTGAAGATATGGTTAACTTTATTCCCAGATATTTAATTCTCTTTCTCTCCAAACAAAGGGGAATTCTCCCTGTAATATTTTTCTCTCTTTCTTAGGAAGATTTATATTTAGGATCTCTGTTTTTGTTGGATTAATTTTTAGGTTTGACACCTCACCATATTCCCTCAATGATTTCATTAAATTTGACAAAGTTATCCTTGGACTTACCACATAAAACAGCATATCATCCGCATAAACTGCTACCTTATGCTCTGTTTCTCCTATCCAGATTCCTTTTGTATACGAAACAAAGATCTTAATCCATTGTCTCTACCCTCCCTCCCTGGGACAAAGCCAACCTGATCTATATGAATCCATTCCGGCATTAGGTCTTTCAACCAATTAGCCAGAACTTTTGCGTATAGTTTAGTGTCCACATTCAGTAAGGAAATCGGTCTATAACTAGAGCATTGAGTGACATCATTTCCTTCCTTATGTATAAGAACCACATGAGCCTGCAAGGATTCCCTCCTCATTTCCATCTCTCCTCCCAGGGCATTCATATATATCTTCAATTTGGGTACTAATAAATCTTTATATTTTTTAT
The DNA here is from genome assembly GCF_062004578.1 of Staurois parvus. Taxonomy (NCBI): domain Eukaryota; kingdom Metazoa; phylum Chordata; class Amphibia; order Anura; family Ranidae; genus Staurois; species Staurois parvus. The sequence goes on from NW_028318784.1 coordinate 971,660, forward strand.
AGTATCTCATCGTATACCCATCAGGTCCTGGGCTTTTCCCAGCTGCCGTATTTTTTAATGCTAGATGGATTTCTTCCTGCGTTATTTCTATTTCAAAAGATTTTAATTGTTCTTCACTTAATTTTGGTAATCCTGTCCTTTTTAAATATGCCTGTCTTTTTTCTATTTTTCCTAATTCATCTTCCTTTATAACACAATGGGGAGTAATATTATATAGCTTGTTATAATATTCCTTAAGCACTTTTGCTATATTTTTAGTTGGGTACACTAATTCTCCATTATTATTTCTTATTTTCTCTATATAGTTCCTAGATGTTTTTTTTCCTCTGCGCTCTCATTAAGTATTTTCCTGGTCTGTCGCCACATCTATATCTCTCACTTTTTATTTTATTAAACACTCTCCTCTTATCTTCTAGAAAACTATTTAATTCTTCTCTTTTGTTTATTATCCTCTGCCAAATCTCTTTTATTACTTTATCTTTATGAATCTGCTCTAAATCACAGAGTTCTCTAAGAAGCGTATTTATTTTTTCTCTTCTTTCCTTCTTCTTCTTGGCTCCTATCGCTATTAAGATTCCTGTAATATAGGCCTTGTGAGCTTCCCATACTGTTGCTATGGACACTTCCTCAGAATCATTCCCTTCAAAGTATTGCTCTATTTCTTTTTTAACTTTCTGGTTCGTCTCATGATCCTGACCTGATCATTTAACCTCCATAGTTTTTCACCTTTCTGCCCATTTCCCCAACAAATGCATTGTGACAAAGGCATGGTCCGAGATTGATATGACTTCTATTTTTACTTTAACCAGGGACTCAATGAGTTGATAATCCAACAATATATAGTCCAATCTTGAATATGTCTCATGTACACAAGAGTAAAACGTATAATATCTCTCCTTCATATGCTTAATTCTCCATATATCTACAAGTTGACACTGATATAACATTTTTTTAAAGGTTTCAAAAACTTAGTACCCTCTCTCTGCACAGGAGACGTCGTATCCATCCGAGGATCCATACACAAATTAAAATCTCCTGCCACCACTACCTTTTTTAAAATCCAGTAATTTCCTCAGAATAATTTTTAGGAATATATCCAGTTTCTTATTCGGGCAGTAAATATTTGCTAATGTACAGTCTGTTTCCTGCAATTTTCCCTTCATAAACAAATATCTCCTTTCAGGGTCTACCAGTCTTTCCTCCAACTTAAACCTTATTGCCACTCCCTTAGCATGTTTAATTGGGGAATCTGCACAGAACCAAGTTGGAAAATATCTAGATTGTAGTTTCACATTTGTTTCATGTACTATGTGTCTCCTGTAAAAAAACACTTAAGAAAATCTATGCTGTATTTCTTTAAGAATCTTACATCTTTTCCCAGGACTATTTAATCCTCTGACATTATATGTCACAAAATTAATCTCTTCCATTTTTCCCTTAACTTCCATGTTCTTGTCCTCCTTCACTCTCCTCCTCTCTCTCTCTGTTCTCCATGTCGTCTCCTCCTTTCTCCTGGGTTCCTCCAGACTAACATATTTCCCACTACCTCGCTCTCAACAGAAATACAATCTCCCCATACCTTCCTTCCATCCTCCCCTCCTCCCGCCCGTTCCCTCCCTTTTTAGGCCAGTGTCTTGCCTATGAATCACTTGTGGTCCTGTTCCCATCCTTGATTCCCTCCAAGTTGGGGCTCCGGACGTGCACACCTCACCAAGTTACCTTCCCCCCAACGTCCCGCAGCAAGAGAAAATAAAAAAATATATTCAAACAAACAAAGAGATTCAGGACTCTAGGCAGATGGGAAAAACATAGGAATAGATGGGAGGAGGGGAAGGGAAAAGGGAGTAAGAAGAGAAGAAAGAAAAAAAAATATATATATATTTTCTCCTCTGCTCGCCCTCCACTCCTACACCCCCCAATCCCCTACCCCCTCCCTTTTTTTCTTCAACTCTCAGTTTCTCCTTTGGACTGTCTGCTACCTCTTACTTTCCTTATTCCTCACCTCCCCTTCCCCTACCCCCCAACCAGGAATATCTATATACTGCAACTCAAGTCTCTCACAAAAGTCTCTCAAGTCTTCAGGAAACTTTAATCTTGCTGAACGTCCATTTTTCCGCCCTATTAAACAAGCTGGAAACCCCCAACTATATCGTACGTTCTGGGCCCTCATTTGTTCTACTAATGGTTTCAAAGTCCTCTTTCTGGAAAGTGTCTCTGCAGCGAGATCAGCAGAAATCTGTATATTTACTTCCCCATATTTTATAACTGCTCTTCCAGATCTCTTCTTTATCTCGATAGTAATGAAATTGTACAATAACATCTCTCGAATTTCCTTTTCTACCTTCTTGTTGTGGTCTACCAATTCTATACACCCCATCAATTTAAAAGGTTTGGCTGCAGATCTATCCATTACTATGCCCAACACTTTCTGTATTGTTTCCATCAATTTTTCTCCTTGAGATAACTCTGGGAGGCCTTGTATCCTTGGGTTGCATCTTCTAACCCTATTTTCCTGTTCTTTTAGTTTATATAGCAGATTTATTTGCTTTTTTTTCAATTCCACCATTTGTTTTTCTAAGGTCTGAATCACTTGAGCTTGTCTATTTATCTTTTCCTCCAATTCCTCCACTCTAGATAATACATGACCTAGATCTTTATGTAACTTTGCCATTTATTGTTTTATAGGGGAGGAGCCTGGACATGGCGCCACGCGGGAGAACAATGTAGGATCTCCCGTCACCAGGAGCCTCCAACGTCCCGCAGTAAGACTAAGAGGATGGTCTAGAGGCGGAGAGGGAGACTTGCCTGCCGCGTGTGTGTTGCCTCATGGAGGGGTGTGGGAGCCGGTCCACCTCCCGTGGATCCCAGTGTGTTGGGTCGAGTGGTGGAGCGGGCTGTAGCTGAGGTGCAGAGCCTTGGAAGCTGAAGCCAGGAGGATGCTGGGTGCCCATGTGACTAGCCGCAAAGGAGCACTGGGAACAGAGAGGTACCGGCCGGCCGGTGAATAGGAGGACGTGAGGTCTGAATCTCCCCTTTCTCCCCTATCTCCCTAAATTATTATTATTATGAAACACAGGTACTATTGCTGTGATTCTTGGGGAACTCAGGATAAGAGAGCCCCCCCCGGAAAGTTTTGCTAATGTGGAGGACCTTTCTGAAATCTGTAAACCCCCCCCCCCCCGGTGAAGAGAGCATAAGACGCCACCTTCTCCTGAAGTGGAAGAAGTAAGAACTAAGAGGGTGAGTGAGAGTGGCAGAAGTTTATGGACTGTGATACATGTTATATGCTTAAATTGAAGACAAAGTAAACTATGTTGGATAAAGAACTGGGGGTTGTATACAGGTGACGTTATTGAAGGTCTTGTATTTAAAGGATGAAATATAAAATAAGAAAGAGAGGATCCAATAAGAACTTTTGTCCCTGAAGGGGGTTATTGGGGGAGAGGGAGAAAGGAAGAAAAAGGGGAAAGTGGAAGGAAAAGAAAGAAAATATACCCTATTGGAGGTGTGGAACTTTGAATTTGATATTTACCAACATGAAAAATAAAGCAACAAAAGGAAGCGGGTCAAAGGCCCTCCAATCAAGTTCAATTAAGAAATATATTCCCGTACAGGACAAACAGACTCCAGAGAGGCAAATAGGAATAAATGATAAGAGTGCGTTGGAAAGTAAAACGGGAGAGTGCCCCAGATTATCCCTGGGAATATCGAATACTAGTCAAAATTTGGAAGATGGAGACATAGAGAAAACAGGTGTGTTGGAGAACTTAGAAGATCAAGAAATAAATTCACACCTGCCTACCAAATCAGAAATAGCAGAAATGTTTAAAGGACTAGAAAAATCTTTACTGGACATGTTTAATAGCAAAAAGTAAAAAAAATAGTTTTTTTCTCAAAATTGTCGGTCTTTTTTTTATAGTGCAAAAAATAAAAATGCACAGGCGATCAAATATTACTGAAAGAAAGCTCAATTCGTGGGAAAAAAAAGATGTAGATTTCATTTGGGTGCAGCATTGCATGACCACGTAAATGTCAGTTAAAGTAAGGCAGCGCCGTAACGCAAAAAATGGCCTGGTCAGGAAGGAGGGTAAATCCTCAGGAGGGCAAGTGGTTAATAAACTTCTTTATACACATAATGCACTTAGCTGGTGCCTCCTGCCCTTCCCTTACTAAATTTTTTTTTTAGTTCATAGTCCAGAAATAAATTGTCACACCTCATATGCCTAGATTGTAAAAATCTACTTAATTGTGTTTCTGTTTAACCAAGGACATAGTGTCAGCCCACCAACTTAAATGTTAAATCACCACATTGTTTTTCTTGTGCAGAAATAGATAAAGTGCATGAGGTTTTTTTATTGATATAGAGACAACATTTTGGATTCTGCATTGTACTTTAAAACCAAATCTGTATCTCGGTACCCCAGATAAAAGCCGTTTGTTCTGCCTGCTAGACAAAATGGCCAGAGCACAATGCAGAGGCAAGTTAAACAGTACCGTTTATCTTTGGTTAATTGCACTTCTTAGCAGAAAACATTTGTAAATTAAACAGTGCATATAGAACATATCGCAGAATGTGTCTCTAAATGTTGTTTGTAAGCAAATATTTACTGTATGTTTCAGCAATCCGGCCCATGACTAAAATTACTTTAACACTGTGTAGCTTACAATTCTATTTACATATTTATATTTAGTAATGAATTGACTGAAGAATTTTCCACTGTCGGTTTTACAAACACTACAAACACATTTTGCACGTGAGTTTATGCAACAGCTTTCTAGTCAATTAAAGGCTCAGTGAAGTGGTAGACAAACGTTGGGTTCAATGTTGTATCAGCAATTCTGCTTTCGCAGTTTCTTCCAGGGATTCATAAAGAGTTATATTTAGAGATCATGTTGCCCAAGGCACCCATAAGTGATAACTAATATCCTTGTATATAAGCTGTATATCCATTGAGTTCCAAAATGTTAAATGAGGGTTATTTAGAAATCTAAAGAAAGGCCTGGAGTTTGAGATGGATGCAAATGTGTAAGGTCTGGAGGTCCAATGTTTTGGAGGGGCCAGAATTACAGAGACTGAAACCTGAACTTCAGAGAGCTATAAAAGGCACACATTAATGCAGTTCTGTATTCAATGATACATTAATAAATCTTTTTTCTTAAAGCGGTAGTAAACCGCAAGAAAGAAAAAAAAAAAGTCCCCTGCAAGGCAATGTCATGTGCTATTATACATCGCATACTTGCACATTATGTAAAACTTACCTTAACAGGAAAGCCCTCCAGTGTAGAGGCTTCCATCTTCACCCGGTCCTTCTTCCGGTTTCACAATCCCGTCTGACGGACCGCAATCACTGTGCGCGGGAGTCCCAAGCCACGGCACACAGCTGTGGAGGAACGGTACAGGTATGACGTTCCTTCAGAGCGCATGCGCCAGCTTTAGGAAAAAGAGAATATCTTCTAAACGGTGAACGGTTAGGAGATGTTCATTTTACCTACAGCTAAGCTTTATCATAAGCTCACCTGTAGGTATAATTTAAAAAATGGGTTTACAGTACTACCACTTTTATTTTTAAATCAGGTCTTTTTTTTTTATTGAAATTTGGGTCTATACACATGCATAATTATTCATTTACAAACTCCAGCGTATTACATCAATAATAGAAATACTGCTCACAAGCGTAATACTCAAGGCGTGTACAGCAGAGCATATAGAAGTCATGAACATAGATCCCAAACGACATTATTTTTTGTTTTGTTAGAAAAAAAAAAATATAGAAAAACAAAAGACCAAAAAAAATTAAAATAAAATCAGAACAGTAAAAACACACCATTCTTCTGCTAAACTGAACCTTAGTAAACAAGCTGCCTCAGTACATCCTTTTTTAGAAGTATAGGTGAAGGGATAATGTCCGCATAAAGAACATTTGGTACATATGTGACTCTAGTACCTGTCTAAAGGCTGGTGAGATATAAGATGGAGATTAGATATAAGTGTGGTAGTAATTTTAATTTATTGGTCATGTAAATCTATTCTACTGACAAAACACTGTAAAGTGTGGGGCAGGGGCAACATCACATCAAGCCTGAAGAAACTCCTCCACTTAGTATTCTGTCCCTACCTATACAGCAGAGCTCAAACTGGGAGAAGGAAAAGTGAAACATGTAGGCAGGGGTAGGTTTTACTTTACCCAATAGGTGGCACTGTGGCATCATACAGAGTGGCGTTTGTTGAGGAAATTGTCCCTTCATGGATTCTGTGAGTGTTTTAGAGGGAGAAGCTGTCTGATTGGATGCTGTGACCTTTGGCAGCTATATTGGGTGAGGAAACCTTTTAAATAAGGGGTCCCACATCATTTTAACACGCTTCTGGTGAGTGTATCATAAAGAGAGGAATCCACTTGTGAGGGACAGTGATTAGCTCAGGGAAGGCTCCTTCTTCACTATATAAACTCTGGAGAGCGGTGCAGAAATATGACCCTGATGCAAACTGCAGAAATGTTCTTTGCCTATGCCCAGAAGGGACACCCTCTTATAACACCTCTGATAATGGAAGATGTCCTCTGGCAACATATACTGTAAATGCTGAGAGACAGGATATTCTCTGCACTGTTGATATCAGTGATGAAGACTAGTTTATTTGTTGCTGCAAACCAACTGTGCAAGAGTTACAGTATATACAAGATATCAGTGCTATGTAGACTGTGTATGAGTATTTCCTCCAGATGCAAGGTACCAATTTAGGCCCTGCCTACACAAAATCGAATCAGTTGTGCTACAGTGGAAGGAGCAGGCTAATAGGAGCAAGAGATAGCAGGGCAAGGAAGCAAGCAAGCCCATCAGCCGCTACTTCTCCTTTCACTGTCCAGTCACAGTCTAGGGGAAGGAACAAGCCCTTTATATGTTACTTCACATGTGTCAAACATATGACCATTTCATGTGGCCTTCGCACCTCTCCTGCAGCTGTGGCACCCCCTTATCTTCTCCTCCATCTTGTCTCAGCAGTCAGCAGCAAAGAGGAAGACAGAACTCCTCCATAAGACCCTGTGCTTCTCTGTGCAGGCATGAAGAGGCTAGTCTCTGCCCTCCCCGTCTCAGCCATTTTTGGCAGAGAGGAGAATAGAATTCCTCCTACAGATCCTGCACCTCTCTAAGCAGTGCTCCCTTGTCACCATCCCCTCTCCTGGTCTCAGCACTCAGAAGACTCTGGCAGTTGACTCCAGCTCTCCTCTGGTCCTCCTCCAGACCGTGCACTTTCTATTTTCCAGCTCCTCCCTCAGCTTCCCAGCAGAAGCACAAGGTAAGTGTGGTGCACTGTGATGTAACAGAAAGTGGGTGCTCTTGACTTCTAATGCTGAAGGGGGTTTTGACATCTGATACAAGGGGGGTGGGATGCTCTGGATATCTAGTCTTACAGATACAACCAGCATTTTGAGGGCAAACATAATGCTGATGTGGCTCACAATGAAATTGAGTTTGACAACCCTGTACCTAATTTCAAGCAGAGAAAAGCCTGGTTTTCAGTGCTACCAGAAAGGGCTGTGTGGCAGAGCTATATAAATCTCAGTGCTGAATAGCCAGAAATAAAAATCATTTGACAGGTAAAACAGCTCCCATATACAGTATGTACTTCATCTGTGTGTTTAATGGACAACTTAATCTTTGTTGTAGTTTAATAGATGCCCTGACCCACCTAAATGCAGGTAGCTTGGTTCAATAGCTATTGTCACCATAGTAAAGTAATCTTTCCTCTGATATTGAACTGGCCGCCTCCTCTTCATACTGCACATGTGTACTGCCGCTTCATTCATTCCCATGGGCATGCCCTACTCTGAGTGATCACTTGAGGCCACCTTGGATACCACTACCTATAGGAGTGAATGGGGCAAGGTGGTCATTCATAGTATGATAAGGGGCTGGCTAGGAACATTTCATTGAAAAGAGCACTAGAATAAGTGTGAAGGTATGGTATGTGCTGAACCAGGGTGGGGGCGTATTACCAATGGTGAAAGTTTAATAAAGGTGAAATTATCATTTAACTGATTGCCTGGAGTTCATCTTTTCTCTGATCAGTTTCAAACATAAAACTAAAACTAAAAAATAAGTAAAATGATTAGTTTCTCTTTAAAGCTTAAATGCTTAGGAAAAATGCTTTAAAAAAATCAGCTCCAGGAACATCTCTTAGATTTAATCTGAAGTTGGTAGGAATAGAGGAAATCTAAAGTTCTCCACACCCCCCTGGTGCCCCAAAGCTGTAATCACCTGGTACAGCGGGAATTAATACTAGTGATGGACCTGTGACAGGTGCTCATTAATAGTCCAGACTATACACCCCCTTTCCACCCACCTCCTCTATTCATAGAAGTGGTGTTATAGCTTCCATGAATGAAAAGCATCCTATGAATGGAGGAGGCTGACCTTTCATTCATCCACCCACCCTCCATTCATAGAGAGCTTTTCATTCATTGAAGCTATAGTACAGCATCTGTGAATGGAGGAGGGGGGGACAGAAAGGGCGAGCATAGTCAGTACTATTGATGAGTGCCCGTTACAGGTCCAGTTCTTGCATTAATCCCTGCAGTACCGGAAGAGCAAGGCTGCTAGGTATGAGAGGTGGCGCAGAAAACTTCTGACTTCAACAGATACCTCTCCATCCAGCACCAGCACAAGGGACACTTTGTATTACATGTAAGTATTGTGCCTTAAACCTTTTTTTTTAAACTTAGTCTTTAAAGTGGTAGTAAACACCGCCTGGACACTTGCACCTGCAGGTAAGCTTATAATAAAACGAGCCTGCAGGTACAAACAGTGGTGTATTTAGGTTTTGTACTGCCCTAGGCAACACAAAATTCACCTTCCACTACCATCACCAGCGAGAGAGAGAAATACACTCACTTTCACAGCTCCAGACACCCCCTGGAATGAGAGTCGGGCTCTGCATACACCGTCAAGCAGCCCACAGCTGCTTGACGGATCCCACCTAGTTCCCATGCTGCATGTTTCCCTTCTTCTGTCCCTTCTTCCGGGGAGCATGCTGCCCCCCTGAAAAATGCCACCCTAGGCAAATGCTTTGTTTGCCTTGTGGTAAATACAGCACTGGGTACAAGGAATATCTCCTAATCATTTAGCACTGTTTAAGAGATATTCACTGTTTCTGCAGCCAGTGACTTCACTGATGCATGTGTTCTGAAGGGACAGCACACTCATGCCGTCCCTTTAGAGCTTTGACTACAGCTGTGACTCCTGTGCAAATGCATGGGAGTGACGCCATCACGGCATGGCAATTCAAATGGCCAGAGCCATTGAACACAGAAGGAAGATTGGGTGAAGATAGAAGCCCTGTCAGAGGTGACAGCTTGCCGCTGAAGGGCTTCATTTTAAAGTGGTTCTAAAGGCAGAAGGCTTTTTATCTTCATGCATTTTATATGTGAAGGTTTAAAAAACCTTCTGTATGCTGCTCCCCCCACAGCCCCCCTAATACTTACCTGAGCCCCCTCTTGAGCCCCAACGATGTGCACAAGAGCCTAGGCTGTCCTGGGACTCCCTCATCTCACTGGCTGTGAATCACAGAGACTGAGGGGCACGGCACATACAGCCAGGCTCAAGAACGAGCACACATCAGTGCCCCCAAACCCAGTGGCTTGCTATTGGGGGCACAAATCAAGGAGGAAGAGCCAGGCACGCTGGTGGGGGACCCGAAAACTAGAGGATCTGGGCTGTTATGAGCAAAACCATTGCACAGAGCACGTAAGTATAACATGATTGTTATTTAAAAAAAAATCTGAACCTTTAGTACAGCTTTAAGTTAAGTCTGTCATAAAGTGCTAGTATGCACAGGACCATCTTAACAGCATCATAGGCCCCTGGGCAAGGAAATGCACTGGGGCCCCTACCAACTTGCCCCAATTTACACATCTACTCTCAAGAATTAAAGTACAAATAGTTGATAGAATGAAACATTATTATTATTATACAGGATTTATATAGCACCAACAGTTTGCGCAGCGCAAACATGTATTTATTAGTACTCCCAGTACTTTCAGTAAAATTGATTTTAAACAATAAGAAGACATACCATAAAACAAAGACTTACCAACACAAAGGGCACAGTATGGGTGGGAGGGTGAGGCAGATGGGCACAGTACAGGGGGAGTCAGGAGGGCACAATACTGGAATCAGGAGGGCACTGTACAGGTTCTTGGCTACTGCTGGGGCCATCTCAGGATAGCTTAGTAAAAAGCAAATCTGGGACAGTTGGCAAGTATAATGTATTGGAATATTATTAAGGGCCCCCATGCACCTGGGCAGTGCCCAGTGATGCCCATGCATTAAGACAGCCCTGAGTATGCAATCTATACTAGCACATTATACTCTTCACTTGCAGAGGGAACATTTTTTAAGTTTACTACCACTTTAAGCATGAGTACAATTATATATGTATATCTATCAGCAGATATTCAAAATGGTATAGTCGCCAATGCTGCCAAATAACATTTTCACAGTCATCCAACAAGCTTGGCCAGCGAATGAAAGCAAGGTTACACACTTGAAATAAAACAGAATGAAGAATATAATTAGATGGATTCTGGTAAAGCACGGTAGCTGAAAACACATTCAAAGTAGTAAATAAGAAAGAGAAGAGGGAGTTATATTTAGTATGTATGAAAAGCAAGCGTAATTAATTAAATCTTGGCGAGCCACCAAAAAGGAAGCAAGTGGCATTTTAGCATCTTGGAAAGGCAAATAAATGAACACAGCCTTCATTATTCAAACAGAGATGATACAGATTTATGTGGCTGGATGTGAATAACGTAAGAAAAGTATTGTCTTTATGAGAGGTTATAATGAGGACCGTATAGATAATGTTTTTGCATTTAAATCAGTCTCTGAAATTTTATGAGAGTTTGGAGGGAGCAGTCAGTCGTGATGGAGATAAATCAGTTATGGCATATTGACATAAGAGAAAAATAGATACACAATTATTGTATTGCTGAGAAAAAGGTCAGCCGGGGAAGACGTTGTAGCAAGATTTGCTCTGCATATATAATCAAGTGAACCCTATAGATGATGAAAATGGGGCACAGGTGCTGAGGATAAAAAGCAAGGAATCTCAAACTGTGTACATTATGACAGAAGATACACAATTTCCAGCACATATAATTGGATTCTTAGAGCGAAGGTTTAAAGAGAACCACTAAAAATGTTTCAGAGCAGCTGCAATAGTTATATTCTTGGGTGACTGAAAAACAATCTGAAACTTCCATTCTCTAAGACTGCAATTATTTCCCTAGGAAGCTTCCTTTTTGCCTGCTGACACATCTGAAGCAGAATGATTCAACTGAAATTGATTTTGCAGTGCAATTATCAACTTTTTCTAAATGTCATAAATTTTTCATCAAATTAGCGTCAAATTATTCTTCATATTAGTAATACATTTTCGTGCTCGGAGGTGGATAGGGGATGGGAGCAAGGGGCAGTGCTCGGAGGTGGATAGGGGATGGAAGCAAGGGGCAGTGCTCGGAGGTGGATAGGGGATGGAAGCAAGGGGCAGTGCTCGGAGGTGGATAGGGGATGGAAGCAAGGGGCAGTGCTCGGAGGTGGATAGGGGATGGAAGCAAGGGGTAGTGCTCGGAGGTGGATAGGGGATGAAAGCAAGGGGCAGTGCTCGGAGGTGGATAGGGGATGGAAGCAAGGGGCAGTGCTCGGAGGTGGATAGGGGATGGAAGCAAGGGGCAGTGCTCGGAGGTGGATAGGGGATGGAAGCAAGGGGCAGTGCTCGAAGGTGGATAGGGGATGGAAGCAAGGGGCAGTGCTCGGAGGTGGATAGGGGATGGAAGCAAGGGGCAGTACTCGGAGGTGTATAGGGGATGGAAGCAAGGGGCAGTGCTTGGAGGTGGGTAGAGGGTAGAGACAAGGGGTGATTCAGAAAGAGGGAATTCCTGCACATATTCTCTGAGAAAAAAAAGCTCTGACCATAAGTGTAAGAGCATTCTTTCCACTGACTATCACACTAATGTATTATGAGTTGTAGATATAGTAATGTTTAGCAGGGGTTCTTTGAGACCAGAAAGTTAATTCAAGGATTCCTCTGTGTTGAAAATGCTAGACTAATGAAGGGGCTGTCCTGCAAAAGGAAAAGATAATAATAAGTTAGAGATGAGCAACAAAAAAAGTGCAAGGAATGAGGAATAAAACATATCTGGAGAGTTTGAGAGAATTTAAGATGTAAATTCCCAAGGACAAGGGAGACAAGATTAAAACCTTTAATACATCAAGGGTGCAAAAAAGGTTCAGGAGGGCAGTATTTTTAATATTAAGTTTAGCTCAATAACATGGTGGCATGACTTCAAACCAGCAGAAAGGAAATTCAAGGGTTAATATTAGAAAGTAATATTTTTCCCCAAATAGTGAATGCTTAGAGCCAATGAACAGTACCATTATAGAAGCTTGAAATAAATATGCTTGGGATAAACATATTTTTTTTCCGAGCAAGATGTTCAAAGAGATTTTAAAAAAACACTAAGGAAAAGCTAAAAATAAAAAATAATAAAAAAAACACAAAAAGGGCAGACTCTATTGACCAGTAGGTCTTTTTCTGCCATCAATTGTTTGGCACACAAACCATCCTAAAATAGTTAAAAGGAGCTTCTGTAATCTTTAATGTTATCTAATGTTAAAATGGCAATATTTAGTTTAAAACTCTAAATTTTTTTTTACAAAATCATGGGAAAAATGAAAACTCCCAATTTCCCCTATCCCTAATCTACATACTGCATGTCATTTAGTGTGTACTGCCTCACTTAATAACAGATCATGTAATGCATTGAGCTGCAGATTGTTAAGGAAGTATAGCCAAAGCTCTCTTGGCCACACTTCTCTTGAGGATCACAGAAGTGCACTTCTTTCTGCACTTCTGTGACCCAGATTAAGCGGACAGTGGGCTAAGGGCTGGTTCGCGCCATAGAATCACAGTCCAGATGCATTCCGGATCAGGGGCGGACTGACCTTTTGGAAACTCAGGCACTGCCCGAGGGCCCGGGGTCAGTAGGGGGCCCAATGAGATGCCCCTGGTACCTTTTTCATAGGCTTTTTTGAGTTTGGGCAAGGACACAGGGGCCCCATGATCCCCTATTGCCCGGGGGCCCCATGAGTTGTCAGTCTGCCCCTGTTCCAGATGCATTTCTGCATGTGCGTTCTTAAATTCCAGTTCATTTTTTCCCCCTCTTTTTTCTGCAACCATAATGCACTGGAACTGCAAGTGCTGATGTGAACTTAGACATTGACAACCATATAACCTATTTTCTGTGCACTTTGGATGCAGAAAAAAACACACTGAAATGAATGTAGTGTGAACTGGCCCTTAAACCCGCTGTCGGCTGACATAACTGAGCTGGTCCAGGTTTTGGAGAGGTCCTGACTTTAATGTTCGGATCCATCCAGATACCTGACTGGCAGGTCGCTCGGCCTCTCAGCACGCCACTGAGAACCTGAGTCAGCCGATCTGCCCCCTTCCCAACCCAGATCTCTAATGAGTGCTGGAAGGGCAGAGCAGAGATCTGATGACTGTTAACTGAAGACCAAGAACTGAGTGATCAGCAGTCTTTGATCATTCAGTTCTCGGTGTAGAACCGAGGCAGATGCAGCATCAGACCAACGCTCCATCCACCTAGGTGAGTATAATGTTAGGTTTTTTTGTACTCCCAAACTTCTCTTTTACGGCTCCAGTTATGATGTTGTGTCATTCACCTCTACTTGTCCCTTTTTCATATTTCACGTTTGTACAGACTCTCACACTGATCATCTCATTATACATTTTGTCTGGTGTTCAGGGGGTGAAGGGGATTAAATACAGTAGTGCACGTGTAATGACAATGAGCTAAGCAACCTTTCAGTGAAAATATTGATCTTTTAAAAAAGAATAATAACCACTTAATGGCCGCCCACCTGCAGTGTACTATGTCTCTGCCTACTTCAGGTTTCAAGCCAATGATTCATGCCTGGGACCTGCTGATCATCTATGTGCAATCACAGCCCAGAGACATGTCTTGACAAGCAACACAGAGCTCTGTATAGAGGAAATGATCTCTGTATTTCTTGGATGAAAAGCTTAGAGATCTTTTAGTAAAAGCAGTAAACTTTACACACAATACAGATAGTTAGGCACATATTTAACCCCTTGATCACCCTAGATGTTAACCCCTTCCCAGCCAGTGTCCATAGTACAGTGACAGTGTATAATATTATCACTGATCACTGGATTAATGTTATTGGAGATGTCAATGGCAATTAGGCATCAAAATTGCCTTCCGCACTGTCACAGTCCTATTATAAGTTGCTGATCACCTCCATTAGTAGTATTAAAAAAGACAAAATAAAAATTCCAGTATATATATAGCATAGTTTGTAGGAGCTAACTTCCATGCTAACCAATCAATATACACTTATTGGGATTTTTCTTTATCAAAGACATGTAGCTGAAATTTGCATTTTGGACAAATTTATGAAGAAATTTTAATAAAATTTTTTTTTATTGGATATGTTTTATAACAGAAAGTAAAAAAAAAAGAATATTTTTTTCAAAATGTTCTGTCTTTTTTCATTTTTTTTTAGCAGAATATCCAGGTCATGAGTGGGGTAAAGTCTTCCAGCAGCTCAAGTGAATAATTAAATGTTGTATACACAAATAGATAAATAACATTCATTCTTTAAGTGAAATGTACTTGTTTAAGGGCAGGTTCACACCACAATGCACTTTTCTGCACATTCTCATTAGAGATGAGCGAATCGAACATGACGAAGTGGAATTCGTTCCGAAGATTTGGAAAAATTCTATTCGCGACGAATCCGAAGATTAGCAAACTTCGGATGCACGAATCGAATTTTCCCAAAAATGGCGGCGACATGTGTGGCGACGGAGAAAATGGACAGAGAAGATGGGGCGGGGATCTCTGGGAAGGCGCGCAGACAAGGCGCGCTGACCCATAATGCATTCATGACATGTGATCGCATTAGCCAATCAGCAGCCAGCCAGCACTGTGTAATGGTGGAGCTATAAATCGCGGCCATCTTAGAATTCTCCATTAGCCTCCGGTCATTCAAGAGAGACAGACCTGTGTGTATTAAGGGACAGAGTTAGGGCCACAGAGACTTTAGGGCCACAGAATCGTTACTCAGGGACACAGAATCGTTACTCAGGGACACAGAATCGTTACTCAGGGACACAGAATCGTTACTTAGGGCCACAGCTATCAAAGAATCGAAAATTTAAAGTGACATACACCCTTTTATTTTGGTGGCTGTCGTGCACAGTTGGTGCTGCAGTTTGCCGATTGTGCAAAATAACCTGACTTTCTGCTTCACAACCACTATTGTACGTTCAAAGAGTTAAATCCATTTACACGCCGGCTGGCGGTAATATTTTTTGGGTGATTAGTGCATTCCAGTGACATAAACGTACAGTTTCCAGCCAACGGCAAGCTGCAATTGACCGATTGTGCTAAATAAACTGACTTTCTGCTTCACAACCACTATTGTACGTTCAAAGAGTTAAATCCATTTACACGCCGGCTGGCGGTAATATTTTTTGGGTGATTAGTGCATTCCAGTGACACAAACGTACAGTTTCCAGCCAACGGCAAGCTGCAATTGACCGATTGTGTACAATAAACTGACTTTCTGCTTCACAACCACTATTGTACGTTCAAAGAGTTAGATCCATTTACACGCCGGGTGGCGGTAATATTTTTTGGGTGATTAGTGCATTCCAGTGACATAAACGTACAGTTTCCAGCCAACGGCAAGCTGCAATTGACCGATTGTGCTAAATAAACTGACTTACTGCTTCACAACCACTATTGTACGTTCAAAGAGTTAAATCCATATACACGCCGGGTGGCGGTAATATTTTTTGGGTGATTAGTGCATTCCAGTGACATAAACGTACAGTTTCCAGCCAACGGCAAGCTGCAATTGACCGATTGTGCTAAATAAACTGACTTTCTGCTTCACAACCACTATTGTACGTTCAAAGAGTTAGATCCATTTACACGCCAGGTGGCGGTAATATTTTTTGGGTGATTAGTGCATTCCAGTGACATAAACGTACAGTTTCCAGCCAACGGCAAGCTGCAATTGACCGATTGTGCTAAATAAACTGACTTTCTGCTTCACAACCACTATTGTACGTTCAAAGAGTTAAATCCATTTACACGCCGGCTGGCGGTAATATTTTTTGGGTGATTAGTGCACTCCAGTGACATAAACGTACAGTTTACAGCCAACGGCAAGCTGCAATTGACCGATTGTGCTAAATAAACTGACTTTCTGCTTCACAACCACTATTGTACGTTCAAAGAGTTAAATCCATTTACACGCCGGCTGGCGGTAATATTTTTTGGGTGATTAGTGCATTCCAGTGACATAAACGTACAGTTTCCAGCCAACGGCAAGCTGCAATTGACCGATTGTGCTAAATAAACTGACTTTCTGCTTCACAACCACTATTGTACGTTCAAAGAGTTAGATCCATTTACACGCCGGGTGGCGGTAATATTTTTTGGGTGATTAGTGCATTCCAGTGACATAAACGTACAGTTTCCAGCCAACGGCAAGCTGCAATTGACCGATTGTGCTAAATAAACTGACTTTCTGCTTCACAACCACTATTGTACGTTCAAAGAGTTAAATCCATATGCACGCCGGGTGGCGGTAATATTTTTTGGGTGATTAGTGCATTCCAGTGACATAAACGTACAGTTTCCAGCCAACGGCAAGCTGCAATTGACCGACTGTGCTAAATAAACTGACTTTCTGCTTCACAACCACTATTGTACGTTCAAAGAGTTAGATCCATTTACACGCCGGGTGGCGGTAATATTTTTTGGGTGATTAGTGCATTCCAGTGACATAAACGTACAGTTTCCAGCCAACGGCAAGCTGCAATTGACCGATTGTGCTAAATAAACTGACTTTCTGCTTCACAACCACTATTTGTACGTTCAAAGAGTTAAATCCATTTACACGCCGGCTGGCGGTAATATTTTTTGGGTGATTAGTGCATTCCAGTGACATAAACGTACAGTTTCCAGCCAACGGCAAGCTGCAATTGACCGATTGTGCTAAATAAACTGACTTTCTGCTTCACAACCACTATTGTACGTTCAAAGAGTTAAATCCATTTACACGCCGGCTGGCGGTAATATTTTTTGGGTGATTAGTGCATTCCAGTGACATAAACGTACAGTTTCCAGCCAACGGCAAGCTGCAATTGACCGATTGTGTACAATAAACTGACTTTCTGCTTCACAACCACTATTGTACGTTCAAAGAGTTAAATCCATATACACGCCGGGTGGCGGTAATATTTTTTGGGTGATTAGTGCATTCCAGTGACATAAACGTACAGTTTCCAGCCAACGGCAAGCTGCAATTGACCGATTGTGTACAATAAACTGACTTTCTGCTTCACAACCACTATTGTACGTTCAAAGAGTTAAATCCATATACACGCCGGGTGGCGTAATATTTTTTGGGTGATTAGTGCATTCCAGTGACATAAACGTACAGTTTCCAGCCAACGGCAAGCTGCAATTGACCGATTGTGCTAAATAAACTGACTTTCTGCTTCACAACCACTATTGTACGTTCAAAGAGTTAGATCCATTTACACGCCGGGTGGCGGTAATATTTTTTGGGTGATTAGTGCATTCCAGTGACATAAACGTACAGTTTCCAGCCAACGGCAAGCTGCAATTGACCGATTGTGCTAAATAAACTGACTTTCTGCTTCACAACCACTATTGTACGTTCAAAGAGTTAAATCCATTTACACGCCGGGTGGCGGTAATATTTTTTGGGTGATTAGTGCACTCCAGTGACATAAACGTACAGTTTACAGCCAACGGCAAGCTGCAATTGACCGATTGTGCTAAATAAACTTACTTTCTGCTTCACAACCACTATTGTACGTTCAAAGAGTTAAATCCATTTACACGCTGGCTGGCGGTAATATTTTTTGGGTGATTAGTGCATTCCAGTGACAGAAACGTACAGTTTCCAGCCAACGGCAAGCTGCAATTGACCGATTGTGCTAAATAAACTGACTTTCTGCTTCACAACCACTATTGTACGTTCAAAGAGTTAGATCCATTTACACGCCGG
Source organism: Staurois parvus (assembly GCF_062004578.1). Classification (NCBI taxonomy): domain Eukaryota; kingdom Metazoa; phylum Chordata; class Amphibia; order Anura; family Ranidae; genus Staurois; species Staurois parvus. The sequence goes on from NW_028318784.1 coordinate 989,813, forward strand.
GTGGCGGTAATATTTTTTGGGTGATTAGTGCATTCCAGTGACATAAACGTACAGTTTCCAGCCAACGGCAAGCTGCAATTGACCGATTGTGCTAAATAAACTGACTTTCTGCTTCACAACCACTATTGTACGTTCAAAGAGTTAGATCCATTTACACGCCGGGTTGCGGTAATATTTTTTGGGTGATTAGTGCATTCCAGTGACATAAACGTACAGTTTCCAGCCAACGGCAAGCTGCAATTGACCGATTGTGCTAAATAAACTGACTTTCTGCTTCACAACCACTATTTGTACGTTCAAAGAGTTAAATCCATTTACACGCCGGCTGGCGGTAATATTTTTTGGGTGATTAGTGCATTCCAGTGACATAAACGTACAGTTTCCAGCCAACGGCAAGCTGCAATTGACCGATTGTGCTAAATAAACTGACTTTCTGCTTCACAACCACTATTGTACGTTCAAAGAGTTAAATCCATTTACACGCCGGCTGGCGGTAATATTTTTTGGGTGATTAGTGCATTCCAGTGACATAAACGTACAGTTTCCAGCCAACGGCAAGCTGCAATTGACCGATTGTGTACAATAAACTGACTTTCTGCTTCACAACCACTATTGTACGTTCAAAGAGTTAAATCCATATACACGCCGGGTGGCGGTAATATTTTTTGGGTGATTAGTGCATTCCAGTGACATAAACGTACAGTTTCCAGCCAACGGCAAGCTGCAATTGACCGATTGTGCTAAATAAACTGACTTTCTGCTTCACAACCACTATTGTACGTTCAAAGAGTTAAATCCATATACACGCCGGGTGGCGGTAATATTTTTTGGGTGATTAGTGCATTCCAGTGACATAAACGTACAGTTTCCAGCCAACGGCAAGCTGCAATTGACCGATTGTGCTAAATAAACTGACTTTCTGCTTCACAACCACTATTGTACGTTCAAAGAGTTAGATCCATTTACACGCCGGGTGGCGGTAATATTTTTTGGGTGATTAGTGCATTCCAGTGACATAAACGTACAGTTTCCAGCCAACGGCAAGCTGCAATTGACCGATTGTGCTAAATAAACTGACTTTCTGCTTCACAACCACTATTGTACGTTCAAAGAGTTAGATCCATTTACACGCCGGCTGGCGGTAATATTTTTTGGGTGATTAGTGCATTCCAGTGACATAAACGTACAGTTTCCAGCCAACGGCAAGCTGCAATTGACCGATTGTGCTAAATAAACTGACTTTCTGCTTCACAACCACTATTGTACGTTCAAAGAGTTAAATCCATTTACACGCCGGCTGGCGGTAATATTTTTTGGGTGATTAGTGCATTCCAGTGACAGAAACGTACAGTTTCCAGCCAACGGCAAGCTGCAATTGACCGATTGTGTACAATAAACTGACTTTCTGCTTCACAACCACTATTGTACGTTCAAAGAGTTAGATCCATTTACACGCCGGGTGGCGGTAATATTTTTTGGGTGATTAGTGCATTCCAGTGACATAAACGTACAGTTTCCAGCCAACGGCAAGCTGCAATTGACCGATTGTGCTAAATAAACTGACTTTCTGCTTCACAACCACTATTGTACGTTCAAAGAGTTAGATCCATTTACACGCCGGGTGGCGGTAATATTTTTTGGGTGATTAGTGCATTCCAGTGACATAAACGTACAGTTTCCAGCCAACGGCAAGCTGCAATTGACCGATTGTGCTAAATAAACTGACTTTCTGCTTCACAACCACTATTTGTACGTTCAAAGAGTTAAATCCATTTACACGCCGGCTGGCAGTAATATTTTTTGGGTGATTAGTGCATTCCAGTGACATAAACGTACAGTTTCCAGCCAACGGCAAGCTGCAATTGACCGATTGTGCTAAATAAACTGACTTTCTGCTTCACAACCACTATTGTACGTTCAAAGAGTTAAATCCATTTACACGCCGGCTGGCGGTAATATTTTTTGGGTGATTAGTGCATTCCAGTGACAGAAACGTACAGTTTCCAGCCAACGGCAAGCTGCAATTGACCGATTGTGTACAATAAACTGACTTTCTGCTTCACAGCCACTATTGTACGTTCAAAGAGTTAAATCCATTTACACGCCGGCTGGCGGTAATATTTTTTGGGTGATTAGTGCATTCCAGTGACATAAACGTACAGTTTACAGCCAACGGCAAGCTGCAATTGACCGATTGTGTACAATAAACTGACTTTCTGCTTCACAACCACTATTGTACGTTCAAAGAGTTAAATCCATTTACACGCCGGCTGGCGGTAATATTTTTTGGGTGATTAGTGCATTCCAGTGACATAAACGTACAGTTTCCAGCCAACGGCAAGCTGCAATTGACCGATTGTGTACAATAAACTGACTTTCTGCTTCACAACCACTATTGTACGTTCAAAGAGTTAAATCCATATACACGCCGGGTGGCGGTAATATTTTTTGGGTGATTAGTGCATTCCAGTGACATAAACGTACAGTTTCCAGCCAACGGCAAGCTGCAATTGACCGATTGTGTACAATAAACTGACTTTCTGCTTCACAACCACTATTGTACGTTCAAAGAGTTAGATCCATTTACACGCCGGGTGGCGGTAATATTTTTTGGGTGATTAGTGCATTCCAGTGACATAAACGTACAGTTTCCAGCCAACGGCAAGCTGCAATTGACTGATTGTGCTAAATAAACTGACTTTCTGCTTCACAACCACTATTGTACGTTCAAAGAGTTAAATCCGGTTTTATTTTTGGGGTGCTTATTGAATTAAAGAGTATGTCAGACAACACGCAGAGGAGTGGTAGAGGAGGCAATGTTTCAGGAGCGAGGAGACGTGGCAGCAGAGGAAGGGGTCGAGGCAGCACTAGTCGCAGCCAGAGGCCAGTGCTCCCGGTGTCATCCAGCGGTCGTGTCTCCACCGACAACCCTGCCGTCATCGATTGGTTGACTCGGTCGTCTTCCTCTTCCCAGGTCACCTCTGACACCTACAGCCAACGGTCGGTGGGTACGTCAGACACAACCGTTAGTTGGCATGGCCCGGGAGCAAGCCCACTGAAATCACGTGTCCTCGACCTGCCCCTGTCCTTTGGTGTTCCCTCACCAAGCAAAGTATCGCATGCTGTGGGCTCAGCCCCACTGTACAGTGAGGAAGAGCTAACAGAGGGCGGTCAGGAACGGGGGGAGACATCCGCCTCTTCAGCAGCCAGGCGAAGAAGTACTGGCGAGGAGAGTGGCTCGGTAGCCGGTCTAGAGACAGGTCTGTCTCCTGACCCACACGCAGCCGAGGGGGCTAGTAGTGACGCGGAGACCCTAATTGATGATGATGAGGCTGATCGCACTTGGCAGCCTCGTCGTCATCAGGCTATTGCTTCCGCATCATCAGGAGAAGAGGGTGCCAGCTTGCCAGCGAGCAAAACAGTCGGTGGGTTGCCCAGGAGGCAGCAGGGCCGCAGCAGTGTCAGTGGAGCCAAACGGCCACGGAGTAGAGCACCAGCTCCACTGCAGCCTACCACCACGGCCAGTAGTGGTGCCGGTGTGCACGGAGGAAGTAGCAGTCAGCCAGTGAGGAGTAGCGGGGGCAAAGTTTCCTACTCGGCGGTGTGGCAATTTTTCGTCAAGCCGCCCGAGGAAGTAAACGTAGCCGTATGTCAACTATGTGGCCAGAAAGTCAAGCGTGGCCAGGGGGCCAATGTTGGGACTACAGCGTTGCGTCAGCATATGCAGCGTCGCCATTCGGTGGCCTGGGAAAACCGTGATAAAGATACGGCGGTTCTGCCTGCCCCAGCCCCCGCTCCATCACCCGCTCCGTTACTTGCTCCGTCACCCGACGTCAATCGCCCTCTATCAGCCAGTCAAGGCTCCAACACCTCTGCTGAGGGGAGTTGTCGCTCGTTGGCATCTTCCATTCGTTCAGATGCTCCTTCTCCTGCTACTCCTCTTCACGGATTCCGTCAGCAGTCTTTCTTGGAATCCGTTTCCAAGAGACAACAGTTTGCGAGCATGCACCCGACGGTGCAGAAGCTGAATGTCCTCCTGTCCAAGTTGCTGGTGCTGCAGTCCCTCCCTTTCCAAGTGGTGGACTCAGCACCTTTCCGAGAAATGATGGCTTGTGCCGAGCCGCGGTGGAGAGTGCCAAGCCGTCATTTCTTCGCCAAAAAGGCAGTGCCAGCCCTGCATTCACATGTAGAAGAGATGGTGGGCCAGTCTTTGAGCATGTCGGTCTCTGCCAAAGTGCACGGCAGCGCCGGCGTGTGGAGCTGTAACTACGGTCAGGGACAGTAAATGTCATTTACGGCCCACTGGGTGAACGTGGTGCCGGCACAGCCGCACCAGCAACTTGGACAGGTCACGCCGCTTTTGCCTCCACGTTTGCACGTCCTTGGTCCAGCAAAGATGTCTGCCTCTACCACCTCTTCTTCCGCCGTGTCCTCAGCCGCCACCCCCGTGCCAAGTCCCATTACCCGACCGGCATATCACATGTGCAGGGCGCAACGGTGTCACGCTGTGCTGCACCTGGTATGCCTTGGCGAACGTAGTCACACAGGGGAGGAACTTCTGAGTGCAATGAACAGAGAAATCGACAGATGGCTGTCTCCGCGCAAACTGAAAATCGGAACCATGTTGACCGACAACGGAAAGAACATGGTGTCTGCTCTGCGTCAAGGAAGGTTGTGCCATGCGCCATGCATGGCTCACGTGTTCAATCTGGTTGTCAAGCGGTTCCTAAAATCCACCATCCCACTGCAAGACATCCTTAAAATGTCACGTAAACTTTGCATGCATTTCAGCCATTCCTACACCGCAAAGCACTCCCTCCTTGAGCTGCAGCGGCAGAACGGAATTCCACAGCATCGCCTGATCTGCGACGTTGCAACAAGGTGGAATTCAACCCTACATATGTTAGACCGCCTTTACGAACAGCGAAAGGCCATCACCGATTTCCTGATGTTACAAGCGGATAAAGGTACTCCCCTGTGTAACTTAGATGTCAGCCATTGGCAGCTCATGCATGACACCTGCCGCTTGCTCAGGCCCTTTGAGGAGGCCACGCTATTCGTGAGTCGGCAGGACTATGGGATGAACGACGTCATTCCTCTGTTGCACGTCCTGGAACAAATGCTGTTAACAATGGCTGGTCAGGGTGCGGTAGACGTGGCGCACAGATCTCAACGCCACATGACCCCTGTGGGGGCAGGACAGGAAGAAGAGGAGGAGGTAGAGGAGGACATTGGTGCTCAGGAATTATTGAGTGAAATGGGTGGTTTTTCCACTCAGCGGACAGGAGTGGAGGAGCAGGAGCATCTGGTAGAGGAGGAGGAGGAGACAGAGGACCCAGACGCACCGTGGCAGTATGCTGTGGAGATGGAGGCAGGGAGTCCCTCGTATTCCTTGGCACAAATGGCCCATAGCATGCTCGGTTGCTTGCGTAGCGACAGCCGAATAATAACCATCAGACAGAGGGATGACTTTTGGCTGTCCACCTTGTTGGACCCTCGCTACCGTTCAAAAATGGTGGCCTTTTTCACACCTGCTGAGAGGGAGGCCTTGATAGTCGTCTCCCCACACTGCTGCTGGGGGGACTTTTTAACCTAGGCCTGTGTATGGCCTTCAATTGAAGCTGCTTCCGCTCCGCCACTCTGCCATTGGACTCTTGATAGTCGTCTCCCCAAGCTGCTGCTGGGGGGACTTTTTAACATAGGCCTCTGTATGGCCTTTAATTGAAGCTGCTTACGCTCCGCCACTCTGCCATGGGCCTCTTGGGTATCCCAGAAGCTGCTCAGCGGGTCAGGGCAATAAAGCTCCCGGTTCGCAGGTTGTTCCGTCTTATGGATGGAAGTACGACGGTATATGATCTTCTTCGCACCCACGGCATCACCTCATAGAATCTCTGCATTGTATCTGCAATCACAATGCTGACTTCCCGAATTGCCACTCAGCCATTGGACTCTTGATAGTCGTCTCCCCACACTGCTGCTGGGGGGACTTTTTAACCTAGGCCTGTGTATGGCCTTCAATTGAAGCTGCTTCCGCTCCGCCACTCTGCCATTGGACTCTTGATAGTCGTCTCCCCACGCTGCTGCTGGGGGGACTTTTTAACATAGGCCTCTGTATGGCCTTTAATTGAAGCTGCTTACGCTCCGCCACTCTGCCATGGGCCTCTTGGGTATCCCAGAAGCTGCTCAGCGGGTCAGGGCAATAAATCTCCCGGTTCGCAGGTTGTTCCGTCTTATGGATGGAAGTACGACGGTATATGATCTTCTTCGCACCCACGGCATCACCTCATAGAATCTCTGCATTGTATCTGCAATCACAATGCTGACTTCCCGGATTGCCACTCAGCCATTGGACTCTTGATAGTCGTCTCCCCACACTGCTGCTGGGGGGACTTTTTAACCTAGGCCTGTGTATGGCCTTCAATTGAAGCTGCTTCCGCTCCGCCACTCTGCCATTGGACTCTTGATAGTCGTCTCCCCACGCTGCTGCTGGGGGGACTTTTTAACATAGGCCTCTGTATGGCCTTTAATTGAAGCTGCTTACGCTCCGCCACTCTGCCATGGGCCTCTTGGGTATCCCAGAAGCTGCTCAGCGGGTCAGGGCAATAAAGCTCCCGGTTCGCAGGTTGTTCCGTCTTATGGATGGAAGTACGACGGTATATGATCTTCTTCGCACCCACGGCATCACCTCATAGAATCTCTGCATTGCATCTGCAATCACAACGCTGACTTCCCGGATTGCCACTCAGCCATTGGACTCTTGATAGTCGTCTCCCCACACTGCTGCTGGGGGGACTTTTTAACCTAGGCCTGTGTATGGCCTTCAATTGAAGCTGCTTCCGCTCCGCCACTCTGCCATTGGACTCTTGATAGTCGTCTCCCCACGCTGCTGCTGGGGGGACTTTTTAACCTAGGCCTGTGTATGGCCTTCAATTGAAGCTGCTTCTGCTCCGCCACTCTGCCATTGGACTCTTGATAGTCGTCTCCCCACACTGCTGCTGGGGGAACTTTTTAACATAGGCCTCTGTATGGCCTTCAATTTAAGCTGCTTCCGCTCCGCCACTCTGCCATGGGCCCCTGTACCGCCTCCTCTTGCTGCTACCAGGTCCAGAGTGTGTCATGGGTCCCTGTACGGCCTCCCATTGCTGCTGACTTCATCGCCAGACTCTGCCATGTGCCACTTTCAGGTCTCCTTACACTGTTGGTGGGTTCCATTTTGTGATAGGGTGCTGTATGGCCTTCCATTGCTGCTGCCTCCACCGCCACCCTGCGCCATGTGCCTCTGTCGTCTGCTCACGCTGCTGACGGCTTCCGCTTTTTAACCGAGGCCTGTGTTTGGCTTCCGAATACTGCTGCATCCACCGCCACCCTGCGCCATGTGTCTCTGTCGTCTGCTCACGCTGCTGACGGCTTCCGCTTTTTAACCTAGGCCTGTGTATGGCTTCAGAATAATGCTGCCTACACCGCCACCCTGCGCCATGTGCCTCTGTCGTCTGCTCACGCTGCTGCCAGGTCCATACTGATTCATGGCCCCCTGTACTGGCTCCTCATGAACGTGGTTCAGCGGGTTTGCATCACTTAACGGCAAATCGTTGACAAACGCTGGGACGTTCAGTGTTGTGCGCATTAAGCCAGACACCAAAGGGCAGCACAGACCTGTTATTACTCGCTCAAGCATGGCTGAACAAAACCAGTCTCTACCACAAATTGGACCCAGACCTGCCCAGGGTCTCGTAAGTAGATTGCACGGAGGAGTAGAGTTCGTTATTGGAATTAACTGTGAGGGACTTTTAAACCTAGGCCTGTGTATGGCCTTCAATTGAAGCTGCTTCTGCTCCGCCACTCTGCCATTGGACTCTTGATAGTTGTCTCCCCACGCTGCTGCTGGGGGGACTTTTTAACATAGGCCTCTGTATGGCCTTCAATTTTAGCTGCTTACGCTCCGCCACTCTGCCATGGGCCCCTGTACCGCCTCCTCATGCTGCTGCCAGGCCCGTAATCTGCCATGGGCCCCCGTACCGACTCCTCATGCTGCTGCCAGGCCCGTAATCTGTCATGGGCCCCTGTACCGCCTCCTCATGCTGCTGCCAGGTCCAGAGTGTGTCATGGGTCCCTGTACGGCCTCCCATTGCTGCTGTCTCCATCGCCACACTCTGCCATGTGCCACTTTCAGGTCTCCTCACACTGCTGGTGGGTTCCATTTTGTCATAGGTTGCTGTATGGCCTCCCATTGCTGCTGCCTCCACCGCCACACTGTGGCTCCACACTCTGGTTTTGGCCCCGTGACTGCCCAAATGAGTGAAGTGTGCGGTGATTCTAAGATCGACGGCACTCATCTGCATGTCATACTGACTGACAGTATTATTTCTCTTCCCCAGCAGACTCCAAGGGCATTTAAATTAAAGGTACAGTGTTCTGCACTAATATAAAGGCTCTCTGAAGCCTAGAAACACCCTTTTTATAAGTTAAATTCGCAGCGAATATATTCGGCTCGAAGCGAATTTGGCGAATCAGCCGAACCGAATTTTTGAATAATTCGCTCATCTCTAATTCTCATGCATTTTTGACAGGTTATTTATTTCAATGGGATGCCAAACATGTGGGAATGCACAAAAAGTATAGCAGGCACAACTTCTAAAATTGCACTGTACCAAACTACATTATACTGTGGTATCATGTACAGTATTTTGGTGGCCACAAATACATGCGCATTTGGTAGATGCATTTGGGATGCCATTAACCATTAATGGCACCTGCGCGTGTCTGAGGAGGGCAGCACATTCCAGCTGGCCAGGCCTGTGCAGTGCAGGAAATGTGCATGGAAACATGTACTTCACTCCCCACAAGTGGTGTGAGCAGGCCCTAAGGCTGCATGTTAGACAAACAGCTAAATACACAGACAGAAGGGAGCTCTTTAACTGCCTGAAGATTTGTATTTCTGAGTTTCACAGAGCTCCATCACACAGCACAGCCAAGTGCTTGACACAATGATGTCCTCTTTCCATCCCCAGCCATCTGATTGGACAACAAAAGAGTATCAGCAAACTGATAAAGGTGATCTCTCTGCTCAGTCCATTTTCTTCTCCATTCCTCATGTTCCTTGGCAACATATTGGCTCCCATTCCCACTCTTCCCTTTCCCAGTCTTCATGGGTTGCCTTGCCTCCGTTAGGCTAAATTTAGTTTTTGAAATCACTGTTGGCAGTGGAGTAAGGATCTCTTCTTTTGGTCTGGCCAGGGTTTCCTAAATTGGGTGATTGATTGCTCCTACCTGTTTCTGGAAGAAGCTTACAGAAGATAGAGCAGGATGGTGAATCACTCAGTTATGAATATTTATCATACTTTAGCCAATTTCTGAAAGGAGATGACCAGCAGGTGGCTGGGGAAGTTATAAATATTTGGGAGGACTTTTCAGAGTGTTCTTGTTCCTCTGCAGGGGGGGGGGTCCACTTTTTTCTGGGGCTTATGCCCCTAGGAGGCAGGAATTGCAAATGAGCCTCAGCTGAAGCTGGGCTGAGGGCCTGAGGAAGACTACTAAAGGGATTTTTGTGGGAGGGCACTGTCCTGGAGTTCTGGTCTGGAGAAGGATCTTCTGCCTCCCTCACTGAATAGTGTCATGTGGAAGCTTGGTAGAAGTCAGCCCCTGGGACAATGTGAGTAAGATCTACTGTGGGATTTTCATGGTGTCTGCAACTATAAGGAACTGTGCAAGGAATGTGACTTGTTGATTTTTGATATCATTTTGGTGAATTTTGAACCTCTAAATCTTGGTCTGGCCTAAAAAGGACTTTTGCAATTCATTCTAGCCCCCACCTCCATAAGGATCAAAAGTCTACAGCTGGCTCTCCTGGGTGCAAGACTACTCTTTTCCAGTCTCCTGCCCTGTACAAATTATCCATGTGCTGGTTACATCTGTGCTGGTGTGAGGTTCTTGGCTCCCAAGTGAACTCAGGTTCCTCCCAACCTGAACCTCTAAATCCCCTACTAGTTAGGTTTTCTGCAATAATTTAATGGAAATGCATCCCCTAGACTGAGCCTGTATTGTCGGCGCGCATGAAACTGTGTCTGTGGCAGGCAGCCTCTGTACTAGCAAGGGGGACCTGGGCATATTCCCTCTGGGGGCGAGTACTAGAGGACTTCAGGAGGCTTAAAACAAGTTAATTTAAAATGCCCTTATTGATTTAATAAAGCCCAACTCCAGGAAAATGTATAAAACTACCTTTTTAGTGCCAAAGTATTTTATATCTATCTGAAGTTCAGCTTTAAGTGTGCAGGGGAACATTTTGGAAATAATGTGTAATGCCTTATTATAGAAATGTTATCATGAAATTTGCATAGAATCTTGTTTTTCTATTCAATGATCTTAGAGGAATTATTAGGAACACTTTGCTTGGTGATAGATAAACATCTCTTTTATCTATTTTATTTCAAGAGTGCATTACTGACAAAAAATCCTTTCATTTTAACACCTTGTTTTTTATTGATGTACTATGTATACGAAGTAAATGCTTTGGTGATAAGCTGCTGCTTTATGATAATGCAGAAGGCTTCTGTTTATTCTCCTTTACAATGGTGTGCTATATTGAGAATTACTGAAGAGAATGGCCATGTATGCTGCATATCACATGCCTGTTATAGGAAATATGTAGATGTTGTTCATATAATACTTGCCTTCTAGTGTTGATTAATGTAGATGAAATGATGTGAAGTCATTCCTTGCTTACATAAAACATCACCCACATGAGTAACAGCTGCATTCCTGTACTAGTAAATAGGGTGATGATTGCTTAAAGTGGACCTAACAGATCAGATACATCTTATGTTAAATACATGTACTCCAAGTAATGTGAAAGTGTAAGACATCCAGGTAGGTATTACTACTCACAGACATCACAGTACCCCCTCCCTGACAATGCCTTCATCTGCTTTTCTCTTCAGAAGGACAGAGCCAACTTTGTACAGACATCATCCAGGGTCATAACCCACTTCCTGGACTAAGATGCTGGCTCAGAGATGAGACAGCCATGTAATGTCTAGTGCCTACGCAGATCTTGACTGTGGCATTAGGATCTTAGCTCGGTAACTTACTACAATTTTATGATGTTGTAAGAGTGGCTTTGTGGTTGGGTAGAATTGGTGCCAGGAGCACAAGTCTCTGCTCTGCTCTTGTCCTTGTGCTAGAATATTATCCCTCCTGCTGGATCGCCTCCACATGCCAGAGGCCTCCATACAATATTCCTGCCCATTGACCCTTATATCCAAGGAAAGAATGTCCACACATGAATAATGTTGCTTCTATTTACTGATGGTACTCAGGAAATAGCATAACAGTCACATCACATCGACATACTGTACATTCCGATGTCACTTGACATTACAATCACATCTAGTTGGCGGTCCACAGCAGTCGCATGTGAAAGCATTATGCAGTCATCTCCCTCTAACAGTCTCTTTCCTCCTGGGGTCATTAGTATTCAATGGAATGAGATCTCTGCAGCTACCTCCTCCATAGGTACACAGCTCCCAGGACACTCCAGGAGAATAGCCTTACTCAGGGAACTCTTGGCCTAGCCTAAAAGGCTTTTTGCAATCTGCCCTAGCCCCACCCCCATTAAGGATCAGAAAGTCAACATCCAGCTCTCCTGGGTGCTATACTACTCCTTCCCAGCCTCCTCTCTTGTACAGGGCCTCCACGTGCTGGTTACATCTATGCTGGTGTGGGGTGCTTGGCTTTCTTGTGAACTCGGGCTCCTTCCAACCTGGCTTATAACTGGGCACCGATTCCCTCATTACATCACTGCAGGAGGGCTCCAACTAAAAGGGGCCTAGCACCTGATGACACTGTCTTCTGTAACCAGACACTATTCTGATGCAGAGCCACCTCATGGCAAAATAACTAACTGCACCTGCCTACAGACTGATGACATCTGAGCCTAGGCAAAGTCACTGGGCTAGAGTTCAAATACTTTTTTTGAGTGTCTATCCACACAGAGTGCGGTGACTGGCACTTTTCCATTTTGAAAGAATGCCAGTCACCACTAGAACACATAAAAAAATTGTTTTTACATATATGGCCCATTCACACTTCATCGCAGCCCAGAGGTGTGGTGCAATGAGCTGCGATAAAATGCAGACATGCTACACGTTATTGCTGTGCATAGGAAGGCACCGCATGTGCATTGAATATGCAAATGTTGCCTTTTTTTACATTCAAAGTCTCATCATATCTTCAATTTGAATTGCCCAGGTTTGTGACAACTTTACATTGCACATAACATTTTCACTTAAAGCGGAGTTCCAGCTGAAAAAAAAATAAAAAAAGTCAGCAGCTACAAAAACTATAGCTACTGACTTTTAAAATACAGACACTCACCTGTCCCGTGGTCCAGCGGTGTCCTCACCATGGCTGGTGTCACCGGCCGTCTTCTCTCCCTGGTGCCCACATCTTTAGTGTGGGCACCCAGCTGTGACAGCTTGCGGCTTCACAGCCGGGTACCCACTGCGCATGCGCAAGAAGTGCTGCACTTTGTGAATGGCCCCGTAGTCTTCTGGGACCTGTCACGTGTCCCAGAAGACTACGAGGAGGGTAGGAGGACAACTAGGCGACTGGAGCGGAAGTGGGAGCAGGTACATGTCAAATTCGGGTACCCACTCCCCAAAGGTGCCAATCCTTATTGGGGAGCGGGGGATGAAGCATTAAAGCGGAAATTCCCCTTTTGGGTGGAACTCCGCTTTAAATACAAAAATCTCTTTTGTTCAGTCCTTTCTCAAAAAAAAAGTTTTCTGGCAAAACTAAATAGAGATTTTTTTTCCATCTGTAAAATGATTCAAAATCTGTACATTCAAAATGAGCAGTAATTGTTTTTTTAATGTCTATAGTTGTATCAGCCTCACTGTATGACGGCCAAATACTTTATGGAATTTCATGCAACCTTTAGGCCAAATGGAGCCGTTTAGACGCTAATGACCTAATGAGTGTATTCTGAGCTGCTGATGTGTATGATAATTGCAAATCAGAACTTTTGCATATGAATTTCCATTTCACTGCTATTCCGCATAATCGACCCTGATCTTTAAACCTCTAATTCAATATTGATGTAACTACCAGATACATAACTTAACATAACTGTCATTCTGAGCACCCCAGAAGAGGACAAAGTGGAAGGGGCTGTGATATAATCCATGGTTCATTGCTTTATTCTTATTGTTGAAAGATCATTTATTTTATGCATTTGCACAGATAGAGCCGACATTCCAAAAAAACCTTAGAGAATGTTGAACCATCTAGATAAGGCCCTGCTTAGTAGAACTTACTGTATAATGACTTTACCACAGTCATAAATACACTTTCAATAATTTCAGGAGAAAAACTAAACAGGACAGCAGGCAAAACACAAAATGAAAAGAAAGAAAGAAAGAAAGAAAGAAAGAAAGAAAAAGAAATGCTAATGATCCATGCCCTGACCCGCTTTTATGTATTTCTTTCTGTGTTTTATTGACCTGAATCGGGTTATTATTGTATGCTAACATCTAGTTGCAGATTTAAGCAATTGCAACTTGTTTAATATATAGTTTGGTTTCTCCTCTGTCCCCCCCTACTGTTTAATGCTAGTTAGTTTAGTCCTAGCTAGACCCTCCCTGTTTCTTCCAAGTTCCCTCAGTCATTGTTAGTAGTTTTCAGAGACAGGGCTCAGGAAAGTCATTGGGGTTGATTTGCTAAAACTGGAGACTGCAAAATCTGGTGCAGCTGTGCATGGTAGCTAATCAGCTTCTAACTTCAGCTTGTTCAATTAAAGTGTTACTAAACCCATGATCCTACATTCACTATTTCTGATCTCACACAGTACACAACATGTGGAAATGCAATTATTTTAGTAAATATAAACTGATAAATAACTTTTCTCTACAGCAGTTAGAGCAGTCTTGTGACTTCCCTCAGTGTCCAGCCAAGCACTGGTTAAAGCTTGTAGTATTAGTTTTCATTCTCCCCTGATTATCCTATGAGGCTGCAAGACCCCTTACCCTCTGTCTGGACAGCGCTTATTGGCCCTGTGCTGATCACATGCTGATCCCAAGAAAACAAAACTCTCTAGCAATATACACTAAACAGAGCATGTGCAGAGTCACTCCAAAAGCTCTGTACTATCAGTAGGTGGACTCAGGACAGTAGAAGGGAAAGCTTGTAGGAGGAGGTTTAATTCTGCTCTAGGAGGATGCAGAACCCCTGACCTCTGTGTGGGCAGTGCTGATTGGCCTTTTGCTGATCACATGCACACTAGCAAGGAAAAAAAAAACCCCTCTAGCAACACTCCAAACTGGGCATGTGCAGAGTGACTCCACACGATATGTCTTATCAGGCGATAAGAGGGGGACATTGAAAGAAGGGGAGGATCAGAGAAGTCAGGATCAAACAGCCTTTTTACATAATGCAGAGGATTAACCCCTTAGGTTCCACAATGAGTATAACAACCATGCTTTACTGCAAATGCAGACTGATTTTACTGTTGTGGATTTAGTAAAACTTAAAGCTTTGACAATAAAACCTGGAAGTTGATTGCTATGCAGAGCTGCACCATATTGTGCATTCTCCAGTTTTAGTAAATCAACCCCAATGTCTTTTTTATATTTCAAAGGACTGGAGAAATATTATTTGCAATTATCTGATGCAAAATTGTGTTGGATTCAACTTCTATATCTTATTGAAGAGTTAGAGCTGATTCACACACGTGCGGTGCGGATTGAAGCTTCAGTTTCACAGCTACTTGATACAGTAGTTGTTCACAGGTTCATGTCAGGTTTACATCAGGTTCAGGACAGGATTAGCTCAGGACCTTGTCCAGTTCACACATATGCGGTTCAGAAACAGTTCCCAAAGAAGTCAATCGCCTGTAATCCGTACCGGAACATGAAGGCACTGCTCAGAATTCGAACATGACTCTTTTTAAAACCACACTGAATCCGCACTGAATCCACACCACCAGTGCACCAGACATATGTGAACAGGCACCATAATAAGCCATGTTTTTCACATGTCATGCGGATTGGATGCGGTTCAAACTGAATCCAATCCGCATATATGTGAAGGGGCAATTAAGCTGCCTGTGATTGTTTGCAAGTCAACTGGTTACCATACTGTCTGGACAGACTGGATCTAAGGATGTATGCCAGTGCATAAAGAGGCATTTGAAACAGAATAATTCAAAATACACGTAACCCTATTATAACCCCAAGACGCCTCATTGTGAAGCAGTGTTTCTTTGTATGTGCAGGACCATTGTCCCCTTTGCAGTTTGTGTAATCTGAACAAAAACTGGACACAACCAAATTCAAATATAAGAGCACATACTGTATAGGGCAAACTACCACAGAGGGTGCACCATAGGCACAGTAAGTTCCTGCTCCTATCTTCACCATACTTCATCACAGTGACTAGAACACACAAGTAAAGGGACACTGTCAACTTGACAATGCAGGGAAAAGTGACAGGAATAGGGAAAAGTTTTTCTGAAATGCCTGTCCGACATTCTTATACTTATTGAGCTTAGCTCCCCGATCAATCTTTTCTACATCAAAGCCAGTACTGAAATCAGTGGTGTTGGTGACCTGGGGAGATGGTAAAGTCACTCCCTTAGTCATGTGACACTTATGAGGCTTACCAATTGTCTGATATGCTCCCCAATACCTAGCCGTGCCGCGTCTGTTACTGGCTGCGGCAAAGGAAGAAGAAGTGAAGGAATGCAGATCAAGTGGGTATAAGGGGGTTGTGGGGTTCCCTTGCCGAGGCACTAACACTTTGCTCTGTATGACAGGATTACCAGGTATTATTTAAATGAAAGGAGTAGATTAAAAAAATATTTCAAATGACTTTGAAATTACATTTACAAGTTAAAGCTTATACAGAATTTTTGTTATTGGGATTCTGGCGTTCAGTTTTAAAAAGAACAGAGACCAAGTACAAGATGTAGTGTCCATGGATTTAATTACACAATCACAAAGCTTGACAGCTCAGGGACACAACAGTGCTTATCTTGGCAGTGACAATCCATGTATTCTAATATCCATTTGGAAAAAAGTTTAGAAACTTGTATATAAACTTTCTTCATCAGGGTGCTTATATTGTGTCCTAAGTAACAAGAGGCCAACATTAGTATCAAACTCCAGGGTCTACATATTATTAGTCATAAGTGTTGCGCAGCCTATTGCATTAGTGTGTGCACCCCAAAGCTCAAACACACATGTGTGTGTATATATGTATATATATATATATATATATATATATATATATATACAGTGGGGATCGAAAGTTTGGGCACCCCAGCTAAAAATTTGTAGTAATGTGCATAAAGAAGCCAAGGAAAGATGGAAAAATCTCCAAAAGGCATCAACTTACAGATTAGACATTCTTATAATATGTCAACAAAAGTTAGATTTTATTTCCATCATTTACACTTTCAAAATAACAGAAAACAAAAAAATGGCGTCTGCAAAAGTTTGGGCACCCTGCAGAGTTAATATCTTGTACTGCCCCCTTTGGCAAGTATCACAGCTTGTAAACGCTTTTTGTAGCCAGCCAAGAGTCTTTCAATTCTTGTTTGAGGTATCTTTGCCCATTCTTCCTTACAAAAGTCTTCCAGTTCATTGAGATTTCTGGGCTGTCTGTCACACACTGCTCTTTTAAGGTCTACCCATAGATTTTCAATTATGTTGAGGTCAGGAGATTGTGAAGGCCATGGCAAAACCTTCAGTTTACGCCTCTTGATATAATCCCCCATGGATTTCGAGGTGTGTTTAGGATCATTATCCATTTGTAGAAGCCATCCTCTCTTTAACTTCAGCTTTTTCACAGATGGCATCAAGTTACCATCCAAAATTTGCTGAAATTTTATTGAATTAATTTTTCCTTCTACTCGTGAGATGTTCCCTGTGCCACTGGCTGCAACACAAACCCAAAGCATGATTGATCCAACCCCATGCTTAACAGTTGGACAGAGGTTCTTTTCATTAAATTCTGTGCCCCTTCTTCTCCAAACGTACCTTTGCTCATTCCGGCCAAAAAGTTAAATTTTAACCTCATCGGTCCACAGAACTTGTTTCCAAAATGCATCAGGCTTGTCTATATGTTCATTTGCAAAGTTCAAACGATGATTTTTGTGGTGAGGACGTAGAAGAGGTTTTCTTCTGATGACTCTTCCATGAAGACCATATTTGTACAAGTATCTCTTTATAGTGGAATAGTGTACCACAACTCCAGTGTCTGCCATATCTTTCTGGAGGGATTGTGCAGTCAAACGTGGGTTTTGAATTGTTTTTCTCACAATCCTGCGAGCTGTTCTGTCTGATATTTTTCTTGGTCTTCCAGATCTTGCTTTAACTTCCACTGTTCCTGATGACTGCCATTTCTTAATTACATTCCGAACAGAGGATATTGACATCTGAAAACGCTTTGCTATCTTCTTATAGCCTTCTCCAGCTTTGTGAGCGTCAGCTATTTTCAGTTTCAGTTTTCTAAACAACTGCTTAGAAGAACCCATGGTGCTGATTGTTGGGGCAAGGTCAGATGAGTCTGGGCATTTAAAACCTTTGAGATTGACATCACCTGGTCTTCCCAGACGATGATTGAGAACAATCCATGACACTGGCAGGTCTCAGATTGGCAAAGGGGGCAGTGCATGCTATAAATTATGCAGGGTGCCCAAACTTTTGCAGATGCCATTTTTTTGTTTTCTGTTATTTTGAAAGTGTAAATGATGGAAATAAAATCTAACTTTTGTCGACATATTATAAGAATGTCTAATCTGTAATTTGATGCCTTTTGGAGATTTTTCCATCTTTCCTTGGCTTCTTTATGCACATTAATACAAATTTTTAGCTGGGGTGCCCAAACTTTCGATCCCCACTGTATATATACACACACATATATATATATATATATATATATATATACACACACATATATATATACATACATACTGTACATATATACACATACATATAAAGGCATACACACACACTCTTATGGCAGAGCTGGTCACTGCAAAATATTTCCCATTTCTCTGTTGGCACACAGATCAATAATATAAAAGGGGGGTATACGAGCGCTAGGAAATGTGTAAATGATAAGCAGCTAGCATAAAGGTGCAACCTCTAAACCTTTGATATATAATCTGTCAAACAATGCAGCACTATATTCAGAAATTAGAGTAAAAAATAATAAAACATATATTCATATAAATGCGCTGTGGAGCGCTAAGGTAATGGCAAGTGAAAACCGTCTAGAAAAATGACGTTTAAAGTGCTCCCCATTTAAAACCTATTTGAACTACCCTGCAATGGAAAAATGTCTATACTTACTTAATTTAAGGGTGTTCTGGTCACATTGGGTCCCAGTGCTGGCTTCAGTGTAGAGAAGGAACAGCCGACAATGGATGCTGCATAGTAAACCTATGGGTGACGTCACTGCCCAGACTCTACAGCCCTTGTTGGCGATCTCTCCTTTATACTTAAGTCGGCACTGGAGAAATCATGTGACCGGACTGGAGTGTCTTCAGAATAGGTAAGTATAGGCATCTTTCCTTTACAGCAGGGATCTTCAAACTTTCTATACAAAGGGCCAGTTCACTGTCCTTCAGACTTTAGGGGGACCAGACTGTGGCCAGTGGGAATAAAAATGCCCACATCAGTGGGAGTAAACAATGCTCCATCATTTGTTTTAGTGGGAGTAAGAGTGCCCCATTGTTGGTATCAGTGGAAGAAATAGTACCATATTGTTGGTATCAGTGGAAGGAATAGTGTTCTATTGTTGGTATCAGTGGAAGGAATAGTGTCCTATTGTTAGTATCAATTGAAGAAATAGTGCCCCATTGTTGGCATCAGTGGAAGGAATAGTGCCCCATTGTTGGTATCAGTGGAAGAAATAGTGCCCCATTGTTGGCATCAGTGGACGGAATAGTGTCCTATTGTTAGTATCAATTGAAGAAATAGTGCCCCATTGTTGGCATCAGTGGACGGAATAGTGCCCCATTGTTGGTATCAGTGGAAGGAATAGTGTCCTATTGTTGATATCAGTGGAAGGAATAGTGTCCTATTTTTGGTATCAGTGGAAAGAATAGTGTCCTATTGTTAGTATCAATTGAAGAAATAGTGCCCCATTATTGGTATCAGTGGAAGGAATAGTGTCCTATTGTTGGCATCAGTGGAAGGAATAGTGCCCCATTGTTGGTATCAGTGGAAGGAATAGTGCCCCATTGTTGATATCAGTGGAAGGAATAGTGTCCTATTGTTAGTATCAATTGAAGGAATAGTGCCCTATTATTGGTATCAGTGGAAGGAATAGTGCCCCATTGTTGGTATCAGTGGAAGGAATAGTGCCCCATTGTTGGTACCAGTGGAAGGAATAGTGTTCTATTGTTAGTATCAATGGAAGGAATAGTACCCCATTGTATCAGCAGAAGGAATAGTGCCCCATTGTTGGTATCAGTGGAAGGAATAGTGCCTCATTGTTGGTATCAGTGGAAGGAATAGTGCCTCATTGTTGGTATCAGTGGAAGGAATAGTGTCCCATATTTGGTATTATAGGAAGGAATAGTGTCCTATAGCTGGTATCAGTGGGAATTGTAGTGCACCATTGTTGGTATCAGTGGAAGGAATAGTGTCCCATTGTTGATATCAATGGGAGGAATAGCACCCCATTATTGGTGTCAGTGGGAGGAATGGTGCCCCACCCCTGGTGTCAGTTGAAGGAATGGTGCCCCCTCATTGGTGTCAGTTGGTGTCAGGAATAGTGCCCCACGGGCCGGCTAGAGGCAAAGAAAGGGCCACATCTAGCTACAGGGCCACAGTTTGTAGACCACTGATTTACAGTGTAGTTAGCACAGGGCTTAGAATGGGGGGTGGGGGGTAAATTTAGTCTTAGTTAGTTTTTGACCGAACTTCTACTTTTACATGCATGCAACTTAAAAACAATATTTGCTTCTAAGTCTACTTTGACCCTTTCTTTCTGGCACAGTACCTTTTTATTTCTCTCTTCCCCTCAAGCTGTTTCTGTCAAAAATAAATATTAATTCAGGAGTTCACACTCTTGAGCTAAGAAATAAGAACAAACCATTGATTCATCCACTTCAGATAAGAACATATCTTTGGGTACCTTCCTAGTTTTCTGCAGCTCTTGCTGGAATCATTGATTTATACAGCGAAGAGGAGTGAGGAACATTTGCAAGCTAAGAGCCCAGCCGGAATGTGACAAATAACTTTTGCAAGCATCAAATGTGCAGACCCTGACACTTTTATATACCTCTGCTTTTCTGACACTTCACTGAATGGAAATTATTCAGGGAAAACAGAAGATATGGTTTACAGGACAGGAAGATAGAATGCTGGGTTATTGTTTTCCGTCAGTAAAGATGGCAGGTGTATTATTCCCATTTACTGTACATTTGTATCTTAGCATGATATGATTATCATCTAAGGATGACCTGTTCTGTGTATTCTCAATGTTCTTCCTAAGAATATGTGCAAAACATTTTTATTCCATCATAAAAGGCATAAATAACATCTGTAATGAAATACAAGCTAATTCGGGACAGTTATTATACTTCTTTTTTTCTTAAAGCGGTATTAAACTTAAATGCAAACATGTATATTGTTGTTTATCTATTCTTAGATATGATGGCTGAATTCATTTTCTTTTTTTAGGCTTTTTTTTCCTTATTTTCAGCTGGAGATCTGGCCAATAAGTTTGCTGTTTGTCAAAAGAACAAGCTCTACTGCAGATGTAGCAGTTATAGGGATGAAACAAACCATTTACCACTGACAGGGTTGCTTACAATTTACAACAAATGTAGGAGGTGCTTACAATGATCAGCCTTTATGTATTTATGTAAAAACCTGTATTCCAAGAGGAAATAAAGGTTGCTGTAAATGCTTACAACACAGTAGCGGGAGTTTGGCTTCAATTTGTTAGTTTATGTAAATCTGCTAGTACATCTAATACTCCCATTCCCCCAGACTGACAATTAGGTTGTCCAAATGTGCCCCCTGTACTCCTTTATCTAGAGTGGAGACATTCTAATACAGGCCAGATCATCAGGTAAAAACAGAGGGAAAAAGGCTAAAAAAGAAAATGAATGCAGCCATCACATCTACTGATTGGTAAGCTGCAATATATTATTTTTTTTAAAATACTGCTTTGAAGTGGTTGTAATTCCTTACATATACTCAGTGAAGTGACTGGTCTTGGGTGATACACAGAGATGAAACAAATCCTCCTACATTTGTTGTACCTGTTTGTCTGCGGTCATATGTCCCCTACATCCATTCAGAGTACACAATTTACACAGGATCTCTCAGCTATGAAAAGCAGGGGGTGGAGAGCTGAAATTACATCAGTGAGGAGAGATCTGAGAGCTGATTGGAGGGAATGGACACCCTCCTTCACACAGCTCACAGGAATAGAGCTAAGGTTGCCAATCACAGCTGTGCCCTCCCCTGTCACCATTTTTTCTCTTGGTATCAGGAAAACTCATCAGAAGTGACTCATATGTATAGCAGAGGAATGAAGCAGTAGACAGAAATGATGTTCATATTTCATTTGAGGTTTACAACCACTGTAAAATATAACGCCAACCAAAACAGTTTTGTCTAGTTTTTTTATTATGTAAGGAAGGATTGGCACTCTGTCAGGTATTTATTGTTATCCTTTGTGGGGTAGGAGTGCTGAACCCTATGGTGATATGTTTTAACGTGATAGGTGGTTTGTAGTCCTAGAGGCTACTAACCAGCCACCAAGGAGTTCTGCTGGACCCTCAAAGGAGTTTATTCAAAACTTTTGGTTTTTAATGGTGGGGAGATTCAGTCTTTCTACCATTTTCACTAGAGATGAAAGTAAGTGGAAATTCAGAATTTTGTTACTGCAACAGGAGGCAAGAGAATATATTCCACCTGGTTTGGTCACAACTGCTAGAGGGATTTATCCATCCTGTTGTGACTCTCAATTCAAGAAAGGATGGTAAATCTCCCAAACAGGGGCACAAAAGGGTATTATAGCCTGACATGGGTTCTAACCATTCCCTATGCTACACAAAACTAAATGTAAGGTTTTGGCTGGACTTAAAGGAGTTAACACTTAAAGCCCAACTGAAGTTTCAGCTTAAATTAGCTAAAATTAGCTAAATATATTCCAGATGTGCAGTCCTTGTGATAGACCCAATCGAGACAGGGCTTTTGAAGGGGACTGCAGGCTAGTCTCCTGCCTACTGACTATGGGCCCTGACATCTGAGGGGGATCTGTTCTTTGGGATGTGTGCCTGGGGGACCTTTTGAAGTGGTCTTACTTTGGATTCAAGTCCATGTCTCCCCAAAACACACAGGCTCTGAGAACTGGAGGACCAGGATACAAATTTAGGGTCTCTGTGCCCAAACCAGCATTGACTGCTTCAACCCCCCTCCTAGATTCAGGGACTCTAAACAGATGTTAATATAATCAGATAAAAAGAACCTGATGCTGAAATCTCTTGTTGTAATCTGTTTATTAAGGTGTGATTTGTTTACTGTGTTATTGTCCCATTGTTAATTGAGCCAACTATTGCTTCTGTCTGTTGAACTAGCCAACAGACTACATGTTTCCCAGCCAATTCCCACATGATGGAATTAGTCTGGTGTCAGCTTTACCTCGTTATCTAATCAGCATATGATGTTTATCCCAATGTGTAATATTTGTTTTTATTGTTCATGTGAGGACTGTCTATTTCTGATGTGGATAAAAACCTGTATTTCTGTTCAATAAAAGAGTTCCTTGTTGCACCCAGGCTAGTGTTGTCTAGTCCTTGGGTGCAATGCCAAGCTATAATAACTTGGTCCTGTGTCCCAGAGATGAGGAAGTAGTTCTCTGATGGAAGCACCCAAGCGGTCCATCACAGTCCTAAAGTGTATGTCAAGCCAAAACTGTTTTTTATAGTTTTGACTTGATTGTGGAAGGATTATATAGTTCTAACCCCAAATAAACCTGTGGATTGTTTGAGCCCCTCCTTCCCTTCTTCAGTGATCACCCACCCTGCACCTGGACCCGATTAAAACTTTCATTTTAAATCAGCTAAAGACATTCCAGGTGTGCAATGTGCTAAAGTGTTTATCAAGCCAAAAAACTTTTTTTCATAGTTTTTGGGTATAGTATGGAAAGAATATGCAGTGTTACCCCCAAAAGAACCTGTGGATTGTTTGGGTCCTCTGTCCCTGCCTCACTGATCACTGATTTATGGCCAAGACCCACCGATTGGCGGAGCGAGTGACAGGAGAGAGATTTGTGTTTGTAAACAATACAGAGCTCCCTCCTGCCAGCAGGGATGTGGCGGTTTAATGTCTCTCTGCAAAGCAGGGAATAAAAACCATCACATCCCATAGTAAAAACAGCACACAGTTAATACAATAACACTTGCCAGGCACACATTTAACCCTTTGATTGCCCAGATGTTAACCTCTTCCTGCCCAGTGTCCTTAGTGCAGTGACAATGCATATTATTAGCACTGATTAACGTATTAGTGTCACTGGTGATCTCAGTGTCAGTTAACCAGTGTCAGATTGCCTGCTGTACTATTACAGTCCCACTATAATTCACTGATCGCTGCCATTACTAGTATTAAAAAAATAAAAAATTCTTATATATACACTACGACATTTGTAGATGCTATAAATTTCACACAAACCAATTAATATACACTTATTTTGATTTTGTTTTTACTAAAGACATGGAGCAGAATACGTTTTGTCCTAAATTTTTGAATAATTTAATTTTTTTAACATTTTATTGGCAAAAAGTAAAAAATATTGTTTATTTAAAAAATGTTTGTTTTTTTTCATTGATAGTGCAAAAAAACCCCCAAAAACAGTAGTAATCAAATACCAACAAAAGAAAGTTCTATTTGTGTTAAAAAAACATCAGCACAGTAGAACTGAACCTTTGCATAAAAACCTGACAAAATTACACTCTACCTAGACTACTGGCCAGGGTGAAACAAGCTGCAGCCGTTCCGGCATTGAGGTCCTTGTTTACTTGTGCTGGAATATTCTCTCACCAAACAGGAGATTTGTAATCCATTGATTAATAGCACAGTCCCTTACTTGCAGAGCATCAGGGGTAACAATAGCAAGGTAAATGCTCCAAGGGCCCCCCCTCTTCCGATGTGGGTCTTCGTGCTTAATGATACCATGCGTATGGAGGAGTAGCTGGCATTTACTAATGATACTTATGATAAACATGAGCTGTTGTGGTCGGTGTGACTTCATTTCTCCTCCTCTATGACTCTCTGTGACATGTGTGCCCCTGCTACGCTCTAATGGAGCTGTGCCTTGTTCCACCAACTCGATCTCATTTTGGCTTTTCCGCCATTTGGACTCTATGGCTCATGCCGTGCTATGTACATCAAGGTTGCTTCCATGTGACACTCATGGGCAGCTATTTCACTGCTGCTTACTGCCGTCCCCCCTCCCCACCCCTTTCTTCTTTCTCCTTCAGTACCATTTACACTGGCCACCCCCTTTTTTTTTTCATTCTGGTTCCTCCTCTCCCCCCCCCCTTTTTTTTCTCTCTCTCTTTCTTTTCTCTTTCTCCTCAATTACAATTTACCATCTTGGTTATGCAGAGTTCTTTCACATTGGTCCATACACCGTGCCAGGGGATACCCCCCCTGGTAATTTGTTATGTTATACCTCCGTGATATTGGTTATTAATCCTTTCCTCACACTGCACTATAGTGCACATTGCACTATCTTTAGTTATCTCCATGGATCGTAACTACCTCTCTGATGTTTTTCTTTTGATACTGGATTTTTACTTGTTTTTTTTTATTTTTCCTGTGCTCTGCTTGTTAAATTTATATAAAACAATAAAGATAAATTTGCCTTTAAATGCTCCAAGGGATTCTCATTGTCTACAAAGATCATGAAATGTCCTCTGCAACAACAACTTTGGAACTCACGTATAGGTCAACTACACCCCATGGGTTCTAGGCAGCTCAGTCCTGGGCTCTCACACTAGCAACAGAAAACCCCACTTTCCCAGGCTCCCTGCAAACCTGCTGCCCAGACTGTGCACCCGCTCAGCCTGAAGGTTTCATCCACTTTGATCCTCCATTCGGAAGACAGGCTAACCTTAACCGGCCAAACTTGCAGTGGCCAATCAAGTCCCTGTTAGCCTTGTTTGGCTTCCATTTCAGCTGCAATAGATGCCAATCCTGCTCTCCTCTCCTTGCAGCTGTCTATCAAGAACTGTGGGGGAAGGAACAGTCTGCAGAAAGTGGAAAACATTTTCTGGTGGATGGCTTAAAAGAGCCTGGTGAATCCTACAACTAAAACTCCTGATGGATGTGGACAGCTATTTGGGGATGCCTTTGTACATTTTGCCTTCGTTGTCCTGCTGGAAGCAGTTTTTCATGAAACAGGAAATGAGACAAAATCTGTAAGAGAGACACAAGCAGAAATCAGAGTTATCCTTCAGTAAAACATTGTCAACAGGACAGGAAGTGAGGGAAGATCTCACCCTACAGTGTTATATATTTTGTCCCAACCCCTGTAACCGTTAATTTGTTGGTTAACTTGTAAACGTGAAGAAAAAAAATTGAATTGTGATATAAAGAATTCATATGTAGCACACCACCCCGCCACAAGGGCAGCTGGTGAATCTCCTCCTATTTCCCTCTTAGAACACACACAGCCAAGCACACATAATTTTCTGCACTCTTCCATTGGCTCCAAAGAACAGTCTAGGGGTTTCTTTAAGGGTTTTTATTGGGAACAATGAACTTGGACAGGGAGAGAGGGTATGGTATACCCTGATAAACTGTAGAACTGAACAACTTGAGAACTCCTCAACTTCTGGCTGCACTGTGCAAAACATGAAATGTCCCACAGGATCTCTATGCTGACCTATACTCCTTCCAGATTCAAAAACTACACACAGTTATCACTCTTCAGTGCTGGGGTAGGTTGCTCACATAGCCACTGGATCATTGGTTGCCACTTGCCGATATCCACCAGACTCTTCCTAGTGAGGATGATGTAGACTCACCCCACCATAGGACAGCTGGACTCTTCTTCCTCCTAGCTCTGTCCAGTGAGCTTCTCCAGACCCAGCTCCATCCCGTACTTGAACTTGCAAATACACTCCCCAGCTAAGCCTAGTTGGGACCTTGGTGTCTTCCTAAAAGCTTCTTCCAATGTCCTGCTCCAAGGGCAGAGCCACTGCACAGGGGTCTCCTTCTGCAGGACTGGACCAAGGAACTCTGCACACTGCTGCTTATGCCTCAGACTATTTATGAGCTTTCTCACCATCTCCTGGGCACACCTTCCCAGGGATTGGCTAGAGTTCCATAAATATTCAGGCTGCCCACTTTGTTCTTCCTCCTCCTACGATTCTAGAATCTTGTAAAAGACAGGGGGAAGCAACAAAGCAATAGCCTGTGAAACATTGAATCAGTCTAATTAATCAACCCCTTGCTTCTCTGATTACATTGGAGCTAACTAAATTTACCTAGCAGCCTACACTACACTAGGAGGGTGCTACACCTATGTATTATTAGACGTAATAACCACATTTAGTTACCAAATGACAGGATGTCGCACTGTAGTGAGCCTTTAATTATGTCATTTGTTGCAACTGCTGACTGCAAGTAATCACAACTCAATATGATTTCTCTAATTAGTAACAGAGAATCCCCGTACACAGGCATTGCTTGACTGTGTTCCCTCTAAATTAAAGTGACTGCAAAAGGCATACACCCTGAATATATAGTCATTGCTTTGGACATTGTATTATTGTTAATACTTTTACTATTATGTACCCTTCAGTGGGTTCATCTACACAGGTTGGTTTAATTTCTTACAAGAGGAGTTTGGACACTATGAAAGAAATTGAGCTAGTTCTGCATTCATTGGAGGCAACATGCCAGCACTTTTCCCAGAACACATATGCCTGCTGACTCATAAGTACATTGTGCAAATTATAAATGTCATTAAGTATTCCTGTCTTATAGATGTGGTATGCTGTTAAGGGGTCACTAAAGTTAAAATACACGTTTCGATTATCTCATTCTCATTTTGTCTTCTATCCAATGATCATAGAAAGGATTGTAGAGAGGGCACACTAAGCCAAACAGCCCAAATTTCAGGCGTCAACAATAAAATGATTTGTATCTCAGAATTCTGACATTTTGGGCTTGATTTACATACAGATTAAAGGCCATTCACTTAGCAAAGTAAATGCTCACTTTGGAAAGTGTACAGTATATTCACTTTGTAATGATATTCCTTATATGTGTCTTTGTTACCATGTACCTGTGTTTAAATGTATCCTCTTCTCTTTGTATTGCTTCCTTTGTGTAAAATACCTGGTGATCCTGCCAGTCCCTCTGCTTTCCAACTAAGGCTCCATGCACACTAGCATTTTTTATAAACTCAAAAAAATGACGGATGAAAAACTCTGAAAATATCATCTTTGTGCCGGTTTGTAGTAGCATTTTCGGAGAGTTTAGGAACATTAGTGTTTTATTAGTATTTTTACAGTACATAAAGAAAAGAAAAGCTGATAGGAGCGTTTTAGTAGCATTTGGGAGTTTTGAAGTGTTTAGAAGTGTTCTGTAAACTCTAAAAAAACTATTTTTTGCTTGAAAAAGGGATAGGATAACACTATTATCTTATAGTAGCTTATTTTTGTAGCTAATTATGTAGCTTGTTTCTGTCACAAATGCACTAATATGGCTACAATCACCTCAAGCTTCTAATAGCTTAAAAATTCTAGTGGGCGGGAAGCCTAAAAAACTGGCCACACTAGGCATAGAAGCACATTTTTTCCCAGTTTGGTTTGTTTTCTGGCTGTGCTGGGAGAACAGCCTGCCTGTCCACCAATGATCAGACATGTGCTGACTCACCCCCCTGCACAGCTACTCACTGGGAAGATCAGTGTACTGCAGTTTCTCCATCCCCACCTCTATAGCACACTTATGCTGTTGAGAAAACAGGTTTAATTTATATATATATCTATCCTGCCAGCAAGGACATGCTGCTTTGTAATTCTCTGCACAGCAGAGAAATACACAGCAGCATGTTTCCCTAGTAAAGCACACACAGTAAAACAAAACACTGTTAACCCTTTGATCACCCCAGATGTTAACCCCTTCCTACTTAGCGTCTTTTTGTTAGCACTGATCACTGTATTAGTGTCATTGGAATGTCAGCGGCAGTTAGTCAGTTCCCCCCAGTGTCAGAATGCCTCCGCAGTCCCTCTATAAGTCACTGATCGCCGCCATTACTAGTGTAAAAAAAAAACCAAAAAACTATTTCTAGTATATATACCGCCATTTGTAGACGCTATAACTTTCATGTAAACCAATTGATTTACACGTATTTGTATTTTTTTTCAGCAAAGACATGTAACAGAATACATTTTGGCCTAAATTTATGATGGAATTGTATTTTTTTATTTTTTTTTACTAGATATGTTTTAAATTGTAAAATTGTAGGTGTTTTTTCTTTATGGTACAAAAAATAAAAAATGCATATGTGGTCAAATACCACCGAAAGAAAGCTCTATTTGTGGGAAAAAATACATAAATTTCATTTATGTACAGCGTTGCATGACCGCGCAATTGTCAGTTAAAGTAATGCAGAGCCATATCGCAAAAAATGGCCTGGTCAGGAAGGGGGCTAAATCCTCTGGAGGGCAAGTGGTTAAAAAACGCACTAAGGTCAGTGCTCAAAAAGGTACATGAGCTATTTTACCTTGTTTTGTCATGCGTAGGACACCCCATTTAAATTAATGGCCTGCCCTATGAGTGTGGTGGAAAAACATGCAAAAAAAAAAAGTATATCCTGTTGGATTTTGTGAGCATTGTCGTAATGCTACGTGTGAATGCAAGCTTATATATTATGATTTTTTCCTTTATGGTGATATACTGATATGAACGGTATGCATTTATGGGTTATATATGAATTATCACGATTTATGTAGGTAGGTATTTTTTATTACATGAATTTATATTTATTATGTTCACATTATTTGAAGCTCTTTGTTATTATTTAGTGTTTAGAACTCTCACATTTTTGTTACTAGAACCCCCCCCCCCCTCTGTTTTATGTGACAGCGTAATAGAGCTCCCCTCATCATATATTGAATGCAGTTCTGACTCTGGACACTCTAAGCTAATATTTACAGAAAAAGAACCTCTTAAAACACGAACCTGAACTACGATCAATAAACTTTTAATGATGAGAGGAGCCGTACACTGAGGTCCGCCAAGACGGCACATAGTGCTCTGTTCTGTGAACTAGCTGTCTAGGAGCTAAGTACGCCTGGAAATTCATTTCAAATATTGGCAGCGTTGAAGTCTTTTATTTAATTCATTGCGGATCAGCTGAGCAGATCACTGTTCTCAAAGTATCAAGAAGAGGGATACTATTTTTATTCAATTTAAAGAGACAGAAACCTGTTTGTAAGCAGGTATAAAGGCCATATCACCTTGTCTGTACAGCCTGTGTCTCTGAGCTGGGTCCTCTGAGCTATAGCTACCTGAGGACTGAGACTCATACTTGGACATACCTTTGTGTGAAATGCCTGGTGATTCTGCCAGTCCCTCTACTTTCCTATTTCAAACTGATCACACAAGGCATGGAAGCCTAGTTCCAGTGTGGTCAGTTTACTTCTTTGCATATTGCTTGGGAGCACAGTCTGCCTCTACTCCAGTAGTCAGACTTGTACTGACAAACCCCCCTGCACAGCTCTTTACTGAGAAGATCAGTGTAATGCTGTTTCTCTGCCTCCTGCTGACACACCCCCTGCAGTCTCCACCCCCAGCCTTCTAAGCCCCTTATGCAGCTGAGAACAGAGGTCATGTGATCACTTATAAAAAAACAAAAATAGATTTATTAGGGTTTTTTTTTAATATATATACTGCACATAAACAAACATTTTGCCTTGCATTTCTATTTTAAATGGAATGAGAGTTTACATATACAGTACTTTAATATATTGCAGCTTGTGGCTGCATACATTTTCTTTTATTAGGTTTTTCTTCTTTCACTTTCACCTGTAATCTGGCCAGTAAAACACCACCTATGTGGCTCCAGGCTGGATGAAGGAGCAGTGGCAACACCTTTACCCTAGGTTCACACCAAGAGTTTTCTGCAGCATTTTGCAGAAACCCAGTACAGTCCATTTAACATGATTTCCTATGAGACACGTTCACACCTGTGCATTTTCACCAGGTGCAATTTTTTGGATAGGGTCAGGGATGTTTTGGTCTGCAAAAGGTTGCATTTTTGGTTCTATAGATTATAGTTGAAAAGCTGCAGAAAAGCATGTATTGCATTTTTTATGTATTTTGATGCGTTTTGCATTTTAAATCTGTCTAGCAACAAGAAAATAAAAAAAAACGCATCAAAAACACGTCTAAAACGCAAGTGCAAAAACGCAATGCAGAAACTGCTCAAACGCAACCTGTATGGGTGTGAACCTAGCCTTGGACAACAACATTGTCAGTTTAGGGAAAGAGTAGTGTTAGATGACTTGCAGAATTAGATGGACTTGACTAATAAATTAAGGATGAAGTCCAGCTCACACTTTTTAAGCAATTACAACAACAGTGTTTTTTTTTTTGCAGTAAGAGCAGCATTTTACCTTTGCTTTTCCCTGTTTGTCAGTGCT
This sequence comes from Staurois parvus, assembly GCF_062004578.1. Classification (NCBI taxonomy): domain Eukaryota; kingdom Metazoa; phylum Chordata; class Amphibia; order Anura; family Ranidae; genus Staurois; species Staurois parvus. The sequence continues at coordinate 1,020,495 of NW_028318784.1, forward strand.
TTCCCACACCTGTCTGTGTTTTAGGTGTTTGCCATTTCCCAGATTGCTGCAGCAGTGCAAGTATACTCTGAACATGGATAACAAGAAGTGATGTGACCACTGTGGGCAGTTACCTGCCTTGTCCTTTTCCAAGATGGCGCTGGGAGCTGAGATTTTGATCTGAGCACTAGCACTGATATCATCACTAATGACCAGGGGTGCCAGTTTTAGGTGGTTTTAAGGCACTTTTGGGTAACACATGGTGGTGTTCTCTACTCCTGCATGCTGGATGCTTATGTGGTCATTGTCTGCAGGTATGTTTCCCTCTTTATTACATACATATGGGCTCTTCCTATTTCAGGTTCATTCTTCATGGTTACTCTGGGATCACTGTGTCACACTGTGTTTCATTTCAGTCTGTTGCTTTACCTAATCTCTGTGGAGAATGCTGCCCAGTCAAACCTCCCATTGCCTGTAAAGTAAAGGGATTAGGTAAGTAGTGAAGATATTGAGAAAAAGAGCATCTGGACCCAATGCTGTTGAAAGGTCTACAGCCCTGCAAAGACCTCAAGACAGAGGGAGCCCTCTAAAAGCCAATACAAGTTGCCATGTAGGCACAGACATCCTAGGCAATGTTAATCAAGGTCATCATCTCGCCTCTTATTATCATTGCTTTCCATCTACCAAACATCACAAGTTACCAGCCCTAATGTTTGCTGCATTTGTGGTGTAAAGTCATTGCCTGACAAGCTAGTATGTGAAGTCTGCTTGGAGAAAATGGTCTACAGCCCTGCAAGGACCTCAGGATGGAAGGAGCTCCCTAAAGAACAAACCAAGTTGCCATCTAGGTTCTGACATCCTAGTCAACATTGATCAAGGTCATTATCTCGCCTTTTTACAGTATCATTGCTTCCCGGCTACAAAACATCACAAGTTACCAGCCCTAATAGTTGCTGGGTTTATGGTGGAAAGTCATTGCCTGACAAGCGAGTATGTCAAGCCTGCTTTGTGGAGGTTGCAACAGACAAAAAAGCAGATGTCAGGGAAGTAAAGACTTTGATTAAAGAATCGGCCAATGAGTCAATACTTGAAGCCCCTCTACTCCGGCAACAGAATTCCCTAGCATTTCCAACCAGTGCCACTTCATTGTTGAAGTCTTAAAAACCAGAGGCACCTGTCCTGGAAAAAAGTGCCCTTTAAGGGTGGGTACCTGTGGGAGCCAGATTGAAGCTCTGCCATGATAGGCCAGGAAAATGAAACATTTTATACTCACCTTTCCGTGATTTTCCTTCCTTTTATTCATGGCAGCATATAGATTCTCATTCAAATGGTGAGAGTTACAGAGAATGATGTGGGTCTGTCTTTGATTTATAGCTAACCAGTCCTATCAGGTTGTGGGGGTCGAGCCACAACCAGGGGCGGACTGACCATTTGGAAACTCGGGCACTACCCGAGGGCCTGGGGTCAGTAGGGGGCCCCATGAGATGCCCCTGGTACCTTTTTCATAGGCTTTTTTGAGTTTGGGCAAGGACACAGGGGCCCCATGATCCTCCATTGCCCGGGGTCCCCATGAGTTGTCAGTCCGCCCCTGGCCACAACCCATTGTATGCTGCCATGAAGATGCACCAGGAAAGAAAAGTTATGGAAAGGAGAGTATGAAATTTTCCATTTGGACAGGTTCCCTTTAGCACCTTGTAAACAGCAAGTGTTTTTCATTGAGAAGCATCTGTAAGGAGAGACCACTGAGTGAGCCGGGAGAAAATCATTGAAACTCTGTTTTATGTTCTGTATCACCCGGTTTTGTGCTATAATTTAATGTTCATCACAATATTTTCTGACAACATTCTGTCTAGCCCATATGTCTTTTGTCTCGCTTTACATTTTTGGCAGGTTAGTTTGTAATCTTAGAAGAGAAGATGGAAGATGTAGCAATATGTCACGGTACACTTGCGAAAATTAGTATTTTCTTTACATGTGTCAGCATCCTGCTGTGCAGCATAAATCAAATCCAGAGCACCGATGTTGTTCGGCAACCAACAATAAAATCTAATGGAACAATAGTTTTCTACCACACCTATATAATATCTCATCTAAATGTATAATAGGGTGGTTATCAGGTTTGATAGAAACATCCCTTGACAATGCCAGTCCTTTATTTTGTTTATAAAGACTCCAAGGACACTCTAGGAGCACATAGTATCATTTTCAACAGAAATGATTTTTTTTATTTTAAAAATGGTTTCATTATGGTCACAATTGGCTTCACTTTACATGAATGTTAGACATGAGGGAGCCGGATTGCTTAAAAAAAATGGATATGTGTAGGAAGTTGGAAATTTTTCTAATTCTCCTTAAAGTGTCTTTAAACCTTCACTATAAACTATCAATAAATGCTGTTCATACTCAGATTCATTTTCTGTATTCTGCAAAAAACCTGGTTCCTGCTGTTCTCTGTCTCCCTCTCCTGTCCATGTTCCCACTGCAGTTGGGGATTTTGCAGAGTAGTGTTGGCAACGAGCGCACTTGCTCATTTTTCAGTGTATTTCTATCCTGAGCATTTCCTCCTTGATCACATCTGAGTATCCCATGTGATTATAGAGTCACACATGTGGGCATATACACAGTAGTAAATGACTCCCTCAAGCCTCCATGCCCACTAACCAGCTAAATACAATGGGACAGGGATATTACATCTTAATTGATGAAGGTTTCACTTCCCTATTATTCTATGACACAGACTGGAGGGGCATGACACAGCCTGTGACTGGCAGAAATCCATCCACACCAAAAAATACTAAAGATTTGTTTTCAAGTATATAGTTGTATGACAATTTAAAACAGTTTATGGATATTAATTATTTATTTTTGTATTCTGTATCCCAAAGACTGTTTTTTTTTTTAACATGACCAGTAGCAGAGGGCTACAAGCTCCTCCTGCCACTGTTTTCCTGGAGACAGGTTCAGAGAGAGCTGGGTTATGTGACCGCTGTACATTGATTAGGAGAAAAGGTATTTCGATTAAACTATTTACAGTGTCACCATCCCCTTACAGAAAGGACAATTATAATGTACTGTAAATTAAATAGTTCATGTTTAGTATTACTTTAAAAGACTACCTGAACTTTCAGTTTTGGGCAAATAAATAATTTCTTGCTACATCAACACAGGTGTCCAAAATGTTGCAGTTTGTTTTCTTAAAAAAGAAAAGCTGTGGATCTGTGGTCTCTCTGTTAAGGTTTCAATCAGTAAAGCTCATTGCTAATTGGATAACTGTTCAAACTTCTTCAGGGAGTAAAACGTTCCGAGTACATCCTGGCAGATTTTATGTATTTGACTATTTTTCCTAAAGTGGTATTGAACCCAAAAGCAAATATTTATTATGTTGAAACTTACTGATTCTTAGATGTGATGGCTGCATTAGTTTTCTTTTTTAGGCTTTCTTTCATCCATTTTCACCTGGTGATCTAGCTAATAAGTCTGTAGTTTTTTCTTCTCAAAGAATAAGCTCTCCAGCAAAATTAATTAGTTACAGAGATTGGTTGAACTATTAATCACTATCAGAGGTGATGATCAGCTTTAATTTATTTATGTAAGACCTTTATCCCAAAAGGAAAAAAAAAACATTGCTGTAATTGCTTATAAAGTATTTGGCTTGGAGTTCGACTTCAATTTGTTAGTGTATCTAAATCTGCTAGCTCATCTAACACTCCCCTCCCCCCAGAATGACAATGCTGCTGTCCAAAGGTGTCTCTGTTGCTCCTTCATCCAGAGTGGAGGCACTTTAATACAGAAGGTTTGTTACTGGCCAGATCACCAGGTAAAACAGAGGGAAAATGTCATAACAATATAAGAAAAGTAATGCAGCCACCACATCTAATAATTGGTAAGCTGCTAAATATTCTGAATTTAGGTTTATTACCACTTTATCTTCCGTTCTGAATTTAGGGGAATATTCCCAGTCAATTTTATATCACATACACATACAAGCTGCCTGGTGAGCAAGGCTGTTTCTCTGCTGCCAACATGACAAATACAGCAGTGATGATGCCAGCATGTAAACAGGCTATAGCAGCTTGGAGTCTCTTTACGTTGTCACTTCTGGCTGAGACGTCCATGGTGGGTGTCAGTATGGAGAGTGTTGGGAGATCAGCTAACATCCATTCACTGATCTCTCCTGAATAGAATGAATCCAGAAGTGCTCAGCTTTTCACACATCTGGGTTCAGAGCTATCAAACCTAGCATATTCTGACTCAGACTACGAGGCCATAGACCTTATCTCCAACAATGTACAGCTATACCACGTGGTGTTGAATTTATCCCTTGCATCGGGTCAGATAGTTTAACTCCATGAATACACTCACATGTTGAGGAAGTCAGATGAGGAAACCCATTCGAATGTTCCATTTAATGGCGAATATTCAAAGGTAGAAAAACGCTAATGTTGTAGTCTCATGGAAGATGCATTCAGGAAGACAGGATACAGTGGAATGATTACAGGGAGAGGCAGGGGGGAGGAATATACACAAGTATGGTGAGAGAAAGAGCTCAGCTTAGAAAGAAGGAGACAGCTTAAAGACACAGAGCAATGATAAACAAGTGATGGTCACAGAGAAATAATAATAAATCAAATAGTGTAACACAAAATAGCTCCTCTGTCCAGTGTAGAAGCTGATTAAGCACAGTTTGCACAGTCTAATAAACTCCTGCTGTTCTTTTAACCCATTCATGAGGACCGTATGTGTATATATATACCTTTGTACTGGGAGCCTGCTCAATTAGGCATTCCCAGCACAGAGAGCAAGCCGTCACCAACAGCTCCTGGTTTCAGAGAAGCTCAGTCACGTGATCCCGGCTCTCAATCACAGCTCTCATGGCTGTCCATCATGTGATCATTGTGATAGCCAACCATGATGATCAATAGCGTAACCAAAATTGCTGTTACTAGACTATGCAGCTTCTATAATGTATTATTATTATTACATTGCCCGAATGCGGTTTCCCTTTTCTGTCACAAGATAGAGCTCTATGGAGTTTGAGCTTGTGATCCTTTCAAGCATGGAACATTGAATTCTGGAAGATGCAGTTTGAGCTAGGAGCAGGGCCATTATCATTGCAGGCAAAGAAGCTACAAGATCCAGTGTGCCAGGAGCTTAGGAGGAGCAATATAAATAGAAATGTGGGGAAACTTGGCAGATCTTCGCCATTGTGTTTAGAAAGAGGCTGTCGGAGAGAGCGAGAGCCCATAGAAGAATGCATAATGACTGTGTGCTGCATAGGAAGTAGACAAATCAGTTCCAGAGGGTTATTCAATCAGCTGCAGACCGCTGGACTGAGACAAAAGGGGTGCAGCTGGCTGCTGTGGACAATCCTGCACCAAGGCCTGTTGGTTGCACCACCTGGGAGCCAGAGCATAGAGCCCAGGTTGTCTGCTTGCTACTGCTGCCATGCCGGACCCAACAAGAGACTGCTGCTATGCCTCAGGAGTCATTATTTCTCCAATCATCACAGGAAGTCACCTAGAATCCACACCATCTTAAAAGGGGCCCCTTCCATTGGAAGAAAGTCAGCTACTACAGATACAGTGGAACTGGTGACAATTTTTAATAAGCTCATAAATTGGCAACTCACGTTAAAAAACTGTAACTTGCTTATCAAAAAGGGGTAAACACCGGTGTCATCCCAGTCCCAGGTTCCCATTGTGCACCAGGCAGCCGTCGCTGTGTCTCTGTATGGATACTGTAGCAGCCAGAGCCAACAACCAGAGCCAGAAAGAGGAACAGTAATACAATCCAGATTGGAGCGCACTGTCTGCGCAGGGGCGGGAGTGACTTCAGTCCAGAGGTACAGAGTGGTGTATGGATGTGCCTACACATAACAGAGCATGCATGCTCCTTCCTCATACCCCAGATGTTGCATGCTTCATAATGCACAGCCACGTCCATATGCTGCTCCGTTCCACTGGACTGACATCACTTCCGCCCCTGTGCTGGTTGTGCCCTCCAAGCTGGATTGTATTGTAATGTGTGTAATGTCCCCAAGGGTCCCAACTTGGCCGGTAGAAGACTACATTTAAAGACTGTCTCGTTGTGTTTTGTACTACATATTATGTCAGGAAAACAAACTTACTTCAGTGGAAAAAGCCCGACCCCTCAGCTCTGTAGATGTGGCGAACTATGGTGAATGCTGCTGTACCTTTATATGAACTAACATATTTGGGACGTAACTGCCGGTAACTGTCATGTGTTACAAAGTGACTCCACAGTGTATTGTTAATTCTGCTAAATTTTCTGCTGTCATATCTTGTCTACCTGATAACTACTTAAAAATATAGTTTAACAACATAATTTGCTACAAGGTTCTGAGTCTCATTTCCAAGTGACCCTATTTGTCTCTACTAACGTGTATACCTGATGGTGTTAAAGTGGTTGTAAAGGCTCAAGGTTTTTAACCTTCCTGCATTCTATGCATGAAGATAAAAAAAACCTGTGTACTGCAGCTCCCCCAGCCCCCTCAGTACTTACCTGAGCCTCATCGAGACCCAGCAATGTGCATGACAGCCTCGGCTGTCCCGGGTATCTGCCTCCTCATTGGCTGAGATAGCAAGCAGGAGCCATTGGCTCCCACTGCTATCAATCACATCCAATCAGCCAATGAGGAAAGAGAGAGGGTGGGGCCATGTCATGGCTCCATGTGTGAATAGATGGGTGCCCCCTTACGAAGATGCTTGCTGTGGGGGCACCTGACAGAAAGGAGGAGACAGGGGAGCCTGCAGGGGACCCGAGAGTAGGATTCAGGATGCTCTGTGCAAAACCACTGAACACAGCAGGTAAGTATAACATGCTTGTTCTTACCTTGACCTTGGCTAGTGCCTTAAAGTGTTACTAAACCTACATTTTGTTTTGTGTAAAATAACAGAGGGCCCAACATAACCATCAGCTCCTGTGGGGGTAGCGCTACAACTAGTATGAGCAGCCTTTCCTCAGTATAGCACTGAGGTGCACTACAGACCATTTTTTACACAGGATATTTTTGGTAGCTTTCTGCCAGTAAGATCTATTATACATTTCCATACCTGCATTCATAAGACCCAAAGAATATCTGCTTGTCTGTGTTTCAAAATTAACATCTAAGTTGTTCCCCATCCCTGGTTTATCCATTCAGCAACATTTTAGAGAAAAATACTAAAAGTTCATTTCTGTAGTCTTGAACTCCATGTAGCAGCAATGTCTGACAGCTCAGTGGTTGAAAAGATGAATAGGGAGGGGAGGGTTGGTAAAGATGACAGTACAAAGGTCCATTGTCTGAATAAAAAAATTCCCAGTATTTCTTTATGTAGCACCCTCCTAGATAGCTAGGGGAGCTAGAGTCTGATTTTTAGTCAGGAGGGCTCAGTAGCAGTCTGGGTGTGATAGCTAGCAGGGTAAAACTCAGTTCAGGGTTGCAGATGCCTCCCCTTGATCTAGAGAATTGGAGAAGTCTCTAGAGCTCAGTGGGCAGGGGTAAGGAGGAGCTAGTGTGCACTCCTGTCCAGTCCCCAACAGGAGGCTGCCAGGGCAGCATTTAAATGTGCTGGAGCCTGCTCAGTTGCAGGAGAGTTCAGGTGGAAGTAAGAAGATGAAGTAAGAAGCTGAAGAGCAGGAGCCAGTGAGGGAAGGGGCTCACCTACAGGCAAAGGATCTGGAAAGAAGAAAAACTCAGGAGCCCAGAGTGAGGCCAATTTGTGCAGCAGGGAAGGAGCGACCCAGCAGAAGGCCTGAGAGCAGCCACTGTCGCATCAACTCACAGAGGACTGAATGAGTAGACCTACACCCCTTGGGCCAGAAAGGGTAAGGAGCAGTCTAGTAGGAAACTGGATTAGCTTGCTACCCGGGACTGTCAGGGATTCACCCAGTACAACTGGATAAAGGAGTATCTGGGGTCTGGGGTGGTACACCAAGAGATGCTGTCTTTTTTTTGCTGTCTAAAGAGACTTTTACATATTCCGGGGAGACTGTCCTCAGTTGCCGTCCTCTTCGGGCATTCCCCCCCCAGAAAAAAAAACAATCTCAGAGACTGGTTACTGTCTCCTAGGTGCAAGCCTGTATGGAAGGTGCATGTTGTCTGGCTGTGCAGGACTATAGGGGGACCCAAAACTCCTACGGGGGTAGTGCTACATTTAGATGTGTTTTTTTGTGGACACTAAATACTGGGGGGGTATGTACTATATACAAAATTATTTATGAATGTTGTGGATGTACATAAAAGAAAAATGATTTGCCTGCTTTCTATCAGTCAATAGACAAGTGTAACTGGAAGGAATATCTGACTAAATAAAACCTTTCTAAACCAGATTACAAAAAAAAGATTATTATTATATCACACAATGCAGTGTGCATATAATAGTAATTTATAACAGCTTTCAAGCGTTCAGTCGACTGCATTTAGATCAGTAAATATATGAATTATGATTGACTGATAAGGGCCTCACCACCTTGTATTATGTCCTTTCACTTTACTCTATTATTAGAACAATCTGATCACCTGAAAAATAATATGCTCTTTAGCATTGCATGCAGAACTTTCATCCTTCATATGATTTTCTTGCTGTTATTTATTTATATACAGTATTTATATTGTTATATTTTTATATTTTATTTGCATTTTTACACTTTTCTAGCAATGACAAATCTGCACTCTGGGCAGATATAAAAGACAAATAAATGCATCTCTGTATTCAACAAAATAGAACACTAGCCAAGAACAGCAAGATAAAAATGGATAGCCAGGTACAAAAAAATACATTTTCACTTAATTTCAGAGATTTTATAGGCAGTATTTTTCTCTCCTTAGATGTCTTCAGCAGGGGCAGACTGACAACTCATGGGGCCCCCGGGCAATAGGGGATCATGGGGCCCCTGTGTCCTTGCCCAAACTCAAAAAAGCCTATGAAAAGGTACCAGGGGCATCTCATGGGGCCCCCTACTGACCCCGGGTCCTCGGGCAGTGCCCAAGTTTCCAAATGGTCAGTCCGCCCCTGGTCTTCAGTTAACATCATTAAACATACTTCCTCTGAGCCCAGGTTTCCTGTTCCCACCCCTGGCCTGTTATTAAACAGCAAAAGGAGAAACAGCACAGTGATGAGCTCATCTGTTTCATTATCATTTCTTCTTCTTGTCAGCACATGAACTGATTGGCTCTTTTTACTGCTTCTTCTCACACTCCAGATCTGCTTTACAGGGGCTGTAAGAAGCTGAGCCAAGTCAAATTCAGGTACACACTACTGCCATTGAAAATGCATTTAATGTTCTATTAATAATCACCGAGCTGCATTTATTTGTTTCTTTTATATGTGTCTAAAGTAAAGCTTTAATACATCATTAAATGTATTTGTTAAATGCAACTGTTTTACATACCTGTTCAGTACAGCTGAGGTCAGAATGGCAGGAGAGGCAGAACAAAAATATGATAGTGGGAGAGAGCAGAGTATTAGAGAGATGAGTTCATGAGTCTGCTGCTTATGTAGTTACATAGCTACATAGTCTGGCTGAAAAAAGACAAAAAGTCCATCCAGTTCAACCATAAAAAGTTATAATCCTATACCCACAGTTGATCCAGAGGAAGGCAAAAAAACCCAGCAAAGCATTATCCAATTTGCTGCTGCAGGGGACAAAAATTCCTTCCTGATCCTCCGAGAAGCAATCAGATATTCTCTGGATCAACTTTACCTATAAATGTTAGTATCCAGTTAAATTATGTGCATCTAGGAAAGAATCCAGGCCTTTTGTAAAGCAATCCACTGAGTTTGCCAGAACCAACTCTTGAGAGAGATTGTTCCACATTTTCACAGCTCTCACTGTGAAGAAACCTTTCCATATTTGGAGATTAAATCTCTTTTCCTCCAGACGTAAAGAGTGCCCACTCTACACTGCATATAGTTTAATATATGAATCGCTGATGTATTTATACATGGTGATCATATCCCCCCTAAATCTCCTCTTCTTGAGAGAGAATAAATTCAGTTCCTTTAATCTTTCCTCATAGCTGATCTCCTCCATGCCATGTATCAGTTTAGTTGCCCTTCTCTGTACTTTCTCCAGTTCCCCAATGTTCTTTTTGTAAATTGGTGCCCTGAACTGCATATTCCAGATGAGGTTTACTAATGATTTGTACCGGGGTAATATGATATCTCTCTCTCTGGAGTCTCTACCTCTTTTAATACAAGAGAGGATTTTGCTCGCTTTAGAAACCGCAGCTTGGCATTGCATGCCATTATTAAGCTTGTGATCTACCAGAACTCCCAGATCCTTCTCCACCATTGATTCCCCCAGTTGTAGTATGTATGGTGCATGCATATCCTTAGCCCCCAAGTGTATAACCTTACATTTATCAACATTAAACCTCATTTGCCACATAGTTGCCCAATTAAACAGTGCATTGAGGTCGGCTTGTAAGCTGAAGACATCCTGTAAGGACATTATTCCACTGCACAGCTTGGTGTCATCTGCAAAGACTGAAATGGGATTTGTAATCCCAGACTCTATATCGTTTATAAATGTATTAAAAAGTAAGGGTCCCAACACTGAACCCTGGGGTACACCACTGACACCCCAAGACCATTCAGAGTATGAATCATTAACCACTGCTCTCGGATTATGATCTTTTAGCCAGTTTTCTATCCATTTACATACAGATTTTTCAAGCCTGTAGACTTTACTTTACGCATTAGCTGTGTGTGGGGAACTGTGTTAAATGCTTTTGCAAAATCCAAGTATACCACGGCCACCGCCACCCCTCTGTCCAAGGTTCTGCTCACCTCCTCATAAAATGAAATCATATTTGTTTTTTTTTCCAGCAAGAGCTCATCCATTTGGTCTTTTATTAAACTCTCCAGTATCTTCCCAACTATAGAAGTTAAACTAACAGGTCTTGAATTACTTAGTAAATATTTTCATCCCTTTTTAAGTATTGGTATCACATTGGCCTTATACCAATCCAGTGGTAATATGCCAGTCATTAAAGAGTCCCTAAAAATTAGAAACAATGGCTTTGAAATGACAGAGCTCAATTCTTTAAGGACCCGTGGGTGTATGCCATTCGGTCCAGGTGCTTTATTCACCTTTATTCTGTCTAAATATTTCTGGATTATATCGGTTGTGAGCCAATGTGGATCATCTGGGGCTTTGTCAATACAATGCCCATTATGGCCAAGAGCTCCCCCTTGCTCCTTTGTATACACAGAGCTGAAGAAGGTATTAAATACATTTGCCTTCTCTTTGTCCCCAGTAACCCACTCAAAATTATTTTGCAAAGGGCTTACATGCTCGGACCAGACCTTTTTTTACTATTAATATATTTGCAGAATTTTTGGGGGTTTGTCCTGCTATCTTTTGCAATCTGTCGTTTATTTTTAAATTTTTGCTGCCTTTATTTCCTTTTTATTTATTCTGTTATATTGTTTGTAATGATTAACCAATGATTCCTTCATTTATATATTTAATAAAAGCTCTTTTCTTATTATTTCTAGCTTTTTTAACTTTGGACATAAGGAATAATAACAGCCCAGTCATGTGGAGAACCCCCTCTGCTGGGGGAGAGGGGGAAGGGGCGGAGCCTAACCATGGCGGCTGAGGAGAGCCCGATGTAGGAGCTCTCGGACAAGCTCCTCCACCCGACCTCCCCAAACCCCTACCTGTAACGGGGAAGCATAGTGGGAAAATTTACTGCAGCATGGTGGTCCCCTTTGGATAGACTGAAGCGCTGTGGGAGAGCTGATCTGGGAGAAGGGGTTCGGCTGCGGTGCTCGATGGTGAAGGCGTGTCTGGCTTCTGGGAGACGTGGAGGAGCGGTGTGGCCACGTGGTCAGCCGCTAAGCACCGCTGGGAGACCAGGAAGCCGGCCGGTGTTTGGTGCGGAAGGAGAGCAGCTGCCCGACTTACAGGCTCACTAATTGGAGCCCTGTTGCCGGTCCAATACTCGGACCATTGTTTGCCGGCTGACTATCCGGTGCCCTGCTAGCTAGCTCACGGTTTGCAGCTCTGTATGCTAAACCCAGAGCTCGGAGTCCTGGTGGTCGGTCCCTACCCGGAGATCTGTTTGCCGGCTTATTAGCCGAAGACCTGACTGCTGGTCAACTATATGGAGTCATACTTAGTGGCCCACTGTCCGGCGTCCTGCTGACTGGCCCAATGCTTGGAGCCCTGCCTGTGAAGGAGGAGAGGCACTGGGGATTGGAGAGACAAAGGCGGATGATACACTTGGGAGCCCCCTAAATGTACACACTGCCCAGCCGAACAACAGTGGAAGAGAGCTCCTAGCCGGGTCACGAGAGGAAGAGTGACACGAGGAGGGTGAGTGACTTTGGTCGACACTTGATAAGTATGGTCCCCTGTTGTAAACTGTTTAGGGGAAGAAGTGTATGAGAGTAAAAAGGGGACCCCCCCTGACAGGGGAATGTAAAGGAGTGGAAAAGAGAAGAGGGTAAACGAAAGAAAAGTGTGAAAACCAAGTGAGTGGATAAGGTGCGATTCGTTTATTAATAATAGTCTCTCCATAACCCCGAGCCTATAAAGAAGAATAAGACTCATAGAAGAATGAAAAATAAAAATGCAAAAGGAAGTGGGCCTAAAGGGACTCAGACCGGTACCATTAAAAAATATACCTCCCAGGGAAACATAACTCCAGAAAGATCTCAGGGTAATAGTGGAAAAGGAGAAGTAGACCTAAGTCTGGAATGTAGCCCTAGACTATCACTAGGCCTTGACATTAGTAGCCAACAAACATCAGCTAATACAGTGATGGAGACAGAGTTACAAATACCAAATAAAAAGGAAATGGCAGAAATGTTTAAAGGTCTGGAAAAAACAATAAAACAAGAAATTGTAAATATTCGAAATGATCTGGGACATCTCTTGGTGAGAGTGGAAGAAACGGAGGAAAAAGTTAAAAAACAATCCCAAATTATCTCTGAATTAGAAAAAGAAATAACCAATATAGGGAAAGCCCAAGAAAAACTGCGCTATAAGACTGAGATACAAGAAAATAGGAATAGGAGGAGAAACATTAGGATACGAGGAGTCCCAGAGAATTCAAAAGGAGAAAATTTGCAAGAGGTGGTCTGTAAAATATTAAACTCCATAATGGACAATACTGATATGGAAAGGATTAAAATGGAAGGAATCTTCAGACAAGGAAAATTCCAAGGAAATTCGGGAAAGGAAAGGCCAAGAGATATACTTGTCAAATTTTGTGACTTCCTAGATAAAGATAAAATTTGGAAAAGGATTAAGGGAAAATCAGTAATCATGTTCGAAGGAAAAGAAATACAGATACTGTATATGCGGATTTGTCATCAGAGACTCTGTGGAGAAGGAGAATCCTTAGACCTCTATTGGAAAGATTGAAAGAACAGAACGTCCAATATAGATGGGGGACCCCTGAGTGCCTAATAGGGTGGAGAAATGGAACTACAGCATATCTCAGGTTCCCAGAAGATTTGCAGTATTTTTGTGATAGACTTAAACTACAAAGACTGGAGATCCCTGGTTGGGAAGAAGAACACTGGGAAATTAGAATAAAAGGAAAGGAGCGCTGGCAGCCTGTTGGAGGGAGGAGGCGGGGGGAGGGGGGGGGAGGGGGAGAGGGAGAGAGATAATGTGGGGTTTTTTTTTTTTTTTTTGTTTTTTTTTTTTGTTTTTTTTTTTTGTCTCTCTCTCTCCCTCCTGTCTTTTTTCTGCCATCTCCCAACCGTCTCCTAACCACTATTATTGAGATATTCAGGGAGGAGTTAGGGGTTGAAGGGGAGGTTGGAGAAGGGGGAAAAGTTGTCCATGGGTGGAGTTCTTTACTTTTTCTGCCCTGAGATTAAATCAAAGGTGGATTGTATTTCCACAAATGATTAGTAGGCAAATAGTAGGCCTAAAAAGAGGGGGGGGGGTGGGAGGGAGGGGAGGGAAGTTGGGAGGGATGGAAGCTGGGTGGGAGGGAGGAAGGGGAGGGAGGGAGGGGAGGAGGTACGGGGTCAATACTCTGCAAGACAGAAGAGATAAAGAGGAAAAGGCAATCAGGAAGAGAGATGGAGCCAATTGGGAACGATGGAAGAAATACAGTTTATAACATATAATGTGAACGGGCTGAGTTGCCCAGGGAAGAGATTTAGGTTGTTTAATGAGTTACATCATAGGGCGACGTCAGTGGTATTTTTACAGGAGACACACTTTGGGATAGAGGCAAATGTAAAACTGAGATCCAAATACTATCCAACATGGTACTATGCAGATTCTCCAATTAAAAGAGCAAAAGGGGTTGCAATAGGTTTGGCAAAGAATATGAGATTTGAGCTGGAGGATAGAAGAACCGACCCGGAGGGGAGGTTTTTATTCTTAAAAGGTAAACTTCAGGGGATTGAGTGCACTTTAGCCAATATATACTGCCCTAATAAAAATCCGGAGATATATATGAAGGGTCTGTTAAAAAAATTAATGGAATTTAAAAAAGGGCGTTTGATAGTAGCTGGAGACCTAAATTTCTGTATGGACCCACAAAAGGATAATACCTCTTCTGTGCAAAGAGAGGGGAGTAGGTCTCTGAGAGCTTTGAAAAAAGCGATGCATGAATACCAACTAGTGGACACCTGGAGAATAACGCATATGAAAGACAGAGACTATTCCTTCTTCTCGAATGCACACGAGATATACTCGAGATTAGACTACATCTTAATAGACCACCAACTGATAGATCATCTGGTTAAAATCGACATAGAAACAAGGACGTTCTCGGATCATGCTCCGGTTGTGATGAAAATGAGATGGGGAGGAAGGTGGACTGGAGGATTGGGGTGGAGGTTAAACGAGGCTCTTCTTCTGGATGAGGATATAGTTCAAAAAATCGAGAAAGAGATTAAGGTATATTTTAAGGAGAACGAAGCAGAGGGAGTATCGATAGCTACAGTTTGGGAAAGCCACAAGGTATTTATAAGAGGAATCTTGATCGCGGCAGGTGCAAGGAAAAAAAAGGAAAGAAGAGAGAGGGTCAGTAGGCTCTTAAAAGAAATATTGGAACTGGAGCAGATCCATAAGAAGAAAATAACAAAAGATACGAGACAGAAGCTAGTGGATAAAAAAGATGAGCTAGAGAGGTTGATGGAGGAGGAGAAGAGAAGAGTATACAACAGGGTTTTGAACGAAAGATATAGATGGGGAGACAGACCAGGAAGATATTTAATGAGAGCCTTGAATAAAAAGAAAAATAGGAACTACATAGAAAAGATAAAAAGTTCAAAGGGGGAGTTGGTCCACTCAAATAAAGAGATTATTAAAGTGTTTACGGAGTATTATAAGAAATTATATAATATCAGTACCCAAGGCCCTCTAAAAGAAGCCCAAGAGGAAATTAATAAAAAAAAGATGACATACTTAAAAAATGCGGGATTACCAAAACTAAGTGAAGTACAGTTGAAATCCCTAGATGCAGAAATCTCCCAGGAAGAAATTAAAAGAGCATTGAAAAGCACAGGGGGGGGAAAAAGCCCAGGCCCGGATGGTTATACAGTTAGGTACTATAAGAAATTCAGTGAGGTATTGCTACCCAAGCTGGAGAAATATATGAATGCTCTGGGAGGTGGGACGGAAGTGAGGAGAGAATCCCTGCAGGCCCATGTGGTACTTATTCATAAGGAAGGAAAAGATCCATCTCAGTGCTCCAGCTATAGACCTATTTCATTACTGAACACTGACACTAAACTGTATGCAAAGGTGTTAGCAAACAGGTTGAGGGATCTGATGCCTGAATGGATCCATGGAGATCAGGTGGGCTTCGTACCAGGGAGAGAAGGTAGAGATAACGGCTTGAGAACCCTGATGCTTATACAGAAGAGTAGAAAAGGGAAAGACCCGGTGGTGCTCTTGTCGATTGACGCAGAGAAGGCATTCGATAGAGTGGACTGGGGCTTCATGATGGATAATTTAAAAGTGCTGGGGATAGGCGATAGAATGCGAGAGTGGATAAGCAAATTATATAGTGAGCCTACTGCAATCATCACGGTAAACGGGGAGAGATCAGAACCCATTGGAATGTCTAATGGGACAAGACAGGGCTGTCCACTGTCCCCTCTGTTATATGTATTGTCACTCGAACCTCTGTTGTCAATAATAAGAAATAGTGGATCGGTAAAGGGAATACAGATAGAATCCACAGAACATAGAGTAGCGGCCTTTGCGGACGACTTATTGTTCTATGTGGGGAATCCTCGAATAACTCTCCCAAATATAATGAAGATTCTGAAGGAGTACGGTGAACTTTCAAACTTAAAAATTAATCCAACGAAAACAGAGATCCTGAATATTAATATATCAAAGAATGAAAAAGAAAAACTACAAAAAGAATTCCCCTTTATATGGAGAGAAAAAGAGATAAAGTATCTAGGAATAAAGCTTACTGCCTCACTCAAGAACTTGTATAGATTAAACTATATATCTTTGATAAATGAGATCAGGGAAGATTTAAAAAGATTAGAAGGAGGAAACCCAGCCTGGATAGGACGTATAAACCTGGTCAAAACGGTAATTATGCCTAAAATACTGTATAGATTTCAAATGGTACCAATTAAAATTCCAGAGGCCTTCTTTAAGATAATGAAAAGAATGTTAACAAAATATATATGGAGGAATAAGAAACCTAGAATAGCATATGAAACATTGAGTAGGACTAAAGAGAAAGGGGGAATGGGTCTACCAGATGTCAAGAGATATTATAAAGCAGTGGTTTTGGCAAGAATATATGACTGGACATTTAACCATAAGGGGAAAAGTTGGGTAACAATTGAAAATGATCTTAGTGGCACTAGACTGAGTCAGATGATATGGGTCCCAACACAGTTTAGGGGAATTAAAGAAAGCACAAGTATGTACACATTAAATGTTTTTAGGGTATGGGACACTTTACACAAAAATATGAAATGGGAATTCAATTCTATATTAATGCCTCTTACAAATACTGAGTATTTCCCCCCGGGAAAGAATAAGATATCAGGGAGATGGTTTAGAAAGGAGGACACCCAACTGAGTGATGTCTTGGTGGAAGGGGAACTGAGATCACTTAAAGATTTAATAGAGAAGAAGGGAGATATTTTTATTAGAATAGATGAGTGGAAGTATCATCAATTGAAATGTTTTGTTGGAAGTTTACCGAAACCCCTGAGAATAAAACAGGAGTGGAATATGTTTGAAAGGTTGTTGGGGACACGAGGTGATGGGAAACACGGTATTTCAAAAGTGTATAGAATACTCACAGAATTAGACATAAACACAAAGTTAACTTTTATTACAAAATGGGAAAGGGACATGGGAGTTGAGTTCGACGAAGATAGACAAAGAAAGATGTTTAGATTGATACACGATAATGTTAGTATGAGAGAGGTTGAGGTTAATTACAAGTGTATGACACGATGGCACATTACACCGAGTGTAGAGCATAAGATGAATGGGGAAAACTCAAATAAGTGTTGGAGAGGATGTGGAGAGATTGGCACGGCGTTTCACATATGGTGGGAATGTCCGAAAATTCTGGCCTTTTGGAAGATAATAGTTAAACTGATTGAGGAAATAACCGAAATTGACATAGGGTTAGACCCAACGACGTGTCTCCTACACAAGGTAGAGACATCTGTAAATAAACATAAAGATTCAGGTATTTGGTACTTCTTGAATGCAGCGAAAGGGCTGATACCCAAGTTTTGGAGAAGAGCCGAGGTACCGAAGGAGGAAGACTGGATTAACAGAGTGGACCAGATTAGTAGAATGGAAAAATCATACCATATGCATGAAGATAGGATGGGAGTGTATTCTAGGAGATGGGAAAAGTGGGAAAGAGCAAGATTGAAGGAGAAATATAAGAAAATATAAACTAAGAGGTTAACAATAAAATGGATAAGCCTTATTAGATCAGAATGGATTGGAGTCTGCAGAGGGAAGAGGGGGGATGAGGGGCGGGAAGGGGAGATAGTGGGATGGGAAAGAAAAGAGTTCTTTTTAATAAGGGAAAGATAGAAATGTTATAAATGTTTATTTGTATTGAGAATTTTTTTCCCTGTTTTGGGACTTTTGTATTAATATGAAAAATTTAATAAATATTTAAATTAAAAAAAAAAAAAAAAAAAAAAAACAGCCCAGTCATGTGAAGCATGAAGCCAAGATTCAGCAATACCAATTAAATCATAGTTCTGTTCATGCACCAAAGCTTCCAACTTACCTATTTTGCTTGGCAGACTTCTGGCATTGGTGAACAAACACTTTAATTCATTAACACCTTTTGCACACATATTTTGCATATTTTTTATTTTCGTACATATGGTACTAATTTTAGTGGTTGTTTGTAACATGGGCACCTTCTTATCACCTGCCATAACCCCCCCCCCATCTTTCCCCATTCCACCCACCAATAAGGACTGACCCCTGTCTGATCTGTCTGCCCCATTATAATCTAATTCTCCCTCCCCCCTCAATCCTAGTTTAAATACTCCTCCAGCCTTCCCATAAACCTCTCCCCCAGCACAGCAGACCCCCTTCCATTTAGGTGCAAACAATCTCTAACATATAGGTTGCATCCCAATGAAAAGTCAGCTTAGTGCTCTAGAAACCCAAATCCTTCCCTCTTACACCAGGTCTTCAGCCATGCATTGAGTTCTCTAATCTCCCTCTGTCTTTCCTGAGTTGCGCATGGCACAGGTAATATTTCAGAGAATATCACCTTAGAGGTCCTTCCCTTCAACTTGCAGCCTAGTTCTTTAAATTGATTCTTAAGTAGCCTCCAAATTCCACGTATTCTATCATTGGTTCCAACATGGACTGAGACAGCTGGGTCATGCCAGCCCTTCAGAGTAATTTATCAACCCGGTCCACCACAAGCCGAACCCTGGCACCAGGGAGACAGCAAACCATTTAGGTGAGGCGACAAATTATCCTATCAGTCCTTCTGATTATAGAATCCACTATTACCACCAACTGTCTAGGCCTTCCTGCACTACCCTCACCACCCCTCCCAGATGGTCTGCCCTCCCAGCTGTATAGCAGTGACATCCAGGCCTGAGCTTGCCACCCCCACATCTTCATCCAACGTGGTAAATCTGTTTGGATGCTCAAACCCAGGGCTGGTCTTCCTTTTCTATGGGCCCTTACCACTCACTCTCTCTACAGTAACCCATCTTCCTACCTGATAATCCTGATTATCCCCTCCACCCTCCACATCAATCCCATTAGCTACCTGCTCAGAGAGCAGAAGACCCCTTTCAAGGTTGTTGGTTCTGCCCAGTGTTGCAACTTGCTTCTCCAGATCTCTAAAGTGAGTTTCCAGAAAGGCAACCCGTTCACATCTGTTGTAGCGGTATCCATCCTGGAGCTGTTGCTCCATTGGTGTATACATGTGACACACTGCACTGCACAAAACCTTCCACCCTGCTAGTACTCATTATCCCAATTACAATATTATCAATACGAACAGGAAATATCAGTTGTCAGACTAATCTTATAATCTCCTGTTTTCAGCTTCGGTTTTTAACTCCACTTAATCAAATGTCCACTTGATCAAAGGTCAAGCAAGCAAAATACAGGCAAGCTTAGAGCGAGCTCTACAGAAAGTTATATAGTACCTGGAGCACCTGTGACAAATTAACCCCTCCCCTTAATTAGCAGACTGAAGGAAGGAAAGGGAAAAAAAATGCTATTTAAAAAGTGACAGAAAAGGTGATTTAAAAAAGTAAAAGGTGCTGGCAAGACCCCAAAGAAGAAAATAAAACTACAAGCACCAGCAGTCAAAAGTAAACTGTTTTTCCATTCTCCGCTCAAATTTCCCACTCTTTTTAGCTTCCATCCAGCAAAATGTGCCAGACGCTTCTTCTTGTACTTTCAGTCATAAGTTGAGGAAGGGACAAGTGTTGCTGACATGCAGCATAGAAAAATCAGGGCTCCTGGACTGCTAGATGGGGCTATGCTATGTAGCAGAGCTGTGTAAATCTCATAACTGGATGGACAATAATATAAATTGTTTGGCAGGTAAAACATGTACTTCATCTGTGTACTTGTCTGGGAATCATCTTTACTTACACTCTGACATACCTTTAGCTTAATGCCCCCCCTGCATTAAAGTAAACAACAGTAAGACTATCACCACCTCACCACACTAAATACCTACCCAAGGCCTTACTGAATCTGGGGTTGTGCTTGTATGTAGTGGCACTTTACTCTCTCCCTGATTTCACAGGACAGAGAGGCAATAACAGGAGCCATTGGCTCCTGCTGCTGTCAATCAGGGCGGCACAGTAGCTAAGTGGTTAGCTCTACCACCTGGCAGCACTAGGGTTGTTGGCTCAAATTCCAGTCTTGGCACTACCTGCATGGAGTTTGTATGCTCTGAGTAGAGAAAAACAGAAATAGGACGCACCGGTCTAGTGCATTACCTTAAAAAATGTATTTATTGAATGATAAAAGTAGGTATTGTACTCACAAAATGACAATACAGTCAAAGATACATTGTATAAGAACAGCTCGGTCCGATCCGCACTGCGTGTGCATTTCAAGGACTTGCCTTTTCCTGGGTTTGCTTTGAGGAAGAGGCAAGTCCTCGAAATGCGTCAACCTGCTGGAGGTCCAGAGTTCCCATTACGGACACACACGCAGTGCGGATCGGACCGAATTGTTCTTATACGATGTACTGTTGACTGTATTGTCATTCTGTGAGTACAACACCTACCTTTATCATTCAATAAATACATTTTTTAAGGTAATACACTAGGCCAGTGCACTCTCTTTCTATTTTTCTCTAATCAGTACACTTGGACTTCCCCGGTCTTTTGAGGTCAGCAAGGCATGCATATTCGAAAGAATTCATGATGTGGTCCCATTCTTTTGGAGTTCATCCCTAAGCGCAGGAGTATTTGGGTTTGCCATTTCTTCACTCAGTTTGCATGCTCTGACTTTGCCTTTGTGAGTTTCCTCATACACTTCAAAGACATGCTGGTAGGTTAATTGGCTCCTGTCTAAATTGGCCCTAATATGTATATGTATAAATGTGAGCTAGGGGCCTTAGATTGCATGTTCCTTTAGGGTTAGGGACTGATGTGAATGTACAATATTTATATGTAGAGAGCTACATAAATTGACGGCACTATATAAGTACCTGAAATAAATAATCACTACTGTGGCCCAATGGTCACCATCTGAGGCACTCCTCCTGGGCATATAGCACTTGGGCATTAATGTTAAAACTGTTAACTTGGCCCGATCATAATCCCGTTCCCCTATGAGATTTCCTCCTGAAAATGTTATGGTGATTATGTTTTTGTTCACTAGATGGCACTCTATCTACTACTCCGTTACCATCATGGCTTTCATTGATAAACTTAATGCCTAGATATCATTGCACATCTATGATCCATGTGTCATTTCAGCACCACTTTGAATTGTTTTTGATCCTTGTTTGGAACTTGAGATCTTTCATTTTGTATTATTGATTGAGGTTTCTAACACTTTTAAAACCCTACCTTAGTTTTACATTTACAAGGATTTATCCCCATGTTATATCTTGACTCTGCCTCCATGCACCCTTAGATGGTGGTAATTAATGGGTCAATATTCCCGGCAGTGGTGGCTTAGAGTCTAGTGATATACTATCTTGGGGACTTGTACTTTTTACATTAATTTTTAAAGTGACAACGTTGTCATGTTTTTAATGGTGATGGGTGGAGACATTGCTTGATTTTTGCATATGTATTTGCACAAATGTATATATCTGATTTCAATAAAGCTATCATTTCAGTTAAACTACCTGGATCACTTATCAGTTCCTTCTTTTCTTATGGGGGCTTTCTCCCATAAACATTTTTTCTTCTGCATATTTCTGGATACTGTGACCCTCACCTAACCGGTGAGTTAGAGAACAAAATAATTATGACTATTTCCCCTATTTGGTGTCACTTTCAGTTTCTCCCCTTTTTCATTTTATATTAAATAGTCAAATCCTGTAAGCAGGAGGTGGGGCCATGCCATGCTGTATGTTTCTATGGATGCACACAGCCTGGCTTAGGAGCAAGCCCTCACGTCTGCCTCAATAGCTAGCAGCTTGCTATGGTGGCAGGCAAGGAAGAAGAAGTGAGAGTGCTTGAGAGGGACTCCAGAAGAGGAGGTTCGTGGCCTCGTTGTGCAAATATGAAGATAGTGACACCCAAAGCAACTATACTTCCATATGTGCTCATTCATTTTGCATAATTTTTTTGACACAAAAAAATTTACAAAGTTGCAGTAGAAATTACTTTTAATTACATTTTCTTAAAAGTGTTACTAAACCCAGGACCCTGCATTCACTATATCTGGTCTCCCACAGTACACACAACATGGAAATGCAATTATTGTAGTAAATATAAACTGCTAGATACCTTTTCTCATAAGCAGTATATAGCAGTCTTGTGACTTCTATCAGTGTCCAGAAGAGCACTGGTTAAACCTTGTTGGAGGAGTTTTCATTCTCCCCTGATTACCCTATGAAGCTGCATGACCCCTGACCCTCTGTCTGGACAATGCTGATTGGCCGTGTGCTGATCATGTGCACTCTCTCAAAGAAAAAAAACCTCTCTAGCAATACACATTAACCACTTGCCTACCGAGCACTTTTACCCCCTTCCTGCCCAGGCCTATTTTCAGCTGTCAGTGCTGTTGCACTTTGAATGACTATTGCGCGGTCATGCAACATTGTACCCTTATGACATTTTTATACATTTTTTTCACATAAGTAGAGCTTTCTTTTGGTGGTATTTAATTGCCATTGGGGTTTGTATTTTTTGTACTGTAAATGAAAAAATAGCAAAAAATTTGAAAACAAAAAGGTTTTCTTTGTTTCTATTATAACATTTTGCAAACAGGTAATTTCTCTCCTTCACTGATGTGCATTTATGAGGCTGCACTGATAGGCAGCACTGATGGGCACTGAGAGGTAGCACTGATTAGGCAGCACTGATGAGGTGGCACTGGTGGGCATTGATGGGGAGGCACTGATATGCATCAATGATAGGCACTGACTGGCGGCACTGATGGGCAGCACTGACTGGTGGCACTGACTGATAGCACTGCTGGGCAGCACTGACGGGTGACACTGCTGGGCAGCACTGATAGGCGACACTGCTTGGCACTGCTGGGTGGCATTGATAATCAGTGCCCTGATTATTAGTGCAGATCTCCCCTGTCACATTTGCCGGTTATCGGCAGTACTTTCCTCATGCTGTGACAGTGTGAGGAAAGTGAAGCCGATAACAGGCAACTGTATTTACATTGTGATCTGCTGTGTCATTGGACACAGCTAATCACGTGGTAAAAGGCCGCTGTGATTGGCCTTTTACCTCACCATGTGACCAGCTGGTCCATAGGCCACATTGATCTCCGACAGCACTGGGGACGCGTTCTGGGAGGATGTCCACGGATGCCCTCCCAGAACTGGACAACCAAGCTGTAGCCATCTTTCGGCTATAGCGCGGTTTGGAAGCCTTTAAACTGAGCATGTTCAGCTTGCCCCCAAGGCTCTGTTCTATCAGCAGATGAATTGGGGAGGATCAGTGAAGACTGGATCAAATAGCCTTTTTACACCATGCAGAGGATTAACCCCTTAGGTTCCACAGTGAGTAAAACAAGCACGCCTTACTGTATATACAGACTGATTTTGCTGTTGTGGGTTTAGTAACACTTTAAAGCAGAACTATACTCACCTAGACATCCTGGAGCTCCCCACCGGTCACTGACATCTTTTGAGCCGCCTTCTGGGTATCGAACGCTGGCTGCTTTCATTGGCTGGAAGGGGATGACATCACTCCTGAGTATGCACAGGAGTTGCGGCAGCTTCGGTGTTGCTGAATTTCTATAGTGAGCTGCACATGCACAGCTCACTGTACAGGGAAGGACAGGCAGGTGTAGGTAATTTTAATGCAGAAGAGACAAAGCATGTCTCTTCTGCATTAAAGATCCTGCCTGTTCACCCATTTTTATTTTTTACATAAAGTTCTACTTTAAGTCAGCAAAATGAACCTTTTCTGAAAGTGCGCAATAGTTTCCTTTTAAAAATAAATGAAAGTTATGATGTGATCCTAGTTAAATGGAACAAACAAGATACATGTCAAACCATATTTAGCACACTGCTGCTTTCTAACACAGCTGACTGCAATGACAATGGCTATTTCAAAGCCCTGTCATTTTCCAACATGCACAGTGAATGATTTTACATTGCGTTTTACAAGCTATGTGATCTCACTTAGTAAATTCTTGCCCTCCTGAAATAAGAGAGACTGCCTCATGCAAAGAGATCAATTTATCTTTTTCAACCTGGGCAATTTCCAATAACTTTGCGGATGACTTCTGTCTACGCCAAGCCTTTACTTTAATCATAACTTTGCTCTCAATTCCAGCCTGATTCACATCCTTGTCCGGAGCTGTGATTATACAACCTACATTACCAGAGTCTGTTAAACCGTTATCAGCTTTAAGACCTGATAGGAAGGTTCAATCATGTGCAGTGAACTTCGCCAACTTAAGATTTGGGTTTATACAAGATTGTCTGTTCTCTGCTTAAAGACGGGGCCAGCCTTGCTGCTTTGGCAGTCTTGGAATGATATGTTATGCATGGTCTACAGTGTTCTTAGGAACTGTCTGATCAATTGCTTCCACAGCAATGTTAAAAAAATGGAAAAACTATTTTAACACCCTTTCTTTTGTGGTGTGACCTTGGTTGGATTGGGTTCCTGAGAGTCATTGAGAAATCCATTAATCTATCTTCAATTTAAAGCTGAACTCCAGGTTGATATAAAACATGCAAATTAATGTAGTTCATTAATACATCATTAAATGAATTTCATAAAGTAATCAATGTAAGTATCTAATTTAGACTTTGCATGAGCCTCTTGCAGTTGTACCATCTGTACGGTAGAGGTCAGAGAGGGGGAGGGAGGAGCAGCAAAAGGAGCTGATCAGGTGTGCTGCAGTTAAGGAATCAGAAGAGCAAGAAGAGATCTTCATTGTGCTGCTTCTCCTTTCACTGTCCAGTCACAGGTAGGAGTAGAGAGGGGACCTGCAAATGAAAGTAAAACTGTAGCAGAGAAAGATTAGGTCTCCTTCTTTGCTTCAAAGCTGAACTCCAGACCAACATCCAAATACACACATGAATACAGGGTTTGACAAGCAGCCCAATAACTAGGTCAGGAAAGTTACAAACCTACATTAGGGTATGTTTTACATTCAGACATCAAGGGTTTAGTAAATTGCCCCCCCCCTCCCCTTGACTCATCAAGAAAGTTGCATCCACAATGGGACCTCTTTGTGAATGGACTTAAAAACCACTAATTGTAATTTGAATGAGAGGTGAACTGATATATTATTTTGCCTTCTTTAATTTCCAGGTAGTATATCAGGAAAAGTACATTCCAGGACAGTGTGGTTCACAGTAAGTTTAACATAGTATGTGTTCACCATCACCATGGAGCAAAATATGATTTTTCCAAAGACATGTCATAAAATGGTCTACTTGTTATCCACTGAAGTTTGCACAACTTACATAAATAGTATGACATATTTCCAATAACACAATGATAATGTACTTTGAAGTTACCCAGTGTTTTGGGGTTTTTTTTGCATGTTTACAGGGGAAAGAGAGAGAGGATGGAATAGCCATGGGTCAAGAAAAGTAGCCGTATGTCGCTGAACTGTCGGTGGTTATAGCAGAGTGAAGCCTGCAGTTGCAGGCATCAACTCAGTACTGTTTTTTAGAGCCGGCAGTCATATCTCTTGTACAAGCAATTAGAACAGCTAACTAACTGCTTGATTGCTTGTACAAGAAGTGAGATGGGATACCCCACTTTCCCTGGCTCTCTCGGGATCTCCTATCCTATCGGGAGCCTCGGGCGACCAGCTGGCGTGTCTTTCGGCTGTCCGCACAGCCAAACAAAGCCACAATTGGCTTTGATCTGCTCTGATGACCTGACATCACTTCCAGTCTACTAGGAAACTTTTGGCGCCATTTTTCAAAATCTGAAAGCATTAAGAAACACTGATCTTGGGATTTTGAATGCTTTCAAGTGCGTAGGAGGGATTTGGGGTTTTATAGAACCCAGATCCCTCCATAAAAATACCTGTCACATGTCTAATGCTGTCACAGGAGATGTTTACATTTCTTGTGACAGCAATAAAAGGAATAAAAAAAATAAAAAAATACACTGCTAAAAAAATTAAAGGAACACTTTGAAAACACATCCGATCTCAATGGAGCAAAATATGATGCTGGATATCTACACTGATATGGACTGGGCAATATGTTAAGTACATAAGGATGCCCGATCGTTTGATGGAAATGAAAATTATCAACCTACAGAGGACTGAATTCAAAGACATTCCAAAAATCAAAGTGAAAAAATGATTCAGCAGGCTAGTACATTTTGCTGAAATTTCATAGCAGCAACTTAAAATGGCACTCAGTAGTTTGTATGGCCCCCACGTGCTTGTATGTATGCCTGACAATGTTGGGGCATGCTCCTAATTAGATGACGGATGGTGTCCTGCAATATTTCCTCCCAGATTTGGACCAGGGCATCACTGAGCTCCTGGACAGTCTGAGGTGCAACCTAGTGGTGTTGGGTGGACCGAAACATGTTATCCCAGAGGTGTTCTATTGGATTTAGGTCAGGCAAGTGTGGGGGGTCATTCAATGGTATCAATTCCTTCATCCTTCAGGAACTGCCTGCATACTCTCACCACATGAGGGCGGCCATTGTCATGCAGCAGGAGGAATTCAGGATCCACTGCACCAGTATAGGGTCTGACAATGGGTCCAAGGATTTCATCCCGATACCTAATGGCAGTCAGAGTGCCATTGTCTAGCGTGTAGACAATGCCTCCCCAGACCATCACTGACCCACCCAAAACAGTCATGTTGCAGGCAGCATAACAATCTCCACAGCTTCCCCAGACCCTTTTACGTCTGTCACATGTGCTCAGGGTGAACCTGCTCTCTTCTGTGAAAGCACAGGGTGCCAGTGGCGGACCTGCCAATTCTGGTGTTCAATGGCAAATGCCAATCGAGCTCTATGGTGCCAGGCAGTGAGCACAGGGCCCACTAGGGGATGTCGGGCCCGAAGGTTACCCTCATGATGTATGTTTTCTGATTATAAATATAAATAAACAGCGCAAATTTAGATGATTAATCAATATAATAAATCATATAAAATAGGTGCATAAATTATTCGTGTTTGCCCTTAATCTTAAAAAAAAACACCCAAAAGTCCATGTGCTGAAAACATAATTAAATTGTTGAAATAAAAGTGCAAACTTCTTTTCTTCAAAAAATACTTTCACCTTCCACCCGTGCACAAACCAACATCGAATACACTCACCAGAACTTGGTGAGTAAAAGACCTTTAAGGAATTTTTAGGGATCCTAAACCCTCTTTGGTGCCACGCTAGGGAAAATCTTCACCCTCCGAATAGACTCCACCATCCAACCAAAAGAAAAAAACTCACATAGCATAATATTGTCACACAATAGTAATTTTTTCCAAATGGAGATTAAGGCCACTCACATGTTAAACACTTGCTAAAGGCATGTTTATTATGTATAAAAGGCTTCAGTTCCAGCAGATATACAAACTTTTCCTTCCAGGACTCTCACATCCACAGTGGAACAAAGACAGGACTCCTCTTAGACCAAACAGTGAACCAAGATGGCCGCTGGAACGCACCGCTCAGCGTGCGTTCCACTCACCGGAAATGACGTCAGGCGCATGGAGTGTGGACCGGAAATGCATCAACGCGTTGATAACGCCCTATGGGAGGGGCGAAACGCGTTGACGGATTCCCGGTCCACACTCCATGCGCCTGACGTCATTTCCGGTGAGTGGAACGCACGCTGAGCGGTGCATTCCAGCGGCCATCTTGGTTCACTGTTTGGTCTAAGAGGAGTCCTGTCTTTGTTCCACTGTGGATGTGAGAGTCCTGGAAGGAAAAGTTTGTATATCTGCTGGAACTGAAGCCTTTTATACATAATAAACATGCCTTTAGCAAGTGTTTAACATGTGAGTGGCCTTAATCTCCATTTGGAAAAAGTTACTATTGTGTGACAATATTATGCTATGTGAGTTTTTTTCTTTTGGTTGGATGGTGGAGTCTATTCGGAGGGTGAAGATTTTCCCTAGCGTGGCACCAAAGAGGGTTTAGGATCCCTAAAAATTCCTTAAAGGTCTTTTACTCACCAAGTTCTGGTGAGTGTATTCGATGTTGGTTTGTGCACGGGTGGAAGGTGAAAGTATTTTTTGAAGAAAAGAAGTTTGCACTTTTATTTCAACAATTTAATTATGTTTTCAGCACATGGACTTTTGGGTGTTTTTGTTTAAGATTAAGGGCAAACACGAATAATTTATGCACCTATTTTATATGATTTATTATATTGATTAATCATCTAAATTTGCGCTGTTTATTTATATTTATGTTGTTTGTGTTTTCACGATTGGCACAGCAGCATTTTTAGAGTGTTATTTGGAAAGTTTTGGCGCAGGAATAAGTTTTCTTGTATAAATATGTTTTCTGATTGTTTGGTCAGAGACATTCACACCAGTAGTCTAGTGGAGTTTATTTTGTATGGCTCTGGCAGTGCTCTCCCTGTTCCTCCTTGCACAAAGAAACAGATACCGGTCCTGCTGATGGGTTAAGGACCTTCTACGGTCCTGTCCAGATCTCCTAGAGTAACTGCCTCTCTCCTGGAATCTCCTCCATGCTCTTGAGACTGTGCTGGGAAACACAGCAAACCTTCTGGCAATGACACTTATTGATGTGCCATCCTGGAGGATTTGGACTGCCTGTTCAACCTCTGTAGGGTCCAGGTATCGCCTCATGCTACCAGAAATGACGTTGAAACTAGCCAATTGTAAAACTAGTGAAAAACAGTTGAAAAAGATGAGAAGGAAAAAAATGTGAGTGGCCTCCAGCTGTAAAACCATTCCTGTTTTGAGGATTGTCTCATTGTTGCCCATCTAGTGCACCTGTTGTTAATTTCATTAATACCAAAGCAGCTAAAACTGATTAACAACCCCCTCTGCTACTTAACTGACCAGATCAATATCCCAGGAGTTTAACTGACTGGATGCTACACTCTGCTTAAAAAGTGTTCTTAAAATTTTTTTGAGCAGTGTATAATAATTGTAAAAAAATTAAAGTGCCCCCACCCCCCCATGTCAGTCCTGCACGCATGCAAACAGCCACACATGAGAGGTATCGCCGCAATCATCTGATCATGGGCAGTAATTCCAACACTAGATCTCTTCTGCAAAAAACGTGGCAACCTGTAAAGGCTTTTAAATTGTTGCCTATGAATAGTAAAATTTACGTTGTCACCATTGCATGGGCACACTCAATTTTAAAGCGTGACATGTTTGGTATCTATTTACTTGGTGTAACATCTTTTATATTTTATAAAAAATATGGTTATGGATTGTACTTTTTTGCAATAAAATTTTAAAAAGTGTATTTTTTCCTAAAAATTGCATATGAAAAACCACTGCGCAAATACTGTGTGACATTAAAAAATGCAAAAACCACCAATTTATTCTATAGGGCCTCTGCTTTAAAAAAAATATAATGTTTGGAGGTTATAAGAGATGTTCTAGTAAAAAATACTGATTTAAAAAAACCTAAAAGTGCCAGAAATGGCTTTGGGCTGAACTGGTTAGGGAGGTAGAAGGGCATGTAGGGGGTGAGGGCAGGGGCAGTGTTGGACTATTTTGCATCCTAGGCAGAACCAGCTACTTGCGCCCCACCCTCCCCCCAAAAATCGCACTGCACAGAACTGTTCCTGTGCGAATCACATGCAGTGCCTAATGTAAATGGGTCCTAAAGGTGGTTACTGGAGTGCAGCTGTCCAGCCTAATAACACCTATTGTAATGCCACCCTGTCTTTTTAACATGGTGACAGTACACTAACGCCTATGCTGCACAGGTGTCAGCTTACTATCACCACATTAAAAGGACAGAAATATGGGCGGTATCACGGTGAGTGTTATTAAAGGGGGGCAAGGAGAGCTCCTCATTTCTCCTTTATTTCTGCTGGGGCAAAACACTTTCACTTCCCTCACCTCAATCACTGCAGAACCTTTACTTGCTGCATGCAGTTCTGGATCTTCTGTACAGACTTCTCACATCGTAGCTTGATGATTTGGTTGGAATGGACAGCACACTTTGTGTACCCATTGCCATCACCCCCTGCTGCCTTCTCAGCCAATGGGTAGCTGAAACTCATAAGTCCCTTCCTCCTGACATCACACAAGACTTCCCGAGTCCCGGCATATTATTTTACCATTTTGGCAGGCTGGAAACACATGTATGTTATGGGATGATCTGTAACTACTGTCCCTGCTAGGCCACTCTGCCTACCAGCAGCACAGAGAAGATAGGGTGGTGTGTGGCAGTGCGGCACCCACAGCTGCAAGGTTACACTAGCCTAGCTGCTGTGACATTGATGGATACTCTGGGGGGAATTTGACCCCCTGGACCCCCCCTTATCTGCACTACAGCAGCGAAGAGTAGGGAAACCAGCGGTAGTGCACCCTAGGCGGCTGCCTAGTTCGCCTAGGGGTAGCGCTGACCCTAGGTGAGGGGGATGGGAATTTATGCCAGGAGTGGAGGAGGCCCTTCCCCTTCTATATCAAAGGTTAGGTGAAGGGCAGGAGGCAAGGTGGGATAAAGGTTACGGGATGAACTGGTATACTTTATTGTTATTTCAGGTTTATAGAAACATGAAAAAAAGAATCCAAATAGCAACTTAAAAATTTAAAGGGACAGCAACAATAACATAAGCCTTAAGTTAGAAGTACAAAAGTTGTTATTTTTGCATATTTTCCCTAATGTGTAAAACCTATAAAATAACAAAATACACTAAAATGAAAATAAAAAACCATAAAAAAAGGCAAAGATGTAAAAAAGTTCTGATTATTTTGGTGAATTAATTTTCATGTTATTTTATCACATTGTAGGCTCAATCCACAAATTATTTAACTTTGTGATTGTAATTTTCAACTCGCACTTCAAAACACAATTCAAATAAAACAACTGTCTCTTTTTCTAAAATAAGACTTCTTTTTCTGGTGTGTTGGTCTTGTGAAACAAGTCTCATGTGTGGTCATGATCATGCATGCAATGATGAAAATAAAAATAAAATAAACCAAGCAAAACATCATATTAGAAAAAATGTATACCAAACATTAATGGATCTTTGACATTTTTTTCACTATTTTGTTGTAGATTGTTTTTGAGGTTTTTTTTAGATATTGGGGAAAACTTGCAATTTGAAAAACTGGCATTTGTGTTTTATCTTTGTTTTTTTGGGGAGTATTTAATTGATATATGTTAAAAAAAAACATCAAATAGAATGCACCAAAATGATTACATGTTACAAAACAAATTCATGTGATTTGTTTCTTAAGCAAATATCACTTAAGCCGTCCACAAGGTGAAATCTGCTGCTTATTTTGATTAATGTTCTTCATGGAAAAATGTTTAATTTTGCAGCAAAATAAAGTTCAGAAAAAGTCTTCCACTTATACTGTACATATTTTCAGAGAGCTCATGGGGCTTTCTGTAGGAGAAGAATTTAGCAATACAAGGCTGGTTTGCAGCTTTTCAATCCGCAGAGGACTTAACCTGGGTTCACACTGATGTGGTGAGGAATTTGCAGTGTTTTCTGTGCAAATTCCACACCGCATCAGAATCGCACCCCATTCATGTGAACCGAGGCGGATGTGTATGTTAACAACACCCCGAAATCGGTCCACAAAGCGTGGTGCGATGTGCAGAATCGCATCGCATAGGTGTGAATACCCATGCGACCCAAAAAAGGGTCCTGCACCTTTTTGGTGCGTTGCGATTTGAGCCATACAAAATGTATGGATCCGATCGCTCCACACACAAATCACATGTGGTTTGCACAGGATGCGATGTACCGCACCACATTAGGGTGAACCTAGACTGAAAGCACTTGGCTCTTTGGCTCAATGCAATCTGTATAGTGTAGTTTAGAAATAATTCTCTTTTTTGGAAAATATGAAGTAAATGGAAGCGTTTACTTATGTGAGAAAGGCTTTTTCATAAATGAAGTAAACATTTTTTATCTTTATTTTGTCTTTTTATTTTAAAGTAAGGACATCAGGATTGTTTGTATGATTTACATTGCAAGAGAAAGATATTTAGTCCAAACAAATGACAAATCTTTCATAATGTGCATGCACTGGCACTACTGCACAGCAATATTTTGGATTTTAGTGTTCACGAAGTTGGCAGAATGAGTAAATATAGGTGTCCGTTTGTGAACCAGCGGTAATAGATCGCTGCTCAGTTCTCCGGCATTCTCGGAGAACACAGTTCTCCTGTGAATGCAGTTTATGAAGCAGTTCTCCGAACGAAGGGAGAATGGTCTCCAAACGCTGGAGAACGGTCTGCAAACGCTGGAAAACGGCTCATTTTACTATAATCTCTCGAGATTATAGTAAAAGATCAGTTTACTAAGCAGAGGTAAACTATCTCTGCTTAGTTTTCGGTCCCTCTGATTCTCCAGCTCTGGGCTGGAGAATCTGGAGGGAGAACACAGATCTCCAGAGAAGGGCTGACATGATCTCCTGAGTGTCATAAACTGTGAATGACCAGAGAATAGCTGAGATCCCTTGAATCGCAGCTATTCTCTGTGTCATAAAAGGACACCATAGTTAGCAGTGCAGATTAATCGAGAAGACGAAAGCCAGAAAAGATTTGCAAGACACTTATGGGTGGATTTACTAAAGGCAAAATGACTGTGCACTCTGCAAGTGCAGTTGCTCCAGAGCTTAGTAAGTGAGGTGATGCTTCACTTTACAGTAAACACAGAATCAAATGCAATAAAAAAAACAGACTTTTTGCTTGCACATGATTGAATGATGGAGGTCAGCAGAGCTCCCCCTCATTTACTAAGACCTACACCAACTGCACTTGCAAAGAGCACAGGGGGTTATTTACTAAAGCTGGGGAGTGCAATATCTGGTGCAACTGTGCATAGAAACCAATCAGCTTCCAGGTTTTATTGCCAAAGCTTAACCACTTGCTGTCCACATCACCTACACATGTGGCAGCAAGGCAGCTCTCCTGTGCTGGATCACACTCCTATGTGGACTTACTGTGATCCTGCTCTAGGGGGCGTGTGTGTGATTAGACAAAGCAAAAGCCAATCAGTGGGTTCTGGACTATTGATTGATGACCGGAACCCGGTGAACAGCAAAGAGGCTGACAGGACAGAGCTCTGTGTATGTAAGCAATACAGAGCTCTGCCCTGTCAGCGGGGTGTACCAGTTTTTATTTACTTGCAAAGCAGGGAATTAAAACAAGCTCATCCCCTAGAAAAGAGTACACAAACAAAGCACTGTTAGGCATACACTTAACCCTTTGATTTCCCCTAGATGTTAAACCCTTCCCAACCAGTGTTATTAGTACAGTGTCAGTGTATATTATTAGCACTGATCACTATATTAGTGGCACTGGTTCCCACAAAGTGTCAGTTAGTGTCAGATTGACCACCATACTATTACAGTCCCACTATAAGTGGTTGATTGCCGCCATACTAGTATAAAAAAAAAATAAACAAATACAAAATACATAATATATCCCATAGTCTGTAGACGCTATAACTTTTGATATACATCTATTGGGTTTTTTTTTTACCAGAACACTTTTTGGCCTAATTTTATGAAGAAATTTGATTTCTTTTTTATTTTATTGGATATGTTATATAGCAGAAAGTAAAAAAAAAATTTTTCCCAAAATTGTCGAGTTTTTTTCTTTTATAAACCCCACTGGCGATCAAATACCACCAAAATAAATCTCTATTTGTGTGTAAAAAAAAATTATATAAGTCTCATGTGGGTGCAGCATGATTGCACAAATTGTCAGTTAAAGTAATGCAGTGCAGTATAGCAAAAAATGGCCTGGTCAGGAAGGAGGTAAAATCATTCCGGAGGGCAAGTGGTTAATTGAACAATCCCCTGAGGTGGATTTACTAAAGGCAAATAGGCTGTGCAATTTGCAAGTGCAGCTGCACTCTGCAAAGAAATTTGTGCCAGAGCTTAGTGAATCAGGGGAAGCTCTGCAGACTTCTTTCATTCAATCATGTGCATGCAAAAATGTTTTTTATGTCCCTTGTATGTGATAGAGTATTCTTTGCAATGTGAAGGTTTTCTTAATTTACTAAGCTCTGGAGCAAATGCCCTTGCAGAGTATATTTACCTTTAGTAAATCCAGCCTGTGACACACAGTGCTTTAACTAAATGCATGACATCCAGTTGGGATTTACATCTACTTATTAGTTGCAAAATTACCTGGCTAAATAATTATGGAAGCAGTCACTACCCCCTTATTACTGGAAAACATGGATGCTGTGAAATGTATCACAGGAGCTCTTAAATGTTTTCTACAGACACTTTGCTGTTTGCCAGATTTTTTAGGCTTGTTATGCATAATTCGTTGTATGCTCTTTGTGAACACTATGCAGCTTATTATCACTTGCCTATAAAATTAAATGCTTTTTTCCAATTTGAATGCTGTTCCTTCATAAATACCATGTTTATCATCATATTTTTATGCCTGCCTCAATAACAGAAATGTGTCAAATATAATTACATGTGGACTTCTTATCAAATTTTGCAGCCTTAAATATCAGACTAATGGACTAAGGCAAAGAGAAAAGTAAATCAGAATTCATCTTTCACAGATCTGACCTTAGCAAAGGGAAATCGGACTGCTGTGAATTGCAGCACGTTATACTTCCTTACTAATTAAATCTGAAAGTTGTATATAATAACTGGTAGAACGTCCCCTTAGACACCCCATGGTAATATTTATACCCACTATCTCCCTACCTCAAAATGCACTCTATGCATCAAATAAATTAATACAACAGCAAACATAAGAAGGTGGATAAGTTGTGGTTGTGGCCCTTTACTGAGGTTTAACCCTTTTTTTGCCACCAACATGGCTTATGTTGATGGCAGTGGCAGCTTTTACACAAGCCTTAACATGCAGGCTGTCAAATTTCTCCTGGATGTGATTCACCTCTACAGGCATCAGAATGGGCTGCCCCAACAAGATCTGCTGTCCCACCTGCAGCCCTGCATCAGCATAATGGGTATCACTAAGTAGGGAATATATTTGTTTGCTGATCTTCCCTCCAGTGAATGTACCAAGAAGCAATGCATATTATCTCCCTTCCAGGCTCAGAGCTATCATTGTCCATCAGTGGTTGCTAAGGAACTGGTGAGTGCAGGCACCTGCCTCATCCTTAGCAGCCACTGATGTCACTTGCATTCATTCTTTAACTGGTCAGGAATTCCCAGCCATGTAAATGAATGGGCAAGTATTTGCAAAATCAAACATCACTCTAGGTTGCATCCACTCAAATCTTACCCTGCCAAGAGAATGGATCCAAGCTTGGTTCGTAACCATAAATCATCAATATTTAGGGTGGAACATCAATTTTTAGGGTGGAACATGTGACATGTTCCCATAGCTGCAGCCGTGCCTGCCGCCCCCCTGCCTCTGACAGATAGTATGGGGAGAAGTTTTACTGTATTATCTGTCAGATTTGAAAACTATGTGGCCTTGTGGGTAGAGCAGTGTGCAGAGACTTCCGTAAATGAATGAACTGCAAGTCTCGACAGCCTTAGCAACTGTTGGCTTGTAGTTTTCAATGAACTACCATGGTGCTGTGGAGCGCCATGGTAGTTCACTGAAGCTTCCTTTCAGAATATATGCTTGGCTGTACATCCCGTATGGCAATCAGATATTCTGACAGGTCTGCAGGAAACCTGCATGGCATCAGCCATCTTCTGATTGCTGGTGCAATGCTTTCCAGGCTCCTTTGACCAAAAAATAATAAATGCACATTTTTTTACCTGCAAAAAAATGTGCATTTATTATTTTTGTTGAAAAGGTGAACTTATCCTTTAAGGTCAGGCAGGCCCATTCCTCCTGCCTTTTTATATTTAACTAAAGTGGCATGTGAGTATCTGGTCCTGTAGTCTAGCTAGACAAATTTAGATATAATTTTTTTCATAGCATGAATAAAGACAATAGATAGGAATATGGGTAATGTTCTAAAATAATAAAGAATTTTGAGTAATATTGTCATCTTAAAAAGCAGGTAATCTTCCTAGACCATGACAAATAGAATTTTTTCAGTCTATTTAGTCCTTGCTGTGTATTGGTTATAAGTGGGAAATATAATTTGGAATTAATCTAATTTATTTAAACATAATTTAAGTTGGAAATAGGGATGGTGAGTATAATGCCCAGGTACTGTAGGGAGTCTTGCGCCCATGGGTATGGAAGTTTTCTTTGTAATAAGGATGATATGGCAGAGTTTACCTTGATCCTCAAAATACTAGACTTGGTTTAAGTGATTTTGTATTATGATACCATATGAAATAAGTGCAGTATTTAATGTGCCGTTTGCAGGGGTTGGAAAGAGATAAAATTACATTGTTTGCAAATAGCATAATGGTATGTGAACAGCCATTTACTAATATACTGCTAATATTTGGGTGTGTTCTATTTCTCTCGCAGAGGGCTCAACAAGTAAGACAAAAATCAGGGGAGATAGGGAACACCCCTGCTGTGGAGAAAGTAATCAGGAAAATAATTTATAATACGTAGACGAAAAGTCATTGGGGCCCAGTGATATGTTGAATGGCAAAGTTTTGATAATGTCTGCAATCCCTTTGGCTGCCTATACATTATACAATATGCTTGTACAATTTTCCTTTAGATTTACCAAAACCGTATGATATGAGGTCACACAGAAATATTTTTAATTGTATGCGATCAGGTAGGTCCTTGCACTACACAATGAGGAAAAAAACAGAGAGGGCGCACAGGCCTAGTGCATTACCATAAAAAATGTTTAATAAAAAATAAAGTAGGTGTTGTACTCACAAACGACAATATAGTCAAGGCATATCCAAAAGGCTGACGTGTTTCGAGGACTTGCCTCTTCCTCAGAGCCACTGGCTAGGTACATCTAAAGGAAATTGAATAGTAAAATTGTATAATGCATGTCCAGCTTTAGGCAGAGTAGGGTACATTAGGAAGGTTTATACACACAGGGGTCAAATATTGGCTGAAATCAGCTGATACAGTAGAAACTGACTTTTGGCACTTGTGTACAGCTGCCTGTCCGATAGAAGCCAGTCTCACTTTCCCGGGCCATATTGGAAGAAGAGAAATTGTCTTGGGCCATAACGTACTGAGTAATAAAACTTAATTTTTAAAAAAAATATTTTTTATTTTAAAAGTAAAAGAGGGAAACTTAAGATAACATGATATTTGACACTGTTTTTGATAAACTAATGCATCAATATTGGGTTCGATGGATGTTGTAGCAATTCTCAATGAATTCAAATATTTTGGTTCTAATTTTGCCCTTCGTGTTGTTAATCTTTGAAAATAGTTGCTCACAAGTATAGGTGCTGCCTAAAATTGATGACATGAAAAAGGAACGATTGTGAAGAGTGGGATATTTTTCTTTGGGAAGATAAGACTTATAAAAGTCAAGTAAAGAGACACTGTCAAATTTTTCTTCAGCCGCATGTTCGCTAAGTGTAATAAGAATCCAAAAAAATCATTATTTTAAAGCAAGTTTACAATTTTGTATTGGGCCGCATTCATAGCCATCTTGGGCCGTATGCAGCCCATGGGCTGTAGGTTAGACTCCCCTGGGCATCCTCTGTGTCTTGACAGTTAAAGATTTCCTAACCCGTGAGTGGGTGAACTATATAGCGTATCTTCTGAATAATAATGTTCTCTTCAACCTGAGATGTTGAAAGATTGCCTGCCTTGTTATCAGTTCGGTAAAAATTCAGCTTCATTGCTTTTGTATAGAGATCATGATGGAACAACAGTAGTTTGGAGATCATACATAGTTTGGGTCAATTGTTTACCTATAGTTTGGAAGGGATTTTGTTTACTAAAAATATCTAAGTTGTGTATGGTTGAAAGAAGTTTATCTAGCTACTGCGTCCTGTGCTTGTTGGTGATACTGCTATTTATAATTAGGATACCAAGTACAAATGGCTTGTGGGAATTCCACAGTGTGAAGGGGTCAGCATCTGAGGGCTCGTTAATCTCAAAGTATTCTTGTATGGATTTTGACAATATGGTGGTGTTTGCTAGCAAGGACATCAAATAAGTGTCATTCTGCCTCCTGTTAGCCCAATGTCTTGCATGACCCCCTCCAACAGTAATTGTTACAGGAGCATGGTCTGACCATGTAATGGTATAAATTTCAGACTTGTTTACATTCTGAAGCAGATATTAATCAACTAAAAACAGGCCTATTCTGGAGTGCATAAGATGAGTAAGTGAGTAGGGTGTATTATTTCTCAGTGGAGTGTTGACATGTCATATGCATTT
Organism: Staurois parvus; assembly: GCF_062004578.1. NCBI lineage: Eukaryota > Metazoa > Chordata > Amphibia > Anura > Ranidae > Staurois > Staurois parvus. Next base: position 1,058,937 of record NW_028318784.1, read on the forward strand.
CAAATGATAAAGTGTGTCAACATGGCTCTGCAGGAGCGGTTACATGCGGAATCCGATATATCTAATGTTTTATCAGGTACTACATTAAAATCTCTGCAAATAATCACATGGCCTTGATGGATATTGTTCACTTTTTTTCACACTTTTTTCATAAAGCTGAGTTGCTTTCTGTTAGGGAAATATACATGTACAAAAAAAGTATCTCCTTGGATCATCAGTTACCAACAATGATGGGCCAAACACCCCCGTATTCAGTTTGCGGTCAAACGTTTGAACCTAATGAACTTTCGACTGTGAACTTCAAACTCAATGCAAGTCTATGGGACTCAAACTTGTAATTCAAAAGTGCTAATTTTGAAGGCTTGTATGCAAGTTATTGGCAATGCAACGGTTATGGGGACTCGGGTACTGCCCTGAGGGACATGAATCAGTGAAAAAGTTTTTTCAAAAAGTACCGTTTAAAGGGGGCAGTCATTTTTCATTGCTTAAAGTAAAGAAAAAGAAAAAAAATCACTTTAACCTCCCTAGCGGTATTCCCGAGTGTAGCTCGGGGTAAAGTTTCAGTACCAAAAGCGGTAACCCCGAGCTACACTCGGGCTTACCATGCAGCGTTGCATAGGGATTCCCTGCAGCGCTTACCTTGTCCTTCGCTCCCACGATGCGTCCCCTGCAGCATCCCTGGCCATCTCCTCTGGCCAATGCCGGCATCCGGCTTCCATGTTCCAGTCCCTGTGATGTCGGGACGTACTGGCGCCGGAACCGGTGGCAAATTTGACATTTTTAAAAAAATTTCATTTTTTTAAAAATGATTATTACTTAGTAAAACATTGCTGTTTCAAAACATTTCACATACATTTTGTCCCTACTGCTTTGTGCTGTCCCCTGCCTGCATTTTGACTGTTCTTTCTGCCTGGAAACTTAGAAAAGTCCATGGCGTCCAAAAAGCGTCCCTTTATGTCAAAATCGGTTTTAGACCAGCTAGAGAACAGCGATAGTAAATCAGAACCACTTGCAGAATTGAGTGATGATTTGTGGGGAAATTCGTCATCAGACACTGAAAACGATTCTGCGACTTTGCTCAGCGATGTGCGAACTTGGCGCTATATTTCAAATTTCAGTGTTTTTGGTTTGATTATATTATTTAATTAAATTAATTATTATTATATTATTATTTTTTATGATTATTTATTAAATTATAATTTATGATTTTGTGTTTCAAGTTTTATCATATCTGGAATGTTTACTAGACTCTTGTTCGGACAGATTTCAGTGAGTTATTCCTAAATTACAGGTCTACAATAAAACAAAATACATATTTCCATGCAAAAAAATGGTACCACTTTCAGTACCAAAAATCGGAAATAATCATACCGCCAGGGAGGTTAAATATCATGCCTGGGGATCCCCTTAAATTACCTACAAAGTTGCATATCTCTACAATGTATAGAGCCTGCTGCAGCAGGACTGAAATTTTTAAATAAACTAAAACAGTGTGGGGTTCCCCCACTAATCTATACCAGACCTTTAGGTCTGGTAGGATGGTTAGGAGGAACCCCACAGTAATTATTTTTTCTTTTAGTGTGCGTGGGGTTCCTTATACAAGCCATACCAGGCCCTTTAGGCCTGGTAGGACTTTTATGGGGAACCCCACCTCCCAAAGTGGGGAAAACTGCCTGCTGAATGCCCTTACCATTCGTGTGTTTGGTGAACACACGAATGGCCAATGTCTGAGTTGAGCTTATGAATGGAAAGTGAATTGTGTCTTAAGTCTCCCCCTCACCCAAGAGAGAGAAAGCTGTGAAGAGCAGACAAATTATGGTGCTACCTTGCAATGGATGTAGATGTGAAGTGGTGGCCAGGACCGGAGGTTGCAGGAGGCTCTAGATGTGATCTATGGAAGAGCATAAGGTCGATTTCATTGCAGATAATTCAATCAGGAAGAGGCACGTACCATTAAGAGTGAAGGGCTCAACAAATAGACCGTCAACAAAGGTGACGCACCTACAAAAAAAAAATTGCACGATCAAAAACGGACATAAAAACAAATGTTCCCCTAAAGGAATCTGAGTGGATAATGCAACTTTTTAAGAATATTGTACAAAACTGTTTTACAATGCATTTTCATAGCTCACCGGAGCTACAGTAATATGGTCAAAAGGACACTGTAGACAAGCTGTGTTTGTTGTCTTGCCATTCAGAAGTTATTGGATTTGGCAATGGGGATTTCTTGTGGGCTCCTGGGTCAGCCTCCAATATTTTGCTATTCTCTCAACAGTTGAAGGCCTTGTTCCAGTGTGTGTTGATAATGAAGGTGTCTCCTCCATGTGTAACTATTAGCTTTACTGGGTAACCCCAACGATAGGGGATACAGATGTTACACAACAGCTTTTTAATTGTAGCTAGATTTTCCTTTGCTGTAGAGTGTGAGTTGAATGATCTGCATATTAAGATACTTTAAAGGCAGGCTTGTATGTGTTCTGGGTCTCTAGTGAGTGCCAGCAACCTCTCTTTGACATGGTAAAAATGAATGTGTGTGATGGTGTCTCTGGGTATTTTTGACAGCAGATTCTTGGATTTTATGTAGCCAGTATATTTGATCTATGACATGTTCCTCTGTTGGCATATCAGACAATGCCTCCATTAATATTTTAGAGAAGTAGGCTCTCAACTCTTGAGGTTTAATGGATTCTAGGATGCCTCTTAGTTTAATATTATTGTGCCTGCCCAATATTGCTTTCATCCTTGTTATATCATCTTCCTTTTTGTTATGGACAGCCACCAGATTGTTAAATGTAGCTGTGAATGCCCCTATTTTATTTTCAATATGGTTAACTCTATTGTCCACTTAATGGATTTCCACTTTAAACCAATGTGCCAAAGACTCAAAGAATATGTAAACCCAACGTAAGAATATGTAAGCCCAACATTTCATATTGCTGATATGTGCCTGGTGTACCATGTACTTGTATAAAAATTATCCTCTTCTCTTTGTATTGCTTCCTGTATGTGAAATCCCTGCTGTTCCTGCCAGTCCCTCTGCTTTTCTATCAAAAATGTACCGCACTAGGCATGAAAGCACAGCTTGGTCACTTTTCTGACTGTGCTAGAACTTGGCCTACTTTCCTCCAATGATCAGACTTTTGCTTACACAGCTATTCACTGGGAAGATCAGTGTACTACTGTTCCTCCTTCTCCAGCTCTCTAAGATCCGTATGCAGCTGAGAACAGAGGGCATGTGACCACTTATAAAAAAAGGGAAAAAGGTATTTATAATGTTTATTTGTATACACACAGCTTGTGAGAGATGGAGCCTGAGAGGTAGATCCTTCCAGGTGAAGAGAGTCATTGTGTGTGTCTGAAGGAGTAGCAGTACCATGTGCCCCTTGCTAATGCATATAAGGGGGTCTGGTATCTGGGAACTCCTCTTTTGGTTAAAGAGGGCTTCCAGATTCTGATAAGCCCCTGCCCACAAACCTCAACAACTACTAGAACAGGGTCATGGGGAATGGCTCTTGTCCTCATCAGCTTTGGGATAAGGTACTTTGCAGAAGTGCCCTCCTGGTATGAGAGTATGTGGCATGGTATGGTTCAGAAGAAGGCAGATGCATGCTCAGATAAGGGTATGGTTTTGGGTTTTTTTGGAGGTGGACCTCACACTTTTCTTTTCTTTTTTTTCTGCATGGGGTTATCCCTTAAAATGCATACCTGACTTAAGGGGTCTGGTATGGAATTTGGAGGGGACCAACTTGTTTTTCTTTCTTTTTTATGCATAGGTCATCCACATTAAAGTTGCTGTTCTCTGCCAAACAGAATTTTTAAAAATATTTTTGGTATATGTTCCTTAGAACAGTGCCCAGCCCCTCTTGCCACTTGTTTTACAATCCCTTGCCTTCTAGCCGAGAAAATTACCATTGCTGTTTTTCCACATTCAGATCCTATTGAATTCAGTGGGTGTCAGATTCATCACTTGAACTTTAGTGATGTTATGGGAACCTGCCTTGCACTAAACCCATGTATGATTGGCTTATCCCTACTCCTGATGCCTGACCTTTATGTGTTACTTACTCCTGACACCTGCACTTTGTGAGCTATGCACTACTGACCTCTGCACTCTGTGCAGTACTCACTTCTAACCCCTGCACTCTGCATTACTTACTCTGGACCCAGAGCAGGATAAGCTCAGGTTTTATTTAATAATACCCTTTAACCCCTCCTACTATTATCATAGTTTATCCACTCCCACAACTTGCCAATAATCATTTCATATATTCATAGGGCTCAGGGCATTTTGTTTTTATATCTTAAATGTCTGACTCCTGTTCTAAAAGTGATCCTGTCTGTGACCATGACCAGTTGTTTGAAGGTGTGTTAAAGAAAAAGGACATTATTCTATGGGTGTAGTTAAACATTGAGATGTGATTTAGTGGGCCTGGTTAAAAGTGGGCATGGTCAGTAGGGTGTCATTTTTTTTTTAATTTTGAAAATCTATTAACCTCACTTCGAAGCCAGTTAAATGATGCAGGCATGGGTTCACTTAACAATGTTTACAAGCCCTTAACAGGACATTAAATCTAAATTGTGTCATGAAGACAAATCAGTATAGCATAAGAATAGGAGGAAGATAAAGAAAATAATATCTGGAACAATGATAACAGGTTTAATTCAGAAGGCATATTATAAAGAACATTTGAAGTGTGGAAGCTGTGCCCAAAAAGACATGCAAAGGATAAAGACTAGTCACAAGTATTGCCTGTGGTCTCCCTGATCTTTTCCCAATTGCTGACTGACCATATCTTGTTCAGAACCATGTCTCCATGTGAAGACAGCATTCTTAGAAGTGGAGCAGGGGTTTTCTTTCCCCCTGATGACTGGTAACTTGATGATTGGTGGGTGAATATGTATGAAGCAAGAGTGGTGGAGTAGTCACTGATCCACTGAAGGAATGACAAAAAAGCAGGGAGACCCCTGCACTGTAGGACCTCAGGTACAGCTTTCTCTCCAGCAGTGACAACAATGAGCAGCACAGTAGTGACATCACCAAATCTCACTTCACATTTATAAGATTAAGGCCCCTTTCACACGTCACATAGTGAAAACAAGCAGTCCCACTAAATGATCTTCAAAGAACAATTAGTGTGGCCCCCTTCACATGTCCCATAGTGGGAACAAGCATTCCCACTACATGATCTTCAAAGAACAATTGGTGTGCGATTTTGTCGCATAGGACCAGCCCGTTCACTTGAATAGGCTGCCCTACACTTTAATTAATTTTTGTGAACACAAACACAATATAATACCAAAATTTTGGTAAAATATAAGAGACAATGTTACATCAAGTAAATAGATAACAAATAAGTCATGCTTTAAAATTGTGAATGCTCGTGGAATGGCAACAAACTATAGTACTTTACATTATCCGTAGATAATGCTTTAAAAGCCTTTACAAGTTACTATTTTAGAGTGCTAGAAATATTGTTCTTACTTTGACATCCTCGGTGATACTGTCAGGGCAGGAGTGGTGGAATGGGCAGGCAGGCCTAATGGTAAGGTCACGCAGCGACTGACGACAGCCGCTACTCACAGACCAGAGTCCCTCAGGGCGTGGAGTCTAAGCCCCAGGCTGCCCTTCACCAGGGCCCCTGATGGTGGGGATGGACTTGATGCAGCCTGAGACCAGGTCGCGGCCCCCGAGTAACCCCAGCTGTGGTAACGACTGCCGCCAATGGCGTACAGTTGGTGGGAGCCAGATGAAAAACGTATAGCGTGGTCGGACAGGCCGGGTCGATAACAATGGAGCAAACAGTACAAGACGGTAGACAAGAATACTCAGGTCGCGGTTCAGCAACGGGAGGTCAGGTAATGGGATAAAGCAGAGAATAGTCTTGTCCAAGCCGAATCGGTTACCAGGAGAGCAACGAGAACAGAACAAGAGCTTGCTGCAAAGGAACATACAGGGCACGAATACAAAGAGCAACTGCAGACAGCAGGCTTAAATGTGATCAGCCACACCCTTCTGGAGGAGGAGCCGCAGAGGCCTGAAAGCATAAAGGCTCCCACCGTGCTTTGCAGGAACTTAAGATGGATGCCAGCACATGGAGCAACACAATCTCTGAGGAAAGGTAGGACCTTGGCAGATACCTCACGTGTGGTGCAATCACTGTTTATATTTGCATGCAGGACTGATACATGGGTTCACTTTTCTATCATTTAGTTTATTTTTTATCACTTTTATTGCTATCAGAAGGGATGAACAACATCCCTTCTCATAGCATGGACCATAACAGGTCCTTTTTAGTCCTCGTGCACACTGGACGTTTTTACAGCTGCTGCTTTTGGCTTTTGACTTTTTTTCTACAGCCAGTAAACTCCCCAGCATGTTATCCTATGTGTTCATGCACACATAGACTGTAATTAACATTTTTTGGCAAGGACGTTTTGGCTGGAAAAAAAATGCAGAACTAGTGGGTTTCTAGAGCAGTGTATAGCTGTAAAATTGTGGAAAAACGCAGTAAATCACAGCAAACCAAGGTTTTTGGACCTTTTTTTGACCCCCCCAAAAAATGGGTGGAGGTTAAAAAAACCCTCTAAAAACCGCAAATGCAAAAAAGCAGGAAAAGGAAGCTAAACGCTAATACAAAAATGCTAAAAAATGCTGAAAAACTCATGTTTTTAACGTGACTTTACACAGCTAACGATACAAGCGTTATTAAAACGTCCAGTGTGCATGGAGCCTTATGGAGAGATCTGGATTCTATTAGAACCCATATCTCTCCTCTGGCCTCCAATGCAGCCAATCAGACAGAAGGCTGCTTCACTGCTGGTAACACAGAGCTGAAACCAAAAGTGACTAAATCCTCTCCGCTTCCAGTTTCTGATATCACACAGTGGGAGGAACAACCTAATTTCCTCTCACTGGGGGAGCTCATGCCGCCCTTTTCATCTCTGCCAGGTTCCCTGGATCACACAGGAGAGAATGATAAAGGCAGTGGTGATGGGAAGGGCTTGAAACCCCCGTCCCCCACCTGTAAAAGTAATCCAGTGGCTGCATTGCCACTTAGACTTTATATAAAATTGTCAGTACAAAAAAAAAAGATACATGTACTCTCATCCATGATCCCGGTATAATTGCTTCAATATCAGGCCGTATACAGGTGAAACTCAAAAAATTTGAATATCAGGCAAAAGTTCATTTATTTCAGTAATGCAACTTAAAAGGTGAAACTAATATATGAGATATACTCATTACATGCAAAGCAAGATAGTTCAAGCCGTGATTTGGCATAATTGTGGTGATTATGGCTTACAGCTCATGAAAACCCCAAAACCACAATCTCAGAAAATTAGAATATTGTGAAAAGGTGCAATATTCACGGCTCAAAGTGTCCCACTCTAATCAGCTAATTAAGCCATAATACCTGCAAAGGGTTCCTGAGCCTTTAAATGGTCTCTCAGTCTGGTTCAGTAGGAATCACAATCATGGGAAAGACTGCTGACCGGACAGTTGTGCAGAAAACCATCATTGACACCCTCCATAAGGAGGGAAAACCTCAAAAAGTAATTGCAAAAGAAGTTGGATGTTCCAAAAGTGCTGTATCAAAGCACATTAATAGAAAGTTATGTGGAAGGGAAAAGTGTGGAAGAAAAAGGTGCACAAGCAGCAGGGATGACCGCAGCCTGGAGAGGATTGTCAGGAAAAGGCCATTCAAAAGTGTTGGGGACTTTCACAAGGAGTGGACTGAGGCTGGAGTCAGTGCATCAAGAGCCACCACACACAGACGGATCCTGGACATGGGCTTCAAATGTTGTATTCCTACTGTCAAGCCACTCCTGAACAACAAACATCAGAAGCGTCGTACCTGGGCTAAAGAAAAACAGACCTGCTCTGTTGCTCAGTGGTCCAAAGTCCTCTTTTCTGATGACAGCAACTTTTGCATCTCATTTGGAAACCAAGGACCCAGAGTATGGAGGAAGAATGGAGAGGCACACACTGCAAGATGCTTGAAGTCCAGTGTGAAGTTTCCACAGTCTGTGTTGATTTGGGGAGCCATGTCATCTGCTGGTGTTGGTCCACTGTGCTTCATTAAGTCCAGGGGCAACGCAGCCGTCTACCAGGAGATTATGGAGCACTTCATGCTTCCTTCTGCAGACGAGCTTTATGGGGATGCTGACTTCATTTTCCAGCAGGACTTGGCACCTGCCCACACTGCCAAAAGAATCAAAACCTGGTTCAATGACCGTGGGATTACTGTGCTTGATTGACCAGCAAACTCGCCTGACCTGAACCCCATAGAGAATCTATGGGGCATTGCCAAGAGAAAGATGAGAGACATGAGATTGAACAATGCAGAAGAGCTGAAGGCTGCTATTGAAGCATCCTGGTCTTCCATAACACCTCAGCAGTGCCACAGGCTGATAGCTTCCATGCAACGCTGCATTGAGGCAGTAATTGCTGCAAAAGGGGCCCAAACCAAGTACTGAGTACATATGCATGCTTATACTTTTCAGAGTTCCGATATTGTTCTATGTACAATCCTTGTTTTATTGATTGCATGTAATATTCTAATTTTCTGAGATTGTGGATTTGGGGTTTTCATGAGCAGTATTCGGCAGTATTGAAGCTGCTAGACATACCAATAAGTACACTGTTATTTTCAGGAGGAAGTCAAGACTAAAGGAATATCTTCCAGTATGCTGTTTAAAGTAAATTAAAGTTTATATCTACCCTAACAATGAACATTTCTTATTTGATCCCTTTCAATCTGCTTTAAATACCATTGAAATTTTGTTTCTGTTAGAGGGTGAATAAGCATTGCCATCCTAGAACAAGAAATGTTTTACTAGCAGGATCACCAGGTAGGAATAAAGGAATAAAAGCCTGAAAAATGAAACCTAATGCAGCCATCACTGCTAAAGGTTGGTAAGCTGCAATATCTAAAATGTTTTGGTTTGTTTTTTTGGGTTTTATATACATTTTATTCCTCTATATACTTCTCTATATATCCCCTACAGTTTAGCAAATCTTTACTTCTGGAGATCTGTTCTACTAACACTTTGTGAATGCTGATAACTGCAAAAGTTTTTCCAGCTTACTTACTGAAATTAGTGAACTTCCTTATGAATTTCCAAAATTCGAAATATTTTTGCATTTAATGTTTGTGTCTAGGGATGGGCTTAATGGTACATGAACATCAGGATGGGCATGCACATCGGCCACTCGTGTGTTCGCTGAACACACAAATGGTAAGAGTGCCCCACAGTGCACTGTGCTCTCACAGTGTCTTGTGAGAGCCATGATTGGCCAAAGCAATGCACCTGACCGCAGGTCAGGTGCAATGCTTTGGCCAATCACAGCGCAATTGGGTGGAGCTAGTGGTGACATCACTGCTAACTCTGCCCAATTGTTTACTACTGACTGGAAAATGTGCTTGGCGGGTGTGGGTGGGTAGGCGGGTGTCATTTTTTTCTTCATATCGGTGAGTCGGCATCTTCGAGACAGCTCTGGGCACCGTGATTGACGATGAATTACAATGATGAAACCATTTTTTTGCTTTGTTTTTTGTTCAATTACAGAAATTTTTCAAAAGTCTGGCGTCTTTATATTTTTTAAATGTAACCCTTTAGTGAATGGGTAGGGGTACAAGTACCCCTTAGTCCTTCACAAGGAGGCGCAAAATCAGGCTGCTCCCTTATTTAAAGGAGTGCCCTGATGCTAATGACTACCCTGTCTGCAGACCTCCACAAGCACTGGGCCAGGGTTGTGGGGAAGAGGCCCTTGTCTCCATCGACATGGGGACATCGTCTCAATATCGAGGGCACATGGGTTGGTAAGCCACAGAGTGGGGCACTCGATCGTCCCACCCTTTCCTGCCCTGCTAGGCCTCTGCTTGGATCAAGAGTCTGGTAAGAATTTAGGGGGGGACTCCATGCTTTTTGCCCACCGTTATTTTGTGGTGGGGTTCCCCTTAAACATCCTACCAGGCCTAAAGAGCCCCTCCTAACCTTCCTACCAGACCTAAAGGGTCTGGTAAGGATTGGGGGGCACAATGTTTTTAATTTAAAATAAATAAATAAAAAATGTCAGTCCTGCTGCAGCAGGGTCTATACATTGTACAGATGTGCACAAACTTTGCAGTTAGTTTAGGGGACCACCCAGGCATGATATTTAAAGGATTTTTCATTTTTTTTAACTTTAAGCAATTAAAAATGACTGTCTCATTAAAAACGGTACTTTTTGAAAATGTTTTTTTCACTGATTCATGTCCCTCAGGGCAGTACCTAAGTCCCCATACCCCCATATTATGGTCAATAACTTGCATATAAGCCTTTAAAATGGGTACTTTGAATTTAGAAGTTCGAGTCCCATAGACTTGCATTGAGTTCAAAGTTCACGATCAAACATTCATTAGGTTTGAACATTCAACTGCGAACCCAACACGTGGGTGTTCGGCCCATCAGTACTCCTGACACAGTCCATAATTCTTACGGCATGAGATCCATATTTCTATAGGCAATTAGAGATGATAAAACAAAATGTTTGTAAGAAAATAGTTCAGCTAATATCAGTAATATTTGATTAAACTCTTGATAATATGTATTATTTTACTTTTATTATCGTTATTGTTATTTCTTAAAGTGGAACTGCATTGCATCTGAGCACCACAAACAAAAAATGCAATTTAATTCATTGTGCAAACTCCCCCATCCATCCATGTCTCTATGCTTTATTTTGCTAAGAAGTCATTTTGAAAAACACCCCCTGGCATTTAGGCAGTGGCCATCTGAGTAAGGCAGATGATTCATGTAGCATTTACTTCCTGGAATCCAACTGTCCTTAGCTCAGGCATTGGCTGAGCTGATAACCCTCCCAGCCCTTCCGAAGGCTCCTGTGATGTAAGGCATCATTTGCCTAGGCTAGAAACCAGGAAGAAACTGAAGAAATGTACAAAAAAGTTTAAAACAAGTAAATGATATACATTACATTGCTAAAAGTATTGGGTTGTCTGCCTTTACACACACACAAACTTTTATGGCATCCCAGTCTTAGTCTGTACAGTTCAATAATGAGTTGGTCCACCCTTTTCAGCTATAATAGCTTCAGCTCTTCTGGGAAGGCTGTCCGCAAGGTTTAAGAATGTGTCTGTGGGAATGTTTGGCCATTTTTCCAGAAAAGTTATGAGGTCAGGCACTGATGTCAGATGAAAAAGCTTGGCTCGCAGTCTCCACTTTAATTCATCCCAAAGGTGTTCTATCAATTAAAGGTCAGGACTCTGTGCAGGACAGTCAAGTTCCTCCACACCAGACTTGCTCATCTATGTCTTTATGGACCTTGCTTTGTGCACTGGTGCTCAGTCATGTTGGAACAGGAAGGGGCCATCCACAAACTGTTCCCACAAAGTCGGGAGCATGAAACAGTCCAAAATGTCTTGGTATGCTGATGCCTTAAGAGTTCCCTTCACTGGAACTAAGGGGCCAAGCCCAACCTCTGAAAAACAACCCCACACCATAATCCCTCTACACAAACTTTACACTTGGCACAATGCAGTCAGGCAAGTACCGTTCTCCTGGCAACTGCCAAACCCAGACACATCCATCAGATTGCCAGACAGAGAAGCGTGATTCATCACTCCAGAGAACACGTCTTCACTGCTTTAGAGTCCAGTGGCGGCATGCTTTACACCACTACATCCAACACTTTGCATTTCACTTGGTGATGTAAGGCTTGAATGCAGCTGCTCCGCCATGGAAACCTATTCTATGAAGCTCTCTATGTATTGTTGTGCTAATCTGAAGGCCACACAAAGTTTGGAGGTCTTTAGCTATTGACTCTGCAGACAGTTGGTGACTTCTGTGCACTGTGCTCTTCAGTATGTGCTGACCCCGCTCTGTCATTTTACGTGGCCCACCACTTTGTGGATGAGTTGCTGTTGTTCCTGTTTGCTACCACTTTGCTATAATACCAATAACAGCTGACCGTGGAATATTTAGTTTCAAGGAAATTTCACGAATGGACTTATTGCACAGATGGCAACCTATCACGGTACCACGCTTGAATTAACTGAGCTCTTGAGAGCGACCCAATCTTTCACAAATGTTAGTAGAAGCAGTCTGCTTGCCTAGTTGCTTGATTTTATACACCTGTGGCCATGGAGGTGATTGGAACACCCGAATCCAATGATTTGGAGGGTGTCCCAATACTTTTGGCAATATAGTGTACTTTCCTATCCATTTACTAATGCTAGCAGCATATGGATCCCTATACAACAGAAACGATAGGATAAATAAATCAATCATGATTTAAAGTAATGAAAGCAGATAGTGGGAACTGAATTAGTACGTATTATCAAATCAATTCAATCACATGTTTATGAACAGCATGAAGTAAAACAGCCAGACTGAATCATTTCTAAGCATCTAATATTTTTAGTAGCAAAAGAAAGGTAAGAAAGGTAAGGCAAGAAAGCCCAGGAATAATATAAAAGAGACTCTGTTACTTAACCACATGCCGCCCAGCCACTGTAGAAATACGGTGGTAGGAAGGCACGGCTGGGCAAAACCACGTTTTAAAACGTGTGTTTTTAAAACAGATAGGGGGCGCACGCGAGGCACGCCGCCGCCCTACCTGTCCCGCCGATCACGGCCGTGGATGTCAGTCGCCAGGTCACAGCCGGTCGTTACCGGCTGTGTCCCGGCGATTAGCGGCAATCAGTGACAGAGAGCACAGCTGCAGTAGCTATACTTTCTGTCAGTTCCCTGACAGCTCCTGGCACGCTGATCAGGACAGAGGAGTTTATCTGTTCCCTTCAGTACACACCCCCACCCCCTAGTAAAACACTCCCCTCACACAGTTAACCCTTTCACTGCATAATAAAGTTAAACCCTTCCTCCCCAGTGCCATTAGTACAGTGTCAGTGTTTTTTTTTGCACTGATCACTTTATTGGTGTCACTAGGGATGTCAGTGACCCCAAGTCAATTCCCCCCCAGTGTCAGAATGTCCGCCGCAGTCCCGCCATAAGTCGCTGATCGCCGCCATAAGTTACTGATCGCCGCCATAAGTCGCTGATCGCCACCATTATTAGTATTAAAAAAAATTAAAAATTCCAGTATCTTTCCCGCCATTTGTAAATTTTTAATTTACACGTATTGGGGTTTTTTTTTGACAAAGACATGTCGCAGAATGCATTTTGGCAGAAATTTATGACTAAATTTGATTTTTACATTTTTTTTTACTGGACATGTTTTATAGCAAAAAATCCAAAATATTGTTTTTTTTCCTCAAAATTGTCAGCCTTTTTTTTATAGCGCAAACAATAAAAAACACACAGGCGATCAAATACCACCAAAACACAGCTCAATTTGTGGGGAAAAAAAGGATGTAAATTTCATTTATGTACCGTATTGCATGACCGCGCAATTGTCAATTAAACTAGCACAGCGCTGTATAGCAAAAAAATGGTGTAAATTGCACTATCTATACCAGTTTGTAGACGCTATAACTTTCACATAAAGCAATCAATATACACTTATTGGGATTTTTTTTACCAAAAACATGGAGCAGAATACATTTTGGCCTAAATTTTTAACTAACTTTGACTTACTTTACTATACTTTACTATATATTGTTTATAGCATGAAAAATAAAAAGCGCACAGGTGATCAAATACCACCGAAAGAAAGCTCTATTTGTGTGAAAAAAAGGACGTAAATTTCGTTTGGAAGCAGCATTGCATGACCGCACAATTGTCAGTTGAATTAGTGCAGTGCCGAGTAGCAAAAAGAGGCCTGGTCATTAAGGGGGGTAAATCCTATGGAGGGCAAGTAAAGCTGATCTCTGGGTTAATATAAAAGACATAAAATAATTCAGATGTGTATTCATTATTACACTATTAAATGTGTCTTTTTGAATGCAAGCTAGGCAGTGGTGCTGAAATATAAGGAGCATGCTGGCAAAAATGACAAAGAGATGAGCTCAACAATCTGCTCCTTCTCCTTTCACTATCCAATCACAGAGTGGGGGTGGGAAGGAGACTTGTAAGTGTTACTAAACTCCAGCAAAGAGAAATTAGGTCTCATTCCCATCTTGACAGGGCCATGCTGTGTGGCAGGGCTGTGTAATATCTGGAGCTTCCTGCACTTACCTGTAACAGCTTTCATTGCCCTTACAATGGACATTTACCTTGCCCATCTTTAATATTTAGTTGCAAAGATGTTGGACTGATTTCTTACAGTTTTTGTTACTTTGAAATGCCTTTCAGAATACTGTGCTCAATTAATTTTATATTGCACTGTCTTCTAGGCTCTGTTGAGTATGCTCCGGAGTGCTTTTGTCATGCTTACCCCCATGCAGGTGGTCAGGCACTATAGCTGGCGTCTCTGTTCTTCATCTATAGCACCTCGTTTTCCCATAAGGCAAGCAGGCCTACCGGTACTCAGTTGCCCCCAGGACTTATACACAATGCTATAGTGCCTGGCCACCACGCCAGGGCAGATGCAAACTGAGCACAGCAAACAGGTACTTGAGGTTGGCAGACAGGTAGAGGGGTTCATTGACAGTCCATGTACATGGAAGGCAAGGTTCAGAATAGTCAGGGTTGATTCGAAAGTCAAAAGGCAGGCAGAGTTCAGAGAATAGTCAATATCTGATCTGAGGTCATACACAGGGAAATTAAAGCAGCAGGGCAGACAAACAGGGTGCTGTATCGCGTGTTACAATCACTATCACATGCATGAGACTGCAGGCTTGACTGGCTTAAATCAGGTTTGGTCTCCACCCAGAGACTGGCCACATTAATCACCTTGCAGGTGGACAGACAGACAGGGAGAATGTATCACAGCCAAAACCATGATACTGAAATGAGACCAGCAGTTGTGATGGAGCAGGAGCACTAGACACTCCAGTCATTTGTGACAAGGGTGTGATAAAAGGAGTTCTATCTGTCTTGTTACTGTCCAACCCCCAGTGAGATTGTCATCAGGGGATTGGACCCTGCTCTAACAAAACAGCTGGACACTGTTCTGTATGGATCCTTTGAAAGAGGTCCTATTACCCTTCACTTCTGGAAGAGAGGGGTCCTTTTCCTGGAAAGAGAACCTCTATTGAGCAGATGTGTGTCTGGTTGAGAGGACTCATGGCTGAAGCCTAGGCCTAGACGGCTTGGTCCTCTAGCATGCTGTATATCTGGGAGTTTGCTAGGGGACTCCTGCCAACTCCTCTTGCCTGGGACTCATCCAGCAGCGTGCCTGTGGTGCCCACTCTGAGATATCTCTTGTTGTGTGCCTGTGTAATCAGACCTACCCTGGACGTCACTGTGAGAAATTCTTAACAAGTAGCTATATACTGTATGTACTGTTGCTTTTTCTGAAGTAGTGGTCATTCTCTAGTACCTGTGGCTACAAAGACTTATAGAAACTGTGTCCTTATTATTTTGCAGACTGAGACACTGCTTTTATGAGCTCTTGTTTGTACAGCTTCATAATTGATTTAATATTGCTCTGTACTGTATGTGCACCATTTTGTCATTTTGACCCTGTTTGCATTGTTAATCCTACTCTGCTCCTGTTTAGCACAATTAAAGATACCCTTTGTCTGATCATTTTGTCAATTCAAGTTTAATTATTAACCCCAGGTCCCCAAGATAAGCCATTTCTAGGAGGGAGAGCCACTTGTAAGTTCAAACTCCTTTTAAGTGGAGACACTGTAAATAAAAATAATATCAGTCTTCCTATCTTCCTCTAAATGGAGGCTCAAGATTCCTAGTTTAGACAAGTGTTGCAAGACAGAGTGCCTGTAACACTGCCATAGGAGGGTCATCTCACGTGACTCAGCCAGAAACAGGTTTACAAAGAAATGGTCTGCAATAAACAGACCTGTGTAAAGGGAAAACATGTACGTTTGAAAAGAGGAGAAATCTTCACTGAGGACAATTGTTACAATGACAACTGTCTAAGAGAGGTTTTGCCTTTCTTTAGAGAGATTTCTCACTTACTGTTTTGTCTACGGAATAAAAAATGAAAGCATGTAGGGGGCAGGGGTTAGAGGCCTCTCCACATGATGCAGCCAGGTGTAATGATGTGGGCTGACTCCAGGAGGCCTACTCCTTGTAGCCTAGTGTATCCTTGTTCTAGGATACGCTAGGCATCTGTTTTAGGGTCTACTCCCTTGCACATGGGGTACCTTTATTTGTGCTGTATCCATCAGTGTCCAAGGACAAGGCTAAGGCCACATTCAGGAAATAATTGACCTTAAGGCGGACCTCTGACCTAAAGATGGCCATACACCATGTACACTTCAACAATAACTGTCCTCTAGTTAAAGTGGAGTTCCAGTCATTTTTTGTGTTTATTAAAAGTCAGCAGCTACAAAACTGTAGCTGTTGACTTTTAATAAACACACACTCACCTGTCCCAGGGTCCAGCGATGTGCTCACCCATGCCGTCCCTTCTCTGCCTCCTCTCTCATCAATACATCACATCTGTGGACACCAGCTGGGTGCCCATTGCACATGCGTAAGTCGTGCTGCGCATTCTCATTGGTCTGGTTTACTTCTGGGACCTGTGAAGGTTCCCAGGAGACTGGGGGAGGAAAGAGGGGGCCGAACTTCCTGCTCACTTTGCCGCGGCTAACTGAGCCAGAAGTTGGAGCGGGTATCTGTCAAAAACAGGTATCCGATCCCCCATCCCCTCCCAAAAGGTGCCAGATATCACAGTGGAGGGGGGGAAGAGGCAAATAAGCAGAGCTTTCGCTTTTGAGTGGAACTCCACTTTAACTCTCTTGTCCTTTTGTCAATCTACACCTTTCTGTAGACTGCTGCATTTAGAAGGGACATGCTGAGCCTATGTTCACTCCACCTGTCCAGTGTATCTCCGCTACCTCACAACTAGTAACGGCATAGTGCCCCACTGTACACTTAGAATGGACTCCATACGTGCACTCACTTAATTTTTGGTCTTCCTTACCTATGTACAAGCCGAGGACCTCTAAAATGAAGATCTGCTCCTGTTGCTATAGGAGATGGACCACTCATGGGGAGAGTGCTGACAATATCTCTCTCACTGCAAGAGGCCTTCTCACTTATCACAGGAACACGCTTCATGACAGGCTGTTGTTAGAACTCAGTAACTCTTGGTAACCATGTCACTGTTTTTATTCCCCAATGTGCCTCAACTGACCCACACTATAGACTATGTGATGCCGTCTGCACCTACCCAGCTTACCCTTGGACTACGCCTTTGCCTGTTCCTCTGCTATCTGCCTATGGTTGGTGACTTCTGGCCTGAACTTTGACTATCAGCTTGCCTGTTCCCTGTACCCGATCCACCCAGTAGATCCCAAGCTGGCTTGTCTGACTCTCCTACTTCTCCAGCCTGTGACTACCACTTGCTACCAACTGTCTGCAGTTGCCAAATTCCAACTAGAACCTAACAGCCGCTGCTTCTGCTCACCTGCATCCGCAACTGTCCTGATCATCCGGACTACAAACCTGTCTGCTGACATCGCAGACCTGCCAGGCACTCATGCCACTCCTGGCTCTTGTGCTTTCTGTTTGCTCTATCAGAGGTACCGAGAAGGAGGTGTAAGAGAACGACGCCTTCATCTCCACGTCAGGCTCCCCCACCAGGTACGTGACACAAACTCTTGTACTTCAGAGGTGCCTGGCACTGGTAAAAGAGACAAATAAAATTAATTTCTATTCCTGGTCCCTGCAGCTAAACTAAAAAGCAGGGGAGTGAAGGAAAGATGAGTATGCTCTGCTAGGGCGGGGAAAGACTAAGCAACTCTTTCAGCTTGCCCTTCTTGGATAATGAAAGTTCACTTTAAGCACAACGTCATCAGAAGGTCTACTTAGCTTACCTTTATTATGATTTATTTATAATTCAGTATTAATTCAAAAGGGTTCAAACTATGCTTCTTGTGTTAAATATGCCATAAATTAACTGTTTTACCTACCAAGAAATGTTATATTCTGTTCAGTCACTATTGTGAACTGTACAGCCTTTCCAGTCAGCATAGCCATACCTTAACCTCCACTGCAGCAGAAGCAGCACAGCTTGGGCAAGAATATATTAAATTTGTATTATTGGACTGTGAAGGAGCAGCAACAGACTGACTAGTTCATCAGATTTATGCTTCAAAACAAGACTCTGTTACAGATATTTCCCACTTCCTCCTGCTACACACCAATAAAAGGGGGCTTTCTTTCTGCTACTGACCACCAACACTCAGGGAGAATTCTTCTTGTTACTGATGACAAACGTAAGGAGATATTCTTCCTTCTACTGACTATCGGTATAAGGCCCCTTGCACACAGGTGGACTCCGCCAGCAGATCTGCCTGCTCAGTGGGGGATCTGTCCACTGATTCCTGATGAGCAAGCAGATGACAGGTCTGTGTCTGCTCCGCTTATGCAGAGCAGACATGGTCACAGCCAGCTTCGCTCTCGTTTCCATACGACTGTCATCTGATCCACTAGCGTGAATCAACTATTTTTAGTGGATCAGCAAATGGACAGGTGGTCCATTTACATCTGACCATCCATAGAGGAAAGCAAGCAGAGTCCATGTCCGCTCTGCATAAGCGGAGCGGACAAGGACCTGTCATCCACCTGCTCAGGGGGGATCAGCAGACAGTCCCCCCGCTGAGCAGGCAGATCCACTGGAGGAGTTCCCCCTTGTGAAAGGGACCTAAGGGAGCATTTTTCCTTCTACTTGCCTCCAATGTAAAGGAGCATTCTTCCATCTACTAACCATAAAGGCAAGAGAACATTTTTATCCCACTGGCTACCAATGTAAAGGGACATTAAAATAAAATTTATTAAGATAATGAATAATATATGCTGTAGCTCAGGGTCTGTTCCAGCATGCCTTTGACAATAAGGGTGTTGCTTAACATTGTTTGGTTCTGAATGACAAGGGGGCCCAATAAAAAAGGTTTTCTACCCCTTGATTGAATAGTAATATTCCAGCATCATAGCTGGCTGATCCATCAAGCTAGCATCTGAAGAAACAGCGACTTGCAGTTTGCTCAAGCATACAGCCTTTATTTTACATTCAAGCATTTATTTCACACAGCCAATTGGGTGTTAAGTAAGATGAATTAAAATAATGTCACCTCTGTGTTCTGCCTTGAACAACTTAATTTTTAATAAGAAATGTGATGTTTACTACTAGTAGAATGCATTTAATATTTTAAACACTTAATGGACTTTGCTAATTACCTCTATTATTTAGACTTAATAAGGCATATTTTTTGCAATATATTTTGGACAGTTACCGGTGCAGCCATGGATGTAAAAAGCTGCATGTTTTATATGTCTGTAATTGCTGAAAATTCATGAGCATTTAATAAAGCATCTTCTAAAGGCATTGAACTCTGGCTCTTGTTATTCACCTAGAAAATTCCTTGTTCTTTCACTGAGCTGTAAAGTCATATTCTTGAGCATTTACATGGCAAGAAAAGGGCAGTGATTTAAACAGCAGATGGGTTTGAGAAATATCGGAGACAAGAAGGGTCATCATTCATTTATGAAAAGGGGAGTGTGTAGCTCTTGAAACCCAAAAGTTACCCACATTTAAGCTGAAGCGCACTCTGGCCTTTATAGTAGATACTTGTAGATATTTGTAATGGAGCCCAGGCATTTCTCTGGCCGAGATGGTAAATACACTGTCCATTGTAAACCTGGTAAATTTTTAAAAAGGCACTTTAAGGGCTGGAATTTTGCTAAGGGGCTTGTAATCTATAAGCTGGAAACAAATCGCAGTTGTCCCAAACAATCATGCTATACATGAGACTGTTTGGCACACAAAGAGGGCTTCCTACAGGATAGCAGGCACTATCTGACTATAACCCTCTGGGGGACCTCTGGGGGTAAGCATAACAGTAGAAATAAAATTCCACTACATTCCACAAATCCAACACATACCGTGAAGATAATTAATCACCAATGCCCAATACATTAACTTGAATTCTCAGGGGTTGACATAGTGTCTGGTTAGTTGTCCACATTATAAATGACTGCAGCAAGCTCTGGTGGCTCAAGCTGGTATTTGCAGCTCCACACACAAACATAGAGGGATCTGGAGGCCTGTAACTTGGTTCTATGGAGTAGCAATAGGTAGCTGAGGAACAAGTGCAAGCTGTAGCCTGCATCAGTTAATGTCATAAGTGCATGCTTAGGCAGCCGAAGATGACCAAGAGGTTGAAGCTGGTAGCCTGGCTGACAGTTATTTTGTGTTTATACATACTGGTATGAGGCAGCTCAACTTGTTGCCATTTAGAAGTCAATTTTTGGCTTGGTCTTGGCTGGTATGGCCACGAGTGCCTCTTAACTTATATCTTCTACCAGCTCAGTGGTTGAGTTAAATAAAGTACTGGACCTGAGGGAACCATGCGGGCCAATCTTTGGATTGACTCTTGCATCCTTTCTCTTCATGTAAAAATGTGATGTGCCAGAAACAACAGATATCCTAATAATTCATGGCTGGGAGCTGCTGTTCAGCTGTGTATAATCACAGCCAAGAGCTCTGTGTTGGTAAACAACACAGAGCTCTGTACAGAGGGAGCAATCAAAATAAATATAAATGTGCGCCACAGAAATATATATAAACTTTCAGAAATTTAAGTTCTGCTGTTCAAAAAACAATCCAACAAAATTTTAAACACTCCACAGCGCAAATATATTATATATAAAAATTAAAATACTATAAATAAAAAGTCCCAAAAAAATTATAAATAAAGTCCACAAAAAATTAATTGTGCTCAATCCCCCAAAAGAACATGCTCCAAAATTCTTCAAACAAATGTGCTCACACCATCCGTGTTATCTCCTCCCAGATAACTCTGTACTCAATATCCTCTAGAAACGACTCCCAGGATTGGATGACAATGGAAAACAAAACAAAAAACAACAAATAGTGCAATACTGTAAAAAAGCTTTAATTATTTAAAAAGGCTGCCTTCTATGTACTCACATGTTTAAAATAGTATTCAGGCTTTCATAATAGGCACAAAGGCTCATATTATAAGGCTTAATTCATTTGTAGAAGTGGACTGGCAAAGATAAATCGAAACCCCTTTCCAAATAGCAGGAAATCACTCTGCAACGCCGCAAACCAGCATGCGTTCCACTCACAGGAAGTGATGTCTCCACGCCCCCATCGGAACCGGAAATATGTTGATGCGTTTCACCCTCCTCCAGTGCGTTATCAAAGACCAAACTCCAGGGCGTTATCAAAGCCTGAATACTATTTTAAACACGTGAGTACATAGAAGGCAGCCTTTTTAAATAATTAAAGCTTTTTTACAGTATTGCACTATTTGTTGTTTTTTGTTTTATTTTCCATTGTCATCCAATCCTGGGAGTCGTTTCTGGAGGATATTGAGTACAGAGTTATCTGGGAGGATATGCCCAGTCACTTTAAGCTTGTTTGACTCTTTTGCCATACCAGCAAAGAGTCCACTCCATCTGGTGAGTGAGGATAGAGCATTTATCACGGATGGTGTGAGCACATTTGTTTGAAGAATTTTGAAGCACTTTTTTTTGGGATTGAGCACAATTTATTTTTTTGTGGACTTTATATATAATTTTTTGGGACTTTTTATTTATAGTATTTAAATTTTTATATATAATTTATTCGCGCTGTGGAGAGTTTAAAATTTTAGAGGGAGCAATCGAGCCATCAGTCAGTTTCTCATCCCTGTGAAGCAGCACATTTTACACAAAATACACATTGTTAGGGACATATTTAACCCCTTGATCACCCTAGGTATTAACCCCTTCCCAGCCAGGGTCATTAGTACAGTGACATTGTATAGTATTATCACTGATCACTGTAATAATGTCACTGGTAATGTCAGTAGCAGTTAGTCAGTTCCCCACAGTGTCAGATTGCCTTTTCACACTATCACAGTCCCATTATAAGTCGCTGATCACTATCATCAGTAGTATACAAAAAATTATTCCAGTTTATACAGTTATATATATTTGTACACAGGCACAATTTTCATACTTCTGGCTCTGTATGCCACCAGAGTAAATTAAATTGAAACAATCCAAATGAATTTGAAGTGCAGACTTTTAGCTTTAATTCAAGGGGTTGAACATAAATATCAAGTACAAATTTTAGGAACTGCAACCATTTTTATACACAGTCCCTCCATTTTCAGTGGCTCAAATGTAATTGGACAAATGAATCTAATCATAAATAAAATGTTCATTTTTAATATTTTGTTGAGAATCCTTTACTTGCATTGACTGCCTGAAGTCTGGAACCCATGGACATTACCAAAGACTGGGTTTCCTCCTTTCTGATGCTTTGCCAGACTCTAACTGCAGCTGTCTTCAGTTTTTCTTTGGTTGTGGGTCTTTCTGCCTTTAGTTTTCAGCAAGTGAAATGCATGTTCAATTGGGTTGAGATCTGGTGTTTGACTCGGCCATTGCAGAATACTCCACTTCCTTTCCTTCAAAACTTCAAAAGCTCCTGGGTTGCTTTTGCAGTGTATTTTGGATAATTGTCCATCTGTACTGTGAAGCGCCATCCTATCAACTTTGCTGCATTTGGTTGAATCTGGGCTGACAGTATATCTCTAAAGACTGCAGAATTCATCCGGCTGCTTCTGTCTTCTTTCACTTCATCAGTAAACACCAATGACCCAGTGCCACTGGAAGCCATGTATGTCCATGCAATCACACTGCCTCCACCATGTTTTACAGATGACGTTCTGTGCTTTGGATCATGAGCTGTTCCAAGCCTTCTCCACACTATTTTCTTCCCGTCATTCTGGTACAAATTAATCTTATTTTCATCCATCCAAAGAATGCTTTTCCAGAACTGGTCTGGCTTTTTAAGATATTTTTTTATAGCAAAGTCTAATGTGGTTTTTCTATTCTTCAGGCTTATGAATGGTTTGTACCTTGTGGTGAACCCTCTGTATTTGCTCTCGTGAAGTCTGCTCTTGATTGTACACTTTGACAATGATACACCCACCTCCTGGAGAGTGTGCTTCACTTGTCTGGATGCTGTGAATGGGTTTTTCTTTACCATAGAAAGGTTCCTGTGATCATCTATCACTGTTGTGTTCTGTGGACATCCATGCCGTTTTATGTTGCTGAGCTCATAAGTGCGTTCTTCTTTCCTCAAAATGTACCAAACTGTTGATTGGGCCACTCCTAATGTTGCTGCTACCTCTCTGATGGATTTGTTTTATTTTTGAAGCTTTACAATGGTCTGTTCCACTTGCATGGACAGCTCCTTTGAACACATGATGTAGGTTCACAGCAATAGATTCCAAATGCAAATACCACACTTAGAATCAACTCCAGATTTTTTACCTGCTTAATTGATGAAGAAATAATGACGGTATAGCCCACACCTGGCCATGAAACAGCTTTTTGATTCAATTATCCAATTACTTTTGGTCCCTTGAAAAAGGGGGGGTGGCTACCCTTAGGAGCTGAAATTCCTAAACCCTTCCTCCAATTTACATACCCTCAAATAAAACCTGAGAGCGTGCACTTTCGGCCCATACCCATTATATAACTATAGCTTGAATATGTTTTGGTAAATACCTGAAAAAAACGAAAATTGTGCCTGTGTACAAATATATATGGACCTAACTCTATACCATAGTTTGTAGGTGCTATAACTTTCACACAAACCAATCAATATACATGTCTTGGGATTTTTTTTATCGTAAACATATTGCAAAATATATTTTGGCCAAACTTTATGAAGACATTTGATTTTTCACACTTTATATTGGATATGTTTTATTCCAAAAAGTAATAAATATTTTATTTCCCAAATTTTTGGTCTTTTTTTGTTTATATCACAAAAAAAATCAAAAAACCCAGTGGTGATCAAATACCATAAAAAAAGTGTTTGGGTACAGCATTGCATGACAACGCAATTGCCAGGTTATTTAGCAAGAGCCGAATAGCAAAAAATGGTCTGGTCATGAAGGGGGTAAAATCTTCCAGAGCTGAAGTGGTTAACAGGATCACTGCCAACAATAAATACCTGAAAGTATTATTTTAACATACCAAATCTATCCAAAACTAAAGGAAAACAGTTTATGTCTGTAGTAAGGCTTTAAAGCTTGTACGGAGAGAACTATGTGGTCTTGCCTTTGCTCACCTCCTTCTGAAAATGTCTGGATTCAACACTTTCCTCGACCCTGAACAAATATGCGGCCAGTGAAGCCACAGTGAGCTCATAACTCCCTCTCTGCCCACTTCTTTGGAATTTGTGATTTTAAGGTATTGAAGCCATTGGATCAGCGCAGTAATTAGGCAACTAGCTTTTACAGAAGGAGAGGTCAGGAAGCATGTATTCAGTTTTTACACATTAGATGTCATCTTTCACTGCTCTGTCCACATTTCCTTCACAGCAATTAGAACAATTCTAGAAATGCATTTGCTAATTGATGTAGTTATTCCCCTTGTGTAACTGCATTAATAATACATGTCCAGTAAACCATTCAGTATTTGACTCATTTATAGATGGTCATGAGCTATTTGGCATTTAAAGTGTAAAACAAGTTCAGCTAAACTCTCACATTACACATACTGCACATGTCTATTAGATCTGTGCATCATTTCTAGTATTTTATCCTCTGTATGTTTAAAGTGATTCTAAAGGTTGTTATTTTTAAGGAAATAATAACAAACATGTTATACTTACCTGCTCTATGCAATGTTTTGCATAGAGCAGCCCCGATCATCTTGTTTTAGGTCCCCCTGTAGCGGTCCTGGCCCCTCCCCCCAGACAATTGCCCCCAATAGCAAGCCTCCTTCTATGGGAGCACTTGAGTAGGTCCATTCACACACAGACAGCTGCTTAGCCCTGCTCCTGCTCTCTCCTCATTGGCTCACTGGCTGTGATTGTCAGCAGCAGGAGTCAATAGTCTCTGCTCTCATGCGCATCACTGGGTGGAGATGGGGCCCAGGTAAGTATAAGGCGTAGGGGGGCTTAGGGGGGAGTTGCACCCAGATGTTTTTATTTTTACCTTAATGCAGAGAATGCATTAAAGTAGAGTTATAGGCAAAACTTTTTTTTCAGTTTGGTTAGAGTATGGGAAGGTTATAACCCCTGTCAAAAATGTTTCTGCCATCTGTGTCCCTGTGGGGAGATTCCTCTTCAATACCTGTCCCATAGCCAAAACAGGAAGTGAGAGGAAATTCCTGCAAATTAGGAGAATTTCTTGAGAACCCACAGGTCACCAGAACTAGGGTCCCCATTGGAAGATTTCCCCTCTTTTACTTTTCTTCGAACAACCCAAAATTTGGGGTGTCTTTTACTTTCACTTTCGATGATAATGGTAAACAGGACAAATAGAGAATATGAATCTCCCTAATGGGGCACGGACAACAATAAAAATTGACAGATGTTCTAATCTCTCTGCACTCTATCCACATTTTTTAAAAAGGTTTTGCCTTTAGGCCTCATGTACACTGCTGCTCCTAAACGTGAGCAGACCCTATTCTCTACCCTGCTGACCTTGCACCCTCTGCCCCCCTGACATTTCATTTTTAATTTCACAGGTTTACATCCACTTTAAAGCAGGACCCAGACACCCATCCCCAGCTTGCTGATAAGGTCTCGCATTGCTGTCTTTGCTCTCCCTCACTGCAGAGTTTATTATTTATTTATTTATTTCAGATACTTAAATAGCATGTTAATTTCCTGCACATGTGTGCTCTAGTAGAGTCTGATTTGTTTTTGGTGCTGGCCCTTCCTCCCCTAGCCCGTGTGCAGTGATAAAGGGAATACCAGGAGGCTGATATGAACACCTACAATAGCTGCATTGGAAAAAATTCATATATAATTGGTCAAATACTAGTAACAAGTCTGCAGCAAGTTAAAGTGTACATAAAGGCAAATTTTTTTTAATAAGTTTCAATATAGTGTGGGAAGGGTTAGACCCTCTGCAAAGGTTTTATTGCTGTCTGGGGAGTTTCACTTTTTTATTTGTCATATCCTTGTAACTGGATATCTGCAGTGTGACTTCCTCTAAGGGGCAACTGGTAAGTGCTTTTCTCACAAGATTTGATGTGTCTTTCTGTAGCAAGCAAGACATTTCTTTGCTCCTACTTCATACAATTAGCATAAATCACTTTTTTTGCACTGCTCTTGCTGTCTCCTGTTACCCCCTCTCTTCATGTATTGATACTATGGAGATCTCTTTTACCTTTTTTGCTGCCTTCATAATGTGTTCCCCCTCCTGTGACTGCTGCTGTCTGTGGACCTGTGGTCCCTCCATCTCTCCATGCTATTGATCATTCCCTCCTACCAATGCTGCCTATGTGAGTGTATTTGTGTTTCCTCCACCTCATCGGTTGCGGAAGGGTAGTACATTTGCAAAGCCTGGCATTTCTACCAAGATGACTGCTACCACTCCAAGATATAGTGTGGAATGAGGCATGGTGGATCAGTCCTGTGGAAGCAATCAGCCAACAATCTAATAGTGATTATTCCTTATCCTGTAGGACTGTGGGGGTAGGTGGATGGTACTTCCTTTATGTTTCCCTCCTTGTTTGGTGCCAATTATGGGTCACATAGAAGGCAGGGGTCATTTTCAAAAATACAAATTAAATCCTCCTGCGCTAATATCCTAATATCCTAATATCCCTAATCCCTAATTATGAAAGTGGCTCCATACGTGCATTACACCTCTATAGTAACTTCAGAGCAGACGAGGGCAAAGTTTTACTGAAAACTCTCAGCATAACAGCACAAAGTGCACAGTCTTTTCCTAATATCCCTAATCCCTAATTATGAAAGTGGCTCCATACGTGCTCTATTACATTTTCCTCCTCTGTACCTCTGCATAGGCTGAGGACCTCTGCAGTGCTTATCTGCTGCATTTGCTATGGGAGACGGACTGTTCATAGACAGAGTGCCGACAACAACTTCCTCGCTGCAAGAAACTTTCCTACCTGTCAAAGACACATGCTTCATAACAGGCTGCTTGAGAAACCTTAATTACCCTTGGTAACCATTTGTGTCTTCATACCCCAAAGTGCTTAACTGACCCAAGTTGACTAAGTACAGAATATTCTGGTTACTTGCATTACACCTCTATAGTAACTTCAGAGCAGAGGAGGGCAAAGTTTTACTGAAAACTCTCAGCATAACAGCACAAAATGCACAGTCTTTTCCTAATATCCCTAATCCCTAATTATTCTTGTGGTTACACCAGTGTACGTGCACAGAAGACATTCCATATTGGCTGTATCCAGCAACTGGTATACTTCAGGGCAGACTACAAGTCCCAATTGGCAATCTTTACCAGGAATTCCGGACTTGGCATGGCACAGCAGACTGGCAAGACAGACTCTGGCAATGGCATCAACAACAGCTGGCCCCAGGATCCAGACTCCTGTTCCTTTGACAATACCAAAGGACTAGTGGGTTGGACCCAAGAAGCCTGCCAAGACAAACCTGGGAAGAATAATTAACCCTAACCCAGCACCTAAATAAACTGCAATAGGCAACTTGCCTACAAACCCTTGGCTTGAATTATTGGACCCAGCTTTTACAGATTAGGTGCTCATGTACACTAATATTTGCCTTTATATTCTCACCTCTGTGCAAATCAGTTCAGAATTTGCATTTTTTGTTATATCTGCTTTGCAGCTCAAAAAAATCTAAAATGAAAGGTGGTATGGTTATGAGCCCACAGAGTAGTAAGATGATCCAGCTGGCTAGAGGTCCCTTTAAGGGCATTGATGGGCACTCTTCTTGGTCTCCTTTGAGGAGCTATGTTATTTATAGAGCCCTGCTGTGATCCAGCCATCCGCCCACAGTACCCAGAGAGGGAAGCTCCTGTAAGCAGGCACCTGTACCCACCCATCCCTTAAAGAGACCTCTGGCCAGCTGGATCATCCTACTACTCTGAGGGCTCATAACCATACCACCCTGAGGGAGAATTTTTCTGTGTTCCAGACCAGACCTATACCTGTGAAGGAGATCCGTGTTGATTTATACATTGCGTATTTGAATTACGCATCTGGTGAGTGCGTATTTCTTACCTTATCACTGGGAGCACCGCCACTGAATTGGATTGTTATACTATACTATCTTCACCATATAGACTGTCACTGATATATATATATTTGTGTTATTGGAGACATTATATATCTATATTCAATATGTAGAGCTGCACTTTTCCATTATATGTCTTGGAGAGCTTGTCTGGATTGTTATTTTCATTGTAATGTAAGTAATATGTGTGTGCTTTTAATTTGGATAACTACTAATTCCCAATTTTGGAACACATGCTTTCAAGGCTTGGAACATACGCCAGCTAATCACAGAGGACATGTTGTCTCTATATTGGCTGTAAATACTGGTGCAGGAATCATACAATGTGAGTGCATTTTTATGATAGTTCCTAATAAATGCTACATTCAGAGCACATTTTATTGATATTCCTTTTTTATTCTTAGTTCCTCTGAGAGCTACTACTAAACAAAGGGGAGCCTGGAGACTCACCAAATGAGAGCTTACAGTTGTGAACCCACTTGTCATTTGATCATCCTAGCATTATTTGATCATCCAGCATGGGGGTCAAAACCTTCTGGTGAGTGGGAAATTCATTTGTTACTCACAAGTGGTGGAGAAGAATCTACTGGATCAATGCAACACCCTCCTAAAGGACTCTCATCCATTCATATTTTCTGAAGTTTTATAATACCCTATTCAATATTCGCTATTATATGTGGTATATATATTTATATTTCAGCTTTCATGTTTTATGACACATACAGTATTATATGTTGAAATTTTATTGATCAAGCGTATCACGTACCTGATGATGGAGGCCAATGGAGAGAGGGCTTCCCTTGCTACTAAGTTCCGGGCTCCCCTGAGAGTGGGACAGCGGGAGTCAGGCCCAAAGTTGCACAGGTCACCTGTAGGAGTGCTGGTTGGTGGTCCACTCAGAAGCACAGCTGGTGCATGGAGATAGGTCTGCAGCCAGGAGGCGCCTGTGTATGGTATGCAAGCCCTTCTGGGATTTAGATGTTTACTGGGTAGTCGGTTCAAGCCAAGGTAAGGTACCAGGTGGGAATCAGAGCAGACATAGTCAGATGGGATAGCCGAGGTCATACACAGAGGAGCGAGAGAGAGTATTCGTAAGCCAAGCCGAGGTCAGATCAGGGGTAAAGCAGAGTAGAAAGGTCCAGGAGCAAGCTGAGTCGGTATCAGGAAATTACAGGTCACAATTACAGGAAACAGGAACAAGACACGGGGAGCTAGAGATCATCCGGCAATTTGAGGAAGTGATGAGCCTCCTTATAAAGGCCATCTGGCACCAAACTGAGGCTGATGTGTGCTTCTGCGGCCATGCAGGGTACTGGCAGAAATGCCAGATCTTCCAGAACTTCTGCCATGGACAGGACCCTGACAAAGCGCCTATCGATTTATGGTTTTGGTAATTCCCAATCCCAGCATCAGCCAATTGGGAATGGGGTCTGGTAGCTGGCATAGTATTTCTGAGATGCTCTACACTGTGCCATTTCAAGCCCCATCAAGTTTGAGGACATGGTTGTGATGCTTCATATTAGTGCCAGATAGAAGTTACCAGTATCAAGTTTTTAGAAAAATGATGAACATGATAATTAAATAAACCTTCAATAACAAATTGTCAGTAGTTGAAGTAAAAGCAGATAATTGTGTTTTATTGTATACATGACTGCAATTACAACAGCCATAACATTGTTCTATAATTGCCGATCTTAATGTAATAATAAGCTTTTATTTTGGTTCCATTCATGTGCTGTCAGTCTTTGTGAACTGTGTTATTACTGTGTATTCTGTATACTACAGTTAAATAGTATGATTAGACTGATTTACAGTCATGGCACCACATCCCCAATTATATCGTACTACAAACATACCATTCAGAACATGAAATTTTAAAGGTGCCAATAATCATCAGTACATTAACAAGAAGCACTGTTTAAAGTGAATTTTATAGCTGTAAAAACTTCATAAAAAATGATATTATTTAGCAGGGAACATACATTCCACATTAATAGTTATGCTGTGTGCTGCAAAATGTCTCCAGCAATGTTCCTGTTCTTCTTGCTGGAGGCTGCTGTTTTACTGAAGCCTAGAGCTCATGAGCAGCAGTAAATCTTTAGGCTGTTAGCATAATGGCCTTTACAGTTTTGGCACAGTGCCAAAAAATAGAGAGCAACTGAGCATGTGCAGAGCAGGGTGGGATAGTGTAATACTGGATTTTAAACAGTATAGGCACTTACTGTACATAGCTATGCAAATGCAAAAGGTGCAAAATTGAAGTGATCTAGCAGGGTTTAATTTTCTGACTAAAGTTCCACTTTAAAAATCTACAGATTTTTATTCCTATTTACTTTAAGATATTATTAAAATCACATTTAACAAGATTGCATGACATTACAAAATTTCCTATTTCTTTATACATGTGTATCTTTAAGTACAATAACATTCAACTCTCTAAAAACCTCTGGTACAGGGCATACAGTATAAATTGCCTCCACCTGTTATTATCAAATTATCGTTCAAGTTTCTAGCTTGATACTTCTCAATAAGAAAAAGAGAGGAAGACGCCTCTAAGTGCAGTATTGACAATTTATTAGTAGACAATGGAAAATTTGCGCTTACAAGATAAACGGTTAAAAAGACTCATCGTGTGGTAATTGGATCCAGGTGGGACATCCAGCCGCCCAGCAGCAAACTATGCCTATAGGATCAGGAAATAGAGTCCAGGATGTGCCTGTGCATCAAAAATGAAGCTTGGAGAGCAGAGTCAGGTGTAGCAGGTTAAAAGGGGCGGTAATGCATTTCGCAGCATGCTCAATAGGCTCCTTCTTCAGACCTCTTCAGAGGTCTGAAGAAGGAGCCTATTGAGCATGCTCCGGCTGGACGGCTGAATGTCCCACCTGGATCCAATTACTACAAGATGAGTCTTTTTAACCGTTTATCTTGTAAGTGCAAATTTTCCATTGTCTACTAATAAATTGTCAATACTGCACTTAGAGGCGCCTTCCTCTCTTTTTCTTGTTACTGCATTAGAGCCTTGCTTCCACTCTAAGAAGAGCTTTCTCGGTGTTACTGCTTCCATCCATCCATCCCTGACATCCATCTGGCACCTTTATCTTACAGCTACAGAGGTTGGGCTCCAACAAGCGCGCCCTATTTAATATACATTTTCTGATACTTCTCAATGCCTTTCCCAGATATTAATTCTGTTTTTTTGGAGAAAAGGAGGTAGTAAATCTACAGGACTGAATCACCATAATTAGCAATATGCATATGGAAAAAATTACCACACTAGTACCTTATATCTATAACATGCACAATCTCAAGGCACAAATGTGCAAGCTGCACACCATTGTCAACTCTTCTAAATACCTTTATTGACCAAAAACAGTATACCACCATATAGAATGTCCCTGCCATAGAACCCCCTCAATGCCTTCTCATATTTTTCCCAGGCTCATTTCACCATGACAGGCTTAGTCATAGGAATAAATACATAATCACGCTTGCCATTTTGTTTTTGCAGTCCCACAACTCTAACCCCCCCCCCATGCATGAGAGGAGAGGCCACTGGTGACATCTTTATCTTTAAGACATTAATAAAATCACATTTATTAAGCTTTGTGTTGCTTGGGGTAAATTACCTGTATCTGTCGTGGGCAGGATAAATCTTATAAAAAACGGTTTGGTTGCCTCAAATATTATTGTCCTCCATAATGCTCCTATACAGTTACCCCAAAACATTTTGGGAAGATTGACCTTATCTGGAAAGGTGGATGGCCTAGGATCAAATTGGGGGCAATGCAACTCCCAAAAGGGGAGGATTGGTGGTTCCTAATGCCAAATTTTATTTTTTGTTCTCTAAGACTCAGCCGTTTACTGGATGGGGAGAACTGGCATTGCAGGATCCCGTACAAAGGGTGTTGTTATCCCAGTTACCGCAAGATTCACTGGTCTCTTTATTGGAGGCCAGACTTTTTACTTTGCAACAATCCCCCACCTTGCTGTCCAAGATGTTCTGACACTGACAGTTCTCTAATACACATGCTTTGTCATTCTCTGAACCGTTATAGATACTGAACTGGTATTTTTTGTTGTAGTTCAAATTCTATGCAATATAACACTATTATTAGACCCTGACATGGCAATTCTGGGTATTTTTCCTGAGGATTGTATACCATCCATATTCAGGTAAATGTTGAGACATATCTTTTTTCTTGCCTGGAAACTCAAAGGTGGTTGTCTTCTTGTCCTCATACATTTGCACAATGGCAAAAAGCTGTTAATGCTACATTAGTGAAAGCGAGATGGATGTATCAGCACAGGTGATGTCCCAAAAAATTTCAAAAAGTATGGTTTCTTTGGTTACCATCTACCTTAGTAGATTCTTCCTGATCCCTCTTCATCACTCTCAACTTGATTTAAAGTTATAGTATAGTCTCAATTTGCATAGTGGTTTGAGATTATTTAAAAGGTCTTTAAATTACTTTTTTTTTCTTTCTTGTTTACGCATTTGGGGTTGTATTGTGATTATGTTGGGATTTGAAAGATATGCTTTCAGGGATAGCTTTTTCCCCGAAATTGTGTTATTAGGGTGCAATGTATTGCAAGTACTCGTCAGTATTTCCTTACGAGACATAATAAGTGTGCTATTGCTGCTTTATGTGTTTTGTGTTGATGTATTTTCATTGTTTTTCTTTTAGATTTGTGTTTCTTTTCATTGTTTTATAAGTTGGTAAAACTTTAATAAAAAAATTACTTGATTAATAAAAATAATGATTGCATGGCATTGCGACATTCCTAATTTCTTTAAACATATTTATCTCTAAATACAATAACCTTCAACTCTCTCAAAACCTCCAGTGTGGCACATGTAAATTGCATCTACTGGTTATTATCAAACATCTAGCTGATTCTTGCTTGAGCTTCTCTATGCCTTTCCCAGATATTCATTCTGTTTTTTCAAAAGCCAGGAGGTACTAGATCTACAAAATAACATCATCATAATTAGCAATATGTATATGGAATAAATTACCATATTAGTACCCAAGGCAATCCAGTGTCAACTCTTCTGAATGCTTTTATGTGACTACAAACAGTATACCAGTATACAAAATGGCCCCACCCAGGGACTGCCCCCAATGTAGTTCACCATAATAGACTAGTCATAGGGATAAATACATAATCACACTTATAATTTTGTTTTTGCAGTCCCACCACCCCACCCCCATGCATGAGAGGAGAGGCCACAGGGGATATGAGGATCTATAAATACCAATACTAGTACCTCATATAATTATATTAAAAAGATATACTGTATATTATAAAAGATCACATGGCCCTTATAATTGCCTACACTGGGGTAAAATAGCAGTACACATCCCCTTTGGGTACCCGTTAGCCATACACAAAAAAGTAAACAGTAAAAAAAATACACAGTTTTTGACAAGTACTCTATTAAAAAAAAAGCTCCAAAATATGTCCCCAGTGTACATCCTTTCTCAATCACATCATTCAGTAATACAGATGCTTGTCAGTCATAATAAACCATGCTTGGTGACCTGCCAAAAGGTCAAAACAACCACAGACAGTTCTGATCCCAATAATTGCTCACCCGAGAATGACAGCTCTGGTGGAAGACAGTTGATATAAGTGGGGTCTCCTGAGTGACAGCATTGACCAATTATTAGCCTATCCTTTGGTGGGAGGTGAGGCTCACGCATAAGACTTGCTGTTAGTTTCAATTCCCAAATTATTTGGATGACCTTTGACCATAACTGTTTAATTTTGTCTCACTGCCCAAAAAAATGCAGGAAAGTACCATTGGCTTTTCTGCACCTCTAGCTTGTGTCCTTGAAGCCTAGGAAAATATGAGAAGGCATTGAGGGGATTCTATAGCAGATTGTCAACATTTTTATAGTTTGTTTCATGGTATTTGCTGCAAATGGAGGCTTAATGTGAGAAGTTGTTGATATGGTCCATTTGCTGCAGGGAGAAGGAGCTGTGAAGTTGCATTCCCAGTCCCACTTCTGTAGAAGCACAGCAGAGTCTAAAAAAATGTATGTAATCAGACAGTGAATGTAAGTATTACATTTGCTGACTACAGAAGTAGAGTTCCATAAAATCTAAGCTTAATTGTAGAGAATACGATATGTGCCAGCATAAGGTTGAGATAAGTTGATGCACCCTAAAAATCTACAAAATATAGCTAAAAAGGTGGATATTTTCCGAAGCAACTCACAGAAAGTGACAAAGACACTGCATTTCTGGAAATCTCAACAGATATTTGCGAAAAAAGTTCTTAATTTTAAAAAAAGAAAACTAATCTGGAGGGTGAGAGGGGACTGTAGAGAGAGGACTGAATGGTAGAGGATAAGCAGAGCTGGCAGACAAGAGCAGGAGAAACTAGCAATGTCACACGTGGTGTGCAGCTTGGGAGCAATATAGTGAGAGCTGAGTGGGGACCAGAGAGAGAGGAGGATCAGCAAACCAGAGAATCAGCAGAACTGGGCTTTACTATTGAGCGGGGGATCAGCAAAGGTGGGGGTAACACTGAGTGGGGCATCAGCAGAGATGGGGATACTACTGAGCAGGGAATCTGTTGAACGAGGGTACTAATAAGCTGGGGATCTGCCTATTGGGGGTACTACTGAGACAGATTTCTACTGGGCCCCTTTAAAACAAATTGAAAATTAACACACACTCATGGCATTTGTCAAGCTTCAAAAAAATCATCAACGAAGCATCACCAAAGCGACAAAAACATCAAAAAAGCATGTTGAAGTGGTAGGCGCTTTAATTTGTATTAAATTTGAAAAGATAAGTGTAAATGAGCCCTAAATGATCACACTTTATTAAAAAAAAAAAAAAAAAAGTTGGGTAGGTGGGGTTGAACTACTGAAAGCCAGAAGATGCTAGCTCCAAAACAACAAGGCTGAATGGGAAGCTGTCACATTTAGCAACAGTAGTAATACCACTGCTAAATTTATGACTTCCCATTGCAGCCAAATGTATGGTTTGATGGGCATTCAAACATCCCATGTAGTTTGCCCCTTTGTCAAATACCAAATTCTACTTTAGTTCAATTCAGAGGCTCATCTCTTGTTGGTTCAGCAAGAACAGGATGAGAGGCAGGTTATTGGACCTCCTAGACAAACTGAGCATTATTTTCTGAGTTGGGGGGGGGGAGCTAATTGAATGATTAAAATCAGCCTGAAGTTAGGCTGAATGTTTTAAGTAAAGAAGACTATATTTAGAGAAAGTAGTGAAACTATAGAATGATTGCCACTTGAATTATTAAATAAAATCCATAATAAAAACATTAACTAACCTAAACACATACCATATAACAGCTGATGAATAGTTTATTAGAAAATAATGGTAATAAGTGCAAACCAACATTCAGAAAACAATAAACTATCTGATTTCTTTGACCTATATTGTTTATGAATATCTATTCAGAGATATTTCTTATTTTTCTATTTCTTGTAAAAGAAAATGTATACAAGCTAAATGAAGGTTGTACATATCTATTAAACTTGGAAAACTAGATGATATTGTTTAATAATTATAATACTTTAATATCATTATGTAAATATTTTTAAAGCTTAACTCCAATATTTTTTATAGTTATTATTTTAATTACTGTAGAGTGTAATCTGTAACTCCATTAAGGAGTTTCTTCATTTTGTGTAGGTGTGATGACCATATAGGAGTTGCGGGCGTTGTCAACACCAGGACTGGAGAGTACAGTCAGTAAATAAAAGGAAAAAATAAACACTGTCAGAAGATTCAGCGCTTCCTCACTTTGCTAAAACAGTGTACTGTATATCGCTCATCAGCCTGTTATTGGCTAAGAAAGTTTTCTACTTCCAAATGTGTCCATTTGAGAGGTCCTTCTGCACCCTACTCTTGTTTTAGAAGTGCTGCAATGACCGGTTCATGTCCCTATACCCTCCTCTGACATTTTTCTATCTTCTCCTCAACCCAAAGATTTTTTAAGCGTTCATCCCTTAAACCTAAAACCACCATCTCCTACGACCATGTCTGATGTTATGGCCCAGGTACAGGTACGTGTAAAGGAAAAAACAAAAGTGACTAGCACCCAGTTTGTCACGAGAACTTCAATCAATTGTAAGATAATATTTAAACGATTAAAGTAGCCAGAGAAATAAACTAAAATTCAAATGTGTGATTAAGACAACAGAGCAAAATGACAACCAAATATCCATCAAATAAATGCAATAGGAACCAGATGTTGAGCGCAAGAGGGAGCAGAGTGAACAGAGAGATTACTCCTAAAGCTGAATTTCGGGAGGCCAATGCCCAGCATTAGACGTGAGGGTGTCGAGGATCAGTCCTCCCCTGGAACATATTGGATCATTGTCTGCAGAGCCAGTTTGCTAAGTAAAACTTCTTTTTACATCCCATAGACCTAAAAGTATTTATCCCTATCAATTTGGCTTGAAAATGCTCAGTTAGAGCTCAGGAAGTGGAAAGAGGTTACCACCATGTTTGGTAACTGTAAGTGGTGGCATCTATCCAACTGTGCTGTGTGCGGGATGTGTATCAGAACTGCATGGACAGAATTACAAATCCATTTGAAAGCTAAAACATACATATATGTATTTTATCTGTGCATTTAGCTGTTTGCCTGGAGTTCAGTTATAAAGGGCAAGTCTATAATAGGATATGGTGACAGATAACAGACAAGCTCGGTTTTCCTGCCAGCTTACCTATTTGTGGGAATACTCTACTTCATCAGACTGTCTGGTTAGCATCTATTTAAGACACCCCATCTGCTTTCACTCTTTCTTGCGTTTGTATACTCCATATACTACCTGTTCTTCCCTGGTGTTATACTGACACTGGCCAGGTAAAACATGAAAGGGTGACTATTTTTTTCTAGGCACTGAAATTCTGAAAGCTCTGAGACCAATTTATGCATCAATAATATGATAATTTGGCAAGTAAGAGATTTATTACCAAATGATAAAGAGCAAGTAATAGATGCAACTGTTATAACACACATACATTATATTATAACAAGTCCCCTACTTTATACAAGTTGTAAAGTACTATAAGGAAACTTGGGGCACAAGCAGAGACTTTGCCCTTTTCTTCATGGTTCTCATTTAGAGATCCACCCATGTAGAGCCAGCCACATATCATCTATGAAAGCCACAAGTCCATCTGTGAAATTTCCTTGCTACTAAATATTCCATGGTCAACTGTTAGTAGTATTATAACAAACTGGAAGCAGCTGGGAACAACAGCAACTCAGCCATGAAGTGGTAGGCCACGTAAAATGAAAAATCTGAGTCAGCGTATGCTAAAGCCCACAGTGCTCAGAAGTCACTAACTGTCTTTAGAGTGAATAGCTAAAGACCTCCAAACTTCATGTGGCCTTCAGGTTAGCACAACAACAGGGTGTAGAGAGCTTCATGGAATGGGCTTCCATGGCCAAGCAGCTGCACCCAAGCCTTACATCGACAAGTGCAATGCAAAGCATCGGATGCAGTGTTGTAAAGCACGCCATCACTGGACTTTAGAACAGGGGAGATTATGGTGCGGGGTTATTTTTCAGGGGTTTGGCTTGGCCCCTTAGTTCCAGTGCAGGGAACTTATTTTGGGAAAGGGAAAACGATTTGGACAATTTCATGCTCCCAGATTTGTGGGAACAGTTTAGGGATGGCCTTTTCTTGTTCCAACATGAATACACACCAAGGCACAAAGCACGGTCCATAAAGATATGGATGAGCGAGTCCTGACCTCAACCCGATAGAACACCTTTGGGACGAATTAGAGCGGAGACTGTGAGCCAGGTCTTCTCATCCGACATAAGTGCCTGACCTCACAAATGCACTTCTGGAAGAATGGTCAAACATTCCCATAGACACACTCCTAAACCTTGTGGACAGCCTTCTCAGAAGAGTTGAAGCTGTTATAGCTGCAAAGCGTGGGCCAACTCAATATTGAACCCTACGGACTAAGACTGGGATGCCATTAAACTTCATGTGTGTGTAAAGGCTTGGCCGCTTAGTTCCAGTGAAGGGAACTCATTTTGGGGAAGAGAAGACATTTTGTACAATTTCATGCTCCCAGCTTTGTGGGAACAGTTTAGGGATAGCCTCCTCCTATTCCAACATGAATACACATTAGTACAGAAAGCAAGGTCCATAAAGACATGGATGAGCGAGTTTGGTGTGAAGGAACTTGACTGGCCTGCACAGTGTCTTGACCTGAACCCAATAGAACACCTTTGGGATAAATTAGAGCAGAGACTGTGAGCTAGGTCTTCTCGGCCGACATCAGTGCCTGACTTCACAAATGTGCTTCTGGAAGAATGGTCAAACATTCCCATAGACACACTCCTAAACCTTGTAGACAGCCTTCCGCGAAAGATTAAAGCTGTTATAGTCGCAAAGGGCGGGTCAACTCAATATTGAACCCTACGGACTAAGGCTGGAATGCCATTAAAGTTCATGTGTGTGTAAAGTCAGGCGTCCCAATACTCTTGACAATATAGTGTAGAAAAAAAATCAAGCACAATCTCTTGCCTATACAATAAAATATTTTTTATGTTATAACTCTTTCTTGTTTACAAGCTTAAATTGCCGAATAATGGTGAAATAAATCGGAATGATTGAACATAGAATTATCTATTAATAGAGCAGTATTTTGGATAACTTGAATACTAAAAGAAGAGTATAATTTTACTATTACTATGTAGAAGGATGACAGAGGAACTTTAGAATTATGAGCACCAATTTGACTTAAAAAAGCAACATTTAACTGTAAGACATTTTACCTAAAAGTGCAAAAAAAATTTATAATAAAGGAATAAAACATATGTATAGCAAGTACAAAAAAAAGAAAATACACTACACACTTTAAACTACACAATAGTTGTGTTGTGGTGCATGCTGAGATTATGTTTAGACCTGCTGTTTGTCCAGTGAGTTGGAATTGTTGGTCTTAGAAACAAATTATATATTGTAAAGAATGTATGTATTTATTATGTAGATAAAGTGGAACTAAATTCAGAAAGTAAAAGTAATAATTTATAGAGAACATCTAGAAATGGTAATTGTGCCTAAGCCATGAAAGTTTTACCTTTTCGTCTTCAAATCCTCCTAATAAATAGCAATGCACATTGTGTGCCTGGAGCCTTCTAGCTGTATGTTGGCAGTGTAAGCTCATCTGCCTCTGGCTGCTAGTCTCGTGAGATTTTGAGTGATATTGATGTTACTATTTTGCAGTTCTCTGTTCACCTTGCTAAAGAGAAATCCATACTAGATGACTTGAAATCTATGATAATGGAGAAATAGTGGGTGTGGTTACAAGTAGTATCCTTTATAGAAACCACATGTAGAAACACCCTGTTTATGATGAGATTTTTATGGCACAAACAGAGCAAATGTTAGATTCATCAACATTTATAAGACCATCCCTTATTAAACACAGAATGTTTTACATTTCCACAGACATACAAAATGTGGCAGTTATACATTACAAATCTGTCACAATTAATGTACAGGCAGGCATATCTGGCATTGGAAGTGGATGTTAGACAGCTTTCCAGCTTCTTGCTTTGGCTGCAGGTTAATAAGTCTTCTCAGACTCATAATCACGCCCTTCAGTGGCAACTAACAAGTCTTTTCAGACCCATAGCTGCTTCCGTCAGCTGTGGGGTACCAAAGCTATCTACACGCCTTGGTCCTTGATGCAGGGGGCCTGCCTTATTTAAACAGCATCATCCTATGCTTTTCTGCTTGCGATAGCGCTACCTCTCCCTGACTCCAAACTTCCTATCTGCTTCCTTGTCTGACACAAGTCTACCATACAGTTATGCTCAAAGGTTTGCATACCCCGGTAGAAATTGTGAAACTGTCTTTTATTTAAGGATAGTGATCATATGAAGCCATGTATTATTATTATTAAAGTTGTTTGGCTCCTTTTTTTTTAAATTGTACATTTTTATTAAAGGCCGAAGCCCAATTTTTCCAGAACAAAGTTACAACAACACTTTAGGTGTGAACGTTGCAGTAGAGAAAATCCACAATCAATATAAAAGAGAACAGAAACAAAAGAAATATGAACATAATTAGACAGCATGGTAAACTGTACAGTACAGAAACACAAGATGACATAAACCTGCACATTGCTGGGTTACAGTAGTTGTCAGAAGCTTGGTAAGTAAAAAGATGTCTGAGCTAAATAAGGGGGGGGGGGGAGGGGGAAGAAATTCTATCAAAGGGAGAGTGATCCCATGGTACCCAAATAGATCGAAAATTACCTGAGTAGTCACCCACTAGAGCTGTAAGATATTCCATTTCTCTGATTTTAGGGATCGCTCTTAAAAGATGATTTAGTGTGGAGACATCAAGTGATTTCCAGAATTGTGGTATCACCTGTCTAGCAGCCGTCAGAATATGTATTCCCAACCTCTTATATTGATTAGAAATACCCCTAAATGGTAGCCCCAAAGAGAGTGTAACGGGTCTAGGGGAAGGGTAACATTGAGTACCGTTTTAACCATAGCCCAATAACCTGCAATCTGTGGACATAACCAAATAATGTGTGTGAAGGTGCCTACTCCTCCCATGCACCTCCAGCACCTGTCAGACAGACTAGGATTAATCACATGAAGTACTACAAGGGTTTTGTACCAATGCATCAATATTTTATATAAATTTTCTTTGTACACAACACAACAAGAGGTCTTAGTAACAGAGTCCTAAATCATCTGCCAACATTTCAGAGAGATTGGGCATTGAAGTTCGTCTTCCCATCTCTTCATATAACGGTGGGGATTATCAACAAGAGAGCCTTTATTGAGGAGTAGTTTATATAGAGAGGTAACAAGATATTGTTGGGAGGGACCTTTAGCCTCCATCCTCTCAAATTCTTTGGGGCGGTTTAGAGTCAGAGAAGAATTCAAGGTATGGAAATAATGATGGAACTGCAAATAGGTATATCTGGCTGATACAGGTAATGTGGATTTCCATGCCCTAAGCTCCTCAAATGACTGAATCCTGTGTGAAACCACATTAATCAGGTGACGGAGTTGAAATATCCCACTAATTACCCAAGAGCTCATCTGTCAGGAATGGACTTGCCAGTAATGGTGGGACTCACCTGCCTTGTGGGCTGCAGTACCAGGGCTGGCCAGCAGGTGCTCCCAGCAATCAGATACTCAACCCTGCAGCCAGCCAAACACCTGAAGCTGATTATGCAGGTGTATTTAAGGGATGGCCAGACCTGCAGTCTGGGGCTTGGTGTGTGTTTTTCATGGGCCCCTGTATCTTGTTACCTGCATCCCTGTTCCTGTTCCTGTCCCTGTCCCTGTCTGACTGATTCGTTGCTGACCCTGCCTGATCCGGACCTCTGCTGACTTCTCCTGTTTGATCCCTGGCTTGTGACCCCGACCATTCTCTGCCTGACCCCCTGTACCTACCTGCCCATTAGTTGCTGTACCCGGCTCGTGACCTGACTACTCTCTGCCTGCTCCTCCTGTTCCTACCTGCCCGATTGTTATTGACCCGGCCTGCCTGATGACGCTTGCATTGTATATATTGTTATCTGTGGGTGGTTTGGTTCGTTTGCACTGTGTTATGTTTTAGTATTGCACTGCGTTTATGTTTGTATTGTTAGTCTTTAATAAATTGTCTTATTGTTATAACATATCTGAAGCCTGCGTTTCCCTGCATCAGCTCACATACCTCTGGTCATACCCTGGAGCCCTGACATCATCTGTGGGTAAGACAAACTATCTGGGAGCTCCGAATTATACAAAACATTCAACAATGGAGAACATATGGACAATAACTGCTAGGATTTCACACAGCCCGACCACATTTTGAGGGTGAATTTCATAGATTCAAGCAAAGATGAGGGAGGGGATAGGGGTAATGTATAATGAAAAGGGCGTAGCAATGAACATGTGTGGATTGGATAAATATATCTTAATTCAATCTCCGTCCATCTGTTCTGGGGATTTTGGGTGAACCATGATAGCATCTGTCTCAAGTGAATGGCTAAATAGTATTTGATAATATCCAGTACCCCTAGGCTTCCATTATCTTTAGGTGTCAGAAGAACTGATTTCGCTATTCGAGGCTTTCTGCTATGCCAAATAAATCTAAGAAACGCTCATTTTAAAGTTTGCAGTTGAATTTGTGGTATTGCCACTGGGAGAGTTTCAAAAAGGTAAAGTAACTTTGGCAAAATAAACATCTTTAACACATTCACCCTGCCCAAGAAAGATACCTTACAGGCATCCCACGGATTTAGGAGAGTGTAAATTTCCTGAAACAGTGGGGGATAGTTAGCTTCAAACAAATGTGCATAAGTTGGAGTTATACAGTTGCAAGAAAAAGTATGTGAACCCCTTGGGATTACGTGGAGTTTTGCATGAATTGGGCATAAAATGTGCTCTGAACGTCATCTAAGTCACAACAATAGAAGAACACAGTCTGCTGAACATAATACTACACAAACATTAGATGTTGCCATGGTTTAATTGCACATAACATGTAAACATTCACAGTATAGCGCCAAGTTCGTACATCGCTGAGCTCAGTCGGAGAATTGCTTTCAGTGTCTGATGACAAATTTCCCCACAAATCATTATCACTCAATTCTGCAGGTGGTTCTGATTTACTATCATTGTATTGTAGCCGGTCTAAAACCGCTTTTGACCTAAAGGGACGCTTTTTGGACGCCATGGACATTTCTCAGTTTCCAGGCAGAAAGAACAGTAAAAATGCAGTCAGGGCACAGGACAAAGCAGTAGGGACAAAATGTATGTGAAATGCTTTGAAACAGTAGTGTTTTATTATGTGATTTTAGTTTATTAGAAAATGTCAGTTTTTAACATTTTCAAATTTCCCGCTGGTTCCGGCCCCGCACGTCCTGTATGTCCCGACTCTCGCAGGGACCAGAACACAGAAGACGGATGCCGGCATCGGCCAGTGGAGATGGCCGGGGATGCTGCAGGGGACAAATTGCGGGAGCGAAGGACAAGGTAAGTGCTGCAAGGAATCCCTGAGCAACGCTGCATGGTATTCCCGAGTGTAGCTCGGGGTTACCGCTTTTGGCACTGAAACTTTACCCCGAGCTACACTCGGGAATACCGCCAGGGAGGTTAAACAGTAATCTCCTACATCTGTGGCTGTTTAAATTGCAATTAGTGTCGGTGTATTAAAGGTCAATGAGTTTGTTAGCTTTCACATGGATGCATTGAGCAGGCTAGATACTGGGTCATGGGTAGCAGAAAAGAACTGTCAAAAGACCTGTGTAACAAGCTAATGAAACTTTGTACAGATGGAAAAAGAAATAAAATGAGATCCAAAGCTTTGAAAATGCCATTCAGTACTGTTCAATCACTAATTAAGAAGTGGAATAAGGAGTGATGAGAACAAAATAGAGCTTTATGGTCACAATCATAAGCGCTCTGTTTGGAGAGGGGTCAACAAGGCCCATAGCGACAAGAATACCATCTCTACTGTAAAGCATGGTGGCAGCTCACTGATGTTTTGGGGTGCGTGAACTCTAAAGGCATGGGGAATCTTGTGTAAATTGATGGCAAGATGAATGCAGCATGTTATCAGAAAATACTGGCATACAATTTGGATTCTTTTGCATGAGGTGATTGTAGCCGTATTAGTGCACTTGCGACAGAAACAATTGAGTACTGACGTTATACTTTTTTTATTTGCACTAACATACAATTTTCAGGACAAGCTTTCGGGGTATGTCCCCTTCTTCAACGTCCAGGCAGTACTACTTCACAAAGTTTTAGCAGAATGT
Organism: Staurois parvus; assembly: GCF_062004578.1. NCBI lineage: Eukaryota > Metazoa > Chordata > Amphibia > Anura > Ranidae > Staurois > Staurois parvus. The sequence continues at coordinate 1,102,771 of NW_028318784.1, forward strand.
TAGCAGAGATGTTGAAAGGGGGAGGAAAAAAAACAGAAAGAAACACACACAAACAAATGTACACAGCAATGGTTAAAAGACTAGGATTAGACTGGAGATAAGACACAGCAAAAGCAAAGACTGGGGAGGGGGGGGGGACAACACTCACAGAGGGGGTCATACAACTGTTGGATAATGAGTGAGGAATTACATGTCCAAATTAGATTAGATTGTGTCAAATAGAATTATCATTCTTAGTTCAAATGTTTTCCTTTCCTGAATATTTTTGAAATTTCCTTTAAGAACTAAAATATTGGGGTCTTCCATTGTGTTGTCTGGTTGTACGAAATGGTGTCCTACAGGTGTGTAAAAGTCATCTTCTTTATGTTCCTTGATGGGATGTCTGTGCAAATTCATCCTTGTTTGCAACTTCTGGCCTGTTTCGCCAACACAAGATCCTTTGCTACATTTTCTGCACTGGTTAAGGAGGTGCAGCTGTATGATCCGGAGATATTGAAGATTCCTTTTGAGGGTCTGACACTTTTTGATGGACTGATTTGGTTGCACAGTTTGCAGCGTTTCTTATTGCAGGGTTTGCTTCCATTATTTGTGACATCATAATCAGAAGGAAGTTTCCTACTGATTAGTTTATTTCTGAGGTTGGGGGGTTGTGTGAAGGCCAGTATTGGTGGTTGCTGGAATATTTCTTTCAGAGTTCCATCCTCTGTTATGATGGGTTGTAAATCTTTGATTATTTTTCTTATTCCTTCTAGTGCTGGGTTGTATGTGGTTACTAGAGGTACACGGTTGTTTGTTTTTTTCTCTTTGTACTGAAGTAGATTTTATCTTCGGGTTCTTAAAGGAAATTTCAAAAATATTCAGGAAAGGAAAACTTTTGAACTAAGAATGATAATTCTATTTGACACAAGAGATAACGGCCTTAATTTGGACATGGGATTCCTCACTCATTATCCAACACATTATTAAGAGCTAAGGGTATGCAGACTTTTGAACTGGGGTAATTTAATTTTTTTACTTGTTGCCAAGTTCTGTTTTATGATTGAGCCATTCCGTTATGACCTACAGTTGAATATGAATGTTTTTGTCTGCTCACGTGTTTTCTTTAAAAATGATACATATTGTATATTACCAATTCTCCAAGGGTATGCAAACTTTTGAGCACAACTGTAGTTCTTGACCTAGGCATCAGGATGTGCATTACAGTGGAGGGGTTGAAGCATACATGTGCCTGGAGCAGGTTCAATACTTTTTTATTCACTTTTACCCTATTTAACTTCCTGAGTTAGTCCTTATGCACACTGGACATTTTTACAGCTGCTGTTTTTGGCTTTTGTTGTTTTTTTCTACAGCCAGGAAAACTCCCCAGCTTGTTATCATATGTGCCCATGCACACATAGATTGTAATGAATGTTTTTTGGATGGAAAAAAAAACCCAGGACCAGTGGGTTTCTAGCTGTAAAAACGTGGTAAAATGCTGTAAAACACTCCAAACAGGCATTTTTGGACTTTTTTTAAACCAAAAAATAATATTTTTTTTGTAAAAAAAAACATTAACAACCGCAAAATTGGAAAAACACCACTAAACATGGCAAAACGCAGCTAAACGCTAATGCAAAAACGCTAACAAAAGCTGAAAAACTTGCGTTTTTAATGTGACTTTACACAGCTAATGTTACCAGTGTTATCAAAACACCCAGTGTATATGGAGCCTTTAAAGGGACCACAGTGACCCCTTACTCATTCTACTTCATTACATATACAACATATCTTTTATCTGCACTAATGTAAGTTATTGTATGAAAAATAACATGCAGCGCTAAGATGAAAATAATATACCTGAATACATGAGAATGCAATAAATAAAGTATATACAATCTTATAAATGAGAGTAGTTCATTAATTCAATGCTTCATAGATAATTATTGATTAGATTATTGAAAGACAATAATCGTGTCACTGGTGGTAAGTGTGACAGTGAGTTGCACTAACCAGATAGCGCTATATTATGCGCATGTGAATGATGAAATCATTTGGATATGGACATCTGGACTCGGGTTTTCTGACGGGCAACGACAGGAATCACAGCATGTCAGCCAGGCTTCTGAATGACCAAATTCTGATAGAAGACCACCAGAGGGAGCCAACAACCAGGATCAAACCTTCTTTAAACCAGGTATCCAAAAGAGTGTAGTATGCTCAGAAAGGACCACCAGAGGAAGACTGCATCTTGAAATGCATCTGACGATTCTCATAGAGAGGACAGGCTCAAAAAGAAATGAGCCCAAGCACAAAAGGAATATCTTAGTGCAACACTGTTTTAATAGGTGCAAAGTATTAAAAAGAATGTAACTCACATGTAAAAGTGCAAGTGGCCTGATGGCCAAAAATGAAGTCCACGTGGTAGAAAGGTCACTGAGGGCAGCTTTCTGACATGTTTCATACTAAGGCACGTTTTCAAAGAAAGCTGGCCCCCTCAGTGACTGCTCATATATACTGGGATGACACCTGCACATCCATTAGCAGTAATTACCACTTCGGCCGTTCGCACATGCTCAGATCGTGCTAACAGTGGCCATTTTGTTGAAGACCTATGCTTTCCATAGCCTTGTATTGCCCACATGGTAGATCAACAGAAGGAGTGTAGAGGTGATCACTCTACTTCCTCCTTTGCTTAACATTATAATCTCGGTGCTAGCTTGTTATTAAGCAGTAGAATGTATAGGATAGAAGTAAAGAAAAGTTATTAAGCTATTCTTTTATTAATACATAGATGAATTTTTATTAATATTGAAGACCCACTTATGGGAAATCAGCTATAGATAAAAAAGCAGATATAATTACTTGGCCACACCTGTGGTACTACAGGTGCCAGCGGATCTTTAAATGGCATGTGCAAACCCTTATATATAATGAGCATTAGAAATTAATTAAAATATATAAAACAAAGGGGTAGACAACCCAAATCCTACAAAGACATGTGGAAAAAGTATATAATATATAAAAAATTGCAGATATAAGTTATGAAGATAAAACAAATGATAAAAACAATACATAAAAATAAACAAGGAATAAATTCATAAAAGTGTACATATATAAACATCTGTAAACATCATAATCTTATTAACGGGATATTTAATTCACAATGGATACAGGTATCTGTTCATCAGTTATGGACCAATTAGTCCCTGTTACCTTGTGGGGTAAGTAGAGCAAAAAACACGGTCAACAAAGAGGACCTGTCATAAACGAAATGGTAACAATACACATATATCTTTATTCTTATGAAGTAATTGACCTTCCAATAACCTTTCTCAAAGTTTAAAATATAATATAATATAAAATCTAAAAATATTAGTTAAATTATTAGTATGCTGGGCAGTATATTTTATAGTGGAGCCTTTCAAGAAAGCAATATTTCATAATTATAGATCGTATAATTATAATATGTATATCCACCATATGCACATAAAACAGTATGTATGTCAGTGCATGCCACAGCGGAGCATTACCCCTCAGCGGTACTTAGTGGCTATAAATTATATGATATCTGGGACATTTCTCATCAGCTTGTGTCAATAAAACAATGAATGTCCCATTCAATGTCAAGGCCAGATGGTGCTGAAGTGTGTAGTATGTATATCCACTTTGTTTCCAACCTCGATACAGCTCTCCGTTTAAAAACACCTCTCCAATGGTTATTGGCGATATCTATCCTAATGAACTTGAGACTGTGTGGATTTTTATTATGGGCCACACGAAAATGCATTGAGACAGAATAATCCCTATATCCTTTTTTAATGTTGGTTAAATGCTGTCTGAGCCTGTCTCTTAGTCGTCTTGTAGTTCTGCCTATATATTGCTTCCCGCAGGTACATTCAAGTAGGTACACTACGTGGGTGCTGTAACAGGTTATTACCATTTGTATATCATATGATTTACCAGTGACATTAGATTGAAAACTTTTGATCGGCTTTTTATGAATGCCACTCTAAACATAAAGCATGCAACGGTTACACAGATAAAAACCTTTATGGTTAAAATTAAAGGAGAGCTGTCTCGGTGGGTTAACAATATTTGGTTCTAAAATGTTTCTTAATGGGAGGGCTTTTCTGAATGTGATTTCCGGGTGGTTTGGTAACAATTCTCCTAGTATAGGGTCATTCTTAAGTATAGACCAATTTTTCTTAATAATATTTGAAACCTTTTTATGATGAATAGAAAACTCAGTAATGAAAGGGCAAAATCTTTCATTTTGATGCTTAGCTTTGGGGATAAGGAGATAATCCCTATCAAGGTTACCTCTTGGATTTCTTTGACTAAAGTGCTGATGTCATAGCCTTTCTCCACAAACCGTAATTTGAGGATGTTAGCTTGAGTATTGTAATCCTCCATTTTATCACAATTTCTGTGAATCCGCAGAAATTGTCCTTTGGGGATACCATTTAGCCATCTTGGGTGGTGACAACTGCTTTTTGGAATAAAACTATTACGATCTGTTACTTTAAAAAAACTTTTGGTTAAAATCCTAGTTCCTTCAATAAAAAGTGTTAAATCTAAAAAATTGATTTCCCGATAACTGTGTTCATAAGTCAAATTAATGTTTAGATTATTACAATTAAGAGTCTTAAAAAAATTTGTCAGAGAGAATTCGTCACCTTTCCATAGTAATAAAATATCGTCAATGTAACGCCTATAAAAAATGAGATCAGGCCACTCTCTGGAATAAATTATTTCCTCTTCCCAGTTAGCCATAAACAAATTGGCTAAACTGGGGGCAAATTTTGCCCCCATGGCAACGCCCGTGATTTGTAAATAGTAATTGTCTCCAAACCAGAAGTAGTTGTGCTTCACTGCGAAGTCAAGAAGTTCCAGAATAAATTCCTTCTGTTGGATAGGGATGTCCTCTGCTGTGCTTAAGTACGACTTAGCAGTAAGCATTCCGTCTGTGTGTTTAATGCTACTATATAAAGAGGCCACATCTGCCATCACCAGGTAGGTAGGTTGTTGGATATTGATGGTTTTCAGGTCAGTTAGCACCTGTTTAGTATCTTTTAAAAAGGCCGGGGTGTTATTAACCAATGGCTGCAGGAAACAATCTATGTACTCTCCTATGTGTGAGGTTTACAATAAAACAAATTGATCTGAACTTAAGATGAAAAGAAAATGTTTTCAACAAAGTTTAAAATGTTGAAGAGTAGTCGAGGAGTTGGACTGATTGAACTTTGGATTATTTACATAGATAAAAGCTTTTCCGCTAACTTGATCACATCTCTGCCAGCATGTTATACCCTCTTTATTTCCAAATCATTTTCAGTTTTCATTGATCTGACATTTTAACTGCCAACTGGCAGCACTGTACCCAAACTAATTTCATATATTTTTTAAGACAGAACAAGATTTATTTTGTTGGTATTTAATAACCACTAGGCTTTTTTAATTATATGAAGGAAAAAAAAAACCAAAAAAATTCTTTCAGTTATAAAATATATCAAATAAAAATGATAGGGCATTAGAATACCCCTGAATTTTTTTGGAAAGTACATACAGTTGCAAGAAAAAGTATGTGAACCCCTTGGGATTACGTGGAGTTTTGCATGAATTGGGCATAAAATGTGCTCTGAATGTCATCTAAGTCACAACAATAGAAGAACACAGTCTGCTGAACATAATACTACACAAGCATTAGATGTTGCCATGGTTTAATTGCACATAACATGTAAACATTCACAGTGCAGGGAGGAAAAAGTATGTGAACCTTTGGACTTAATAACTGGTTGACCCTCCTTTGGCAGCAATAACCTCAACCAAACGTTTCCTGTAGTTGCAGATCAGACCTGCACAACGATCTGGAGTAATTTTGGATCACTCCTCTTCACAAAACTGTTTCAGTGTAGCAATATTCTTGGGATGTCTGGTGTGAATCGCTCTCTTAAGGTCATGCCACAGCATTTCAATCGGGTTGAGGTCAGGACTCTGACTGGGCCACTCCAGAAGGTGTATTCTGTGCTGTTGCAGCCATTGTTTTGTTGAATTACTTGTATGCTTTGGGTCATTGTCCTGTTGCATCACCCATCCTCTGTTGAGCTTCATTTGGCAGACAGATGGTCGTACGTTTTCCTGCAAAATGTCTTGATAAACTCTGGAATTCATTTTCCCATCAATGACAACAATCCGTCCAGGCCCCGAGGCAGCAAAGCAGCCCCAAACCATGATGCTCCCTCCGCCATGTTTTACAGTGGGGATGAGGTTTTGATGTTGGTGTGCTGTGCCTTTTTTTCTCCACACATAGTGTTGTGTGTTCTTCCCAAACAACTCAATCTTGGTTTCATCTGTCCACAGTATATTTTGCCAGTAGTGCTGTGGAACATCCAGGTGCTCTTTTGCAAACTTCAAACGTGCTGCAATCTTCTTTTTGGACAGCAATGGCTTCCTCCGTGGTGTCCTCCCATGTACTCCATTCTTGTTTAATGTTTTCCTTATTGTAGATGTGTCAACAAAAATGTTAGCATGTGCCAGAGATTTCTGTAGGTCTTTAGCTGACACTCTGGGATTCTTCTTTACCTCATGCAGCTTTCTGCGCTGTGCTCTTGCAGTCATTTTTACAGGACGACCACACCTAGGGAGAGTAGCAACAGTGCTAAACTTTCTCCATTTGTAGACAGTCTGTCTTACCGTGGACACATGAACATCAAGGCTTTTGGAGATACTTTTGTAACCCTTTCCAGCTTCATGCAAGTCAACAATTCTTGATCGTAGGTCTTCTGAGAGCTCTTTTCTGCGAGGCATGGTTCACATCAGAGAGTGCTTCTTGAAACCAGTAAACCCAAAACAGGTGTGTGTTTTTTAAGGGCAGGACAGCTGTCAGCAACACATCCAATATCATCACACTGATTGGAGTCAAGGTTGGCTCACTCCTGGCTCCAATTAGCTCTGGGAGAAGTCATTAAGCTAGGGCCTCACATACTTTTTCCTCCCTGCACTGTGAATGTTTACATGTTATCTGCAATTAAACCATGGCAACATCTAATGTTTGTGTAGTATTATGTTCAGCAGACTGTGTTCTTCTATTGTTGTGACTTAGATGACATTCAGAGCACATTTTATGCCCAATTCATGCAAAACTCCACGTAATCCCAAGGGGTTCACATACTTTTTCTTGCAACTGTATCCATGGTGAAATTACTTTTTGCCATCATTTTTTGGAAAAGTGTGCTTAGCCTTTAAAAGTTGCCTACTAAAGTCAGTTGCAAGACTTCCATATCTAATTGTAGTCTTTCAGTAAAATAACTACAGTATATTGAAACCCGGGTGGTTAAATTCTAGCATAAAAAGACATATTAAATAGAAAAACTGTCTTTTTAAAAAAATAAGGCAGAAGGATCATCTTCGACATTCCAACACTACAAAGAATGCAGAAAGATGTCAGAGCATGATCAGGGCATGTAAAATAGACCACGAGAGACACATAGTGGAGGATAGTAAAAAAAAAAAAAAAAAAAAAAAAAAGGGTCAGGGTATTTTGGCCCTGTAAAAGATAATCAAGGAAAGCTGGTTGCAAATAACAAGGAGCATACAACTGTATTAAATGCATTCTTCCCCTTAGTTTTTACTATGGAAAAGGGGGGTTATTAAGAAAGCAAGATTGTATGGTAACAGACAATGGAATGTACCACTGTGGCTAACAGAAGCCAATGTTCAAAGACTTGAAAGACTTAATGTGATTAAATCACCAGGACTGTATGGCTTTCACCCAAGAATCCTTGAACAACTTGGAATGGTACCAGTTGATTGGCAAAAAGCTAACATGGTACTAATATTGACAAAAGGGCAAGGGTATATACTTAGGAACTACAAACCAGTCAGCCTAACATCAATAGTATGGAAACTTTTGGAGGGGATGATAAGAGGCAATATTCAAAATTGTGCTGATGAAAACAGTATTAATAGTAATATCCAGAATGGATTTATGAAAGTTCTTTCTTGCCAAACCAACCTTTTAACATCTTATGAGGAAGTGAGCTGTAATCTACACAGAATAAGGCATGTGCATGTAGGGTATCTAGATTTTTCAAAAGCATTCAATATAGTTCCCCATAATTTAGACATTAAGGTCTGTTGTCATTGACAATATTGCATGTACCTGAATCGAAAACTGGCTACAAGAGCAGAGGGTGGTGATAAATAGCATATATTCTGAATGGTCTGGAACTGTAAGTGGGGTACTCCAAGGCTCTGTCCTGTGACCAATTATGTTTAATTTGTTCATAAATGATATAGCGGTTAAAGGGTATGTAAACTCTAACAATTAACTTTTCTTATTTACTCCCTTTTGGACTGTTAAATATACTATTATAGCATTTTGTTACATCTGTTTGATACTGCCTGAGCAAAATGAAAGCTGGTGTCAATCATCTTTTACTCCACCCACATCATGTTAATGCATAAAAAATACACATTTGATGTTCAATGAAACATTTTAGGGAGCTATAATACAGAATTTTATTAATATTTATAATTTAATTTGAAATGCTCTTCTGGAACTGCTTTTTTAAGTCATGTGACTGGAACAGCACCAATCAGGGATGGCCAGACACAGACTTATACTGTAGAAAGCACATATCAGTAGAGTAATAAAAGCTCCTCCCAGGGATCTTTCCTGCAGATGCCAGAGAACAGTGAAAGATCATGTGACCACACAACAGCACTGCAGTAATAAGTTACTTAGAGGATTGAAAACAATTACAGTGGCATGATATATACTGTATTATGTAAATTAATTATGGCAATTTCTTAATGTCCCATGTGAAGGCACAACACACCGGCAGCTCAATGTATAACAAATAGCGAAAAGTAGCCTCAGCTTCAAAGCCTCCCAAGACCACACCCACTGATGTGTTTCACCCTGGCTCTGGCACTTAGTCATAGGGGTTGCATTTTGGAGCAAGCCTCTGGTTCTTTTGTATCATGAGCCACTAATTAATTGAAGCTTGTGATTAATACAAACACATAATGAAGTGACAGGTGAGTCCTGATAATATTGTGCAATTAGCTAGACATTCAATGCAGGACAAAAAGTATACACAGTCAATATTAAGTGAATGTGGCACCTTATTAAACATTTTGGAAATAAAAAAAAAAATACATAATGAAATAAAAAAGACATACCCATGCTGTAAATCAAAATTGTGTGGGAAAAAAACGTTATTGTTGAAGCAGCAAAAGTAAAAGCATGGAACAGTGAAAGCCCATATAAAAAAGGGATAAAAGGTTAAAAGCATATTAGGAAGAAGAAATGTTCATGATCAAATCCTTTTCAAAGAAGGCAACATAAAGGATGGCAGAGAATGTGTGTAAATTCAAAGATGTTTTAATTGTTCCAAACATAACATTAAATCCCCATAAGAAAAGGATCAAAATGAAAATAAAAATACATTAAAAAACCCATAGAAATTGGTGATGTTTTTATGATTATGATGTGTTAAAAGTTTTCTTTTTAATTAACATAATGGAAAGTAGATCAACAGAATACAAATCCAAATACAATCAATATATGGTGTGACAAACCTTTATGTTCAAAACAGCATCAATTCTTCTAGGTACACTTACACACAGTTTTCGAAGGAACTTGGCAGGTAGGTTGCTCCAGTTATCTTGGAGAACTAACCAAAGATATTTCTATGAAAGTAGGCTGCTTCAAATCCTTCTTTTTTTAATTTATTCCCAGACAGACTTCATGATATTGAGATGGGGGTCTGCAGAAGCCAAACCATCACCTCCAGGACTCCTTGTTCTTCTTTACAATGATAATAGTTCTTAATGTCATTGGCTGCATGTTTGGGGTCATTTTCCTTCTGCAGAATAAATTTGGGGCCAATCACATGCCTCCTTGATGGTATGGCATGATGGATAAGTAACTGCCTGTATCTCTCAGCATTGAGGACATCATTGATTCTGACCAAATCTCCAACTCAATTTGCAGAAATGCAGCCCCAGACTTGCAAGGAACCTCCAGCATCCTTCATTGTATTCTGCAGACACTCAATATTGTACCACTCTCCAGCCTTTTGTGAACAAACTGAATTTTGCTACAGCCAAGTATTTCAGATTTTGATTCATCAGTCCAGAGCACCTGCTGCCATTTCTCTGCACCTCAGTTCCTATGTTTTTGTTCATAGGACATGGAAACAATGCTAAGTGACTCAACCAGCATGAAAACATAGAAACTGGGGTGCAGAAAAATGGCAGCAGGTACTTTGCACTGAGGGTTATACCGGTCACAGTGAATTAAGAGCTGCCAGCATTTCTTGCAGATAAACAGGTATTGTTCATTGCTAATGATCTTTAAAGACATGAAACACAGGTGCGTGTATTGCAGATATGTACTGCATATCCTTTTTTTAAATGTTTGTTATTTTTGTCTTGACAAGCACTTCAAATACAGAAATGAAAAGCATAAATGAATTGCTATTATGCAGAAGAAGAAATTCAAAATTTTGGGATTATGAAAACTAACTTTTGGGAAAAAAAATGAACATTCCACTGTAAAAAGAATGTTTTCACAGAGCTCTAAAAAATAATCTATAATGGAGAAATAAATATATATGTATAGCAAATACAATGAAAAACCGACCTGCACAGTGTTGGCGTTGGAGAGCACACAGAGACTATACTTATACCTGCTTGTTATCAAGTTGATTACAGTTGTTGACCTTCAAAACCAAATATATATCTTAAAGTCTAAAAGTTTTTAATGAATGTGAAGTTAATTATCTTCACAGTTTCCAGTGCATTCTAAATGAATATACTTTAAGCTTAAAATGTCAAATTTTAAGTAAACTTCATGTGAAATGCCAGCTCTATTAAAATGGTCTACTAGATATAATATAAACATTGGGGGAAACTATCTTTCAAATACATAACTTCTATTGGTATGAATGCAGGGCAACATTTTCCTGTGAGATCACATTTGCAAATACATGTGAAAGCCACAATCCCTCGTCAAGGCTCCTCTGTATACTGTGGTCTTAACCCAATAGTCTTAAGAGTCTCCAAGTTGGAGCATATAAAACAATGGAAAGCCTGGAGGTAGCCTGCTCCTATTTAAAGGCACAGGGACACATTGAACACCCAGAAAAGGCACAATGGTAGCTGAAGGTATCCCCACATCAAATTCATCTGTATGCATTAATGGCAACCACCCCAATATTTAACTAGCTTTTACAGTAAGGTGCACATGGAAGGGGCTTTGCACATTACAAACAACATATATTTGAAAATGTGTGCAATTAAAACCTGTTTTAACATGAACCGTTAAGTGGGGTACACACTATGAGAAGATCGAATAAACGATTGTCCGATTTTTCACGAAAGTGAGTATCATGATTCAACCAAATGGTGTTAACACATACGAAAATTCTCGAAACACAAAGGCAAACATTCTTTCTTCTGTACAACTTCTATGTTCATTGCCACCTTCGTCAGGGTTGTTCTTTGCTTCTGATCGTGCTGATCATGCTGATTTTCTATTTGATTATTTCTGTGATTACTGTACGCATTGACCGAAAATCTGACGTCTTCACGTATGATAAATATATTAAAGCTTACATTTTTGAGGTTTTTTGTCCAAATAGGTGGAATTGGCTGTCAAAAGCACTATACTAACTATCAGATAATCGACCGGTCGTTCCTTGTACAGAATTTTTCTGCCAATTTTCTTATAGTGTGTACCCAGGTTTACACAGGGCTAATTTGTTTTTTTTTGTAGGTTAGGTGGTAATTGTACTGGGAAATTTTCTGCTGTACCATGTACTTTTTATGAAAATGGATCCTGTTCTTTTTGTATTCCTTCATTTGTGTGAAATTCCTGGTGTTCCAACCTGACAGTCCCCCTGCTTTCCTATTTAAAACTGACCACACTAGGCAGAAGAGCACAGCCTGATCAGTTTTCTAGCCATGTTGCGAACTCAGCCTGCTCTCCTTCCAATGATTAAACTGGTGCTGACAAAAACGTGGCTGTGTGGGATTTTGCCTACTCAGCTGCATCATTCATTCATAGAGTTCTGTGAATGGGAGAACTACAACTACCATCATCCATTGCAGCTGACGGCTTGTAGTTCTCAATGAACTACCAGGATGCTGATGAGCCCTCTAGGTAGTTAACCGCTTCATCCTATAGAAAAAATACTGCTACAGGGTGGCACGGGTGCGCAAAATCACGTATATATGTAATTTTGTGGTTCCAGGTAGGGGGCATGCACGCCCTACCTTTGCCAACATTCGCGCCCTCGGCTGTCCATCACCGGGTGATTTCTCGCTGGCATCCGGTGATCGCCGAGAATCTCAGACGGGGTGAGATCTGAGTATAAACAACACAGATCTCTCCCCTGTCAGCTCCTGCACACTGCTTAGTGTTGCTCTGCATAGCAGAGATGTACAAAGCAGTGTGCTTACGGTGGAAAGTACATGCGCAGCACATAGTGAAACAGAACACGCACACAGTTAACCCTTTGATCACCCCACATGTTATCCCCTTCCTGCCCTTCCTGCCCAGTGTCATTAGTACACTGTCAGTGCTTTTTATTAACACTGATCACTGTATTGGTGTCACTGGGGATGTCAGTGACAGTAAGTAAGTTCCCTCCAATGTCAGAATGCCCGCAGTAGCCCCGCTGTAATTTGATGATCACCGCCAATACTAGTAAAAATAAATAAATTCCAGTATATATACCGCCATTTGAAAACGCTATAACTAGAGATGAGCGTATCGAACTTGGCGAAGTGGAATTCGTTTCGAATATTAGGAAAAATTCGATTCGCGCCGAATCCGAAAATTAGCAGACTTCGGATGCGCAAATTGAAATTTTTCCAAAAATGGCGGCGACATGTGTGGCGACGGAGCGGGGATCTCTGGGAAGGCGCGCAGACAAGGCGCGCTGACCCATAATGCATTCATTCATGACATGTGATCGCATTAGCCAATCAGCAGCCAGCCAGCCAGCACTGTGTAATGGTCGAGCTATAAATTGCGGCCATCTTAGAATTCTCCATTTGCCTCCGGTCATTCAAGAGAGACAGACCTCTCTGTATTAGGGACAGAGTTAGGGCCACAGATACTTTAGGGACACAGAATCGTTACTTAGGGACACAGAATTGTTACTCAGGGACACAGAATTGTTACTCAGGGACACAGAACTGTTACTCAGGGACACAGAATTGTGACTCAGGGACAGACACAGAATTGTTACTGAGGGACACAGAATTGTTACTGAGGGACACAGAATTGTTACTGAGGGACACAGAATTGTTACTCAGGGACACAGAACTGTTACTCAGGGACACAGAACTGTTACTCAGGGACACAGAACTGTTACTCAGGGACAGACACAGAATTGTTACTGAGGGACACAGAATTGTTACTGAGGGACACAGAATTGTTACTCAGGGACAGACACAGAATTGTTACTGAGGGACACAGAACTGTTACTCAGGGACACAGAACTGTTACTCAGGGACACAGAACTGTTACTCAGGGATACAGAACTGTTACTCAGGGACACAGAACTGTTACTCAGGGACACAGAATTGGTACTCAGGGACAGACACAGAATTGTTACTGAGGGACACAGAATTGTTACTGAGGGACACAGAATTGTTACTCAGGGACAGACACAGAATTGTTACTCAGGGACACAGAATTGTTACTCAGGGACACAGAATTGTTACTCAGGGACACAGAATTGTTACTCAGGGACAGACACAGAATTGTTACTGAGGGACACAGAATTGTTACTGAGGGACACAGAATTGTTACTGAGGGACACAGAATTGTTACTCAGGGACACAGATCTGTTACTCAGGGACACAGAATTGTTACTCAGGGACACAGAACTGTTACTCAGGGACACAGAATTGTTACTCAGGGACAGACACAGAATTGTTACTGAGGGACACAGAATTGTTACTGAGGGACACAGAATTGTTACTCAGGGACACAGAATTGTTACTCAGGGACACAGAACTGTTACTCAGGGACACAGAATTGTTACTCAGGGACACAGAACTGTTACTCAGGGACACAGAATTGTTACTCAGGGACAGACACAGAATTGTTACTGAGGGACACAGAATTGTTACTGAGGGACACAGAATTGTTACTGAGGGACACAGAATTGTTACTCAGGGACACAGAATTGTTACTCAGGGACACAGAACTGTTACTCAGGGACACAGAATTGTTACTGAGGGACACAGAACTGTTACTCAGGGACACAGAATTGTTACTCAGGGACAGACACAGAATTGTTACTGAGGGACACAGAATTGTTACTGAGGGACACAGAATTGTTACTCAGGGACACAGAATTGTTACTCAGGGACACAGAACTGTTACTCAGGGACACAGAACTGTTACTGAGGGACACAGAATTGTTACTCAGGGACAGTCACAGAATTGTTACTGAGGGACACAGAATTGTTACTGAGGGACACAGAATTGTTACTCAGGGACACAGAATTGTTACTCAGGGACACAGAACTGTTACTCAGGGACACAGAATTGTTACTCAGGGACAGACACAGAATTGTTACTGAGGGACACAGAATTGTTACTGAGGGACACAGAATTGTTACTGAGGGACACAGAATTGTTACTCAGGGACACAGAATTGTTACTCAGGGACACAGAACTGTTACTCAGGGACACAGAATTGTTACTCAGGGACACAGAACTGTTACTCAGGGATACAGAATTGTTACTGAGGGACACAGAATTGTTACTGAGGGACACAGAATTGTTACTCAGGGACACAGAATTGTTACTCAGGGAAACAGAACTGTTACTCAGGGACACAGAATTGTTACTGAGGGACACAGAACTGTTACTCAGGGACACAGAATTGTTACTCAGGGACAGACACAGAATTGTTACTGAGGGACACAGAATTGTTACTGAGGGACACAGAATTGTTACTCAGGGACACAGAATTGTTACTCAGGGACACAGAACTGTTACTCAGGGACACAGAATTGTTACTCAGGGACACAGAACTGTTACTGAGGGACACAGAATTGTTACTCAGGGACAGACACAGAATTGTTACTGAGGGACACAGAATTGTTACTGAGGGACACAGAATTGTTACTCAGGGACACAG
This sequence comes from Staurois parvus, assembly GCF_062004578.1. NCBI lineage: Eukaryota > Metazoa > Chordata > Amphibia > Anura > Ranidae > Staurois > Staurois parvus. Next base: position 1,117,923 of record NW_028318784.1, read on the forward strand.
AATTGTTACTGAGGGACACAGAATTGTTACTCAGGGACACAGAATTGTTACTCAGGGACACAGAACTGTTACTCAGGGACACAGAATTGTTACTCAGGGACACAGAACTGTTACTCAGGGACACAGAATTGTTACTCAGGGACAGACACAGAATTGTTACTGAGGGACACAGAATTGTTACTGAGGGACACAGAATTGTTACTGAGGGACACAGCTTTGTTACTCAGGGACAGACACAGAATTGTTACTGAGGGACACAGAATTGTTACTGAGGGACACAGAATTGTTACTGAGGGACACAGAATTGTTACTCAGGAACACAGAATTGTTACTCAGGGACACAGAACTGTTACTGAGGGACACAGAACTGTTATCAGGGACACAGAATTGTTACTCAGGGACACAGAACTGTTACTCAGGGACACAGAATTGTTACTCAGGGACAGACACAGAATTGTTACTGAGGGACACAGAATTGTTACTGAGGGACACAGAATTGTTACTCAGGGACACAGAATTGTTACTCAGGGACACAGAATTGTTACTCAGGGACACAGAACTGTTACTCAGGGACACAGAATTGTTACTCAGGGACACAGAACTGTTACTCAGGGACACAGAATTGTTACTCAGGGACAGACACAGAATTGTTACTGAGGGACACAGAATTGTTACTGAGGGACACAGCTTTGTTACTCAGGGATCAGACACAGAATTGTTACTGAGGGACACAGAATTGTTACTGAGGGACACAGAATTGTTACTGAGGGACACAGAATTGTTACTCAGGGACACAGAACTGTTACTCAGGGACACAGAATTGTTACTCAGGGACACAGAACTGTTACTCAGGGACACAGAATTGTTACTCAGGGACAGACACAGAATTGTTACTGAGGGACACAGAATTGTTACTCAGGGACACAGAATTGTTACTCAGGGACACAGAACTGTTACTCAGGGACACAGAATTGTTACTCAGGGACACAGAACTGTTACTCAGGGACACAGAATTGTTACTCAAGGACAGACACAGAATTGTTACTGAGGGACACAGAATTGTTACTGAGGGACACAGAATTGTTACTCAGGGACACAGAATTGTTACTCAGGGACAGACACAGAATTGTTACTGAGGGACACAGAATTGTTACTGAGGGACACAGAATTGTTACTCAGGGACACAGAATTGTTACTCAGGGACACAGAACTGTTACTCAGGGACACAGAATTGTTACTCAGGGACACAGAACTGTTACTCAGGGACACAGAATTGTTACTGAGGGACACAGAATTGTTACTGAGGGACACAGAATTGTTACTGAGGGACACAGAATTGTTACTCAGGGAAACAGAACTGTTACTCAGGGACACAGAATTGTTACTGAGGGACACAGAACTGTTACTCAGGGACACAGAATTGTTACTCAGGGACAGACACAGAATTGTTACTGAGGGACACAGAATTGTTACTGAGGGACACAGAATTGTTACTCAGGGACACAGAATTGTTACTCAGGGATACAGAATTGTTACTCAGGGACACAGAACTGTTACTCAGGGACACAGAATTGTTACTCTGGGACACAGAACTGTTACTGAGGGACACAGAATTGTTACTCAGGGACAGACACAGAATTGTTACTGAGGGACACAGAATTGTTACTGAGGGACACAGAATTGTTACTCAGGGACACAGAATTGTTACTCAGGGACACAGAACTGTTACTCAGGGACACAGAATTGTTACTCAGGGACACAGAACTGTTACTCAGGGACACAGAATTGTTACTCAGGGACAGACACAGAATTGTTACTGAGGGACACAGAATTGTTACTGAGGGACACAGAATTGTTACTGAGGGACACAGCTTTGTTACTCAGGGACAGACACAGAATTGTTACTGAGGGACACAGAATTGTTACTGAGGGACACAGAATTGTTACTCAGGAACACAGAATTGTTACTCAGGGACACAGAACTGTTACTCAGGGACACAGAACTGTTACTCAGGGACACAGAATTGTTACTCAGGGACACAGAACTGTTACTCAGGGACACAGAATTGTTACTCAGGGACACAGAACTGTTACTCAGGGACACAGAATTGTTACTCAGGGACACAGAACTGTTACTCAGGGACACAGAATTGTTACTCAGGGACAGACACAGAATTGTTACTGAGGGACACAGAATTGTTACTGAGGGACACAGCTTTGTTACTCAGGGATCAGACACAGAATTGTTACTGAGGGACACAGAATTGTTACTGAGGGACACAGAATTGTTACTCAGGAACACAGAATTGTTACTCAGGGACACAGAACTGTTACTCAGGGACACAGAATTGTTACTCAGGGACACAGAACTGTTACTCAGGGACACAGAATTGTTACTCAGGGACAGACACAGAATTGTTACTGAGGGACACAGAATTGTTACTCAGGGACACAGAATTGTTACTCAGGGACACAGAATTGTTACTCAGGGACACAGAACTGTTACTCAGGGACACAGAATTGTTACTCAAGGACAGACACAGAATTGTTACTGAGGGACACAGAATTGTTACTGAGGGACACAGAATTGTTACTCAGGGACACAGAATTGTTATTCAGGGACAGACACAGAATTGTTACTCAGGGACACAGAATTGTTACTGAGGGACACAGAATTGTTACTGAGGGACAGACACAGAATTGTTACTGAGGGACACAGAATTGTTACTGAGGGACACAGAATTGTTACTCAGGGACACAGAATTGTTACTCAGGGACACAGAACTGTTATTCAGGGACACAGAACTGTTACTCAGGGACACAGAATTGTTACTCAGGGACACAGAACTGTTACTCAGGGACACAGAATTGTTACTCAGGGACAGACACAGAATTGTTACTGAGGGACACAGAATTGTTACTCAGGGACAGACACAGAATTGTTACTGAGGGACACAGAATTGTTACTGAGGGACACAGAATTGTTACTCAGGGACACAGAATTGTTTCTCAGGGACACAGAATTGTTACTCAGGGACACAGAACTGTTACTCAGGGACACAGAATTGTTACTCAGGAACACAGAACTGTTACTCAGGGACACAGAATTGTTACTCAGGGACAGACACAGAATTGTTACTGAGGGACACAGAATTGTTACTGAGGGACACAGAATTGTTACTGAGGGACAGACACAGAATTGTTACTGAGGGACACAGAATTGTTACTGAAAGACACAGAATTGTTACTGAGGGACACAGAATTGTTACTCAGGGACACAGAATTGTTACTCAGGGACACAGAACTGTTACTCAGGGACTCAGAATTGTTACTCAGGGACACAGAATCGTTACTCAGGGACACAGAATCGTTGAATTAAAGAGTATGTCAGACAACACGCAGAGGAGTGGCAGAGGAGGCAATGTTTCAGGAGCGAGCAGACGTGGCAGCAGAGGAAGGGTCGAGGCAGCACTAGTCGCAGCCAGAGGCCAGTGCTCCCGGTGTCATCCAGCGGTCGTGTCTCCACCGACAACCCTGCCGTCATCGATTGGTTGGCTCGGTCGTCTTCCTCTTCCCAGGTCACCTCTGACACCTACAGCCAACGGTCGGTGGGTACGTCAGACACAACCGTTAGTTGGCATGGCCCGGGAGCAAGCCCACTGAAATCACGTGTCCTCTACCTGCCCCTGTCCTTTGGTGTTCCCTCACCAAGCGAAGTATCGCATGCTGTGGGCTCAGCCCCACTGTACAGTGAGGAAGAGCTAACAGAGGGCGGTCAGGAACGGGGGGAGACATCCGCCTCTTCAGCAGCCAGGCGAAGAAGTACTGGCGAGGAGAGTGGCTCGGTAGCCGGTCTAGAGACAGGTCTGTCTCCTGACCCACACGCAGCCGAGGGGGCTAGTAGTGAGGCAGAGACCCTAATTGATGATGATGAGGCTGATCGCACTTGGCATCCTCGTCGTCATCAGGCTATTGCTTCCGCATCATCAGGAGAAGAGCGTGCCAGCTTGGCAGCGAGCAAAACAGTCGGTGGGTTGCCCAGGAGGCAGCAGGGTCGCAGCAGTGTCAGTGGAGGCAAACGGCCACGGAGTAGAGCACCAGCTCCACTGCAGCCTACCACCACGGCCAGTAGTGGTACCGGTGTGCACGGAGGAAGTAGCAGTCAGCCAGTGAGGAGTAGCGGGGGCAAAGTTTCCTACTCGGCGGTGTGGCAATTTTTCGTCAAGCCGCCCGAGGAAGTAAACGTAGCCGTATGTCGACTATGTGGCCAGAAAGTCAAGCGTGGCCAGGGGGCCCATGTTGGGACTACAGCGTTGCGTCAGCATATGCAGCGTCGCCATTCGGTGGCCTGGAAAAACCGTGATAAAGATACAGCGGTTCTGCCTGCCCCAGCCCCCGCTCCATCACCCGCTCCGTTACTTGCTCCGTCACCCGACGTCAATCGCCCTCTATCAGCCAGTCAAGGCTCCAACACCTCTGCTGAGGGGAGTTGTCGCTCGTTGGCATCTTCCGCTCGTTCAGACGCTCCTTCTCCTGCTACTCCTCTTCACGGATTCCGTCAGCAGTCTTTCTTGGAATCCGTTTCCAAGAGACAAAAGTTTGCGAGCACGCACCCGACGGTGCAGAAGCTGAATGTCCTCCTGTCCAAGTTGCTGGTGCTGCAGTCCCTCCCTTTCCAAGTGGTGGACTCAGCACCTTTCCGAGAAATGATGGCTTGTGCCGCGCCGCGGTGGAGAGTGCCAAGCCGGCATTTCTTCGCCAAAAAGACAGTGCCAGCCCTGCATTCACATGTAGAAGAGATGGTGGGCCAGTCTTTGAGCATGTCGGTCTCTGCCAAAGTGCACGGCAGCGCCGACGTGTGGAGCTGTAACTACGGTCAGGGACAGTACATGTCATTTACGGCCCACTGGGTGAACGTGGTGCCGGCACAGCCGCACCAGCAACTTGGACAGGTCACGCCGCTTTTGCCTCCACGTTTGCACGTCCTTGGTCCAGCAAAGATGTCCGCCTCTACCACCTCTTCTTCCGCCGTGTCCTCAGCCGCCACCCTCGTGCCAAGTCCCATTACCCGACCGGCATATCACATGTGCAGGGCGCAACGGTGTCACGCTGTGCTGCACCTGGTATGCCTTGGCGAACGTAGTCACACAGGGGAGGAACTTCTGAGTGTAATGAACAGAGAAATCGACAGATGGCTGTCTCCGCGCAAACTGAAAATCGGAACCATGTTGACCGACAACGGAAAGAACATGGTGTCTGCTCTGCGTCAAGGAAGGTTGTGCCATGCGCCATGCATGGCTCACGTGTTCAATCTGGTTGTCAAGCGGTTCCTAAAATCCACCATCCCACTGCAAGACATCCTTAAAATGTCACGTAAACTTTGCATGCATTTCAGCCATTCCTACACCGCAAAGCACACCCTCCTTGAGCTGCAGCGGCAGAACGGAATTCCACAGCATCGCCTGATCTGCGACGTTGCAACAAGGTGGAATTCAACCCTACATATGTTAGACCGCCTTTACGAACAGCGAAAGGCCATCACCGATTTCCTGATGTTACAAGCGGATAAAGGTACTCCCCTGTGTAACTTAGATGTCAGCCATTGGCAGCTCATGCGTGACACCTGCCGCTTGCTCAGGCCCTTTGAGGAGGCCACGCTATTCGTGAGTCGGCAGGACTATGGGATGAACGACGTCATTCCTCTGTTGCACGTCCTGGAACAAATGCTGTTAACAATGGCTGGTCAGGGTGCGGTAGACGTGGCGCACAGATCTCAACGCCACATGACCCCTGTGGGGGCAGGACAGGAAGAAGAGAAGGAGGTAGAGGAGGACATTGGTGCTCAGGAATTATTGAGTGAAATGGGTGGTTTTTCCACTCAGCGGACAGGAGTGGAGGAGCAGGAGCATCTGGTAGAGGAGGAGGAGGAGGAGACAGAGGACCCAGACGCACTGTGGCAGTATGCTGTGGAGATGGAGGCAGGGAGTCCCTCGCATTCCTTGGCACAAATGGCCCATAGCATGCTCGGTTGCTTGCGTAGCGACAGCCGAATAATAACCATCAGACAGAGGGATGACTTTTGGCTGTCCACCTTGTTGGACCCTCGCTACCGTTCAAAAATGGTGGCCTTTTTCACACCTGCTGAGAGGGAGGCCAAAATAAAGTACTATAAAAACCACCTATGTAGTCAGTTGGTCTCTGCCTTTCTGCGCCAACGTCCATCCTCAGACACTGTGGGCCCTGTGCGCTCGCGTTCCGTTGCCATGGCAGCAGGGGAGGGGTGGGGTGGTAGGAGCAGTGGCAGCTCCACCAGCAGCGGCTGCCTCAGTCTGCAGTCGATGATGAGTAGCTTTCTTCACCAGCGCAGTGAGGAATCTACTAACCAGCCGCAGCAGCAGCAGCATCAGGTGGACCTGGAGCAGGACCTCAAACAACAGGCTTGGGCCTACTTGGACAGCACCCTGCCAACCGAGGTAGACAATCCCCTTGACTACTGGGCAACGAAACTTGACCTTTGGCCCCAACTAGCTGAATTTGCCCTTGAAAGGCTGTCATGCCCGGCCAGTAGCGTGGCATCGGAGCGCGTGTTTAGTGCGGCAGGAGGTATTGTAACTCCGCGGAGGACACGACTGTCCACCCAAAGTGTGGAGAGACTCACGTTTGTGAAAATGAATCAGGCGTGGATTAGTCTGGATTTCAAACCACCAGTTCCTGACACAACTGACTAAATCCGCCATGAATCATACCCCAAACATGTTATTATTTTTAACATAGGCCTCTGTATGGCCTTCAATTTAAGCTGCTTACGCTTCGCCACTCTGCCATGGGCCCCTGTACCGCCTCCTCTTGCTGCTGCCCTGTCCAGAGTGTGTCATGGGTCCCTGTACGGCCTCCCATTGCTGCTGTCTCCATCACCACACTCTGCCATGTGCCACTTTCAGGTCTCCTCACACTGCTGGTGGGTTCCATTTTGTCATAGGGTGCTGGCAGATTACGGGCCTCCCATTGCTGCTGCCAGGCCCGTAATCTGCCATGGGCCCCTGTACCGCCTCCTCATGCTGCTGCCAGGTCCAGAGTGTGTCATGGGTTCCTGTATGGCCTCCCATTGCTGCTGTCTCCATCGCCACACTCTGCCATGTGCCACTTTCAGGTCTCCTCACACTGCTGGTGGGTTCCATTTTGTCATAGGGTGCTGGCAGATTACGGGCCTCCCATTGCTGCTGCCAGGCCCGTAATCTGCCATGGGCCCCCGTACCGACTCCTCATGCTGCTGCCAGGCCCGTAATCTGTCATGGGCCCCTGTACCGCCTCCTCATGCTGCTGCCAGGTCCAGAGTGTGTCATGGGTCCCTGTACGGCCTCCCTTTGCTGCTGTCTCCATCGCCACACTCTGCCATGTGCCACTTTCAGGTCTCCTCACACTGCTGGTGGGTTCCATTTTGTCATAGGGTGCTGTATGGCCTCCCATTGCTGCTGCCTCCACCGCCACACTGTGGCTCCACAGTCTGGTTTTGGCCCCTTGACTGCCCAAATGAGTGAAGTGTGCGGTGATTCTAAGATCGACGGCACTCATCTGCATGTCATACTGACTGTCAGTATTATTTCTCTTCCCCAGCAGACTCCAAGGGCATTTAAATTAAAGGTACAGTGTTCTGCACTAATATAAAGGCTCTCTGAAGCCTAGAAACACCCTTTTTATAAGTTAAATTCGCAGCGAATATATTCGCATCGAATCGAATTTATTCCTCTAATTCGCCGAATCAGCCGAATCGAATTTTTGAATACTTCGCTCATCTCTAGCTATAACTTTAACGTAAACCAATTAATTTACACATTTTGGGATTTTTTTTAGCAAAGACATGTAGCAGAATACATTTTGGCCTAAATTTATGATGAAATTTTATTTTTAAAATTTTTTACTGGACATGTTTAACTACCTGCCGACCGCAGATAGCCGAATGACGGCTTCACTGCGGCAGGCCAGTTCTGAGTGGACGTCATATGACGTCCCCCCAGAACACGCTCTCCTGCGCGCCCCAGGGGGCGCGCACCCGGCGATCTCCGTGATCGCTGTCTCCTACGGACACAGCTGATCACGTGATGTGGTAAAAGGCCAATCACAGTGGCCTTTTACCACCTGATCAGCGGTGTCCAATGACACGCTGATCAGAGGGAAATGCAAGTGCCGGTTCTCGGCTGCACTTTCCTCACGCTGTCAGATCGTGAGGAAAGTACTGCCAAGAACCGGCAATTGTCAGAGCGGGGATCGGCACGATCATCAGGGCACTGATGATCAGTGCCCTGATGATCGGTGCCCAGCAGTGCCACCCGCAAGTTCCGCCCACCTGTGCCCAGCAGTGCGCCCACTAGCTCCGCCCACCTGTGCCCAGCAGATCACCCACCTGTGCCCAGCAGTGCACCCACCTGTGCCCAGCAGTGCACCCACCTGTGCCACTCTGCAGTGCCACCTACCTGTGCCCAGAAGTGCCACCTACATGTGCCCAGCAGTGCCACCCACCTGTGCCCACCCACCTGTGCCCACCAGTGCAACCCACCTGTGCCACCCACCTGTGCCCACCCACCAGTGCTGCCCACCAGTGCCACCCACCAGTGCAGCCCAGCAGTGCTGCCAGTCAGTGCCACCAGTCAGTGCCCAGGGGTTGTGCCAGTCAGTGCCGCCAGTCAGTGCCCAGCAGTGATGCCAGTCAGTGCCGTCTATCAGTACCCATCATCAGTGTCACCTATCAGTGCCGCCTATCAGTGCTGCATATTAGTGCCGCCTATCCGTGACACCTCATTAGTGCTGTCTATCAGTGCCGCCTATCCGTGCCACCTCATTAGTACTGCCTATCAGTGCCCTTTAGTGCTGCCTATCAGTGCCCATCGGTGCCGCCTATCAGTGCCCATCAGTGCTGCCTCATCAACGCACATCAGTGAAGGAGAAAAAATGCCTGTTTGAAAAATTTTATAATAGAAACAAAGAAACTTTTTTTTTTTTCAAATTTTTTGCACTTTTTCATTTATAGCGCAAAAAGTAAAGTGTCCAGTGGCGATTAAATACCACCAAAAGAAAGCTCTATTTGTGAGAAAAAAATGATCAAAATTTCATATGGGTACAATGTTGCATGACCGTGCAATTGTCAATTAAAGTGCGGCAGCGCTGAAAGCTGAAAATTGGCCTGGTAAATAAGGGGGTATAAGTGCCTGGTAGGCAAGTGGTTAATAGCAAAAAGTCAAAAATATTGTTTTTTTTCTCAAAAATGTTTATCTTTTTTTGTTTATAGCACAAAAAATGCACAGGCAATCAAATATCACCGAAAGAAAGCTCTATTTGCGTGGGAAAAAGGACGTCAATTTCATTCAGGTGCAGTGTTGCATGACCAGGCAATTGCGAGTTAAAGTATCGCACCTTATCACAAAAAAACGGCCAGGTCAGGAAGGGGGGAAATGCCCAGGAGGGCAAGTGGTTAATTGATGCTTCCTGTCATTCAGTAACTGCCTGCCCTTATGAGGTACGGGTAGACAGCTACACTGACAATCTAGAGGGGCCTGACATTGCACCCGTGATCTGCTGATCGCGAGTGCAATGCTTTGCAGGCTACTAATAAAAATAAATAAATAAATGCACTTTTTTTTACCTGCAAAAAAGATGTGCATTTAATATATATTTAGATAAACTTATCCTTTAAATTAGATGTCACAAACATATTTAACCTTAATGTTATTACAGAACTCACTTTTTATTTTTAAATCTGCATCTTTCATTAAGCTAGTACCAAGTAATTCTACCATAGAGGCCCTTGTTTAGAAATTTCCTGTCATAGGGTGAGAACCATCTGTCCCTGTCTTCCAGTTGTACTCTTGCATAATCATCCTGTTACACAGGGTTCCAAAGGACACTACAAGTCATATCATGTAGACATGGCTTACTGTTGTCACCATTAAGATACCTGCTCTGAAAGATGCCATGTAGACAGAACATAGCTGCAGAGAGACTGTAGGAAATTATCAGTGCTGAGGTGTAACAAAGATTGAAATAAGGTGAAAGCATGTATGTCATTAAAAAAATGGAAATTGTTTATGATATTCATTAATTTTCCAAACTAATTGTCATTCAGTTTGGGTTTACATCGATTTTAAATTCACAATGCTGTTCATAATGATAAAGAGGAAAAAATGCTGGTGAAGACAGAGAAAAATGAGGATAATAAGATGACAATGAAGGAAGCAATAGGACAGAAAAGATGATGGAGTACAACAGTAAAGATAATGATAATGATAACAAAGGTGAAGATAATGATGATTGACAAAATCATAAAAGAGGTGATAAGTTTTATAAAGATGATAGTCAATATGATGAAGCTGATGATAGTGGTTTGATAAAAATAACAATAATAATGAATGAAGGTCATGATAACATTGATAAAGATAATGATTAGAGATGAGCGAATTATTCAAAAATTCGATTCGGCTGATTCGGCAAATTCGCGGAATAAATTCGATTCGAGTCGAATATATTCGCTGCAAATTTAACTTATAAAAAGGGTGTTTCTAGGCTTCAGAGAGCCTTTATATTAGTGCAGAACACTGTACCTTTAATTTAAATGCCCTTGGAGTCTGCTGGGGAAGAGAAATAATACTGTCAGTCAGTATGACATGCAGATGAGTGCCGTCGATCTTAGAATCACCGCACACTTCACTCATTTGGGCAGTCACGGGGCCAAAACCAGAGTGTGGAGCCACAGTGTGGCGGTGGAGGCAGCAGCAATGGGAGGCCATACAGCACCCTATGAAAAAATGGAACCCACCAGCAGTGTGAGGAGACCTGAAAGTGGCACATGGCAGAGTGTGGCGATGGAGACAGCAGCAATGGGAGGCCGTACAGGGACCCATGACACACTCTGGACCTGGCAGCAGCATGAGGAGGCGGTACAGGGGCCCATGACAGATTACGGGCCTGGCAGCAGCATGAGGAGTTGGTACGGGGGCCCATGGCAGATTACTGGCCTGGCAGCAGCAATGGGAGGCCCGTAATCTGCCAGCACCCTATGACAAAATGGAACCCACCAGCAGTGTGAGAAGACCTGAAAGTGTCACATGGCAGAGTTGGCGATGGAGACAGCAGCAATGGGAGGCTGTACAGGGACCCATGACACACTCTGGACCTGGCAGCAGCATGAGGAGGCGGTACAGGGGCCCATGACAGATTACGGGCCTGGCAGCAGCATGAGGAGTCGGTACGGGGGCCCATGGCAGATTACGGGCCTGGCAGCAGCAATGGGATGCCCGTAATCTGCAAGCACCCTATGACAAAATGGAACCCACCAGCATGTGAGGAGACCTGAAAGTGGCACATGGCAGAGTGTGGCGATGGAGACAGCAGCAATGGGAGGCCATACAGGGACCCATGACACACTCTGGACCTGGCAGCAGCATGAGGAGGCGGTACAGGGGCCCATGACAGATTACGGGCCTGGCAGCAGCATGAGGAGTCGGTACAAGGGCCCATGGCAGATTACGGGCCTGGCAGCAGCAATGGGAGGCCCGTAATCTGAAAGCACCCTATGACAAAATGGAACCCACCAGCAGTGTGAGGAGACCTGAAAGTGGCACATGGCAGAGTGTGGCGATGGAGACAGCAGCAATGGGAGGCCGTACAGGGACCCATGACACACTCTGGACCTGGCAGCAGCATGAGGAGGCGGTACAGGGGCCCATGACAGATTACGGGCCTGGCAGCAGCATGAGGAGTCGGTACGGGGGCCCATGGCAGATTACGGGCCTGGCAGCAGCAATGGGAGGCCCATAATCTGCCAGCACCCTATGACAAAATGGAACCCACCAGCAGTGTGAGGGGACCTGAAAGTGGCACATGGCAGAGTGTGGCGATGGAGACAGCAGCAATGGGAGGCCGTACAGGGACCCATGACACACTCTGGACCTGGCAGCAGCATGAGGAGGCGGTACAGGGGACCATGACAGATTACGGGCCTGGCAGCAGCATGAGGAGTCGGTACGGGGGTCCATGGCAGATTACGGGCCTGGCAGCAGCAATGGGAGGCCATACAGCACCCTATGACAAAATGGAACCCACCAGCAGTGTGAGGAGACCTGAAAGTGGCACATGGCAGAGTGTGGCGATGGAGACAGCAGCAATGGGAGGCCTTACAGGGACCCATGACACACTCTGGACCTGGCAGCAGCATGAGGAGGCGGTACAGGGGCGCATGACAGATTACGGGCCTGGCAGCAGCATGAGGAGTCGGTACAGGGGCCCATGGCAGATTACGGGCCTGGCAGCAGCAATGGGAGGCTGTACAGGGACCCATGACACACTCTGGACCTGGCAGCAGCATGAGGAGGCGGTACAGGGGCCCATGACAGATTACGGGCCTGGCAGCAGCATGAGGAGTCGGTACGGGGGCCCATGGCAGATTACAGGCCTGGCAGCAGCAATGGGAGGCCCGTAATCTGCCAGCACCCTATGACAAAATGGAACCCACCAGCAGTGTGAGGAGACCTGAAAGTGGCACATGGCAGAGTGTGGCGATGGAGACAGCAGCAATGGGAGGCCGTACAGGGACCCATGACACACTCTGGACCTGGCAGCAGCATGAGGAGGCAGTACAGGGGCCCATGACAGATTACGGGCCTGGCAGCAGCATGAGGAGTCGGTACGGGGGCCCATTGCAGATTACGGGCCTGTCAGCAGCAATGGGAGGCCATACAGCACCCTATGACAAAATGGAACCCACCAGCAGTGTGAGGAGACCTGAAAGTGGCACATGGCAGAGTGTGGCGATGGAGACAGCAGCAATGGGAGGCCGTACAGGGACCCATGACACACTCTGGACCTGGCAGCAGCATGAGGAGGCGGTACAGGGGCCCATGACAGATTACGGGCCTGGCAGCAGCATGAGGAGTCGGTACGGGGGCCCATGGCAGATTACGGGCCTGGCAGCAGCAATGGGAGGCCGTACAGGGACCCATGACACACTCTGGACCTGGCAGCAGCATGAGGAGGCGGTACAGGGGCCCATGACAGATTACGGGCCTGGCAGCAGCATGAGGAGTCGGTACGGGGGCCCATGGCAGATTACAGGCCTGGCAGCAGCAATGGGAGGCCCGTAATCTGCCAGCACCCTATGACAAAATGGAACCCACCAGCAGTGTGAGGAGACCTGAAAGTGGCACATGGCAGAGTGTGGCGATGGAGACAGCAGCAATGGGAGGCCGTACAGGGACCCATGACACACTCTGGACCTGGCAGCAGCATGAGGAGGCAGTACAGGGGCCCATGACAGATTACGGGCCTGGCAGCAGCATGAGGAGTCGGTACGGGGGCCCATGGCAGATTACGGGCCTGGCAGCAGCAATGGGAGGCCATACAGCACCCTATGACAAAATGGAACCCACCAGCAGTGTGAGGAGACCTGAAAGTGGCACATGGCAGAGTGTGGCGATGGAGACAGCAGCAATGGGAGGCCGTACAGGGACCCATGACACACTCTGGACCTGGCAGCAGCATGAGGAGGCGGTACAGGGGCCCATGACAGATTACGGGCCTGGCAGCAGCATGAGGAGTCGGTACGGGGGCCCATGGCAGATTACGGGCCTGGCAGCAGCAATGGGAGGCCGTACAGGGACCCATGACACACTTTGGACCTGGCAGCAGCATGAGGAGGCGGTACAGGGGCCCATGACAGATTACGGGCCTAGCAGCAGCATGAGGAGTCGGTACGGGGGCCCATGGCAGATTACGGGCCTGGCAGCAGCAATGGGAGGCCCGTAATCTGCCAGCACCCTATGACAAAATGGAACCCACCAGCAGTGTGAGGAGACCTGAAAGTGGCACATGGCAGAGTGTGTCGATGGAGACAGCAGCAATGGGAGGCCGTACAGGGACCCATGACACACTCTGGACCTGGCAGCAGCATGAGGAGGCGGTACAGGGGCCCATGACAGATTACGGGCCTGGCAGCAGCATGAGGAGTCGGTACGGGGGCCCATGGCAGATTACGGGCCTGGCAGCAGCAATGGGAGGCCCGTAATCTGCCAGCACCCTATGACAAAATGGAACCCACCAGCAGTGTGAGGAGACCTGAAAGTGGCACATGGCAGAGTGTGGCGATGGAGACAGCAGCAATGGGAGGCCGTACAGAGACCCATGACACACTCTGGACCTGGCAGCAGCAAGAGGAGGCGGTACAGGGGCCCATGGCAGAGTGGCGAAGCGTAAGCAGCTTAAATTGAAGGCCATACAGAGGCCTATGTTAAAAATAATAACATGTTTGGGGCATGATTCATGGCGGATTTAGTCAGTTGTGTCAGGAACTGGTGGTTTGAAATCCAGACTAATCCACGCCTGATTCATTTTCACAAACGTGAGTCTCTCCACACTTTGGGTGGATAGTCGTGTCCTCCGCGGAGTTACAATACCTCCTGCCGCACTAAACACGCGCTCCGATGCCATGCTACTGGCCGGGCATGACAGCCTTTCAAGGGCAAATTCAGCTAGTTGGGGCCAAAGGTCAATTTTGTTGCCCAGTAGTCAAGGGGATTGTCTACCTCGGTTGGCAGGGTGCTGTCCAAGTAGGCCCAAGCCTGTTGTTTGAGGTCCTGCTCCAGGTCCACCTGATGCTGCTGCGGCTGGTTAGTAGTTTCCTCACTGCGCTGGTGAAGAAAGCTACTCATCATCGACTGCAGACTGAGGCAGCCGCTGCTGGTGGAGCTGCCACTGCTCCTACCACCCCACCCCTCCCCTGCTGCCATGGCAGCGGAACGCGAGCGCACAGGGCCCACAGTGTCTGAGGATGGACGTTGGCGCAGAAAGGCAGAGACCCACTGACTACATAGGTGGTTTTTATAGTACGTTATTTTGGCCTCCCTCTCAGCAGGTGTGAAAAAGGCCACCATTTTTGAACGGTAGCGAGGGTCCAACAAGGTGGACAGCCAAAAGTCATCCCTCTGTCTGATGGTTATTATTCGGCTGTCGCTACGCAAGCAACCGAGCATGCTATGGGCCATTTGTGCCAAGGAATGCGAGGGACTCCCTGCCTCCATCTCCACAGCATACTGCCACGGTGCGTCTGGGTCCTCTGTCTCCTCCTCCTCCTCTACCAGATGCTCCTGCTCCTCCACTCCTGTCCGCTGAGTGGAAAAACCACCCATTTCACTCAATAATTCCTGAGCACCAATGTCCTCCTCTACCTCCTCCTCTTCTTCCTGTCCTGCCCCCACAGGGGTCATGTGGCGTTGAGATCTGTGCGCCACGTCTACCGCACCCTGACCAGCCATTGTTAACAGCATTTGTTCCAGGACGTGCAACAGAGGAATGACGTCGTTCCTCAAAGGGCCTGAGCAAGCGGCAGGTGTCATGCATGAGCTGCCAATGGCTGACATCTAAGTTACACAGGGGAGTACCTTTATCCGCTTGTAACATCAGGAAATCGGTGATGGCCTTTCGCTGTTCGTAAAGGCGGTCTAACATATGTAGGGTTGAATTCCACCTTGTTGCAACGTCGCAGATCAGGCGATGCTGTGGAATTCCGTTCTGCAACTGCAGCTCAAGGAGGGTGTGCTTTGCGGTGTAGGAATGGCTGAAATGCATGCAAAGTTTACGTGACATTTTAAGGATGTCTTGCAGTGGGATGGTGGATTTTAGGAACCGCTTGACAACCAGATTGAACACGTGAGCCATGCATGGCGCATGGCACAACCTTCCTTGACGCAGAGCAGACACCATGTTCTTTCCGTTGTCGGTCAACATGGTTCCGATTTTCAGTTTGCGCGGAGACAGCCATCTGTCGATTTCTCTGTTCATTACACTCAGAAGTTCCTCCCCTGTGTGACTACGTTCGCCAAGGCATACCAGGTGCAGCACAGCGTGACACCGTTGCGCCCTGCACATGTGATATGCCGGTCGGGTAATGGGACTTGGCACGGGGGTGGCGGCTGAGGACACGGCGGAAGAAGAGGTGGTAGAGGCGGACATCTTTGCTGGACCAAGGACGTGCAAACGTGGAGGCAAAAGCGGCGTGACCTGTCCAAGTTGCTGGTGCGGCTGTGCCGGCACCACGTTCACCCAGTGGGCCGTAAATGACATGTACTGTCCCTGACCGTAGTTACAGCTCCACATGTCGGCGCTGCCGTGCACTTTGGCAGAGACCGACATGCTCAAAGACTGGCCCACCATCTCTTGTACATGTGAATGCAGGGCTGGCACTGCCTTTTTGGCGAAGAAATGCCAGCTTGGCACTCTCCACCGCGGCTCGGCACAAGCCATCATTTCTCGGAAAGGTGCTGAGTCCACCACTTGGAAAGGGAGGGACTGCAGCACCAGCAACTTGGACAGGAGGACGTTCAGCTTCTGCACCGTCGGGTGCGTGCTCGCAAACTGTTGTCTCTTGGAAACGGATTCCAAGAAAGACTGCTGACGGAATCCGTGAAGAGGAGTAGCAGGAGAAGGAGCATTTGAACGAGCGGAAGATGCCAATGAGCGACAACTCCCCTCAGCAGAGGTGTTGGAGCCTTGACTGGCTGATAGAGGGCGATTGACGTCGGGTGACGGAGCAAGTAACGGAGCGGGTGATGGAGCGGGGGCTGGGGCAGGCAGAACCGCCGTATCTTTATCACGGTTTTCCCAGGCCACCAAATGGCGACGCTGCATATGCTGACGCAACGCTGTAGTCCCAACATGGGCCCCCTGGCCACGCTTGACTTTCTGGCCACATAGTCGACATACGGCTACGTTTACTTCCTCGGGCGGCTTGACGAAAAATTGCCACACCGCCGAGTAGGAAACTTTGCCCCCGCTACTCCTTACTGGCTGACTGCTACTTCCTCCGTGCACACCGGCACCACTACTGGCCGTGGTGGTAGGCTGCAGTGGAGCTGGTGCTCTACTCCGTGGCCGTTTGCCTCCACTGACACTGCTGCGACCCTGCTGCCTCCTGGGCAACCCACCGACTGTTTTGCTCGCTGCCAAGCTGGCACGCTCTTCTCCTGATGATGCGGAAGCAATAGCCTGATGACGACGAGGCTGCCAAGTGCGATCAGCCTCATCATCATCAATTAGGGTCTCCGCCTCACTACTAGCCCCCTCGGCTGCGTGTGGGTCAGGAGACAGACCTGTCTCTAGACCGGCTACCGAGCCACTCTCCTCGCCAGTACTTCTTCGCCTGGCTGCTGAAGAGGCGGATGTCTCCCCCCGTTCCTGACCGCCCTCTGTTAGCTCTTCCTCACTGTACAGTGGGGCTGAGCCCACAGCATGCGATACTTCGCTTGGTGAGGGAACACCAAAGGACAGGGGCAGGTAGAGGACACGTGATTTCAGTGGGCTTGCTCCTGGGCCATGCCAACTAACGGTTGTGTCTGACGTACCCACCGACCGTTGGCTGTAGGTGTCAGAGGTGACCTGGGAAGAGGAAGACGACCGAGCCAACCAATCGATGACGGCAGGGTTGTCGGTGGAGACACGACCGCTGGATGACACCGGGAGCACTGGCCTCTGGCTGCGACTAGTGCTGCCTCGACCCCTTCCTCTGCTGCCACGTCTGCTCGCTCCTGAAACATTGCCTCCTCTGCCACTCCTCTGCGTGTTGTCTGACATACTCTTTAATTCAACGATTCTGTGTCCCTGTGTAACGATTCTGTGTCCCTGAGTAACGATTCTGTGTCCCTGAGTAACAATTCTGTGTCCCTGAGTAACAATTCTGTGTCCCTCAGTAACGATTCTGTGTCCCTCAGTAACAATTCTGTGTCCCTGAGTAACAATTCTGTGTCCCTCAGTAACGATTCTGTGTCCCTGAGTAACAATTCTGTGTCCCTGAGTAACAATTCTGTGTCCCTGAGTAACAATTCTGTGTCCCTCAGTAACGATTCTGTGTCCCTCAGTAACGTTTCTGTGTCCCTGAGTAACAATTCTGTGTCCCTGAGTAACAATTCTGTGTCCCTGAGTAACAATTCTGTGTCCCTGAGTAACAATTCTGTGTCCCTCAGTAACGATTCTGTGTCCCTCAGTAACGATTCTGTGTCCCTGAGTAACAATTCTGAGTCCCTGAGTAACAATTCTGTGTCCCTGAGTAACAATTCTGTGTCCCTCAGTAACAATTCGGTGTCCCTGAGTAACAATTCTGTGTCCCTCATTAACGATTCTGTGTCCCTCAGAAATAATTCTGTGTCCCTGAGTAACAATTCTGTGTCCCTGAGTAACAATTCTGTGTCCCTCAGTAACGATTCTGTGTCCCTCAGTAACGATTCTGTGTCCCTGAGTAACGATTCTGTGTTCCTCAGTAACAATTCTGTGTCCCTGAGTAACAAATCTGTGTCCCTGAGTAACAATTCTGTGTCCCTCAGTAACGATTCTGTGTCCCTCAGTAACGATTCTGTGTCCCTGAGTAACGATTCTGTGTCCCTGAGTAACAATTCTGTGTCCCTCAGTAACAATTCTGTGTCCCTGAGTAACGATTCTGTGTCCCTGAGTAACAATTCTGTGTCCCTGAGTAACGATTCTGTGTCCCTGAGTAACAATTCTGTGTCCCTGAGTAACAATTCTGTGTCCCTGAGTAACGATTCTGTGTCCCTGAGTAACAATTCTGTGTCCCTGAGTAACAATTCTGTGTCTGTCCCTGAGTAACAATTCTGTGTCCCTGAGTAACAATTCTGTGTCCCTGAGTAACGATTCTGTGTCCCTCAGTAACAATTCTGTGTCCCTGAGTAACAATTCTGTGTCCCTGAGTAACGATTCTGTGTCCCTGAGTAACAATTCTGTGTCCCTGAGTAACAATTCTGTGTCCCTCAGTAACGATTCTGTGTCCCTCAGTAACAATTCTGTGTCCCTGAGTAACGATTCTGTGTCCCTGAGTAACAATTCTGTGTCCCTGAGTAACGATTCTGTGTCCCTGAGTAACAATTCTGTGTCCCTGAGTAACGATTCTGTGTCCCTGAGTAACGATTCTGTGTCCCTCAATAACAGTTCTGTGTCCCTGAGTAACAATTCTGTGTCCCTGAGTAACGATTCTGTGTCCCTGAGTAACAATTCTGTGTCCCTGAGTAACAATTCTGTGTCCCTCAGTAACGATTCTGTGTCCCTCAGTAACGATTCTGTGTCCCTGAGTAACAATTCTGTGTCCCTGAGTAACAATTCTGTGTCCCTGAGTAACAATTCTGTGTCCCTCAGTAACAATTCGGTGTCCCTGAGTAACAATTCTGTGTCCCTCAGTAACGATTCTGTGTCCCTCAGTAACAATTCTGTGTCCCTGAGTAACGATTTTGTGTCCCTGAGTAACAATTCTGTGTCCCTGAGTAACAATTCTGTGTCCCTCAGTAACGATTCTGTGTCCCTCAGTAACAATTTTGTGTCCCTGAGTAACAATTCTGTGTCCCTGAGTAACAATTCTGTGTCCCTCAGTAACGATTCTGTGTCCCTGAGTAACAATTCTGTGTCCCTGAGTAACAATTCTGTGTCCCTGAGTAACAATTCTGTGTCCCTCAGTAACGATTCTGTGTCCCTCATTAACGATTCTGTGTCCCTGAGTAATGATTCTGTGTCCCTGAGTAACAATTCTGTGTCCCTGAGTAACAATTCTGTGTCCCTCAGTAACGATTCTGTGTCCCACAGTAACGATTCTGTGTCCCTGAGTAACGATTCTGTGTCCCTGAGTAACAATTCTGTGTCCCTGAGTAACAATTCTGTGTCCCTCAGTAACAATTCGGTGTCCCTGAGTAACAATTCTGTGTCCCTCAGTAACGATTCTGTGTCCCTCAGAAACAATTCTGTGTCCCTGAGTAACAATTCTGTGTCCCTGAGTAACAATTCTGTGTCCCTCAGTAACGATTCTGTGTCCCTCAGTAACGATTCTGTGTCCCTGAGTAACGATTCTGTGTCCCTCAGTAACAATTCTGTGTCCCTGAGTAACAAATCTGTGTCCCTGAGTAACAATTCTGTGTCCCTCAGTAACGATTCTGTGTCCCTCAGTAACGATTCTGTGTCCCTGAGTAACGATTCTGTGTCCCTGAGTAACAATTCTGTGTCCCTCAGTAACAATTCTGTGTCCCTGAGTAACGATTCTGTGTCCCTGAGTAACAATTCTGTGTCCCTGAGTAACAATTCTGTGTCCCTGAGTAACAATTCTGTGTCTGTCCCTGAGTAACAATTCTGTGTCCCTGAGTAACAATTCTGTGTCCCTGAGTAACGATTCTGTGTCCCTCAGTAACAATTCTGTGTCCCTGAGTAACAATTCTGTGTCCCTGAGTAACGATTCTGTGTCCCTGAGTAACAATTCTGTGTCCCTGAGTAACAATTCTGTGTCCCTGAGTAACAATTCTGTGTCCCTCAGTAACGATTCTGTGTCCCTCAGTAACAATTCTGTGTCCCTGAGTAACGATTCTGTGTCCCTGAGTAACAATTCTGTGTCCCTGAGTAACGATTCTGTGTCCCTGAGTAACAATTATGTGTCCCTGAGTAACGATTCTGTGTCCCTGAGTAACGATTCTGTGTCCCTCAATAACAGTTCTGTGTCCCTGAGTAACAATTCTGTGTCCCTGAGTAACGATTCTGTGTCCCTCAGTAACAATTCTGTGTCCCTGAGTAACAATTCTATGTCCCTGAGTAACAATTCTGTGTCTATCCCTGAGTAACAATTCTGTGTCCCTCAATAACAGTTCTGTGTCCCTGAGTAACAATTCTGTGTCCCTGATTAACGATTCTGTGTCCCTCAGTAACAATTCTGTGTCCCTGAGTAACAATTCTATGTCCCTGAGTAACAATTCTGTGTCTATCCCTGAGTAACAATTCTGTGTCCCTGAGTAACAATTCTGTGTCCCTGAGTAACAATTCTGTGTCCCTGAGTAACGATTCTGTGTCCCTCAGTAACAATTCTGTGTCCCTGAGTAACAATTCTGTGTCCCTGAGTAACAATTCTGTGTCTGTCCCTGAGTAACAATTCTGTGTCCCTGAGTAACAATTCTGTGTCCCCGAGTAACGATTCTGTGTTCCTCAGTAACAATTCTGTGTCCCTGAGTAACAATTCTGTGTCTGTCCCTGAGTAACGATTCTGTGTCCCTGAGTAACAATTCTGTGTCCCTGAGTAACGATTCTGTGTCCCTAAGTAACGATTCTGTGTCCCTAAGTAACGATTCTGTGGCCCTAAAGTCTCTGAGGCCCTAACTCTGTCCCTAATACAGAGAGGTCTGTCTCTCTTGAATGACCGGAGACTAATGGAGAATTCTAAGATGGCCGCGATTTATAGCTCCACCATTACACAGGGCTGGCTGGCTGCTGATTGGCTAATGCGATCACATGTCATGAATGAATGCATTATGGGTCAGCGCGCCTTGTCTGCGCGCCTTCCCAGAGATCCCCGCTCCGTCGCCACACATGTCGCCGCCATTTTTGGGAAAATTCGATTCGTGCATCCGAAGTTTGCTAATTTTCGGATTCGGCGCGAATCGAATATTTCCTAATCTTTGAAACGAATTCCACTTCGCCATGTTCGATTCGCTCATCTCTAATAATGATGATAGAGTTGCATAAAAAGTCTAAGGAAGATCTTACATTTGTAGTAATGAATTAAAGTAGAAGTAGAGCCTTGTGGACTTTCTCAAAGGTGTTCTAATAGCTGGGGGGGGGGGGGGGTAGCTTGTTTCAGAGATAGATCTTTGTATTTACAGTAGGGGCTCCTGAGGCTGTTGGAACACTTTACAATACTGCAAGAGGTCTTCATACTACCCTGAAGCTGTAAACATGCTGAAAATATTTCTAATTCTGTACTTTCACTGATGCATCAGTACAAAAGTAAGAGCTGATAACACAAATAACATTGCTTGCATTAAAAACTGTTAACACGGTTTTGTGAAATTGCAGTTGGGAGGTATTGGAGCCAATGCTGTTTTGGGCTCCTCTTTAAAGAAAGATGATTGTGATGGTGGATTTAATATCCCTGTCTAGGAAGTTCAAATCCAGAAAGGAGACACAAGAAGACACCTTGGATCAAGATCCACAGAAAATAAAAATGGGGAGCCACACCAATTATTGAGATCCCAGGAAAAGAATGCTATTTTTGGGAGGCATAGAACATTAGCTTTTATACTTATCATTATTATTATACAGGATTTATATAGCGCCAACGGTTTCTCAGCGCTCTACATTATAGTGGGGGACAATACAGTAACAATACAGTTCAATACAAGAGGGATTAGAGGGCCCTGCTCCTTGGAGCTTACAATTTAGGAGGGCGGGGTGAGTGGTACAGTAGGTAGTCACTGTGGGGGATGGAGTGGTTGGAAAAGTAGAGGATACCAGAATTAGCAGAGCTCGGGATAGGCTTCCCTGAAGAGAAAGGTTTTCAGTGAACGCCGAAAGGCAAGTAGAGTAGGTGATAATCTGATAGATTGGGGTAGGGAGTTCCAGAGGATGGGTGACGCCCTGGAGAAGTCTTGGAGACGAGCATGGGAGGAGGAGATAAGGGAGCTAGAGAGTAAGAGGTCTTGCGAGGAGCGGAGTGTACGGTTTGGGTGATATTTAGAGATACGATCGGTTATGTAAATTGTGGCAGTGTTGTGGATGGCTTTATATGTCATTGTCAGAGTTTTGAATTTTATCCATTGGGCAACTGGGAGCCAGTGGAGGGATTGGCAGAGAGGGGTGGCGGATACGGAACGGTTAGTGAGGTGGATGAGTCTGGCAGCAGCGTTCATGATAGCCTGGAGGGGGGACAGTCTACGATGAGGTAGGCCAATGAGGAGGGAGTTACAGTAGTCGAGGCATGATATGACAAGGGAGTGAATGAGTTGCTTAGTGGTTTCCGGGGTTAGGAATGGTCTTATCTTGGAGATGTTGCGGAGGTGAAGTCTACATGATTTTGTCAGCGATTGGATCTGGGGCTGGAAGGACAGATGGGAGTCTAGGATTATCCCTTGTACCCTGGCATGATTATCCTTGATTATCCCTTGTACCCTGGCGTAAGTGGATGGACTGAGGATGATGTTAGCGATAGTTATGGTGAAGTCAGTGGGGGTTGTGCGAGCAGGGGGGAATACTAGGAGCTCAGTTTCGGAGAGGTTGAGTTTGAGGAAGTGGAGTGACATCCAGGCCGATATGTCGCTTACTAGGCTAGCGATACGGGTAGAAACTGAAGGGGTGAGGTGAGGGGTAGACAGATAGATTTGCGTGTCATCAGCATAGAGATGGTAGTTGAAGCCATGGGAGTTTATCAAGTGACCAAGGGAGGAGATGTAGATGGAGAAGAGAAGGGGTCCAAGGACAGAACCTTGGGGGACCCCTACAGAGAGAGAGAGTGAGGAGGAGGTGGTAACACTGAAGGAGCGCTTTGATAGATAGGAGGGGAACCAGGAGAGAGTGGAGCCAGGTTTCGGTGAGGGCAAGAAGGATAAGAGAGCGGGACATGAAGAGGTCGTGGATAGAGGTGAGTTTATTGCAGACCGAACAGGCGTTTTATCATATTTAAATGTCCAAATATGTAATGCTTGTTTTTAATTTCAGCATTTGACAATTCACATATTGAACATAGACTGCATACATTTTGCAATAACATTTATGACATGTATATGTTATGTAATTAGACATATTTTGCTTCCAATACAACAGCATACTCATGTGGTGGTTTATGTAAGGATTTATTCTACTTATAAAGGGCGGTGTCCCTTTCCCTTAGATTAAATATTACAGTGCCTCCAGCCGTTAAAATACGGCAAATATTTAGTGGACCAATAATTTGGACACCTTGATAATTTGATCACCACTTATTATTATACCTTGAATCCTTTTAGCCAGTATGATTTCGTACCATACACACAAAATTTGCCTTATAATAGATAAATATAAAAATTTATTTATGTACAAAAATTATATATATATTAACACAAAACGCAAAAGACTGGTGATGAATGAATACTGATACACACGGTCAAAGATATACTATATCAAGATCACACACGAAATAACGTTTCTATATAATGAAATTAATATAACAAATTTCTAAATGATGATGATGATTACTAAAAATTAAATTTAGTAATAACTAATAATTTAGAGTATCTCAGAGGTTATATTCTCACAAAACGTGGCCATAGGATTGGAAGAAGATATTCTCTGATAAATTATACTCTAATTATTAATATTTAATAACTCATGAAATGTGAAAAATTTGTAATATGACACCAAACAATTTTAGCAGTAATACAGGATCTCTCTCTATATATATATAACCACCCAATATAGTTGTGATACACTAAGGTAATTCTTATTACTCTACACAACAGAGAAAATATGCAATGCAAAATTAAATGGACAGTCTCACCACACCCGGAATTCAGACTATGAAACTTTCCAGTGGATCCAGCTGGCAATGGAACGCCTTCAGAATGATGCCACAGGGGCAAGTGATAGATATGTAGTATAATAGAGATTAAGAGGTTTAGAAGTTTAGGAGAAAGTTTTTAAAAGTTTGAAAGGATGGAAGAGGGGTTATTCAGCAGAGTTGTCTCTTCGGATGTCTTCAGATTTTCTTCTAGTGAGGGTTTTTTTTCAATCAGTCTTTTTTTCAATGAGGTTTTTTTTCTTAGTCAGGGTTTTTTTTCAATCAGTCTTTTTTTCAATGAGGTTTTTCTTTTTCAATGAGGTTTTTTTTTTTCAAAATGAGGTGCATGGGTTTTTATACCAACTAAACTATTGTTCTAAGAGACCCTCCCGCTGAAAGGAATGATTTTCTTTTCCCCTCAGAGACCCCCGGTCTGTGGAGAGATTCCTGGTTTATCAGCAGAATTCTGGGAACACCCCTTGAACACGGGAATAACGGCAGCTTATGTTCAGAGATGTTCAAAGTTTATTAGGCATTAATAAGATTATATAGACTACAGATAAAATAAGGGAGGGGGGAGCGAGTTTCAAAACTGTAACTTGTAAATTTCTATCATGAGCTAACTACATAAAACATAACATATACATTTCTTGGTACAAATTGTTTTGGCTAACTTTCTGGAAAACAGCCAGATAAAGACATTGTCAGGGTCATGTTAGCTTCTGTTGATACATCCTTGAACAACCAAAAACAGTTTCATTAATCTTCTAATATATCTGCAAAAAGCTAACTTAATACTTAAAATGGCGTACATAATACAAAATGGAAGTTATCTAGATCCTTTCACCCACCAGGCTTTTTGATTGGCTGGTTGAGAAATGTATGTACATAAGCTATTTCTCACCTGCCTGCCAGATGGCAGTCTTGTACCATAGAACAATTTGAGTATTGATGATGACTCATACCTCGGGTGGAACTCAAGGTGATTTTAGGTATTAAATATACGTCTTATTCAGGTATATAGAGGTGACCATACCTATAATATTCTAAATAGGAACCATGGAATATATGTGTATATTCAGTTATTCCTCTCCCTGAGATATAAGCTTGTGTGAAATCATTTGTTTCCTGATAAGACATACAACTGATGCTAACTCACAATATATCTTACTTTTTTCCTCATCTCAATACTCAAGTTAGTGATATACAATCCCCATTCTGCTGAATATTTTGTGGTGTGTGAAACATATTCTTTATAACATCCATTGATACTATGTTTTTTTTTTTGTAATATCTCCGTGGGTAGATATATTAAATTCTTAGCCTTGTATGTCCTGAATTTAACTTTTTTTGTTTTAGAACCAACATTTCCTATGGGTAAGGAAAGACTCTCTGTTTACCTGGCTATTGTGTTGGAGTCAGAGTAAACAACCATTGATACTTTCAACCTTAGTGGATAATAGCATATTGTGATAGTTCGAGAGGTTTGTTGGTTCATTACACTCCACAGGATTTTGGGTAAACTTTCAACCAGTTAATTTCCCGTCTCATCATTGTCTTTTAGTTATATGTGATGACTCAGTGTTTGAAGGTCTAATGTCTCATCTGGCTGTCTGTTTAACTTTTGTATATACATTCTCCCCGACCCCACTATACAAATAGTATTTATTGACATATATACACCTTAGTTAGCCTTATAGTGCCAGCCTAAACCTTAGAATTAAACCCCCTGTGGAGAGTCAAATAGTCTATTGTCTTTAGGAAAGGAAAAAAAAAATCCCCTCACCCATTATTTACATTTCTTAGCTGTAGGGTCATTCGACTTTTCAACCAAGACAAGTTAACCCTTAACAGACGGCTAGGCTGGGTTGCTGTCAGATAAAGTCATGTTTTTGATACATAATTTCAAAAGTCCACAGCACTCATACTGAATTTTTTATATACGGTTGCAAGAAAAAGTATGTGAACCCCTTGGGATTACGTGGAATTTTGCATGAATTGGGCATAAAATGTGCTCTGAACGTCATCTAAGTCACAACAATAGAAGAACACAGTCTGCTGAACATAATACTACACAAACATTAGATGTTGCCATGGTTTAATTGCACATAACATGTAAACATTCACAGTGCAGGGTGGAAAAAGTATGTGAACCTCTGGACTTCATAACTGGTTGACCCTCCTTTGGCAGCAATAACCTCAACCAAACGTTTCCTGTAGTTGCAGATCAGACCTGCACAACGATCTGGAGTCATTTTGGACCACTCCTCTTCACAAAACTGTTTCAGTGTAGCAATATTCTTGGGATGTCTGGTGTGAATCGCTCTCTTAAGGTCATGCCACAGCATTTCGATGGGGTTGAGGTCAGGACTCTGACTGGGCCACCCCAGAAGGTGTATTCTGTGCTGTTGCAGCCATTGTTTTGTTGAATTACTTGTATGCTTTGGGTCATTGTCCTGTTGCATCACCCATCCTCTGCGGAGCTTCAGTTGGTGGACAGATGGTCGTACGTTTTCTTGCAAAATGTCTTGATAAACTCTGGAATTCATTTTCCCATCAATGACAACAATCCGTCCAGGCCCTGAGGCAGCAAAGCAGCCCCAAACCATGATGCTCCCTCCGCCATGTTTCACAGTGGGGATGAGGTTTTGATGTTGGTGTGCTGTGCCTTTTTTTCTCCACACATAGTGTTGTGTGTTCTTCCCAAACAACTCAATCTTGGTTTCATCTGTCCACAGTATATTTTGCCAGTAGTGCTGTGGAACATCCAGGTGCTCTTTTACAAACTTCAAACGTGCTGCAATATTCTTTTTGGACAGCAATGGCTTCCTCCGTGGTGTCCTCCCATGTACTCCATTCTTGTTTAATGTTTTCCTTATTGTAGATGTGTCAACAAAAATGTTAGCATGTGCCAGAGATTTCTGTAGGTCTTTAGCTGACACTCTGGGATTCTTCTTTACCTCATGCAGCATTCTGCGCTGTGCTCTTGCAGTCATTTTTACAGGACGACCACGCCTAGGGAGAGTAGCAACAGTGCTAAACTTTCTCCATTTGTAGACAGCCTGTCTTACCGTGGACACATGAACATCAAGGCTTTTGGAGAAACTTCTTTAACCCTTTCCAGCTTCATGCAAGTCAACAATTCTTGATCGTAGGTCTTCTGAGAGCTCTTTTCTGCGAGGCATGGTTCACATCAGACAGTGCTTCTTGAAACCAGTAAACCCAAAACAGGTGTGTGTTTTTTAAGGGCAGGACAGCTGTCAGCAACACGTCCAATATCATCACACTGATTGGAGTCAAGGTTGGCTCACTCCTGGCTCCAATTAGCTCTGGGAGAAGTCATTAAGCTAGGGCCCCACATACTTTTTCCTCCCTGCACTGTGAATGTTTACATGTTATGTGCAATTAAACCATGGCAACATCTAATGTTTGTGTAGTATTATGTTCAGCAGACTGTGTTCTTCTATTGTTGTGACTTAGATGACGTTCAGAGCACATTTTATGCCCAATTTATGCAAAACTCCACGTAATCCCAAGGGGTTCACATACTTTTTCTTGCAACTGTATATTGTTTGATTAGTGTATTTTTTATATATACATTTTTTACTTTTTGCCTATAAGTTAATAAACCTAGTAGGCAAATACTGCATTGCACTTTTAAAAAAACAATGTTTTTATGTCCAATGTTTTATCTGATGTAAAAAGGGTTTTTTTAATTACAGGACATAATGTTACTTTATACAGTATACTGTACTTTTCAAAATGTATAATTATAATATTTTATACTTTTCACATTTGTGTTTTTAGCCCTAATGGTTGCACTCGAAAGCCCAAGAAACACATGGACTTCTACTATATGAGAAAATAAACATTTTGGCGGGATTTATTAAAACTGGTGCACTCAGAATCCAGTGCAGCTGTGCATAGTAAAAAAAACAAAACATATACAGAAAGTGCAGGTCTTTTGTCCAAAGCATATGAAGAACACTAAATTATTCCTGTGTAAACTTATATAGGAAGTACTTATACAAAAATATATATAAGATTAACTAAAATCATAATTAAAGTTCAAAAAGTGCAGTGTCCAATGGCATTGTAGAGATCAATCATGACCAGTGACATAATGTGATATCTGTGAAGAGTGCATCAGTGACAATCCTCCACCACTATGCATTCACCAGAAGTAAGAGGCAAGTAGGCTCTGTACAGAAATCCCTCCGAAAGATGTAACCTTTCCACTGCAGGGATAGATGGCCAAATATCCAGTGTGGCTGGGCTCTATATAGGGATCCCTCTAAGGCAGATGTTTCAGCTCCAGTGCATGGATAAGCAATCAATCTGGAGATAGTAAATCCTAGATAAAAGAGCTCAGAAACCAGAGCCCAGAGATAGTGGCATATAGTGTATTTTATTGCATAAAAATATTAGCATCCACGTGGAGCACATAAAAGCAATACAGCTTCACTTACAAACATGGCCTCTGGACCATCGTATGGACTCGGCGGCGTGACGTCAGCAAGTAGGTTCCTCTCTGATGCGTTTCGTGCAAACGTGTGTTCTCAAAGGGACCCGCCTCCTACTGACACCATCACAATACACATTTTAAATGGCCCTCAGGCGTGCGAATGAAAGGGCGCCATTTTATTGAAGACCAGACTTTGCATCTTTGTTATGGATCGTCTAAATCAAAAAACAACCACTTGCAAAATAAGTAAACAAAACGTGGGGACAATGTTATTACCATTTAGATATGGTCATTGTAAATTATCACTTAAGTGAATTACATGAACTTTTATTTTCCACAGGGTGCTGCAGATATCAATATTATAATCACGGAAACCAGTGAGAAAAAAGCCAAAATATCAAAAAAGACCAAAAAAAAGAGGATTTAGAAGAAAATGCCCCTACAATTCTAATAAGAAGGGGATAATAAAGAATATAAAAAATAATAAATAATAATCTATTCAATTCCAACAAAGATGCGATCAAGAATGAAAACTATGTGACATAAAACATATAATACATTTTTTTTTGCATAACATAGGCCCATATAAAAGCATCGCAACCCCATAAATATATGATTATGGAACTTATCCATATACAGTCTCCTAAACATAAACATTTATTTATTTCAGGTACTTATATAGCTCCATCAACTTACGCAGTGCTTTACATGTATATTGTACATTCACATCAGTCCCAAACCCTCAAGGGGTGTACAATCTAAGGTCCCTAACTCACACTCATACATACACATACTAGGGCCAATTTAGACAGGATCCAAATCACCTACCAGCGTGTCTTTGGAGTGTGGGAGAAAACCAGAGTACCCAGAGGAAACCCACACAGGCACAGGGAGAAGATGCAAACTCCAGGAAGGTGGTGCCGTGGTTGGGATTCGAACCAATGACGCTAGTACTGCCAGGCGAAAGTGCTAACCATTTAGCCACTGTGCTGCCCCAATCAATAAAACAGTTGATATCTATGTCAATATTATGTCCTAAGGGGAGTAAAGTGCGCATTTCATAAATCCACTTTGTCTCGAGCATGGATTCTACCCTATGTTTGTTGTTTCCCCTCAAATGGAGACGAAAAAGATCTATTCCAACAAATTTCAAACCAGAAGAATTTTTATGATGATGGTTCATAAAGTGTTTAGATAGGGAATGTTCTTTAATTCCCTTCTCATTATTATAAGGATGTTCTCTTAAGCCAGGGGTGGGCAACTGTGGCCCTCCAGCTGTTGGTGAACTACACATCCCATCATGCCTCTGCCTTTGGGAGTAATGCTCGTAACTGTCAGTTTTGCAATGCCTCATGGAACTTGTAGTTCTACAACAGGTGGATGGCCACAGTTGCCCACCCCTGTCTTAAGCAATCCCTCAACCTCCTAGTGGTTCTACCTATATACTGCTTCTTACAAGGACATTCCAAAAGATATACCACATATTTGCTGTTGCAAGTAATCAGAGAATCAATCTTATAGTTTTTTCCAGCAGAATGGGAAGTGAAAGCATTCGATGTCTTTTTCCGAATACCATCACATCTGCATATCATACATTTATTTCAGGGAAAAAAGATTTTTAATTCAGAAAACAAATTTGATTTCTTTAGGCGGATCAACTATGTTGGGGCTATTTTGTTTCTTAAAGGGTTTGCCCGTGGAAAAATGACTTACAGTTTGTCAGGTAAAAAACCTGCCAAAACTGGGTCATCTTTTAGGACTCTCTAATTCTTCTTGAAAATGTTCTCTATTTCTCTGTACTGAACAGAAAAATTAGTAATGAAGGGACAGACTTTGTTGTGCCTACTTTCCTTCACAGCAGTTAGTAAAGATGATCTATCCATGTCAGCTGCCTCTTTAATAGCCAACTCCAACAACGATTGATTATATTCTCTTGCAAGGAGTCTACCTCTGAGGATCTCCACTTGGGAGTAAAAATCATAGGGATGTTTCGAAGCCAAAGGAGATGATGACAGCTATCCATAGGAATGTAGCTGTTTCTATCAGTGGACTTAAAGAAAGATTTGGTGACAATCCTGATGCCATCGTTAATGAGAGTTAAGTCCACAAAATTGATTCCCTTTGCGGTTGTACGTATATGTCAATTTTATATTGAGATTATTGTTAGTTAAGGTGACAAAGAAATTATTTAACACTTCCTCACTGCCTTGCCAGAAAAGGAAGACATCATCAATATATCACTGTAGAAACACAATTCCGGCCATTCTCTCGAATATATGATGTCTTCTTACCATCTGGCCATAAACAAGTTTGCCAAACTTGGATCAAATTTTGCTCCCATGGCAACTCCTCTAATCTGGAGGTAGAACATCTTATCGAACAAAAAATAATTATGATTCATAGCAAAGTCTAAAAGTTTTAATTTGAACCTCTTTTGGCAACCTGTAATATCCTCAGACTCACTAAGATAGTAATCGACGGCTTCCATTCCGTCGGCATGTCCCATATTGCTATATAAGGAAGCCACATCTGCTGTGACCAAAAAAGTAGATGAATCAACTATAATATTTTTAACATCATTTAAGATTTACTTAGTATCCTTCAAGAAAGAAGGATTGGAAAGTACTAGCAGCTGGAGAAAAAAATCTATATATTCCCCCACCCTCAAACATAAAGAATCGATACCAGTAACTATCGGTCTTCCAGGGGGGTGTTGCTGATCTTTATGAATTCTAGGGAGACCGTGTAAAATGGGTAAACGAGGTGCAGAGGTTCATAGAAATTCCCTCTCCCTTCTAATAATGATGTCCTCCTTATAACCCCTTTTGATAATATTTTTAATATCTCGTTTGTAACCTATCACTGGGTCCCTAGGCAACAAACGATAAGTTTCCTTATCATCCAAAATCCTACGCACTTCTACCATACAATAAGCCTTACCTAGAATTACCACACCTTCACCC
This sequence comes from Staurois parvus, assembly GCF_062004578.1. NCBI lineage: Eukaryota > Metazoa > Chordata > Amphibia > Anura > Ranidae > Staurois > Staurois parvus. The sequence goes on from NW_028318784.1 coordinate 1,149,670, forward strand.
TTGTCTGCCGGGAGGATTACCAAATCCTTCCTCTCTAGAAGCTGTTTGATTCCAGCATCAATAGTCTGCTGGGTCCTAGGATTCTTAATGTGTAGAGATTCAAGGTCTTTTATAACCATGTCCTTGAAAATATTTATGTGAGGATGAGTATTCTTGGGGGGGGGGGTTGTATATTGACACATTCTTTAGATTTTAAAATTTAATTTCACTGACTGTACATTTATTGTCTATAGGGGGATTAGTCAAAACATATCTTTTTAAAGACATCTGCCTAGTAAACTTGTGAATGTCCACATATGTTTGAAATGTATTGAGTTTAACCTCTTTCTCCCCTGTTTTCCTTTATACGAATGCTTCTTTTCTTTGATGTTCCTTACCCTAAAAAAGGAACCCGATTTCCCTCTTGATCATAGAGGAGTCTATCCTGATGGTTGTACATCTTATGAGGTCCTTTCCCATATTGGCCCTAATCCCCCCAATAACCATCTGCGGGGGGTCCAGGTTGGGATCTCCTATTGTCTTGATATTGGTAAGGGGAATAGTAACCTCCCCTTTCACTTTCCTGGGGCCGAAGGGTCCCGTAAGGACGGTAGTCAGAAGGATTATCCCTCCTATTTTTAGAGTGGAATGTGGAGTGAAAAAAGGAACCAGAAGAATTCTGTCTCCCTCAATTTCTTGCATAGTCATTCTGGCCCCGCCATGATTGTTCTTATTATATCCTCCATTGTTGGGTCCAGGGAAATATCCCTTCTGGTTATGATTCCCCTATTTATGTGCGCCTCTGCCTTGATCATAGCCATTATAGGGTTGTACAGAATGAGATCTCACATCCCTAGTACCTATATTTTCATCCTGAAGATCATAGAGGGCTTCAAATCTATTATTAGTAGACACGGAATACTTACCATCTCTTAAAGGTCTTCCGTGTGATCTCATTTGTATATTATTAACCCTATATGCATTATGAGATGGATGACATGCTTTGTGCTTACCATAAGTCCTCTTGAACCCTTCCCTGTCATCATATGTTGTACTGCCAGATCTCACTTGAGTGGGTGTAATGGCATTAGAAACCTCTTTTTCCATTTGCCATTTGAAGACAGAATTCTCCTTATAATCCCTGAGGTCTCTAGGGAATTTTTTCTTCTTTTTTAATTTATGTTCTTTCTCAGTAGTGTCCATTAAAAGTTTTAGTCTATCCGACTCAACTGTATATTCTTTCCTTTCCATGAAAGGTGCAAGTTTTTCTCGTGTTTTATTAATTTCTAGATGCATACATTTTTTCTTTTTCCTAAGAATTAAAAATTTCAGCAGGTCAAAACCTGTGCTATTAAAAAATGTATATCACTCCAGGTCATGATTGATATCCTCAGTTTCAGGAGAAATTTCCCAACGCAGTGATCTTGGGACAATGTTTTCTTTAGTATGCTTCTCTAAAAAAGAAATGTCCCATACAGTCCTAATTTCAGAGGTGGTGAAATTTTGTAAATGAATAAAAAGACCATGCAGCTTGTCCACTTTCTCATCATGTGTAAAAATCTCAGCAGAAATGGCAGGTCTCTTGACCTCATTTCAAAGATATCCATACTTAACACGTTTTCCTGTAGCTCAAACTCTGTGGTTTATGTCTATCAAAAAAGTGTCAAAAATATGTGGTGAGTGCAAAGAAAAATAACTGGTGCATGAGCTGAAAAAGCAGCTAGCACAAAGTGGTAAACCCTCCTAGTCCACCAAAACAGAAATATATACAGAAAATGCAGCGCTTTTGTCCAAAGCATATGAAGAACACAAAATTATTCCTGTGTAAACTTTATCTAGGAAGTGTCCAATGGTGTTGTAGAGATCAATCATGACCAGTGACATAAGGTGACAGCTGTGAAGAGTGCATCTGTGACAATCCCCCACCACTATGCACTCACCATAAGTAAGAGGCAACTAGGCTCTGTACAAAAATCCCTCCAAAAGTGTCAGGGAGCGAGGAGCCAGACACACAAGGAGGTGCAATTAAAGGTAGGTTTATTATACAAAAACAAGACAGAGTCTATGCAAGTCCAACAGCAACAGCGGATGACTTGGTAGAACAGTAGCCGGGAAGGATGGTCGCCAGAGCCGGGGTCAGAAGCCAGGAAGGATGGTCACCAGAGTCGGGGTCAGAAGCCAGGAAGGATGGTCGCCAGAGCTGGGGTCAGAGGCCAGGAAGGAGTCTTGCCAAAGCTGAGTTGGTATCCAGGAGAGCAATGAGAAACTAAACAGGAGCTTGCTGCTGTGCAACAGACAGGACACGAATGCAATGGACAGCTACAAACAGCAGACCTATATGTGATAAGCTGCCACCTTCTGGGGGAGGAGCTGCAGAGGGCTGAAAGCATAAAGGATCCCACAATGCTTTGCAGACACCTAAGATGGATGCCAGCACATGGAGCAGCACAAGCCCTGAGGAAAGGTAGGACCTTGACAGAAAGATGTAACCATTCCACTGCAGGGATATATGGCCAAATATCCAGTGTGGCTGGGCTCTATACAGGGATCCCTCCAGCTCCAGTGCATGAATAAGCAATCAATCCGGAGATAGTAAATCCTAGATAAAAGAGCTCAGAAACCAGAGCCCAGAGATAGTGGCATATAGTGTAGTATGTATCTCCTGTAGTATGTCCGCAGTCTCTGGTCATCTCCTGTACTGTGGTCGCAGTCTCTGGTCATCTCCTGTACTGTGTCCGCAGTCTCTGGTCATCTCCTGTAGTATGTCCGCAGTCTCTGGTCATCTCCTGTACTGTGCTCGCAGTCTCTGGTCATCTCCTGTACTGTGTCCGTGGTCTCTGGTCATCTCGTGTACTGTGTTCGCAGTCTCTGGTCATCTCCTGTACTATGTGAGCAGTCTCTGGTCATCTCCTGTACTGTGTTCGCAGTCTCTGGCCATCTCCTGTACTGTGTCCGTGGTCTCTGGTCATCTCCTGTACTATGTCCGCAGTCTCTGGTCATCTCCTGTACTATGTCCGCAGTCTCTGGTCATCTCCTGTACTGTGTTCGCAGTCTCTGGTCATCTCCTGTACTATGTCCGCAGTCCATTGGTTCAGAATATTTTTCTTCCTGTTTTCCTCCTCTAAAATCTAGGTGTGTCTTATGGTCAGGTGCGTCTTATGGAGTGAAAAATAAGGTAAGTTGTATCTGTCTATCAACAGCCATCTGTCTCCTACAACTATTCAAAGTGCAGAATTTACACAGGACCTCTCAGCTCTGAATAGCAGGGGGCTGGGAGCTGGAATTACATCAGTGAAGAAAGCTCTGAGAGCTGATTGGAGGGAAGGGACACCCCTCCACACAGCTCACAGGAACACAGCTGAGGTGGTCAGTCTACTGGAGGTCCCTCCCCTGTCACCATTTTTCTCTTGGTGCTGGGAAAACATGTCAGAAGTAATCAATGCTGATTGCAGAGAAATGAGGCAGCAGGCAGAACTGACACTTAGTGCTCCTAATTGAGAAAAAGACACACTATAGAGGGATATGCTTTGTTCATATTTCATGTCTGAGGTTTAGAACCACTTTATGATTCTCTATAAGAATGTCTAAATATATGACACATTGTTATTTAGTGTTTAAGTTTGGATTCAAGTGTTAAAGTTTCTGACAGGCTATATTTCTGTTTGTGACCTAAATAGGCAAACTTCCTGTCTCTGTAAGAGGAAATATCCCTAATAAGGAACATGGAAGCAATAAATATCTTTATATTATTTTTTTCTGGAGTTGGGCTTTGAAACTTCAATATGCTATTGGAGGCAGCTTGATGTGTTGATGGTACAAGACAATGTCTGCATGTTAGTAAAGCTCCCTCACACTTCCGTTGATAATTTTAGCCACAAATGTTCAAAGGTCAAAAGTGAAAATACAAAAAAAAAAAGTTCATACAAAGAGGTTGCCAGCATACAAAAACCACTAATTTGTTTCAACTACTTGGGTCAAAAACATATATAGCAATACAAACTAAGGGCAGGCTCACCTGGAGGTTGAACCCTCTTGCATAAAGGTATAGCAACACACAAGAAGTCCATACAGCACATTTACGAGCCATCACATTTACAGTGTGTGTCTGCACCCAATCCAAAAAACAAACAAACCAACAATGGTAGCTTCTCTGATCTATTAGAAACTAGCAAAAAGTAAAGGGGCATAAGGGCAGGATAATATACGAAGGGGATTTCAGACAAAACCCCAAACAAACCTATTACTTTGTTTCTACATTTTAGGTTTAAAACAGAGGTTTTGGTGTTTTAGTTTCATACATTTGCAAGTGCACATGGAAGTGATTTTGGCATGCCAAGGCACATCTCATACAATGAGCATGGTCCCAAATTATAAACTGAGCTTCACAACTATAGGACATATAGGGCTCATCTACGTGGGTCTAATTAAATATTCATATAAATGCTAGATCTCACTGCCAGAAGCAAGAATGTAATGGTGCATAAAGTACTTGCATTTATGCATGTAAATTATTAAATTCATTCTAGTGGCTAGAATAATCATTTATTCTTGCAACGATAATGAATTTACCCACATATACTTGTGTTTACTTGCATTTATGGGAATACACACATAAATTGCCCCAATGAGCCCCTGACCGCTACTTTGGAATATGGATCTAAATGCTACAATGCTCATGGACAAATTAGCTGTAATAGGTAATGTAATGTAATAGGCGTGAAAAAATGCTGTATGCCTCTGAAAGGGATGTTTTTTGTGCCTGTGTGCATGAGCCATAAAACAATACACAAACTAAAAGCAGGCTTACCTGCACGTAGACCTTTTCTCCTTAAAGCCTTAAAGGTATGGTTTCTTTCTTTATAAAGGGTGGTGTGCAAAGCAGATAGCCTTTAAATCTCTGTCTCCAAACCAAAACTGAAATGTTGTTTGTGCCAGATTCATGTACCTATCAGAGACAGGTACACAAATCTGTCAGAGGGTGGCACTGAGTTTGGAATGTCTATACTGGACATTCTTTCATCAGCGAGCTCCCACCTTGGCGACTACATCAGAAATATATTTCTATGGCCACTGCACCAATCACAAAGAAAGGTGCACAGTCTAGGATTTTATAGTAGGGTGAGGGAAGGCTGATGCAGAATTGAGACACTAGCTTCCTAATAGGTCTGCCTTGTATTTGATCAACAGCACATAGCAGTGGGCAGATCCATTCTAAATACGAAGCAGCTATTCAGTCTAATAGTGACTTTCAAATCTGCACATTGCCATCTGCTTTCAATCAAAAGCATTGGTCTCTGAGATCCCCATGAAGCTCCTCTCAACAGGTGCTAAGACATTGGGGATGTGTTCCCCATTAGGTCTCCCTTCCTGTGAGCTTGTCATATCCTCAACTAGAGCATTGCCATGTTTGGGTAATTACATCACAGTACCCTGATAGCTGAATGGGGCTGTGGATGAAGCCCTGTGCAGAGAGCCTCCCAGCAAATGTGACCTACTTTGTTCACTGGTATACTTCTGAACACCATCTCAGAGCTGGTCTTAATTACTGCCAGTTTTCTAATCAGCAAACCAGTGTAAATTCTTTAGGAATATGTCTCTGCCATAACGACAGGTTCTTAAAGTGGCAGTAGTAAGAACTACCTGAATGTATCACTGGTGTCAGTAATGTTACTTAAAATGGGCAAAATGATTTTCATTTATGTGCAGATAGATTTAAAGGGAAATGCCTACGGAAAACTGTTGTAATGCTTTATTAAATTCATCATCCAGTGTGTGTCTGCCCCAAATCCAAAAAAGTATCAGTGGTAGCTGGTGGACATTCATTAATTAAAGAATTCATTTTTGGATGCATTCATTAATGGACCTATTCGTTTTCAGAATTTTGTCATATCTTTGGCATTCGTTTAATTTAATTTAGAATAAATTCTGTATTTGTTTCAGGTGAGTTGGAGATCAGCTAGCACCACATCCCATATTATGAATATCCAACATTGTATAGAAAAGAGGGGATTTTTAAGGTGCTCAACAGACATCAAACACTTAATATTGTACTAAAATCATACAAAGCTTTTTTTTTATAGACAAAGGGTCTTGGTGCTGTTACGGTTCAAGTGTTACGGATTAGGTCCTTAAATGCTGTCTCAATTAGATAATGGAAATCAATCATTTTGATTTTGAAATTGAATTCTTTATTATGATTTAAATACAGCTCATTGTTATATATTGCTAACAATGGTTTTTGTGGGTTTACTTGAGGGGGCTGTTAGATTTGTTCACTAGGTGAAAGCGCTGTAGATACCAAATGGACATAAGTACAGCTAGATGTAATGTCCTTAACAATATGGACTAATTTTATTTATTGTTTTGTGCATCCAATATTTTTCCTTTTTCTTCTTTCTCATTTTTTTCCTATCTACTAATAGGGATATTTGGAGAGTCTTTGGATAACCATCGGGTGCCTAGGGGCGCTATCTGGGCGGGGGGTGCCTCTGTGTCCCTTTGCGGGGAAGCACACTCTATTGGGTCCTGTCTGCCACAAGGTTCCAACTTTTTAGCCTCCTAGTTCGCTTTGGTGAACCCTGTTTGGACTCTGTGCTGTTTGGGCAGCAATTGATGTTCCAAGATGGCACTGAGGTGTTCCTGCACATGTGCATGACGTCACTTCCGGCAAGCTTGTGTGCATGTGCGGGCCTATTTCGGGAGTCTGCACCTGGCCGGTAATCACTGGCAAGGTGGGAGGGATATATAAGCCAGCCTTGGCTGGCTGCATGGCTGCTACATCCAGCTCTCCTGTGACCTCACAAGTACATGATATGGAAGTATAAGCATGGACATTTTTTGTTTCGTTCTGGTGTTCATTAAGCTCATTTTCTTGAGTTGATTTTTTATTTCTTTTTTCCTCCCCTTTCATCGTTAACTTGAAGGTGCCTTTATTACTGTTTGGTGGGGTCTCTCTTGTAACCCTTGAGGCATTCAGCTACCGATATCAAACGTTGGATTGTTTTAAGCGAATAAGTTCACCAGCAAGTGTTTTTTGGGCTCTTTAGTTCTTTGTGGTAGACATTTTGCCTATTTTGATATGTAGATATATTATACCTTCTCTTTTTTTTATTATGCTGTATTGAGATGTAGATATGTTTGTCAGTAGGGAGGTCCACATTGGCGGGTTGCAACCTTTTCCCTCATTTGCTCCATCTTGGACTCCTCTGGGGATATAGATGTGGATGCTTGTTTGCTGGGTTTTCCATATATCAAGATACACCTGGTAAGAACAGCCTTGGCAAGTTAACCCTATAAAAACCTATATTAAGTAGGTGTTGTCATTAACCCTGTATGCATATGTATTGATGACTCTGTTATTATTTTTTGTAAACCAAATTGCTTATCGTTTATATTTTGTTTTTTTTTTAGTGACAGTTACATGCAACTATCTGTAAATCTCCATGTCCATCTCCATGAAACATGTTACGTTGGAATTGTTGCATGGTGAACTTCAAGCCACATGAAGTATCATGTTTTTTTTATACTTCTTAAGACTACTAATGTTATGTCGTTTTTTACATGACACTATGGAATAAAGCTTTGTATGATTTTAGTACAAAATTAAGTGTTTGAAGTCTGTTGAGCACCTTAAAATCCCCTCTTTTCTATACAATGTTTAATTTAGAATAGCGCTGGTTGTTAAGGAGCCAGCGGCCTCCATGTCCTTAACAACCATGACTCATCTGCTGTCAGCGGGATTCCCTAAATGTGTCAATTCTAAATCCTTGATTAAAACCCCCCAAAAACAATTGTCCCACAAAGTAGATCCAACATCAATCACAATGAATGCCAACCCGCATAAACGAAAAAAAAACTGCCTGCCAAACACAGGGACACATGCCGAATAAAAGGTAAACATAGGGTCAGGGTCACCCCAGTGATGTCATGTTTACCTCTTATTTGGTGTTTGTCCCTAGACAAGACACATCGAGTTCAGCAGGCTTTTCTTTTTTTGTGCGGGTTGGCATTCATCTTGATTGACATTGGATCTACTTTGGAGACACATTATTATTTTTTTGGAAAGGATTGTCAAAAAGGTGTTTTTTTACTTTTGACAATTCTTCTGGGTGAATGAGTATGGGATGAGGGGGCAGGATCTGGGGACCTCTTGTTAAAGGGGGCTTCCCGATTTTGATAACCCCCACGCTTGTAGAGCTCCACAACCACCACCCTGGGTTGTGGGGAAGAGGCTCTTGTCCCCATTAACATGCAGATAAGGTGTTTTGGAAGTGAGTCCACTTAACCCAAAGCACACCCCCATGTTTAGGGCATGTAACCTAGTATAGTTCAGGGAGCCCCCCCCCCCACTTTCCTGGTCTGCCAGGCTGCATGTTTGGATAAGGTTCTGGAATGGATTTTGGGAGAGACCCCACACCATACCATTCAAAGGGCCTGGTAGGGATTGGGGGTGACCCTTATGCTGTTTTTTGAAAAACAAATTTTAGCTGGCACTTCTTTTGTTTCCATTCTGCTGACAGCAGATGAGTCATGGTTGTTAAGGATGTGGCGGCCGCCTGCTACTGAACAACCTGCTCTTCTCAATGAATTCAGATAATCTGAATGAGTCTGAACATTTCATTATAACTGCTTTTTTGGATTCGTTTAGAATTAGGTTACTGTGTCCATTCAGAATCTCAAAAAATTACATTTTCATCTGAAAAATGAATTTGAATGAACCGAATCACACAAGTCTAGTAGATGGTCTGGTCTGTTTGAAACTAGCAAGGGAGAAAGATGCACATGGGCATATACAAAACAGTACATAGGGGATCCCGAGCACACATGCAAGCAAGCAAGCCAACAATAGCCTTGTAACTGTTTTCAGGAGACCTCTTTCCCATTAATTTCTGTTGCTACAGGTGACAAGGGTCAAATGGCAAGACACAAATAAAAGATAAACCTGTCGATGCAGCTGCTGAACTACACAAATGCATAGATTTATTTATTTTATTTATAGTTTCCTTTTTGTGTAAGGCATCATGGGCTTTTAACAGAACTGAAAAGAATAATAAAAAAAAAATGATTTCGATCTTCGATTTTTCCACGGCAAGGCAATACCACAAAGAAACCTTCAAACATGGACTTGGCAGGGAGGTCAGCAATTAAACAGAATTCTTTTATAATTTTTTTTTAACCAGGTACAGCAGTAACACAGTAAAACCTTATGGCCTTCCAAACTCAGCTTAACAACAGACAATGCGTAAAACTTGTGTTTTGGGAGCCGAAGATGAAAAAAGTAAAGTCACTTAGCAGTGTACACTGAAGACAAGAAAAGCAGGAGAAAAGTTATTAGTTGTGAAAGTAAATGAAGTATTTTGACTTCCAGCGATGTACGGGAGACAAAATGAGCAAACTGGCATTTTGTCCCGTGTATTCAGTCTGATTCTTTTTACAGTGCACCTACAAGAAAATTGATGGTCTTCTTTTTTGTTTCTGTTGACTGACTGATTAAGTATAGCAGAGAGATATAAAAACAACTACCACAAGTATACTGTATATATTTTAACATAGTATTGCATTAGTGATTAGTTGTCTGAATTTTAAGGGACCCCTTCACAACCCTCTGTTCTAGTGCATTTCATTAGCACACACGTTATGCTAACTTAATGCTTAAGCTCCAGAAGATTTTACCCCTTTATGACCAGGCCATTTTTTGTTATTTAGCACTGGTCTACTTTAACTGGCAATTGCGAGGTCATGCAAAGCTGTACCCAAAATAAAATATATATACATTTTTTTCCACAAATAGGGTTTTCTTTTGGTGGTAGTTGCTCACCACTGGGTTTTTTATTATATAAAAAAAAAAAATTTTGAAAAATATATATATATATTTTTACTTTCTCCTATAAAGCATATTCAGTGAAAAAAAAATCTTTATACATTTAGGTTAAAATGTATTCCACATGTCTTTGATAAAAAAAAAAATCCCAATAAGTGTATATTAATTGGTATCCATGAAATTTATAGCATCTACAAACTGGGATATACAGTATACTGGAATTTTTAGTTATTTATTTTTTATACTAGTAATGGCGAAGATCAGTGACTTTTAGTGGGACTGTGATAGTGCGGCAGGCAATCTGACACTTTGTGGAAACTGACTAAATGGCACTTAATACAGTGATCTATGCAAAAAAATATACTGTATTAATGACACTGGTTGGGAAGCGATTAACATCAAGGGGCAATAAAGGGGTTAATTATGTGCATAGCAAGTGTTTACTCCGTGCTGCTTTGTACTACAGAACGATTTATTTCTTTTCCATGCTTAGCAGGGAGAAGAAACAAAATGATTGCTCCCTCTGTATACAGCTCTGTGTTGTTTACCAACACAGAGCTCTAGGCTGTGATTTGACACAGCAGATCCCGGCCATGAATCATTAACTGACATCTGTTGATTCGCACATGCCCTACCCCCACCGCCATTGATGGCCTCACCTGACAATCACTGGGTCCTGACCGGTGATTCCCTGCCGCCACCTGGCGATCACCATGTATCACGAACGGGGGAGAGACCTGTATGTAAACAATAGAGATTCCTCCCCTGTCCGCTCCTGCACACTGCTTTGTATGGTTCTGCATAGCAAAAGCAGTTGGTTTTATGGTTCTGCCATAAAAAGCAGTGTGCTTAAAGTGTATAGCGCACACACAGCACACAGTGAACAGCACACAGTTAACCCTTTGATAGCCCCATATGTTAACCCCTTCCTGCCTAGTGTCATTAGTACAGTGTCAGTGCTTTTTATTAGCACTGATCACTGTATTGGTGTCACTGGGGATATCAGTGACACCAAGTCAGTTCCCCCCAGTGTCAGAATGCCCCTCACAGTCCCACAGTGCCGCTATAAATTGCTGATCGCCGCCATTATTAGTAAAAAAAAGAGAAAACCCAGTATACTGTAGATACCGCCATCTGTAAACACTATAACTTTCACGTAAACCAATTAATTTACACGTATTGGGATTTTTTTTAGCAAAGACATGTAGCAGAATAAAATTTTTTAGTTGATAGGTTTTTTCTCAAAATTGGCAAGCTTTTTTTTTATAGCGCAAAAAATAAAACATGCAGAGGCAATCAAATACCACCAAAAGAAAGCTCTATTTGAGGGGAAAAAAAGGACATTCATTCATTTGAATGCAATTAAAGTAACACAATGCTGTATTGTAAAGAAATGGCCTGGTCAGGAAGGGGGATAAATCCTCTGGAGGGCAAGTGGTTAATTTGAATGGAATACCTATAGTACAAAACTTTTTTCTCTGAAACACTGAACTGCAGCACATAGTAGTGTGTTTACATGCACCTTTATGCACTGCAATGCCGGTACGTTGCCTTAAAGTGAAAGCCTTAAAGTGGAACTAAAGTTCCGCTGTAACTTGCTGTGATTAGGCAGGCTTTTTAATGCAGAAGAGCCAAGCAACGTCTCAGCTACAATCAACTACACCTACCCGACTGATCAGTGATCCACAGCATGTAAGCTGAGCTTCACATGCAGAAAATCCTAGTTGAGAAACCCTGTTCTAAATGCATAAGGGTTTTTTTTTATCATAATGCATTCTCTGCTCCAAGTAAATAGATACCAAACTTGTCAAGATTTTGAACACCCATGAAATGGCAACAAACTACGGTACCTAAAAATCTTCTTAGGCAAACCCTTATAGGTTTTCAGTTTAGAGTTAAATATGAGCTTGGGTTCTAGGATTATTGCTCTCACTTGTTGATGTTTGTAACATCATTACAGATTGTAAGCTCCAAGGAGCAGGGCCCTCGAACCACTCGTGTATTTTATTGTATTGTTACTGTACTGTCTCATGTATTTTCTCCCATTGTAATGTACAGCTCTAAGCAAACTGTTGGCACTCTATAAATACTGTGTAATAATAATAATAATAAAAAAGAAATGCCCGTAGCGAAATAAAGAAGAAATAGCGCAGGGCATACATGACTAGGCCCAGAGTGGGGGAAGGAAGAGCAGAAAGGGTTAAGGTAGCTCCAGGGGGATTTATTATTGTTAGTGGGGGGTAGCTGATTGGTAGAGGTTGGTGTAGGTGGGGTTTTGCTGCACCTTAGGGTGGGAGGTTCTGTGAGGGGGCGTCAGTTAGCTGGACGGCAAGAGTGTGAGCTTGGTGTCCGTTTAGCACACCTTGCTTCAGGCCACCTTTAGACCTGCCTTGGACGGCCTTTTGGCTCAGCTGCAGGAGGCAGCGGAGGACAGGGGGATGGACTGGCTGCAGAGCCGTGTCTCAGATCTCTTGCAGGATCCGGGCTCATCACCTGCAGCAGGGGGGCGGGAGCGCCCATGTGCTCGGAGGTCTAGGCCTCCGGAGCGCTTTAGCCCGGGCTCCCCCCCCCTCCCAGAGCTCAGCGCCACCATGGGAGCCCTGCTCGGGCCCCTCCGGCTCCACTTGCAGTGCGCTCCCTTGCCTCTGCTAGCGGGGAAGCTGGGAGGAATCCCCGCCATCGGCGGAGCTCGGTGGGCGGGGCCTCGCGCGGGGGAAGCCCCTCCCCCCGCCCGCACGGCATGGAGGCAGAAGAAGAATCTGCGGCTACTCCACTGACAAGGTGCCGGTCAGGGAGGGAGCCCTGCGTGGGAGGCGCACAGCTGCGGCTGCCGGGCTGTCTCCTGCTGCGGCCGGCGGGCCCCCTGAGAAGTCTGGGGCTCCGGCTCCAGTGAGGCAGCAGTGTGGGATCGGCACTGGATGGAGTGCAGCAGGGAGTTCTGCGGCTGCTGGGCTGTCTACTGCTGCGGCCGGCGGGCCCCCTGGACGGTCTGGTGCTCTGGCTCCACAGCAGCATCAGCGGACGATTGGAGCTGGGCGGAGGGCAGCTGGAAGTGCTGCAGGTCGGAGCCCAGGGACGGCGGTGAGCGTGTCTGGTGCCGGGAGGCAGAGTCGTGAGCGGCACAGACCAGCAGGACCCGTGGCTCCTGGGACCGGGAGGCCATCTGAACAGCGTGCGGAGGACGAGAGGTCGGAGGGCGAGCTGTCGGAACCCGATGCGGGGGCGACGGCTGGCCGCTCTACAACGGTGGATCGTGAGCGCGCGGCTGAAGGGGCATCTCCTGGGCAGCCTGGTGAGTTACCTGTTCTGGGGTCTATCTCTTTTTCTTCTGCGTTACGGGACCTGCTGGAGGGTGGTAGGGCCGCTACGGTGGGCGCAGCCTCTGCGGCGTGCACTGTCGGCGTTCCCCCGTCGGGTATGGGTGGGGGTCTCGGTGATGTGATTTCCGGTTTGCGGGACCTGTTGCGGCGTCTTGAGTGGGGCGGTGGTGGGGCGCCTGGGCCTGCTTCTGCGTGGCTCCCGCCGGATGGTGGGGAAGGTTTCGGGGTTCTTGTACAGGACAGTGGGGACGTGCGGCATCCAGGGGTCTCTTCTCCTCCGGGGTCTAGGCTAGGGGTTGTTCCGGCCATGACAGGTGATCGGGGTTCTGCAGCCCCCTCCGCGGTGTTGGGATTCGAGGGTGTCCGGGCCTGTCGGCTTGGCGGACTCGGCCAGGGGCGAAGTGTACGTGTGTTTTGAGGGCCCTTTGGGTGCGCACTTACAGTCGGAGGTACGGGAGAAGATTTGGAGTGGGGAGTACGTTGATATATTCTCACTCTTGCCTTTGGAGCGTTTTCCTTTTGAAGGGTCCCGGGTTGACGAGAGTAGGCGGGTGGAAGCGGAGCAGCGGCGTTTTCATTTTATCCCGCGTACCTTTGCAAATTGGTTGCAGGCGTTCGCGATCATGGCTAGTGTGATTGGGGAGAAGGCTCCTGAACATTGCTTGGCACTGTTCTGTTACCTTGATGCCATTGGTGAGGCTCACAGGGTTTATGGGGGTACTGCATGGCTTCGATACGATGAGCAGTTTAGGCAGTGGAGGGCGGTTCGCCAGTCGTTGCGTTGGGATCATAAGGACATTGGCCTCTGGATGCGACTCATGACACCGGCGAGGGCCCCTGGTTCGTTTTTTCAGAGCGGGGCCGGCGGTTCGTTCTCCCCGGGACAATCGGCCTCCAGGCGTCAGGGGTTCTGCTGGCAGTTCCAAGAGGGGACGTGTCGATTTGGTGGGTCTTGCCGTTTTAGGCACGAATGTTCCGGGTGCAGGGGCTCCCATCCCTTGTTGCGCTGTTTCCAGTGGGGTCGAGGCCTTCCCGGAGAGCATGCTGGTAAGAGGGACAACTCCGGTGCGAGTGGAAAGGATGGGGCCTTTCTTAAAGAGGTATCCTGATCGGGCAGCTGCAGTGCTGCTGACGGCGGGTTTTTCGGAGGGTTTTCGCATCCCGTGTACTTTGACTTTGATTCCTCCCTTAGCTCGGAATTTGCGGTCGGCCTTGCGGCATGAGGAGGGGGTTTCGGCTAAGTTGCGTAACGAAGTGGGGTTGGGACGCATGGGGGGTCCGTTTGCTTGCGCTCCATTTTCGCATTTGGTTGTTTCTCCCTTGGGGGTTGTGCCCGAGAAGGAGCCGAATGCGTTTAGGTTAATTCCCCACCTGTCCTTCCCTAAGGGGGGGTCGGTGAATGATGCTATTGATTCGGAGTCGTGTTCGGTGTCTTACACGTCTTTTGATGCGGCTGTTTTCTGGGTCCGTCGGTATGGGCGCGGTGCGCTCATGGCGAAATCGGACGTTGAGTCGGCGTTTCGGCTGTTGCCAGTCCATCCGGACAGTTTTCGTTTTTTCGGTTGTCATTGGCAGGGCTATTTTTACGTTGATAAGTGCATTCCTATGGGGTGTTCTATATCTTGCGCTTTGTTTGAGAAGTTCAGTTCATTGGTGGAGTGGGTGGTGCGGGATGTCTCAGGGGTGAATTCGGTCATCCAATATTTGGATGATTTTCTTTGCGTGGGTCCGCCAGATTCCGGAGTATGTGCAGTTTTGCTGGCCACTTTGCAACACGTTGCTGAACGTTTCGGGATTCCTCTGGCGGTGGATAAGACTGTGGGCCCGGCTACGGTGATGACTTTCTTGGGCATTGTTTTGGATTCCGGCACGATGGAGTGCCGCTTGCCTGAGGTTAAGCTGGTGGCTCTACAGGGGGAACTCCGTGGGGTGCTGGGGCAAGCGAAAAATTCAGCTGCGGGCCTTACAGTCGTTGTTGGGCAAAACTTAACTTCGCTTGTCGGATTCTGCCCATAGGTCGGGTGTTCTGCTGCCGGTTGGCGGCGGCGACGGCAGGGATTACCTCCCCTTTACATTTTATTCGGTTGACTCGGGATCATCGGGAGGACTTGCATTTGTGGCACACCTTTTTGGATTCGTTTATTGGGCGGGCTCTCTGGATGTCTGGCCCTGTTAGCAATTTTGACTTGGAATGGTTCACGGACGCGGCGGCGGCGGGCTATGGGGCTTTTTCCAGGGTCGATGGAGTGCGGCCTCGTGGCCTGCTTCCTGGCGGGAGGCGGGTTTTCTTCGCAACTTGGTGTTGTTGGAACTTTTTCCGGTGGTGTTGGCGGTTGAGGTTTGGGGAGAGAATTTTTGAAATCTAAACGTGCGTTGTCACTGTGACAATTTGGGGGTGGTTCAGGTCATCAATCGGGTCTCAGCTTCTTCACGACCGGTGGTGGCCTTGCTTCGCCATTTAGTGTTGCGTTGT
Organism: Staurois parvus; assembly: GCF_062004578.1. NCBI lineage: Eukaryota > Metazoa > Chordata > Amphibia > Anura > Ranidae > Staurois > Staurois parvus. The sequence continues at coordinate 1,165,262 of NW_028318784.1, forward strand.
CTGCTTCTGAATGTTTTTCTCCATGCGGTGCGTCTCCCTGGGGTTGATAACACCGTGGCTGGCGCTTTGTCTCGCTTTCAGTGGGACAAATTCCGAGAGGTGGCGCCGGCGGCGGTGCAACACGGGGTTCCTTGTCCCGACGGGCTGTGGGAGATTGCCTTGGAGTCCTTGCGGGCTGGATCTGGCGTTCGGTGAGTGAGGCGACTTGGTCTGCATACTCTAGGGTCTGGCGGGAGTGGCTGGATCTGCTACAGCGGGTTGAGATTGATCCCTGGGGGCCGGAGGTGGTTTTGGCGGTATTGTACTTTGTGGTGTGGAATTTTGAGCGGGGGGTGTCGGTTGCTGCGGTGGATCGCCGACTGGCGGGTTTGGCATTCTTCTTTAAGTTGCAAGGGTGTCGGGATTTCACTGAAGATTTTTGGGTTCGGCAGGCTCTCCAGGGTTACCGGAGCGCTCATCGCTGTAAGGATTCTCGTCGTCCGGTGTCTTTTGAGTTGTTGGGGTCTTTGTTTGTGCATTTGTGGTCTGTGTGTTCTTCGGAGTTTGAGGTGTGCTTATTTCGGGGGCTTTTGCGGTGGCCTTTTTTGGGGCGTTGCGTATTGGGGAGCTCGTTAGTCCGTCCAAATCGGTTCTTGGGGGGTTATTGGTGGATGAGGTCAGGTGCTCCGGTGAATGGGTGGAGGTGCTGGTACGTCGGTCTAAGACGGACCAATTGGGACCTGGTGGTCGGGTGCGTTTTTTCGTTCTTCCGGCTTCGCTGGTGTGCCCAGTGCGGGCGGTTCAGGAATTTTTGTCCCGTCGTCCAGTGAGGCAGGGGTGTTTTTTCAGGCACGCTGAGCGGGAGCTGGTGCGAGATGTCAAGCTGGACTTTCTTCAGTTGCGGCGGGCTTATCCGGGGATGGTGGTGGTGTGGTCCGACATTGTCGCCCGTACCTCTTGGCGTTGGGCGCGGTCGGTGGAGAGGCTCAACAAATCTCAGATCAAGGTTAACAGAGAGGTGGGGCGTTTCTTTAGTCACCATGGGGGGTTGGTGGTCCGGCACTTGGAGTTGGAGGTGGATACTTGGCGGTATCTCAGGTGCGATGGGGTGCATTTGAATGTGGTTGGGACGGATTTATGGTCCCTGGATCTGCAGGATGGCATACAGCGGGCTGTTCGTTTGTGGCGTGGCACGCATGGGTAAGGGCTTACCCAGCGTGCTGTGGCGGTTGTTGGTCTTTGGAGGCGGTTCTTATTTGGAAGGTAAACAACAATGGTGTGGGACCCATCCGTGGTATGGGATGCCCGGGGACATTCCCAGTTACCAAGGTTTAACTGGAAGGTGGTGGTGCTGCACTGCGGACGGTATGGTTGTCTCCGAGCTGGTTGATTGCGGCTGGAGGCCTAGTGTATATGGTTGTCTGCAGGTGCATTTTGGATCGTTTTGGGGTGCCTTCGAAGACCAACAACAATTCTGTGGGTTTCTGTTATAAGGAATGGTTGGTGTATTGTAACTTGAGTTGTTAATAAAAGGCCATGTTGGCCATTTGCTCCAAAATTGGTGTTATGTCTTTTGTTAGTATAATTGGTTAAGAGGAAGGGGGTTGGTGCGGAACGGTAATGGTGGTAATGGGGAAGTGGACGAGCCTATCTCTGGTGCAATAGTCAAGAAATGCCCGTAGCGAAATAAAGAAGAAATAGCGCAGGGCATACATGACTAGGCCCAGAGTGGGGGAAGGAAGAGCAGAAAGGGTTAAGGTAGCTCCAGGGGGATTTGTTATTGTTAGTGGGGGGTAGCTGATTGGTAGAGGTTGGTGTAGGTGGGGTTTTGCTGCATCTTAGGGTGGGAGGTTCTGTGAGGGGGCGTCAGTTAGCTGGACGGCAAGAGTGTGAGCTTCCCTCCTGCCCTCCCTGTTTGGGTGAGTTTTGGGTCCCTCCAGGTAGAGGGGGGATTATGTTGGTTCGTGGGCGGTTGTTGGTCTTTGGAAGCGGTTCTTATTTGGAAGGTAAACAACAATGGTGTGGGACTTATCCGTGGTATGGGATGCCCGGGGACATTCCCAGTTAACCAAGGTTTAACTGGAAGGTGGTGGTGCTGCACTGCGGACGGTATGGTTGTCTCCGAGCTGGTTGGTTGCGGCTGGAGGCCTAGTGTATATGATTGTCCGCAGGTGCATTTCGGATCGTTTTGGGGTGCCTTCGAAGACCAACAACAATTCTGTGGGTTTCTGTTATAAGGAATGGTTGGTGGAGGTTGTTGGTCTTTGGAGGCGGTTCTTATTTGGAAGGTAAATAACAATGGTGTGGGACCCATCCGTGGTATGGGATGCCCGGGGACATTCCCAGTTAACCAAGGTTTAACTGGAAGGTGGTGGTGCTGCACTGCGGACGGTATGGTTGTCTCCGAGCTGGTTGGTTGCGGCTGGAGGCCTAGTGTATATGGTTGTCCGCAGGTGCATTTCGGATCGTTTTGGGGTGCCTTCGAAGACCAACAACAATTCTGTGGGTTTCTGTTATAAGGAATGGTTGGTGTATTGTAACTTGAGTTGTTAATAAAAGGCCATGTTGGCCATTTACTCCAAAATTGGTGTTATGTCTTTTGTTAGTATAATTGGTTAAGAGGAAGGGGGTTGGTGCGGAACGGTAATGGTGGTAATGGGGAAGTGGACGAGCCTATCTCTGGTGCAATAGTCATGTTTGTGGTGATACTTATGTGGTGCAATCACTTTTGACAAATGCCTGCGGTACCTACAGTACATGCTGTTTGCAGATGCAATTTTTATTCAACTTTGTTGCTATCAAAAGAGACTAACAACATCCCATGGGGAGTGAAAGGTTCCCTTATGGAGAGATCTGCTGTCTATTAGACCCTGATAACTCCTCTGGCCTCCAAAGAAGCCAATCAAACTGAGATTGATATCCAGTAAACAAAGAACCAGAACAGAAAGTGACAAGATCTTTGTTGCTTCCGACTTCATTTATCACAGAGGGAGAGAGATGGTATGTTCCTCCTTCTCCTCTGTCGGCAGTCGGCCTGACAGTTTGTAGCAGTACCTGGCTCCCCAGTAGGATGGTAGAGCCTGCGAACTGTGGGGGAACTGTAAAAGTATAGAATTGCTCACATCACCTTTACCTAAAAGTTGGTCACCGGCTGTAAAAATCAATATCAAGATCATGGCTGCAGCTATAACCATGATCCTGGTATAACCACCTCCACCTGAGGATATACAGGTAAGTTCAAGGGGCTGTAAGTTGTTAAAGGGCCAACTTTGACCAAACGGCTACTATGAAAGCCTGACAACCTTTCTCCTGGAGATGAGTTCAGCATCAAATGGTATAAAAAACATAAGTGCCTGGTGTTCAGCTTATTTTTCACCCCACCATACAGTCATGGCCAAAAATATTGGCACCCCTGCATTTCTGTCAGATAATGCACCACTTCACCCAGAAAATTGTTGCAACTACAAATGTTTAGGTATTCTCATGTTTATTTCTTTTGCTTGTATTGGTATGACACAAAAAAGTGGAGAAACAAAAAGCCAAATCTGACATATTCCATGCAAAACCCCAAAAATGGACTGGACAAAATTAGTGGAACCCTCAATTTAATATTTGGTAGCACACCCCTTGGAAAAAATAACTGAAATCAATCACTTTCTGTAACCATCAATGAGTTTCTTGCACCTGTCTGCTGGAATTTTTGACCACTCTTCTTTCCCCAACAGCTCCCCCACTAGCTGTCACAATAAGAAAAAAACCATGGTGGACAAAGCCCAGTATCCTGTAAATGAGAAAACTACAAGTCTCAGCATCCTTTGCGGATGTCAGCTTGTAGTTACTGTCAGTGAGTATCTGCTTGCCCGTATGATATATGGGCATACAGATACACTGATAGGCCTGCAGGAGACCTGCATGGCATTAGTGCTCTGCTGATGCAATGCTTTAGAGGCTCCAGAAACAAAACATAATAAATACCAGCACAAAAAAATGTGCATTTATTATTTTTTGTGAAAAAAGTGAACTTATCCTTTAATCATAGCAAGCTGCAACCTATCACAACTCACCTGAACAGGTGTAGGATAATCAGCAAATTATGTCCCAAAGAAATGAGCCCAATATAAACAACATCTATCCATAAACCACAAACTAGTAACTACTTGACCTCCAGAAGGTTTACCCCCTTCATGACTAGGCCATATTTTGCTGTTCAGCACTGTGCTAATTTACCTGGAAATTTCTCGGTCACACAGCACTGTACCACACTGTATGAAATTTGCAGCATTTTTTCACACAAATAGAGCTTTTTTTGGTGGTATTTGATAACCACCAGGTTTTTAATTTTTTGATATATAAATGAAAATAGACCAAAAAAAACCAATATTTTCTACTTTCTGGTATAAAACACATCCAACAAAAACAAATTTCATCATAAATGTAGGTCAAAGTGTATTCTACTGTGTTTTTGGTAAAAAAAATTACATTGTGCTCATGCTTTGAGCTTCCAGCTACCGGGAGCCATAATCCATTGTATCTGGTAAACACAGTGGTCGCAGGAGTGGTGTGCTGCATGCCCTCAACTGGATGATGTACATGTACGTCATCCAGCCTCCCTCTACTGCCTGCCCACAGTAAATGCACTGTGGGCTGGTGACAACTGGTTAAACAAATAAAAGTACAATATGACAAAATAGAATGCAGCTACAGGAGAGAGGCATGGTGGTTACCTAGGAAAATAAATCATCTCAAAAACAGACTTACAGTGGGGCAAAAAAGTATTTAGTCAGCCACCAATTGTGCAAGTTCTCCCACTTAAAAAGATGAGAGAGGCCTGTAATTGGCATCATACAGTTGTGACCAAAATTATTCAACCCCCAATGCTGTAAAGGGGTTTAGGGACTATAGTGTACATTTGGAATTGTATTCAGAATCAAATCCTACAAGGACGTTGTAACTACCCAAATGCAACTAAAATGACATCAATTGTTTATGTAATACAGTAGTAAATGGTTCTTATGTGGTTTCTTCATTGCCACAATTATTCAACCCCTTAAAGACTACCACTCTGAAGAACAGAGGTTCATACAGGTGCTTTCCATCAGGTATTGAAAACACCTGTGGATGTCACCGAGCAGCAATCAAGCATAATAAGCACCAATTAGGCAGCTTTAAAATGACTGTGATACTCAGCTCCTTCTAGACATTTACTGGTGTGGTTACAAACATGGTGAAGGCAAGAGAATGGTCCAGGAAGACAAGAGAAGAGGTGATTTCTCTTCACAGGAAGGGCAATGGCTATAAGAAGATTGCAAAGATGTTAAACATACCAAGAGACACCTTAGGAAGCATCATTCGCAAATTCAAGGCAAAGGGCACTGTTGAAACGCTACCTGGTCGTGGCAGAAAGAAGATGCTGACTTCGACTGCTGTGCGCTACCTGAAGCGTAGAGTGGAGAGAAGTCCCCGTGTGACTGCTGAGGAACTGAGAAAAGATTTGTCAGATGTGGGTACAGAAGTTTCAGCCCAGACAATAAGACGCACACTGCGTAATGAAGGCCTCCGTGCCAGAACTCCCAGGCGTACCCCCTTGCTGTCTCCAAAGAATAAGAAGAGTCGACTGCAGTATGCCAAAAGCCATGTGGACAAACCACAAAAGTTGTGGGATAGTGTTCTGTGGACTGATGAAACAAAATTAGAACTGTTTGGGCCCATGGATCAACGCTATGTTTGGAGGAGGAAGAACAAGGCCTATGATGAAAAGAACACCTTGCCTACTGTGAAGCATGGTGGAGGGTCAATCATGCTTTGGGGCTGTTTTGCTTCTGCAGGTACAGGGAAGCTTCAGCGTGTGCAAGGTACCATGAATTCTCTTCAGTACCAGGAGATATTGGATGGAAACGTGATGCAGTCCGTCACACACCTGAGGCTTGGGAGACGTTGGACCTTTCAACAGGACAATGATCCCAAGCATACCTCCAAGTCCACTAGAGCATGGTTGCAGAGGAAAGGCTGGAACATTTTGGAGTGGCCATCGCAGTCACCAGACTTAAATCCGATTGAGAACCTCTGGTGGGACTTAAAGAAAGCAGTTGCAGTGCGCAAGCCTAAGAATGTGACTGAACTGGAGGCCTTTGCCCATGAAGAATGGGCGAAGATACCCGTAGATCGCTGCAAGACACTTGTGTCAAGCTATGCTTCACGTTTAAAAGCTGTTATAACTGTAAAAGGATGCTGTACTAAGTACTAAGATTGAATGTCACTTGGGGGTTGAATAAAACTGATAATGCTGTGAGCACAGAAAAGACATTTGTGGTTATTTCATTATAACTGTTATGTTATATTTGTCTGACCTACAAGTGCCTCTTTAATGTAAATGTAAGCAAGATGACTGAATGATCAAAAGCAATGTCAAACTGGCCAAAACACTCAATTTCAGTGGGGGTTGAATAATTTTGGTCACAACTGTAGGTAGACCTCAACTATGAGAGACAAAATGAGAAAACAAATCCAGACAATCACATTGGCTGATTTGGAAAGAATTTATTTGCAAATTATGGTGGAAAATAAGTATTTGGTCAATATGAAAAGTTCATCTCAATACTTTGTTATATATCCTTTGTTGGCAATGACAGAGGTCAAACGTTTCCTGTAAGTGTTCACAAGGTTGGCACACACTGTTGCTGATATGTTGGCCCATTCCTCCATGCAGATCTCCTCTAGAGCAGTGATGTTTTGGGGCTGTCGCTGGGCAACACGGACTTTCAAAACTAAAGGTTTTCTATGGGGTTGAGATCTGGAGACTGGCTAGGCCACTCCAGGATCTTGAAATGCTTCTTACGAAGCCACTCCTTCGTTGCCCGGGCAGTATGTTTGGGATCATTGTCATGTTGGAAGACCCAGCCACGTTTCATCTTCAATGCCCTTGCTGATGGAAGGAGGTTTGCACTCAAAATATCACGATACATGGCCCCATTCATTCTGTCCTGTACATGGATCAGTCGTCCTGGTCCCTTTGTGGAGAAACAGCCCCAAAGCATGATGTTGCCACCCCCATGCTTCACAGTAGGTATGGTGTTCTTTGGATGCAACTCAGCATTCTCTCTCCTCTAAACACGACGAGTTGTGTTTCTACCAAACAGTTCTATTTTGGTTTCATCTGACCATATGACATTCTCCCAATCCTCTTCTGGATCATCCAAATGCTCTCTAGCAAACTTCAGACGGGCCCGGACATGTACTGGCTTAAGCAGGGGGACACGTCTGGCACTGCAGGATCTGAGTCCCTGGCGGCGTAGTGTGTTACTGGTAGTAGCCTTTGTTACGTTGGTCCCAGCTCTCTGCAGGTCATTCACTAGGTCCCCCCGTGTGGTCCTGGGATTTTTGCTCACCGTTCTTGTGATCATTTTGACCCCACGGGGTGAGATCTTGCATGGAGCCCCAGATCGAGGGAGATTATCAGTGGTCTTGTATGTCTTCCATTTTCTAATTATTGCTCCCACAGTTGATTTGTTCACACCAAGCTGCTTGCCTATTGCAGATTCAGTCTTCCCAGCCTGGTGCAGGTCTACAATTTTGTTTCTGGTGTCCTTCAACAGCTCTTTGGTCTTCACCATAGTGGAGTTTGCAGCGTGACTGTTTGAGGTTGTGGACAGGTGTCTTTTATACTGATAACAAGTTCAAACAGGTGCCATTGATACAGGTAATGAGTGCAGGACAGAGGAGCCTCTTAAAGAAGAAGGTACAGGTCTGTGAGAGCCAGAAATCTTGCTTGTTTGTAGGTGACCAAATACTTATTTTCCCCCATAATTTGCAAATAAATTCTTTCCAAATCAGCCAATGTGATTGTCTGGATTTGTTTTCTCATTTTGTCTCTCATAGTTGAAGTCTACCTATGATGCCAATTACAGGCCTCTCTCATCTTTTTAAGTGAGAGAACTTGCACAATTGGTGGCTGACTAAATACTTTTTTTTGCCCCACTGTATATCCCAACTCTGAGACATACGAGTTTCCAGTTTATTTATCCATCATGCCTGTCTCTTTAACAGTCTCTTTTGGAGATCACAACCCCTAGCAGATAATTTAACTCTTTCAATGCCATATTATTGGAAACCCTTCTGGACACAATCATGAAGATTTTACAAAATGTCTAGAAGCTGCGGAGAGGTACTTAACAATGGGTTGGTTTTTGCTGTAAAGTGCTCTCCTATTCTCGTTCTTAGTGATCAAATGGTGCAACCCACATGTTGTAACAAACGTTTTGAACAAATGATTGGATAAACAACATTTTTTGAACTGCAACTGATGAAATCCCTAATGGATTAGACAACATTAGAAACCAAAAAGGAAACCTCTCATGTCTTTATATGTACTGTAGTTTACAGTATTTATATGACCTTATCCCATTCCTATTCAAGCCCTTATGGGCAAGCCATGATACAGTGCCATTTGTTTTAGACTGAAATAGACTAGGGGACAATAAAGTCCATAAAGTGGGTACTCTATGTGATAAAATTGACAACCTACACCTTTAAGGTGATTTATGATAGGTTTCAAAGTTTTTAAATGCAGCACAGTGGCTAAATGGTTAGCACTTTCACCTGGCAGCACTAGAGGCGTTGGTTTGAATCCCAGCCATGGCGCCACCTGACTGGAGTTTGCATGTTCTCCCTGTGACTGCGTGGGTTTCCTCCAGTTTCCTCCCACACCCCAAAAGACATGCTGGTAGGTTAATTGGCTCCTGTCTAAAATTGTCCCTAGTATGTGTATGTATGAATGTGAGTTAGGGACTTTAGATTGTACGCCCCTTGAGGGTCAGGGACTGATGTGAATGTACATTATATGTATGTAAAAGTGCTGCGTAAATTGACGGTGCTATAAAAGTACCTGAAATAAAGAAATAAATGCAATGTGTATGAAGATTCCATCTTGCTTTGGGAAGAAACATGTTAGTGCTGGGACTATTTATAGTCTTTTAATCTTGACAAATGCAGCGCTATCCCCAAAGGTGTCATCTGATAATGCTTGCCCCAGTGGTTGCCCTTACCTTGCAAGCCTCCCGACACCTCTGGATTCTTTAGTGACACCTTTATATTAGACCTGTTCAAAAGAGTAGACCACAAGAATAATGGGTTTAGGATACACAACCCCAGTTAATACATAAACTCAGAACACTGGTAAAATAGAAACAATCAATTAGCAATGTTTAACAGATTATACAGTAATGAGTAGTAAGCGTCAACTATTTAATGGCAACATCAACAGTTAGAGGGGGAAGAAAAGGCTTGTTATCTTATCATCTCCCTATGGGCCATGGGGCATGCAGAAAATTATGTAAATGTATACTCCGGTATAAATAATCTAAGTATCCTAGTTTGAGTAACAATGGCCTTAAAAGGAAGAGGTCCCTTTAACTAGAGGTTGCAAATTGAGTCCTGTGATGCTAAAAGTTCCTGATTTAGTGGTATCCACTGTCTTCTGCTAGCAATGGTGGGATCCATAAACATTAGTGAATACTGATAATTCAATTAAATTAAAGTGTTACTAAACCCACAACAGTAAAATCATTCTGTATATGCAGTAAAGCATGCTTGTTATACTGACTGTGGAACCTAAAGGGTTAATCATCTGCATTGTGTAAAAAGGTTGTTTGATCCTTTTTTCTCTGTTCCTCCCCTTTTTCAAGTGTACAGTGCATTGTGGTGTCCAGTGCGCTACAATGTACAGTGCATTGCGGTGTCCAATGCTTTACAGTGTACAATACATTATGGTGTCCAGTATGTTACAGTGTACAATGCATTTTGGTGTCAAGGGCATTACAGAGTACAGTGCATTGTGGTGTCCAGTGCGTTACAATGTACAGTGCATTGCGGTGTCCAATGCTCTACAGTGTACAATGCATTGCTGTGTCCAGTGCATTACAGAGTACAGTGCATTTTTAAAATTGTATTGTTGTTTCCAAAATTGTATTGTTGTTGTTTTTTTAATACAAATAAGATATGTGCGGTGTGTGTATAGAAATTTGTTCATATTCTTTTCAAACTATAATCCAGGCCCCCCAACAGTGTGAAGGTCAGTGAACTGGCCCCCTGTTTAAAAAGTTTGAGGACCCCTCACAGAAAGAGGTTGGTCATTAACCCACTCACCAATTTTATGGATAGCACAGCCTCCTAGGAACAAGAGTTCTTGTACAATCTTTTGACCGCTTGGAGGGATAAACAGAGTTACCAGAGGAATGTGAAAAGAGATTCACAAAGAAAGCAGATACATTATGGACAGAAAGCGATACTCAAAGTAATTAAAAAAATTATGCTTTATTACACAATGCATGTATAGACATATAAGGTAAATACTTCAGTTAGCCATCGCCTAATAATTACCTAGCTAGTGGTTGTGGGGGTAGATTGCTTCTATAAATCTCTCTACAGTCACTATATACCTATTTAGGTCAATTAAGCTATCGTATCCATTGTCTGGTACATATGATCAGCTATAATACCGCATTGCTTGCTTTACCTGTTGGTACAATTTTTGAAACACCCCCTGCATGGCGTGTAACCATTGTGTCAGTGTTGCATATATATTAGACCATGTGTCACCATATTTACAGCACCTTACTAATTTGACCAGTCATGACATTTGTTTTTAACTGATTTTAGGTCATACTTTGATGTATTATCTCATTCTGAGGTGATGGCTAAATGAGGTATTTACCTTATATGTCTATAAATGCATTGTGTACCAAAGCATCATTTTTTGAATTACTTTGAGTATCGTTTTCTGTCCATAATGTAACTGCTTTCTTTGTGAATCTCTTTTCACATTCCTCTGTTTTTGATGTTTGGTTTTTTGGTTACTGGGCAGATAATGTATGTTTAGCAATACGTGCTGCTTTATGAGCCCCTCTTTTTTCTAATTCTACCAGTATATACAGAGTTACCACCTACCGGCCTGTCAGCATGGCGAGCAGCAATGTCTGTGTGATGACCATGCTACCATGCTACCACCTACCGGCTTGTCAGCATGAGCAACAGTCCCAATGCAGAGAAAACTCATGTGATCCCAGTGTGGTGATTGGTGTCACCGCTGTGCTGGACTGATACACACAGTCCTGCAGCAGAAGGCCCGCAATCTGTTTCTGTAGGAGAATGGCAGTCCCCCTGTGTCCAACTCTGAATCCAGCACCAAGAGAGCGAGCCAGTCCATGACTGTAGAATATATCTGCTTTTCCAGCATCCTTCCTGTTCATCAGCTCTCTGGTAGGTATTCAATCAGCACTCAGAAATACAGTATGTATTGGCTATAGAACTACAGATCTCAAGATCTTCTGCTGTCAGAAGAATTGGATCCACTCTGCTAACAGGAACTGATTTAGTGGTCCCAGTACTGGGCATTAGGGGAAAAATATTAATCATACTCTCATCTGTAAATGTCCCTGAATTGCATAATGACAGAACCGGCACCTGGCTACACAAATGAAGCTCATCTTTTATCCTGAACACGTTCGCCGTGGACACACTTCCAAGTATGGTGGATGGCATGCAGGAGCACACAGCGAGCACTGTGTCTGTTCTATCAACTGAGGATAGCTGGGGTTGAGTGGCGGTGAGCTCCATTTTGTTTATATTTTCCAGTACCACCCCTTAGTTGGAACCTTCCTGATTTTAGGTCTCAGGGGCAGAGACATTTGGTCCTCCAATTACTTATAGTGTTATACAATATTGGAATCTGCTATTGCTCCCATGTTCACTGTTATTGCTATTTTGTTTATGGATGATTTGTGTGTATTGTATTCCCTCTCTTAGCTTTGGTGTGTCAGAGGGTTTGGCATTGCCAGGAAGGTATTTGACATCCAGGGTCCCAATCATCAGCAGCTCCTTCAGGAGTAAGCACTTCACAAATGGTAAATAAATAGAAATATAAATAATATGGCATAAGAAGCATAAAAAGTGGGAAAATCTAAAAAAAAATACTTTTAGATAATATTTTAACAACTAAGAGGTGGCAGTCATAGAAAATTCTTGATAGTTTCCCTTTAAGTCAGCCTTTATATGAACTCACCACACTGCAGCAAAGCAAAAAAAAAAAAACTGGAACGACCAACAAGCAATTTTGCATTAGTCAGGGTTAAAACACTGTTGTTCTTTTTGATGAGAAACTGTGAAATCTAATACATACGACCCCATCGGTAACCCTGGTGTGCCGAGTTCAGGGCTCTATTATGAAGGGAGTTATGGCAGCGGAGATTAAAATTTTATGGAAGATATTTTCAGTTTCCCCACTGCTTTGAAAATAGCTTCTGCAGCGATTGTATCACCAGTAAAAGACTCTGACACTAAATTCTCTTCTGAACTGATCCATGCTCTGAGGTTACTCTGACCAGATACCATATCTCCCCATTACCTGGAACAAGCTCAAGAATTTTTTTTTCAAGCCTTCATCTCCAATTTTCCCAGCTTCCTGTCTTAAAAGCTTACTAGGTTCTGCAAAGTCGTACAGTAAGCCACACCAAGTGAGTCAGCATGGTGCTTTATAGTTTCTGTATTTAGAAGCTTTAATAAACTCCAAAAAGAGGAAAACAAAAAAACAAAAAGGGCCAGGAGTGATTTATGAATCATGAACAGAACCTGGCTACATAATGAAGTTGAGACTAAGGCTGCCACAATTCAAATCTTCTGCAGCATCACAGGAGATGTGTCAAATACACTGCCGTTGCCGTAGAAACTAAAGATGCACAGACTTGTAGCAGATGAGCATCCTTCGGCTTCCGAAATATTAACCGTCTCGGTGCTGCAGCTCTGATAGGTGGAAAACGGGGAAGGGGCAGGGGCTCCATCTGAGAATACCTTACCCCAGTTAAAAAAAAAATCAGGTCAGCTAGTTGTTCAAGTCCAAACTCTGATTAAATATATTTTTATTCACATTTGCCTTCAAGAGAAATCAACCAAAACGAAATGCGAATATGCAGACAATAAAGCCAGGTCTTTCTTACCCAGGGGCCGCTGTCATGAAACAGACAGATAGGCGAACTATCCCCAGCTCGCTGTTGTTTAGAGGTTTAACATAACGTTGAAGCATCGGATGCATTATTGAAAAGGCTGAACAGAGATCTTTTTTTTTTCCCCAGACTCCTTTCTTTCTAAGAAAATGGCTTGAGGTTAATTCTGTGATTATCAGCTGCATCCTGCTGCCTAACTGTAATGACCTCGTATAATGGATTTAGCTATTGTCTAAGTGTTGAAAAGCCATGTACATACGCATAAGTACAAAGCAATATGAAGCAAATTGAATGCCATAATTACACATTGCTAGGGCATGTCTTGCATAAGCATTTTCAGGATTATTTAAAGATGCGTGTTTAGTGCATGTACCGAGGCCAATAGCTAAATAAATAAATAAATAGCATGACATTTTACATTTGTAAATTCATTAAAAAGGGAAGAACTCCAGTTTAATGGTAAACAAGATACTGTTAAAGAAGAATTCCATTTATGGACAGCTTTACATAGGTACATTGGTCCAACTATGCATATACTATACCTGGATGATCCCTCTAGGAGCTCCTGGAGAAGGGTCCTGTGTCAAACAGCTGCCCTGCTCCATTGTGTCACAATTTGTTTTAGGTGAGCGGTCTAAAACACATTTTCTAACTTTTTTGACTGCAGAAAACAGCTAAGCAAGTGGGATATTTAGATGAAGATCAGCAATAGCATTCTCCTTATTTCTAATGACAAGGATAGGGGGAGGTAGGAGCAGAAATCTTAAAGGAGTAGTAAACCTCATAAAAAAAAAACCTTCCAGCAAGGCAATGGCATAATGTGCTAGTATGCATCACATACTAGCACATTATGTGAAAGTTACCTTAAAATGAAGCCCTCCAGCAGTGTGCTGTCACCACTGTAAAAGCTTCCATCTTTACCTGGTTTTCCTTCTATTTTAGTGCGCTCCGGCCATCTGACTGGCTGAACCATGGTGACGTCACTCCCATGCATGCGCACGGGAGTCAGGAGCCATGGCACACAGCTCTGAAGGAATGGCAGGGGTATGCCACTCCTTCAGAGCGCATGAGTCAATTAAAAGAAAACCTGAATATCTCCTAAACTATGCACATGTAGGAGATATTCATTTTACCTGCAGGTAAGCTTTATTATAATATACTAATACAAATAATACAGAGCAAATAATACAAATAATCAAAACTGTGAGAAATTGTATATAAAAGTCCAAGGAAAAAGTCCCAAATTAAAGTCCAATGTCAAAAAAAATTAGAAAAAAAATATTATTTACTCAAACTTCATACATTTTCCAGCTTGATCACATCTTCTGTGAAAAGCATTTTAGATCCACACTCACCAAATGCTGTGAATTCCCAAACTGGTATAGCTTTAAGATGCAAAAAAGGCAAGCCTGCAGGTGGGGTGTGGTGTCCCCAGAGATGATATTACTCTTATTGCGATTTCCCACTGACTCTCCTTCCCAGATATTTCCTCATATAGCGATAAACATAAAAGAAAAAGATGCCAATGATATATTGCTATGTACCGATAAAAAAATAAGTTTTATAAAAAATGCCAAAAAACACCTCCTTACACTCACATAAAGTAATTAAGCCCCAATTTCCATAGGATTGTTGCATCTCCTAAATCACAGATGGTATTCCACCCTTATCTTCCTCCAAGCTCTCACTCCTGGATGGACGGATGGATGGATAGATAGGGGTACTTTATGACTAGCTTGTTACTATCAAGCCTTCATCTCATGATTCCTCCTTAATTTACCCTGAATGCATTCTCATGGATGGATGGATGAAAAAGATGCAAAAGAAAAAAAAAACAAAATAGCTTAATACTGTTAAAACTATTTACTACTCAAGTGATGCTCCAAATGCACTAACATTTTCAAACTAAATAAAAATCCTTTTTTTATACAAATCAGGACTCCTCAAACTTGATCCAATAGCTCCTCTGACAATTCCAGCTAGGCAGACACAATTGATTAGCTTTGGCAATGAAGAACTGGCAAAATTGTGGAATCAGACCTCTTTGCCCACACTAAAGATGGCAATGGAACGCCCCATCAGCGTGCGTTCCATTCGCCGGAAGTGACGTCACACGTACAAGGTCGGAACCAGAAGTTTATTATAAGCTTACTTGTAGGTAAAAATGAACAAAGTGGGTTTACTGTCCTGTAGACTAAACAAGAAGTGAAAGAATCCAGTGTGAGGGAAATCTCCTCTTAGATAGTTTTCATCGAAAAAATGTCTCCATTGGAAGATTTTCCCTTGTATTCTTGTCCTGGTGGAAACTTACTTTCATTCCTAGTGACACTGTTGATCATAACATTTAGAGAGAGTGAATCTTTGTAATAGGGACACAGACAGTGGTAAAAACTGTAGAAATACAGAAAGGAGTGCCAGACCAGAGCTGGATGAAAGAGTCCAAGATAATTGTACTCTGTATTGTTGTTGAAAAAATGATTGCTGCTCAGCAACCTCTGTCAAGTTGGTAGTTAATGAGGAGAGTTCAATCCTTATTCTAACATAGAACTGTGAGGTCCATCCATGTCTTATCTAGTAATCTGAACTGCCCTGGGTTCAGTTCAAGCAGGGTTTGATAAACTTCAAAGATGTTTGGATGCTGAACCTGAAACTCATTGAAATCAATGAGAGACCAATCAAATTAAAAATGCCCCTTTTCTGCTCTATAAGCAAGTGAGTATAAAAAAAATTGCATGGAGGAGGGGTGGGCACTACCCCAAGGTACAGGTACTCTTAAAAAAAAATTCCATGCAGCCAGGAGGTGTTTTTCAGCACTAACACAAAGGAAAAAAGCTTTAAATTGACATCTCATTCTTGCTTCTTTGTTAAATGCCCCCTCTCTAAATACGTAGCAGACACCCTAAAGGTCTGTTATGTATTGTAGAGGATCTTTTAATGGGTCTGCATGCTGTTTTTTTTAAAGTCAGCAATGCAGCTTTTTTTCTGGCAATTTATACTGTACTTTTTCTCTATAAATGTAATTTTTTTAACACATCCTAGAACAAGAATTCAAACAAAAAAAATGTGTAGAATCCCCACTCCCACAATTCATGTTTTGTATGGATACAAATAAATAGTGCAGCGCTATAAATGTAATGCAAATTGATATGCAAATTATAATCTAAAGGACAATACATCCAGTAAAACAGTCCATATGTAAAGAATGATAAAAGACTAAATGTTCCGTATTGTCACTAAAGACTAATGGATAATCTATATAGTGCTCTCCTTATAATCCGTAATGATGTTCCAAGTAGTGTAGAGAGATTGTGCACTCACCAGATGCACAATGTAAATGTGCATTAAGTAAAATCCACAGAAACCTCCTTTCGGGTCTGGTTTGGGATAAGGGAAGATGTCCTTCCTGTAGGTGGTTGGTCTGGTCAGGAACACACGGAAATGATCCTCCCTCTAGGTGGGTAGTGGTGGTGGAAGCACAGAGGATGGTAAGGAAAGGATCCAGCCGGCCAGAGGTCCCCTTAAGGGATAGGTGGGTGTAGGTTGCCTGGGTACAGGATCTCCCTTCTCTGGAATCCTTAATGTTGCTGGATCAGGCAGGTGCTATGAATAAATAACTCCACCAGAAGCAGCTTGCTATGGGGGCACTGGGGAGGGAGGGGGGGAGAGTCAGGTGTGTCAGCGAGGGACCTCAGAAGAAGAAGACTAGGGCTGTTCCATGCAAAACCAAGAGACAGGGCAGCCAAATATTACATGTTTATAGAACAAAATAATATTTAGAATCACTTTCACTCATTTTACTGCTAAAAGTGTTTCAACATTTCATGATTCAGAGCAATGCAATCACAGCATATCCTAAAAAAGATTTAACCTATTGCCACCTGTGTGACCCTGTGTGGGTAATGCCCACATACACACACACACTCATATAGAAACATAGAAATGTGATGGCAGAAAAAGACTGAGTGGTCCATTGAGTCTGCCCTTTTTTTTTTTTTGGAGGGGGGTTATTTTTTTTTTAACCTTCTTTGTCTGAGTTTAGATCTATGCTTGTCCTAGGCATGTTTGAATTGAAGCTATTTACTATTGACTTGCTCACTACCTGTGCTGGAAGCAGGGGCGGACTGACCATTTGGAAACTCGGGCATTGCCCGAGAGCCCGGGGTCAGTAGGGGGCCCCCATGAGATGCCCCTGGTACCTTTTTCATAGGCTTTTTTGAGTTTGGGCAAGGACACAGGGGCCCCATGATCCCCTATTGCCCAGGGGCCCCATGAGTTGTCAGTCTGCCCCTGGCTGGAAGGTTATTCCACGCATCAACTACTATATATATATATATATCCTTTGGAATTACTTGAAAAGCCTATTGCACATTTTGAAAACACAGGCAATCTTTCATTTTGTCTCCTTTATTAACTCCAATTCTTTGTGCTGTTATGGCAAAATTTTACTGAAATATCCTGATTTTTTTAGGAAATAAAGACTGTCAGTTTTGCCTAGCCTTAGCTGTAGCACTCTGGTGAAAAAAGAGGTCATGCCAGTACATAATTGTATCATATTTTTAATTAATATGACAGCACCATCACCTCATAATACAATATTTCATGACATGCATCAATACATTCATGAAATGTAAAGCGCATATGTGCAATCAAGTCCCCCCCCACCCCCCTAAAAAAAAAGAAAGTGCAATGTCAATAAAAGAAGCAAGATTCTACTGACCCACAGGTTATGGCAATAATAGAGGAACTGCGCCACAGAGACAAAGAATGAATAAAAACAATATTTCTCTAGTGCAGCTGCTATCTATATGATGTGACCATCAACAAATATTTTCAATTAATAAGACAGAGCTATCACCTCAAAATACAATATTTCATAACATGCATCAATAAATTCATTAAATATAAAGTACATATGTTCAATCAAGTCCCCACCAATGTCACAAAAAAAAACTGTTTCGTGCTGTCAAAATGCAAAAAATAAATAAAAAACAGCCCCGAACAATAAATGTATGATTTTATTCTCTTTCATACAATAAAGCATCTTGTGCATTGAAATATTATTTCCGTAATTATGGTGCAAAAAGATCCCACTTCTATTGCGTACTGACACTGGTATAGCACACAATCTTTTATTACCAGACCCCGGATGATATCGGTTGACAAAAAACATAGGGCATTTGGATGTGATATCACCACGCACGCCAGGTCCGTACTTGAAGTCAGAGGATGCGGCCAGAGACGGTCTGGTAATGAAAGTTTTTGCACTATACCAGTGTCAATTGTGGCACTAATTTTTGTAAGTGTTTGGTGTACAGGACCAAATCCGTGGCACAGAGGACCTATGGACATACAGTAGAAGGAGGTTCGGGAGAATCAAAGAGTTAGCTGGTGCATTCACAGGGGACTGCGCTTTGTGCACTGAGGAACTTCCACATTGTCACTGGTAATGGAGTAACAGTCAAAACTAGGCTGGTGGAGTGGGACACAAGGCTCTACTGTGTCCTCCTCAAAATTCTGCATTCGGCAAGTGTAGAATGTCATGGGAGGAGTGTCTCACAGTAAAAGAGCCTCAAGTTTAATGTGTATCTGTGCAAGGTGAACAGCTCACTTTTAAGTGCGAAGTGCTGCTTTAATGCTGATTCTCACATGACCCCATCTCCACCAGGTCCTGGACATTAGTGAGTGTTTTCACAAAGTGTCCCCATCTACAGGGTGAATTGCCCACAACCTCACTCTGCTCTCTTCCTGGAAAGCTTCTAGTGTCTTATTGGTTCACAGTGCAGTTACCTCTTCCCAGTCTTAGTTTTGCTATGTAGATCATTACAGAAAGCCAATTTAAAGTGTAGATATTCTATTAGTTGTGTTTGAAAACAAATGTGTAGTTTGGTGTCGGATACATCATTATGCCATCTAAGGACACTTACAAATGGAACTACCGTTAATTCTTTTCCCCTCTAGTGCCCTGAGGATTGGACTACAACTGAATACTGAGGGACCCTGGAAAAACGTATATATTCTACAGCAAGGGACTGCCTAGCTCTCTTGGCCTGGGATTCAGAGCTGAGAATAGTCGTTCTTCTCCAGAGATAGATTGCTGGCTTCTGCTACGGGACTATTCATACCAGTTCAGCATAGTGGTTATGCTCACCACCGCCCTAGGATCACATTAGCTTCTCTGCATTGGGACTGTCACTATCCAGTCTTCAGCCAGTCATCTCTGCATGCTACACTGACAGGCTGTCAGGTGGTAACTCTGCACTTCTCTACCAACAGCCAAGAAGCCTTTGCAAAAACCCTGTTCCTAAGAGGTCGTACTATCAATGGGATTGGTGAGCAGGCGCATGCCCTACCTCTTTCTGACAACACTCTAGAGACACTGCATGCAGTCACCTTTACACCTCAGTACCAGGAGGTCTTTGCTTTGAGCATTTACCACATTCTATCTGTTATCTTCATTGAATTACCATTACTCACTGCTATGTATGGGCCCCACCATTGCAAGCAGAAGACAACGGCTACTAATACATCCTATCACTTCACAAGATTTTACAAATCTTTGCATTCTCTATTGTGACGTTGGTGGCCCAGAGGGAACTGATAAGTCAATAAGCATTTTCTTCCCCCTCCTGCTGCTGGTGTTGCAGTTACATAGTTACAATGTAGCTTTTGTGACCATGTAATCTGTTAACCATTGCTATTTGGTTATTTCCATTTTGTTAGTGTTTTGCTTTTATGTGTTGGCTCGGGATGTACTTCCTAAACCTCCATTCTGTGGTCTACCCGTTTGAATGAGTCTAATATGGTGTTACTAAGGAACCGTGTCTCTTGCATTATTATTTCATACTGTCGAAATAGGGCTGAACCCAGAGTGCCAGAAGTGTCAGCAGGCTTGCAAGGTCAGAGCAACCTTTGGGGACAAGCATTATCAAGCGGTCCCTGCAGAGGTAGCGCTACAACTGTATTCATAACTTTTTTCTATCAGAAGTTCAGCTTTAAAAAAACAAGCTGAACAGTCAGTGTTGATATATCCATTGACTGCCAGTGAAACATAAAATACTGAAACTTTTTATTTTTTCTGAAACTAAATATAGCTAGGTGTTGTGTACAGCCCTGGAAATCTGGAGCTTGGGCAAATCAAAGGTTGACAGCCATGATGCTTTGGACATATTATTATGAGCTGATACTAACAGGATTATGTTCTTGTGGATGTACACAATGAAATAGTGTGACATTTGCTATGCCCTGGATGTAACTTTTGACATTGATAGGATACAAACAGGATTTTGCAGTTTCTAGCTATCCAAGATTTGAAATGTAGAAAACCAAAAAAGTTCAGTTTATGTAGAACATGGGATGAGGAGAAAGTCATCAATGGCTTTAGAAAAGAAATGTGTTAAAAATAAACAGAAAACAATGTGAAAACGTCTTATGAGATAAATGCAGGATTGTTACCTCTTTTTGGAAATATTATTATCTAGTTGCCCTGCCAATGCTTCTGGTTCACTGCATTGTATGCCATTGACCTGGAACAAGTGTAAGGGCAGTCAGATGAGAACCAATCTTCTCAACTCTTCCGGGTCAGTGACTTACTATGCAGTCAAGCCAAAAGCATGACAAAACAGGCAATCAATATTTTTAGAAAAAGATTGGTAATGACAGAACAGGTATTTATTTTATGACCGATTGCTTTTAAACGTGCGTTTTGAGTATGAGGAAAATGTGTCCAAGGAGACATAACTGTCTGTTATTTAACAGTGATATACACCATAACTACTGTATGTACCAGAACAACACTAACACAAACTGTTTTAAAGAATATGTAAACCCAAAATGTCATATTCTTGATATGTGCCTGATGTACAATGCACTGGTGTTTAAAAGTGTCCTGTTCTCCTCTGTTCTCTTTGTATTGTTTCCTTTGTGTGAAATCCCTGGTGTTCCTGACGTTCCCTTCTGCTTTCCTATTAAAACCTGACCACACTAGGCATGAGAGCACAGCATGGTCAGTTCACTAGCTGTGCTGGGAGCTAATCCAATGATCAGACGTGTGCTGACCCCTCCTTTCCCCCTGCACAGCCATTTACTGGGAAGTTCGGTGTACAGCTGTGTCTCCTCACCTAGCTCATGCTGCAGCTGAGAACAGAGGGAATGTGATCACTTATAAAAAAAGGGGAAAACAAGTATTTATAATGAGTTTATAGCTATACACACATGTTTTGCCTTTCATTTCTATTTTAAACTGAATGGGTTGTTTTACAAGGTGAGGGTCTACAAATACGTTAAGTCTGTGTTCACATCACAAACACAGAAATGCATACTGCATTCATTTTACAACAGTGAACACTAGTGCACTTTGGGGTTAACCTTCTAAAGGCAAATAGACTCATTTTCCTCAGTAAATGTAATGTGGTAAAGCTTCGCTTTGTAAAGAATACTCAATCAGATGCAAGTAAACAAAAACATAACATTTTTGCTTGCACATGATTGGATGATGGAAATCAGCAGCACTTCACCATATTTACTAAGCTCTGAGGGAAATGCGTCTTTTTGCCTTTTGTAATAAATCCACCCCAATGACTGAAAGCGGTATTAAAGCCCAAAACACAAATATATTATGTTATAGCTTATTCACTTCCCTCCCAAGCTATAGACAAATGACAGCCAAACGGGACATTCGTCGTTTTGGGTGGACATCATATAACGCACTGCGGCATGCTATGCCACCAGCTGTGTCCACTAGAAGCAGCCGATGACAGGTCACTGTACCGGGCCACTGCCACTACCATGTGATTGCTGTGACCAATCACAATTGACAATTGTAAACAATGGATGGCTTCCATTCATGCCATTCATTGTATACAATTGTGTTGCTAGCTGTAATTGGTCACAGTGATCACATGGTACAGACAGGGCCAGTCACAGACCATCTGTACCATGTAATTATCTGTGGCCAATCACAGCTAATCACAACAATACACATTGCTTTAATCAATTTCATTCAGTAAAAATGGTTGCTTATAATAGTGAACTTAACTGGTATAGGGCAATCATGTGTACAATAAAATAAAAATCACTTCTCCAGAGTAATACAATGTTATAATGGTAAGACTATATTACTCTGGTCACAGTGTGTTATAAAAACAGGCATAAATTGTAGAAAACATTAATTAAAAAAGGGCTCAAGTTCTAAAAGACTGTAAGAATCTAATATTATATGTGCCTACTGTTTTGCAAGTGCCCTGTTCTGCAAAAGATACCTATGAAAAGAGAAAAATTAGTGGATCGCTGCTAATAGGGCAGAAGTGGAATTTTGAAAAATGATATATATAAACACAATTAAATAAGGGCCAAATGAATAATGTCTCATACAAGCTCACACATGTGTACCTGTGTAAGCATGCATGTCTGTAAGATGTAATGATAAGAAAGAAAACAAAACATATGCATACTTTCAGTGTAGGTAGACAATAGAATTAACATCAATTGTATTATTCCTCTGCATAAGTGCATTTGAAACTAAATAATCGTATGGACCTTCAATTCCTCATTTAATCCTTTGGGGGTAAATGTATCTAATGTGAATATCCAAAATGTTTCTCTTTTGCAGGAGCTTCAAACTTTCTAAACATAGGGCCAGTTTATTGTTCATCACACTTTCGGGGGACCGAACTGTGGCCATTGGGAGTAGAAATTGTCCTGGCATCAGTGGGAGTAAACAACGCATCTTTGGTATTAGGGCAGTGGTTCTCAACCTTTCTAATGCTGTGACCCCTTAATACAGTTCCTCATGTTGTGGTGACCCCCAACCATAAAATTATTTTCGTTGCTACTTCATAACTGTAATTTTGCAGTGGGAGGAGTAGTGCCACGTCATTGGTGTCAGTGGGAGGAATAGTGTCCCATCACTGATGTCAATGGGAGGAATAGTGCCCCATCATTGGTATCAGTGGTAGGAATAGTGCCCCATCATTGGTGTCAGTGGTAGGAATAGTGCCCCATCATTGGTGTCAGTGGGAGGAATAGTGCCCCATCATAGGTGTCAGTGGGGGGAATAGTGCCCCATCATTGGTGTCAGTGGGAGGAATAGTGCCCCATCATTGGTGTCAGTGGGAGGAATAGTGCCCCATCATTGGTGTCAGTGGGAGGAATAGTACCCCACCATTGGTGTCAGTGGGAGGAATAGTGCCCCATCATAGGTGTCAGTGGGAGAAGTAGTGCCCCATCATTGGTGTCAGTGGGAGGAATAATGCCCCATCATAGGTGTCAGTGGGGGGAATAGTGCCCAATCATTGGTGTCAGTGGGGGGAATAGTGCCCCATCATTGGTGTCAGTGGGAGGAATAGTGCCCCATCATTGGTGTCAGTGGGGGGAATAGTGCCCCATCATTGGTGTCAGTGGGAGGAATAGTGCCCCATCACTGGTGTCAGTGGGAGGAATAGTGCCCCATCACTGGTGTCAGTGGGAGGAAAAGTGTCCCATCACTGGTATCAGTGGGAGGAATAGTGCCCCAACACTGATGTCAGTGGGAGGAATAGTGCCCCATCATTGGTGTCAGTGGGGGGAATAGTGCCCCATCATTGGTGTCAGTGGTAGGAATAGTGCCCCATCATTGGTGTCAGTGGGAGGAATAGTGCCCCATCACTGGTGTCAGAGGGAGGAAAAGTGTCCCATCACTGGAATCAGTGGGAGGAATAGTGCCCCAACACTGGTGTCAGTGGGAGGAATAGTGCCCCATCATTGGTATCAGTGGGAGGAACAGTGCCCCATCATTGGTGTCAGTGGTAGGAATAGTGCCCCATCATTGGTGTCAGTGGGAGGAATAGTGCCCCATCACTGGTGTCAGAGGGAGGAAAAGTGTCCCATCACTGGAATCAGTGGGAGGAATAGTGCCCCAACACTGGTGTCAGTGGGAGGAATAGTGCCTCATCATTGGTATCAGTGGGAGGAACAGTGCCCCACCATTGGTGTCAGTGGGAGGAATAGTGCCCCATCATAGTTGTCAGTGGGAGGAATAGTGCCCCATCATTGGTGTCAGTGGGAGGAATAGTGCCCCATCATAGGTGTCAGTGGGGGGAATAGTGCCCCATCATTGGTGTCAGTGGGGGGAATAGTGCCCCATCATTGGTGTCAGTGGGGGGAATAGTGCCCCATCATTGGTGTCAGTGGGGGGAATAGTGCCCCATCATTGGTGTCAGTGGGAGGAATAGTGCCCCATCACTGGTGTCAGTGGGAGGAAAAGTGTCCCATCACTGGTATCAGTGGGAGGAATAGTGCCCCAACACTGATGTCAGTGGGAGGAAAAGTGTCCCATCACTGGTATCAGTGGGAGGAATAGTGCCCCATCGTTGGTGTCAGGGGGAGCAATAGTGCCCCATCGTTGGTGTCAGTGGGAGGAATAGTGCCCCATCGTTGGTGTCAGTGGGAGGAATAGTGCCCCATCGTTGGTGTCAGGGGGAGGAATAGTGTCCCATCGTTGGTGTCAGGGGGAGGAATAGTGTCCCATCGTTGGTGTCAGTGGGAGGAATAGTGCCCCATCGTTGGTATCAGTGGGAGGAATAGTGCCCCATCATTGGTGTCAATGGGAGGAATAGTGCCCCATCGTTGGTGTCAGTGGGGGGAGGAATAGTGCCCCATTGTTGGTGTCAGTGGGAGGAATAGTGCCCCATCATAGGTGTCAGTGGGGGGAATAGTGCCCCATCATTGGTGTCAGTGGGGGGAATAGTGCCCCATCATTGGTGTCAGTGGGGGGAATAGTGCCCCATCATTGGTGTCAGTGGGAGGAATAGTGCCCCATCATAGTTGTCAGTGGGAGGAATAGTGCCCCATCATTGGTGTCAGTGGGAGGAATAGTGCCCCATCATAGGTGTCAGTGGGGGGAATAGTGCCCCATCATTGGTGTCAGTGGGGGGAATAGTGCCCCATCATTGGTGTCAGTGGGGGGAATAGTGCCCCATCATTGGTGTCAGTGGGGGGAATAGTGCCCCATCATTGGTGTCAGTGGGAGGAATAGTGCCCCATCACTGATGTCAGTGGGAGGAAAAGTGTCCCATCACTGGTATCAGTGGGAGGAATAGTGCCCCAACACTGATGTCAGTGGGAGGAATAGTGCCCCATCGTTGGTATCAGTGGGAGGAATAGTGCCCCCATCATTGGTGTCAGTTGGAGGAATAGTGCCCCATCGTTGGTGTCAGGGGGAGCAATAGTGCCCCATCGTTGGTGTCAGTGGGAGGAATAGTGCCCCATCGTTGGTGTCAGTGGGAGGAAGAGTGCCCCATCGTTGGTGTCAGGGGGAGGAATAGTGTCCCATCGTTGGTGTCAGGGGGAGGAATAGTGTCCCATCGTTGGTGTCAGTGGGAGGAATAGTGCCCCATCATTGGTGTCAGTGGGGGGAGGAATAGTGCCCCATCGTTGGTGTCAGTGGGAGGAATAGTGCCCCATCATAGGTGTCAGTGGGGGGAATAGTGCCCCATCATTGGTGTCAGTGGGGGGAATAGTGCCCCATCATTGGTGTCAGTGGGGGGAATAGTGCCCCATCATTGGTGTCAGTGGGGGGAATAGTGCCCCATCGTTGGTGTCAGTGGGAGGAATAGTGCCCCATCGTTGGTGTCAGTGGGAGGAATAGTGCCCCATCGTTGGTGTCAGGGGGAGGAATAGTGCCCCATCGTTGGTGTCAGGGGGAGGAATAGTGTCCCATCGTTGGTGTCAGTGGGAGGAATAGTGCCCCATCGTTGGTGTCAGGGGGAGGAATAGTGTCCCATCGTTGGTGTCAGGGGGAGGAATAGTGTCCCATCGTTGGTGTCAGTGGGAGGAATAGTGCCCCATCATTGGTGTCAGTGGGAGGAATAGTGCCCCATCATTGGTGTCAGTGGGAGGAATAGTGCCCCATCGTTGGTGTCAGTGGGGGGAGGAATAGTGCCCCATCATAGGTGTCAGTGGGGGGAATAGTGCCCCATCATAGGTGTCAGTGGGGGGAATAGTGCCCCATCATTGGTGTCAGTGGGGGGAATAGTGCCCCATCATTGGTGTCAGTGGGGGGAATAGTGCCCCATCATTGGTGTCAGTGGGGGGAATAGTGCCCCATCATTGGTGTCAGTGGGAGGAATAGTGCCCCATCACTGGTGTCAGTGGGAGGAAAAGTGTCCCATCACTGGTATCAGTGGGAGGAATAGTGCCCCAACACTGATGTCAGTGGGAGGAAAAGTGTCCCATCACTGGTATCAGTGGGAGGAATAGTGCCCCAACACTGGTGTCAGTGGGAGGAATAGTGCCCCATCGTTGGTGTCAGGGGGAGCAATAGTGCCCCATCGTTGGTGTCAGTGGGAGGAATAGTGCCCCATCGTTGGTGTCAGTGGGAGGAATAGTGCCCCATCGTTGGTGTCAGGGGGAGGAATAGTGTCCCATCGTTGGTGTCAGGGGGAGGAATAGTGTCCCATCATTGGTGTCAGTGGGGGGAATAGTGCCCCATCATTGGTGTCAGTGGGGGGAATAGTGCCCCATCATTGGTGTCAGTGGGGGGAATAGTGCCCCATCACTGGTGTCAGTGGGAGGAATAGTGTCCCATCACTGGTGTCAGTGGGAGGAAAAGTGTCCCATCACTGGTATCAGTGGGAGGAATAGTGCCCCAACACTGGTGTCAGTGGGGGGAGGAATAGTGCCCCATCATTGGTGTCAGTGGGGGGAGGAATAGTGCCCCATCGTTGGTGTCAGTGGGAGGAATAGTGCCCCATCATAGGTGTCAGTGGGGGGAATAGTGCCCCATCATTGGTGTCAGTGGGGGGAATAGTGCCCCATCATTGGTGTCAGTGGGAGGAATAGTGCCCCATCATAGTTGTCAGTGGGAGGAATAGTGCCCCATCATTGGTGTCAGTGGGAGGAATAGTGCCCCATCATAGGTGTCAGTGGGGGGAATAGTGCCCCATCATTGGTGTCAGTGGGGGGAATAGTGCCCCATCATTGGTGTCAGTGGGGGGAATAGTGCCCCATCATTGGTGTCAGTGGGGGGAATAGTGCCCCATCATTGGTGTCAGTGGGAGGAATAGTGCCCCATCACTGGTGTCAGTGGGAGGAAAAGTGTCCCATCACTGGTATCAGTGGGAGGAATAGTGCCCCAACACTGATGTCAGTGGGAGGAATAGTGCCCCATCGTTGGTATCAGTGGGAGGAATAGTGCCCCCATCATTGGTGTCAGTTGGAGGAATAGTGCCCCATCGTTGGTGTCAGGGGGAGCAATAGTCCCCATCGTTGGTGTCAGTGGGAGGAATAGTGCCCCATCGTTGGTGTCAGTGGGAGGAAGAGTGCCCCATCGTTGGTGTCAGGGGGAGGAATAGTGTCCCATCGTTGGTGTCAGGGGGAGGAATAGTGTCCCATCGTTGGTGTCAGTGGGAGGAATAGTGCCCCATCGTTGGTATCAGTGGGAGGAATAGTGCCCCATCATTGGTGTCAGTGGGAGGAATAGTGCCCCATCGTTGGTGTCAGTGGGGGGAGGAATAGTGCCCCATCGTTGGTGTCAGTGGGAGGAATAGTGCCCCATCATAGGTGTCAGTGGGGGGAATAGTGCCCCATCATTGGTGTCAGTGGGGGGAATAGTGCCCCATCATTGGTGTCAGTGGGGGGAATAGTGCCCCATCATTGGTGTCAGTGGGGGGAATAGTGCCCCATCGTTGGTGTCAGTGGGAGGAATAGTGCCCCATCGTTGGTGTCAGGGGGAGGAATAGTGTCCCATCGTTGGTGTCAGGGGGAGGAATAGTGTCCCATCATTGGTGTCAGTGGGAGGAATAGTGCCCCATCGTTGGTGTCAGGGGGAGGAATAGTGTCCCATCGTTGGTGTCAGGGGGAGGAATAGTGTCCCATCGTTGGTGTCAGTGGGAGGAATAGTGCCCCATCATTGGTGTCAGTGGGAGGAATAGTGCCCCATCATTGGTGTCAGTGGGAGGAATAGTGCCCCATCGTTGGTGTCAGTGGGGGGAGGAATAGTGCCCCATCATAGGTGTCAGTGGGGGGAATAGTGCCCCATCATAGGTGTCAGTGGGGGGAATAGTGCCCCATCATTGGTGTCAGTGGGGGGAATAGTGCCCCATCATTGGTGTCAGTGGGGGGAATAGTGCCCCATCATTGGTGTCAGTGGGGGGAATAGTGCCCCATCATTGGTGTCAGTGGGAGGAATAGTGCCCTATCACTGGTGTCAGTGGGAGGAAAAGTGTCCCATCACTGGTATCAGTGGGAGGAATAGTGCCCCAACACTGATGTCAGTGGGAGGAAAAGTGTCCCATCACTGGTATCAGTGGGAGGAATAGTGCCCCAACACTGGTGTCAGTGGGAGGAATAGTGCCCCATCGTTGGTGTCAGGGGGAGCAATAGTGCCCCATCATTGGTGTCAGTGGGAGGAATAGTGCCCCATCGTTGGTGTCAGTGGGAGGAATAGTGTCCCATCGTTGGTGTCAGTGGGGGGAATAGTGTCCCATCATTGGTGTCAGTGGGGGGAATAGTGCCCCATCATTGGTGTCAGTGGGGGGAATAGTGCCCCATCATTGGTGTCAGTGGGGGGAATAGTGCCCCATCACTGGTGTCAGTGGGAGGAATAGTGTCCCATCACTGGTGTCAGTGGGAGGAAAAGTGTCCCATCACTGGTATCAGTGGGAGGAATAGTGCCCCAACACTGGTGTCAGTGGGAGGAATAGTGCCCCATCATTGGTATCAGTGGGAGGAATAGTGCCCCATCATTGGTGTCAGTGGGAGGAATAGTGCCCCATCATTGCTATCAGTGGGAGGAATAGTGCCCCCATCATTGGTATTAGGGGGAGCAATAGTGCCCCAATGTTGTTGCCAGTGGGAGGAATAGTGCCCCATCGTTGGTATCAGTGGGAAGTATAGTGCCCCTTCGTTGGTGTCAGTGGGAGGAATAGTGCCCCATCGTTGGTGTCAGTGGGAGGAATAGTGCCCCATCGTTGGTGTCAGTGGGAGGAATACTGCCCCATCGTTGGTGTCAGTGGGAGCAATAGTGCCCCTTCGTTGGTATCAGGGGGAGCAATAGTGCCCCAACATTGGTGTCAGTGGGAGGAATAGTGCCCCATCATTGGTGTCAGGGGGAGCAATAGTGCCCCATCGTTGGTGTCAGTGGGAGGAATAGTGCCCCATCGTTGGTGTCAGTGGGAGGAATAGTGCCCCATCGTTGGTGTCAGGGTGAGGAATAGTGTCCCATCGTTGGTGTCAGGGGGAGGAATAGTGTCCCATCATTGGTGTCAGTGGGGGGAATAGTGCCCCATCATTGGTGTCAGTGGGGGGAATAGTGCCCCATCATTGGTGTCAGTGGGGGGAATAGTGCCCCATCATTGGTGTCAGTGGGGGGAATAGTGCCCCATCACTGGTGTCAGTGGGAGGAATAGTGTCCCATCACTGGTGTCAGTGGGAGGAAAAGTGTCCCATCACTGGTATCAGTGGGAGGAATAGTGCCCCAACACTGGTGTCAGCGGGAGGAATAGTGCCCCATCATTGGTATCAGTGGGAGGAATAGTGCCCCATCATTGGTGTCAGTGGGAGGAATAGTGCCCCATCATTGGTATCAGTGGGAGGAATAGTGCCCCCATCATTGGTATTAGGGGGAGCAATAGTGCCCCAATGTTGTTGCCAGTGGGAGGAATAGTGCCCCATCGTTGGTATCAGTGGGAAGTATAGTGCCCCTTCGTTGGTGTCAGTGGGAGGAATAGTGCCCCATCGTTGGTGTCAGTGGGAGGAATAGTGCCCCATCGTTGGTGTCAGTGGGAGGAATAGTGCCCCATCGTTGGTGTCAGTGGGAGCAATAGTGCCCCTTCGTTGGTATCAGGGGGAGCAATAGAGCCCCAACATTGGTGTCAGTGGGAGGAATAGTGCCCCATCGTTGGTGTCAGTGGGAGGAATAGTGACCCATCGTTGGTGTCAGTGGGGGGAGGAATAGTGCCCCATCGTTGGTGTCAGTGGGGGGAGGAATAGTGCCCCATCATTGGTGTCAGGGGGAGCAATAGTGCCCCATCGTTGGTGTCAGTGGGAGGAATAGTGCCCCATCGTTGGTGTCAGTGGGAGGAATAGTGCCCCATCATTGGTGTCAGGGTGAGGAATAGTGTCCCATCGTTGGTGTCAGGGGGAGGAATAGTGTCCCATCATTGGTGTCAGTGGGGGGAATAGTGCCCCATCATTGGTGTCAGTGGGGGGAATAGTGCCCCATCATTGGTGTCAGTGGGGGGAATAGTGCCCCATCATTGGTGTCAGTGGGGGGAATAGTGCCCCATCACTGGTGTCAGTGGGAGGAATAGTGTCCCATCACTGGTGTCAGTGGGAGGAAAAGTGTCCCATCACTGGTATCAGTGGGAGGAATAGTGCCCCAACACTGGTGTCAGCGGGAGGAATAGTGCCCCATCATTGGTATCAGTGGGAGGAATAGTGCCCCATCATTGGTGTCAGTGGGAGGAATAGTGCCCCATCATTGGTATCAGTGGGAGGAATAGTGCCCCCATCATTGGTATTAGGGGGAGCAATAGTGCCCCAATGTTGTTGCCAGTGGGAGGAATAGTGCCCCATCGTTGGTATCAGTGGGAAGTATAGTGCCCCTTCGTTGGTGTCAGTGGGAGGAATAGTGCCCCATCGTTGGTGTCAGTGGGAGGAATAGTGCCCCATCGTTGGTGTCAGTGGGAGGAATAGTGCCCCATCGTTGGTGTCAGTGGGAGCAATAGTGCCCCTTCGTTGGTATCAGGGGGAGCAATAGAGCCCCAACATTGGTGTCAGTGGGAGGAATAGTGCCCCATCGTTGGTGTCAGTGGGAGGAATAGTGACCCATCGTTGGTGTCAGTGGGGGGAGGAATAGTGCCCCATCGTTGGTGTCAGTGGGGGGAGGAATAGTGCCCCATCATTGGTATTAGTGACACCAATGATTGGGCACTATTCCTCCCACTGACACCAATGATACTTACCTTGCTGACCCCTGCTTCAGCCTGGGCTCGCTCGCTCCCTCCCTCTCCCATGGTACAGACACTTACCGGTCAGATGTCTTCCTTCTCCGGCCGCTCTCCTCCTCTTCACTCGCTCGATCTTCGCGGTGCCGCTCGGCTCCTCCTTTCCAAGCTCCACCTCCTCGCCGGTGATTGGCCGCCTGTGTGCCTCTCCTGAGCTACAGTTCCGGCGGCCAATCACCGACGAGGATTGATCCCGGGGGTGTGTCCAGATGACAGGGACGGCATGTCATCCCGCCCACACCTGGAGACAGATAGAGGAGCGGTGTCTCGGTTCCTAAGGCCATCGGAAATATGTGTTTTCCAATGGTCTTAGGCGACCCCTGGGAAAGTGTCGTTCGACCCCCAAAGGGGTTGCGACCCCCAGGTTGAGAACCGCTGTATTAGGGGGAGGAATAGCACTCCTTCATTGGTGTAAGTGGGAGGAATAGTGCCCAGTTGTGTCAGTAGGAGGAATAGACCCCCATCACTGGTGTCAGTTTGAGGAGTTTGGGAAAACGTGCCCCATCAATGGTGACAGTGGGAGGCATAGTACCCCATCATTGCTGTCAGTGGGAGGAATAGTTCCCCATAGTTGGTGTCAGTGAGAGAAATAGTGCCTCATTGTTGATGCCAGTAGCAGTAATTATGCCCAATTGTTGGTGGGAGGAAAGGAATAGTATCTTGTATTAGTGGGAGGAAAAATGCCCTGAGGGCCAGATAAAGGCAAACAAGGGCCACATCTGGCCCCAGGGCTGCAGTTTGGAGGCCACCACTCTATTGCATAGTGTTTGGAATCTTTCAGCAAAGGATTCTGTTTGGCAATCACTTCATTTCACTTTGTATGGAGGAGGAAAATAGACACTTTTGGACAGCAGCATTGTCAGTCCTGGGAGAAGTTAGTGTTAATTGCAACTTCAGATTTAGATTTGACTAAACAAATTTTAAGCAATTAGAGCATCAGTTTTCTTCCATTAGAGATAAAGGGGAAGATTTATTAAAGCTGGAGCATTCAGAATCTGGTGCAGCTGTGCATGGTGGCCAATCAGCCTCTAAGTTCAGCTTGTTCAATTAAACTTTGACAATAAAACCTGGAAGCGGACTGGTTTCCATGCAGGGCTCTGCACCAGATTTTGCACAGTCCAGGTTTAGTAAATCAACACCAAAGGTTTTCAATAATTGAATAAAATCGGACCATTGTAAACACCCCTGTCAGTGTTGAATGGTTAGTCTCAAACCTCTATATTGACACATGTTTTGCCATTTTTCGAGGTCAGCTGTAAAGTGGTTCCGAATATTTATCCAACAATAACAATGATGAAAAAAGGGAAAAGCCAAAAACATTTAAGTCAAAACTTGCTTAGATGATCCCTGGGTAGTGTTGTTGACTTGATGGTTGTTCAACTTGCATGCATATTGATCCAATTAATATGTTACATTTACAGGATTCTTAGCAATATTCAGGAGATGAGCTTCTGCTTGGCGTATTTGAGTTTGCTATGAGATCAGTGGATACATTTCTATAAAAGATAATACGACTCTAATAGGATTATGTTGTAATCCTGGAAACAGGACATGGTCCATATCTAGCCTGCACTAGGTTGCCGAGATTAATATGTATTTTCACGGTATTGTTGTTGTGGAAATGTTTAGTAAAAGCCACCAGCAGACAACATTTTTAGTGGCAACACTTAAAAGATATTTGAGCATTTCTTAAAAACTTTGCCAAGCATATGTTTCATGTAATATTTTTCTTTTAAGGATTACAATTAATTTTTCTTTTAGACATTAGACATTTTCCTTGTTCTTGTGATGTATTAAAAATAAGGGCTCATGTACACTGCAGCTGATAAACTCACGTTTAGGAGGTGTTCAGCATTTTTTTCAGCAGCCCCTGAACTCACCCTAATGTTTTCCTATGTGTCTATGTACACATCTCCATTTACAGTCATTTACAGGCATTTGAGTTTATGGTTGTTTTTTGAACACAGAAAACTTGCGTTCAGCAGTCGATTTTATCAGCTTCTCAAACGCAAAATGCTTTTAAATGCTGCAAATTGCGTTTATAAGAGTTTGCGTCTGAAATTTTTTTTAACTCTTCCAGTTCCCAATGCTTTCCAGAGCCTTTTTTCATTATGAAAAATGCAATCAAAGTGTTTTCAAGGTACTCAGATAGACAAAACACTTAACACAGGATGTTCCTACCAAGCTTGTCACACATTGTAATGACCAATTTACACCTCAGACCTCTCCCACCCTTGGAAACAAAAGATATGTTAATGACCATTCACACCTCAAATTCCTCATGCAGCCCCCTGCCAGGTGACCTTAATGACTCACTCCACCCGACACCTTTCCCACCCTTGGAAACAAATGAGATGTTAATGAGCAGCTCACACCTAATTATCTCAACACATACCTCTGTCTCTGCTTCTACTCTGTGTAGTTCTCTGAAACAGTCTGAAATAGTTAATAATTTACCACTTTTCAGTGCATTCTGGGCATTTTGGAGGTTCTCCTGTGCTTATCTTTAAAAAACGCTTCTAAACGCACACGCACCTAAAAGCGCATAACCGAGCATAAACGCGTTATGCAAATGTGGCTAAACAGACGTTTTTAACCTACCTTTTCCAGCAGTCAGTTTCCATCGTTCAGAAGTGTCCCATGTATATGGGGCCTAATAGGTTATCTTTACTGAAGCTAAACAATAGTACTGTCAAGTCCTGTCCAGGCACAGCAGTTTTCAGCCTCTCATAGACTTTAATAGCAGTGGGGTGGATGGTGCATCTATGCCAATTATCAACAAAAACACCAAAATCTCATGCCAGGGGCTATTCGCCGAGCCTTGAGGCCTTAGGTTGTCTCCACTGCAGATGGAAGAGCAATGGAGATACCTTTGGACAGCAGAATTGCACTAGTAGATTTAGATGGACTCGACTAACAAATTAAAGCTGAACTCCAGCTCAAACCTTTATTTTTTTGTTTTAATTTTGAGAAGGAACTGCTGTTTATGTTGTGGAGGGTGAGAAGTTGGAGAGAAACTGGATGAGAAGACCAGAGTTCATTGTTACTGAACTCATCTCTTGATATCTCAGCACATATCCTTGAAAAGCTTTGCTAACAAGTACGTGGAGCTGCAAAATTATCCCCAAAAATTCTTCAACTTCACAAGGATGTCTGTTGAAACCTCTAATGATCTTCTGGAGAGGCTGCAACCCATCTAACTTGCCTGAATACCCAGATGAGGATGAGCGGGTCACCTTAGGAATGTCTCCTGGTGACACTCAGGTATGTAATTATGTAAGAAATCAATGGGCTTTTTTTATGTTTAAGTGTGAATTTTTTTTCAATATTTCAATAATTTTTTTATCCTTTTTTGTTCAGTTTTTAACAATTTTTTTTAAATGGTTATTTTTTTCATAACAAATTTTTAAATGTAATTTTTTTTTACCTCTTTTTACATGTTTTCTCTTTTTTCAAATGCTATTATATTTTAGTTTTTTTATGATAATTTTTTTCTATTCTGTTTTCATAGAGACAGGACAAACATTTTCATCCCTCCATCATTATTTCCTTATAGGAGTTAGCATGCTGGAAAAAGTGCTTAGTACTGCAGGAGGATTCACATAATGTCATTATGCCTCAGCCAGTGAGATCCATCAGGCACCCGACCTCACCCGTACTTCTCACCCACTTATGCTGCTACCTACAGTGGCAGTGACCCGATCCATGTCACTCCAGATGGCGGGGAAGACCTAGGGCAGTTCTAAGCACCCATTGCACATGGCAAGGGGAGTCTGGAGCAGATGCACAGCTGAACCGCTCTGCACACTCCTGGCACTTCCAATGAGATCTATCAGGCACCCGACCTCACCCGTACTTCTTACCAACTTATGCTGCTAGCTACCCAATCCATGTCACTCCAGACAGAGGGGAAGACCCAGGGCAGCTCTAAGCACCTGACACACACATATGACAAGGAGAGGAGGCATAATGGAGAGTGGCCCCAACTCCAGCACTTACCATGTTGCAGAGAAGGACAGGTCCCTATCACAGAAAACCAAGCCGAAGCCCACTGATTCTGGGTCACATTATTTTGCTTTATCACTATGGTAATAAGTACTGTATGTTTTATATTTATTACACATATTTTTGTAGGATTTGTGTTGTATGCATAGTACAGTTGCACAGAATTTTGCAGAATTGCAGAATTTTGTGCTGCACTTTTTTGATATTATATACTTAAAACACTGTTTTCATTTTTATGGTCACCTAAATTAGAGGTATTGCATATAAGTATTTACATTTCCAACCAACAAGTGTAGATCATTTTATATGTTTACTAGACTAACCTTAGCTGCTTTGATGAAAAACAATAAAGTTGTTTACTATATAAAAAATGCTGAGGAAGCCTCCTACACTGTTCATATGGATCCATGTCAAGTTTCAATTAGCAAAAGACAGTCTGAAAGCAGGACCCATTTGTAAAATAAAGATGCCATGTGCAGTACAAAAGAACATAACATGTCAGTTAAAACACATAAGTGAAAACTAAACTAAGCTATAAAAAAAACAATTAAATTGATGCAAACAGTTACAGTTTTTCTTTAAAGTTTTCCTCAGTTTGGTATTGGGAAGACTTACTAAACGTTGCTTTATGATATATAATACTGCACCTTTTTTTTTTTCTTTTATTTTTTTAACTCACCAGCTCAAGTCACTGCACTGTGCAGTCCGGTAAAGTGTATTTGTTTTCAAAACACAACATAATGTTCAGATATTATAGGATCCCTGGGATGTTGCACCATGGGGAAATTACCACTCACAAAGCCATTTTGCAGGTAATGTGTCATATCAGTGATGTTCAACATGAAAATTGCAACAGAAGAGCTGGGAGAAGAGGAACGGAAGGCAAGCAGATCAGAGGGATGCTAAGTATAACAAGGATGCACACAGAGACAATGTATTTAAAGGTGTAGTAAACAGTACAGGTATTATAATTTTTGGCTGCAAAGAAAAAAAGGAATGTCTCACCTACTACTAACGCAGATTGATGTTCCTCACGTTTTCCAGTTGTTTTTAAGTTACATTTACTAATAAATATACACTTTTATCTTTGCTTTGGTATACATATTTTAATTATAATTATATTATCATAAAGCAAATGTTTTCCTTTTTAAACTGGACATTACTATTGTTATTATTATTTTATTAAATTTCTTAAATTCTTTATTGAATTAAATATGAGGATGATTATTATTATATTTTTAATCTTCATTGAATTGAATATTATTATTATAATAATAATTATTATTTTTATTCTTCATTGAATTAGAAGTAATCTCAATCCTTAAAATCTAACATAAAACAAGATCTTGCTGTTATAGAAAGACAAAAGTGTATCCTGTCTCCAAATGTTCTCCTCCCTTGACAATATTTTTCTCATCGTGTCACATAGCCTTCTGATGGAGAATGCAAATGACAGTTTCAAAAAATTAAAGGAACATTTTGAAAACACATAAGAACTCAATGGGGAAAAATATAATGCTGGATATCTATACTGATATGGACTGGGTAATGTGTTAGGAATGTAAGGATGCCCCATCGTTTGATGGAAATGAAAATGATCAACCTACAGAGGACTGAATTCAAAGACACCCTGAAAATCAAAGTGAAAAAATGATGCAGCAGGCTAGTCCATTTTGCTGAAATTTCATTGCAGCAACTCAAAATGTTACTCAGTAGTTTGTATGGCCCCCATGTGCTTCTATGCATGCCTGACAACATCAGGGCATGCTCCTAATGAGACGAATTATGGTGTCCTGGGGTATTCCCTCCCATATCTGGAAGAAGGTATCACTGAGCTCCTGGACAGTCTGAGGTGCAACTTGGCATCGTCGGAGGTGTTCTATCGGATTTAGGTTAGGCGGGCATGGGGCCTATTCAATGTTATAAATTCCTTCATCCTGCAGGATCTGACAATGGGTTCAAGGATTTCATCCCAATACTTAATGGCAGTCAGGGTGGCATTGCCTAGCCTGTAGAGTTCTGTGTGTCCCTCCATTGATATACCTCCCTAGACCATCACTGATCCACCACCAAAATGGTCAAGCTGAACGATGTTATAGGCAGCAGAATGTTCTCCATGGCTTCTCCAGACCCTTTCATGTCCGTCACATGTGCTCAGGGTGAACCTGCTCTCACCTATGAAAAGCACAGGGTGCCAGTGGCAGACCTGCCATGTCTGGTGTTCAATGCCAAATGCCAAACAAGCTCTATGGAGCCAGGCAGCAAGCACAGGGCCCACTAGAGGATGTCAGGCCCTCAGGCCACCCTCATGAAGTCTGTTTCTGATTGTTTGATAAGAGACACTCACACCAATGGTCTGCTGGAGGTCATTTTGTAGTGCTCTGGCAGTGCTCATCCTGTTCCTTCTTGCACAAAGGAGCAGATACTGGTCCTAATGATGGGTTA
Source organism: Staurois parvus (assembly GCF_062004578.1). Classification (NCBI taxonomy): domain Eukaryota; kingdom Metazoa; phylum Chordata; class Amphibia; order Anura; family Ranidae; genus Staurois; species Staurois parvus. The sequence continues at coordinate 1,202,664 of NW_028318784.1, forward strand.
AGAACCTTCTACGGAGACAAAGCAAACCTTCTGGCAATGGAACGTATTGATGTGTCATCCTGAAGGAGTTGGACTGCCTGTGCAACCTCTGTAGGGTCCAGGTATTGCCTCATGCTATCAGCAGTGACACTGACCCTAACCAAATGCAAAACTAGTGAAAAATAGTCAGAAAAGATGAGTAGGGAAAAAAATGGCAGTGGCCTCCACCTGTAAAACCATTCCTGTTTTGGGTGTTGTCTCTTTGTTGCCCATCTAGTGCACCTCTTGTTAATTTCATTAACACCAAAGCAGCTGAAACTGATTAACAACCCATTCTGCTACTTAACTGTCCAGATCAGTATCCCAGGAGTTTAATTGACTTGATACTATACTCTGATTAAAAAGTGTTCCTTAAATTTTTTTGAGCAGTGTATATAGACATGAAGTAGAGACAAAGAAACTGCAAAGATCAATATCACTGAGATGGAATAAAAGGATGAAAGGTGAAAACAGTATTTTACAGAAAATGTTTCCATGCTTTCTCAAAACAAATGATTTCAGTTAGGGTCTACTTTAATGTTATTTATTATTATCATCATTTATGCTGTGTTATAATTCTCACCATGAATATGATTTAAAGGTTAACTTTTTTTATTTCTGTAATAACATGAGGGGAGTTCAAGTCAACTTTTAATTTTATAGATATAAAAATGGATGCTAGCATAGCTGTACTACACACAGTAGTAAGTGGCAAGTAGTAAGTGCCTTCTGATAGACAAGAGTAACAAGAACAAGATGAAATTTGACAACCAATTGGCTATCATTTTAGACTTCACAGTTAATTATAAGGATATTGAAAAGGTGTTTATTAAACATTGGCCGATTTTGCTTACGGATCCTTTGCTGTGCAAAGTATTACCCATTACGCCGAAATTTATATACAGGAAAGCCCCTACACTGAGATCCACTTTAGTACACAATGTGATAGATCCTCCAAACAAAAATAGAACAACATTTTTGGATCATAAGGGTTTCTTTCCTTGTAAAATGTGCTATGCTTGCAGAGCTATAAAAGGCCCTAATCCTAGACGCCATTCATTTATCTCTACTAACAACCAAAGAGAATTCCAAATTAAGGATTTTATATCCTGTAAGACGGAGGGGGTGGTATATGCACTGCAATGCGGTTGTAGTCTCCAATATGTTGGTCGGACGAAAAGGCCATTATGGGTCAGATTGAGAGAACATGTTCAGAATATTCGTAAGGGTTTTCCTAAGCACAGTGTCTCAAGACATTTCTCACAATATCACAATAAAGATCCCTCTAGTTTTGTATTTTGGGGAAATGAGAAGTACCATAGGCACTGGAGAGGAAGCCATAAGATCAGAGCATTAAGTCAGGCAGAGTCAAAATGGATCTTTATTTTAGATACACATACGCCCAAAGGGCTAAATATTGATTTTGACTTAAATTGCTTTATTAGCGATCATTAATTTCCTGTGCTGTATTTTGAGTATTACATGGGTTCCTGGTTATTTTTATATATTTTTATATCTTTATATTTATTTTATATTTATTATTATGTATTTTGGCATTTCATGTAGTCATGTGAAGGGTGATCAGCGTATGTCTAGAGGTGGTATCCTTATATAATTTTTTTATTTATTTTTTGTCATCACCTATTTTGTTTTAAGAAGGGAGCGGCGGTTTTGCGATTTGGTTTTTTATACATATTTTTTATATATATATATTTTTATTATATATATTTTTTAGATTTGATTTTGTATTTGTTATGCACCTCCTTAATAAAGTTCATCCCAGGAGGCTATTTTTATATACATATAGATTTCATTATCTTCATCTTTTTCATTCATGTGTTTTATATATTTTCTGTGGATTTAGTACATCATAACCACTTACCATTACATCTATTATCGGTTCTGGCATGATTCCTGAGCTAGAGCTGAAACCTGGGGTATATATATATACCTATTCAGGCTATGTGTAAGTATGGGATCGACGGGCTACAATAACATGGCCGCCGTGACCACACCCAGCGGGTCGCGATTGGAGGAAAGGCTGGCCTATTTAAGGGAGTGTTATAGACCAATCACGTTAGTGCTGAGGAAGTCACGGGGTCACGTGACGCAACGCGTCGACGGCAACACGTGGTGACGCACTTCCGGCGCGGCGCCATCTTGGTACACCCTTCAGCCACACGCTTACACCCATAGCATGGGAAACAGCCTTTAATTTCACCTGGCAAATGTGAGTGTACTACATTTATCTTCTGGCATTTATATTAAAACGGTTTTACACTATGGAGGATGTCTTTTGCTTCCTTTGTCCTATTGGGGCTTGAGCTGGGGTCCACCCTGCTCAGCTGACCTCTGAGGATATCATAGGAGAGGTGGAAGCTGTATACTGGGGATACATCAAAGAAACTATCCACTCAAGAGGAAGCATATCCTGATTCAGTGGGGATCTGTTAAGCTCTGTGGCCCTGCAGGGTCGCAGGGAGGAGGTGAGAGACCATTTCAGCTGGTTTTGGATTGCACGTGGTGGTGTGCGGGTCCACATACAGTCCATGGATTCTGTATGAGTGGAGGAAATTGACACAGGATCACTGGACTTTATATATATTTATGTGCACTGTGTGCAGGGGTTGCACATCTGTTTTCTATCTAATTTTTTTCAGTTTCATCACGCACATATATTTATTCCTTTTTTATATTTATACAGGATCCCAATATCATGTTATATTTCCTATGGGCCTGATGTTATAGTTGTGTGTTTTAGCGCTACATCATTTTTAGTTTCTTCTGTATTTCATTGGATCTTGGGGTATTGGTCCAGATGTTAGCAGCTTCACACGTTTATTTATTGCTTTTCTTTACATAGGAGCGCAAGCAGATTCCAAACACTATCTAGTAAGTGGCAAGTGTGTCCTATTACTGATAGGTCAAACAAGAGATCCCTGTGCTCAAATCCCAAAAGCTAATGCATGCATTTATCCATCAGGTGCTAAAGGGGTGTAACCACATATTAACACTAGAAATTCTGAAGAACCCTCTGCACACTGGTATATACCCTTTCAAGAAGACTATGCAATAAATATGGATATTTAGTTCACACATATTGCAATACATACGTAATCTGGCCAACTGCGTCAAAGTAGTCCCTCTATGGCCAGTCCTACTCTGCTCTGCCTAAGCAAATGCTACTGTGGACAGAATGCTAACATAGGGGAAAAGGCACAATGGGGAGAGCTACAAGGTTCAGGTCTGGCTACTGACCCAACAATACAACAAACAAGAGATACCTGTGCTCAAATCCCAACAGCTAGTGCATGCATTTATCCATCAGGTGCTAAAGGGGTGTAACCACATATTAACACTAGAAATTCTGAAGAACCCTCTGCACACTGGTATATACTGGGATTACTTTGACACAGTTGGCCAGATTACGCATGTATTGCAATATGTGTGAACTAAATATCCCTATTTATTGCATAGTCTGCTTGAAAGGGTATATACCAGTGTGCAGAGGGTTTTTCAGAATTTCTATTACTGATAGGTGGCACGCATGATGCAAGTCAGTCCAGAGGCCGTTAATCCAGATGGCAGACACTAGTGTTAGTGCATGCATGGAACAGCGTGTGGTAAAGACGTTTCTTGTGAACAAAGGCATGAAACCAGTGGATATCTACAGAAGACTTCAAGCACAGTACAGTGATGAGATGCTAAACTGCAGTAAGACATTTGAATGGTGTAAATAGTTACATAGTTAGTCTGGTTGAAAAAAGACAAAAGTCCATCCAGTTCAACCATTAAAAAAACTAAAAGTTATAATCCTATACCCACAGTTGATCCAGAGGAAGGCAAAAAACCCCAGCAAAGCATGATCCAATTTGCTCCAGCATGGAAAAAAATTCCTTCCTGATCCACCGAGAGGCAATCAGATATTCCCTGGATCAACTTTACCTATAAATGTTAGCATCCAGTTATATTCTGTGTATCTAAGAAAGAATCCAGGTCTTTTTTAAAGCAATCTACTGAGCTGGTGTAAGGGAATTCCCGTGAGATGGCTGGCGAATAGAAATGTGCAATTACGCACAAGTACGCCAGACAGACTATTTAAAAGGTGCCTCTGTGCTTAGTGCTGACTGGTTTTCAGCTATTCCCTATTTCCTGCTTGTTCCTGTGTGATTTCTTTGTTGCTGACCCAACTTGTTCCTGACTTGACTCTTTATTACTTTCCTGTTTGATACTTGTTCCTGACCTCGGCTCTGCTCCTGAATTTGGCTGGCTTATGATTTGGTACCTAGCTGTCTGTCCATTGATGACCCTGGCTATTCCTATGACATTGCTCCTGTCTCCCATCCCAGCTTCCTGCCTTGCTCTGGTGCACGCCTGGCAATCTACCATACCAGCTCTGCATACCGCTGCTGTTGCTGAATCGGTGGTCCATCAGTCTTTTAAGGACTCCAACTGCAAGTGCTGCAAACAACATCTGCTGGCACTGTTGTCCCCCTGGTCCCTAGACACCCTCTATTTCACTTCCAGTGAGGTCAGAGCTAGTGACACAAGTGAGGCCGACCTCGTCCTTTCAGTCTCCAATCAGGTACATGACAGCTAGCCAAACCAACTCTTGAGGGAGTCTATTCCACATTTTCACAGCTCTCACTGTGAAGAGACCTTTCCACGTTTGGACATTATATTTCTTTTCCTCCAGATGTAAAAAGTGCCCTCTTGTCCTCTGTGATGACCTCAAGGTGAATAGTTCACTATATGAACCACTGATGTATTTATACATGTTGATCATATCCCCACTTAATCTCCTCTTCTCAAGAGAGAATAAATTCAGTTCCTCTAATCCTTCCTCATAGCTGAGCTTCTCCATGCCCCTTATCAGTTTGGTTGCCCTTCTCTGTACTTTCTTCAGTTCCCCAATGTTCTTTTTGTGAATTGGTGCCTAAAATTGAATTGCATATTCCAGATGAGGCATTACTAATGATTTGTATCGGGGTAAAATGATACCACTCTCTCTAGAGTCTATATCTCTTTTAATACAAGAGAGGATTTTGCTCGCTTTAGAAACCGCAGCTTGGCATTGCATGCCATTATTAAGCTTGTGATCTACCAGAACTCCCAGATCCTTCTCCACCATTGATTCCCCCAGTTGTACCCCCCTAGTATATATGATGTATGCATATTCTTAGCCCCCAAGTGCATAACCTTACATTTATCAACATTAAACCTCATTTGCCACATAGTTGCCCAATTAAACAGGGCATTGAGGTTGGCTTGTAAGTTGAAGACATCCTGTAAGGACGTTATTCCATTGCACAGTTTGGTGTCATCTGCAAAGATTGAAATTGTATTTTTCATCCCAGACCCTATATTGTTTATAAACAATAACACCAACACTGAACCTTGGGGTACACCACTGACAACCTTAGACCATTCAGAGTATGAATCATTAACCACTACTCTTTGAATACAATCTTTTAGCCAGTTTTCTATCCATGTACATAAGGATATTTCCAAGCCAGTAGACTTTACCTTGCACATTAGCCGTGTGTGGGGAACTGTGTCAATCGCTTTTGCAAAATCCAAGTATACCACATCCACCGCCACCCCTCTGTCCAAGGTTTTGTTCACCTCCTCACAAAAAGAAATCAGATTTGTTTGACAACTTCTGTCTTTCATGAAACCATGCTGTATGTTGCTTAAAATATTTTTTTTCAAGCAAGAAAGAACTCATCTATGTGGTCTTTTATTAAACTCTCCAGTATCTTCCCAACTATAGAAGTTAAACTAAGAGGTCTATAATTACTTGGTAAAGATTTTGACCCCTTTTTAAATATTGTCACCACATTGTCCTTACGCCAATCCAGTGGTACAATGCCAGTCATTAAAGAGTCCCTAAAAATGAGAAATAGCTTTGAAATGACAAAGCTCAATTCTTTAAGGACCCGTGGGTGTATGCCATCCGGTCCAGGTGCTTTATTCACCTTTATTCTGTCTAAATATTTTTGGATCATATCAATTGTGAGCCAATGTGGATCATCTGGGGCTGTGTCATACCATGCCCATTATGGACAAGAGCTACCCCATGCTCCTTTGTATACACAGAGCTGAAGAAGGTATTTAATAAATTTGCCTTCTCTATGTCCCCAGTCACCCACTCTAGATTATTTTGTAAAGGGCCTACATGCTCGAACCGAACCTTTTTACTATTAGTATATTTGAAGAATTTTTGGAGGTTGGTCCTGCTATCTTTTGCAATTTGTCGTTTGTTTTCAATTTTTGCGGCCTAGATTATCATTTGCATATTCCGTTATATTCTTTGTAATGTTTAAACGATGATAGCGTTTTTTCATTTTTATATTTTATAAAAGCTCTTTTCTTATTATCTATAGCTTTTTTAACTTTGACCATAAGCCACGTAGGTTTGATTTTTAGCCTTTTAACCTTGTTGCCCATGGGAATATATTTTGCAGTGTATTCACATACATTTTTTTTAAGAACTCCCATTTCTGTGTTGTGTTCATTGATGCCAATATTGCCTCCCAGTCTAAGTCTTGGAGAGCAGCTCTCAGCCTTGGAAAATTAGCTCTCTTAAAATTGAGCATTTTTATTTTTCCCGTATGTACTTGCTGTTTACAGCTAACAATAAATTAAATCATGTTATGGTCACTGCTACTCAGATGTTCTCTTATATGGACATTCTTAATACACCCTGCATGGTTTGAGATTACCAGGTTCAGCAGAGCACCATTTCTAGTTGGGGCCTCTATGAACTGTACCATAAGATTGTCCTGTAGTAGGTTTAAAAATGTTTGCCCTTAAAATAAAAAAAAATGTTGTGGGGTCCCCCACAAAATCAATACCAGACCCTTATCCGAGCATGCAGCCCGGCAGGTCAGGAACCATACCAGGCCACATGCCCTCAACATGGGGGGGTGCTTTGGGGCAGGGGGGCTCCCCCCCAAAGCAACTTGTCCCAATGTTGATGGGGACAAGGGCCTCTTCCCCACAACCCTGACCGGTGGTTGTGGGGGTCTGCGGGCAGGGGGCTTATTGGAATCTGGAAGCCCCCTTTAACAAGCGGGCCCCCAGATCCCGCCCCCCTATGTGAATGAGAATGGGGTACATGGTACTGCTACTCATTCACAAAAAAACTAAAAGTGTAGTTTGAAAAAAGAAAAGTGCTTTATTAAAAGAAAAAATTAAAAGAATGTCCCCTGAAGTAGATCCAATGTCAATCACTATGCCTGCCGTCACCACTGCCGCTGCTTCGATAAAATAATTTTTTAAAAAAGGCTCCGCTCCCGACGCTGGCTTCCAGCCATCTGCCTGCTCCGGTGGCTTAACAGTTCTTGAATATTAAGAGGCAGGGCAACCCGGGGACATCACACATGTGACCCCACCCCATGTGACATCAATGATGGCGGGGTCACTCGGGTAAAGGGGTAGTAATTTTTAATTGCTTAAAGTAAAAAAAACACACAAAAAACTTTAAATATCATGCATGGGTGGTCGCCTTAACCACTTGCCGTCTGGCCTATAAAAAAATGACGACCGGGCAGAACTCTCATCGGTCCGGGAGGGCATTATATGATGTCCTTCCCGGATCACATGCCCGCAGGGTTGCGCTGTGGCAAGATCTGTCACTGGCTGTGTACCTCGGACACAGCTGAAGACAGATCTGTGTACAGGCCCCATTGCCAGTACCATGTGACCAATCACAGCAGGTCACATTACAGTTGTGAACAATGGATGGCTTCCTTTCATGCTGTGAATGGTTACAGTGATCATATGCACAGGCTGGGCCAATCACAGCCCATCTGTGTCATGTGATTAGCAGTGGCCAATTACAGCTAATTATAACAAAAAAACCTGATTGAATTGATTTCATTCAGTTAAATGCTTGCTTATAGCAAATAAATTCTTTGCTATAAGCAATCAAATTGTGCCAAAGAAAAAATATTGATCACTTCCCCAAAGTAGTACAATGTTACTATGGTAACATTATACTACTTTGGTCATAGTGTAATATGAAAAAAATCTTAACAAAAGAGAAAAATTTGAATAAAAAATAAACAAAATTTAAAAAAAATTATACATTTTTTTTTCTTACTGTCACCAGTTAGTGTCCCTGATCACCACCACACCAGTTATATGATGATGCTGTACTGCACCGGTGGCAGTATGTAAAAAAAAATTGTGAAAATAATTTTTTTAATTTCTTCATTTTCCAAAACATTATGAAAAAAAAATTACAACTTAAAAAAACTCACCATACCTCTTATGAAATATGTCGGACTGTCTACTTTGCAAAAAGTAATTTGGGGGATACCGGTATTGTTCTGACATTTTTGGGCCTCAAGAAATTAGATTGGCTGTCAGTAATTCAGGATTGATCAATTTTCAGATATATCCCATAGTTTTTGAACTCTATAACTTTCCTACAGACTAAATAAGAAATACTGATTTGGGTTATTTTCACCAAAGACATGTAGCAGAATACATCTTAGTCTAAATTTATGAAGAACAATTATTTATTTGCAAACTTTAACAGAAACAAAGATTTTTTTCAAAATGTTCAGACTTTTTTGGTAATTTAGCACACAATAAAAACCCCAGTGGTGATTAAATAACACCAAAAGAAAGCTCTAGTTGCGTGAACAAAATGCTAAAAATTTAGTTTGGGTACAGTGTTGTATGACCATGCAATTGTCATTCAAAGTGTGAGAGCGCTGAACCCTGAAAATTGGCCTGGGCAGGAAGGGGGTAAAAGTGCCCAGTATTGAAGTGGTTAAACTACCTGCAAAGTTGCACATCTGTACAATGTATAACACAGAATGGAGCCCCCCCCAGTCCATACCAGACCCTTTAGGTCTGTTAGGAAGGTTAGATGGGACCCCACAGTAAAAGAAAAAAGTGTGTGATGTTCCCCCTAAAAGCCATGACAGGCCCTTTAAGACTGGTAGAACTTTTAAGGAGAATCCTACCTCCCAAAAATAGGGGGGGGGGGGGGGGGTAAGTGTGTGGGGTTAACCAAAAGCCATACCAGGCCCTTCAGGCCTGGTAGGACTTTTAAGGGGAACCCCACCCAAAAAAATGTGTGCGGTCTCCTCTAAATTCTTACCAGACCCTTGATCAGAGCACAGGCCTAGCAGGGCAGGAACAGTGGGGGGGGGGGGGGGGGGGATGATCAAGCATGCCAGGCCACATGCCCTCGGCATGGGGATGGTGTCCACATGCAGATGGGGTCAAGGGCCTCTTCCCCAAATCCCTGGCCTACTGGTTGTGGGTATCTGTGGGCAGGGGGGCTCATTAGCATCAGGGTATCCCTTTAAATAAGGGGGCACTGTGATGCTGCCCATCCCTTTGAGAATGACTAAGGGGTACTTGTACCTCTACCCATTCACTAAAGGGTTAAATTCAGTAAAAAATAAAGAGACCAGTCTTTTGAAAAATTCCTTTCATTGAACAAAAAACAAAACAACAATTTTTGACAAGTCCTTTCATAAAAAAAAAGCCAAAAAAACTGTTCCATCATTGTAACTAGAGATGAGCGAATCGAAGTAGCCGAAGTGGAATTCGAGTCGAATATCGGAAAAATTTCGATTCACGCCGAATCCGAAAAATAGCCTAATTCGGACGCGCGAATCGAAATTTTTCCGAAAATGGCGGCTGACATGTGCGGCGACGGAGCGGGGATGTCTGGGAAGGCGCGCAGACAAGGCGCGCTGACCCATAATGCATTCCTCAACGACATGTGATCGCATCAGCCAATCAGCAGCCAGCCAGCTAGCACTGTGTAATGGTCGAGCTATAAATAGCGGCCATTTTGGAATTCTTCATTTGCCTGCAGTCATTGAACAGAGGCAGACCGCTCTGTATTAGGGACAGGGACAGAGTTAGGGCCACAGAAACGATACTTGGGGACAGAGAAACGATACTTAGGGACAGAGAACTATTACTCAGGGACACAGGATTGTTAATTAGGGCCACAGAATCGTTACTTAGGGACAAAGAAACGCTAGTTAGGGCCACAGAATTCATACTCAGGGACAGACAGAATTGTTACTGAGTGCCAGAGAATTGTTACTTAGGGCCACAGAAACGTTATTAGGGCCACAGAATTGTTACTCAGGGACAGACAGAATTGTTACTGAGTGCCAGAGAATTGTTACTTAGGGCCACAGAAACGTTATTAGGGCCACAGAATTGTTACTCAGGGAAAGACAGAATTGTTACTGAGTGCCAGATAATTGTTACTTAGGGCCACAGAAACGTTATTAGGGCCACAGAATTGTTACTCAGGGACAGACAGAATTGTTACTGAGTGCCAGAGAATTGTTACTTAGGGCCACAGAAACTTTAGTTAGGGCCACAGAATTGTTACTCAGGGACAGACACAGAATTGTTACTGAGGGCCACAGAACTGTTACTTAGGGCCACAGAATTGTTACTCGCACAGACACAGAATTGTTACTCGCACAGACACAGAATTGTTACTGAGGGCCACAGAACTGTTACTTAGGGCCACAGAATTGTTACTCGCACAGACACAGAATTGTTACACAGGGACACAGAACTGTTACTGAGGGCCACAGAACCGTTACTTAGGGCAACAGAATTGTTACTCGCACAGACACAGAATTGTTACTCGCACAGACACAGAATTGTTACTGAGGGCCACAGAACTGTTACTTGGGGCCACAGAAACGTTAACCAGGGACACAGAATTGTTACTGAGGGCCACAGAACTGTTACTTAGGGCCACAGAATTGTTACTCGCACAGACACAGAATTGTTACACAGGGACACAGAACTGTTACTGAGGGCCACAGAACCGTTACTTAGGGCCACAGAATTGTTACTCGCACAGACACAGAATTATAAACCATATAAATGCTGCGCTACATTCAAACTTATTTAAATGAATGTGGAATCCAATAACTCAAATCAAAATAGTGACAATAATAATGAAAATAAATAATATGTGCTTAATGATAACAAAATTACCAAATAAACCACCCAAACTAATGAAAAAGCACAAACTTAAATCTATACGTATGTGCATGAGAAATACACATACATATATTACATCACACGTGCACAATGTGAAGTGAAATGATGACTAAATAATAAACGCAAACTCAAAGTCCAATAATGGAATGTTGAAGGTGAACAAAACTGTAAACGGTGTTTCCAATAATACTGTAAGGTGACCACAAGTGAAACAAATCGTGCAGATATCTGGGTGTAGATAGAGCTTATGAATCCAACCACCTTCTGGATTAGCCTCTCACCTCATCACTTCGACCCTTGCGGGTCAAAGAGCAGTAATGGATCCCTCTCACAGATCCTCCAGGCACCACAGCACTCCAAAACCACTTTTCAGGATTTAGTATTCCCACTCAGGCTCTTCTCCAAGTATAGGTGAAATATCAATTTCTTAAAGAAGAACTTCATTAGTTGCAAACTACACAGCAATGATCAACTGTTGAGTTAGGCAAGCCTGGAAAGTTGGAGGAGATCTACCTATGCAATTAATTCGTGGAATATCTGTATAAATTTCTTTTGCTGCTGGTAAGAAATAAGAGTTATTTCTTCCCAGCAGCAAAAGAAATTTATACAGATATTCCACGAATTAATTGCATAGGTAGATCTCCTCCAACTTTCCAGGCTTGCCTAACTCAACAGTTGATCATTACTGTGTAGTTTGCAACTAATGAAGTTCTTCTTTAAGAAATTGATATTTCACCTATACTTGGAGAAGAGCCTGAGTGGGAATACTAAATCCTGAAAAGTGGTTTTGGAGTGCTGTGGTGCCTGGAGGATCTGTGAGAGGGATCCATTACTGCTCTTTGACCCGCAAGGGTCGAAGTGATGAGGTGAGAGGCTAATCCAGAAGGTGGTTGGATTCATAAGCTCTATCTACACCCAGATATCTGCACGATTTGTTTCACTTGTGGTCACCTTACAGTATTATTGGAAACACCGTTTACAGTTTTGTTCACCTTCAACATTCCATTATTGGACTTTGAGTTTGCGTTTATTATTTAGTCATCATTTCACTTCACATTGTGCACGTGTGATGTAATATATGTATGTGTATTTCTCATGCACATACGTATAGATTTAAGTTTGTGCTTTTTCATTAGTTTGGGTGGTTTATTTGGTAATTTTGTTATCATTAAGCACATATTATTTATTTTCATTATTATTGTCACTATTTTGATTTGAGTTATTGGATTCCACATTCATTTAAATAAGTTTGAATGTAGCGCAGCATTTATATGGTTTATATTGACTTGATCACTGGTATATGATTTAATGCTAGCAGCTGTTTGGGGTTCATATATTAATTTAGTTTGTTTTAAACACACATTTGGAGCGCAGGAGGGTCACACCACTATTACAGACACAGAATTGTTACTCGCACAGACACAGAATTGTTACTCGCACAGACACAGAATTGTTACTCGCACAGACACAGAATTGTTACTCAGGGCCACAGAACTGTTACTTAGGGCCACAGAACTGTTACTTAGGGCCACAGAATTGTTGCTCGCACAGACACAGAATTGTTACTCGCACAGACACAGAATTGTTACTGAGGGCCACAGAACTGTTACTTGGGGCCACAGAAACGTTAATCAGGGACACAGAATTGTTACTGAGGGCCACAGAACTGTTACTTAGGGCCACAGAATTGTTACTCGCACAGACACAGAATTCTTACTCGCACAGACACAGAATTGTTACTGAGGGCCACAGAACTGTTACTTGGGGCCACAGAAACGTTAATCAGGGACACAGAATTGTTACTGAGGGCCACAGAACTGTTACTTAGGGCCACAGAATTGTTACTCGCACAGACACAGAATTGTTACTCGCACAGACACAGAATTGTTACTGAGGGCCACAGAACTGTTACTTGGGGCCACAGAAACGTTAATCAGGGACACAGAATTGTTACTGAGGGCCACAGAACTGTTAGGGCCACAGAATTGTTACTCGCACAGACACAGAATTGTTACTCGCACAGACACAGAATTGTTACTCAGGGACACAGAACTGTTACTGAGGGCCACAGAACTGTTACTTAGGGCCACAGAATTGTTACTCGCACAGACACAGAATTGTTACACAGGGACACAGAATTGTTACTGAGGGCCACAGAACCGTTACTTAGGGCCACAGAATTGTTACTCAGGGACACAGAATTGTTACTGAGGGCCACAGAACTGTTACTTAGGGCCACAGAATTGTTACTCGCACAGACACAGAATTGTTACTCAGGGACACAGAACTGTTACTGAGGGCCACAGAACTGTTACTTAGGGCCACAGAATTGTTACTCGCACAGACACAGAATTGTTACTCAGGGACACAGAACTGTTACTGAGGGCCACAGAACTGTTACTTAGGGCCACAGAATTGTTACTCGCACAGACACAGAATTGTTACACAGGGACACAGAATTGTTACTGAGGGCCACAGAACCGTTACTTAGGGACACATAATTGTTACTGAGGGCCACAGAACTGTTACTTAGGGCCACAGAATTGTTACTCGCACAGACACAGAATTGTTACTCAGGGACACAGAACTGTTACTGAGGGCCACAGAACCGTTACTTAGGGCCACAGAATTGTTACTCAGGGACACAGAATCGTTTAATTAAAGAGTATGTCAGACAACATGCAGAGGAGTGGCAGAGGAGGCAATGTTTTAGGAGCAAGCAGACGTGGCAGCAGAGGAAGGGGTCGAGGCAGCACTATTCGCAGCCAGAGGCTAGTGCTCCCGGTGTCATCCAGTACAGTGAGGAAGAGCTAACAGAGGGCGGTCAGGAACGGGGGGAGACATCCGCCTCTTCAGCAGCCAGGCGAAGAAGTAGTGGCGAGGAGAGTGGCTCGGTAGCCGGTGTAGAGACAGGTCTGTCTCCTGACCCACACGCAGCCGAGGGGGCTAGTAGTGAGGCGGAGACCCTAATTGATGATGATGAGGCTGATCGCACTTGGCAGCCTTGTCGTCATCAGGCTATTGCTTCCGCATCATCAGGAGAAGAGGGTGGCAGCTTGGCAGCGAGCAAAACAGTCGGTGGGTTGTCTCCATCGCCACACTCTGCCATGTGCCACTTTCAGGTCTCCTCACACACTGCTGGTGTGTTGAATTTTTTGACATAGGGTGCTGGCAGATTACGGGCCTCCCATAGCTGCTGCCAGGCCCCTAATCTGCCATGGGCCCCTATACCGCCTCCTCATGCTGCTGCCAGGTCCACAGTCTCTCATGCCATGTGCCACTTTCAGGTCTCCTCACACTGCTGGTGTGTTGAATTTTTTGACATAGGGTGCTGGCAGATTACGGGCCTCCCATAGCTGCTGCCAGGCCCCTAATCTGCCATGGGCCCCTATATACCGCCTCCTCATGCTGCTGCCAAGTCCAAAGTCTCTCATGGGTCCCTGTACGGCCTCCCATTGCTGCTGTCTCCATCGCCACACTCTGCCATGTGCCACTTTCAGGTCTCCTCACACACTGCTGGTGTGTTGAATTTTTTGACATAGGGTGCTGGCAGATTATGGGCCTCCCATAGCTGCTGCCAGGCCCCTAATCTGCCATGGGCCCCTATACCGCCTCCTCATGCTGCTGCCAGGTCCACAGTCTCTTATGCCATGTGCCACTTTCAGGTCTCCTCACACTGCTGGTGTGTTGAATTTTTTGACATAGGGTGCTGGCAGATTACGGGCCTCCCATAGCTGCTGCCAGGCCCCTAATCTGCCATGGGCCCCTATATACCGCCTCCTCATGCTGCTGCCAGGTCCAGAGTCTGTCATGGGTCCCTGTTCGGCCTCCCATTGCTGCTGTCTCCATCGCCACACTCTGCCATGTGCCACTTTCAGGTCTCCTCACACACTGCTGGTGTGTTGAATTTTTTGACATAGGGTGCTGGCAGATTACGGGCCTCCCATAGCTGCTGCCAGGCCCCTAATCTGCCATGGGCCCCTATACCGCCTCCTCATGCTGCTGCCAGGTCCACAGTCTCTCATGCCATGTGCCACTTTCAGGTCTCCTCACACTGCTGGTGTGTAGAATTTTTTGACATAGGGTGCTGGCAGATTACGGGCCTCCCATAGCTGCTGCCAGGCCCCTAATCTGCCATGGGCCCCTATATACCGCCTCCTCATGCTGCTGCCAGGTCCAGAGTCTGTCATGGGTCCCTGTTCGGCCTCCCATTGCTGCTGTCTCCATCGCCACACTCTGCCATGTGCCACTTTCAGGTCTCCTCACACACTGCTGGTGTGTTGAATTTTTTGACATAGGGTGCTGGCAGATTACGGGCCTCCCATAGCTGCTGCCAGGCCCCTAATCTGCCATGGGCCCCTATACCGCCTCCTCATGCTGCTGCCAGGTCCACAGTCTCTCATGCCATGTGCCACTTTCAGGTCTCCTCACACTGCTGGTGTGTTGAATTTTTTGACATAGGGTGCTGGCAGATTACGGGCCTCCCATAGCTGCTGCCAGGCCCCTAATCTGCCATGGGCCCCTATATACCGCCTCCTCATGCTGCTGCCAGGTCCAGAGTCTGTCATGGGTCCCTGTTCGGCCTCCCATTGCTGCTGTCTCCATCGCCACACTCTGCCATGTGCCACTTTCAGGTCTCCTCACACACTGCTGGTGTGTAGAATTTTTTGACATAGGGTGCTGGCAGATTACGGGCCTCCTATAGCTGCTGCCAGGCCCCTAATCTGCCATGGGCCCCTATACCGCCTCCTCATGCTGCTGCCAGGTCCAGGCGAACGTAGTCACACAGGGGAGGAACTTCTGAGTGTAATGAACAGAGAAATCGACAGATGGCTGTCTCCGCGCAAACTGAAAATCGGAACCATGTTGACCGACAACGGAAAGAACATGGTGTCTGCTCTGCGTCAAGGAAGGTTGTGCCATGCGCCATGCATGGCTCACGTGTTCAATCTGGTTGTCAAGCGGTTCCTAAAATCCACCATCCCACTGCAAGACATCCTTAAAATGTCACGTAAACTTTGCATGCATTTCAGCCATTCCTACACCGCAAAGCACACCCTCCTTGAGCTGCAGCGGCAGAACGGAATTCCACATCATCTCCTGATCTGCGACGTTGCAACAAGGTGGAATTCAACCCTACACATGTTAGACCGCCTTTACGAGCAGCGAAAGGCCATCACCGATTTCCTGATGTTACAAGCGGATAAAGGTACTCCCCTGTGTAACTTCGATGTCAGCCATTGGCAGCTCATGCGTGACACCTGCCGCTTGCTCAGGCCCTTTGAGGAGGCCACGCTATTCGTGAGTCGGCAGGACTATGGGATGAACGACGTCATTCCTCTGTTGCACGTCCTTGAACAAATGCTGTTAACAATGGCTGGTCAGGGTGCGGTAGACGTGGCGCACAGATCTCAACGCCACATGACCCCTGTGGGGGCAGGACAGGAAGAAGAGGAGGAGGTAGAGGAGGACATTTGTGCTCAGGAATTATTGAGTGAAATGGGTGGTTTTTCCACTCAGCGGACAGGAGTGGAGGAGCAGGAGCATCTGGTAGAGGAGGAGGAGGAGACAGAGGACCCAGACGCACCATGGCAGTATGCTGTGGAGATGGAGGCAGGGAGTCCCTCGCATTCCTTGGCACAAATGGCCCATAGCATGCTCGGTTGCTTGCGTAGCGACAGCCGAATAATAACCATCAGACAGAGGGATGACTTTTGGCTGTCCACCTTGTTGGACCCTCGCTACCGTTCAAAAATGGTGGCCTTTTTCACACCTGCTGAGAGGGAGGCCAAAATAACGTACTATAAAAACCACCTATGTAGTCAGTTGGTCTCTGCCTTTGTGCGCCAACGTCCATCCTCAGACACTGTGGGCCCTGTGCGCTCGCGTTCCGCTGCCATGGCAGCAGGGGAGGGGTGGGGTGGTAGGAGCAGTGGCAGCTCCACCAGCAGCGGCTGCCTCAGTCTGCAGTCGATGATGAGTAGCTTTCTTCACCAGCGCAGTGAGGAAACTACTAACCAGCCGCAGCAGCAGCAGCAGCAGCATCAGGTGGACCTGGAGCAGGACCTCAAACAACAGGCTTGGGCCTACTTGGACAGCACCCTGCCAACCGAGGTAGACAATCCCCTTGACTACTGGTCAACGAAACTTGACCTTTGGCCCCAACTAGCTGAATTTGCCCTTGAAAGGCTGTCATGCCCGGCCAGTAGCGTGGCATCGGAGCGCGTGTTTAGTGCGGCAGGAGGTATTGTAACTCCGCGGAGGACACGACTGTCCACCCAAAGTGTGGAGAGACTCACGTTTGTGAAAATGAATCAGGCGTGGATTAGTCTGGATTTCAAACCACCAGTTCCTGACACAACTGACTAAATCCGCAATGAATCATGCCTCAAACATGTGCCACTTTGAGGTCTCCTCACACACTGCTGGTGTGTAGAATTTTTTGACATAGGGTGCTGGCAGATTACGGGCCTCCCATAGCTGCTGCCAGGCCCCTAATCTGCCATAGGCCCCTATATACCGCCTCCTCATGCTGCTGCCAGGTCCAGAGTCTCTCATGGGTCCCTGTACGGCCTCCCATTGCTGCTGTCTCCATCGCCACACTCTGCCATGTGCCACTTTCAGGTCTCCTCACACACTGCTGGTGTGTAGAATTTTTTGACATAGGGTGCTGGCAGATTACGGGCCTCCCATTGCTGCTGCCAGGCCCCTAATCTGCCATGGGCCCCTATACCGCCTCCTCATGCTGCTGCCAAGTCCAGAGTCTCTCATGGGTCCCTGTACGGCCTCCCATTGCTGCTGTCTCCATCGCCACACTCTGCCATGTGCCACTTTCAGGTCTCCTCACACACTGCTGGTGTGTAGAATTTTTTGACATAGGGTGCTGGCAGATTACGGGCCTCCCATTGCTGCTGCCAGGCCCCTAATCTGCCATGGGCCCCTATACCGCCTCCTCATGCTGCTGCCAAGTCCAGAGTCTCTCATGGGTCCCTGTACGGCCTCCCATTGCTGCTGTCTCCATCGCCACACTCTGCCATGTGCCACTTTCAGGTCTCCTCACACACTGCTGGTGTGTAGAATTTTTTGACATAGGGTGCTGGCAGATTACGGGCCTCCCATTGCTGCTGCCAGGCCCCTAATCTGCCATGGGCCCCTATACCGCCTCCTCATGCTGCTGCCAAGTCCAGAGTCTCTCATGGGTCCCTGTACGGCCTCCCATTGCTGCTGTCTCCATCGCCACACTCTGCCATGTGCCACTTTCAGGTCTCCTCACACTGCTGGTGTGTAGAATTTTTTGACATAGGGTGCTGGCAGATTACGGGCCTCCTATAGCTGCTGCCAGGCCCCTAATCTGCCATAGGCCCCTATATACCGCCTCCTCATGCTGCTGCCAGGTCCACAGTGTCTCATGCCATGTGCCACTTTCAGGTCTCCTCACACTGCTGGTGTGTAGAATTTTTTGACATAGGGTGCTGGCAGATTACGGGCCTCCTATAGCTGCTGCCAGGCCCCTAATCTGCCATAGGCCCCTATATACCGCCTCCTCATGCTGCTGCCAGGTCCACAGTGTCTCATGCCATGTGCCACTTTCAGGTCTCCTCACACTGCTGGTGTGTAGAATTTTTTGACATAGGGTGCTGGCAGATTATGGGCCTCCTATAGCTGCTGCCAGGCCCCTAATCTGCCATAGGCCCCTATATACCGCCTCCTCATGCTGCTGCCAGGTCCAGAGTCTCTCATGGGTCCCTGTACGGCCTCCCATTGCTGCTGTCTCCATCGCCACACTCTGCCATGTGCCACTTTCAGGTCTCCTCACACACTGCTGGTGTGTAGAATTTTTTGACATAGGGTGCTGGCAGATTACGGGCCTCCCATTGCTGCTGCCAGGCCCCTAATCTGCCATGGGCCCCTATACCGCCTCCTCATGCTGCTGCCAGGTCCACAGTGTCTCATGCCATGTGCCACTTTCAGGTCTCCTCACACTGCTGGTGTGTAGAATTTTTTGACATAGGGTGCTGGCAGATTACGGGCCTCCTATAGCTGCTGCCAGGCCCCTAATCTGCCATAGGCCCCTATATACCGCCTCCTCATGCTGCTGCCAGGTCCACAGTGTCTCATGCCATGTGCCACTTTCAGGTCTCCTCACACTGCTGGTGTGTAGAATTTTTTGACATAGGGTGCTGGCAGATTACGGGCCTCCTATAGCTGCTGCCAGGCCCCTAATCTGCCATAGGCCCCTATATACCGCCTCCTCATGCTGCTGCCAGGTCCAGAGTCTCTCATGGGTCCCTGTACGGCCTCCCATTGCTGCTGTCTCCATCGCCACACTCTGCCATGTGCCACTTTCAGGTCTCCTCACACACTGCTGGTGTGTAGAATTTTTTGACATAGGGTGCTGGCAGATTACGGGCCTCCCATTGCTGCTGCCAGGCCCCTAATCTGCCATGGGCCCCTATACCGCCTCCTCATGCTGCTGCCAAGTCCAGAGTCTCTCATGGGTCCCTGTACGGCCTCCCATTGCTGCTGTCTCCATCGCCACACTCTGCCATGTGCCACTTTCAGGTCTCCTCACACACTGCTGGTGTGTAGAATTTTTTGACATAGGGTGCTGGCAGATTACGGGCCTCCCATAGCTGCTGCCAGGCCCCTAATCTGCCATCGGCCCCTATATACCGCCTCCTCATGCTGCTGCCAGGTCCACAGTGTCTCATGCCATGTGCCACTTTCAGGTCTCCTCACACTGCTGGTGTGTTGAATTTTTTGACATAGGGTGCTGGCAGATTATGGGCCTCCTATAGCTGCTGCCAGGCCCCTAATCTGCCATAGGCCCCTATATACCGCCTCCTCATGCTGCTGCCAGGTCCAGAGTCTCTCATGGTTCCCTGTACGGCCTCCCATTGCTGCTGTCTCCATCGCCACACTCTGCCATGTGCCACTTTCAGGTCTCCTCACACTGCTGGTGTGTAGAATTTTTTGACATAGGGTGCTGGCAGATTACGGGCCTCCTATAGCTGCTGCCAGGCCCGTAATCTGCCATAGGCCCCTATATACCGCCTCCTCATGCTGCTGCCAGGTCCACAGTGTCTCATGCCATGTGCCACTTTCAGGTCTCCTCACACTGCTGGTGTGTAGAATTTTTTGACATAGGGTGCTGGCAGATTACGGGCCTCCTATAGCTGCTGCCAGGCCCCTAATCTGCCATAGGCCCCTATATACCGCCTCCTCATGCTGCTGCCAGGTCCAGAGTCTCTCATGGGTCCCTGTACGGCCTCCCATTGCTGCTGTCTCCATCGCCACACTCTGCCATGTGCCACTTTCAGGTCTCCTCACACACTGCTGGTGTGTAGAATTTTTTGACATAGGGTGCTGGCAGATTATGGGCCTCCCATTGCTGCTGCCAGGCCCCTAATCTGCCATGGGCCCCTATACCACCTCCTCATGCTGCTGCCAAGTCCAGAGTCTCTCATGGGTCCCTGTACGGCCTCCCATTGCTGCTGTCTCCATCGCCACACTCTGCCATGTGCCACTTTCAGGTCTCCTCACACACTGCTGGTGTGTAGAATTTTTTGACATAGGGTGCTGGCAGATTACGGGCCTCCCATAGCTGCTGCCAGGCCCCTAATCTGCCATAGGCCCCTATATACCGCCTCCTCATGCTGCTGCCAGGTCCAGAGTCTCTCATGGGTCCCTGTACGGCCTCCCATTGCTGCTGTCTCCATCGCCACACTCTGCCATGTGCCACTTTCAGGTCTCCTCACACACTGCTGGTGTGTAGAATTTTTTGACATAGGGTGCTGGCAGATTACGGGCCTCCCATTGCTGCTGCCAGGCCCCTAATCTGCCATGGGCCCCTATACCGCCTCCTCATGCTGCTGCCAAGTCCAGAGTCTCTCATGGGTCCCTGTACGGCCTCCCATTGCTGCTGTCTCCATCGCCACACTCTGCCATGTGCCACTTTCAGGTCTCCTCACACACTGCTGGTGTGTAGAATTTTTTGACATAGGGTGCTGGCAGATTACGGGCCTCCCATAGCTGCTGCCAGGCCCCTAATCTGCCATCGGCCCCTATATACCGCCTCCTCATGCTGCTGCCAGGTCCACAGTGTCTCATGCCATGTGCCACTTTCAGGTCTCCTCACACTGCTGGTGTGTTGAATTTTTTGACATAGGGTGCTGGCAGATTATGGGCCTCCTATAGCTGCTGCCAGGCCCCTAATCTGCCATAGGCCCCTATATACCGCCTCCTCATGCTGCTGCCAGGTCCAGAGTCTCTCATGGTTCCCTGTACGGCCTCCCATTGCTGCTGTCTCCATCGCCACACTCTGCCATGTGCCACTTTCAGGTCTCCTCACACTGCTGGTGTGTAGAATTTTTTGACATAGGGTGCTGGCAGATTACGGGCCTCCTAAAGCTGCTGCCAGGCCCGTAATCTGCCATAGGCCCCTATATACCGCCTCCTCATGCTGCTGCCAGGTCCACAGTGTCTCATGCCATGTGCCACTTTCAGGTCTCCTCACACTGCTGGTGTGTAGAATTTTTTGACATAGGGTGCTGGCAGATTACGGGCCTCCTATAGCTGCTGCCAGGCCCCTAATCTGCCATAGGCCCCTATATACCGCCTCCTCATGCTGCTGCCAGGTCCAGAGTCTCTCATGGGTCCCTGTACGGCCTCCCATTGCTGCTGTCTCCATCGCCACACTCTGCCATGTGCCACTTTCAGGTCTCCTCACACACTGCTGGTGTGTAGAATTTTTTGACATAGGGTGCTGGCAGATTACGGGCCTCCCATTGCTGCTGCCAGGCCCCTAATCTGCCATGGGCCCCTATACCGCCTCCTCATGCTGCTGCCAAGTCCAGGGTCTCTCATGCGTCCCTGTACGGCCTCCCATTGCTGCTGTCTCCATCGCCACACTCTGCCATGTGCCACTTTCAGGTCTCCTCACACACTGCTGGTGTGTAGAATTTTTTGACATAGGGTGCTGGCAGATTACGGGCCTCCCATTGCTGCTGCCAGGCCCCTAATCTGCCATGGGCCCCTATACCACCTCCTCATGCTGCTGCCAAGTCCAGAGTCTCTCATGGGTCCCTGTACGGCCTCCCATTGCTGCTGTCTCCATCGCCACACTCTGCCATGTGCCACTTTCAGGTCTCCTCACACACTGCTGGTGTGTAGAATTTTTTGACATAGGGTGCTGGCAGATTACGGGCCTCCCATAGCTGCTGCCAGGCCCCTAATCTGCCATAGGCCCCTATATACCGCCTCCTCATGCTGCTGCCAGGTCCAGAGTCTCTCATGGGTCCCTGTACGGCCTCCCATTGCTGCTGTCTCCATCGCCACACTCTGCCATGTGCCACTTTCAGGTCTCCTCACACTGCTGGTGTGTAGAATTTTTTGACATAGGGTGCTGGCAGATTACGGGCCTCCCATTGCTGCTGCCAGGCACGTAATCTGCCATGGGCCCCCGTACCGACTCCTCATGCTGTGATGTTGCAACAAGGTGGAATTCAACCCTACATATGTTAGACCGCCTTTACGAACAGCGAAAGGCCATCACAGATTTCCTGATGTTAAAAGCGGATAAAGGTACTCCCTGTGTAACTTAGATGTCAGCCATTGGCAGCTCATGCGTGACACCTGCGCTTGCTCAGGCCCTTTGAGGAGGCCACGCTATTCGTGAGTCGGCAGGACTATGGGATGAACGACGTCATTCCTCTGTTGCACGTCCTGGAACAAATGCTGTTAACAATGGCTGGTCAGGGTGCGGTAGACGTGGCGCACAGATCTCAACACCACATGACCCCTGTGGGGGCAGGACAGGAAGAAGAGGAGGAGGTAGAGGAGGACATTGGTGCTCAGGAATTATTGAGTGAAATGGGTGGTTTTTCCACTCAGCGGACAGGAGTGGAGGAGCAGGAGCATCTGGTAGAGGAGGAGGAGGAGACAGAGGACCCAGACGCACCGTGGCAGTATGCTGTGGAGATGGAGGCAGGGAGTCCCTCGCATTCCTTGGCACAAATGGCCCATAGCATGCTCGTTTGCTTGCGTAGCGACAGCCGAATAATAACCATCAGACAGAGGGATGACTTTTGGCTGTCCACCTTGTTGGACCCTCGCTACCGTTCAAAAATGGTGGCCTTTTTCACACCTGCTGAGAGGGAGGCCAAAATAACGTACTATGAAAACCACCTATGTAGTCAGCTGGTCTCTGCCTGTCTGCGCCAACGTCCATCCTCAGACACTGTGGGCCCTGTGCGCTCGCGTTCCGCTGCCATGGCAGCAGGGGAGGGGTGGGGTGGTAGGAGCAGTGGCAGCTCCACCAGCAGCGGCTGCCTCAGTCTGCAGTCGATGATGAGTAGCTTTCTTCACCAGCGCAGTGAGGAAACTACTAACCAGCCGCAGCAGCAGCAGCAGCAGCAGCATCAGGTGGACCTGGAGCAGGACCTCAAACAACAGGCTTAGGCCTACTTGGACAGCACCCTGCCAACCGAGGTAGACAATCCCCTTGACTACTGGGCAACGAAACTTGACCTTTGGCCCCAACTAGCTGAATTTGCCCTTGAAAGGCTGTCATGCCCGGCCAGTAGCGTGGCATCGGAGCGCGTGTTTAGTGCGGCAGGAGGTATTGCAACTCCGCGGAGGACACGACTGTCCACCCAAAGTGTGGAGAGACTGACGTTTGTGAAAATGAATCAGGCGTGGATTAGTCTGGATTTCAAACCACCAGTTCCTGACACAACTGACTAAATCCGCAATGAATCATGCCCCAAACATGTGCCACTTTCAGGTCTCCTCACACTGCTGGTGTGTTACATTTTTTGTCATAGGGTGCTGGCAGATTACGGGCCTCCCATAGCTGCTGCCAGGCCCCTAATCTGCCATGGGCCCCTATACCGCCTCCTCATGCTGCTGCCAAGTCCAGAGTCTCTCATGGGTCCCTGTACGGCCTCCCATTGCTGCTGTCTCCATCGCCACACTCTGCCATGTGCCACTTTCAGGTCTCCTCACACTGCTGGTGTATTCCATTTTTTGTCATAGGGTGCTGGCAGATTACGGGCCTCCCATAGCTGCTGCCAGGCCCCTAATCTGCCATGGGCCCCTATACCGCCTCCTCATGCTGCTGCCAGGTCCAGAGTCTCTCATGGGTCCCTGTACGGCCTCCCATTGCTGCTGTCTCCATCGCCACACTCTGCCATGTGCCACTTTCAGGTCTCCTCACACTGCTGGTGGGTTCCATTTTTTGTCATAGGGTGCTGGCAGATTACGGGCCTCCCATAGCTGCTGCCAGGCCCCTAATCTGCCATGGGCCCCCGTACCGACTCCTCATGCTGCTGCCTGGCCCGTAATCTGTCATGGGCCCCTGTTGTCGCTTGTTGGCATATTCCGCTCGTTCAGATGCTCCTTCTCCTGCTACTCCTCTTCACGGATTCCATCAGCAGTCTTTCTTGGAATCCGTTTCCAAGAGACAACAGTTTGCGAGCACGCACCAGACGGTGCAGAAGCTGAACGTCCTCCTGTCCAAGTTGCTGCTGCCAGGCTCGTAATCTGTCATGCGCCCCTGTACCGCCTCCTCATGCTGCTGCCAGGTCCAGAGTGTGTCATGGGCCCCCGTACCGACTCCTCATGCTGCTGCCAGGCCCGTAATCTGTCATGGGCCCCTGTACCGCCTCCCCATGCTGCTGCCAGGTCCAGAGTGTGTCATGGGTCCCTGTACCGCCTCCCATTGCTGCTGCCAGGCCCGTAATCTGCCATGGGCCCCCGTACCGACTCCTCATGCTGCTGCCAGGCCCGTAATCTGCCATGGGCCCCTGTACCGCCTCCTCATGCTGCTGCCAGGTCCAGAGTGTGTCATGGGTCCCTGTACGGCCTCCCATTGCTGCTGTCTCTATCGCCACACTCTGCCATGTGCCACTTTCAGGTCTCCTCACACTGCTGGTGGTTTCCATTTTTGTCATAGGGTGCTGTATGGCCTCCCATTGCTGCTGCCTCCACCGCCACACTGTGGCTCCACACTCTGGTTTTGGCCCCGTGACTGCCCAAATGAGTGAAGTGTGCGGTGATTCTAAGATCGACGGCACTCATCTGCATGTCATACTGACTGACAGTATTATTTCTCTTCCCCAGCAGACTCCAAGGGCATTTAAATTAAAGGTACAGTGTTCAGCACTAATATTAAGTCTCTCTGAAGCCTAGAAACACCCTTTTTTAAGTTAAATTCACAGCGAATATATTCGACTCGAATCAAAATTTTTCCACGAATTCGCCGAATCAGTCGAATCGAATTTTTGAATACTTCGCTCATCTCTAATTGTAACCCATCATCAATCACAGCATCCAGGGTTGTCACGATGGCGCCGACTTGCCAAAGTAAAAAACAAATTCTGACCTGTTTGCACTCGCTGAGCAGTTGCTGCAGTTTGACAAGTCTACCATTTGCTTGTCTGATTTAAACAAGTAGGCATGGCTAGCACTGCTGTCACCGCTGACGTCACTGCTACCTCCGCCCAATTGTTTACATCTGACTGGCAACTGGCAGACCTGTCTTATTGCGGCTAGTGCTTGAAGGATGCTGACGGGTTGGTGGGCGTAGGTTTCTTTCTTATTTCATCGGGACAATGCTGGACGCCGGGATTGACAATGGATTACATCGATGTAACCACTGTTTCCTTTTTTTGCTTTTTAGCATTTTTTTTAATTAAAGGATGTGTCAAAAACTGTTTTGTTTTTTGTTCAATTAAAGGAATTTTTCCATAGTCTGGCGTCTTTATTTTTTCATAATTTAACCCCTTAGTAAACGGGTAGGGGTACAAGTACCCCTTACTCATTCACAAGAGGGGGGAAGTATCAAGGTGTCCCCTTATTTAAAGGGGTACCCTGATTCTAATAATCCCCCCTGCCCGCAGACCCCCACAACCACTGGGCCAGGGTTGTGGGGAAGAGGCTCTTGTCCCTAAAGGGCCTGGTATGGCTTTTAGGGGGAACCCCCACTTCCCCCCCCCCATTTTTTTGGAGGTGGGGTTCCCCTTAAAAGCCCTACCAGGCCTAAAGTAGGTGGTAGGGCTTTTAGGGGGAACCCAGCGCACTTTAAAAAAATTAATTAATGTGGGGGTCCCTCCTAACCTTCCTACCAGACCTAAACGGTTTGGTATGGATTGGGGAGGGGACCCACACTGTTTCTTTTTTTAATGTATTTTTTGTTTTATTTTTATTTATTTTATTTTTTTATTATTATTTTTTTTTTTTCCAGGGAGAGTATTCTCTCCTCTGTCTTTGGCAGTGTCCAGCAATATACTGCACAAGGCTGCACTGTACGCAGCCTTATATAGTGTGGATTGGGGACTGTGCACTGTGAGAGTGCAGTGCATTGTGGGGTGTTTGGTGGGTGAACAGTTGGTGGTGCCTTCACACCGTAACCCTTCAGAGTTATTCTTGACGAGTGACGGATTGGACCCTGCTCTAAAAATTCAAATTATATGTCACACATTGTCAAACACAATGTCCCACCTGTCACACAGTATGTTGAAAAAATGGGCCTTGGGTGTTGGTGCCCCTGCACTGTAACCCCTTACAGTTACTCTTGATGAGCGCAGCAATTGGCACTGCTCTAAAAAATTAAAATTATTTTCACCTGTCACACAGGTGATAGAAAATTGGACCTTGGGTGTTGGTGGTGTCTGAACGCTGTAACCCCTCACAGTTACTCTTGGTGAGTGCAGGAATTGTCCCTGCTGTTAAACATTTTTAAAAATTAGAAATAAATTGTACAATTAAAATTAGATGCACCTGTTGAACAGGTGCCGTAAATTGGGCCTTGGGTATTGGTGATGCCTGAACACTGTAAGCCCTCACAGTTACTCTTACTGGGTGTTGGAACAGGCCCTGCTGTAAAAAATTTTAACATTCTTGGAATTTCTGAGGTGATAGGTCATGTGCTTGTGGGAGAGGAGGACCAATTGTTTGCAATTCGCTCATCTCTTGGGTTTTTTTTTTTCCTTTTCTCTCTTCTCTTTTCTTTTTTTTTCTCTCTTCCTTCTCTGCAGTCCCGTTATATTTGTAACTCTGGTGTACTACAGATGAGAATGGAATTCTATTATTGATTGTTCTTTATACCCAGTAGGTTGACAGAACTATTCTTCCGACAGAATATGGCTTGCATACTCCTATTCCTCTGTAGTCACTTGATGTTGGATTGAGCTGTATCTTGCTGTAAACTGACTGTATGTGACTGTTCTACACATTTTCTTTCTTTCTGATGTAATGTTCCCACTTAAAAATGATTCTGCAATGCTATTCTTGTTGATACCATCTGTTTTCAATAAAAGATTTTATGAAAAAAAAATTCTAAAAATATTGTTAAAAATGTGAAAAAAATAAAAAAATTTAAAATACATGCAACTGTCACATGCGGGTGGGTGTTGGTGGTGCCTGAACACTGTAACCCCTCAAAATTACTCTTCTTGAGAGCAGGGATTGGCCCTGCTGTTAAACATTGTTAAAAATTAGAAAAAACTGTAAAACATTTAAATTACAGTACATGCACCTGTCAAACAGGTGCCCTAAACCAAAAATATTGTTGGAAGCTAGCATAATCAGGATTCAGGAATAGGATAGGCAGCATAGGCAGTCATCAAGGGATTCCAGATCCCCAACAAATTTATTCAGTTACATCAGCATCAGGGACTTGAAAGCTTCTGTTGATCCAGGACGTATTCATTTTGATAAATGTCAGCCGATCAACTGAGTCTGCGGACAAACACACTCTTTTATCTGTGACAAAACCTCCAACAGCACTGAATGTCCCTTTGGAAAGCACAATGGATGCAGGACAGGCCAGTAGCTCAGTTGCACATTGAGCAAGTTCTGGCCAGTGATCCATCCTCAAGACCCAGTAACACTGTGGATCCTCACTTGAAAAGGTCTCCAAGTCTGCTTTTACCGTTAGAAATATATGATGCAGATATATGACCATATGATGCAGATGCTTCTGATGGGTGATTAAACCTAACAGTCCTGGGCGCTGAGGACTAAAGAATTGTTTAAAGGCATTGGTCAGCCGGCCGTCTTCTCCACCACTCTTCCTTTGAAGGAAGCCTCAGAAACACATTGTTCAGGATATGGTAACCTACTAGTGTCCAGAAAGGTGTTACACAAATTTTTCTTCAAGGCGTCCTCAAGATGTTTCATCCTCTGCTCCCTCTGTGAAGGCAGGATGAGCTCTGCAACTTTACTCTTATAAGGTGGATAAAGAAGTGTTGCCAACCAGTAATGATCCCTCTCCTTGATACCACGAATCCTTGGGTCCTTTCACAGGCTTTACAGAATCAGGAAGTCTGTGCAGCTCAAGTTTGAGGAGGGATGAGATTCTGAGTCATCTGGGTCACTGAGGATGACACTGTCAGGAACTGGCTCAAGCTGCCATTGCTTCAACCACCTCTGCAGAACGGACAGAATATCTGCCCAGGTGTGGCTCCTGTCCCCTAGACAGAGCAGCTCAAGCACCGCATTGCATCTTTTAGACCCTTGAATGCTTAGGGAGCACTGCTGGTTCGGAGAGAGGAATAATCCATAGAGGAAGAGGAGGGGGTGGAGCAGACAGATGTGGCAGAATTACCACCAGTTTTTTGGAGGCGCAGTGGCGGAACAAGCTCCAGCACTGAACCCTGTCCTGCATTCTTCCCAGCTGCCAGCAGAGTTACCCAGTGCACCGTGATGGAAAAGTAACATCCCTGACCTTGTCTACTGGACCATGTGGCAGCAGTAATGTGGATCTTGCTGCTGACCGCCCTGTCCAACGAGGCTAAAACATTGCCTTCCACATGATGGCACAGAGCTGACATGGCCTTACCTGAAAAGAAATGTCTTTTCAGAACCTGCCACTGTGGTAAAGCAAATTCTGCAAATTCACAGAAAGGGGCAGAGTCCATCACATGGAAAGGCAGCACTTGTAATGCTAGCAATTTGGCCAAGCTAGTATTTAAATGCTTAGCATATGGAATGGTGGGAGAGTATTTTTTGTTATGGTTCAGCAACTGGGGTGTCGAAATTTGCCTGGTAAAATCAACAGGTGATGTACTGCTAGCTGACTGGGTTCAAAGATCTGTGGCACCCATTGCTATACCATCATCCCTCTCGGTGGAGGCTGTTGAGAAGAATTGAGGTATAGTAGGGGTAGAGATCCCAGATGAGGAGCAAGAAGTGTGCACGTTTTTATGATGTGAGTCTTTCAGATGCTGTTGCCAATGGGCTGCATGGCAGTTCTTCATATGTCTTCTCAAGCATGTGGTGCACCAGCTGCTGATGTTTTGATCATGCTTGATCCACTTCAGACAGAGATTGCAAACAGCAACTCTGTGGTCTGCTGCACATGTGTTGAAAAAGGCGCACACCAATACACTTTTGGAAGTCATTGGGGATTCAGCAGCGCCCTGCACCTGTGAAGCTCTACCGTGTGATGCAATAGGGTGGCTGCCCTTATGCCTTCCCCAGGGAGACATACTGCCTTGTTAGAGTTGTGTCTCCTCCCCACTTTCCTCTATTGTTCTCTCAAGCACCCAAGTACAGTCAGTGTCTTTATCATCCCCTCCCTCCTCGTCACTGCAGCTAACTTGGCAGTATGCTGCAGCTGGGGGAACATGACTGCCAATTTCTAGTCCACCAATGGCCTCTCTCTAAACTCATGTCACTCCCTTCCTCAACCTGGGAACCAACATTGGAGCATTGAAATTGCTGCACATCCTCCAGTAGCATGGGACTGACACTTTGTTCAAATAATTCAGCTGACTCTTCTGTGCATGATGGAGGGGCTATGGATGGAGTAGCTGTGGACAAGGAGTCTGTGGAATAAGCCACTTTGGCAGCTGTGGTGGAAGGTGAACTAGTATGAGCCTGGGTGACAGAGGAAGATGAGGATGACTTCTTCTGCATGTTGTGGCTCAATAACACGGCCAGCACTGGAAAAAAAATGACAAGCGTGCCCTGCCTGCAGAGGATGCACCATATACACGACTACAACTTTTCAATGTGGACACCGAGGCTGCTTGCCCTCTTTTAGCTGCCTGTGATCATTTGCCTCTCCTTGTCAGCATTTTGGGCATGATGGGGATTTTTTTGGAGATTTTTATTTTAGAGTGTGGGATGGGAATTTGATGTTTGGGTGCAATACAGTTTTATTATTGTTTTGCTTTTGTTTTTTTAAATAAAGAAAATAGAGGGTACAGCAATTATGGAGATTTTTATTGCTGCTGAAAAAAAGTAAATAAAATAAATGTAAAAAAATTAAGAAAAAAAAACACTGGTGACACAGAAGGAAGAACACCTGAGACTCAGAAGGAGGAACAGCAATTATGGAGAATTTTTCTTTGCTGCTGGAAAAAAATAAACAAAAAAATTCTGAAAGCCCCCCCCAAAAGATCTGCGACATAGAAGGGGGAATAGCAATTGCGCCCTAAATATTTTTACTGCTGCAGCAAAAAAAAATAAATAAATGAAATAAAAATTTAAAAAAATTAAGAAAGCAAAAAAAAAGGAAACCACTGCTCCTGCAGAATCAGGAACACCTGTGGGCATACATGAAATGTTCTCTATTTTTATCATTAAAAACAAAAAAAACTGATTCCTCAATTCACATCGATTGATGTGGATGGAGAAATCTCCGGCATATATTTTATAAAAAAACATTTGGGCAAAGCATAGGAGCGATCCACCCACTGACAACCCTAGGCCCCCATGCTGGGGCATAAATGCTCTTTTTTTAACTGAAAATGAGAAATCTCATCCAGCAGCGCTGCACACAGTGACATATATTTTGAGTGCACACCCTGTTGCTGTCAGAATAAACAGATCGGTGCTGCAGCTGAATGGCTTTCCTGCAAAGAAAATGGTTAACAATAAAAAAGTGGCAATAGAAAAGTAAGTCAATAAAACAACCCATTTTTATTGAAATCTGTGCAAAATAAATTATAAAATATATATGTCAAATCATAGCAGCAATCCACCCACTGGCCACCCCAGGCCCCCATGCTTGGGCATATAGTTTCTTTTTTAATTGCAGATGAAAAATCTCATCCAGCAGCACTGCACACACTGATGTATATTCTGAGAGCACACCCTGTTGCTGTCAGAATAAACAGATTGGTGCTGCAGACTAATGGCAAAGAAAAGAAAACAACAATGGTTAACAATAAAACCCTAACTCGATAAAATTACAACTATTTTTGGTTTATTTATTTACTTTTTAATTGTTTTAAGTTTTTTTTAACTTTTTCTTATTTTTTATGGTCTTTTTTTTACATTTTTTAAACTTTTTTTTAAAACTGTAAACTTTGCAGAATGTTAGGGTATCTCAAAATGCAATAGCCAGTTTTCTGACTACCTACCATCTTTTGAGACCCTGTGTAAATATGGGCTCTAGATTGTGCTATGCTTTACCCTATACTAACACACCACTAGTGTGTGGAAGAAACGGAAGCAGTCCTTGAGGCAGAGACCAGGATGACCAGGACAGGAGGGACAAAAAAAGCAGGTGCCATGCCTAATTCCGTGTCTGGTACAGACATGACATCTTTTTTTGGGTGACTTTTGGGTTGGGGTACCAGGAATGGCATAAGGAAAATGCCTCTCATGCAGCCAGCTTACTGCATCTGAGTGGGATCTGGGCCAAGGCACCTTCTGGATACAAAAGGGCCATGATGATCTCTTCCTGAAAATTTAGGAAGGATCCATTTCATTTAGTTGCTTTGTAAAGCACAAAACTGTTGTACAGAGCCAATTGAAATAAATATACAGACACTTTTTTGCACCAGCATCTGGCTTTTCGGGAAACTAAGTATGACTTCATCATCTGGTCTTTGAAGTCCACCCCTCCGATGTTCAGGTTATAGTCTTGGACATGGGGGTAGGGGGGTCAGCAACACCAGCTGCCATTGAAATTTGGATAGTCGCGTCTGCGTGAATGGAAGACAGGACGAAAACATCCTGTTTTTCCTTCCACTTCACTGCGAGCAATTCATCATTTTTCAAGCAGGCTTACTCCCTCTTTCCAAGTCAGGTATTTACAAGCTGTTGGAGGAAGCCCCGGCGATTAGGTGGCACAGTACCACATATGCCAATACCAAGATTGTACAAATGTCTAAATAGTGGCTTTTATACACTTGTATAAAAATTGTCCATGTATAAGTGGTATCTCGTATGGAAAAAGTGTGACACTAAGTCCCAAACTATCTTGCCACTGCTCCCCATACGGCGAGCTCCACATGACTATATTTTTCCTTGTAAATCCGAAAATTATATGTATAGCCTGTTGCCCTCTCACAGGTCTTATACATTTTGACCGCATATCTGGCAAGCTTGTAGGGGAGAAATTCTTTGAATGCAAGGCGGGCAGAAAAATGAATGAGGGACTCATCAACACAGATGCTTTGCTAGACGTATACACATCTGCAAATTTATAGTTAAGGTAATTTACAAGGGGCCAACTCATATTAAGGGTCGCCCCAGGGGACAACAGAGTGTATTGTCGCTGAAATGCATAAATTGCATTATATTCTCATATCTATGCCTGGCTATGGCAGCAGAGAACATGGGCATATGATGTGATGAATCGGGTCTGTGGACCAAAACAACCACAACTCATTCTTTTTAGTAATGCCCATTTTGAGGGTTAGGCCCGAAAAACTTTAAATTCAGAAACCGCAATAGGTTTCCATGCAAATGGTCTATCAAGGTTTGAATTTGGGTTGGCAGCGATTGTTGTGCGTATAAATTGCTTTGATCCACAATCAATCCATACAGATCTTTTGTGAAAAGCAGCTTAAAAAAATCAAGGGGAGTAGGTAAATTTGCTGTTTCCACCTGAATTTTGTGTTGGGCAGTGAATGTGGGAAGTACGGATGCAGCTTTGTGCGCGGCCAATCAGGATTTGCAAGCACATCCGGAAGGACACTATGGGCTCTACGAGCCTGTGTTTGAATTCTTCACTAGTGTACCTTTTGTTGGACATTTTGGCCACTAAATTTATTGGTACCTCGTGTGACTCAAAAAAAAAGAGCACCTGGCTGTCAGGGACTGCTAGAACCGCTTAAAAGAAATTACCTGCTAGTGCTAGCAGAGATCTTGCTAACCCTGCAGTTTTGTGTTCAATGTATCAACTGACAGATCTGGCAGGGCTTAACCGGCTTACTCTGCGTTTTTGGGGATACTATACCACAGTGAATTTGGGTATAGATCTCATCTGATCAAAGACATTGATCAGTTCAGACACTATATGGAGGTTTATTGTGAATGTGAGAATGGGCAGCACTGTGGCTAAATGGTTAGCACTTCTGCCTGGCAGTACTCGGGTCGTTGGTGCGAATCCCAATCACGGCACCACCTGCCTGGAGTTTGCATGTTCTCCCTGTGACTGCGTGGGTTTCCTCCGGGTACTCCGGTTTCCTTCCGCACTCCAAAGACATACTGGTAGGTTAATTGACTCCCGTCTAAATTGGCCCTAGTATGTGTATGTATGAATGTAAGTTAGGGACCTTAGATTGTACGCCCCTTGAGGGTTAGGGACTGATGTGAATGTACAATATATATGTAAAGCGCTGCATAAATTGACGGCACTATATAAGTACCTGAAATAAATAAATAATAAATAAATAAATGTTTCTGGCAATCAAAGGGTTGAATATGATGAATGCTGTAGTGGCGGGCAATCTGAAGCTATCTGGGAGGGACACTAACTGGTGCTAATTATTGCTAACGCTATCTGAAGTCTCACGTGACACTAATACAGTGATCATTAAAAAAATCTGTACACTGTACTAATGGCACTGGTGACAGGGCAGTGAAAGGGTTAACTGGGGGGCGATCAGGGGGTTAAATGTGACTTAGCTGTGCTTTTACTGTGTAAGTGTGTCGCTTTTACTCACACGGATCTGCTTTCTTCTCTCTCTGGGATGAAATGTGCTCCAGGGAGAGAAAATTACATCACTTCCTGTGACTGTGTAAACACAGGCACAGGCTGAGCTCTGATTGGTTACAGCCAATCAGCAGGTCCAGGCCAAACATTATTGGCCTGAATCTGATGAGTGATTGGTGGTCTACCGAATCACGGCACGGCTGGCCCGGTGAACACTGCGGGAAAGTGGATCACGTATATAAACATGATTTTGCTGCGGGATTCTGCCATGCAGCTGTAAAAGTGCTATAGGATGGAGGAAAACTGGTTAATCATGAATGAATGAGTACACAGCTGAATTGATTTGTGTCTTTTATCTGTCTAGAACTGGGGTGCACATGTGGCCCTTGGAGCCCTCTGACGTGGCCCTTGACCTCAAACCAGGGATGCACATGCCTGAGGTCAGCAACCCATTGATCATAATCTGGGCTTGCCGACCTGCCATCCCAGAGCATCAGAGTACATCAGTCTGGTGCAGGCAGCAAAGGAAGCAGGCAGCCGCGGATAGAGCAGGAGCTGTAAAATCTGGTGCTTCCTCTGTAGCACTGGCTCTTGTGCCAAGTGGAGTGATATCAATGCACTTTGCCTGGGATCTTTTTAGCAACCTGGAGAATGATGCAGAGTAAAAAAGGTCATTGTATTAAACACATACACTGCACTTTTGCAATGAGCATATTAGCACCTATAAAAGGGTTAACAACTAATATGCTTCTTTTACATTGATCTGTGGGTGCAGGGCAGTGCAGTGTGGGTTTCCTGCGGGATAGCTGCACTGAGCCATAGACTTCTATTTTATTCTGCGGGTTTGGTGAGCTTTCTGAAAGCTCACCAAAACTTCTGAATGCAGGAATTTTGCTGCACTTTCAGAAAGATATAATAGAAGTCTAAGGCAAAATGTAGCTAATCTGCAGGAAAGCTGCAGGTACATTGAGCTGCACCTGCAGGGCAGGTAAAACTTAGCACGACAGTGTGAAGGCAGCTCTCTAGGGGGCTCAGGACAGTAAGTTCTTGTTTACATTTGCAGTTTCTGGGTGCTCAAACACCATATATACAATGCATTTTTACCCCCAAGCTCTGGTGTAGCATCAGGGGTCGCAATGGTGACCCTGCCCAAAGCTCCAGGGAACCCATGCGGCCCCTCTTGTCATATTCTGCTTTACACTTGGATAGAAGGGGCATCGGGGGCAGCATATACAGGTACTGATCCTCTCCATTTTCCTCTTGCAACAGCTGAAATCCAGCTACTCTTTCTCTCCCTCCTGCCGGAATTCAGTGGTTGCAGGAGGAAAATGCTCACTATGCTCTTTAAAATACAAGATTCAAAATTCACTTCATTTCATTGTGGCCTGCAACCAGCTACCAAATCGCTAAAGCGGCCCTTGCTCTTCAAAGGGTTGAGCACCTTTGGTCTAGAACATAGCTCCATCTCTTTGCACAGAGAAAACAGAAGTGCAGTTATATGTCTAAAGGAAAGAAAAGGGAGATGAATGAAGGTAAGTAGAAGCATCTACAGGGGGTGGAATTAAAGGTAACCTATTGCATTACCTTGTGTGGGCAAAGGACAAGTTCACTTGATGATGATAACATTTTAAATCCTTACCTCTCAGTGATAGCTTGCTGCTGATGTTAAGGCCTCATGCACACAGGACATTTTCCCCACTCTTCTAGAAGACTCCTCCTGGAGATGTGCATGATGGGAAAATCTGTTTAATTTCGGATTCATTCATGAAGTTAAAAATGTAATTTCATCATATTCATTTAGAATGATTAATGTTCGGAATTTGTTTTGCATAATCAGATTTGGTTCATAAATTTGTTATTTTCAAAATGATTCAAGAATTGAGGTTCAAATTTGAATTTCAGAAGACAGCTGTATTTGTTCTATTTGTTTCTATTCTATTCTACATTTTAATCTATTCTATTCTTTTCTATTCTATTTTATTTTCTATTCTATTTTTTCTATTTTATTCTATTCTGTTAGTCATCTTAGTTTATTTTTATACCTTACTGCATTTATTACAACCTTCTTCCATTTTGAATTCAAATTAATTTTCAAAATCAAATTCAGTTTTGAATTTGAATTCAGATAACTACGAGCTAGTTTAGTTATAATTTTTTTGGATTAGTTGAAATTCATTACTAAATTTGGATACATCTGAAACTACAAATAACCAAAATTTCACCCAAATTTTGATTCATAATGAAAGGAATCGTACATGTCTATTTTTACCTGGCAGCAGAAGAAAAAAAAACACCTGTGTATCGCGGTTAGGCAGATTTCTAAGTATTTAGGAGCTTGGGCATTAATTCATTTTGTTAGCCAGAACACTCATTTATCCCTGTAATTGAAATGAATTAACGCTCAAGTGGTAAACACGCTTAACACTTAGGCATGTTTAGATGCATGTACACACATTTAGGAGCATTTGTAGGCATCAAGCTACTCCTGGATGTACTGGCAGTGGGGTTTTTATTCTGTCTCTAAACTCCTATAAATGCCTGTGCATATATGGACACATACTGTAGGCTAAGGTGCAGGGGCATTTAGAGGCAGGAAAAAAAATACCAGACACCCCTAGGAGAGGCTGTAAAAACATCCAGTGTGCATGAGGCCTTAGTTGTACTATCTCCATACACAGGAACAGGAACATACTCTCTGAGCTCCCAGAGGAGGGACAAAACTATCCATTAAAGCATATCTATGGCCAAAATGTAAAGTCAAATATTTATTTCGACATTGTGTTTCAATTATTTCTAGTCTATATCTATTAATATAAATGATCTTGAAGTTTTAAACTTACTTTTTGATGATCCCTACACATTTTCGTCCTTGAATTATGTGATATGTAGTCACTATGCCCTATGAGTAGGCACTGTTGTGTCACACATTTCACAGAGCCTGCCTTCTGAACTACAGAGGAGCTGAGAGAAGGAGTTTCAGAGAGCGGAGTGCATACAGGAATCATGTGATTGCAGCCACCAAGGTACCATGGGATATGTAGTCCTTAGAAATGAAAAGTAAAAAGCAGAGAAGCTGCAATTCATGCAGGAGATCCAAAAAGTTGCAGAAAAAGACAACCAGCAGACAGGCATATGAAATGAATTTTTCAAGTAAGCTTATATCGAATTGTCAAATATAACTACTGTTTGTATTGCATAAAATGAACGTGTATGCCGTGACCCAAAAACCCTTTTTATAAAGACATTAGTTTTCTTTCATGTAATCCTGACAACACATTTATTTCATGACAGTTTTTTGGTATCTGTTATCAGCACTGAGCTCAGACAGGAAATAGGATGGTATTACAGTTTGACAATTCTGCTAAGACAGATGGAGAACACAAGGAAATAATAACACATCAAATCATATTTTTAAAGGTGAATCCCATAGTCCATCTTGAAAGTGAGCAAGAGAGGGTGGCTACAACTCCTGATGTCTCATTAAGAAGAATCCATCTTAAAAACATGATATCACAAAGGGACCTTTTGTCCCATATGTGATGTAAATAAAGCTTCAAATGCAATTTTTTGGAAAAATACACTTTTATGAATTGTAATGCACAAAAACATAGTATAATACCCAATATTTTGGTAAAATATAAAAGGTGAAGTTACAGCAAGTAAGTAGATACCAAACATAGCATGCTCCAAAATTGCGCACGCTCGTGCAGCGGCAAAAAACTACATGCATTTTATCCATAGGTGATGCTTTAAAGTCCTTTACAGGTTATCATTTTATATTTACACAGAAGGTCTAATGCTAGAATTATTGCTTTCGATGGTGATACCTCACATGTGTGGTACAAACACTGCTTACATACCGTCACGGGACTGACACTTGCTTTCGCATTTGCGCAGAAGCACAGGGGGACAGGTGTGCTTTAACATTTTTTAAAATGTATTTTACTTCTTTTTTTTTTTACATTGTCCATTTATTTATTTATTGATTGATCATTTTTATTGTTATCACAGGAAATATACACATTTCTTATGATAACAAAAGGCAGTGACAGGTACTCTTTACTGAGAGATCTGGGGGTCTGTTAGTCCCAGATATCTCTTCTGCCCTTAACAGCTTTTGATCACACCAATTGCTTTCCCAATTTAAAAATGGCACTGTTTACATTAGGAGAAACCAGAAGTGACAAAATACTTGTAGCTTCCAGTTTCTCAGATCATAGAGATGATTGGATTGCACCGTTCTGATCTCTGATCAGCTCTATGGTTAGCCATCAGAATCGCTGACTGCATATTTGGGTCTCCCAGTGAGACTAGTACAGACTAGACATGTATAATTTGTTTCGATAACACCCCGGTCACGCTAGGTGTGACTTGACATGTGATTTGCATGCCATGCAACTTGCAAATCGTATGCCAAGTTGCATCCCATGGTCGGCAATTACAGTGGTCATATCGGTGCGGTTCTGACTTGGTCAGAACTGCACCGATTTCTAAAGTAGTACATGCATTACTTTTGGTGTGATTTGCATAGACATCTGTGTCAGATGTTTTGCAAATTACACCTGAAATCTGCATTTCCCCCAACTTTGAAATCATGCGACTTCACTGTAAGTCGCACGATTTCAAGGTCGGGCTTGATGTGACCGGGGTGTAATTCAGTCAAAATTTTCATTATTCGGATATTCGGATGTATCTGAATTTCCAAATCCTAACAATAACGAATTTCAACAAATCTGAAATAAATTACAGCAAAACTAAATAACATAACAAAATATCCATGTTTGAATTAAAAATGAATTCAAATTCAATGTGGAAACATATTGCAATAAACATATTGCTATAAATACAGAAAGGTATAAAAGTGAAATAAGATGATGATTCCTATTAGGCTGCTTTCACATTGCTAAGCCGCAAAAATGTAGCACAAACACATATGGATTTTTGTGTTTTTGATGAGGCTTTGATGTGTTTTTGTTGCGTTTATGTTGCAAAGCACTTCACACAAGTGTGTTGCGTTTTTGCCACATTTTCTACCGCACCAAACATGCAGCAACCAGGACATTTAAGTGCCTTTTCACATTGATCAGTATTTGATCAGTTTTTCAGTAGATGAAAATGCATGAAAAATGTATCCCTTTAAATCCTATGGAACATTTCACACTGGTCTGTTGCGTTTCAGTTGCGTTTTCAAAATTCCTGTTTGCTGCATTTTTGGTGTGGCAAAAAACCACACCAGAAATGTACCTCTCTAAAAATGAATAGAAAATGTGGCAAAAATGCATAAAAAATGCAACGCACCTGTGGGAAGTGCTTTGTTCAATCACATGTCCAGGGGAAAAATGCAATGCAAACGCATCAAAAACGCATCAAAAAGCCAATGTGATGTGAAATCAGCCTAAGGTTACTTTTACATTGATTTGCTTTTGGTCAGTACTTCAGTTATAAAAAGCAAAAGAAAAGTGGAAGTTGCATCCCTTTAAATCCTATGGAGCTCTTCACACTGATCTGTTGCGCTTCAGTTACGGTGAAAAAAATCCTGCTTTGGTGCATGTTTGTTCAGTTAAAAAAATTGCACCAAAAACACATCCCTCCATTGAAATTAATGAAAACTGCATAAAAAAGACATCAAAAATGCAACGGACCTGTGGAAAGTACTTTGTCCAGTGGGGAAAATGCAACGCAAGCGCATCAAAAACACTAATGCACTGCAGCAAAAACACGTCAAAGCATATGCATTTTTTATGCATTTTATCTCCAGAGCAGTGTGAAAGTAGCCTAAAAAGGCAATTGAAATGCAAAGAACCAGTGTGAAGAGTTCCATAGGATTTAATGGGTTGTTTTTCTTCTGCTTTTTTTTTTTACTAAAAAAATGATCAAAAACTGATCAGTGTGAAAGGGACCATCTTGTGTTTGGGTTGAATGAAATGGATCAATCAGAATCATAGTATAACAAATGAATCTGAAATTAATTTAGTTTATTTGAGATATATATATATATATACACACACTATATATTGCCAAAAGTATTGGGCCACCCCTCCAAATCATTGCATTCAGTTGTTCCAATCACCTCCATGGCCACAGGTGTATAAAATCAAGCACCTAGGCATGCAGACTGCTTCTACAAACATTTGTGAAAGAATGGGTTGCTCTCAGGAGCTCAGTGATTTCAAGTGTGGTACCGTGATAGGTTGCCACCTGTGTAATAAGTCCATCTGTGAAATTTTCTTGCTACTAAATATTTCGCGGTCAACTGTTAGTGGTATTATAACAAAGTGGAAGCAAATGGGAACAACAACAACTCAGCCACACACTCCTGGGATTGGGCGGAGCCTGAGTATGGCGGCGGAGGAGAGCTCAATGTAGGAGCTCTCGGACGGAGCTCCGTGTCCTGACCTCCCCAGGTCCTCTGTGATCCCCCCGAGATATGTAGATAGCCTGGTGGCTTGCCTCTTACCCTGGCCTGGCGGCTCCCCGGGACGGAAAGCGGAGGTGTGCGGGGGGAGAGAGGAGAGTGGCTGGTGAATAGCGGTGAGAGAGCGGTTGGATGCTGGGAAGTCGGCGCGAGCACGTGACCGACCGCAAAGCACGCCTGGGAGTTCGGGAAGCCGGCCGGCCGGCGTTCTGCGGTGAGAGAGCAGAACGGTCCTGTCGGCTGGGGATCGGTGCATTCTCCCTCTATTCCCCCGAGACCCCCAGGGCATAAAGCAAGATAAGAAGATATCCACTGAGCCCTGGTAAACTGAAGATCAAAGAGACTCTGGAGGGTCCCCCCCCCCTTCTCCTTGAATAAAGACCCTATGTGACCTGAAGGAGAGAGCAAACAGCGGGGCCACTGGAGGAAACATACGAGGAGGGTGAGTGACTTTAAGTTGAAATCTTCTATACCCTAACTGTGATGCATTACATGGCTCCCTAAAGGGTAGCAGGGGGTAAGTGAAAGGGGGGACCCCGGCGACTGCAAAAAAGGTGGAAAAGATTTGAGGACAGAACAGCCCAAAAAGACCAGCCGGGGAATAGTGCAGAGACTAGTATACAAGACCTTTGATTCTCTATCCCCCCTAACTCCAGGAATTTTATAATAGAAGAGCAAAGAACAAAAGTTACAGAGAAAATGAAAAATAAAAGTGTAAAAGGAAGTGGGCTTAAAGGGTCCCAGACTGGTACAATTAAAAAATATACCTCCCAAGGAAACGTAACCCCAGAAAGATCCCAGAATAGGACTGAAAGAGGAGAAGCTGATTTCAGCATGGAAAATAGCCCAAGAGTATCATTAGGCCTGGACACCAGCAATCAGCAAGCATTAGGAAATACAGAGACGGAAAAAGATCTACAAATACCTAATAAAAAAGAAATGACAGAAATGTTTAAAGAACTGGAGAAAACAATAAAACAAGAAATGGTAAATATCCGAAGTGACCTGGGACACCTGCTGGTGAGAGTGGAGGAAACGGAGGAGAAAGTTAAAAATCAGACCCAGGCTATCTCTGAGCTTGAAAAAGTAATAATTAGCATAGGGAAAGCCCAAGAAAAATTGAAATATAAAGCTGAGATACAAGAAAATAGAGACAGGAGGAGAAACATCATGATACGTGGGGTCCCAGAGAACTCTAAGGGAGAAAACCTGCAAGAAGTGGTTTGTAAAATATTAAATATTATAACAGACAGCACTGAAATGGAAAAGACTAAAATAGAAGGAATTTTCAGAAAAGGAAACATCCAGAGATACCTGGGGAAAGAAAACCCGAGAGACATTATAGTTAAATTTTATGAGTTTCGAGATAAAGAAAAAATTTGGAAGAAGATCAAAGGGAAACCAGCTATTAAGTATGAAGGTGGCGACATACAGATATATGCGGACTTGGCCCCAGAGACTCTGTGGAGAAGGAGAACTTTGAGGCCCCTATTGGAAAGGTTAAAAGAATATAATGTGCAATACAGATGGGGGTCTCCTGAATGTTTAATAGGATGGAAAAACGGGGTTACGGCGCACCTCAGGTTCCCAGAAGATCTGAAACATTTTTGTGACAGTTTAAAAATACAAAGAATGGAGATTCCAGGCTGGGAAGAAGATCAATGGGAATTTAGAATGAAGAGAAAAGAGGATTGGCAACTTGTGGGGGGGAGGGGGCGGGGGGAGAGGGGGAGGGGGAGAGAGGTGGTGGAGGGAAGATAAGGCTGGTTTTTTTTTTTTTTTTTTTTTTTTTTTTTTTTTGGTCTTTC
Organism: Staurois parvus; assembly: GCF_062004578.1. Lineage (NCBI taxonomy): Eukaryota > Metazoa > Chordata > Amphibia > Anura > Ranidae > Staurois > Staurois parvus. Next base: position 1,244,812 of record NW_028318784.1, read on the forward strand.
CTCTACACTGGTCAGCCCTCACCCTACTGCCCCTGCCTTACGGTGCTGGAGATGAACCTAGGAGGGACCAGGGGAGCTATGAGGAGGTCGGACAAGGGGAAGGTCGTCCATGCCCAGAGTTTTTAGCCCAAGGACTAGATCAAAAGTGGAAGTTTCTTCCATAAATGATCAATAGGCAAAAGATGGGCCTAAAAAGAGGGGGGGGGAAGGGGGTGGGGGGGAGGGGGAAGTTGGTGGGGGTGGGTAAGTGGGGAGGGGGGGTATTTTTCCTGCAAAAAAAAAAAAAAAAAGATACAAAAGCAAGTGAGAAGGGAGAAGAAGGGGAAGAGAAGATTTATGGAAGATGGAAGAGATTCAGTTTATAACATATAACGTAAATGGGTTGAACTCCCCTGGGAAAAGATTTAGACTGTTTAAAGAATTACATCATAGAGCAGCCTCAGTAGTATTCCTACAGGAGACACATCTTGAGATAGAATCGAACGTTAGGCTGAGATCCAGAAATCACCCAACATGGTATTATGCTGATTCCCCGGTTAAGAGAGCGAAGGGTGTTGCAATAGGTATGGCAAAGAATACTAGGTTTGAGCTGGACGATAGAATGACAGACCCAGAGGGGAGATTCTTGTTCTTAAAGGGAAAACTACAGGAGATCGAATGTACATTGGCCAATATTTATTGTCCTAATAAAAGCCCAGAGATATATCTGAAAAAAGTGCTGAGGAAGTTGATGGACTTTAAAAAAGGCTGTTTGATTCTCGCAGGGGATTTTAATTTTTGTATGGATCCACAAAAAGATGCTACCTCCCATGCACAGAGAGAAGGAAGTAGGGCTCTGAAACTCTTGAAGAAAGAACTACATATAAGCCAATTAGTAGACGCCTGGAGAATTACACACATGCAAGATAGAGATTATACCTTTTTTTCAAACATGCATAAGAGGTATTCAAGATTAGACCACATATTAATAGAACATCAATTAATCGACCACCTAGTTCAAATTGAAATAGAGACAATCTCTTTATCGGATCATGCCCCAGTTAGAATGAAATTGGAATGGGGGAAGGGGAAAACAAGAGGGCTGGGATGGAAACTTAATGAGACACTATTAGTAGAAAACGAAATAGCCCAGAAAATAGGGGAAGAGATTGAACGGTATTTCCAGGAAAATGAGACAGGTGATGTGTCCATAGCTACAGTGTGGGAATCTCATAAGGCATACATAAGAGGAATATTGATAGCGATTGGGGCAAGAAAGAAAAAAGAAAGAAGAGAGAAAATGAGCAGACTCTTAGAAGAAATAAGTAAGCTAGAACAACAACACAAGAATAGAATAATAAAAGAAATAGAGTTGAAGTTAAAAAAAAAGAAAGAAGAATTGGAAGGTGTAATAGAAGAGGAGAGGAGAAAAGCATATAATAGGGTTTTGAGTGAGAGATATAGATGGGGAGAAAGACCGGGAAAATACTTGATGAGGGCCCTAAGGAAAAAGAAAAATAGAAATTATATAGAAAAAATAAAAGACGTTAAGGGGAACCTGAAACACTCAAATAGAGAAATCACCAAAGTTTTTATGGAATATTATAGAGATCTGTATAATATAAATCCCCTGCGGGAATCTGAAAATATAGAAAGTGAGAAGAACCATAAGAGAAAGAAATATATAGAGAAGGCTGGGTTACTAAAATTAAGCGAAGTCCAAATGAACTCCCTGGATGCAGATATCTCACAAGAGGAAATAAAATTAGCTCTGAAGGGTACAGTGTCTGGGAAAAGTCCAGGTCCAGATGGTTATACTGTGAGATATTATAAAAAATATAGTGAAATCTTAGTACCAAAACTTAGAAAATATATGAATGCATTAGGTGGAGAGATGGAAATAAGAAAAGAATCGCTACAAGCTCAAACGGTGCTTATCCAAAAAGAGGGAAAAGATGCTACACAGTGTTCGAACTATAGACCTATCTCATTATTAAACACTGACACTAAGCTATACGCAAAGGTCTTGGCAAATAGATTGAAAGAGCTAATGCCGGAATGGATACATCAGGACCAGGTGGGCTTCGTTCCCGGGAGGGAGGGTAGAGATAATGGGCTACGATCATTGATGCTGATCCAAAAAAGTAAAAAGGGAAAAGAACCGGTGATTCTACTCTCTATAGACGCTGAAAAAGCGTTTGATAGAGTGAATTGGAGATTCATGATAGATACGTTGGAAGTCATGGGAATTGGGCCCAAGATGAGAGAGTGGATAGGAAAGTTGTATAGATACCCCTCTGCAGTTGTTGTGGTGAATGGGGAGAGGTCAGAACCCATTGAGATGTCAAACGGTACAAGACAGGGATGTCCACTGTCCCCATTGTTGTATGTTGTATTACTAGAACCACTTCTGTCAACAATACGGCTAAATAGAGATATAAAGGGAATTCAGATAGGGGACACGGAACATAAAGTCGCCGCTTTTGCTGACGACTTGCTGTTCTATGTGAGAAACCCCAGGATGACACTGCCAAACCTAATGAAGCTATTGAAGGAGTATGGAGAATTGTCAAATTTAAAGATAAATCCAACAAAAACGGAGATTCTAAATATAAATATTTCAAAAAATGAAAAAGAAAAAATACAAAAGGAATTTCCCTTTAAATGGAAAGATAGAGATATAAAATACTTAGGAGTAAATCTCACAGCTTCATATAAACACCTTTACAAATTAAACTATATTTCACTGATTAATGAGATTAGAGAGGAGCTAAAAATATTGCAAGAGGGAACCCCGACATTGATAGGTCGTATTAACCTAGTAAAAATGATAATAGTACCAAAAATCATGTATAGATATCAAATGATACCAATTAAACTCCCAGAGACCTTTTTTAAGTTAATTAAGAAACTGATAACAAAATACATATGGAGGAATAAAAAACCAAGATTGTCATATGAGTTGTTGAGTAGGAGGAAAGAAAGAGGTGGTTTAGGGCTTCCAGATTTTAAAAGATACTATAAAGCTGTAATATTGGCTAGAACTATAGACTGGACACAGAACTATAAAAAAAGTTGGGTGAGGATAGAGAATGAACTTAGTGGAATAGATTTGGGTAAAGTGATATGGATACCAACACAGTATAGGGGCTTAAATGATAATGTAAATATATACACTTTGAATGTTTTAAAAATTTGGGATAACCTACACAAAAGTTTGAAATGGTCTTTTAATTCAACACTAATTTCACTAAAAAACACGGAGTTTTTCCCCCCTGGTAGAGAAGAAATAGGAGGTAGGTGGTTTAAAAAGGAAGAGGTTCAATTAAGAGATATTTTGGTGGGGGATAAAATAGGATCATTTGGGGAATTGAAAAAAAAAGAGGGTGAGATTTTCACTAAATTAGACAAGTGGCGGTATTTTCAATTGAAGAGTTTTGTTGGAAGCTTGCCAAAACCTTTAAGGACAAGAGACAATTGGAACTTGTTTGAAAAGGTTTTGGGCACACGAGGTGACGGGAAACACGGGATTGCTAAGGTATATAAAATACTCACAGAACTAGATATAAATACAAAGCCAACATATATAATAAAATGGGAAACTGACATGGGAAGTGTGATAGACGAGGAGAAGCAGAGGAGAATATATAGATTAACCCACGAAAACATTTCTATGAGAGAAGTAGAGATGAACTATAAGTGTTTGACAAGATGGCACATTACACCAATTGTTGAAAATAAGATGTGTAAAGAGAGTTCACCGTGGTGCTGGAGGGGATGTGGTGAAATGGGTACAACATATCACATATGGTGGGGTTGCCCAAAAATTCAGTTATTCTGGAAGACAATAACCCACTTGATAAGAAAAATAACAGAAATAGACATTGGATTAGACCCAGAAGTGTGTATTTTACATAACATGGACATATCAGTCAATAAATATAAAAAATCAGGGATATGGTGCTACATTAATGCTGCAAAAGCTCTGATACCCAGGTTTTGGAAGCAAATAGAAGTACCGAGGGTAGAAGACTGGGTAGAAGAAGTTGAGCAGATTAAAAAGATGGAAAGGTTGTGCCATGTCCAGGAAGATAGGATGGAGATTTATAATAGGAAATGGGAGAATTGGGAAAAAGCTAAGTTATATACGAAATATAGGAAAGATTAAAGAAAATAATAGGAAAACTGCACTTGCTGAGATAAAATGATGCAGAGAAAAGGAAAAGTAGGAAGATGGGATTTGGGTGAGGGTGGTGGAGGGGGGGGGGGAAATTTGGAATAAAGTAAATAAAGTAGAAATGTTGGATACTATGGTGTATAGATATTTTTATATGTTTGTATATCATGATGTTGAAAAGTATTTAAAATGAAAATCAATAAACATTTAAATTATAAAAAAAAAAAAAAAAAAAAAAAAAACAACAACTCAGCCACAAAGTGGTAGGTGACCTAAAATGACAGAGTGGGGTCAGCGCATGCTGAAGCACATAGTGTGCAGAAGTCGCCAACTGTCTGCAGAGTCAATAGCTAAAGACCTCCAAACTTCATGTGACTTTCAGATAGCACAACAACAATGTGTAGAGAGCTTCATGGAATGGGTTTGCATGACCGAGCAGCTGCATCCAAGCCTTACATCACCAAGTGCAATGCAAAGCGTGTCGGATGCAGTTGTGTAAAGCACGCCACCACTGGACTTTAGAGCAGTGGAGATGTGTTCTCTGGAGTGACGGATCACTCTTCTCTGGCAATCTGATGGACATCTCTGGGTTTGGCAGTTGCCAGGAGAATGGTACTTGCCTGACTGCATTGTGCCAAGTGTACAGTTTGATGGAGGGGGGATTATGGTGTGGGGTTGTTCTTCAGGCTTGGCCCCTTAGTTCCAGTGATGGGAACTCTTAAGGTGGCAGCAAACCAAGACATTTTGGACAATTTAATGCTCCCAATTTTGTGGGAACAGTTTAGAGATGGCCCCTTCCTGTTCCAACATGACTGCGCACCAGTGCACAAACAAGGCCCATAAAGACATGGATGAGAGAGTTTGGGAGGGAGGGACTTGACTGACCTGCACAGAGTCCTGACCTCAACCCGATAGAACACCTTTGGGATGAACTAGAGCGGAGACTATGAGCGAGGCCTTCTCCTCCGACATCATTGCTTGACCTCACAAATGCGCTTCTGGAAGAATGGTAAACATTCCCATAGACACACTCCTAAACTTTACAGACAGCCTTCTCAGAAGAGTTGAAGCTGTTACAGCTGCAAAGGGTGGGCCAACTCAATATTGAACCCTACGGACTAAGACTGGGATGCCATTAAAGTTCATGTGCATGTAAAGGCAGGCGTCCCAATACTTTGGGCAATATAGTGTATATATTGGTATTCCGAGATTCTGATGAATCCGCCTCCATCTAACGCAAACAGAGTGCATAAGTATTATCCCCCAAAATAAAAAATTAAGATGTTAAGACAAATGTAGCAGTCTTTCCAAATTTTAATCGATTAGAAAATAACAAATAATACCAACTAATTTTGACTATACGAAACAAATTTAAAAAACGAATCATTCTAACATAGTGAATAAAATGAAACATAATTATTAATTTAAAGAATATGTAAACCCAACATTTAATATTCCTGATATGAGCCTGCTGTACCATGTACTTGCATGAAAAGTACCCTGTTCTCTGATACTTTTCCTGTCAGTCCCTCTGCTTTCCTATTTAAAACTGATCACACTAGGCATGAGACCACACCATGGTCAGCTCTCTATTGTGCTCTCCTCCAAAGACTTGTGCTGACTTCCCCACAGCCTTTCACTGGGAAGACCAGTATTCTGCTGTTTCTCCGCCCCATCTCTTTGAGAACAGAGGGTGATGAGATAGAATATGATCACTTACAAAAAACATTATAAATAACTTTGTTTCCCTTTTTCACATCTATACACAAATGTTATGCCTTTCATTTTGATTTTAAACTGTATAGGTTGTTTTATAAGGCGAGGTTTTACAATCACTTCAACAAACGAATCTGAAACAAAACTAATCATCATGCACATCTCAAGTTCAAACACTCCTCATTGCCAACTCAGTGTGATATTTCAGCTGGTGTGCAGAGTTTGATGAAAACAAATGATGAGTTATGGATAATTACACATGGGGGGATTTATTAAATCTGGTGCACTTAGAATCTGGTGCAGCTGTGCATGGTAGTCAGCTTCTAACCTCAGCTTGTTCAGTTAAAGTGTTACTAAACCCAGGACCCTGCATTCACTATATCTGATCTCTCACAGTACACAGAACATAGAAATGCAATTATTTTAGTAAATATAAACTGCTAAATACCTTTTATCATCAGCAGTTTGAGCAGTCTTGTGAATTCTATCATTGTCCAGAAAAGCACTGGTTAAAGCTTGTAAAACAAGTTTCATTCTCCCCTGATTGTCCTATGAGGCTGCATAACCCCTGACCCTCTGTCTGGACAGTGCTGATTGGCCCTGTGCTGATCACATGCACTTTCCAAAGAAAACAAAAATCTCTAGCAATACACACCAAACTGAGTATGTTCAGAGTGTCTATTAGGGCTCTGTGCTATCAGCAGATGGATTGGAGACAGTAGAAGGGCAGAATCAGAGAAGACAGGATCAAATAGCCTTTTTACACAATGTGGATAATTAACCCCTTAGGTTCCACAGTGAGTATAACAAGCATGCTTTCCTGCATATACAGACTGATTTTACTGTTGTGGGTTTAGTAACACTTTAAGGTTTGGCAATAAAACCTGGAAGTTGATTGGTTTCTATGCAGAAGTGCACCAGATTTTGCACACTTCAGTTTTAGTAAATAAACCCCATAGTTCTGCTGATACGTTTGTTTGGCAGTTTTTTTTCTGGCAGTTTATGCCTCTGCATTTGCTACGAGTTCTTCTTGAAACCTTATGGTCTCTCTATACACATAATAAGAACAATGTATCCACATAGCTGTGTCAGCCTTCATAACCTTCACTTAAGACACCACACTGTTCTTATGCACAGTACATACGTTGTCCAACATTCAAATCACGCTGTGCCTTGCTCATTAGCTGAGCTGACCAACTGTTAATTATTTCTTGATATAATTGGCACATTCATACATTTTCTCACTTATTTTTTTTTTTTTTGTTCTCTATGTCATTTCACTTTGTCTTGTTTTATTTTTCTAGCACCTTTGACATAAACAAAAATAAAACATCTTTGATCTAGCAATTCATATCCAAATTTAAACCAGATGGAGAGCTTGCATATAATTCACTAGATTTACCAACTACATTAAAATGGTAAAAATAACTGCTGTGCAACAACGCTTCTACTCCTTGATGTCGCACATAGACTTCGTGGCCCTGTATGCAGCGCCGGGCGTGTTTAATATATGCTCCCAGCAAGAGTCGCTATCTAATTTCAGCTGTCAGTGGTGTACACTCCAACTCCAGTACAACATAATTTCTTTATGAACATGAAATGTCAACATCGCTTTCTGCTGATCCGATGTGAAGGCTTTGACCAAATACAGTGTAAGAGATGGCTAAGATCATTATTTTATGTTGATGGTTTAACATCCCTACATGTAAAATTCAATGTGTACATAAAATCGCATTCTAAAAAAATGATGAAAAGGGAATGCTGTGCCGAATGAAGCAAGGTTCAAGTTTAATGCCTTCATAAAGATAAAAAGCTTTAGTGCACTTTAATCCTTATAATGGTGGTTTAGGTAAATGAGGCTTGATCAATGGAGGAAGAATGGATGAAGGTGTTTAAGAGGATCCCTCAAAATCTTTAAGTATAAATATAGAGATAAGTTGCTTGAATTCACCGCAGGCTGTTTGGCTTAAATTGTAGGTTGTCCATTTAGAGAATGGAAGTGAGTTCCACCCAAGGGGAATTGAACAGCAAAAATAGTATGTTAACTTTAGATTGTCATGATGATTTCACTCAGCTTGTAAGATCCTCTTTAAAAGACAAGAGCACCTTTTTTTAGCAGAATCCTCAGTCTCCCCGCTGTAGCAATATCTTACATTTTCACATAGCAAAATTGTGTAGAAAACTTTTCTGCTGCTAAGAAGCATAGGCATGGACAAATGCATGTGTCTTAAAATGGTTGTAAAGATTAACGTTTTTTTGCATTAAAATTAACACATTATTATACAGTATTTATATAGCGCCAAAAGGTTTGCTCAGCGCTGTACATTGTAGTGGGGGACAGTACATGGGACAGTACAGTAACAAAACAATACACGAGGAGGTCAAGGGCCCTGCTCTTTCCAGCTTACAATCTAGGAGGGAGGGGATAGAGGTACAGGAGGAAGTGGCTGTGGGGGATGGAGTGGTAGGAGGAGTAGAGGAGATCGGCTGTTTGGTGAGGCTGGGGTAGGCTTCCCTGAAGAGATGGGTTTTCAGGGTGCGCCTAAAGGTGAGGAGGGTAGGTGATAATCTGATGGATTGGGGTAGGGAGTTCCAGAGGATGGGGGAAGTCCTGGAGAAGTCCTGCAGTCAGGCGTGGGAGGAGGAGACCAGGGAGCTAGAAAGTAGGAGGTCTTGTAAGGAGCGAAGAGTACGGTTTGGGTGGTATTTGGGTATCAGGTCGGTGAAGTAGTCTTTGTAAATGGGTGATGGATTGAGGGAGAACACATTTGCCCAGGGACTGGTTTCAACTACTGTTACTGTAAAGAACCCCTTCCAAAACTGATGGCAAAATTATATTTCGTTTATGTGCAAAAAAAAAGCCAAGTGTTTTTTTCTGACCTGTAATTTTTTTAATCATATTAAACTAATTTATTGCTAAGACTTCTTTCTTTCAAAATTTAAAAACATATCCAGTTTTTCAATACTTTAACTCTCAGTGAGATTTTCAGTCCCTCTTATTAAATTAGCTGACTCTGAATTCTCTCCAAAACTCCTATGTTCTTTTTACAATGCTGCCCATAACTGGATCTCAAATTTTAGCTGTGTTCTTACCTCTTATTCATGTTCACCCATGTCATGCACAGTTGATCACTAGCCTCCTTTACTTTTCTGGTGTCATCAGAGCTGTAATCACGTAGTACTTTGTTAGTAAGTTCATTAAATGTGTCCATGGTTATCTCACCCTTGTGCAGTTCTTGCATTAAAGCCTTGTTCTCTGCAACACATCATACTTACCTGCTCTAGGCAATGGTTTTGCACAGAGCAGCCCCAATTCTCCTCTTCTCCGGAGCTCCTGGCGACTTCCTTTTGCTCTGGGGGCACTCCTGCGTGCTTGCTCCTGAGCCCCCGCTCTCTATGTCTATAAGACACACAGAATGTGGATCAGCCCTGCTCACTCACTGGCTGTGATTGACAGCATTGAGAGCCAGTGGCTCCTGCTGCTGAGTCTCAGACAATGAGAAGAGAGAGATCCAGGAGAGGCGAGGCTCCTGTACACAGCCAATGGCTCCCGCTGCTGAGTCTCAGCCAATGAGAAGAGAGAGATCCAGGAGAGCCTAGGCTCCCGTACACAGCACTGGATCAGGCTCAGGTAAGTATTTGGGGGGGGGAATGGAGGTTTTTTACTTTCATGCATAGAATGCGTGTAGGTAAAAACCTTCAGCTTTTACAACCACTTTAAAAGTGTCTTTTTTGGTGCCTAGTGTGCATGGGGTCTTAATTGTTACATAAAAGACATAAAACAGAAAAGGTGCACACGCCTAGCGCATTATTTAAAATGCTTTATTAAAGGATAGGTATAACAAAGGTTATACTCACAAACCAAAGTGAGCTAAAAGCATGCGTGGACCTCTCTCCACCTTCAAATAGAGACTTATTCCCTGAAATGCATCAAATGGTTCTGCCGTAAGTCTCTATGTGAAAGTGGAGAGCGATTCACATTGTGTGCTGAAAGCAGTAGTAAACTGCAGGAAATAAAGAAAAAAAAAGTATCCTGCAAGGTAATATCATAATGTGCTAATACGCATCGCATACTAGCACATTATGTAAAATGTACATTAAAACAAAGCCTTCCAGGGGCTTGATGTCACTGCTGCAGAGGCTTCCATCTTCACCCAGTCTTCCTTCGAGAACTCTGGCCATCTAACAGGCTGGACCAGGATGATGTCACTCCGTGTGTGCGGGGGAGTCCCGGCCACGGCACACAGCTCTGAAGGAACGGCACAGGTATGCTGTTCCTTCAGAGCGCATGCGCCGGCTTTAGGAAAGAGAGAATATCTCCTAAATGGTTCACGTTTAGAAGATATTCATTTTACCAACAGGTAAGCTTTATTATAAGCTCACCTGTAGGTAAAGTTTAAAAAAACAAGTTTACTACCACTTTAATGCAATACGTGCTTTTAGCTCACTTTGGTTTGTGAGTGGGCTTTGAGAAAGGCTGTGGCCGCAATGCGTCAGTTTTTATGGATTCCATATTTTTCACTGTGTGCCAATAAAGTCGCTATGATGAAGATATGAGTTGCTGGCTACTTTGTCGTATTTCTTGGATTTAAAAACCAGCCTGAGCACCAGCACCCCACTCACATCTTTCTGATGAGCAGTAGAGCTTAGGTGAGTCGTTGTCTGTATACTTTGTTTTATGTCTTTCATAGTGTTGGATTTTCCTGGTCTGAGGAGGGCTGCACTACTTACATTTCTATAATTTCCTGTTTTGGCTGACAAAGGGACCCAAGACCATTGGCCTAGGTTATGAGTTGCCCTTATTCACTTCAGATTGCTAAGGGGTCAAGTTTTGTCTTTTTGTGTCTTCATAATCTTAATTGTTACATGCTTACTAGTTGGAAAACTGAATTCACTTTTGATACACATATACACACACAAACTATACTTATTTTTATTATTATTATTACTATTATTATATTATTATTATTATTTTCCTAGAAAACCACTTCATAGTAGAATAACAATTCTACAATAAAACCATGGGAGATCTAACTATTTTGCATTCTCATGCAGAGCTGTCACCTTACTAAGCTCTATATTGAGATGACAAGGAAATGGTTATTGAGTTCTTTTCCCTCCACCATCTTTGCAGCAGACAGGGGCTGCAGTTGTTTCCTTCATTAATGGTTTGGATTTATTCTACAGGACTTTGCAAAGTACAGCAAGAATGGGCAAAAGTACTGTAGCCTAAAGCCATCAATTATCCAAAATCCAATTGGTAGTTATGCGTCACTGTACTTTGCATAGTCACATTCTAAATAAATTATGCTGAGCTTGTATTCTTGGGAATGTAAGTCGGTTTTGTATATTTTTTTTTTATTATTGCAAGGACTAAAATATAAACATTTCAGTTTTAGTCATGTAATTTTGAAATAGTTCATATAAATATTATGTATTCTTCTTTTCAGCAGTAGGTGAAACTTTAGGCATGTTTTCATGTTTTTCTCTGTTTCCTTACCACATAGATACCACATTTTAAAAAGCCTGCTGTTTACAGAGCTCAATAGCCAAAGCTAAAATGTACTTAGACATGTGAAAGAGTTAGAGGAAAATCTCACCCCCTAATAACCACTTCTCACTCGGAGGTAAACATACCCTCTTGGCAGGTGGGCTTTAATGCTGAGCAGCCACATTCGTTCCTAAGTAAACAGTTTACTGTGCTGAGAGCACACTCCCTGCACGCTCAAAACACAGTGACTGGTGGGTACTGGAAAGCTCCCGATATTACATACCAAACTCACTCATACCACATTTTTTTTTTATTCTGTTCCTTCCTTTGTACAAAATGCTAATTAAATGCATTGAAATGCTTACCTATGGGTTGGTTTTGTGCTGAAAGACAGTACTTCCATTTTTCCTGCCTAGGCTGGGCACCACCACCTATATTACAGCTCTCTTTGAGCTCTCTCTGAGCTCTCATGAGTGCTTGATTTTGGTGCATGCGTATATGGATGCTATATTGACCATCATCCAGAAGCTGGCAGCATCTGTGTGCATGCATACGCAGATACCAGGGGCGGACTGACCATTTGGAAACTCGGGCACTGCCCAAGGGCCCAAGGTCAGAAGTAGAGATGAGCGAATCGAACTTGGCGAAGTAGAATTCGTTTTGAATATTAGAAAAAATTCGATTCGCGCCGAATCCGAAAATTAGCAGACTTCGGATGCGCGAATCGAAATTTTTCCAAAAATGGCGGCGACATGTGTGGCGACGGAGCGGGGATCTCTGGGAAGGCGCACAGACAAGGCGCGCTGACCCATAATGCATTCATTCATGACGTGATCGCATTAGCCAATCAGCAGCCAGCCAGCCAGCACTGTGTAATGGTGGAGCTATAAATTGCGGCCATCTTACAATTCTCCATTTGCCTCCGGTCATTCAAGAGAGACAGACCTCTCTGTATTAGGGACAGAGTTAGGGCCACAGATACTTTAGGGACACAGAATCGTTACTTAGGGACACAGAATTGTTACTCAGGGACACAGAACTGTTACTCAGGGACAGACACAGAATTGTTACTGAGGGACACAGAATTGTTACTGAGGGACACAGAATTGTTACTCAGGGACAGACACAGAATTGTTACTGAGGGACACAGAAATGTTACTCAGGGACACAGAACTGTTACTCAGGGACACAGAACTGTTACTCAGGGACACAGAACTGTTACTCAGGGACACAGAATTGTTACTCAGGGACAGACACAGAATTGTTACTGAGGGACACAGAATTGTTACTGAGGGACACAGAATTGTTACTGAGGGACACAGAATTGTTACTCAGGGACAGACACAGAATTGTTACTGAGGGACACAGAATTGTTACTGAGGGACACAGAATTGTTACTGAGGGACACAGAATTGTTACTCAGGGACTCAGAATTGTTACTGAGGGACACATAACTGTTACTCAGGGACACATAACTGTTACTCAGGGACAGACACAGAATTGTTACTGAGGGACACAGAATTGTTACTGAGGGACACAGAATTGTTACTCAGGGACAGACACAGAATTGTTACTGAGGGACACAGAATTGTTACTGAGGGACACAGAATTGTTACTCAGGGACTCAGAATTGTTACTCAGGGACACAGAATTGTTACTCAGGGACACAGAATTGTTACTCAGGGACAGAGAACTGTTACTCAGGGACACAGAATTGTTACTCAGGGACACAGAATTGTTACTCAGGGACACAGAACTGTTACTCAGGGACAGACACAGAATTGTTACTGAGGGACACAGAATTGTTACTGAGGGACACAGAATTGTTACTGAGGGACACAGAATTGTTACTCAGGGACACAGAACTGTTACTCAGGGACACAGAATTGTTACTCAGGGACACAGAATTGTTACTCAGGGACACAGAACTGTTACTCAGGGACACAGAATTGTTACTCAGGGACACAGAATTGTTACTCAGGGACACAGAACTGTTACTCAGGGACACAGAATTGTTATTCAGGGACACAGAACTGTTACTCAGGGACACAGAACTGTTACTCAGGGACACAGAATTGTTACTCAGGGACAGACACAGAATTGTTACTGAGGGACACAGAATTGTTACTGAGGGACACAGAATTGTTACTCAGGGACAGACACAGAATTGTTACTGAGGGACACAGAATTGTTACTGAGGGACACAGAATTGTTACTGAGGGACACAGAATTGTTACTGAGGGACACAGAATTGTTACTGAGGGACTCAGAATTGTTACTGAGGGACACATAACTGTTACTCAGGGACAGACACAGAATTGTTACTGAGGGACACAGAATTGTTACTGAGGGACACAGAATTGTTACTCAGGGACAGACACAGAATTGTTACTGAGGGACACAGAATTGTTACTGAGGGACACAGAATTGTTACTGAGGGACACAGAATTGTTACTCAGGGACTCAGAATTGTTACTCAGGGACACAGAATTGTTACTCAGGGACACAGAATTGTTACTCAGGGACACAGAATTGTTACTCAGGGACACAGAACTGTTACTCAGGGACACAGAATTGTTACTCAGGGACAGACACAGAATTGTTACTGAGGGACACAGAATTGTTACTGAGGGACACAGAATTGTTACTCAGGGACACAGAACTGTTACTCAGGGACACAGAACTGTTACTCAGGGACACAGAATTGTTACTCAGGGACACAGAATTGTTACTCAGGGACACAGAATTGTTACTCAGGGACACAGAACTGTTACTCAGGGACACAGAACTGTTACTCAGGGACACAGAATTGTTACTCAGGGACAGAGAACTGTTACTCAGGGACACAGAATTGTTACTCAGGGACACAGAATTGTTACTCAGGGACACAGAATTGTTACTCAGGGACACAGAACTGTTACTCAGGGACACAGAATTGTTACTCAGGGACAGACACAGAATTGTTACTGAGGGACACAGAATTGTTACTGAGGGACACAGAATTGTTACTGAGGGACACAGAATTGTTACTGAGGGACACAGAATTGTTACTCAGGGACACAGAACTGTTACTCAGGGACACAGAATTGTTACTCAGGGACACAGAATTGTTACTCAGGGACACAGAATTGTTACTGAGGGACACAGAATTGTTACTGAGGGAAACAGAATTGTTACTCAGGGACAGACACAGAATTGTTACTCAGGGACTCAGAATTGTTACTCAGGGACTCAGAATTGTTACTCAGGGACACAGAATTGTTACTCAGGGACACAGAATTGTTACTCAGGGACAGAGAACTGTTACTCAGGGACACAGAATTGTTACTCAGGGACACAGAATTGTTACTCAGGGACAGACACAGAATTGTTACTGAGGGACACAGAATTGTTACTGAGGGACACAGAATTGTTACTGAGGGACACAGAATTGTTACTCAGGGACACAGAACTGTTACTCAGGGACACAGAATTGTTACTCAGGGACACAGAATTGTTACTGAGGGACACAGAATTGTTACTGAGGGACACAGAATTGTTACTCAGGGACAGACACAGAATTGTTACTGAGGGACACAGAATTGTTACTGAGGGACACCGAATTGTTACTCAGGGACACAGAACTGTTACTCAGGGACACAGAATTGTTACTCAGGGACACAGAACTGTTACTCAGGGACACAGAATTGTTACTCAGGGACAGACACAGAATTGTTACTCAGGGACAGACACAGAATTGTTACTGAGGGACACAGAATTGTTACTGAGGGACACAGAATTGTTACTGAGGGACACAGAATTGTTACTGAGGGACACAGAATTGTTACTCAGGGACACAGAACTGTTACTCAGGGACACAGAACTGTTACTCAGGGACACAGAATTGTTACTCAGGGACACAGAATTGTTACTCAGGGACACAGAATTGTTACTGAGGGACACAGAATTGTTACTGAGGGAAACAGAATTGTTACTCAGGGACAGACACAGAATTGTTACTCAGGGACTCAGAATTGTTACTCAGGGACACAGAATTGTTACTCAGGGACACAGAATTGTTACTCAGGGACAGAGAACTGTTACTCAGGGACACAGAATTGTTACTCAGGGACAGACACAGAATTGTTACTGAGGGACACAGAATTGTTACTGAGGGACACAGAATTGTTACTGAGGGACACAGAATTGTTACTCAGGGACACGGAACTGTTACTCAGGGACACAGAATTGTTACTCAGGGACACAGAATTGTTACTCAGGGACACAGAATTGTTACTGAGGGACACAGAATTGTTACTGAGGGACACAGAATTGTTACTCAGGGACAGACACAGAATTGTTACTGAGGGACACCGAATTGTTACTCAGGGACACAGAACTGTTACTCAGGGACACAGAATTGTTACTCAGGGACACAGAAGTGTTACTCAGGGACACAGAATTGTTACTCAGGGACAGACACAGAATTGTTACTCAGGGACAGACACAGAATTGTTACTGAGGGACAAAGAATTGTTACTGAGGGACACAGAATTGTTACTGAGGGACACAGAATTGTTACTGAGGGACACAGAATTGTTACTGAGGGAAAGACACAGAATTGTTACTCAGGGACACAGAATTGTTACTCAGGGACACAGAATTGTTACTCAGGGACACAGAACTGTTACTCAGGGACACAGAATTGTTACTCAGGGACGGACACAGAATTGTTACTGAGGGACACAGAATTGTTACTGAGGGACACAGAATTGTTACTAAGGGACACAGAATTGTTACTCAGGGACACAGAATTGTTACTCAGGGACACAGAATTGTTACTCAGGGACACAGAACTGTTACTCAGGGACACAGAATTGTTACTCAGGGACAGACACAGAATTGTTACTCAGGGACACAGAATTGTTACTGAGGGACAAAGAATTGTTACAGAGGGACACAGAATTGTTACTGAGGGACACACAATTGCTACTGAGGGACACAGAATTGCTACTGAGGGACACAGAATTGTTACTCAGGGACACAGAATTGTTACTCAGGGACTCAGAATTGTTACTCAGGGACACAGAATTGTTACTCAGGGACACAGAATTGTTACTCAGGGACACAGAATTGTTACTGAGGGACACAGAATTGTTACTGAGGGACAGACACAGAATTGTTACTGAGGGACACAGAATTGTTACTGAGGGACACAGAATTGTTACTGAGGGACACAGAACTGTTACTCAGGGACACAGAACTGTTACTCAGGGACACAGAATTGTTACTGAGGGACAGACACAGAATTGTTACTGAGGGACACAGAATTGTTACTGAGGGACACAGAATTGTTATTCAGGGACAGACACAGAATTGTTACTGAGGGACACAGAATTGTTACTGAGGGACACAGAATTGTTACTGAGGGACACAGAATTGTTACTCAGGGATACAGAACTGTTACTCAGGGACACAGAACTGTTACTCAGGGACAGACACAGAATTGTTACTGAGGGACACAGAATTGTTACTGAGGGACACAGAATTGTTACTGAGGGACACAGAATTGTTACTGAGGGACACAGAATTGTTACTCAGGGACACAGAATTGTTACTCAGGGACACAGAACTGTTACTCAGGGACACAGAATTGTTACTCAGGGACACAGAATTGTTACTCAGGGACACAGAACTGTTACTCAGGGACACAGAATTGTTACTCAGGGACAGACACAGAATTGTTACTCAGGGACACAGAATTGTTACTCAGGGACAAAGAATTGTTACGGAGGGACACAGAATTGTTACTGAGGGACACACAATTGCTACTGAGGGACACAGAATTGTTACTGAGGGACACAGAATTGTTACTCAGGGACACATAATTGTTACTCAGGGACTCAGAATTGTTACTCAGGGACACAGAATTGTTACTGAGGGACACAGAATTGTTACTGAGGGACACAGAATTGTTACTGAGGGACAGACACAGAATTGTTACTGAGGGACACAAAATTGTTACTGAGGGACACAGAATTGTTACTGAGGGACACAGAACTGTTACTCAGGGACACAGAACTGTTACTCAGGGACACAGAATTGTTACTGAGGGACAGACACAGAATTGTTACTGAGGGACACATAATTGTTACTGAGGGACACAGAATTGTTATTCAGGGACAGACACAGAATTGTTACTGAGGGACACAGAATTGTTACTGAGGGACACAGAATTGTTACTGAGGGACACAGAATTGTTACTCAGGGATACAGAACTGTTACTCAGGGACACAGAACTGTTACTCAGGGACAGACACAGAATTGTTACTGAGGGACACAGAATTGTTACTGAGGGACACAGAATTGTTACTGAGGGACACAGAATTGTTACTCAGGGACACAGAATTGTTACTCAGGGACACAGAATTGTTACTGAGGGACAGACACAGAATTGTTACTGAGGGACACATAATTGTTACTGAGGGACACAGAATTGTTATTCAGGGACAGACACAGAATTGTTACTGAGGGACACAGAATTGTTACTGAGGGACACAGAATTGTTACTGAGGGACACAGAATTGTTACTCAGGGATACAGAACTGTTACTCAGGGACACAGAACTGTTACTCAGGGACAGACACAGAATTGTTACTGAGGGACACAGAATTGTTACTGAGGGACACAGAATTGTTACTGAGGGACACAGAATTGTTACTCAGGGACACAGAATTGTTACTCAGGGACACAGAACTGTTACTCAGGGACACAGAATTGTTACTCAGGGACACAGAACTGTTACTCAGGGACACAGAATTGTTACTCAGGGACACAGAATTGTTACTCAGGGACAGACACAGAATTGTTACTCAGGGACACAGAATTGTTACTGAGGGACACAGAATTGTTACTGAGGGACACAGAATTGTTACTGAGGGACAGACACAGAATTGTTACTGAGGGACAGACACAGAATTGTTACTGAGGGACACAGAATTGTTACTGAGGGACACAGAATTGTTACTGAGGGACACAGAATTGTTACTGAGGGACACAGAATTGTTACTCAGGGACACAGAACTGTTACTCAGGGACACAGAACTGTTACTCAGGGACACAGAATTGTTACTGAGGGACAGACACAGAATTGTTACTGAGGGACACAGAATTGTTACTGAGGGACACAGAATTGTTACTGAGGGACACAGAATTGTTATTCAGTGACAGACACAGAATTGTTACTGAGGGACACAGAATTGTTACTGAGGGACACAGAATTATTACTGAGGGACACAGAATTGTTACTCAGGGATACAGAACTGTTACTCAGGGACACAGAACTGTTACTCAGGGACAGACACAGAATTGTTACTCAGGGACAGACACAGAATTGTTACTGAGGGACACAGAATTGTTACTGAGGGACACAGAATTGTTACTCAGGGACACAGAATTGTTACTCAGGGACACAGATCTGTTACTCAGGGACACAGAATTGTTACTCAGAGACACAGAATTGTTACTCAAGGACACAGAACTGTTACTCAGGGACACAGAACTGTTACTCAGGGACACATAATTGTTACTCAGGGACACAGAATTGTTACTCAGGGACAGACACAGAATTGTTACTGAGGGACACAGAATTGTTACTGAGGGACACAGAATTGTTACTGAGGGACACAGAATTGTTACTCAGGGACACAGAATTGTTACTCAGGGACACAGAACTGTTACTCAGGGACAGACACAGAATTGTTACTGAGGGACACAGAATTGTTACTGAGGGACACAGAATTGTTACTCAGGGACACAGAACTGTTACTCAGGGACACAGAATTGTTACTCAGGGACACAGAATTGTTACTCAGGGACACAGAATTTTTACTCAGGGACAGACACAGAATTGTTACTGAGGGACACAGAATTGTTACTGAGGGACAGACACAGAATTGTTACTGAGGGACACAGAATTGTTACTGAGGGACACAGAATTGTTACTGAGGGACAGACACAGAATTGTTACTGAGGGACACAGAATTGTTACTGAGGGACACAGAATTGTTACTCAGGGACAGACACAGAATTGGTACTGAGGGACACAGAATTGTTACTGAGGGAAACAGAATTGTTACTGAGGGACACAGAATTGTTACTCAGGGACACAGAATTGTTACTCAGGGACAGACACAGAATTGTTACTGAGGGACAAAGAATTGTTACTGAGGGACACAGAATTGTTACTCAGGGACACAGAATTGTTACTCAGGGACACAGAATTGTTACTCAGGGACAGACACAGAATTGTTACTGAGGGACACAGAATTGTTACTGAGGGACACAGAATTGTTACTCAGGGACAGACACAGAATTGTTACTGAGGGACACAGAATTGTTACTGAGGGACACAGAATTGTTACTCAGGGACAGACACAGAATTGTTACTGAGGGACACAGAATTGTTACTGAGGGACACAGAATTGTTACTCAGGGACAGACACAGAATTGTTACTGAGGGACACAGAATTGTTACTCAGGGACACAGAATTGTTACTCAGGGACAGACACAGAATTGTTACTGAGGGACAAAGAATTGTTACTGAGGGACACAGAATTGTTACTCAGGGACACAGAATTGTTACTCAGGGACACAGAACTGTTACTCAGGGACACAGAATTGTTACTCAGGGACACAGAATTGTTACTCAGGGACACAGAATTGTTACTCAGGGACACAGAATTGTTACTCAGGGACAGACACAGAATTGTTACTGAGGGACACATAATTGTTACTGAGGGACACAGAATTGTTACTGAGGGACACAGAATTGTTACTGAGGGACACAGAATTGTTACTCAGGGACAGACACAGAATTGTTACTGAGGGACACAGAATTGTTACTGAGGGACACAGAATTGTTACTGAGGGACACAGAATTGTTACTCAGGGACAGACACAGAATTGTTACTGAGGGACACAGAATTGTTACTGAGGGACACAGAATTGTTACTGAGGGACACATAATTGTTACTGAGGGACACAGAATTGTTACTCAGGGACACAGAATTGTTACTCAGGGACACAGAATTGTTACTCAGGGACACAGAATTGTTACTCAGGGACACAGAACTGTTACTCAGGGACACAGAATCGTTACTCAGGGACACAGAATCGTTGAATTAAAGAGTATGTCAGACAACACGCAGAGGAGTGTCAGAGGAGGCCATGTTTTAGGAGCGAGCAGACGTGGCAGCAGAGGAAGGGTTCGAGGCAGCACTAGTCGCAGCCAGAGGCCAGTGCTCCCGGTGTCATCCAGCGGTCGTGTCTCCACCGGCAACCCTGCCGTCATCGATTGGTTGGCTCGGTCGTCTTCCTCTTCCCAGGTCACCTCTGACACCTACAGCCAATGGTCGGTGGGTACGTCAGACACAACCGTTAGTTGGCATGGCCCGGGAGCAAGCCCACTGAAATCACGTGTCCTCTACCTGCCCCTGTCCTTTGGTGTTCCCTCACCAAGCGAAGTATCGCATGCTGTGGGCTCAGCCCCACTGTACAGTGAGGAAGAGCTAACAGAGGGCGGTCAGGAACGGGGGGAGACATCCGCCTCTTCAGCAGCCAGGCGAAGAAGTACTGGCGAGGAGAGTGGCTCGGTAGCCGGTCTAGAGACAGGTCTGTCTCCTGACCCACACGCAGCCGAGGGGGCTAGTAGTGAGGCGGAGACCCTAATTGATGATGATGAGGCTGATCGCACTTGGCAGCCTCGTCGTCATCAGGCTATTTCTTACGCATCATCAGGAGAAGATGGTGCTAGCTTGGCAGCGAGCAAAACAGTCGGTGGGTTGCCCAGGAGGCAGCAGGGTCGCAGCAGTGTCAGTGGAGGCAAACGGCCACGGAGTAGAGCACCAGCTCCACTGCAGCCTACCACCACGGCCAGTAGTGGTGCCGGTGTGCACGGAGGAAGTAGCAGTCAGCCAGTGAGGAGTAGCGGGGGCAAAGTTTCCTACTCGGCGGTGTGGCAATTTTTCGTCAATTCTCCCGAGGAAGTAAACGTAGCCGTATGTCGACTATGTGGCCAGAAAGTCAAGCGTGGCCAGGGGGCCCATGTTGGGACTACAGCGTTGCGTCAGCATATGCAGCATTGCCATTCGGTGGCCTGGGAAAACCGTGATAAAGATACAGCGGTTCTGCCTGCCCCAGCCCCCGCTCCATCACCCGCTCCGTTACTTGCTCCGTCACCCGACGTCAATCGCCCTCTATCAGCCAGTCAAGGCTCCAACACCTCTGCTGAGGGGAGTTGTCGCTCGTTGGCATCTTCCGCTCATTCAGATGCTCCTTCTCCTGCTACTCCTCTTCACGGATTCCGTCAGCAGTCTTTCTTGGAATCCGTTTCCAAGAGACAACAGTTTGCGAGCACGCACCCGACGGTGCAGAAGCTGAACGTCCTCCTGTCCAAGTTGCTGGTGCTGCAGTCCCTCCCTTTCCAAGTGGTGGACTCAGCACCTTTCCGAGAAATGATGGCTTGTGCCGAGCCGCGGTGGAGAGTGCAAAGCCGGCATTTCTTCGCCAAAAAGGCAGTGCCAGCCCTGCATTCACATGTAGAAGAGATGGTGGGCCAGTCTTTGAGCATGTCGGTCTCTGCCAAAGTGCACGGCAGCGCCGACGTGTGGAGCTGTAACTACGGTCAGGGACAGTACATGTCATTTACGGCCCACTGGGTGAACATGGTGCCGGCACAGCCGCACCAGCAACTTGGACAGGTCATGCCGCTTTTGCCTCCACGTTTGCACGTCCTTGGTCCAGCAAAGATGTCCGCCTCTACCACCTCTTCTTCCGCCGTGTCCTCAGCCGCCACCCCCGTGCCAAGTCCCATATCACATGTGCAGGGCGCAACGGTGTCACGCTGTGCTGCACCTGGTATGCCTTGGCGAACGTAGTCACACAGGGGAGGAACTTCTGAGTGTAATGAACAGAGAAATCGACAGATGGCTGTCTCCGCGCAAACTGAAAATCGGAACCATGTTGACCGACAACGGAAAGAACATGGTGTCTGCTCTGCGTCAAGGAAGGTTGTGCCATGCGCCATGCATGGCTCACGTGTTCAATCTGGTTGTCAAGTGGTTCCTAAAATCCACCATCCCACTGCAAGACATCCTTAAAATGTCACGTAAACTTTGCATGCATTTCAGCCATTCCTACACCGCAAAGCACACCCTCCTTGAGCTGCAGTGGCAGAACGGAATTCCACAGCATCGCCTGATCTGCGACGTTGCAACAAGGTGGAATTCAACCCTACATATGTTAGACCGCCTTTACGAACAGCGAAAGGCCATCACCAATTTCCTGATGTTACAAGCGGATAAAGGTACTCCCCTGTGTAACTTAGATGTCAGCCATTGGCAGCTCATGCGTGACACCTGCCGCTTGCTCAGGCCCTTTGAGGAGGAGGAGGAGACAGAGGACCCAGACGCACTATGGCAGTATGCTGGCAGTATGCTGTGGAGATGGAGGCAGGGAGTCCCTCGCATTCCTTGGCACAAATGGCCCATAGCATGCTCGGTTGCTTGCGTAGCGACAGCCGAATAATAACCATCAGACAGAGGGATGACTTTTGGCTGTCCACCTTGTTGGACCCTCGCTACCGTTCAAAAATGGTGGCCTTTTTCACACCTGCTGAGAGGGAGGCCAAAATAACGTACTATAAAAACCACCTATGTAGTCAGTTGGTCTCTGCCTTTCTGCGCCAACGTCCATCCTCAGACACTGTGGGCCCTGTGCGCTCGCGTTCCGCTGCCATGGCAGCAGGGGAGGGGTGGGGTGGTAGGAGCAGTGGCAGCTCCACCAGCAGCGGCTGCCTCAGTCTGCAGTCGATGATGAGTAGCTTTCTTCACCAGTGCAGTGAGGAAACTACTAACCAGCCGCAACAGCAGCAGCATCAGGTGGACCTGGAGCAGGACCTCAAACAACAGGCTCGGGCCTACTTGGACAGCACCCTGCCAACCGAGGTAGACAATCCCCTTGACTACTGGGCAACGAAACTTGACCTTTGGCCCCAACTAGCTGAATTTGCCCTTGAAAGGCTGTCATGCCCGGCCAGTAGCGTGGCATCGGAGCGCGTGTTTAGTGCGGCAGGAGGTATTGTAACTCCGCGGAGGACACGACTGTCCACCCAAAGTGTGGAGAGACTCACGTTTGTGAAAATGAATCAGGCGTGGATTAGTCTGGATTTCAAACCACCAGTTCCTGACACAACTGACTAAATCCGCCATGAATCATGCCCCAAACATGTTAACTCTGCCATGTGCCACTTTCAAGTCTCCTCACACTGCTGGTGGGTTCCATTTTGTCATAGGGTGCTGGCAGATTACGGGCCTCCCATTGCTGCTGCCAGGCCCGTAATCTGTCATGGGCCCCTGTACCGCCTCCTCATGCTGCTGCCAGGTCCAGAGTCTCTCATGGGTCCCTGTACGGCCTCCCATTGCTGCTGTCTCCATTGCCACACTCTGCCATGTGCCACTTTCAGGTCTCCTCACACTGCTGGTGGGTTCCATTTTGTCATAGGGTGCTGGCAGATTACGGGCCTCCCATTGCTGCTGCCAGGCCCGTAATCTGCCATGGGCCCCCGTACCGCCTCCTCATGCTGCTGCCAGGTCCAGAGTGTCTCATGGGTCCCTGTACGGCCTCCCATTGCTGCTGTCTCCATCGCCACACTCTGCCATGTGCCACTTTCAGGTCTCCTCACACTGCTGGTGGGTTCCATTTTGTCATAGGGTGCTGGCAGATTACGGGCCTCCCATTGCTGCTGCCAGGCCCGTAATCTGCCATGGGCCCCCGTACCGCCTCCTCATGCTGCTGCCAGGTCCAGAGTCTCTCATGGGTCCCTGTACGGCCTCCCATTGCCGCTGTCTCCATCGCCACACTCTGCCATGTGCCACTTTCAGGTCTCCTCACACTGCTGGTGGGTTCCATTTTGTCATAGGGTGCTGGCAGATTACGGGCCTCCCATTGCTGCTGCCAGGCCCGTAATCTGTCATGGGCCCCCGTACCGCCTCCTCATGCTGCTGCCAGGTCCAGAGTCTCTCATGGGTCCCTGTACGGCCTCCCATTGCTGCTGTCTCCATCGCCACACTCTGCCATGTGCCACTTTCAGGTCTCCTCACACTGCTGGTGGCTTCCATTTTGTCATAGGGTGCTGGCAGATTACGTGCCTCCCATTGCTGCTGCCAGGCCCGTAATCTGTCATGGGCCCCCGTACCGCCTCCTCATGCTGCTGCCAGGTCCAGAGTCTCTCATGGGTCCCTGTACGGTCTCCCATTGCTGCTGTCTCCATCGCCACACTCTGCCATGTGCCACTTTCAGGTCTCCTCACACTGCTGGTGTGTTCCATTTTGTCATAGGGTGCTGGCAGATTACGGGCCTCCCATTGCTGCTGCCAGGCCCGTAATCTGGCATGGGCCCCCGTACCGCCTCCTCATGCTGCTGCCAGGTCCAGAGTGTCTCATGGGTCCCTGTACGGCCTCCCATTGCTGCTGTCTCCATCGCCACACTCTGCCATGTGCCACTTTCAGGTCTCCTCACACTGCTGGTGTGTTCCATTTTGTCATAGGGTGCTGGCAGATTACGGGCCTCCCATTGCTGCTGCCAGGCCCGTAATCTGGCATGGGCCCCCGTACCGCCTCCTCATGCTGCTGCCAGGTCCAGAGTCTCTCATGGGTCCCTGTACGGCCTCCCATTGCTGCTGTCTCCATCGCCACACTCTGCCATGTGCCACTTTCAGGTCTCCTCACACTGCTGGTGGGTTCCATTTTGTCATAGGGTGCTGGCAGATTACGGGCCTCCCATTGCTGCTGCCAGGCCCGTAATCTGCCATGGGCCCCCGTACCGCCTCATCATGCTGCTGCCAGGTCCAGAGTGTCTCATGGGTCCCTGTACGGCCTCCCATTGCTGCTGTCTCCATCGCCACACTCTGCCATGTGCCACTTTCAGGTCTCCTCACACTGCTGGTGGGTTCCATTTTGTCATAGGGTGCTGGCAGATTACGGGCCTCCCATTGCTGCTGCCAGGCCCGTAATCTGCCATGGGCCCCCGTACCGCCTCCTCATGCTGCTGCCAGGTCCAGAGTGTCTCATGGGTCCCTGTACGGCCTCCCATTGCTGCTGTCTCCATCGCCACACTCTGCCATGTGCCACTTTCAGGTCTCCTCACACTGCTGGTGGGTTCCATTTTGTCATAGGGTGCTGGCAGATTACGGGCCTCCCATTGCTGCTGCCAGGCCCGTAATCTGCCATGGGCCCCTGTACCGCCTCCTCATGCTGCTGCCAGGCCCGTAATCTGTCATGGGTCCCTGTACGGCCTCCCATTGCTGCTGTCTCCATCGCCACACTCTGCCATGTGCCACTTTCAGGTCTCCTCACACTGCTGGTGTGTTCCATTTTGTCATAGGGTGCTGGCAGATTACGGGCCTCCCATTGCTGCTGCCAGGCCCGTAATCTGCCATGGGCCCCCGTACCGACTCCTCATGCTGTGACGTTGCAACAAGGTGGAATTCAACCCTACATATGTTAGACCGCCTTTACGAACAGCGAAAGGCCATCACCGATTTCCTGATGTTACAAGCGGATAAAGGTACTCCCCTGTGCAACTTAGATGTCAGCCATTGGCAGCTCATGCGTGACACCTGCCGCTTGCTCAGGCCCTTTTAGGAGGCCACGCTATTCGTGAGTCGGCAGGACTATGGGATGAACGACGTCATTCCTCTGTTGCACGTCCTGGAACAAATGCTGTTAACAATGGCTGGTCAGGGTACGGTACACGTGGCGCACAGATCTCAACGCCACATGACCCCTGTGGGGGCAGGACAGGAAGAAGAGGAGGAGGTAGAGGAGGACATTGGTGCTCAGGAATTATTGAGTGAAATGGGTGGTTTTTCTACTCAGCGGACAGGAGTGGAGGAGCAGGAGCATCTGGTAGAGGAGGAGGAGGAGACAGAGGACCCAGACGCACCGTGGCATTATGCTGTGGAGATGGAGGCAGGGAGTCCCTCGCATTCCTTGGCACAAATGGCCCATAGCATGCTCGGTTGTTTGCGTAGCGACAGCCGAATAATAACCATCAGACAGAGGGATGACTTTTGGCTGTCCACCTTGTTGGACCCTCGCTACCGTTCAAAAATGGTGGTTTTTTTCACACCTGCTGAGAGGGAGGCCAAAATAACGTACTATAAAAACCACCTATGTAGTCAGTTGGTCTCTGCCTTTCTGCGCCAACGTCCATCCTCAGACACTGTGGGCCCTGTGCGCTCGCGTTCCGCTGCCATGGCAGCAGGGGAGGGGTGGGGTGGTAGGAGCAGTGGCAGCTCCACCAGCAGCAGCTGCCTCAGTCTGCAGTCGATGATGAGTAGCTTTCTTCACCAGCGCAGTGAGGAAACTACTAACCAGCCGCAGCAGCAGCAGCATCAGGTGGACCTGGAGCAGGACCTCAAACAACAGGCTCGGGCCTACTTGGACAGCACCCTGCCAACCGAGGTAGACAATCCCCTTGACTACTGGGCAACGAAACTTGACCTTTGGCCCCAACTAGCTGAATTTGCCCTTGAAAGGCTGTCATGCCCGGCCAGTAGCGTGGCATCGGAGCGCGTGTTTAGTGCGGCAGGAGGTATTGTAACTCCGCGGAGGACACGACTGTCCACCCAAAGTGTGGAGAGACTCACGTTTGTGAAAATGAATCAGGCGTGGATTAGTCTGGATTTCAAACCACCAGTTCCTGACACAACTGACTAAATCCGCCATGAATCATGCCCCAAACATTATTATTTTTAACATAGGCCTCTGTATGGCCTTCAATTTAAGCTGCTTACGCTTCGCCACTCTGCCATGGGCCCCTGTACCGCCTCCTCTTGCTGCTGCCAGGTCCAGAGTGTCTCATGGGTCCCTGTACGGCCTCCCATTGCTGCTGTCTCCATCGCCACACTCTGCCATGTGCCACTTTCAGGTCTCCTCACACTGCTGGTGGGTTCCATTTTGTCATAGGGTGCTGGCAGATTACGGGCCTCCCATTGCTGCTGCCAGGCCCGTAATCTGCCATGGGCCCCCGTACCGCCTCCTCATGCTGCTGCCAGGTCCAGAGTGTGTCATGGGTCCCTGTACGGCCTCCCATTGCTGCTGTCTCCATCGCCACACTCTGCCATGTGCCACTTTCAGGTCTCCTCACACTGCTGGTGGGTTCCATTTTGTCATAGGGTGCTGGCAGATTACGGGCCTCCCATTGCTGCTGCCAGGCCCGTAATCTGCCATGGGCCCCCGTACCGCCTCCTCATGCTGCTGCCAGGTCCAGAGTGTCTCATGGGTCCCTGTACGGCCTCCCATTGCTGCTGTCTCCATCGCCACACTCTGCCATGTGCCACTTTCAGGTCTCCTCACACTTCTGGTGGGTTCCATTTTGTCATAGGGTGCTGGCAGATTACGGGCCTCCCATTGCTGCTGCCAGGCCCGTAATCTGCCATGGGCCCCCGTACCGCCTCCTGCTGCTTCCAGGTCCAGAGTGTCTCATGGGTCCCTGTAAGGCCTCCCATTGCTGCTGTCTCCATCGCCACACTCTGCCATGTGCCACTTTCAGGTCTCCTCACACTGCTGGTGTGTTCCATTTTGTCATAGGGTGCTGGCAGATTACGGGCCTCCCATTGCTGCTGCCAGGCCCGTAATCTGCCATGGGCCCCCGTAC
This sequence comes from Staurois parvus, assembly GCF_062004578.1. NCBI lineage: Eukaryota > Metazoa > Chordata > Amphibia > Anura > Ranidae > Staurois > Staurois parvus. The sequence goes on from NW_028318784.1 coordinate 1,272,874, forward strand.
CGACTCCTCATGCTGCTGCCAGGCCCGTAATCTGTCATGGGCCCCTGTACCGCCTCCTCATGCTGCTGCCAGGTCCAGAGTGTCTCATGGGTCCCTTTACGGCCTCCCATTGCTGCTGTCTCCATCGCCACACTCTGCCATGTGCCACTTTCAGGTCTCCTCACACTGCTGGTGGGTTCCATTTTGTCATAGGGTGCTGGCAGATTACGGGCCTCCCATTGCTGCTGCCAGGCCTGTAATCTGCCATGGGCCCCCGTACCGACTCCTCATGCTGCTGCCAGGCCCGTAATCTGTCATGGGCCCCTGTACCGCCTCCTCATGCTGCTGCACGGTCCAGAGTGTGTCATGGGTCCCTGTACGGCCTCCCATTGCTGCTGTCTCCATCGCCACACTCTGCCATGTGCCACTTTCAGGTCTCCTCACACTGCTGGTGGGTTCCATTTTGTCATAGGGTGCTGGCAGATTACGGGCCTCCCATTGCTGCTGCCAGGCTCGTAATCTGCCATGGGCCCCCGTACCGACTCCTCATGCTGCTGCCAGGCCCGTAATCTGTCATGGGCCCCCGTACCGCCTCCTCATGCTGCTGCACGGTCCAGAGTGTGTCATGGGTCCCTGTACGGCCTCCCATTGCTGCTGTCTCCATCGCCACACTCTGCCATGTGCCACTTTCAGGTCTCCTCACACTGCTGGTGGGTTCCATTTTGTCATAGGGTGCTGTATGGCCTCCCATTGCTGCTGCCTCCACCGCCACACTGTGGCTCCACACTCTGGTTTTGGCCCCGTGACTGCCCAAATGAGTGAAGTGTGCGGTGATTCTAAGATCGACGGCACTCATCTGCATGTCATACTGACTGACAGTATTATTTCTCTTCCCCAGCAGACTCCAAGGGCATTTAAATTAAGGGTACAGTGTTCTGCACTAATATAAAGGCTCTCTGAAGCCTAGAAACACCCTTTTTATAAGTTAAATTCGCAGCGAATATATTCGCATCGAATCGAATTTATTCCTCGAATTCGCCGAATCAGCCGAATCGAATTTTTGAATACTTCGCTCATCTCTAGTCAGAAGGGAGTCCCATGAGATGCCCCTGGTACCTTTTTCATAGGCTTTTTTGAGTTTGGGCAAGGACACAGGGGCCCCATGATACCTTATTGCCCGGGGGCCCCATGAGTTGTCAGTCCGCCCCTGGCAGATACTGTATGCTTCTGTTCTCTTCCAGCTCCCAAATGCCTTAAAGAGACCAGTAGAGCATCTGTGCACATACAGGTTTTTTTTTAAATGGCAGTGAAGAAGGGGATTTGGGGGGGTGGGTTTTTTTAGGAGTGGATTCATTCTGCTGTAATCTTAAAAGAATAATATAATACTATCAGCTGCAAACTATTACAGTATGTATTTCACTCTGCAAGCTCTTAAACAGATGAAAAATTGGCTTCTAGACAATGGGATCAGGGCTACCACCAAAAGCAGTTTACCAGAAAGTTGTGGGGGGTTGGTTTCTTACAAGTGAGATCATGTATAGAGAATGTAAAGTAGCACGTTGGGACCGATTTATTCAAACAAAATTTGAAGCTTGTATAATGAAGATCTTTTTATTAAAGAATATTTAAACCCAACATTTCATTATCCTGATATGTGCCTGCTGTACCATGTACTTGTATGAAAAGTATCCTCTTCTCTTCATAATGCTTCCTTTGTGTAAAATACTGTATCTGGTGTTCCTGCTAGTCCCTCTGCTTTCCTATTAAAAACTGACCACCACATTGTGGTCAGTTCTCTAGGTGGGCTGGGAACTCAGCCTGTTCTTCATCAATGACCAAACTTGACCCCCTACACAGCCATTCACTGGGAAGATCAATGTTCAGTTGTTTCTCCTCCCCCAGCTCTTATGCAGCTAAGAACAGAATGTGATCACTTATAAAAAGGGTAAAAAGTGTTTTAATTTTTTTGTATCTATACACAAACGCTTTGCCTTTCACTTTTATTTTAAACGGAACGGGCTATTTTACAAGGTGTTCATATACTTTAAGGCTAAAATCAAAAGTGAAATTTGGTAGTATGCCATGCGTGACTTTGACTGTACAAAAGTATAAGCCTGAAATTGTAACATATTAGAGTGCAAATAAAGCATTTCAAATAAATAGCCTGAAAGACTGAAATACAGTAAAACGTGCATCATTTTAGTGATTAATTGTAGTTTGTTTTACAGAACACTGCAATCCGAGATTTTAATTTGCGATCATTAAAGGCAATTGTGTTAATGGGCATTCAAATTAAATATAAGATAATACAGACGCCGGATTGTTGGAAACAGAGAAAGCTGAACTCCAGCAGTTTGTCTTTTTACACACATGCATGTAAACTGGCTGTGTAGTTTTCTGCCTTTATTTCAACATTTATCTGACTTTTCTACCTGGAGTGTAACCACGTGCCCTCCAGAAGATTTACCCCCCTTCCTGAGCAGGCCATTTTGTGCAATAGGGCGCTGCATTATTTTAACTGACAATTGCGTGGTCATGCAACACTGTACATAAATTCAATTTATGTCCTTTTTTCCCACAAATAGAGCTTTCTTTCAGTGGTATTTGATCACCTCTGTGTTTTTTTATTGTTTGCACTACAGACAAAAAAAGACCGACAATTTAAAAAAAAAAAAATCAACAACAATATTTTTGACTTTTTGCTATAAAACATATCCAGTAAAAAAATTTTTAAAAATGTAATTTCTTCATAGAATTAGGCCAAAATGTATTCTGCTACATGCCTTTGCTAAAAAAAAATCCCAATACATGTAAATTAATTGGTTTTCATGAAAGTTATAATGTCTACAAATGGCAGTATATATAGTGGAGTTTTTATTTTTATTTTTGTTATACTAGCAATGATGGAGATCAGCGACTTATAGTGGGACTGCTGGACTATGGTGGGCATTCTGACACAGGGGGAACTGACTAACTGCCACTGACATCCCAATGACACTAATGCAGTGATCAGTGCTAATAAAAAGCACTGACACTGTACTAATGACACTAATGACAGGTCTCTTCCCTGTCACTGATTCTCGGCCATTGCTGGGTGGCAGCTGAGAATCTCTGGTCGGGACCTGATGATCGACATCTGTAGCCCCCGATGGTGGCACGGGTAGGGCGGCGTGCATGCTCGCACATACCCCCTACCTGGAAATGCAAATCACGTATATATATGTGATATTGCACAGCCCTGCCGCCCTGTAGCAGTATGTCTGATATAGGACGGTGGGGAAGCGGTTGAAACTGCTCAATGACAAAGAGTTAACTGCGCTGAGATCTAACCATATTATATCCTGCCAACATCCCAAATATAAGAGTTACAAACACTAGATCCAGAAACTCCCCTTGGACTTTTAAGGCAGAAACAAAATAGAGTGTATCATTCTTTATTACAAATGCATAAAAATAGCAGTAAAATAAACCAACAGGTCAATAAAACCACGACCAACTGACGATAGATAACAAATGTAGCCAAATAGCATAGATATACACCAAACATAGACTGCCAATCGCCTACCATGACATAGTCAGTTGGAGTGTATTCTTCCTGTATTCTTCCAGTAGATCCCAGATACCAACATGTTTCAGAAAATAATTCCTTCTTCAGGGAAAACAGATTGGTTCATCAGTTCTAAAATGTGACATACAAAAATGAATCATGTATTAAAGGGATCTAGTGTTTGCACTTTAAAACTGCTGGGCACTGGATAGTGAGAGTGGTGGGATAGTGGGCATCAGGTGAGATTAGCATAAAACCACAGTAATCCCTACTGTAACAGCGACTGACATTTTGTAGACCTCATATGCTGTGTTTTATCTGTGTTTGCAGTCCAGATCATTCTACACTACAAAGGACACTAGTGATGGACCGAACACCCCCCTGTTCAGTGCATGGTCGAACATTTGAACCTACCGAAAGTTTGACCACAAACTTTGAACACTGACAATTTACTGAGTGGGATCTTACCGCATCTGAGTAATCGGTAAGATACTGCTCAGATACTAAAATACCACATGAATTATATTATTATATATATTATTGTTTATATGTTATTCTTTAATGTTTCAGCCGTCAGCGGGGTTCCCTGCTAGCAGCTGAATGTCAAAAGAATTGTCTGCATTGCCCGACAATGAATTTTTTTTTTTTAAAAAACAGTGTGGGGTCCCCCCCATCCATACCAAGTCCTTTGAGGGGAACCCCCATGCCAAAATGTAAAAAAAAATGGTGTGGGGGTCTCCCCCAAAATTCATACCAGACCCTTATCCGAGCATGCAGCCTGGCAGGAAAAGGAGGGGATGATCGAGCGCCCCCCCCCGAACAATGCCAGGCCACATGCCCTCAACATGGGGAGTGCTTTGGGGCAGGGGGCTCCCCCTTAAAGCATCTTGTCCCCATGTTAATGGGGACAAGGGCCTCTTCCCCACAACACTGGCTGGTGGTTGTAGGGGTCTGCGGGTGGGGGGCTTATCGGAATTTGGAAGCCCCCTTTAACAAGGGGACCCCCAGATCCCGGCCCCCCCCCATATGAATGAGTATGTGGTACATGGTACCGCTACCCATTCACAAAAAAAAAGTGTAGTGTAAAAATGACAGGAGACAGTCTTTGACAAGTCCTTTAAAAAACCCCAAAAATTAAAAAAAATGTCCCCTGAAATAGATTCGACGTCAATTACGATGCCCGCTACCACCGCCAACCCGAAAAAAGAGAAAAAAAAACCTGCTTGAAGCTGGCTCCCACCGTCTGACAGCCGCGCCATGATGACAGTTCTTAAATACTGTGATGACATCATCATGCGCTTTGATTGGCCAAAGCATTGCACTTAACCTGTGGTCAGGTGCAATGCTTTGGCCAATCACAATGCTCTGGCAGTGCATTGTGAGACGCTGCGGGTGAACACATGAATGTCTAATGTTTGAGTTGAACGTAAAGACAGAATTCAGTACTATCCACTATGAATTGTGCCAGATTTTTGTAAGGCCACTAGGCCAACTTGATGGGGAATGGACATAGAGGAGACATCTAAAGAGGCCCAGTTGTATCCTTCTTCCCAAGTGTAATGTTTTAGGATCTCAACCACGAGGCCCAAGTCCCTTATGTATGAGGGAAGTTGGCATACGATGAGTTGAAAGAAAAAGTCAATATATTTGGATAGGCCATTGATAAAACTATTAGTACTGGCAACAATAGGTCTCCCTGGGGGTTTTGTAATAGATTTATGAACCTTTGGGAGGTGAAAGAAGTAGGGGGTGCTGCAGACAGAAGGGAACAAAAAGGATTTCTCCCTCCTGTCTATCACCCCACTTCTCCATGCTGCCTCTACCAAGGTGTTCAAAGACAACTGAAAACTCAGTAGTGGGTCTTCTTTGAGCTTCCTGTAGGTATTAATATTTGAAAGGAGACATAAAGACTCGTTTACGTAGTCTTCTGTTTTGGACTACGAGACTACCCCCTGTGACGGGCGTGGCGTCAGACCACAGACCTTCTCACCAAACTCGTGACCCAACGACTAGCCAATCTAAAACCGCGCTGTCACGTGCATAACAATGCCACACCCAGCTGCACCCTGCACAACGATTTTCCAGCTAATGGGACCACAATCGATGTACAGGCAGCCTGAATGCGCTTGTTACTGAGTCAGGTTAATTACGCAATTAACCTTTCACACTGCCACCACCTCCTTTTTATACAGAGAAAGAGGAAACTCAGCAATACACTAGGATGATTGGTTAATCGACAGTATACCGCTATCTCTACAGACCGGTTATACAGAGGGTTAAACACTCATAGTAGCGCTCTTTTTAGAGGCAGGGATTCGTAAATTGCAATTAAGAGCTATAGAAACAATTCAACACTTTCAGAAAGTAAGATTTATTACCAAAAGTTTAAAAGGGTGCAGTACGAATATGTACAGAAAGAAGATGTAACCAATATATATATAAATATATAGAGCACAACAGCACAGCAAACAGATAACAGAAAGAAGTTTAGGTAAATAAGTACTTGCCCAATAAATGCCTGGAGTTAAGCAGTGTCGAGTCTGATGAGCTACAAAAGGGATTTCTGGTCTCACATTGGGTTTCGTTGTTGCCTCGAGATTCTCCTTTGCTTTCTGTCCAATAGATGTTGTATCAAGACAGTCCTCACTTGTCTGACTCCTCACAAAAACTAACAGCTTCTTTTTCTACACAACATCAACTAGTATCTTCCCTACCTTATTTGGCAGAGGAATTGTTAGGCAGGGCTCAGCATCATATGCTGCTTGCATTCCTGAGGGAGGGGGAATGAGGAGATACATGAAGCCTTCTCAAAACACTGAGCCTGTGCCTGGCTCTGTGTGCACACCTCCCCCCTCAGGTGTTTGCATAGGAGTTTAAGAGAAATACCAAAATGCAGAAGTTTGGGGTAAAATGGAGAACTGCACCTCTCCCTGGGTGCATGATTGTGACACCCTCTTTGTCTGCTTGTTTTATAATGATGTCCTTATTGGCTTCTAGCTCTTTTAGGGCATTTTGTTTAAATGTCGTGATGTTCCTGGTGTTCTGTGGGAAGGCACACAGAGATATGTGATCTCTGTAGACCACCTGATAAAGGTTTCAAAGAAGGGCCCTTTGGACTGCACAGGATAAAAGGTAGATTTAGGTTTAAAACCTGTGTGGGTTATCTCTAGATCTAAAGAAGTATGATGATCTACACTATCCAAGTGGCTTTCAATCCATAATTCTTCTAATATGTGAACCAATTCTTGATCACTAGAGTGGAGTGTAGATTCACTCTCTAGGACATGCAATGGTGCTATATTCGAAGAATCACTGGCAAAATATCTCTTAATAGTAAGGGAGTACACAAATTTGTTCAGGTCCTGAAATAACCCAAATTTGTTTGGCCCCAAAACTGGAGCCAAATTTAATCCTTTCTTGAGCAGGGATTACTCTGCTCCTGTTAGGGTATGAAAGGATAAATGATATATGTTGATGGTACTAATGCTTTTTATTAGTCTATTCTTTATTTCTTGGTGGACATTGTGTCACTTATCCCCCTGTCTGCCTCGTCTAGTTTTATATTTTCTTTTAGGACTCCCTTTAGAGGATCCTCTAAAAAAGGAGGGGAGGAACTATTGGTGTTCTCTAAAGGAACCATGTGCTTCAGTCTAGCTCCTTTCTGGAGATAACAGTCTTAGTCGTGGGATAGTGGACTATAATGATTGTGTGTCGGTATGACCACTGATCCACTAGTCATAGGCTCTAAACATGTCGTGGTATCATCTGACCTACTGGGATGAGTGACAGAGTTTGTAGATGGAAAATTATTGCCTGTGTCTGAAGAAACTTGAATGGATGGCAGATCATTCATACCCCTACTTTTTCTTTTCCCATTTTTGTTGGGTGAGGAAACACTTTCTTGTCTACATGCAGATGCCGCATTGGGAGGACAACCCTTACCATATGTATTGGTTCTGTTACCATTGTTACTATTCTTTGTGGGCTTAGATGACGGCTTATTGGGACGTCTTTTATTGGGGTGTTTCTTGAATATTTGTCTAGATTGCAAATTGTTAGAACCCTCTAATGGTACCAACTCAATTTTGGTTTTCTTCCATTCGAAGATGTGACCAAGTTTATAATCTTTGATGTCCCTTTCTAATTTGCCAATCTTTTTATACACCACGCTATCCTCATTTTTCTGTATATTAGTATCCAGAACATTGTGCCTTTTAGAATACAAACAGGAGGAACTATATTCCTCCAAGTCGCATTCCTTATCTTTTACACGTGCTTCTGTCATTTTTAGTTTTCTCTCTCTTTGTTGGATGACTATTTTAATCTATTTGACAGTGCAGAATTCTGTGATGAGACCCCAGTCTTTTTTGAGATCATCATCCAGGAAACTACATTGTTTTTTGATTTGTAATCCCCTTGGGGTAATGCTTAATTCAAAATATTTTTTCAAGAACGACAGATCCCACCATTGTACGTTTTCATATTGCTTGGCATACTGAAATTGTAGAAACTCCTTTCTCATATTTGTTTCATAAGCCTCTGTATGTGGGGGTTTGTTTGGTCTGTCACTTGGGGGAGGTATGCTGCCCTCAGCTGGGTGTAAATCATTATTATGGCAATGATCAAATTTTTCAAAAATGGATTTTAATTTATTTGATCTGTCTGGAGAGAAAAAGAAAAAAAAGGGGTAGGGGGAGGGAAAAAAGCAAAAGGAAAGTTAAGCAAACAATTAGCAAGCAAAGTTGGTCATATAGCAATAGTTAAATTGTCCTTAGCACAACCTGTAAAATATATAAATGTTTCAACAAGAACTCAACAGGCCTGGGGTCATAATCCACTGAAACATAAAAACAGTCACATAATCTGTTGCTCGGGTTCAGAAACCCAATCCAGCATCCATATGTACAGAAGTAATAGTCCAAGAATTGGAAATGGTGATATGTACTTAAAAGTCAATAGACCCCGAAATGAATGTTCTGCTGCTATAGAAAAGATTCTCATCAAGGAGGTGAATAGAACTAGAATGGAGAATCAAAGCGCAAGTGTTCAATAATAGGGGTCACTACTCACTGATGCTGGTATAATACTGTTCAAAGTGAAGTATATTAGCCCAAGAAAACAGCGCTGTGAGAATGTAGTAAAACAATATCCACCTCCCAAGGAGGTATACCTTTATTAATCCAAAATGAACCTTAAGTAGGATGACAAGTTATGCGGTCTGTGCCAGGATTGTGCGGTAGATCGTCTGCTCCTCAGTGTTCCCGAGCCTGGAAGGAAGACTGTACAGCAGTGTATGACTGAACTGGCCAGGGATTGCGGAGCTCCGGATGTGACATCGCCGTGACCTGGATGAGAGTGGAAGGTGAGTACTGGGCATGAGACACAAGCTGGGCTGGTAACTGTGACAACGCGTTTCGCACGCATGCGCTTTGTCAAGTCTAAGGAATATACGGTTACCAGCTTTATTTATGTGAATTAAAAATCACAAGGAGGCTGGGCAGTGATGGAAGGGGGAGGGAAAAAGAGGGGGAGCGGACAATCCTTCTGCACGGCACCTTTACAGCTATATAATATATACAATAACATCTTAAATGAACTTTGTTTGCAAATACTACAAGAATATTTTTAAAAAGCTAAAAAACAGAACAGTGTATTATAAAACCAGACCCAACAATGGAAAATAGTAACATTAAAACAGAGGCACTTACTACTATTGCTCACCAAAAAGGAACTATGAAATGAGTCACTACACCCCGTTAAAGATTAACACCTACAGATAAATAAATATAATAAATAAATAAATATTAAACAGTGCAAACAAGTAAATAATTGAAAAATTGAAAGAAAAAACAAAACCTCAAAAACTAAAAGTGCCTAATGAAACCTTGATAAAGAACATAATTAGACAATACTGTGGATCTCCAGATCTTCATTCAATCCATTTGGGGCCATTGGGCGCAATTTAAAAATCCAAAAGGTCTCCCTTTTGCATAGAAGAGAAAACCTTTTGTGATCTTTTTTCTACGTGTTCAATCACCATGACCTCCAAACACCCAAAATCTTTATTATGAGTATGCAGGAAATGACGGGGAACACTGTGTTTATCACAACCATCTTTGCTCAACCTGCGATGTTCTCCTATACGCTTACGTAGAGGGCATATAGTGAGACCCACGTACATATTGTAGATATAGTCATTTTTAGCAGGAGTGACCAGAAAGTTATTTTAGGGGTTCCTCTGTGTTGAAAAGTGGAAAGGCCGATCTAATGAATGGGTTTTGATCCAAATATCACTAATAGACATGTGCAAAACAAAACAAAAAATAGTTTTGATTCGAAATCTCACAAATTTTGTGTGGTTGGATTCGGTAAATTTGTTCAATTCATTTTCGGGATTTGTTTTGATAATTCATATTCAAATTCAAATTCAATTCAAAAACATTTTGACCACATTCGAAATTGGTTCAACCAAATTCAAAATTGATTCAACAAAATTTTCATTTATTCAGTACAGTTGTCATCCGAAAATACAATACAATACAAATACATGACATCACTTTCAAAATTATTTTCTTTCGTATGAGAATTTGTATATCTTTAGTAAGTTTTCACTTTTGATGTGAGACTAGCAGGCGAAAAAAGAAACGGACGATCGTTTGTCCGATATTCTCATTGCGTGTACGGGGCTGAAGGCTTGTCATACACATGTACATTTTCAGCTGAGAATATTTGTTTCAAGAATATTAATTTGATTTTCCAATCATTAAGCTGGCCATACACATAAAGATTTTCATTCAAGAATTTGTGTTTCAAGAATATTTGTTTGATTTTCTAATCGTATTCTTGTTTTCAAATTTGAGTTTAAAGCAGAGTTCCAGTGAAAATAAAAAAAAATAGAAGTCAGCAGCTACAAAAACTGTAGCTGCTGACTTTTAGAAAATGGACATTCACCTGTGCCTCGATCCCGTGGTGTTCCCCTCCTCCTCGTATCCCGTTTCACCAGCTGCTCTGTGTTCCCAGTGCTGGAATCTTCAGTGTGGGTACCCGGCTGTGACAGCCTGTGGCTTCAGTGCTCAGTGCACATGAGCGAGTAGCGCTACGCTTTGTGAAGGGTCCTGTAGTCTACTGCGACCTGTCAAGTGTCCCAGAAGACTACGGGGAGGTGGGGGGGACAACTTCCACTTACAATTGTCTAGGTGATCACAGAGGAAGTGGGAGTGGGTATCTATCAATTTTGGGTACCCCCTCCCCTCCCTGCTCCCCAAAGGTGCCAATCATTAACGGTGAGCGGGGGACCAGTCCTAAAAGCGGAACTTCCCCTTTTGGGTGGAGCTCTGCTTTAAATTTGTTTTCAAATGTTTTTTCGATTTTGTTTTCAAATTTGAATTTGTTTTCGATTTTGTTTTCTAATTTGAATTTGTTTTTGATTTTGTTTTCAAATTCAAAATTGTTTTTGAATTTGTTTTCGAATTCAAATTTGTTTTCAAATTGAATTTTAGACAAATTTCATTTTGTTATTTTGGATTCGTTTAAATTAGTTCTTTTGTAATTCGGAATTCTGATACATCCGAATCTCCGAATAATGAAAAAATACATCCGAAATTCCATTCGGAATTAAAAGAACCGCACATGTCTAATAAATAAAACCCCTAAAGAGAGAACACAGAAAATAGTATAAAGTTATACTTCAGTTTTAATGGGTTTTGATGTTAATTGAGCCCAAAGGCATCCCTCAAGGTCGGGGTGCGTATTGTGACAAAGAACAAAACTGCACAGTAGAAAATGCATAAATATTGTAAGATCTTCTGTAACCAAACTCTGCATAACTGCAGATCCTTCATATTGTTCTCACGCTGTATCCCTTGTTGAATAAGGTTATGTGCTCAGCTGCCTGCACAAATCAACACACTGTAGAGTATATGTAGGTCACTTCTTAGGTTTTAGACTACGGCTACAAAATAAATATTGTTGTGTGCTTTTCTCCATCTCTACAACCACTGATATCATTTATAACACTGTGTTCATATTTCTAAAAAAATTGCTCTAATGATTTACACTGTTAGCAGAGATGAGCTTAGGTCAAGTTCAACCCAGTTCCAGCCTGTCCACAGTTCAGAGAACCTCTGAACAAGTTGGCCACAGCCTTCTGCCTGTATCTTGGAATCCAGCCTGGGATCTGTCATTTATCAGTAGTAGCACTACCACTACTAAATGACACTGTATCTACATGCCACTGGATGACATGAATGACAGTGGATTTACATCATGGGACATTGTTTATTTTTTTTGCTACCACTGCAAACTGACGGATCCCTGACCAGTTGCTGTTTGAAAAAAAACAACTGGGGATCCCAGATAACACCACTGACCACAGGTCTTCATGATTGACACTTGACCTATGTTTCTAGGCATTGTAACTGATGATGGATTTACAACATGGGACATTGTTTAAATTTTTTGAACTTAGGACTTTTTATGGTGTGTTTATTTCAGTTTTTTTTTTATTTTGAATGAATAATAAGGGATGTCAGTGAACCCTGGGAAGGCAGATGTCGGTAGTCCTCCCTGTTACAAATTGGCGCACCGATTTTGATAAGTCACAAACCCCCACATCCCTTTTGGGGGACAGAATGTGCAGATGAGACTTTTTCCCCCTCTAAATGATAGCAAGGTGCCTTGCAAGGGGGGAAAGGGTTTGTGACTACCCCTTGCAAGACACCCTCACCTAATACAGTATGTATGTGGCCTGGCATGATCCAGGAAGGGGGGCACAGACTCACTGCCCTCCATTTAGTTGCTACTCAGACTGCAAGCCTGGATACATGTAGCATTACCCCATCAGGAGTTGCTAGAAGATTTGGGTCCCCCTATAGTCCTGAACAGCCAGGCATCACACATCTTAACAAAAGCTTGCATCCAGAGTCATAAATCAGTCTTTGATCTTTAGTTGTATTGTTTTATTTAGGGTATTTGAACTGGGATAGGGTTAGGGTTGTACAGGATGTCCAAGGGTACTTGTAAACTAAGGTCAACTTCTTGGAACTATTTACAAGCCTTCTCTGCAGCACAGTGTCAGTTGGAGAACTAGCCAATGTCTCCTTAGTGTACTACCCCAGACCCTAGATGAACTTCTCCTCTTTACCCAGCAATCTGGAGGTATCCCTGAACAGGGGATCCGGTTCCTGTAACTTTAAGAGATGAACAGTCACTGGCAGGTGGTTAATCTGGTTTTTCACCAGAATGCTCCTTCCCCTATCCATCTAGGGGGGTGGAGGTGTACTCATTCATATCCTCTTCTGTGCCACTTGTGGGTTGGTGGCAGCTGCCATGCCTATCAGCTGGGCCACTCCTTCCCTGCCATACAGATGGTCCTCTCTCAGGGGGCTGGTGAGCTCTGAGCTTTCCTCCTTTCCAGCTCCAGGCCTGCAGGCAGGCCCCATTCAAATCCTCACAGACTCCTTCCTTCAGCCTCACATCTTCCTCTCTGTCTTTCACCTAAACTCTCCTTCCCCTCTCCTGCAGCTAAACAGGCTCCAACACTTTTAAGGGTGTCCAGCCCCTTGCCAAGCTTTCTGTTGGTAATTGGCTAGGACCCTTCAAAAGTGCAAGCCAGCCACTCCTGAGATTCACCCACTGCCTCTAGAGCCTTCCTCCAAAGCTATAGAGCAGGGAGAAATTCCAGGGGGCTGGCCTGTAGAACCTCTCAGCTCCTGACCAACTTTTGACCTTCTGGCTATTACACCAAGGCTGCTACTCAGCCTTCCTCACTAACAATTATATACTAGCTCCCCCTAGCTAAACTATGAGGGTGCTACATACATATGATATTTAAGGGGACCTGTGCCATTTCCTTTAAAAGGGAAGGTACACAATTTTAAATGCCACTTTAAAGGGTTATTTTTTTCTGTTCCATAACATCCTATGCAGTTTAAGGAATCCCTCAAACATGTTCTTGAAATAATTTGTATGCTTTCATTATTGCCTCCAAAGGCACATTAAAGGACCATCTCCCTGCCAAATGGTATTTTTTAAAAATGTAATTTCCATGGGTTACCCATGCCCTTTTTAAATTTGTAAATTCACTATGAAAAGGGTAAAAAATTAATTATAAGAGTCTCCTACCAAAGACCCTATGTTCAGGGTTAGTAGGTTTCCTGCTATTTCCTGGTTTGCTCATTGTTATTAGAGTCCATTTACACCAGGTGTGGTGGGACTGCATTGGGCATCTATTTCAGTACAGTAAGACAACACCCCCACTGCAAAACAAGGCAAAATGCCTTGCCTCTGAAGTAGCCACTTCACACCACTGCATTGCCGTATGTGGTATGCTGGAAAAAAGTGCTGCATGCAATACTTTTTTCCATTGCAGCTCAGTCTTTATGAAATGTCACTTTGTTACTTTTTCAATAAAGTTCATTTAAAAAGTGAATGGACCCTTAGTCAGTGGAGTACTTCACTGTTTAGAAATGCATGCAAATTTACTATTGTTTGCAAAACATCATAATGGCAGGTTGTCATTGCTTTTATTGCTGTCTTAAGAGGGAGTTTGATTAAAAGCTTGTGGAGGGATGGCAGCGAATAATGTCCCAAAGAAATATAAAACCCACAGCAAAAATACAGAGAGAGTCCATAAAACCCAGAGAATATATCCTAGCCTGCAGACATTCCACTTATGGGTTTACATTGAACTTACGACAATGAATGTAATACTTCAGAAAGCCTTTTTATGAATCGAGATATGAAGTATTCTCAGTGTCACTAGGTGGCAGTGATATTCTGTTTTTAAACTTTAATAATTTAAGATTTTTTTTCTTACTTTCAGATATATACAACATGCCAATTTGAATATATTTTTGTGCATTTTACTTTAATTTGTTTTAATAATGTGAACCAATTAAAAGCATATGCAAACAGAGGCTGATTGTTAATGCCCATCGAGACACTAATAGTAATTTTGTCATTTCACCATCATTCCTGTTCAATTATATTATGTACAAACAGGCAATAAAGCAATCTAACCACTTCAACCATAAATGGCTCACTCCAAGGCTTCCTCGAGGTATAGGATCCGTGTGGTCCTGTAGGCCAGCAATCAATGTATTTCAAAAAAGATGATTAGCACGTTTGACATGACATAAAAAAAAAACCTTTATTTATTTAAATAAAAACATTACAACCCAATGTGGTAATATAGAGCTTCAGAGGATAATGTGTTTAGGCCTTTACTAAGTCTTCCTTAAAATCTTTGTTGCTCTGTTTGCTCTGTCCTACTCTGGTCCAAGGGGTATGAATCAAAAAATTAATAAAAGTTCTGAGCCATTTGCTCCAATAAATTTTTTTCTTTACTAGGGCATAGGAACACTTGGCACATATCAACGGAAGTGACTCCATCACATACATTGCAACCCAGAAGTGGGTTCTCTCACGAACACGAGTGGAGGTTTGACACCCTGACAGCCTGCGTACTTTTATACCATGTGAGTTTTTTAACCATTTAATAAATTCAATACTGGTCTTTACTACACTATGAGAGCTTTTCTTTAATCCTTGATAACTTGATCCCATTGTGGAGTGTGAGGTGTAGGAGAGAGATTTGGAGGTGCAGTGATATCCATGTGACATTCTGATGGTGACTTTCCATGTTAAGTGCTTTTGACCATTCCGTGACTGGTGGTTTTATCAGTTGGTAAGGTTTATCTGTGCACATCATGGTGTTTGGTGGACGTCATTTTCATCTTATCTGATTGGTGTAAGAACTATGTGTGAGGGTTCCATCGTTCCCTGTGCAAGCTTTTTCCATTGTACTGTTTGGATAAAAAGTCACTAATTTGACTTTTTCTATTCATTAATAAAGTTTTCAAACATATTTTCACATATGTACATTATAATATGTGGGCACTGAAATAATGTCTTTTTGATGCATCTTATTGTTTATTATGGTTGTGGAATCCTGCGATGACGTCCATGGACATCATTCTAGAACTTGCCCCCTGAACGCTCTCAGCGGCGCGCACCCGGCTCAGCCGGTGATCGCTGTGTCCTACGGACACAGCTGATCACGGGGTATGGTAAACGGCCAATCATGGTGGCCTTTTACCACGTGATCAGCTATGTCCAATGACATGGCGATCACCGGGTAAATGCAGTTTCTGGTTCTCGACTGCACTTTCCTCACACTGTCACAGCATGAGGAAAGTACTGCCGAGAACCGACAGTTATCAGCGAAGGGATCGGCACTGATGATCAGTGCCCAGCAGTGCCATCCACCTCTGCCACCCACCTGTGCCCATCAGTGCCACCCACATGTGCCCATCAATGCTACACACCTGTGCTTAGCAGTGCCACCCACCTGTTCCCATCAGTGCCACCCACCTGTGCCCATCAATGTCACCCAACTGTTCCACTCAGCGGTGCCATCCACCTGTGCCCAACAGTGCCACTCACCTTTACCCTGCAATGCCAACCACCTATGCCCATCAGTGCCACCCACCTGTGCCCTGCAGTGCCGCCCATCAGTGCTGCCCACCAGTGCCACCCATCAGTGCTGCCCACCAGTGCCATATATCAGTGCAGCATCATCAGTGCCAGTTCATCAGTGCCACCTATCAATCCTGCCTATCAGTGCCTCCTATCAGTGCCCATCAGTGTTTCCTATCCATGCCACCTCATCAGTGCCCATCAGAGCTACCTATCAGTGCAGCATCATCTATGCACATCAGTGAAGGAGAAAAATTACCTGTTTGCAAAATTTTATAATAGATACAAAAAAACTTTTTTTTTAAAATGTTTTGCTTTTTTTTGTTCATAGCGCAAAAAATAAAACACTCAGCAGTGATTAAATATCACCAAAAGAAAGCTCTATTAGTATGACAAAAATGAAAAAAAAAATTTCAGAATGGTACAGTGTTGCATAACGGGTCAATTGTCATTCAAAGTGCGACAGCGCAGAAAGCTGAAAATTGGCCTGGGTAGGAAGGGGGCATAAGTGCCCGATAGGCAAGTGGTTAAAGGGGAAACAAGGGCTGCCGCACATCTAAATGAGCCCTTAAAGTTCTCCTGAAAGCAGCAAGTCAAACAGCATGTCCACCACTGGCCATTGTGGTTCCTACTGCTGACTTGCAATGGTGCTATCGTACACATCTGGGAGTGTCGGATAGCATTATAACTTCATTGCAAAAGGCTCTTTGAGGGCTTATTCACAAGTGCATTGGTCTCATTTGTTGGCGGTAACCCCTGCTGATTGTGACATGTAGTTTAATTTTTGCAAGGGACATGAAACACAGCGTCGCAGCCAATGCAGGTGTACAACCCTGTGAGCCTTCATGCCTACTGCAGGTTCAGGATGACGGTTGAGGGGAAAGGGGGGTTATAAAACTTCAGCTAAACTCCTGGTTTTAGCCTTTCCTATCCACACGCCTGAATGAAGAATTACAAGTGTCAACAAACTGTCCATCAGAAAGGTCCTCTTCCAATTTTTGTTTTTTTTAGAAGTGACATAGTCATTTCAATTATATTTTAGGTGAAAAATAATGCCACAAATTGTACAATACATGTTTCTTATGTTTCTTTTGATATACTCATTTTTGGGCCTATTGTGATAACAGAAAACCTAAGACCTACATTAATGTAATGTAATGTACATTAAAAACTATTAAAGACTGTCTGTGTGGGTATTCTAAAAACACATTAATCTTGTTCACAAAATCAAGAAAACTGGGGCATCAGTCCTAATCTTCTCAAGATTTCAAACACGCTTTCAAGTGTTTTTCAGCATTAGATGTAATAATAGAGAATAGACTTTTCTTTAATTCCTTGCACCATTAATATATAATAAAAGTCTGTAGAACAGCACAAAAAGAATAAATCATTAAAATATTCAGTACAGATTCTGTAAAGACTATTAAAATGATCATTATTAAGGTTATAAAGCTATAGGTATTGTACAGTATTACATTCTAAGCATACTCTTAGATATAATTTTGGCCAGACTGATCAACCATGTCATGTTTATGGTGCTCCCAAACAGTCACAGATGACAGTTCTGTAGAGAATGGGATTGACTAGACAGTTATGACATCTAATAAGCCAGTGTCAGGGCTATCACCCCAATACTTCATTCTCTTACCTTTTCCCTTCATAAACTTTAAGTGAAACCCAAAACCAAAGGCATGCCTGCCTGATCTTGGCTGTCTTTACAGCTATATTGGATGGAAAATCTTCAGAATGAGACAATCCTGGGAGTGTGGAGAGTTCTTCCCTCATTGGAGGGCCAGACTGAAGAGGGGGCAGGTGCAGCTAGCTGTGCCTCTCAGCCCAAGTCCAGTGGATCTGACAGCTGAGTGGATGTTGACAATATGGTTGGGATTCTTCCAGAGACTCAAGTGGCTCTGCCACATCAGGTGACAGCAGGCAGTAGCCCACTATAAGTTGACTCCGGGTCACAGTAATTGTGCAAAATTGTGCAATTGTGCAAAAGTAATTGCACTCCTGTGATCCACAGAAGTATGGCCTAAAAATCTTTTGTTTGCTTTGTTCATTTTTCATGCCTGAGGTTTACAACCACTTTAAACTAATATTAAACTCTATTTTTTACATTAGATGTTAAGAATTACCTTAGATACTGCTTTTCTTTCCTGTAAACCTTGCCTTTCTTTCTTCTTGGTCTAGTCCCATTTACCCTCCCACTTTCCTGTTGTGGGGTATCTTTTTGCCCTAGCAGGGTTCTGTGGAGACATGTGTGTGCAGGCTCCCGTGATCCGACTACTGTTCACCATGAGAATGCTGCCCTGTGTCAACATGTACAGGCTGCCTGGGGGCACACCTTTGCTCCTCCTTCAAGGGAGGTGGGGCAATGTCTTTGGTCTGTTTTCCCCTGACAAAAACAGGAGATTGGAGAGGGCAGCATCCTCATGTTGGACATTTTTTGTAAATTAATGGGCTGACATGCATACTAGTGCAATGACTCATATGATGTGCAGCCCCGAGTTATGTAGTCATTTGACTACTCTCCCTTACAGGAAGTACATGTAGGCTTCAGGAAAAAGATTATTTGGCTGTTTAGTAAAAACAATGTGAGCTTTTCTGCATTTTGGGGAAGGCATTGCTTATTGCCTTGTGTCTTTTAAAAGAGAAGTATGGACTTGTAAAAAAATAAACATTTATACTCACCTAGGTGAATGCAGCATTGATCCCATGCTGCATCTGTCCCCTTCCAGTTCTGCAGTGAGAACTGAGCAATCAGACACCACTGATCTCTCAATTCTTCCCTCCACTCTGAGCAGAGAGGCGTAACTGTCAGTCTCCAATGCTCTGCCCTGCCCCTCGTGTGCTGACTAGAGTGCTGGACTATGAAGTGGGTGGGAGAGACTTGTTCAAGCTCTCAGCAAATCACTGGGAGGCTGAGCCAGGTGCTGGTCTAGGCTTCTGTGTGGATATGGACCATATGGTTGGGATCTTTTCAGAGCCTGGATCGGCTCTGTGACAACAGCCAACAGCAGGCTTTTAACCCACTGTCGGCTGAAAACTGATTAATAGGAGAAGTATAGCCAAAAAAGGTTAAAGTTCAAAAGTAATATACATGCATAAAATAAAAAGTAAAGGACTTTCTTCCCCATGCACATAAAAAAACGTGCACATAAAAAAACCTAGAATGCACATGTCTACATAAAAAGCAAAAACATTTGGGAAGCACCTATTGGGTATATCTACTCAAGCTGGAGTGAAATTAATAATTTTATGGCCGTCATTTATGGTTAACTCTTAATTGATGAGCTCTAAAGGTTTTTAAAGCTTCACCTACTGTATGTACAAATTTGCAAATCAAAGTTTTTTGCCATTTTGCACGCACACTTAATGTTTAGGGCTTGACACATTTGGTATTTATTTACTATACACTTCATTCATATTTTACTAAAAACTGGAGATTATAATGTGCTTGTGTGCATCCCTTGGAGCAAATGTTCAATGACTGCAATAGAAGTCCCATTCATTTCACTAATTTATAACTATGCCCCTATATCAGAGAACAGCGCAGAAGAGGCTTCTTCTAAAAAATGTACAATGCTCAGCATAAATGATTACACCCCTTTTGAAAAGTAAGACTTTAATCAATATCTCAATGAACACAAGAACAATTTCCAAAATTTAGAAAAAACTGAGTTTTACAGAATATTTGTTTAGCTCAATACGTGAAAGTAAGGTTAAGGATATAATTTAGATTACAAAATCTTCAGTTTTACTCAAATTAGTTGAGGCAAAAATGAATACACCCCACAACAAAAACTACTACATCTATTATGTTGGCTGACCTCCATGATTTGTATGGACAGCACCAAATCTTCTAGGCATGGAATGAACAAGTTGGGGACATATTGCATGATCTATCTTTGTCCATTCTTCAAGAACAACCACTTTTGGAGCCTGGATGCTGGATGGAGAGTGATGCTCAACTTGTCTTTTCAGAATTCCCCATAGGTGTTTGATTGGGTTCAGATCAAGAGAAATACTTGGCCCCTGAATCACTTTCACCCTGCTTTTCTTCAGAAATGCAACAGTAGCCTTAGATTTGTGTTTTGGATCATTGTCATGCTGGAAAAGTGCACGATGACCAAGGACACAGAGGGATGGTAGCATCTTCTCTTTCAATATATATTAAAATTGCTCCTAAGACTTTCATTGGGTGTATTCATTTTTGCAACATGGTCTAGAATGCATTTGTTAGGAAAAATACTTTTTTGTGTGTGCAAATTAACAAATTTTGTTTGCAATCAATGGCCCACATTTGTGGGAGTATTTTGTAGTCTAGTGTCCCATAGAAAATGTTGATTCTGAAAGAAAAGTAAAGGTTTTCTGACAAATCTGTTGGGGTATACTCATTTTATGCTGAGCACTGTAGATGTAGGCATCTTGCTATGGCTGTTTTTAGTCAGAACTTTTAAGTTCAAAACAGAGTACAGGTCAAAAGAGTGATAATAAAAATGGAGCTACATTTTTAATTATTTTATTACTATAGAAAAAAGCCCCTATATTCCTATCACTGTTATTACAATTATTTTAAGAACCTGTTTTATATGAAACAAGAAGAGCTAAAAAAAATAATAACGCCCAACCCATCTTTTTCCTTGATGTCTTGCTTTTTAGACTTGTTCTTGTGATTATTTGGGGCACTGATTCAGAAAAATGCATTGTTTAGACTGCATCAACTCTAGTTTAATTGCTATAGTAAAAATTATATGTTTTTGAAAAGATCTTGCTGATTGTTCTTCTTTTACCTAGTTTATAGTTTTCATACAAGTTAGCAGATATAGCAAGAATGTTTATTTAAGTCCAAATATAATTTTATATTGGAAACATTGGATTCTAAAGTGTAGGTTATTAACTGTATTATAAGTATGATCGATAAACGTATATAAGATGTGTGTATATACAATACTGCCACTTATCATTTCATTTTTCCATATTGAGCATCATAAAGGTTTTGGCTACTTTTTTATGTGGTTCTTTCACGCTATATGGAGATTAAATAAAACACTACATTAAAATATGGCATTTATGTTGTATCTCAAAAACTAGAGCTGATAGGGAAAAATGGTGTTTTTGGAAATAGTGTGTCAAATATACCCATGAACAAGTCTAACGCTCGAGCTACCAACATATATGTTGACCTATGTATAAATATAATTGTATTTGTAATTCAATTTTTAGCATTCATATTTTTAGATTTTCTCCAAAAAAATGTTATTTCTCCTGTAATTCATATAACGGTGATATAAAAATTGTGCAAAGTATAAGTAATCCACACCTGAGCTCATTCTTATTGTGTTGTGAGCTCTAAAAAAAAAAGCTTATGCTCCCAGACATCTGTGTGCAAGTACCTGCAGCACAAAGTAAATGAAAATGTGAGACGTATTAAAAAATTTTCAGCGAGCCACTTTGAAATCTGTAATATTGTCAGATGGTAGAATTGTTCCAGCTTCAATTCATTCAGGATTGCAATCAACCCTGATTCATAATAAATGTTCAATTGGACTTATAGAGAGAAAATGTGAACTGATTTATTGCTTATAGATTCAGATAACATGTACTGAAATTGTTCACATTTGTGGTCATGAAAATAAATTTAAATTGTGTTTCATAAATAGTTAAATTTTTACTGATTTTTCTGTGTCACAAAGTTGGCATATTATTCATTAAAACACTGCCCTTTATAATTATCACTATTAATGTAATTTCTCAAATAATAAAAGTATAAGGAGCAATATAATTTGTTTTAACCACCTACCTCTTTCTTGTAAAGATTGTTTAAACTGAATAGAATTTGTGACTATTCATTTACATGCAGCAGTGGTTTAGAATTTTACTAAAATGATGTATCCCTTTACTATAATAGAACTTGAGGGGCGCATGCGCGGCCGGCTCCGGGATGGACGCGCTGTGATCAGAGCTCCGTCCACCCGCCAGTTCAGACGCGGCTCACACTAGCACCAGGGAGTACCGAGTGCCCAATCCAACCCATAAGGATCCGGGGACACCCGACACACAATGCCAAGCCGCCGCAAAGCGCCAGGACAGCCAGGGAAGCTTACCAGCTTCTTCCCTGCTGTCACCTCATGCAGCCAAGATGGCGCCAGCTGCATAACGAACGGTCACAGCACCTATAAAGAAGACACTCCACAGCACCAGCTGGATCCTAGGCTCGGAGAACCACTGTACCCAGGAGACCTGGGTGAGTCCTCTCCTCCCTTGTCTCCCACCACAAATAGCCCAGCCAAATCCAGACCCAGACTGGACACTGACTCCCATCCTGACAGTCAGCACCTCTCCTCACAAATATTACCTCACAATATTACTCCATCTTTGATCGAATCTTTCCCTGCTTCTGACCAACCTATCACTGAAATAGCCATGAAAAACATGCTTCTCTTTTTGCGACAAACGCTTCACAACAATATGACGGCATCACTATCCCAAATCTCAATTGTGGTACAAAAGCAAGAACACCGTTTACGCCATATTGAGAACAAAATGGGAGAAATATATACAGCGCATAATGACCTGATTGACGCGCACGCGGACCATGAAGCTGATATTGAACAAATTAATCTTAAGCTAGCGGACTTAGAAGACCGCTCCAGACAGAACAACATTAAATTCAGAGCCATTCCTGAATCCGTAACCAACGACACCGTAGTGCCATATATCCAACAATATATGAAACATCTCATACCGCCACTATCGGATGTGGAGCTCGACATAGACCGGGCACATAGGATACCTAATCCATCATTCCTACCAGCCTCCATCCCAAGAGATGTTTTGGCACGCATACACTTTTACCATGTAAAAGAAAAAGTAATGTCAGCCGCCAGAAACACCGTCTCACTCCCGCCATCACGTGCAAATATCAAATTATTTGCTGATTTGTCCAAAGCCACACTCCTAAACCTCAAAAAGCTAGTCACCATAACCAAAGCATTGGGGAACCATGGAATAGGCTACCAATGGGGTTTTCCCACAAAATTTACTGTCAAACTTCACGGTAAAACCTACACCATCAAAACGTTAGAAGCAGGCATCGGTATTCTAAAAGCTTGGAAAATAATACCCGTGGAATCTCAACAATCCACCTCCACCATTACACAACAAATTGATGCGGACTGGTCCTGACCCACCATGCCCTCTGACCACAAAATAATCATTATCCTGGGCACTCTCCCTTATTATACCACTTGCTGGCAAATGGCCCTTCATTGGTCATCTCCATGTTACAAGATTTCTTTAAACATGTCCTATCTTACGGTCTATGCTTGTTCATACCCCCTCGTTTTGAAGTAGCAAGCCACGTTACTCATATTACTTGTATTTTTTGCAAGTTCTTTTTTATCCTTTCCACCCTCCTCACCCTCCACCAGTCCTTCGAGTCAACCAGCCATTCAACTAAAACACCCAACACGACAAAAAATACACCACGTGATCTGACTAGCACACCAAAACCACAGCACCCTATCCATGGAAGACCGCCACCTATGACCACAGAATGCTCACCTTCCTCTACGAGTCAAGAAACAACTATCCTACTCATCTACTCCAATTATCAACCCTTGAAATGATTAATATCTCATCGCTCAATGTTCATGGCCTTAACTCCCCTTTCAAAAGATCAATGCTCATGAAAGAAACTCGCTCTCTACATGCGGACATACTTTTTTTTACAGGAAACGCACTTCGCATCGACTAAGATTCCCAAATGCCACCTCCAGCGCTTCTCCCATGTATACATGGCAATGAACCCCCCCCCCAAAAAAATGGTGTCATCACAGCTATAAAGGACTCTATCCGGTTCCACCACATCTCAGAAACAGTAGACCCTCAAGGTCGTTATCACATCCTGATCTGTAAACTCAATGACATTGTTTATACCCTGGTCAACGTCTACGGCCCTAATACCAACCAACTATGATTCTACAACAAACTTCAACTAATTATCTCATCGCAAAAACAAGGAAGACCCACTTCTGGACTCTACATCCAACAAACGTTCCTCCAAACATAACCTCAACCAATTTTTACACAACAATGACCTCTACGACATTTGAAGATGTCAACATAGCACAGAAAGAGACTATACCTATTATTCCTCAGCCCACCTATCCTACTCTAGAATCAACCTCTTCGTCATGGACAAATGGACCCTACAACACATAACTTCCTCCTCAATTGGCACCATAACTTGGTCAGACCACGCTCCAATCAATATCACCCTTGACGACAATCAACACTTTCTGATCCCCCGAATCTGGAGACTAAATTCGTCAATATTGAAGAATCCAGATGATAAACAATGCTTACTGGATGCGCACAACATGTTTTTTTAACTCAATGACACTTCTAATATTTCCATTACCACTCTATGGCCCACCCACAAGGCATACATGAGAGGTATCCTCATACAATTAAATTCCCGCATCGCCAAACAAAGAACCCAACAAATTGACCAACTTCTCACATCAATAAAACTAAAAGAAGACATGAATAAACAAAACCAAAACCCTCCACATCCGTATCCCTCACCTCAAACAGAAATAAACTCTGATCCCTTCTACTTTACAAATATGACCTGAACCTACAAAAAACGAAAGCAAAATTCTATTCTTTAGGCAATAAGGCAAACTCATTCCTAACTAAATTAATCAAACAACGACGACTAAAATCCAAAATTCTTCAATCCAACATCCTACTACTCATGCCTTGCTCACAAACCCACAGGAAATAGCTAACGCTTTCGCGACATATTACCAAAAATTATATAATCTTAAAAACGATCCAGACACAACCCAACCAACACTCGAATCCATCCAAAAATTCCTAAGCACTACTAAACTCCCCCAACTTACTCTATCCCAACTCGATTCTATTTCATCTCCAATCTCCCCTACGGAAATAGAAAAAACCATCAAAACATTACCATTTAATAAATCGCCAGGCAATGACGGTTTCACCAACGAATTTTACAAACTATTTGCCTCCGCCCTCTCACGATATCTGACCAAGCTTTTCAACCACGCCACCTCTGCAGGCACATTTCCCAAAGAAATGTTGCAATCCATAATCACAACCATCCCAAAACCCAACAAAGACCCTCTACTTGTCCAGAATTACAGACCGATATCACTACTTAACACAGACATAAAACTTTACGCTAAAATAATTTCCCAAAGACTTCTCCCCTACCTCCCCACATTAATACATCCAGACCAAGTAGGTTTTATCCCTGGTCACCAAGCTCCTGACGCAACGAGAAGACTCATATCCCTTCTTCACAACCTAGAAAGCACCAAACAACCCTCCCTACTACTGTCCTTAGACGCAGAAAAAGCATTTGACCGTATACAATGGCATTTTATGCAGCTCACCTTACAAACATTTGGCATTACAGATTGGATGCTATCCGCAATCCTATCCCTCTACTCCAATCCATCAGCCAGAGTACTAGCAGATGGAACATTGTCGGACCCCTTTGACATTTCAAACGGCACTAGACAAGGTTGCTCTTTACCAGTCATAATATTTACCCTACTCATTGAACCCTTAGCCTCAAAACTCAGAGACGACCCAACATTTACAGGAATCACTTACTGTAACGCAGAACACAAAATCAGCTTATTCGCCGACGACATCATATTAATGATAACTAATCCACGCCAATCACTCCGGACTATATGCTCACATCTCCAAGGCTACTCGGAAGTATCCTAATACAAACTTAACTAACCCAAATCTTCCATTTTAAATTTCCATACCCCCACTCAAACCAAAAAAATACTAGCCAAACAATTCTCCTTCGCTTGGGAACAACACAATATTCCTTATCTTGGAATTAAACTTACCGCATTCCTAATATCTTCTTTTCTAAACTACAAGCAATCCTATCCAACTTTCTTTGGAACTCTAAAAACCCCAGATGTACCACAAACCTCTTAATACGTCCAACATCTAGAGGAGGCACATGTCTCCCGCACTTAAAGTCCTACTACAATGCCACTCTCCTTGACCAATTATATTTCTGGTGGCACCCAACAAAAGAAAAATTAAGGTCTACCATGGAAACACTCCCCTACCTCCCACTCACCCCTTGAAACATACTCTTTGTACCACACACACCCCAAACCAAGTACCTACTTAACCGTTTCAATACCGTGCAATTTTACACCTTCCTGCCCAGGCCAGTTTTCAGGTTTCAGCGCTCTCACACTTTGAATGACAATTGCGCGGTCATACAACATTGTACCCAAACAAAAATTTTATCATTTTCTTCACACAACTAGAGCTTTCTTTTGGTGGTATTTAATCACCGCTGGGGTTTTTATTTTTTGCTAAATTAACAAAAAAATACCAAAAATTTTGAAAAAAACCACATTTTTCTTTGTTTCTGTTATAAAAGTTTACAAATAAATAATTGTTCTTCATAAATTTAGGCCGAGATGTATTCTGCTACATGTCTTTGGTGAAAATAACCCAAATTAGGATGTATTTTTTAGTTTGTAGGAAAGTTATAGAGTTCACAAACTATGGGATAGATCTGAATATTGATCAATCCTGAAGTACTGACGGCCAATCTAAATTCTTGAGGTCCAAGAATGTCAGAACAGTACAGATATCCCCCAAATGACCCCTTTTTGCAGAGTAGACAGTCCGACGTACTTCATAAGAGGCATGGCGAGTTTTTTGAAGATGTATTTTTTTGTCATAATTTTTCGGAAAATGAAAAAATGAAAAAAATTATTTTCACTATTTTTTTTTTACATACTGTCACCAGTGCAGTACAGCATCATCATATAACTGGCATGGCGGTGAACAGGGACACTGACTGGTGACAGTATGAAAAAAAAAAAATATATATATATATATATATATTTTTTTTTTATTATATTTAATTTTTTATTACATTTTTTTTTTTTTTTTTTTTTTTTCATATTTTACTTTGACCACAGTAGTGCAATGTTACCATAGTAACATTGTACTACTTTGGGGAAGTGACCAGTATTTTTTTTTTTTTTTTTTTTTTTACACAGTTTGCTTATAGCAAATAATTACTTTGCTATAAGCAAGCATTTACCTGAATGACATCGATTCATTCAGTTTTTTTTTTTTTTTTTTGTGCTTAGCTGTGATTTGGTCACAGCTAATCACATGACATGTGCATGTGATTAGCTGTGACCATTCACAGCTAGGCACTAGTATACAATGGATGGCATCATGAATGAAGCCATCCATTGTATACAACTGTCATGTGACCTGCTGTGATTGGTCACAGCAGGTCACATGGTACCAGCAACGGGAGCCGGTACTCGGATCTGTCATCGGCCGTGTCCGAGGTGCACGGCCGCTGACAGATCGCACTGCTGCGCGGCTCTGCATTAGCGCAAACGGCGCATGTGCGGGAGCACGCCAAATGGCGTGCACCCGGAATGCAGGGACACAATTGAAGCCGCCAAACGGCCATTGGCCAGGCGGCTAATGGTTAAAAACCCATGTATTCAAGCCTCACTTCAAGCCTGGCATGACCTCATAACCACTGCATCTACAGAAATCAAACATATACCCACCACAATTAACACACTACACCTCATTACCCCCTCTTTAAATCTAATACACTGGGAAAACTGTGGCCTACTCAACATAATAGACCTCTACACAGACCACAAAATGGTGTCATTCCAGAGTCTCCAACATAAATTTAACCTGCCCGATACTGAATACTTCAGATACTTACGAATAGCTCACTGCTTACAAACAGTAAACCTACCTCACTTAGCCAAAATTCCCACCACTGCATACCAATTCTTCAACAAAACAAAATACCCGGGTAAAGGTATCTCTACCTTCTACTCGCACATAATAAACTCACAATTTACCCTACAAACTACCTCTCTATCTAACTGGGAGAAAATTCTCTCACTACCGACCACATCACATTCATGGGAAAAAACCTTCTGCATTACCTATAAAGCCTCACGATGTAGTTCCCACTGGGAATCGCACCTGAAAAATCTACACCAATGGTACTTGACACCCGTTAAACTCTCACTGTACTACCCACAACACTCCTCCTCCTGTTGGAGACAATGTGGAGAATTAGGCTCAACACTCCATATACTATGGACATGCAAATCACTTAGATCTTTCTGGAATAACATCTTCCAAATGCTCTCTACTCTATCTAACACTTCAATAACCCCAGACCCTGCCTTTGCGCTCCTCCACATCAGAATTGACAAATTCCCTCGAGACTCTCGTATCATCATTATCCATACATTATCCGCAGCCAAAATCAACATTACTAAGCTGTGGAATACTACTAAAACCCTTTCCCTCACCTCTCTGATAACAGACCTAAACTACCAATGTGACATGGAACGAAGATCAGCCCTCAACAACTCCACCTACCACACATTTAAGTTCCAGTGGTCTCGTTGGCTTCAAAACTCAAATTGCTCCGTTAAAATTTGATAATCTAGTGGTGAACTACTATAACCCCTATGCCCAGGCTGGTGTACCCACCCTCCCCCCCCCTCACCACTCCTCCATCCTTGTTCTTCACCCCTCTTAGATTTCCTATACACTTTAACATGGTTCAGATCACTCCGAGCATACCTCTCATGCTAATGCTGTATAAATCACTTTTATCCCCACCCGACTGGTGGGGAATATATCTTGTAATTCAAACTAAGTTGTACTGTATATTTGACAATGAACGGTACATACATGATTGCTATGTCTTAAAAATTTTCAATAAAATATTGAAATATAAGTGTTCACCTTTACAGAAAATCTGTAAGGTGACCTAACACTGGACCCTCTCCCCCTCCCCCTCCCATGGTCCTGCAGTACTTCCGGTCCAAGGCTTTACTAGTTCAGGGATTTGAAATCCACGCTGCTTAGTCTCCTCTCTGTGCTGCTCAGACAGTATGGACCAGTGTTCTCTACCCTCTTCCTATGTACTTGCTTTGTGCAGGCTACCTACTTACTGCTGAAATGAAAGGACTTTCTGCTGTAAGCTTGATGGTAAAATATGTAACAGATCGTGAAGCTACCAAGGTGTATTTTGAAGCATATTTACTGTTTGTTAAGAATATATACAGTAAATATTTGAATGGTCAAAGCCTGGTTTTAGTTCTACATTAATGTAACCACAGAAAGTATATTAACATTACTTGTAGAATGAAGCATTGCTTGTCTTCAGATTAGATCCTTTATGACCTGGGAAGATCATCCCCCAGCATTAAGCTCTGCTCCATGTCATTTAACTTTCTACAGGCCCCTGAGATTCTGGCAGTATGAAAAATTAATTACTGGGGTCAACTTAGTGCTTGGATAGGGCAAAATTTAGTCTTAACATGTAGTGACTGATGCATTGTGGTGCTCTTAAAAAGTAAAGGTACAACAACACTTCAACACCTGTAACGTTCATTGCCTCATGAAAAAATTACAATGTACAGATGTAAATCAGCTCCAAATGTCACAGACATCTTCTTTAGCCTTCTGAACAATAATGAGAAGAGTCTGGGCCATGCTGAGGCTGTAAAGGAAGGAATGGCAGGTTGGATTATGCTTAAGAGAGGGATGTTGGAGAAGGTGATAAAATAAAGAGCTCAGAATAGGAGATCTGAAAGGTTTTAGAGACACACATTCCAGGCTAGTAAGACCAATGTGGATAGCAGAGAAGATAACATGCTGTCTGATGGATCTGCAAAGGAATAATAGCAAATTGGTATCTTCAATGAATCCTGTTTGGTACCGTTGGGGTGACCTATGTAGTCCAGAAACATCCATCTGTTATTTTTTTAAAGAGCAGCTTACCTTAGGAACCTTGAAAGAGCTGCTTAAAATGAAATATTCATGTCTTAAATGAAAGAGAACATATCCCACTGCAAACAGAACTATGGCGCTGTAGTGCCAACAAGCCAGTACCACTGCCAACTCTAACAGGTATTCTTTGGATGTATTCTAAAAACAATTACTTTCTTAAATGCATGGAAGAAAAACTTTGTGTGTATGCAAGGTATGCTATTCTTTGATGTTATTTTACAACTCTGCAAAAATGTGTGATGTGCATTAAAGCAATCTACAACTAACCAGACAAAAAGAGGTGTATTTTGGCCTACTGCCATTGCTAGTCAATTCACACAATTTTTCTTCAACTTTTGTGTGTTTTGTAAGATAAACATGAGGCTTAGAGTCCATTTTCTATCACGTTACCTGAAAACTATCTCAATTGTTGCTTTTTTCTTCCCTTCTAGCTTCTTGCCAAGCTGTATGCCAGGATTAGATAACCATGAAAGTGTTCATATTGCAGTGGATAAATGATTTTGCTTTTAGGAATATTTCCAAAAAAACAAAAAGTCTGACAAAGAGGCCATCACATTCATGTGCAGAAAATATATTTTTCTATCTGCATTTAGAAAAGCAGCAAAATGAAGTATTATGCACTGGCACAAAAAGCAGACTTTATAGACAAGATTGATAAGAGCTCTCAGTAGGACATAGCAAAATGACTCCTACATGGAACTCTAGGAATCATCCAATTAGTGTTTGTCACACAACAGCCAGCTCTAATTTCAGGCACAGGAAACCAGCACTAGCACAGACATGTAACTGAATTATGTGCCTTTATTAGATAATTTATGTCAGCAAAGTCTTGAGGACTCCCCATATTGTGGCTGTAGGGTGGCTAAATAGCTAGAACTTGTTAGGTTAGGATCTAATCTCTTAACCGCCATGTCTTTATGAATGTTCTCTCGGTGAAACAAGATATTCCTGCTTCCTTTTATGTTTTGGCTTGTGTAGACTTTAGAGCAGGGGCGGACTGACAACTCATGGGGCCCCTGGGCAATAGGTGATCATGGGGCCCCTGTGTCCTCGTCCACACTGAAACAACATCCAAAAAATCCTATGAAAGGTACCAGGGGCATCTCATGGGGCCCCCTACTGACCCCGAATTCCCAAATGGTCAGTCCGCCCCTGCTTTAGAGTTTAAAATTTATCTATAACCAAATCTTTTTTTTAGTTTGGATAGAGTGATTAGAGTGTCAGGTTTTAATTTTTTCTTTTTACTTATTGGTAAGTGAGAAAAATCCTGAAGTTTTAAGTTGTATCCAAAGCAGGAAAAAAATTCCAGTGTGGACACATGTTCTGGTGTCAACTGTCTTAGATGGAATGTGGAGAAATTTCCTCTTTTTAATCTGCATTATCCAAATGTTACACAGGTGGGAAAAAGTCCTACTCTATCCTAAAGAAAAAAAAAAGTTTTAGTTTTTCTCATTCAGGGGTAGTACTTGTTTTGTGTATTCAGCAAAGGCTTGATGATGAGCTCTGGCTTGGAGCATATTTCAGCTTTTCTAAGGTTTATGGACAGGTGAACTAAATGGGTTTTTGGCCACATTCAACCTTTGCCTGAAGATCCTTGGCAAACCACCTTCTAGTCATGTTGATGAGGACCAGGGACTCTTCCGCAAAAATTTGGCCCAGTGGTTGTGGGGTCTGCGGTTGGGGGGCTTATCGGAATCTGGAAGCCCCCTTTGACAAGGGGGCCCCCAGATCCTGGCCTCCCCCCATGTGAATGAGTATGCGGTACATGGTACCAATACCCATTCACAAAAAAAAAGTGTAGTGTAAAAATGACAGGAGACAGTCTTTGACAAGTCCTTTAAAAAACCCAAAAATTTAAAAAAATGTCCCCCGAAATAGATCTGACGTCAATTACAATACCCGCCACACCGCTGACCTGAAAAAAGAAAAAAAAAAACCTGCTTGAAGCTGGAACCCACTGTCTGACAGCCGTCTGACAACCACGATCACAGTTCTTAAATACTGTGATGACATCATCATGTGCTGTGATTGACCAAAGCATTGCACTTGACCTGTGGTTAGGTGCAATGCTTTGGCCAATTACAATGCTCTGGCAGTGCATTGTCGGACGCTGCGGGTGAACACATGAATGTCCAATGTTTCAGTCGAACTTACGTAGGGTTTGTAAACAGGGGGCTTATTGGAACCTGGAAATCCCTTTTGAAAGTGAAGGGACCCCCAGATGCTGCCCTCACGTGTGAATGAGTGCATTATATCCCTTCATATTCACAAAAAATTGCAATTACTAAATAAAGACACAAAACACTTTGATTAATGGGGGATGGTGATATCTAAAGGCCCTCTTATTTATAAAGGGGGCTTCTAGATTCCAAAGAGCCCCACAAAAAGTGGGCCAGGATTATGGGGAAGAGGCCCATCTCTTCATCATGTAAACAAAGAATGTGCCTAGAGCACATGCCCTGCTAGCTCCCGATTCATTTACCGGCACCTCACAAAAAGGTCCTGATAGCTACTTGCGGTCAGGAGCTTTCCGATCATGTGACCACCGTGACAGCCAATCACGGTGGTCATATGACCCTTAAAGGGCCAGTAGGCGCCTGAGCCAAGGAGTTAATAAAGTTAAATATGAAGAGTGCACAGTCGCTAAGTGGTTAGAACTTCTGCCTGGCAGCACTAGGGTCATTGGTTTGAATCCCAACCATGGTACTACCTGCACTGGGATTTTGCATGTTCTCCCTGTGCCTGCACAGGTTTCCTCACACACTCCAAAGACATGCTAGTAGGTAAATTGGCTCCTGTCTAAAATTGGTCCTGTTATGTGTATGTATGAATGTGAGTTAGGGACCTTAGATTGCAAGCTCTTTGAGGGTAGGGACTGATGTGAATCTATAATACATATGTAAAGTGCTGTGTAAATTGAGGACACTATATAAGTACCTGAAATAAATAAGAGTGACTTATCAGGAGCACTCTTTTCCTTTAAGGTTGTTATGAGGGTGTGACTTAGGTCGTATTTCCATTGATCAATGTCCAAGTGTAGCAGTGTGTGTTGGGCTTGGTTGATTGTTGTTATGTGAGACAGAGGATATGAAGCAGAATACATAGCTGCAGAAGGAGATCATGTTAGGGCATGTCCACCGGATGTGATATAGAGTTCCAATTTGGCCACACTCTCTCCACCAAAGTGGAGAAGAGTCGAAAAAAATTAGGGTTATTCTCAGCAGAGCATAGTACCATCTATGTAGTAAAATGATTGAGGATTTCCAGTGTGTTACACATTTGGAGTATCGAAGGGGCCATTCTATTGCTTTCTGCTATTCTGGTTTCTGAGAATGAGCTAGATTTGTTTTCCAAAGTTTAATGATCAGACATTTTTTCTGTATTCTTCTGGTGAGTAAGGGCCCAATTGAGGTATATTTCTGTGCTCCAGTGAGCACGTCTCTAGGGATAAAAGTTTGCATAGGTGATCTTGTGATACTTACTAGGGTAATGGCCTTAGCCAGTGACTCTAATAAGGGCAACAATTAAAGGTGATAAGGGACAGCTTTGCTTAGTGTTGTTAGAAATATTAAAGGGCATTGACAGGAGGTTAGAAGTAAACACTAGGGCATTAGGTGATGTGTATAAAGCATGAGTGGACAAATCAATAAAGATGGGCAAGCTAAATCTGGAGAGGACACATAAATAACCAATGTACTTGGCCAACTGCCTTAGCTGCATCTTGGGAAAAGAGCAGAGAAGGCATCTGCTCATTGTACAAAGTTCAGAATTCACCTTGTGCCATCAGGATCTTGGCATTTCTTTATCAAGTCCACGTGGTCTAGATTAATCAGATGTAGAAGAATGTCATCTAACCTGGTAGCTATTACTTTGGCATAAACTTTTATATCCTTGCTCAAACGGGAGAAAGAGTGAAATTTGGCTGGAATGATCAGGGGTTTACATGGATTGAAGATAGACTTCCAAAGCTGCTTGAGGGAGGGTGACAGTTTGGACAGCTATACATTTTGAAGGTATGTGGAAAATTTTTCTTTGAATTTTTTATATTATTTGTTACAAAACTGTCTGGGCTAGGGGACTTGCGCAAGGAATTAGTTGGATAGCTTGATGGACTTCTTGTGCAGTAAAGGTTGAGAACAATGTAATAAGTTGGTCATTAGTGATTTGGGTAGACAAAGTTTTTGTAAAAAAGTTTGAATATCTTGTGTAGATGGCATAGAATTTTGTGGTTACATATTTATAGTGTAAAGTTCTGAGCAGTATCGTGCAACGTATTAGCTATATGCTAGAGGTAAGTTTTTCTTATTTTGTTTGACATATAAAAAAAGCAATTTTATTTTTGTGTGTCTGATGTTTAATCTGATTAGCCAGAAGTGAGAAAATCCTATCACCAGACACATATTGATTCACCTGAAGCTTCTCCAGGAAAAAATCATATTGATTGAAAAAGCATAAGCTGAGTTTATATCTTAAAGTGGAACTAAACCCTCCTTTCCTTTGCAGGAAAGGAAGATGACATCTGTTTGCTCGGTAGCTGCCACATTGCTGCACATGCGATCAGTTATGACATTACCTATTTGATGGGAAGACAGAATGTAGAAACACCACACTCCATAACCCAGCCACTATATGGAAAGGTAAAAATACAGCTTTAGCCTAAACTCTTCCTGACTATACTCCTATGACATGATTTGCCCTGATTATGGGGCTTAATCATAGACATCTATAATCAAAAAGATCTCTATGATTAAGCCCAATAGGCAGGGCGAAACATAGTCAGGGGAACATAGCCAGGAGGAGTTCAGGCTGAAGCCATATTTTTACCTCTTCATACAGTGGCTGGGTTCTTGTGGTTCCACCTTCTGTGGATCTTCTAATCTATATCAGCTAGCCTGTATGAGCTTGTTTGAACATTTGCATCGGATCTGTGATTTGGACTGCAGGGGGACATTTTGCAGTGCTTTGAGCGGCTTTCCAAGTTTTAGAATCAGCCATTTGATGGTTTGACAGTTCATCTGAGAGCACAAGAAGCTGTGACAGGTATCATTTATGCTATGCCTTGAATATAACTATTTTGGGAAACCATTATATCGGTAGCTTTAGTTCCACCTTAAAGCTCTTAATTCTGCAATTGTGTTGGGAGAATATTTTTGTTTCTTACCATCTTCTAGTGTCCAGATAGAGTTTGTGAGATGAATTCATTTTGCTATCTCTTCTTTTTTTCACAGTTTCAGCTCAGTTAAGACCCCTGATGCAGGCCTAATGGGCATTTTACAGAGAATTGGGGTCTTTGTCTAAAGTGCAATTCAGTTAAAAGTATTTATTGATCTTGGTCTTGACATGCTTCCCCTGGACTGAATTATGTAAAAGTTTAATATTCAATCTTCAGGGTGAAGTTGGGTATTGTTTAGGGTCTAGGCACAAGCAAAAAGACACAGGGGCAGGTCAGACTATGTTATGCCATAAATTCAATATTGACTTTATGAATTAATTGGAGTTCACATTTGTTCACAAAAAACATGTCAGTTCAAGAATACTCCTTTTTTATTGTGAAAAGAATGAATAAACCATTTTCTCTCCCATGTAGGTTTCTCCAAGCATCATGTGTTATAACAAATACATAAAAAATAAATTATAGAGGGTACAACTGCATTTCCTCCATGCATTAGTGGAGTCAATTACTTTAATGGAGTCTCCACAAAGAATATACCAACCTTGTGGGAGGTTTTTGGATTTTCTTGATAAAGGACACTAGAAAAAGTTTTTGAATCACATTCGATGAACATACTATAGGTTGACAATAGTATAAGTCTGATTATTAACATTTGCTCCTAAGACAATATATCTACCCCATTATTGCATTGTAAGAATACCAACTGCAAAGCACCTGAATCTTTAACAGCTGTCCTGACACCCTTTTTTTCTGCAAAGGCAAATTATCGGTGAAGAAAGTTACAATGTTTAAGTTGGGGGGATATTTTAACAAAAATGCATATCACACAAAGTATGTCTCATTTCTGCGCTTATGTTTCTCTCCCCACCATGGAGTGTTTATAAGAACTATTTAGTCCTTTGACATTTAAAGAAGTTATTATAATTAGAAATGATAACTTAGGGTATGCTTGGAGTTGGAAAAAAGGGGGGGATAGCCACCTAACATGACACGTAAATATGTGTCATATAAATATCTCCGTCTCACTAATTAGTGTGGATTTATAAACCCAAATGCTTAACATAAAACATAGCAGTATGACAAGTGCAATACTGCTCACACAGAGTGGTTATTAGAAAATCCAAGCGGAGTAATATAATAAGCATTTACAAACAAGTTTTATTCGATCACATGGATCATACTGAGGTTAGACAGAGACATGGTAAACAAGTCATTATAAAATCACTGAATTAAAAACATTCGGCGTCTCCATATCTAATAGTTATTTGGCAATCAGGAATCCACATAAGGCAATGAAGTTCCTAAATACTTGATCAAAGAATTTTCATATTTTCCATATGATATCTGCATAAGGGGAAAATTCTTCAAAAAATTGTTTTGGTAGCCACCACAGTGAATAGAATGACCTCCTGAAATGGAAAACCAGAAAAGAAGGGATCATAGTAGAGGGAACAAAAAATAGGATATACTGTATGCACTAACCATATGCAATAACAGAACAACCCCATGACAGGTATATATGTTATTCCATTACCTTCTCATAAACTTGACCATCATGAAAGGATGGATATATGGCATTCCTGGATAGCCACCCCAAATGGAAATGTATCCACAGTAGTAAATGATTCTAAAAGTGTATAAATATGAAACATGAATATCAAGCTACCAACAAACCTGAATGAGACTAAAATAAGGGTAAAAGCCTAAGAATATTACCATACAAAAGATCAAGGGGACTCCTCCTCACTTGAAGTAAGATCAGGTCTGGATGAAAAAGTGAATATGGGGGTGGGAAGTCAGGTAGTAGATATGTAAAGTCCAGACTGGTTGATGCAGTCTATGTATATTTGAATATATAGACCCAAATCTGGGTTTCCAAAAATTGCTCAATAATGAGAAAGTAGTGTGGTTCCTTAAAAATATACATGAGACTGTGTTAGCATGCCACAACACATATAAAGCGTAGTGTATACGTATTCCTCCAATAGGAGTTCAAAAAATTCCCCAAACATGAGTTAGATAGGCACAGGGTTTCCAAAAATGTGAGGGTATATTACCCGTTTATATTGATAGCACTAAAGCCTAATTTAGCCAAACGGCTATAAACTTGCCACCGGTGGAAGTAGGCTGTGACTCAGAGTTGCCATGTGCGGTCTGCTTAGGATGATATCCTCATCATCATTTGAGTGTCTCAAGGCTAGGAGTTGCCTATATATTGGATCAAGAAGGGACTCTTCGGAACAACAATCATAGTACCATTTAAGGCATCAAGTGCGTACACTCTACATTTCACAAAACAGTAGTGTATTAAGAGAGGGAAACATCTTCCAGTGTATACTCAGTAATAACATGGCGTTAACTTTAGATCTAAAACATAAATTAACGAAAAATGAATAAAACAGAAACTTAGCATTCAACAATAGTGCAGGTTGCACATTCATGTTGTTGAATGTTATAACAGAGCAGTGCCCACAAGATCCAAATCCCTTTTGTTCAGAGACATGCCCAGGAGGGTTTCTCCAAGTACACAAAATATTTTTTTGTATTTTAGTGGCATCTTCAGGGAATGGTAATGAAGTAAGGCAGTTGGTAGTGAACTAAGACTTTCAGTGGTATCCCAAACGGTATGCTATATTACTGTGTCAGAGGATTTTGGTGATCTGTGTGAATTGCTTCCTGCACTGTACAGTGGCTATAGAATAATTGCATATACAGTAAAGATACGTATATGTACAGGGATATGGGAGCTTCCTTGCCTTACGGGCAGCAGCCATTACTATTTCCTTATTTTGGAAGAAATGTATTCTTGGTATACTCCTCTCTTTGCATTGGGTCAGGAAGATGTTTTGGGTTCAGAATTCTCCTGAGGCTGTCCAAGAGGTAATATGAGCTTAGGAATTTGACGTATGTAGGGAATAAACCCTGATGGCACGATTGACTTGGGCATTCCCCTAAATTCAGGATGTTCTTGTGATATCTGTTTTTTAAATTAAAGACTTTATCTTTAAGCCATTGAATATCTGTAGAGGATTTTTTATGCTTGTCTACTAGATCATTGTAAGCAGAGGTATATTCCCCCATTTTCCTCTCTGTATGGTCAGTTCTTTTCACTGCTTGCTATAACCAAGCTTGCATTTTAAAGATACTATGATGTAGCTGCAGGTCAGATTTAATAGATAACATCATTTAATGGACTTTTAAACAGGGTAATTTGTGGCTTGGAAATCTGCTAGTGTGTCTTGAGGTGCAGCCTTAAAAAATGCGACTGAGTCTGTTAAGTCTTTCTTACTCCTTGGGCTCTGGTGAGGGTGAGGAAGATAGAATGACATATCTCTGGCAGGGAGCATTAAGAAAGAGGACCGTCTCTCTCCTTCCCTATGTGAGCACGTATCTGTACACAGGTGGTTTTCATCAACGCCATCTTGGAACTGTTTCCGGTCAAGGCTGGTAAAGAAATCCTTGAAACTCTGCAGCTGTTTGTCCTTGTGTTGACAGGTTGAGGCACCGTGGGTCATCTAGGGGAGCCATAGCTATGGTTGCCATGAGTGTTCATAGAAAGTGGGATCAAGATGGTGCTACTGTATCAAGTCGGCATGCACTTCCATAACCAACCCCCCCCCCCAGCTGCATTTCTTTTACAGAAAACTAATTGCACACATTACAAGATAATGTTGAATTAACAATTACATTCTGGGTTTACAGATACCTGAATATGTTGTATTCTTTCTGTTACAAATGTTTATAGTAAGTATGAACAGAACTAATGCCATGTGCTCTCTGCTCAATCCTGGAGTACTGTGAGTATAACCTACTTGATGGCACGCCCCCTAGGAGGACATGTAAGCGACTGGCTGGCCTCACCAAAAATGAGCAG
Organism: Staurois parvus; assembly: GCF_062004578.1. Taxonomy (NCBI): domain Eukaryota; kingdom Metazoa; phylum Chordata; class Amphibia; order Anura; family Ranidae; genus Staurois; species Staurois parvus. The sequence continues at coordinate 1,311,814 of NW_028318784.1, forward strand.
AATGATAGATCGATAGCCGTTGCTTTATAAAGGAGGACAACAGGGGCAGTGCTGAAGCGTGGGGAGAATATATGAAGAATGGCAATGTTTTTTATACGGGGGTTGCAAAAATTTAAAAAAATTCCTGGAATGAAGGGCAAAATACATGAAGGAAATTAGATGTGTATTTACTAAGTTTGTGAAAAGGGCAATCATGATGTACACTGTACACTAATCTATATGAAGCAATTAAGTTTAACTGAGTTATTGATTTTTGCCCAATATTATCATTATTTTTGCAATTTGAGTTGCCTTGTTTAATAAGCTCCTTTTCTTTACTCCCACTCATTGCCATTTTTACCTAATGGTAACATGTTGAAAACAAAGAAACTTATTGTGAAATTGAAAATATTTTAAAATCAGACATTGCTGTACTGCTTTCTAAGTTGAAAGGAATTTTTCTTCAATTCATTCTTTATTTTGGAACTGTGATTGCATAACGAGTGATTGCATAACAGATCCAGTTCTATTGTTCAAACATGGCAAGATGATATAATTATACAGGTTATGGTCAGAAGGTACTAAAGGAATCAAAAAGGCATCCAAATGACTCAGCGCATGGCATAGTAAACCCTTCTTAGAACAGCAGGTATTAACACGTTTCATTTCATTATACAGTATATTCCAAAAATATAAGAAAACTAAAGCTCATTTCAAGACAGTGGATATGGCCATGCGGATCATTCCTTTTTAACCAATCAGCCAGATGCAAATCCAAAACCACTGGTGTATATCCTGTAACAGGCATGTGGGGAACAGCAAGTTATAACCCAAGCTATACCAGAAACTAGGCAGTGTGCAGAGAGAGAGGATGGATGCTGCTCATACCCATCCCAAGGATTCCTGTGAAGACTGTGTGAATGGCCTCTGCTGTCACTCCGACCACGCCCTCTGACGTGTTCCGGCCCGCCCATAGGTGGCTTGTTCACAGAGGCTACAGCTTGAGAGTATAGGGTGAATAGCCAGCAACTCATTATCCCGATAAAAGTACTTTATTAGTAAAGGGTACAGTGTGCAAGTTACAGCTGCTTACATGTTTTGGTAAAATACTTTATTCCTATCCATCAATCATGGCTATGAAGAAGGTTTCTTTTTTACCGAAACGCGTAAGTGGCTGTAACTTGCACACTGTATGCTTTATTAATGAAGTACTTTTAATGGGAGAACGAGTTGCCAGCTCTTCACCTTATACTCTCATTATATATATATATATATATATATATATATATATATATATATATATATATATATATATATCATATCAATATATCATCAATATATCATAAATATAATCTAATATGATAGAGTCATTTATTCAAAACTGAATAGAGCTGTTTGAGGCTCTTTGGCTATTGGTGCAGTGTATGTAAATCATGACTTCTTCTAAAGAAGCTATGGTTTCCACAAACTATGCTGATGATGGACAAAAATCCTATTGTATGCAGTTTGAAATAAATGGCTCTATAATATTAAGTTATATTAGCACTACACACCACTCTAGATGCAGTGGCTGGAAGCTTTATGTCATCAGTTCAGCCTCATTAGTTACCATTTGTGTATTTACTTGGGAAGGCACCACCCTCTGATCATACAGGTTATTAACATATAGACTCAAGGAGAACGTAATGATTTTTGACATACTTAAATATATTTGTATGTATCAATTTTTCTCTGCGGTAGTTAATGCTGAATGCTCCATGTGACCCAGGCCATTTCAGAGCAGTCCATTTGTGTAATTGTTTATTGATGGAAACAAATACACCAATTGGGGATAATTTGGTAGGATTTTAACTATACATGAGTGCTAATTGGATATGTGTGCGCTTCTTGGATAATGTTGTTACTACTTTAATAAAAAATAAGCATATTTGTAAATGCATAAAAAATTGTTTCTATTTTGAGCAGTGCAGATATCTTTGGCATAGAGAAATAATTATATAGTGTGCGTTGATAGCATAACCCCACTCTTTTGTGCATGCTCATTAGTGTGCTTTCCCTTGTATATTGTTATACTTTATGGCGATGTAGGCGTTATAGAAGAATATGGGAAGGACAGTTAAAGACAGAATTTTAAAAAAAAATCTGATATATAAAAGAATTTCCAAGCATTTAACCACTTGATCTTGTTCTTTTAAAGGGTCCACCTTTTGACAAAAAAAGTTTTTTTGTCAGGTAAAAACGTTCACCTATTATTTTTGCTCCTGATGATGTCTTCGATGAAACTAGCAGAGCAGAGACAGAACACATCACTGCGCATGCGTGATCCCACTGCAGCCATCTTGGATTCTGGAATACGTGTTGTTTATATGATATGAAATGCCTGATTGTCATCTTTTCATTGCATTTTCCACATTGGGTTGGTGTTTTGATCTGGATTACAGTGTGGAGAGCCTGTCTTTTTCTTTTTCATGATACTATGTCCAACTATATATGGACAGTGATCATATGTAATGCAACAGTACCATCGTTTGACATTTTGAGGAAAGCTGGATATCTTGGATTGCTACACAGGTGCTGCTTGACCACTCTTGATTGGCGGTCATATGATTCTGGTAAGCCTCCCTTTGTTGTACACCGAGGTGCTGTGTGGTTCATCACTAAGAAGTTTTGGTGACGTTTGATGTCCACATCTGTCATTTCCCTCATAATCAAAGAACCACTAAATTCACAGTTTTTAGCTTCACATTTGGATTCATTTATTTTTTCAGTTTGTGGTGACACATATATTGTTTTTGATATATTTGCATTGCACTGTTGTATTGCTCATACATTTACAATTTATCGTTAATGCTGCACTATTGCTTTGTGATATTATTTTTTTATTGCAGGAGCCTGTAAAGCATTGCACCAGTGATCAGCAGATTGCTGGTGCCATGCCGGTCTCCTGCAGACCTGTCAGTATATCTGCTTGTACATATATCCCATATGAAGAAACCAATACACTCTGACAGAAAGAATTAATGAACTACCACAGCACTCACAGTGTTGTGGTAGTTCATTTAGAACTACAAGCCGTCAGCCGCTAAGGCTGTGGGGAATTGTAGTTTTCTCAATCATAAAATTTTGACAACTAGCTGGGGGAGAAGTTAGCTCTCAGAATGGGGGACAGTCCTATCATAACATGTTACATGTTACACCTTGAATATGGGTGCAACATGTAACATGTTATGAAAGGTAAACATATCCTTTAAAGAGCATTTTAAAAAGACATTTTTAAAGAATAACTCTTTTGCGGAGAAAAAAAAATTCCCCTCTGGGTGACCTATGCAGGAATTTCTTTCTCAACAAGGTTTCTTTCTCAACAAAAGTGGAGTTACTCTTTAAGCTTTGACAATAAAACCTGCAAACTGGTATCTATGCAGAGTTTCACCAGATTCTGCACTATGCAGGTTTAGCAATTAACCCCCATTGTGTGCTACCAGCTTTTCTTCGGGATCCACAAGCACAATTACATACTATTATAAACATATAAAAACAGAATTATTTAAATACAAAATGCAGTGGATAACTTTGGTGGAATTCATATTTGCCCCCAAGGAAAAACATAAGCTGGGGCCTTACAGCACCTTCACATGAACTAATGCTAAAGAAATGCATTTGCTCTACCTGCTATTCATTTGATCTGGTTCAATGATCTATTTTGCTGCTTACATACAAACACAAGTTTTTTATGTTATCAGAAAGTGCATTATTCAATCAGAAAGCAAAGTACTGTATACATCCCGCATCACATAAATACTTTGATGCATCACTGTCAGGGACTATCGCGACGCATGGGTCTGCACATGCGTAGGTGTCTGTCAAGACATGCAGGCAGCAGGGCACTAGGACCCAGGCACACCCATCACCTATGACAGTGCTGGGCAGGCACTAGGACCTAGGCTGCGCCTGTCAGGCTACTTAAACCAGCCCTGCACAGACACAAGTTCCGTATGGTCTGATCTCGTTCCTGTGTTCCTGTATTCCAGTTGTTTGAGATTCGTTGCTGACCTGCCTGGACCTGACCCCTGCTGACTTCTGCTCTGACCCCTGGCTAAGTTTGACCTCTCTTTTGGATATCCCTACCTTATCTGAACTACTGGTACCGACCCCAGCGAGTGACCTGACTATTCTTCTGCCTGCTGCCTTGTACTACGCTGACCCCTCTGTTACCGACCTGGCCCGTTTGACCACGCTATTGCTCAGCCATCCATCCGACCCGCACGGATTTGCTGCTACTCTCCAGACCTGTCTGCCTCTTCACGTCAGGCTCTCTACCTGTCATTACCTCTGGTGATTCCTCTACCTCAGGTGGGTGTACTCAGGGGCCGCGACCTGGTCACTGTCCGCTCCAAGCCCATCCCCACCATCAGGGGCTCTGGTGAACAAGCGGACTGGGGCTTAGACTCCGCGCCCTGGGGAATCCTGTCCTGTGGACTGCTAGAGTACACCAGGTGGTCCATAACAATCACATAAATACTTTTTGCACCATTAGAGCTTAATCATAATGATCATATGAGACTAAAGGTCTGAAACGCGTCAAGATGTTCATGTGATGCTGGCTGTACACTGTGCTTTCTGATTGAATAAAACACTCTCCAATAACGCAAGCCAATTCTGAGAACTCCCACCAGCTATTGTCCAGTAAGACTTATGGCCACATCTCAATAGCAGCAGTTGAGGTTCATTTGTGTGTCTCTATACATTCTGCTAGGTTCACATCGGATTGTTATTTTCATCAAGTGTTGCAAATTAGTGTCAGAAGTCTTTATTTACAAGCTTGTTTTAGCTCCATGTTTCTCTTATGAGAGCTTTCATTAGAAGGTAGGCAAGCACATTTTCACTCTTTGGTTCTAGTACTGTAAGCCAGTTCACCCACAGTTTAACCAATTCAGGACCAGCATGTTACACTGTCCTCCTGTCCAGGCCTTTTTCAATTTTTGTTGCTATGATAGTCTGACTGACATTACTTTTGCAACACTCCATCTATAGTTTTATATCATTTTTCGAGACGTATAGAGCTTTTTGGTGGTAATAACTACTAGGGTTTTTACAATATAAGGGGAAAAAAAACATTTAAAAAAAAAACTTGATTTCCTTACTTTCTGTTATAAATCACTTCAAATAAAAATTCCAGGACAGTACGAAACACTCCAAATAACCCCTTTTTGGACAGTGGACGGACACCAAAGGGGAATTGATTTTTTTTTTCATATTTTGGAAATGAAGAAACATGCTGGTACTGAGGTAGTTAAAAAATAAATTAACAATTAGGTGTATTAAACCCCAAAGCAAAAATTTAATAAATTGAAGCTTACCAATTCTTACACGTGGTGGATGCATGCACTTTTTTTTTTTTTTTTTATTTACATCTGGTGATCTAGTTATTAAGTCAGTTACACTTCAATTTACTTTAACAGACAAAATCTGTCCAAGCATAGTAGCAGTTAGAGGGCTGAGACAAACATTTAGGGCCGTGTTTTCACAGGGCAGACTATACCATATGCAGGTGCAGGGCCGTGTTTATCCGAACAGGGATGCACAGGTGACCCTTGGATCCCCATGAAGAAGGTCCTATTGATGTCAATTGGGATGCAGAGCATGGACACAGCCTCTGTGTCCCAATATGACATCTGTGTGAGTGCAGGTGTATGAGGGTGCATGTTCCTGAACTCACACTGCATTTGGAGATATGCACCTACATACACCTTCACCCACAGGGGTGTCATATTGGGACACAGAGGCTGTGCCCATGCAGTCACTGTCTCCCAAATGACATCAATGAGACTGCCTGCTCAGGGATGCAAAGAACACCTGTTTAGCCCCATGTGGGTAAACCTAGCCCTGCATGGGAGTATGATATAGTACGCTCTGTGTGAACAAGTCCTAATATTTACAGGTGTGCTTTTAATAATCAGCTTTTATTTATGTAGAACCCTTATCCCAAAAGTAAAAAAAACTGTTGCTAGATCTGTTTATAAAGTGCTAGCTGAAGTTCAGCTTCAAATTGTTAGTTAAGTCCATTTAAATCTGCCAGTCTAATGTGGGGTACACACTTTAATTTTTTTTTTTTTACACATTCAACCCTGTGGGCTTTGTTACTGTTTATCATTTGTTAACTTTGTTACTGACCAGATCACCAGGTGAAATAAAGGAAAAAAAGGAAAACTAATGGAGCCACCACATCTAAGGCTTTGTAAGCGGAAATATATTAAATTGTTGTTTTTGGGTTTAATACCACTTTAAGGTATGCATAGGCTTTAAAAATCACCCTCTGAAGTTAAGTGCAAGTCTTCTGTTATAAGTTCCTTGGAGGAAGACATCACAGTACACTGAAATTGCATTGCAATAATGGTTAGGTATCATGGATAAACCTCTAACACTTTAAAGGCCACCCAAAATAATTCCACAAATATTGGTGTTCAGTGGCATTAAAAACCTCCCATCCGTCCCCATTGTTGACGGTCGATGGTACTATGAATTCTTCTGAAACAATCCCTCAACATTGGTGGTCATTGGCCCTTTTTCTGCTCTTCTGCTGATAACAGGAGGATTATGTGAATGGATTCATTCATTCAGTCCTCCCTCTTTCCTTCCTTTGTTGTGAGAGAAAGGGGAGGGTATATGAATGAAAACAGTACTGTAACAGAGGAACAATAGTCATCCGCTCCTTCCCCTCAGACCTTTCGGTCATAGAAGGATGATCAGCTATTGTATAAAGAAAATAAACAATTCTTTACCCACTCTCAGGATTTTGCTAATAGTGAAATAGTAGGCACTTGTTACCCTTGGCCTACTAAGTGACATATCGGACTGGATGTCACTCCAATTCCTCAAACTCAACCTTTCCAAAACTGAGCTTCTAGTATTCCCCCCAGCCCGTGCCCCCTCCCCTGACTTCTTCATCAAGATCAACAACACTACCATCAGCCCCACCCCTCACGCCAGGGTACTAGGTGTAATCCTAGACTCCAATCTGTCCTTTTAGCCCCAGGTCCAATCACTGACAAACTCATGTAGACTTCACCTCCGCAACATCTCCAAGATACGACCGTTCCTAACCTCAGAAACCACTAAGCAACTCATTCACTCCCTTATTATAGCACGCCTTGACTACTGTAACTGGCCTACCTCACTGCAGGCTATCCCCACTCCAGTCCATCATGAATGCTGCTGCCAGACACATTCACCTTACTAACTGCTCTATATCTGCCACCTCTCTCTTCCAATCCCTCCACTGGCTCCCAATTGCCCAACGGATAAAATTCAAAACACTAACACTGACGTATAAAGCCGTTCATAACACTGCCCCTAATTACATCACTGACCTTGTCTCTAAATACCACCCAAACCGTACTCTCCGCTCCTCGTAAGACCTCCTACTCTCTAGCTCCCTTGTCTCCTCCTCCCATGCTCATCTCCAGGATTTCTCAAGGGCTTCACCCATCCTCTGGAACTCCCTACCCCAAGCTATCAGGCTATCTCCTACTCTGCTCACCTTTAGGAGCACTCTGAAAACCCATCTCTTCAGGGAAGCCTACCCCGACCCCAGCTAATACTGGAATTAACTACTCCTCCTACCACTCCATCCCCCACAGCTAATTATCTCTTGTACCACTATCCCCTCCCGCCTAGATTGTAAGCTCCAAGGAACAGGGCCCTCTAATCCCTCTTGTATTGAACTGTATTGTTACTGTATTGTCTCCCACTATAATGTAAAGCGCTGAGCAAACTGTTGGCGCTATATAAATCCATAATAATAATAATAATAATAATAATAATGATTGCCAGCTCCAAGAACCCACCAAATTATATTGCTTCTGTTGCAAATGGATCAGGTATACTCACCCAATATCCCTCAGAGATACAAGGTGTCATCCAGAGTTACTGTCGTGATTTATACTGCAGTAAGGAGTAGTACTCTCTGCAGCAGGTAAACAAATTCCTATATTACCTTAAATTGCCATGTCTGTCCTCAGAAGACAGGAAGAAATAAGTAAGGCTGTGAAATGTATAAAACCTACCGGAAAATCCTGTTACTGAAACCGTGAGAGGCTCTGAATATGGCCTATGAGCTTCATCATCTCCCAGACTCCATGAATGTGCTGGGTATAATTGTTTTACCAAAACTAGGGAAGCATAGTCTAAAAGTATCATCCTATCTCCCTATTAAACTAAGAAGTCAAATTACTTGCAAAGCTTCTATTCAACAGACTATGCAAGGTTATGCAGGTCTGGTACATCACGACCAGTCATGTTTTATACCTACAAGATCAACAGCAATTAACATCCATAGGCTATTTCTTAATCAACAGCTACTATCTGACAATAGGGGAGATAGGGCCAGTCTCCCATAGATGCAGCCAAAGCATTCAAGAGCGCTGAATGGTCTTATCTCTGGGAGGTACTAAAACTTTTTGGTCTTAATGACCTATTCATAGGATGGGTTAAACTGCTCTACTGTGCCCTTTAACTCCTTCATGCCTAAGGGTAAAACAAATCTAAATGCCTAAGCACAATTTTGAAACGTTGACATGTGTTAGTAAAACCATACATATCATCACTACTATCAACTACTTTGTACATCCAGGTGAATTATACCTTGATTTTTTCAGGACAAATTGGGCTTTCATTTGATGGTAAATGGTAATTGATATCTCCTGATTTTTTTTTTTTATCAAAGGAAAACTGGCCCAAAATAATAAAAAAAATCATGTGTGTTTCTTGTTACTACCATAACCTACCACCAAAGAACAACTGAAAATAAATTCTCCAGCTCTTGACAATTGCAGCAATACCATATATGTGTGTGTTATTTGTTGTTTGTACCCGTAGTGCAGCCTAGAAACAATAGTGCACATTTTGTTTTTGTCTTTTTTTTAACTAAAACACACTGACACTAACTGACACTGATACCAATTTTTTTTAATCCTGACCTTTGACCCTGACCTTTTGACCTTGACCTGGCACTGACCTAGATCAAACTTGATCTAAGTATTTTTTCTTTATTTTTTATTTTATTTATTTATTTATTTATTTTTTACAAACTTTTTTTTCCTCTCTATGCCAGGAGCTAGAGAGATAGAATGTATCTCTCTTCTCCATTCATAGAGAGAGAAAAAAAATAAGGGGGCTGGGCTGTACAGTGACTGATCACAAATGCCCAGTTCTGTGAGGCCGCATATTTGAGTTACGTCGGCATCAAGGGGTTGAGCTACCATGGATAAGTAATGGCTTCTCCCTTCACAGGGGAACATAGCAGGGATGTTCACTTTTCCCTTTCCTCTTCACATTGGCGATTGAGCCGCTTGCAGAAGCTATTCGACAATTGGATTCCATTTCTGGCTTCTGGAAGGGAGAGAGGGTGGATAAACTAGCCTTCTATGCCAACGACGCACTATTATCTCTGGATGACACCAATACACCCCTATTTTTTCTCATGTCCACTATCTATATATTTAGATCCTTTTCTGAATTTGGGACAAATCTGTTTTTCTTCCTCTGGACTCCCGGCAAGCAATGCTTTCCCATTCTGCATGACAGATCAAAATAGTGGCCTCTTTTAAATACTTGGGGGATCTAGGTTCATTCCAAAGTAGAAGACTATTTTCAGTATAATCTGCAGCCCTTACTGGATACATTTATATTTAGGAGCTTGGTGTAAATTTCCATTGTCCGTGGTAAGATAAGCAAATCTCACTATTCTCAAGATAAACTCTCTTTTCCAAAATCTAATTTGGAAAGGTAAAAATCCCAGAATCTGTTTCCTATTTTACAGTTACCTGAGGATGGAGGGGGATTAGCTGTTTCTTATTCTAGACTGTACTCCTAGATGCTCAATTACAGCACTTTGCCAGCTGGAATGCTAAGACTATGAGGAATCCCAACCACTGGTCCTAGTAAGGCTGCTGTCCAGTTACTTAGTTACAGTGGCTGGACATGAGATGGTTAAGGGCATCTAAATCCTAAATGAATGACATTTAAAAGCAATGTGGATCATATACAGTTTTTTTTCAAGCACACTTAGGTTGTCACCCTGTAAAAGTCCTAGACAAGAACCTTCATGGCAAGATCACTAATTCTTCTTTGAATTAAAGTGGCATATTTAAAAGATGGAAAACAGCTTTCAAAATCACATTACATACTGTATTAAAGCTCGGATTGGCATATGGGTTGATAGCAGCATGTCTCCTAACTTTTTGAGATGATAAAGTGTGATATTTTTCACCCAAAAGTTTTTAGGCAAAGGACACACCCCTGCCATGCTCCTAATTCAGCAAACCAAGAAGATTTACTATGCAATTATTGGATATATGTAAATCTGTTTTCTCATCTCAACTTTATGCTGGCTTTTTAATATAACAAATGCAATACTGTAGGGGTTGAATGAAAGGCCTAGTGCAATGTAACACTTTTGGTAGTGAAAGCCCAATCCTGGGCTCCTTGCTACCCCTCTACCCCAGATGACCCATCCTACCAGCAGTAATTATATATATATATATATATATATATATATATATATATATATATATATATATATGTACAGTGGTTAGCACAAATGAGTATACCCCTTTTGAAAAGTAATATTTTCAGAATAGAATATATATAGAATAGATGGGGTCATGGGGGTCAGTGTATATAGAATAGATGGGGGTAGAGGGGGGGGCAGTGTATATAGAATAGATGGGGAGGGGGGGGCAGTGTATAAAGAATAGATGGGGTCATGGGGGGTCAGTGTATAAACTATATACACTGACCCCCCATGACCCCATCTATTCTATATACACTGACCCCCCCACCCCATCTATTTTTTTAAACTATAGTCTGGCCCTCCAACGGTCTGAGGGACAGTGAACTGGCCCCCTGTTTGAAAAGTTTGAGGACCCCTGGACTAGCTAAAATCCTATAATAATTTGGCATCCCCTCTCACGGGTTCTTCCAGCACCCCCAACTTTGATACACTCTTTCACTCCTGTCGAGATGTTAACCTTTGTGGATGGCCTTGACGTCTATGTGAGATGGTTGTAGCTCCATCTTTGTTAAATTTTTGTATCACTTTTGTTACAGTATTCTAACTGATAAGTAAAGCTTTGCTGATCTTCTTGTAGCTTTCACCTTTCTTGTGTAAATAAATTATTTTCTTTCTCAGGCCTTGTGACATTTCTCTTTCATGTGGTGCCATTGCTGACAGCATGAAATGGGAGGGGTTTTCTTTGTTAAATAACACCCTTTTATAATCAACTGTCTTCTGGGCACCTGTTTAATAAATAATTAGACTTACCTGTCCTTGAATTCTTGCTAATTAGGAGTTTGTTGTCTAAAATTTAGCTTTTCTCCTAATGCAGGCCATAGACGGTTCGTTTATCGGCCGATTTTTCGTCCAAAAGAATAAACGGCCGATTTCCGCACTGTTAGTGGGGAAATGACATCGGCCGATTTTTGCGGTTCCTCCTCATTTCTTTTATCAGTCATGCTGGAAAATTTGTGAAAAACGGCCAATTTTCGCAATCATTGGTGGCAACAGAACGACCGATGTTTCGTTTTTCGGGCGAAAAATCGGCCGATAAACGAACCGTCTATGGCCTGCATTAGACTTTCAATGCTGTGTATTCATTTTTGCAACATGGTCTTGTGCAAATGAACAAATCTTGTTTGAAGTTTATATACAGTATATGTATGTGTATATATATATATATATATATATATATATATATATATATATATATATATACACTGCTCCAAAAAATTAAAGGAACACTTTTTAATCAGAATATAGCATCAAGTCAATTAAACTCCTGGGATATTGATCTGGTCAGTTAAGTAGCAGAGGGGGTTGTTAATCAGTTTCAGCTGCTTTGGTGTTAATGAAATTAACAACAGGTGCACCAGATGAGCAACAATGAGATGATCCCCAAAACAGGAAAGGTTTTACAGGTGGAACCCACTGCCATTGTTTTCCCTACTAATTTTTTCTGACTGTTTTTCACTAGTTCACTGCATTTGGCTAGGGTCAGTGTCACTACTGGTAGCATGAGGCAATACCTGGACCCTACAGAGGTTGGACGAGCAGTCCAACTCCTCCAGGATGGCACATCAATACGTGCCATTGCCAGAACGTTTGCTGTATCTCCCAGCACAGTCTCAAGAGAATGGAGAAGATTCTAGGAGACAGGCAGTTACTCTAGGAGAGCTGGACAGGGCCGTAGAAGGTCTTTAACCCATCAGCAGGACCAGTATCTGATCCTTTGTGCAAGGAGGAACAGGATGAGCACTGCCAGAGCCCTACAAAATGACCTCCAGCAAGCCCCTGGTGTGAATGTCTCTGCCCAAACAATCAGAAACAGACTTCTGGAGGGAGGCCTGAGGGCCCAACGACCTCTAGTGGGCCCTGTGCTCACGGCATGGCACCACAGAGCTCGATTGGCATTTGCCACTGAACACCAGAATTGGCAGGTTTTCCACTGGCGCCCTTTGCTTTTCACAGATGAGAGCAGGTTCACCCTGAGCACATGTGACAGACATGAAAGGGTCTGGAGAAGCTGTGGGGAATGTTATGCTGCCTGTAACATCGCTGAGCATGACTGTTTTGGTGGTGGGTCAGTGATGGTCTGGGGAGGCATATACATGGAGGGGCGCACAGACCTCTACAGGCTAGACCAGGGGTGGGCAAACTTTTTGACTTGAGGGCCGCAATGGGTTCATATATTGGACCCGGGGGCCGGACCAAGAGTAGATGAATGATGTGTATGTGTCATCCATAGTAAGTATAGTAATATTCCCCCATAGTAAGCATAGTAATTCATCCCCCATAGTAATTCATCCCCCATAGTAATTCATCCCCCATATAGTAATTCATCCCCCATAGTAATTCATCCCCCATATAGTAATTCATCCCCCATATAGTAATTCATCCCCCATAGTAATTCATCCCCCATATAGTAATTCATCCCCCCTATAGTAATTCATCCCCCATATAGTAATTCATCCCCCATATAGTAATTCATCCCCCATAGTAATTCATCCCCCATATAGTAATTCATCCCCCATATAGTAATTCATCCCCCCTATAGTAATTCATTCCCCATGTCCCCCCTGTGTCAATTCACTTACCTTTGCTCCGCGCGTTCCTCTCGCCGTGTTCCCGCGCCGCTCCGGTGTAGCATGAAAATCTGTCTCCTATGAGGATCTGTCCCCCTCGACGTATCTGCGCATGTGCCAGTTTCAGGCATTAGCAGCCGATCGGCGATCTCCGGCACATGCGCAGATACGTCGAGGGGGACAGATCCTCATAGGAGACAGATTTTCATGCTACACCGGTCTTCAGGGCGGACTGTGAGAGGAGCCTAGCGGGAGCCTAGCTCCACGGGCCGGATTAAAAGGTCCGCCGGGCCGAATACGGCCCGCGGGCCGTAGTTTGCCCATTGCTGGGCTAGACAATGGCATCCTGCTTGCCATTAGGTATTGGGATGAAGTCCTTGGACCCATTGTTAGACCCTACACTGGTGCCATGAGTTCTGGGTTCCTCCTGATGCATGACAATGCCTGGCCTCATGTGGTGAGAGTATGCAGGCAGTTTCTAAAGGATGAAGGAATTGAAACTATTGAATTGCCCCAACGCTCGCCTGACCTAAATCAAATAGAACACCTCTGGAACATCATGTTTCGGTCCATCCAACACTGCCAGGTCTCACCTCAGACTGTCCAGGAGCTCAGTGATGCCTGGATCCAGATCTGGGAGGAAATACCCCAGGACACCATCTGTTGTTTCATTAGGAACATGCTCAACGTTGTCATGCATACAAGCACGTGGGGGCCATACAAACTACTGAGTACCATTTTGAGTTGCTGCAATGAAATTTCAGCAAAATGGACTAGCCTCTTGCATAATTTTTTCACTTTGATCTTTGGAGTGTCTTTGAATTCAGTCCTCTGTAGGTTGGTAATTTTCATTTCCATCAAACGATGGGTCATCCTTACATTCCCAACTCATTACGCTGTCCATATCAGTATAGATATCCAACATGATATTTTTCTCCATTGAGATCTAATGTGTTTTCAAAGTGTTCCTTTAATTTTTTTGAGAAGTGGTGGTGAACTGACCCACAGCTGAACAAGCTCACATAAGTCACCAACTGTCTGCAGAGTCAATAGCTAAAGACCTCCAAACTTCATGTGGCCTTCAGATTAGCACAATAACAGTGCATAGAGAGCGTTATGGAATGGGTTTCCATGGCCAAGCAGCTGCTTTCAAGCCTTACATCACCAAGTGCAATGCAAACCGTTGGATGAAGTGATAAAAACATGCCGCCACTGGACTCTAGCACAGTGGAGATGTGTTCTCTGGAGTGACGAATCATGCTTCTCTGTCTGGGTTTGCTAGGAGAACTGTACTTTCCTGACTGAATTGTGCTCTGTGTAAAGTTTGGTGGTGGGGGGATTATGGTGTGGGGTTGTTTTTCAGGGGTTGGGCTTGGCCTCCTAGTTCCAGTGAAGGGAACTCTTAAGGAGTCAGCATACTGAACTTTTTGGACAATTTCATGCTCCCAACTTTGTGGGAACAGTTTGGAGATGGCCCCTTCCTGTTCCAACATGACTGTGCACCAGTGCACAAAGCAAGGTCCATAAAGACATGGATGAGCAAGTTTGGGGTGGAGGGACTTGACTGGCCTGCACAGAGCCTTGACATCAACTCGATAGAACACCTTCCTCCTTATGGAGGGTGTCAATGATGGTTTTCTGCACAACTGTCAGGTCAGCAGTCTTTCCCATGATTGTGATTCCGACTGAACCAGACTGAGAGACCATTTAAAGGCTCAGGAACCCTTTGCAGGTGTTATGGCTTAATTAGCTGATTTGAGTGGGACACTTTGAGCCTAGAATATTGCACCTTTTCACAATATTCTCATTTTCTGAGATTGTGGATTTGGGGTTTTCATGAGCTGTAAGCCATAATCATCCCAATTATGACAAATCACGGCTTGAACTATCTTGCTTTGCATGTAATGAGTGTATCTCATATATTAGTTTCACCTTTTAAGTTGTATTACTGAAATAAATGAACTTTTGCACGATATTCTAATTTTTGAGTTTCACCTGTATATATATATATATATATATATATATATATATATATATACAGTATATATATTTATATATAATTTTTTTTAATTTTTTTATTTTTATTTTTAATTTTTTACGATTTCTTTCAGCCAGTCAGACTCAGGTCTTCTTTCTCATCAGTCTACTCCCAACAGTGATCACAGATTATGCAGAGTTGCGCTGATGTGATCATGTAAGCACCACTCTTTACACCAATACACTGTGAGTGCAGGATGTTGTGCACACGGTGTTTAAGTAGCAGAACCATGGCACCGTACGCTCACAGTATCACCTCAGTCTTCCAGGTTAAGTGAAGTTAAGTGTCATTGAGCCTATAAGACTGAGGACATCTTGTGATGAAGAAGTGGTACAGATTAAAGAATAGTTTTGTAATCAGAGCTGCCTTTTTAACTCCAGTGTATTAAAAGAAAGTCCAGAGTTGAGTTTTAAAATGGCCAGAGTTTCATTTAGATCAAAAAGATTGACAACGGAGGAGGAAAGAGGAAAATAGGAATCTGGTTCCAAAAGAGGGAGTTCTCTGAATAAAGGGAAGTTGGGAGCTATGTATCATCATAGCATGGGGTCCATACGCTCATGGGCATTTATGTGGGGATATTTGCCTATGTGCTTGGTATATAAAGCCAGTATCTTTTGAGTAGAGGGATGCACATTTTTCAAATTAAAAAAACGTAAACAAAAATAGTATGATAAGTGAGAGTGGGGATTAGCAGTAGGGTCAGCTGGTGTTTGCAGGTATTTGTTATCCATAAATCAGCCTAGTCCAGGTCGAATCTTAAGAAATGGATCTCTCTGCTCATCTCATGGAAGGAAGCTAAGCTTAACTACGATACTTATCTGGCCACCACTGATATAAGCACATTTATATCATCTTAGCTACAGTGGTTATCTGTTTTCAGTTGAAAATCCGGATTAAAATCTACTTTTATACCTGTCTGATAGCATATCTTTCAAAAGCTACAGCGTCTAGAGTCATGTGTCAAGTGCAAAGTTACACATTTGACCATTGCTGGATTCATGTGAAATGTCTTCTTTTCAATAACTGTATGTGCTATTCAGTCCACATCGATCTGCCATTATTTCCTATTGACAACTATCATTATGCCCACAGTACAATATGGCATTAGGTGTGTGGGAAAAGCTTTTAGCCCAATAGCAAAACTTTTCTTTCCTTTCATATACAGTTGGAGAATGAGCTATGGCATTTTCTGTATCTCCTAATGTGACCATCTGTTCTGCAGTATAAGTGGTGGTGACCTGACCCACAGCTGAACGAGCGCACAGATTTGAGTGGGAGGCATAATGAAGTTGCACAGGAGTCCCAAATGAGGGTATAGAATGAGCAGCGGTGACAGCTTTTCTTGTATAACTACTATTTCATTTGGACAGAACATCAATAGAGTAAAATATATAGCCTGCGTTACAACTTACAGGAACAAACTGCCTTTTTACAGTATATGCCGAATACTGCAGTATCTCTCTATCTATCTATCTATCTATCTATCTATCTATCTATCTATCTATCTATCTATCTATATCACATATAGCCCTTTGCATAATCATCCCAAAGCACAAAATACTAGATATAATGAGGATATAAAAGGTGCCAAATGGTCTTTGACTAGGATTTTTTTTCTAATGCTTCCTTTTTACCATTTGTGAAACTGCAGATATTTACCACAAAATATAATCATCAAAGAGACCCTGTCATCAGACCATCCATTTTAACAACATTCTTTTTCATTTAAAGTAGAAGTCTAGCCTTTGCATTTAAATTAGAAGTCCAGTCTATTCCAGACTGAGCTTAAAACTCCTCCCACCTCCCTTCTATACCATATTCTATCTACCCTGTAAAGGAAAGATATGTATACTTAGCTATTCTGTGAGCGATCTGGTTTGGTCACATAATCTCCCCAGTGGCTAGCTTCAGTGAAGAGGAGAGATCACTGGCAATGGCTGCAGAGCCTGGGCACTGACTTCATGCATAGACTTACTATGGGGCATCCATTATTGGTTGTCCTTCCTCTATACTGAAGCCACTGCTGACAACTGATCATGTGACCGGACCTGATCGCTCTTGGAATAGGTAAGTACTGTATACCCTTTCACAGGGTAGATAGAATAGGGTTTAGAAGTGGCTGGGAGAAAATTTAAGCTTAGTTAGGAATAGGCTGGACTTCCACTTAAGTGTATTTTAGAAACCTTATTTATTTGTAAAAGCTTTTCTTTTATAGATCCATCTATAAGCCCTAAAAATGCTGTTGGGTGCTGCCATTTTGAAGTCTTTTGTATTTTCTTTCATTCCTCACCCTGCTGGTGCATAAAAGGTTATAGGTATATAACAAGTGTAGCGCTCAAACCCAAAAGTAAAAGGATAAAAATAAATAGTAATGAAAAATAATCCTTTAATTCACCAAGATCTTTCATTCAATGTCTCCTATCCAAGTACTAAGCAGACCCAAACATGCTTAGCTTCCAAGATCAGACAAGATTGGGTGCATTCAGGGTGGTGTGGCAATAGGCCTTACACTCATCCAATGTCTATTGTTAACAGCAATATGTGTAATCAAAATGCTTTACATAAACAGTGATATTGTGATAATATACAAAAACATAAATCAACAAAGTGCTTAAATCCAGGAATTCATATAAAGGCATATACACCGCAAATTACACTAGGACAGAATAAAAAGAGTCCCACAAGTCCCCATGATCAGAAAATAGGAAGAGCTCCTCAAGCCATCACCATTAGAGACTTGTAAGGTCTCCCAGATGTCATTGGTCACATACAATGCTTACCAAATAATGCGACCCTCCATAGAAGAGTAGTCACATGCACATAGTGAAATTCCCCCAGGGAAAGGGTGCTCTCTCCAGCCTCCACAGAGACACCAGGAATTTTACTGGCAGTTGTCACCGTATACATTCACAACTTAAACTCACTTCTATTTTTATTTACATAAAGGTTCTGTAGGGAAGTAATAGGAGGGGCAGAGGAGCTGGGCCAGCACAGAGAGTAAATAGAAACTCTTAGAAGAGGAGAAAGCTGTGCTAGGGATTGAACTAGTCAAATAAGCTAGCAAGTTCAGAGGCACATTATAGGTACACCCCTGGAGGAGGCACTGGATTTGTCTGAGCCCTCCTTTCCTGCTACAGTTATAACAGAAACATAAAAACATTATGACAGAAAAAGACTGAGTGGTCCACCGAGATTGCCTGTTTTAGGGGGTTTTGTGTTTTTTTGTTTTGTATTTTTTTCTGTTTTTTTTTTTAATTTCATTATCTTTTTTCTGAGTGTAGATCTATGTTTAAAATAACATATAAGTGAATACAGCGCCAAAAAAAAACCTATATTATAGTGATAAGCTGCTAAACCTCGCCCACTAAAAAAAGGTAACAGAATAAATCAAAAAAGGTAGCGCTTATTAAATCAATAATAATCATATAATAAATAAGTCAACCCTTATTTGTGAAAGTGACAAAACAATTAAATAATAATTATAAAAAAATATGTGAATATCATAAATAAACGTGCTACAAAAAAATGTCTCTGATGTCTTTCAATTCAAATAATGCGATGTGAAGAAATCCATCACCAATGTGCAACAATCCTTCACCAGTAGAAGTAAATAAACTCACCAGAGCAAGTTGCTAGTAATATTATAAACTAGCAAATTGCGCATTTGCTCTGGGAGTAATGATCTGCAGACTGGTAACCATGGCAACAAGACTCTCCAATATACCCGACTCCTCATATAGTATATAGGCTCAAAGGGAAGAGAAACAAAGCAGGCAATAATGTAATACTGTATAGCAGGTTTATTATTCATAAAAACATATCCGAACCACTCACATGGTAAAGTGTCATAAGCTGACACTAGCATGAACCGCACAAACACATAAGCCGTCTCAGAAACTGGAGACGCCGGCAGCTATGGGAATGTAGTGACGTCAGTCCGAAGCTCCACCCTATGCGTTTCATCACTTGACTTGACACAGAGTGGCTTATGACACTTTACCATGTGAGAGGTTTGGATATGTTTTTATGAATATTAAACCTGCTATACAGTATTACACTATCGCCTGCTTTGTTTCGCTTCCCTTTGAGCCTATATAATGTATGAGGAGTCAGGTATATTGGAGAGTCTTGTTGCCGTGGTTACCAGTCTCAGGGGCGGACTGACAACTCATGGGGCCCCCGGGCAATAGGGGATCATGGGGCCCCTGTGTCCTTGCCCAAACTCAAAAAAGCCTATGAAAAAGGTACCAGGGGCATCTCATGGGGCCCCTACTGACCCTGGGCCCTCGGGCAGTGCTCGAGTATCCAAATGGTCAGTCTGCCCCTGACCAGTCTGCAGATCATTGCTCCCAGAGCAAATGCGAAATTTGCTAGTTTTTAATATTACTAGCAACTTGCTCTGGTGAGTTTATTTACTTCTGCTGGTGAAGGATTGTTGCACATTGGTGATGGATTTCTTCACATTGCATTATTTTAATTGAAAGAGATAAGAGACATTTTTTTGTAGATCTGTTTGTCCCATGAATATTTGAACCATTTACTGTTGACTGGCTCACTAACTCTGCTGGAAGTTTATTCCAAGTATCAAATACTCTTTCAGTAAAGTAATACATTTCATGATTAGTTTTGAACTTTCCTCCAGTTAGTTAAGGTCATGTTGCCATGTTCTTGATTTTGGTTTCATATTGAAAATACTGCCGTCCTGAACCTTATTCACCCCTGTATGTGTTTAAAGGCTTTGATCATGTCTCCCCTTTCCCTTATTTCCACCAGACTGTACATAATAGGTTTCTGAAGTCTCTCTTGATATGTTTTATCCCCCAGACCTTTAACCATTTGTGTTACCTGCTCTGGACTTCATTCTATCTTATCAATATCTTTTGGGAAGTGAGGTCTCCAAAACTGTACATAGTATTCTAAATGAGGTCTAACTAAAGATCTATATAGAGGAATCAGGACCTCCTTCCTCCTGCTGGTGAACCCTCCAGTGATGTATCCTAGAATTATGTTTGCTTTCCCCACTGCTTGGTCACACTGTTTGCTCATTTTGCAATCATGTGAAATAAGTACCCCCAAATCATTTTCCTCTGTAGTGCTGGCCAACAATGTACCCCCAATGTTGTACTCTCTCAAGGGATACTTTTTCCCTAGGTGCATTATTTTACGTTTAAAAACTTTGAACTGCTATTTCCACTTTTTTGACCAATCTTCCAGCAATTCCAAATCATGTTCCATGTTACAGACACCTCCAGGGATATCAACCCTATTACACACCTTTTTGTCATCAGCAAAAAGACATACCTTACCCAACAAACCCTTTGTTATATCACTTACATATATATATTAAATAGGACATAACCTAGTACAGTGCCCTATACTGATCTGCTCTCTACCTGGACCCAGGAAACACCAACACACCTGGAACTGTTGAAATTTGTTTTAGTAACAAGAAAATGCATGCAAGGGAAGTCGAGTTAGAAAAAGAAAGAAAGTGGTAAACAATACAAGACTAGCAAGGCAAATTAGCCCAATCTTGAGACAGGCACTCTGAAGCACAGATAGATAGTAGCTGTAAGTTGTACTGAAAAGGCTACTTAAGCTCTAGTTAGGCCACTGGCCAGTGGGATTCACCACTGAGTCCTGCTGCCATTGGAGCCCTTAACTCTCAGCAGAGAGTTCCCTGCCCAAATCTAATAGACCCCAGATAAAGAGGATCTGTCACAGTCCAAGTTGCCAGCCCTTGTGATAGCAATGAAGTTGATTAAAAAAATTAAATAGATGGTGTAAAAACGTTTTAAACAAAATAAATAAAAAATAAAAAATGTAAAGGTCCCCACCCCTCGTTCTTGCACACAAAGGCGAATGCATGCGTATGTCATATGTTAATGGTGTTTGCACCTCACATGTGAGGTATCACCATGAACATTATAGCGAGACCAATAATTCTAGCACCAGACCTCCTGTGTAACTCTAAACTGGTAACATGTAAAGGCTTTTAAAGCATCACCCCTCTCCTGTACATACCACACACCGCCATACACTCCATACCCCTCTTCTGTACATGCCTCCCACCACCATACACTCCATACCCCTCTCCTGTACATACCACACACTGACATACACTCCGTACCCCTCTCCTGTACATACCACACACCGCCATACACTCCGTACCCCTCTCCTGTACATACCACACACTGCCATACACTCCGTACCCCTCTTCTGTACATGCCTCCCACCACCATACATTCCATACCCCTCTCCTGTACATACCACACACTGCCATACACTCCGTACCTCTCTCCTGTACATACTACACACCTTCATACACTCCATACCCTTCTCCTGTACATACCACACACTGACATACACTCCGTACCCCTCTCCTGTACATACCACACACCGCCATACACTCCGTACCCCTCTCCTGTACATACCACACACTGCCATACACTCCGTACCCCTCTTCTGTACATGCCTCCCACCACCATACATTCCATACCCCTCTCCTGTACATACCACACACCGCCATACACTCCGTACCCCTCTCCTGTACATACCACACACCATCATATACTCCATACCCCTGTCCTGTACATACCACACAGCGCCATACACTCCATACCCCTCTTCTGTACATGCCTCCCACCACCATACATTCCATACCCACCTCCTGTATATACCACACACTGCCATACACTCCGTACCCCTCTCCTCTACAAACTACACACCGCCATACACTCCGTACCTCTCTTCTGTACATGCCTCCCACCACCATACACTCCGTACCCCTCTCCTGTACATACCACCCACCGCCATACACTCCATACCCCTCTTCTGTACATACCACACACCGCCATACACTCCGTACCCCACTCTTGTACATACCACACACCACAATACACTCTGTACCCCTCTCTTGTACATACCACCCACCGCCATACACTCCATACACCTCTCCTGTACATACCACACACTGCAATACACTCCGTACCCCTCTCCTGTACATACCACACACCGCCATACACTCTGTACCCCTCTCTTGTACATACCACCCACCGCCATACACTCCATACACCTCTCCTGTACATACCACACACCGCCATACACTCCGTACCCCTCTCCTGTACATACCACACACCGCCATACACTCTGTACCCCTCTTCTGTACATACCACACACTGCCATACACTCCGTACTCCTCTCCTGTACATACCACACACCGCCATACACTCCGCACCCCTCTCCTGTACATACCACACACCGCCATACACTCCATACCCCTCTCCTGTACATACCACACACCGCCATACACTCTGTACCTCTCTTCTGTACATGCCTCCCACCACCATACACTCCATACACCTCTTCTGTACATACCACCCACCGCCATACACTCCATACCCCTCTCCTGTACATACCACACCCAATGTTTAGTGCAATTTAAACCACTCCCACTTTTGCTACTAAAGGTGATTTAAGAAGAAAAGGATTGGGGGCTTAAGTGGTTAAAGAAGCACTTCACCATTCCCCACTTCCTCCCTGTGGAAATTTTTTCATTCTCCCCTTACTTTGCTGGCTTATCCACAATTAACATACATGCCCAGCAATTCCAGCATTGTTCTGACTGACTACTCCACTGCCACAGGCCAGATCTTGAGCCTTTTACCACGTGATCAGCTGTGTCCAATGACACAGATCACCGGTAAATGCAGTTGCCAGATATCAGCTGCACTTTCCTCACACTGTCACAACTTGAGGAAAGTACCGGCAATTGTCAGAGGATGGATCGGCACTGATCATCAGAGCACTGATGATCAGTGCCCTGATTATCAGTGCCCAGCAGTACCACCCACCAGTGCCGCCCACCTATGCCCAGCAGTGCCACCCACAAGTTCCCATCAGTGCCACCCATCAGTGCCACCCACCTGTGCCAATCAGTGCCTAGTAGTGCCACCCACCTGTGCCCATCAGTGCTGCTCAGTGCCCATCAGTGCTGCCAGTCAGTGCCATCAGCCAGTGCCACCCATCAGTGCCCATCAGTGCCGCCTATCAGTTCCCATAAGTGCTGCCTATCAGTGCCCATCATTGTTGCATATCAGTGCAGCATAATCAGTGCCGCCTATTAGTGCCCATCAGTGATGCCTATCCATGCCACCTCATCAGTGCCACCCATCAGTGCCCCCTATCAGTGCCCATCAGTACCGCTTATCAGTGCTCATCAGTGCTGCCTATCAGTGCAGCCTCATCAACGCACATCAGTGAAGGAGAAAAATTACCTGTTTGCAAAATTTTAGAATAGAAACAAAGAAAAACATTTTTTTTCTAAAGTTTTGCTCTTTTTTTGTTTATAGCGTAAAAAATAAAACACACAGCGACAAGTATATACCACCAAAATAAAGCTCTATTTGTGTGAAAAAAATTATACAAATATCATATGGGTACAATGTTGCATGACTGCGCAATTGTCATTCACAGTGCGACAGCGCTGAAAGCTGAAAATTGGTATGGGCAGAAAGGGGACATAAGTGCCCTGTAGGAAAGTGGTTAATGAAAACTGGTTGAGTATGATTGAAAATTACAGTGTGTATAACCAGTTCTAAGTTATAAAGCTTACTGTATTAACAACATGGAGGTTTGTGGTTAAAGCAAAAACTATAATGGCAACAACAACAAAAAATAGCCTTTATTGCTGACATCTGGTTATTCATATGTACATTCCTGACTGTCCTTCATCTTCCAGTGCCCTTTTTACTAATAAGCCATTAATGATGATGCATTAGTGCAGAAATATTTCATTAAGACAAGTCCTTTTCCCTATACCAGGTGGCATTTCAAAACAAAGCCCGTTTATCTTATTGAAAATAAGTGTTTGCTTTTCTCATCTGGCAGGAGATGCTTAATAACATTGTTTCTTTACCCGTTCTCAGCTGAATATTTAGATACCATTTCTTTATTTAGAAATGAAAAAAAAAAATATAAATATAAAGAATAATATTAATAATGATTATATTAATATTAACAAGAATAATAATTAGAAAAAAAATAATGTGAAAAGACAGCAGCCTATGTAGTACAGAAGATCCACATAACACTCATCACAAACTCACATATATTTTTCTAATTTGATTTAGTTTGGAAAAGGTGTGAATTCTGGGTGAAAACATTCATAAATAGACCCCTTGATTTCTTTGTTATCTTAGTTTGTAACTAAACTGTAACTTTACTATTTTAGTTAAAGTGGTTGTAAACCTCAGACATGAAATATGAACAAAGCATATCCCTCTAAAGTGTGTACTTGTCTCACTGCAGAATACTAAGGCTGGGTAAAACGCAGGGCGACTATCAGTCAGTATTCGCCGGTTCAACAGAAACCAGCCCAACATTCTGTTAGTGTGTACAACTGTCTTTCTGACAGAAGCACGTCTAATGAAAAGTTTTCGTTGAAGGGACATAATGGAAAACCATCAACTGATCAGTGTGTTCTGCTGGGGTGTCAGAATATAATAGCACAGTGGGCAAGATCACAGCATTAACATTGTGTGTGTTAGTACAGTTAAGAGACTAGAGGTGTGGGATCAAATCCCACTTCTGACACCAGTCTGATAGGTTAGTACCCTTTGGTAGGTACACTTCTGCTGGCCAGCCTCTGTTCAACCTGTAATGATTGCGAGCTCTTGGGAATATACACATCAGACCCGTGTGCTTTCTCAGTCTATATTCAACTGAATTCAGGTCAGGACAGCTAATATACATTTAAAAAAGGGGATGAGACAATATTTCTCTGGACCAATAGAATATATACACATGATATTCAAGGAACAATAAACAAAAGACATATACATAAAAGGAAACAGTCCTCCACCATCTCAGGAAATAGCTTCTCAGACTAGCAAAGGTCTGTGCATGTAGAAACATTCTCATAGTTCAGATAACAATAGGAGGAAATTTCCTACATCCTCAACAGTAAATATGTCTATGCCACAAAAAAAAGACATAAAAAAAAACATTTTCAGTATACTAGTTAAAGCATAACTCCAGCACTGTTCTGTTTTTTTTTTTTTGCTGAGCCTGTTGGTTTGAATGAGAAAGAATTTGCTTGTGTACCCAGCTCAAGTGTCATTTCTGTCTGCTGTCTCATTCCTCTGCTGTCTGAGTCACTTCTGACAGTATTTCCTGACACCAGGAGAAAAGAGGGGACAGAGGAAGGATCTCCAGTACATAATCTGTAATTGACAGCCTCAGCTCTATTCCTGTGTGCTGTGTGAAGGGGGTGTGTGTCCCTTCCCTCCAATCAGCTCTCAGAGCTCTCCTCACTGAGACCTGCAGAGTGTAATTTCATCTCCCCACCTCCTGCTTTCTGAAAGCTCAGACATGCTGTATAAATTCTGCACTGTGAACCTGTAGAGAAGGGAGGGCTGCAGATAAACAGGTGCAACTTATGTAGGAGGATTTGTTTAATCTCTGTGTATTATATGAGGCCAGTCACTTCACTGGGTTTACAAGCACATTAAAGAAACACTTTGGCCATTGAGTACAAAGTGACAGTGTCTGAAATCTGCACCTTAAACTACCTATGCTTACCTTTGCTATGCACACCTCTCTATGGCTCTTTCAAAACTCTCAGATTCTCTTCTGCATATAGAGGAGAATGTGGCTTCCTCCAAGGATGCAGCAGTTGGGCATAAAAAGCAAATCATCAGGCCCACAAAATGAAACATTTATATATATATATGGGCAGCACAGTGGCTAAATGGTTAGCACTTACACCTGGCAGTACTAGGGTCTCTAGTTCAAATCCCAACCACAACGCCACCTGCCTGGAGTTTGCATGTTCTCCCTGTGCCTGCATGGGTTTCCTCTGGGTACTCTGGTTTCCTGCCACACTCCAAAGGCATGCTGGTTGGTTGGCCCTAGTATGTGTATGTATGAATGTAAATTAACCACTTGCCTACCAGGCACCTATACCCCCTTCCTTACCAGGCCAATTTTCAGCTTTCAGCGCTGCCGCACTTTGATTGACAATTGCGCGGTCATGCAACATTGTACCCATATGAAATTTTGATAATTTTTTTCTCACAAATAGAGATTTCTTTTGGTGGTATTTAATCGCCACTGGGCGCTTTACTTTTTGCGCTATAAATAAAAAAAGTGCAAAGAATTTGAAAAAAAAAAAGTTTCTTTGTTTCTATTATAAAATTTTTCAAACAGGTATTTTTTCTCCTTCACTGATGTGCGTTGATGAGGCAGCACTGATGGGCACTGATAGGCGGCACTGATAGGCAGCACCAAAGGGCACTGATAGGCAGTACTAATGAGGTGGCACGGATAGGCGGCACTGATAGGCAGCACTAATGAGGTGTCACGGATAGGCGGCACTAATATGCAGCACTGATAGGCGGCACTGATAGGTGACACTGATGATGGGTACTGATAGACGTCACTGACTGGCATCACTGCTGGGCACTGACTGGCGGCACTGACTGGCACAACCCCTGGGCACTGACTGGTGGCCCTGACTGGCAGCACTGCTGGGCTGCACTGGTGGGTGGGCACTGGTGGGCAGCACTGGTGGGTGGGCACAGGTGGGTGGCACTGGTGGGCACAGGTGGGTGGCACTGCTGGGCACAGGTAGGTGGCACTTCTGGGCACAGGTGTGTGACACTGCAGAGTGGCACAGGTGGGTGCACTGCTGGGCACAGGTGGGTGCACTGCTGGGCACAGGTGGGTGATCTGCTGGGCACCGGTGGGCGGAGCTAGTGGGCGCACTGCAGGGCACAGGTGGGCGGAATTTGCGGGTGGCACTGCTGGGCACCGATCAGTGCCCTGATGATCGGTGTCGATCCCCGCTCTGACAACTGCCGGTTCTCGGCAGTACTTTCCTCACGATCTGACAGCGTGAGGAAAGTGCAGCCGAGAACCGGCACTTGCATTTCCCTCTGATCAGCGTGTCATTGGACACCGCTGATCACGTGGTAAAAGGCTGGTGTGATTGGCCTTTTACCACGTCATATGACGTCCACTCAGAACTGGCCGGCCGCAGTGCAGCCGTCATTCGGCTATCTGCGGTCGGCAACAAGTTAAGGACCTTAGACTGTACACCCCTTGAGGGTTAGGGACTGATGCAAATATACAATATATATGTAAAGCATTGCATAAACTGACAGCATTATATAAGTACTTGAAATAAAATATAATGAAATCTCACACTTGGTTAATTATGACTGCTGGACCCAAATAAATCTCTAAATAAAAAAGTGCGCTGTATGCAAATAATTAATATTAGTTATGTATTAATTGAATTAATTATGTGTATTGATTTGTATTTTTCCAATTATGAGTATTGAGTTGAAAATATTTTTTCACATAAAAAGACAACGCACTCTTTAAATTTAAATTCATCAGGCCCAACACTGGTAAAGCAGTAATAACCTCCCCCCCCACCCCAAAAAAGAAAGAGAAATATAGTGCTGCTAACCAAATACACTGTTCAACAGGTAAAAAGTTTTGGGCATAAAATTAGCTAATCTTACATAATTTTGGGGTGCTGAAAACGAAAATGACCCTAAGAAATGTTGATTGGCTCTAGTTTCCATGATATATTCACCCATCTAATGACGTAAGCGATTCAAAATTATGATGCAACTTCAGCTGCATATTGCGCAATTGATACTGGTGACCAATAGAAAATTGCATGTATACTGAGATGATGCAATATTAGCCTTTAATTGCATCACTTCACTGCATAAAAGCTGCAGTATCTGTAGCTGATTGTAGTTCGACAGCGTCTTTACATTTCGTTTTATGCTTATATAGGCTACTCAGTAATGCCTCGAACTTGTGTGAATAAAGCAGATAATTTCTGCTATATCTGCGGTGAAATAACTTTTATCTCACAAAAAAAGGAGGATAACAGGAATGATTAAGAAAGCCTACAACTTGTATTTTGGCTGCAAGATAAGAGACCAGGACAAGAGCTGGGCACCACATATATGCTGCAATTCTTGTGGGACGGCACTGGAGCAATGGTTGAATGGAAAAAAGGCATCTATGCCTTTCGCTGTGCCAATGATTTGGAGAGAGCCAACAGATCATGTTAGTAATTGTTACTTTTGTATGGTGCCTCCAATTGTAAAAGGACTAAATAAGAAGAAAAAGTTATCTGTGCACTATCCAAATATTCCATCGGCAATACGTCCAGTTCCTCATGGAGAGGGGCTACCAATTCCTAAAGCACCAGAATCCTTCGTGGTTGAGTCAAGTGAGGAAGAACCTGAAGCGTGTAGTCGTCAACCTCACATGACCCAGACTTTCTTCCATCCACACCCACTGAACCACACCTCATTACACAAGTGGAATTGAGCGATCTTATCAGAGACCTGGATCTTCCGAAGAACAAGGCAGAGCTTTTGGGGTCAAGACTACAACAGTGGAATCTCCTAGCAAGTGATGTTCGTACGTCTTTCTACCGTCATCGTCAGAAAGATCTGATCCCATTCTTCGTCCAGGAAGGTGATATTGCTGTATGTAACAATGTTCATGGTTTAATCTGTTTCCAAAACTGGCAAAAAATAAAAATTTGTTGAACAGTGTTATTAGATGTACTGTACTTGCTGCATTCGTGGTCTTTTTTAGCCCTTTTCCCTTTCACCTGGTGATTTGGCCAGTAAGACACTTCTTGTGTTAGGATGTCTCTGTCCTGGGAGAGAAGAGCAACAGAGACCCCTTTGGATAGCAGCACTCTCAGCCTGGGGGAGGGTAATATTGGTCAGATTTAGATGGACTTGGCTAAGGGCTTTTTCACACTTAACTAAATTTCAAACTCTTAACAGACGCTCTTAGCCTTAGTATAGGCGATAGACATGCATTAATGAGCTCTAGTATGGGCATTGGACTGGCACAAGAGTTACAATATCTCCCCAAACGCCCTATGAGCGGTTTTGACATGTCTTATAACCATTTTACAAGCTTTAATACTGCACCAAACATGCCTATAATAGCCTGTAATGTTCTTAACGTGCTGCAACCACACTGCGAACACCCCAAAAATGCCTGCCAGAGGGTTTGCGGAGCATCACCATAGACTTGAATGGGAGGCATTGAAAGATTTCAAACTCCTCCAGGCTCGACCTGAGACTTCAATTTTGAAGCAATGCGATGCTAACGCTTCATGTTTTGATAATGTAAACAGCACTATGTGCTGTCCATAGTATCATTTGCAGAGGTGTTTGAAGAGCGCTAAAAATGCCCCTTAAATGCCTGCTTTCACTGCCACTGTGAACTAGGCCTTACAAATTAAATCTGAACTCCAGTTAACATTCCATAAGCCATTACAGAAACAGTTTTTTTCCCTCCTTTTAGGATAAAGGTTTTACATAAATGAACAAAAGCTGACCATTGTAAGCACCCCTGTAAGTGTTAAATGGTTTGTATCATCTCTTTAACTGCCACATCTGCAGGAGAGCTTGTTCTTTTGAAAGGCAACAGACTTACTGGCTGGATCACCAAATGTATTTAAAGGAAAAAAACTTAAAAAAAGAAAACAAATGCAGGCACCATATAAAAGGATTGGTAAGGAGTGTGCATACGCGGTCGGCCGGTCTCCATGTCTCAGCACTAGCTCCGCACACCCCCGGCACTAAGAGCAACCCATACACGGGCACAGAGCCCCCACTGCTCCTGGGACTCACCTTGGACCTAGCCCGGACCCTGGGGCCCTGAACGAATGCAGCTCCCAGCTCTCAATCCCTGCGGGCAGCAGGGGATCCAAGATGGCTCCTGGCTCGGCGTCCACAGCCCCTGCCGCCTCCTCTGCCTCCAACAAACCAGCACCTCTTCCTCAGAGGGTGGAATCGGGCCCTACCCTCGCTCCTGACCTGGTCCGGACAGCGGCGACTCCACCATCTGGGGTGAGTGATTCACCACCCCCAGTCACCTTCCAGCCCTGCACTGCCTGAGTCCCAGGCTTGGGTCTGTTCAATAGGCCACGATTCCCCTGCTTCCTCCCCTTTGGATGGCGAGATGGCGGCCATCTTTTTAATCCAGAGTAGCGTCCTAGAACCTGCACCTGAATTTGACAGCCCTGCTCATTCACCGGCAATCCTTCCGGATCCACCACAATACTCAGGTGATGCAACCCTAATAGCTTGGTTCGCTGCTTTACTGCAATGCAAATTGGATAGAGCTACAACAAAATTGGCGACTGACCTTAAACAAGATTTTCAGGAATTAGGCCAATGCCTGGAGAATATCGAATCTAAAGTTTATGCGACAGTCCATAATGTATCCCAAAATTCTAATATGATTACCGACTTACAAGATCGCTTGGAGGAAGCTTATTCTAAAATTGATGATTTGGAAAATCAGGCTGGGCGCTACAATTTTCGCATTCGAGGGTTCCCTGAGTCAGTTAAGGAGCTCACTAGCTGTGCACAAACCCTCATGCGGTCCGCAGTACCCAATATCGACGATCTTCATACAGAAATTGATCGTATACACAGAGCATTGATCCCCCTAGACAGGGAGGGCCTCCTAGGGATATCATTGTTAAGCCACACTTTTTTCAGGTCAAGGAAGCGGTTATGAAGTATAGTAGGGAGACTCTGGATTTGGAATTTGTGGGACAAAAAATACAAATATTTGCAGATGCCTCTCCAACCACCATCCAGAAGCGGCAATCTCTTAAGCCACTACTTTCCCACTTAGTGCAGAAGGATATCTGGTATCGGTGGGCCTAACCTTTTCGCCTACAATTCAATTTCAATGGAAAACCTTACGGGTTCTCTACATTCCAGGATGGCGAAGAATTGTTACTTCAACTGGGCATTATTTCCCATAGCCCTACATCCCATTCCCCAGCAAGGTCTACATCTTGGCCTCCGCCACTTTCACCATTGTGGACTGCTCCAAATTCTGGATTCTGGGAAGACGAAGTCAACGAGATCACCCAGAAAGACTTCTTGAGGTTAACACTTCATTTTGTGTTTTTTTTTTTTTTTTTGTGTCGTTTTTTGACATGTGGTGGCTTTTCAGTGGTTCCTGGTTACCACTACTCGGGTGCTTTGGGAGGACTGGGGGAGGGGGAGGGTGGGAGGCGTGAGAGCGGTATTACCTTTAAGTACATATGTGTATACTATAACGAGGGGAGGAGGGGGGGTTTGTTGGGGTTTTTTTTTTTTCTCCCTCACCCCCATGCCGTCCTTGAGGTTGCAT
This sequence comes from Staurois parvus, assembly GCF_062004578.1. Lineage (NCBI taxonomy): Eukaryota > Metazoa > Chordata > Amphibia > Anura > Ranidae > Staurois > Staurois parvus. The sequence continues at coordinate 1,343,177 of NW_028318784.1, forward strand.
CAGACCTGCCTGCTGACTACAGTATGAGAGGGCTCTGTTATTCTTATATTGCACTATGTTAGTAATGGAGTATTATTATTGTTGGTGCCGGGGAGTGTCTATGGACCTTCCTCGATTTGGAAGACTCTCCCCTGAGTATTTTCTCTGGGTAGATCCATTCCTTTACAGGGCTATAGCCCTGATACTACTGGTATATTAGTAAAATGCAGCGCTAATAAATTAGTAAAAGGATAATAATTCATAAAAATTAAAAACGTGCGCTATAGAGCGCTAGGGATTTTCGTGCAAGTAGCGTCTTAATATGACGCACAAGGTGCAATAGTGACGCAAATATTTAAAAACGTCCAATAATAAAACGTCCAATAAAACAAATATAGGTGAATTCGGTGACTCCAGCGCATGGAAAAAATGAGTAAATATTGCACTAACCAGATAGCGCAATATTATGCGCATTTGAGTAAATTACACCACTCCTGGTCATCTGTATCCTGAAGGCAACTTAGGAGATCATCTGGTACTTGACAGCACATTTATTTATTTATTTCAGGTACTTATATAGCGCCGTCCATTTACGCAGTGCTTTACATACAGTATATATTGTACTTTCACATCAGTCCCTAACCCTCAAGGGGTGTACAATCTAAGGTCCCTAATTTACATTCATACATACACATACTAGGGCCAATTTAGACAGGAGTCAATTAACCTACTAGCATGTCTTTGGAGCATGGGAGGGAACCGGAGTACCCGGAGGCAACCCACGTAGGCACAGGGAGAACATGCACACTCCAAGATTTTTTGGACATCAGGTGATCATCCGACTGCTAATCTCCAGGTTCCAGGATATATCTCATCCAGTGTAAATGGACCAGTATTGGGCAAAAGGAGTAACCGGGAATCCACCTTGAATGGCTCATAAATGAACAAGCCAGAGAGAGAGTGCCCACTTCTGATAGCTGCATTTTACTATTGTTGATGTGTATAAGGATTTGAGGTTTGACCTTTTTGCTAGCAGCTTACCTATCTACCTAGTGCTCGTTTAACTCACTATTACTACTGGTATATTGTTTGAATTGATTATAATATTATGTATATTACCATTGGTTACTCGACACAAGGTCTAATAGCGGAGCTATCCGTTTACTATCTCACAACATCCAGGGGCTCATTTCCCCTCCAAACATATAAAGGCCTTTAACTCATACCGCTCTTTTGGTGAGGACATTGTTGCCCTACAGGAGACACATTTTCCCCCTGCATTCACCCCAAGGTATGTTCATAAAGATTATCCTGTTTTTTATTTTGCTAATGCTACAGAGAAAAAAACGAGGAGTTGCCCTTTGCTTGTCTCGCCGTCTGTCGTTTGCTGAATCTAAAATTATCCAGGATAGAGAGGGGCAATATCTTCTGGTGAAAGGCCACTTAGGAGGACACCTATTCACATTCTTAATTTACTACACTCCAAATACCAAACGTAATCTATGCCTTACTACTACCGCTGACAAACAGCTACGATGGTCCAACCATAAATTCTTCACTTGGAGGGATAGACCAGGCACTTTATTGGCACGCAAGTTAACCCCTAAACACTCCCAAACAGCTCTCCCTAAACTCAGACTGGATAATGGCACTTTATCTCAAGATCCCAGTAAAATTCTCCAAAAAATTCATTCATTTTACAAGGATCTATATCACTTGCCTCAGAAAGATGTTTCTTCATCTCCCGACAACTTTTTAAGCTCTGTTGCTCTTCCTTCCCTTCAGGAGGCCCATAGGGAGTCGATGGAACAGCCTATCTCTTGCAAGGAGATTCGGAATGCCTTGAAAACTGTTGCCACTCATAAATCCCCAGGACCAGATTGCCTTTCTCATAACTATTATAAAGTCTTCCCTGATATCCTGACTCCACATATGGCCCATTATTTTAATTATTTACGGGATGGGGGACTTGTGCCTCCTGACGAAAACAAGGCATTCATCAGTGTTATCCCCAAACCCCATAAGGATGCTACTTTAGTCTCCAATTATTGACCTATCTCATTAACTGTGATCTAAAGGTTCTTACTAAAATCCTGGCTTTACGCCTCCACAAATTTTTGACTCTTTATATTCATAATGATCAATCAGGATTCATCAGCGGTCGACAAACATCGGACCAAATTCATGGAATTTTGGCTTTATTGTCAGCTGTACAATCCAACTGGGACAAATCCTCACAGAGAAAAGTCTTATTGTTATCACTAGATATTCATAAAGCATTTGACAGTTTATCATGGGACTATTTATTTCAGTTGTTGGGTAGGTTAGGGTTTGGCCCTTGTTTCACAACATTAATACGGGCTCTATATTCTAACCCTTCATCTCAAGTTTCCATTCGCGGATATAAATTAGCCTCCCTGTCTATAGAGCGAGGTAGTAGACAGGGACGCCCCCTTTCTCCCTTACTATTTGCTTGGCAATGGAGCCACTCGTGATTGCTATCCGCTCTGATCCCACTATTTCGGGCATCCTCTGTGGTCAACGAGATCATAAATGTGCCTTATTTGCTGATGATGTCCTCATGTATACAGTATATCTAACCCTCGAACGTCTTTACCTGGTCTCCTCCACTTGTTTCATCGTTTCTCTGTGATTTCCTGGATGGACTTTGTCCTCGTTCTCTCCAATGCTTTTTGACAAATTATCAGATGCTCTATAGTGAATTGTTCCGCTACCATCAACTTTTATCTGTTATCACTAGTAAACTCAAATTACTCGTAGAACCTTGCACACTCACTCCTCTAGAGATCTCCTGTGGGGCTACTGGGATTATGAAAGATCGTTTGTCCATTATCTATGCTTCCCTTGTTGATCCACTTACTAAATTATCTTACATGACTCCATGGTAAAGGGATTTGAATAGCTCACTAGACCTGGACATTTGGAGGAATACGGCCCATACTCTTTCAAAGATTTTGATTAAAACTGCTCTTATCGAATCCAATTATAAAACACTACTTCGCTGGTATCTAGTTCCTACAAGCCTTGCAAAAAAGGTTTCCATGAGTATCACTTAATTGCTTTCGAAATTGCGGACAAGAGGGCACTATACTCCATATCTGGTGGAAATGTCCAGTAGTGAATAGATTTTGGATCCGAATGTTTAACTTAATTTACTCGGTAACAGGAATTAACATTCGTAGAGCACCGGAAGTAGCTTTATTTCATTTGCTGCCCGCTGACATTCCCAAGAAATCAACTAAATTAATTCTTTATCTCTTATTACCGGCACGTATTACCATAGCTAGATGTTGCAGACAATCATCAATTCCTCTAGACGGGGTTAAAAGAAAACTTCATTGGATAATGATAAATGATAAACTTACGAGCATCGTCAATAATGATACTTCTAAATTTGAGGTTACGTGGGAACCATGGATCAGATATATTTCAATTATTTAATAGAACTACGACTGACCCTCTCTCTCTCCCTTTTTGCTTTTCGCTCCCTTTTTTTCTTTTTTCTTCTTCTTCTTCTTCTTCTATTTTTAATCTTTTTTTGGTTTTCTTATTGTTGTTAAATATTTATATAAAACTGCCTATGCATACTAAACTGATGGAACATTTGTTACCCTATGGGGATGGTGTTTCCTGTTTACAACATCATCGACTAATGTTTTCTTATGTGCCTATATATTTTATAAAAATATAAACATGTCTGTTTACCCCAACTCACCATGCAGGTGGGTAATGTTTCTATTTCTGTGTATACCAATTTTTCAATAAAATATTGAAATATAAAAGGACTGGTACCCTGCTACATATAAAATGTTTGTTTTTGGAATTATTACAGCTTTAAGTAAATAAGGGGGTGACATTTCAAACTCTGTAAGCTCCAACACTATCCAACCTGGAGATTACACAGTGTTAGGATTTCAGAACAACAGAGCAGCAAGGAATCACTTGGAATGTGAATGGGGGTCAAAATATTGGGATTACAGGGGCTTGAAATGAGAGCCTCTTTAGTGACTGAATGAAGCTGTTTTATTCTGTTCTATTTTTTTTTTTTTGCTTTAATGAAACAAATCAAACAAACAAAAACACCTGAAAATGTTATCATGTTGTCCCAGAAAAAATTGTTGCAGTAAATGCAACTATTTCTCATATTCATAATAAGGGTGATGATTATTGTTTTTATAGTCATCAACTTCATTATTATAGTGTACTATTTTATTTGACTGTTTCTGTTTATGTTAATTGTATAATTTTGATTACAGTATACATGTCACTGCAATCAAAAAGAGATTGCTAAATTACAGGGTCTGCTTTCATTGTTCCTTGCAAAGGGCACCCCGAGGCACCGTACAGTAACTGCCAACGCAAAACACACCACAAGGCACATACTATCAGAGAAAAGATATATGTACATTAGATCTGTTGATTGGGGTGTGTTGGCAGTCCATGTATAATTAATAGGCTGCCTTGACACAGTGTGTTTGATTTACTAAAGGTGAATAGGCTGTTAACTTTGAAAGGGAATTTTAGCACTGTTACACTTTGAATGACAATTATGCAACACTGTACCCAAATTAAATTTTTACCATTTTCTTTAGACAGATAGATCTTTCTTTTGGGGACATTTAATCATCGCTGTTTTTTTGTGTGTTTTTTTGCTATATAAAAAAATGAATCTTTCTTAGTTTCTGTTGAAAAATGTAGCAAATTAAAAATTTTCTTCATAAATTTAGGCCAAAATGTACTCTATGTACGCTATGTGTATATGGTAAAAATAACCCCACATCAGCATATGTTATTTAGCCTGTGTGAAAGTTACAGAGTCTACAAACTATGATATAGATATATATATATATATATATATATATATATATATATATATATATTAGAAAATTGATTAATCTTGATGTGCTGACTGCATCTCATTTTGTGAGGCCCTATAATGCTAGGACAGTAAAAAACCCCTATTGACTCCTTTTTGGACAGAAGAATGTCCAAGGTAATTAGTAAGAGGCATGGTGAGTTTTTGAAGTTTTCATTTTTTGTCACAATTTTGTACAAAATGAAATAATTTTTGTTTTTCACAAAGTTGTCACTTTAACAAGTTATGTATCACATGCAGCATAGGCATACTTATAATTACACCCCAATACAAATTCTGCTATGCCTCCCAAGTATGGTGATACCACATGTGCAGGACTCACAGCATAGATGCATAGATAGGCCCAAAATCCAAGGAGTACATTTGGCCTTTCAAGAAGCATAAATTACACATTAATTATACATCTAATTTTCTGACTACCTATCACATTTTTGGAGGCCCTGGAGCACCAGGGCAGTGGAGACACTCACAAAATCACCCAATTTTGGAAAACAAACACTACAAGATATTATCTAAGAGGCATAATTATCTTTTTGAAAATGTCATTTTTTGCCACAGGTTTTTGGAAAATGCAGGAAAGAAAATGAAAATGTAATTTTTTACACAAAGTTGTCAATTAATAAGATTTATTTATTTATTTCTACTTATACAGTGCCGTCAATTTACACAGCACATTACACATACAGTATATATTGTACATTCACATCAGTCCCTAACCTCAAGGGGCATATTATCTAAGGTTTCTAACTTACATTCATACTCAATTTAGACAGGAGCCAATTAACCTACCAGCATGTCTTTGGAGTGTGGAAGGAAACTGGAGTACCTGGAGGAAATACACACAGGCACAGGGAGAACATGCAAACTCCAGGCAGGTGGTACTGTGGCTGGGATTTGAACCAATGACCCTCTTCCTGCTAGGTGGAAGTGCTAACCATTTAGTCACTGTGCTGTCCAGAGAAATAAATAAGAGATTTATAACACACATCATAGGCATACTTACACCCCATAGGCAGAATTACACCCCAAAACATGTTCTGCTACTCCACCTGAGTATGAGGATACCACATGTGTGATTCTTTTTCACAGCTTAGCTACATAGAGGCACCTTTTTAGGGCCACTATGTTTGGCCCCGTACCATATGATCACTGTAAGTAATCACAGAGATCACAATAGTAGGCAATGCTGGCATGAATGGAAGCCATTGATGACATTTGTTTACTTATGATCATGTAATCGCTGTGATTGGTCACAGAGATCATATGCTATTTGGGCCAATCAGAGTGGCCTGGTACCGAGCACCTTGAATCACTGTGTCCACCCATCACAGATCCTCAGTGGACGCATGCAAGGTGCTCAAGTGGGAGGACATATGGTGACGTCCTCCTGGAACTAGAGTGTGCCCACCTGGCTGTATATCTACATTAGCAAGTGGCGACTGAATACAGAGCTACATAATTTGTGTCTTTTATTTCTGCCCGACACCCATTGTCTATTCATTAATTAAATACTATAAATAATAATAATATAAACATACAATATACTAAAAAAAGTCAGTTTACCAAGTATGTGTCAGTTGAAACCATGAGCTGAAATAATTGCATTTACTGTAACTAACACCCTGATGGTCACATGACATTTTTTTCATGTCTCCTTGATATGCTTCATTCACGGACTTGTTAAATCAATTTATGTATTTAACACAGGTTCACATATTGACATTTCTCGGCTATGGTAGCTTTAAACATATTAACTTAAGCACATTTCTAAATTGGCATCTAGAAAATTGGGGGAATTAATAATATTTGAAATACCATTTGACTTTTCACTGCTCCTGCTAGACACAGGTGACATTGAGAAGAAGCCATTTAAATGATAGTGCCTGGGCTAAGCAAGTTAAAATGACTGACACCTTCTTCAACTGCTTTAAATTACACGGTGTAAATCACATTTTTATTGGAATGTCCTTTGACAGCTTTAGTTTTATAGACCTAAGTTTGTCATTAGCAGTGTACATGTTTCCAAATATACCAGAATGACTTGTCAAATCATTGACTAAAACATATATAAGAAAGATGCTGAGCAATTGATAAAGTTGCAGAGTTTGAACATATAAAATATGTGTGTGGTTTTTTTTTCTTACACTTTATAAGACCAATGGAAACACAAAAAAAAAAACATGTTTGTTTAGATGGAGTTTAAAGTCTAACTCCAGCCAAATATATGTTTTTCTTTTTTGGAGGGAGTGATTGTCCACAGCAAATACTGTAGAATTGGAAGAGCCCACCACTACAGGAAAACACAGACAGCAATAAAACTTTCTTAGAAGTTCTAACCTTTCTTTATTTTAATGGCTGCATCTCTATTGGAACGTTTTCTCATCACTGACAGGAATTGAGGAGAAATCTCTCTGGGTTACAGATGACAATACAAACCTGCCTAACCCTTCTCTGCAATCTAAAACGAAAAATTAAAGCTGGAGTTTGGCTTGACTATTTAGTAGCACCACATATCATTTAAAGATCATGGGGTTGATTAACTAAAGGCAAATAGGCTGTTCACTTTTCAAGGGAAGTTCACTTTGCAAGGGCATTTGTCCCAGAGCTTAGTGAATGTGGCAAAGTTTCACAATGCAAAAAGAACCCAATCATGTGCAGAGTAAAAAATAGAAGAAAATGTAGAAAATAATTGAAAAAACAACATATGTATGAACAATGAAATTCAGTAGAGCTTCACCTCATTCAATAAACTCTGGAGCAAATTCCCTTGGAAAGTGAACAGTCATTAGCCTTTAGTAAATAAACCTCTGTGTCTCTACAAATAATTATGGTGGCTTAAACACTAAGTAGGTTACAAAGTATGCAATTTTCTTTCCTTCCAGCATGGCTTGAAGGAAAGAAAATTTTTAGATTCCTTCATCAACACTGAGTCCCTCTTGCATCTCTATCTTATTCTGCCGGTGGGAAGCCTTCCCTGCTGGCAGAATACAATGATTAGAATTGTTGGCTATAGCTGGCATCACTAATCATTTGGTGAAAAACACAATAGGCTGGTTGTACACTACTTGATCGGTAGTTGTAAATTGGTGTCCTAAAAAATATATATATCTGCAAACCCAGTGAAAAATTACTAAAGAGAAGTCCCACTTTCAGCCTTGAAAGTATAAATTAATTATTTGCCAAAAACTTTCTTAGTGTCCATATAATTATAACAAAAATTAAAGTCCATAAATCTTTTCTTCAAATATAAACTTGCCATATAAATCCAATAAGTGCTGTGTACCACAAAATAAAAGAAAACTCAATAGTGTTTTGTCCTCACAATATAAATTCATCAATAGCCCAAAATTAGTTATGCCAAACAAAATATATATAAATTTCATGCAAACTGCAAAAATTGTAACAAATCATGGAAACACGTGGTAACCCATGAAAATACGTGATAGTGAACCACTTCTATGTATAATACTTAGTGAACACTCAGTGTACACATCTACTGTGGCTGAATTGCATACCCTTACTCAAATGAATAATAAGCCAGCCTTTTTAAATAAATCCAAAGGAGGGTGCGGATATGGATCTACTGGAATCTTGTGGGTACCTTCTGATCCCCCAATACTCCTTTCAGTACTCTTGCCTCCTTAGTACTCCAGTACTCTTGCCTCCTTAATACTCCAATACATCCATTCATAAAGAGAAAACAGATCCATATAGTGTAGTATGTTAAAGATAAATAACTCCACGCTTTTTTAGATATGCTTACATAAAATGCCAGATAACTAGCATAAAAGATCCCATGACTACACCATACAGCAGCTTCCAGGAACGCCAAACACTATTCCCACAGTTAAAATGGCGGCTCCGATACTTCCGATTTCTCGGGTAACATCCAACGTCACGTCCCTTGACGCTTTTCGCCACTTCCTTGACTTCCTCATAAGGGGTCTACTTGATCGGTAGATCTACTTGTGCACAGCCAGGTTGCCCATATATGGATCAAAATTTGCCTGCTCCCTGTTAAACTGGCTGAATTTTGATCCATTTATGGCCGGCCTAACTGCTAAATCTGTTTTATTTTTTAATATAACAGGGGCGATCTAGCACAGTGTAAAGTTTTAAACAATGTCTGTGACCTCATTTTGGAGGTTTTTCTGTGAGTTGTTAAAGAATAAGTTCACCTTTCAGAACATGTCATATGTTACACCCATATCAGAATGTAACAGAATGACCCCCGTACCCCCCGACCTGCATTGTGACAGCTAGAAGGGGATCTTCTCTTCCCTGCTACCTGTCACAAATGAGAAAAAACGTGGCTGTGTGGGGCTCTGCCTGCCCAGCCACATCACTCATTCTGTGAATGGAAAAACTAGAAGTCCTGGCAGTTTGGGTGGGATGGATGAGGAAAGGACAAAAAAAATGTACCTAGAGGTTTGCTTCAAACATAATGCTAAGCTTAGCATGTTTCTGAGCATCCACCATTTTCTCTGTAATGGGGGGGGGGTGAGTGGAGACACCAATACAGGACATTATCTACCCTCTGGTTAGTGTAAAACTACTAGAGCCATTATAGAGCCATTATATCTTCCTAATGGAGGCTCTTTTTACCTTTTCAATCTGTATGATGTGCTGGTGCAATTACGTGTCTACACACTTGGCTCCAGAATGCAGTTTTGAAGCAAAATGTAGAGAGTTCAGAACAAACTTTATGATCCTCCTTAATCCTTGTCTCTATGGAAAATAAGAAGCACTGTAAATGGGAGGATTACATAGTTTGTAGTAAACCATGTAATCCTCCCAATTACAGTGTTCCTTATTTTCCACAGGGATAGGGATTTAAACACTCAGGAGGATAATAAAGTTCTGAATTAATCTCACTAGCAGGAGCTTTGACAGGGAAGCTCAAACTACAGTGTAAGTTCATGAAGGCCAGACAAGTAATTTGGTCGTTAGGGTGCAAAGTCCCAATGATTACCCTTTTGACTTATCTCCATATAGGTGTCTTTCTTGTCTACTACTAGTTCCTAGTGCCTTACAAAAATATTAAGACTAAATGGAATAAAGTAAAGTGCATGTAATTACAAACTAAATGCGCTCTAGGGCCTTATTTATAAGGAAGTGATAATGCCCCATCTTAGCCATACCGCCACTTAAAAAATAATACAATTCAAATATATTTAGAACAATAATGGTCCAAGAATCAACCATTCCCTCCTCAAGACAGCGAAAGGAGTTGTCCTGCTCATCTTCAAATTATACAGCTATGCTTGTTTACTAACCAGAAATGTGATTGCCATTTTCATTCCTCATGAAAAGATTTGGTTACCTTGGAAGCAGATATTATGGGTAGCTCATGCGTGTTATGGCTCTCCAAACCCTACAGGTTCAAACTAGATCATAACTATAAATTAAAATATATAGCAGATACTCTTCTAACTCTGAATTATGTTGGAGACAAAATATAGATAATGACTTCTGTAGGTCCTATAACCCCGATAACTAAACGATTTCCCCTCCTACATAGACAGAAACACTCCTACACCCAGAGTCAATGAATTTTTTTCTAAACAAAATTGGGGATAGGACGGGCCTAGAACACCTTGACTGTCCAAACCCTCTGCCTTATTGGTCCTACTTTTAATGTCAATTTACATCGTGAACCTAAAATGAAAAAAATTACCTTCTAAGACCCTTGCTACCTCTAGAAGCTTTAAGTTCCTTGGAAACGCCACTATGTATTCTCTTACAAAAGGAGAACCAACACCTGATTTGCATTTTAAAACCAAATGGGAATTAGATTTGGCATCAAGGGCTCCTTCACACCACAATCCTGGAGTTCAGCGTGCAGTTCCACATGTGCTTTTACATTCATTTGTAATGCATACAGCTAAATAAAGAAAAAATCCTCTTGTGCTGCCAAACCTAATATAATAAACTAAGAGTGACTGCAAATTGAGCTCCCACAACACTAAAAAATAAATGGATAAATAAATAGTGCTGCGTTATTCAGTAAACTTAACCATAAAGCAAAAGAAAAAACACCTGACAGAGCTCCTAACTAAGGTAATATAAGTGCACACCTCGAAAAAATAACCAAGCACAAGTGAAATCAAAATATACAAATAGAGTTGATGCCCGGCTAGGCAATACCAATTATGAGCAAATCAATATGTGCAACTTCAACATATGTGCAAATAGATAACTTGAGTGATATAGATCAAGGCATAAATAATAACAATAATTATAATAATAATTATAATAAAATAAAATAATATAACAAGATCTGTCATGCAGAAATATCTTCAAGTCAGTATATATTCCACATGTGACTTGAAAAGTGATCACCCTTAATAATCCTCCACTAGCTAGCAAGCACGCTCACCTCCCACTTTGACCTTTAGGGAATATAGGTTAAATGCGCTTAAATATCAACCCAAAATCCAACTAGCTCTACTCTGTAAGCATACTTTACTGGCTCCTTCTTCAATTCCTCATCAAAAATCCATGTTCAAAAAACATCAAAGGACATCTCATACTGTAATACTTCCATGTTTAATGTAAAAAAATCAGGTATAAAATACTCAATTTTTAAAATTGTGCCAGCAGACCCATACAAGCATTGGTTATAAAATACATAGGAACAGATGTAATAAAATGGTGGCCGCTGTCCAACCAGAAATTATGTCACCACTCTTCCTTCCTACTCATGACTTCACAAATCATGTGATTTCCTGAGGGATAGCATACACAGCTAAAATGATTGTTCTAACACATTTGAAAACTGTCTTTCTCCAAATCTTAATAAATGGAGGGGGAGGGGGAATTAAATAGAGGAGACCCAATAGCTCAAACCCTAGACTAATACTAACACATATCCTTTTCCTAGTGTTTTGCAAGTGAACTGAGGACATATGCACCTGTCCCTACATTTCTGCTCTCTTGTGGGATGCCTGGAGAGGTGTTGTCATGCGACTCCTACAACTTGGCTTAAACGTACTTAACCAGTTGCCGACCAGCCACAGTACATATACTGCGTCAGGGCGGCACCGCTGTGCAAAATCACGTTTCTAAACGTCATTTTGCATATCAGGTAGGGGGCGAGTGTGAGGCGCGCGACCGCCCTACTCGCGCCGCCGATTGTGGCCACGGGTGTCAATCACCGGATCCCAGCCGGTCATTAACCACCGGGCGATTTCCGGCAAACAGTGACACAGAGCACAGCTGCATTGTTTTCAATGCAGCTCTGCTCCCTGTCAGTTCCCAACACACTGTCACGGAGAGCAGAGATTAGCTTTCCGGGACAGCATACAACAATGAAGCACACCCCCCCCCCACTAGTAAAACACTCATCTCACACAGTTAACCCTTTGATTGCCTAAAATGTTAACCCCTTCCTCCCCAGTGCCATTACTACAGTGTCAGTGTTTTTTTTTGCACTGATCACTGTGTTGGAGTCACTGGGGATGTCAGTGACCCCAAGTCACTTCCCCCCAGTGTAAGAATGTCCGCTGCAGTCCCACAGTCCTGCCATAAGTCGCTGATCGCCGCCATAAGTCGCTGATTGCCGCCATAAGTCGCTGATCTCTGCCATTATTAGTATAAAAAAAATTAAAAATCCAGTATCTATACCGCCATTTGTAAACACTATAACTTTCACGTAAACCAATTAAATTTTTTTTAGCAAAGACATGTCACAGAATAAATTTTGGCTGAAATTTATGACAAAATTTGATTTTTAAATTTTTTTACTAGACATGATTTATAGCAAAAAGTCCAAAATATTTTTTTTCTCAAAATTGTAGTTTTTTTTTTATAGTGCGAAAAATAAAAAACGCACAGGCAATTAAATACCACCGAAAGAAAGCTCAATTTGTGGGGAAAAAAATATGTGAATTTCATTTTGGTGCAGCGTTGCATGACCGCGCAATTGTCAGTTAAAGTAACACAGCGCCGTAACACAAACCGCTTATGTAACCACTTCCTGACTGTCCTACAGAAGAAATACTGCTACTGGGCGGCACCGGTGCGCAAAATCACATATATATACGTGATTGGTGCTCCCCTGGTTTTCACGCCCCTCCCAGATGGCGTCAGATTGCCCGTCAGTACACCAGTCATCACATTTAACCCCTTGAATGCCAGGAAGACACTCATACACAATAAACCTCCATTGCTAGTATAGTGTCTGAACGGATCAATATCTTTGATCAGGTCAGCACTATGCCAGCGTTCACATTAGTATAGTGTCCCCAAAAATGCAGCATTAGCGGGATCACCCCCCGACACCTGCCAACACCTGCATTTAGCCTCTACGCTTACCCCCCCCCCCCTTCTCCCCCAGCAAGTGCAGTGTCAGTAGGTCACTGTCACTTGATACATTGCACACAAAACCGCAGTGTTCACAGAATCAGGCCGGATCTCTGCTAGCACTTGCCAGTAAATTTTGATGACTCTCATATGCAGCAGAGTGCCAGTACTAGTGCCGCTCTACCTTTTGGTGAACTAGCGACACCAGCGGTCTAGTACATCCTGGTCTTTCACATACCTCTTAGATTGTAAGCTCCCAGGATCAGGCCCTCCTAACCCTCTTGTATTGAACTGTATTGTTGATGTATTGTCTCCTATATTGTAAAGCTCTGCGCAAATTGTTGGCGCTATATAAATCCTGTATAATAATAATAATACCAGCACTGCAGTATGACTTGGTGACGTGGCGAGTCCCATAAGTGTAGTACAAGCTGGTGCAATGGTGAGCACAAGTTTTGTTCGGATTTACGAGGGAAACGATAGTCAGGAGGAGCCTCCCAGATGCCCATACTTCATGGGGAGCAGTGACAAGACAGTTTGGGTCTTGGTGTCATCCTTCTCCATATAGGGTACTACTTATACGTGGACAATTTTTATTCAAGCGTACCACTATTTAGACATTTGTACAATCTTGGAACTGGTGCATGTGGCCATTAGAAGTGGGTGGATGCAGTGCGGTATATTCTGATGGTGGGCATACCACACACTTTTTCCGGCAGAGATTTCTTCTCTTTTTTTCATTCAGTCCACAGGCTGCATACAAAAAAAAGAACATAGCATATACAGTAATACCTCGGTTTACGAATGCCTCTGTTAATGTAATTTTCGGTTTACAAATGCAAATCCATTGAAAATAATGCCTCGGTTTACAAATTTTCTACAAATTTTTTTCACAATACTAAGTGTATGTCAGCAGTGGCGTATTTAGGTTTTGTGCTGCCCTAGGCAACAGGAAATTCGCAACCCAGAACCCCCCACCACCGGAGAGAGCCTGACCAACACCCCGGCCCTCACCCACCCGATAGAGTCTTCCACTACCATCGCCCCCATGCACCGGCCACTCCCCTCCCAGTGAGGGAGAGAGACACTCACCTTCACATCCTCGGGAATGAGAGTCAAGCAGCCCGCAGCCTCTCTCAGATCCCACCTGGTTCCCAAGCCACATGTGTCCCCTCTTCCAGGGGGGCGGTGCTGCCCCACTGAAAAATGCCACCCTAGGCAAATGCCTTGTGGTAAATACGCCCCTGCCTGTACCAAAATGGTACTTCCAGTTACGTCTGACGTCACATCCAGCTGACGCATTTTATCATAAAAATTACTTCCTGATAGACCTATAGGTCTACTGCCTATGAGGAAGTCAATTTGATGATGAAACCCATAAGCTAGAGAGACACTCACCTTCACAGCTCTGGACATCCCCGAGAACGAGAGTCAAGCAGCCCGCAGCCTCTCTCAGATCCCACCTGGTCCTCAAGCCGCATGTGTCTCCTCTTCCAGGGGGACAGTGCTGCCCCCCTGAAAAATGCTGCCCTAGGCAAATGCCTTGTTTGCCTTGTGGTAAATACGCCCCTGTATGTCAGTGCTGATTTTTAAATGCAATTGCTATCTTTTTATTTTTCTTCAGTATAGCTCACAACATTAGCTGTCAGTTTCCAAGAGCTAAAGGATACTTTGTATATTTTACGAAACTGAAAGAAAACATTGTATCTTTTAACTTGGGGAAATTATCTAAAAGAAACTTTCTCTCTTTCAGCTGGAGGGGGAAAGTAACTGCTGAATTTCTGAACTACTGTATAGTGAAAGGAAAAAAAAACGGTAATTACATTTAAAAACTGGCACCTGACAACCTGACAGCTGAGTGAATTGCCTGCAATTATTTTTTTTTTAATTACCAGCAGGAACCCTGCTGACAGCTGAAATATTAACACATGGCAGTCATTACTAAAATACTTCATGAGTTAATAAAATAACTCATGCGGTATTTTAATAGCGTTATTGTTTTTCTAACCTTCTGAGTGGATTAATTGGTTTTCAATGCATTCCTATGGGAAACAGTGTTTCGGTTTACAAATTTTTGCTATATGAAATGTCCTGCAGAATGAATTAAATTCATTAACTGAGGTATTAGTACATCACTGGACTTTGAATGGTTATACCAGGATGATGCCTACAGCTGCAGCTGGTATCATTTTTTTGAGCCGGTGATCGGCTTTCATGTAAAAGCAATCCTAGTGGCTAATTAGCTGCAGGATTGCTGTTACAAGCAGCGGAAGACAATGCCCCCCTCCCCCACTGCCTTCCACGGCCTTCTTGGGCAGTCCGGTGCAATCGGGGGAACCTGAGAATGCAGCCGGTGTTTCTGCCAGCTGACCATAGAGCTAATTGGAAACCAGAGTGGTGCCAATCATCTCTATAGCCTAAGAATTCAGAAGCTACGAGCATTTCATCACTTCAGTTTCACAGGATATAAACAGCGCCATTTTTAAATTGGGAAAGCATCTGATCACACCGATCTTGGTTTGATTAGATAATGTAAGGGCAGAGGAGATATCTAGAGTCTGATAGAACCCAGATTTTTCAAAAAAGAATATATGACAATGCCCATAGAAGTTATAGGGGATATTTGCATTCCCTGTGATAGCATTAAAAGTGATCCAAAAAAAATAATGAAGGGACAGTGTAAAAATAATAATAAAATCAAAATACCAAAAAAAAAAGAGTACCTGCACATCTGTGTTCGTGAGCATTGACCCTGTGCCAGTATGTAAACAGCGGTTGCACCATGCATGTGAGGTATTGCCGTGAACGTCAGATCAAAGGCAGTAATTCTAACGCTAGAACTCCTCTATAAATCTAAAATGGTAGCTTGTAAAGGCTTTTAAAACGTTGCCTATGGATATTAAAAATGTATGCAGTTTGTCGCCATTGCACGGGGCATGCACAGTTTTAAAACATGTCATGTTTGGTATCTATTTACTCAGCATACCATCATCTTTTATATTTTACCAAATAATTGGCCAATATTTAGTGTTTTTGTGCATGAAAAGTAAAATAAGTGTATATTTTAAAAAAGAATTGCGTTTGAAAAATCGCTGTGCAAGTACTATGTAGCAT
Source organism: Staurois parvus (assembly GCF_062004578.1). NCBI lineage: Eukaryota > Metazoa > Chordata > Amphibia > Anura > Ranidae > Staurois > Staurois parvus. The sequence continues at coordinate 1,359,471 of NW_028318784.1, forward strand.
AAAAAATTGCAGCACCCACCATTTAATTCACTAGGGTGTTTGCTTTAAAAAATATATAATGCTTGGGGTTTAAATTAATTTTCTAGCAAAAAATACAGATTTTTTTCATGTGAACAAAAAGTGTCAGAAAAGGCTTGGTCTTCAGGCGGTTAGAAGAGTGAGTGATCTGTGGCATAAACTTCTAATACTGGGCATAAAATGCCTCCACTCCCCAAAACAACCCCTTTTTGGAAAGTAGACACCCCAAACTATTTGCTGAGAGGCATGTTGAATCAATAGAAGAATTTTTTTTTTACCACAAATTTTTGGAAAATGACAAACAAAAAATGTTTTCTTTTTTTTACACAAAATTGACACTTAAATGATTTATTGCTCACACATGCCATAGGTATATGTGGAATTACTCCCCAAAATACATTCTGCTACTTCTCCCGAGTATGGGGGTACCACATGTGAGAGACGTTTTGGCAGTCTAGCCAAGTACAGGACCCCAAAATTTCAATAAGCACCATCAGGCTTTTAAAGGGCATTATTTCCTCATTACACTTCCTGACTACCTATCACAGTTTCGGAGGCCCTGAAATGCCAGGATAGCACCAAACCCCCCCAAATGACCACTTTTTGGAAAGTAGACACCCCAAGGAATTTGATCAGAAGCATGGTGAGTATTTTGCAGATCTCGTTTGTTGCCACAAGTTTTTGAAAATTGAAGAAAAAAAACAAAAACATACTTTTCCTTTTCTTTTTTTATATTTCAAAACCTTGTGAGAAAAAAATGTCAGGCATGAATACAAGCACATGTACCATTTTGAGTTGCAATGACATTACAGCAAAATGGGCTAACCTGCTGCATCATTTTTTCACTTTGATTTTCGGGGTGTCTTTGAATTCGGTCCCCTGTAGGTTGATAATTTTCATTTGCATCAAACGATGGGGCATCCTTTACGTTCCTAACACATTACCCAGTCCATATCAGTATAGATATCCAGCATGATATTTTTACCCATTGAGATCTGATGTGTTTTCAAAGTGTTCCTTTAATTTTTTTTCAGCAGTGTATTTCATCATATAAAAACTACACATATTTCTGCCATTTAATTTAATCTAATGTTCTGGCTCATAACTCCTCATCTATATTCATTTTAAATAAAGGGCTAATCCACCGAAAACTGATATTTGAATGTTTAGCATATGCAGGAGAGTTGAACCACCTAACAATTCCCCGTATATCCTGGAAATCCTATTGATGAGACCTCTGGGCTTGATATCCTGTGTCTAAACACCTGTTGTGGTCATTGAGAGGGATCTTGTGTTTCTTGTTAGATGGTTTTATTAATTTTTGTTATGAAGAATGTGACAGAAGGATCTTCAACACTGGAATATTTGTGGGAAAAACTAAAATTCCCAGGTGACCAGGAATAGAGTTTAGAATTATGTCAGGGAAATCCTACTTACCCCATGTTTTTCAATCCCCTCTACAATATCCCGCAGTAAATGGCTTCCCTCTTGGTCCACTGCTGCTGATGCTCTTTAAGCAAAATGATACTCTTATTATTCTGCTCATTTATTTTGAGCCCAGCCTATCATTTACACTCTCTTCCCCAGATGTGCAGGGGTACTGTAAGCCCATAATGCAAGACTGCTGTAGACCTTTGTTCTCCATATTGTTTGTCATATAAGATGTGGATTAGTTAGGTATGACTAGCTAAACTGTTATCTCAGACCATCATACATCACCAAACCTTCACAACCAAACCTTTTTAGACTCATCATGAAAAGCATTGAATAGAATTAATTTAATGGCATATGAAGTCTAAAAGCAACTTAAAATACTAGTAACTATCATTTCTACTCTCCTACTTTGCTACATACTCAATGTAAACTTACACTTTAAAGATCCTGTTTTTTTAATTACAATTGTCCCAAGTACTCCTACTAGCATCCCAACGGTTACATGAGCTTTTTGTTTATATTTCCGCAGCCTGCATTATTACTATTATTTTTTAAGATTCAGGAAAAGAATATCCAGAATATCTTAAACAAATACAGTATGCTTCTTAGCCACAGAGCCACAGACCTGGTTAGGTACTACATATTTTGTTGCCTCTCCTCTACCTATATTAGCAATAATCCTCTTCCAGGACTGAAGAATTGCTTTTCATCCCCCTTTATGCCATGCTAATATAAGATGAATATTGAAGCAAATGAAAAATTTTGTTACATTTATGAGAAATATGTAGAAGTTTTTCTCTCTCCCTCATTTCTGTGATTTGTTTTATTATTTGAAAGGTTGAACACAATATATAATACGTATAAAACTTTGAAAGAAAATCCCAGTACAAATTGCAGTTTGTACCTTAGACAAAGAAAAAAATAAAGAAATTGCTTCTATGTAAACATAGACAGAAAAGTCTTACAGCTCCAGGCAGACTTACTCACCAGTTGCAGGTGTAAATTCACTTGGGTTTGGTTCTCCCCGACTAACCAATGCTAATCAGAAAAGCTTAATTATAATTTGAACATATTTCCAAAGTTCAAGTTGAAGTTACAATTAAGTTTTTTGGATAAAAAGAAAAAGTAAACAAGCAGAGGTGCTGCTTTTTTTATTGTTTCTTTTCTTGAAGCAATTCTGAATCAGATTGAGTTTATTTGGCCTAGATTCATATTACTAACTTTGTCTGGAAGCACACAATCTTTCCACAAAGGCAACTTGCTGGTTAAGTTTTGTCTTTGTTCCATACCAGCTGTACAGCTGTGTATGTGGTCGAGGAGAAAGTCTGTAGATAGTCATCATTTCTAATGTTAAAAAAACACATCCTTTCAACTCATTCTTGAAGGACCAGGGCTATGGATAAGAGGGTACCACCAGTCCTCCTGTGTGGGGCCCAGGCCAGCAGGGGGGTCCAGACAGCTGGGTGAATCAGATGTGAGCAGGGAGGGTGTTAGGCACAGCAGGAGGGCAATTACTGGAACCGATCCCCTGTACGTCTCTCTGCAGCAGCTTAAAGCTGGCTTCTTCTCCTCTCCCTCCCACTGGCTTTCAGCTGCTGGAGAGAGAGCCATACAGGGGATGGGATCCAGTAATTGCCCACCTTCTGTGCCAATCACCCTCCCTGCTCACATCTGATTCACGCAGCTGTCTGGGCCCCCCTACAGTAATTGCCCCCCTGACTCAACCATCACCCTTCCTATGCACCAAACATTTCCCCCGCTGTCCAGACCCCCCTGTGTGCCCCCACGGAGCTGCCAGCTTCCCTTCTCTAGCAGCTGCAAACACACAATAGGATTCTTCAGGATGGAGAGTGGAGGAAGGGCGCAGTACATATGTCACATTTACCAGCCCCTTCCTTTCCTGAATGAATACAATGAGTGATAGGTACCAGTCACTCACTGTGTTCATAACTAAAGCATAGTAACCTGTTGGGTTTTTTTTTTGGAGGGGGGCTTTCAGGTTGGCTGTATGGGGCCAATTTGAAAACATGAACATTTGAAAATTTGAACATTTGAAAACAAAAAGTCCATGTTCTGAACCTTTTATTCAGCACACCAAAGTCCATGCAGTCTGAATTGCACGTATTTATACTGCATGTCTATAGGAAGTAATGGTGCCCCTGTTTTCAGCTATAATCAGGTAGCAATAACGAGTGAGTCCATTACTTCCAACAGGGTCTCACTGGGCACACATGCAGTTTCTTTCAAGGACACTTTTTGTCAGATCTCCGTTACCCAGTTACCCAGTTAGTGAGTATGCTCACTCTCCCTGCTTGTGTTTTTAAAGCAATTTATGTTTGTTTTTTGTAAACAGTATATACAAACATTAAAAGACTCTGATAGCATAACTAATCTGAACCGACAGCCAAATATGGGATGTTACACTCTGCATAGTGCTTATTCCCTAAGGAGCCACTGATGTTTGGGTGTCCCTGTTCCCGTTGTTAGCAACCCTCTAGGCAGTGCCGCACTCTCTGTTACACTGAGACTGAAAGAAGGGCAGTTTATTCAACACCAAGGCCAGCCAAGTGCGACAACAACAACTGTATCAAAAATAGTGGCAAAACAGTTACACCACAACATTTTACTTTATGCAGAACATAAAAGGGCAACAGGAAAATAAATGCCATTTTGTTGAAGCCCTCCTGCTTCTGTGTATGTGTGTGTTTTCACTGCCATATTGCAGAATGATTTTCACTTATATGCATTATTTTCTGTGATATAAGCAAATATGGTCCTGATAGCTAGCACCTGAGTGGTAGCAATGTCAGGTTATCAGATACTTCCCATTACTGCAGATGTAGATTGTATCATTAGGAGCTGGGACAGCGTAAGGTGAGTATTTATTTATTTCAGGTACTTATATAGCGCTGTCAATTTACACAGCACTTTATATATTTATTGTACATTCACCTCAGTCCCTAACCCTCAAGGGGTGTACAATCTTAGTTCCCTAACTTATATTCATACATACACATATTGGGGCCAATTTAGACAGGATCCAATTAACCTACCAGCATGTCTTTGGAGTGTGGGAGGAAATTGGAGCACCCAGAGAAGGCATAGGGAGAACATGCAAACTCAAGGCAGGTGGTGCCGTGGATGGGATTTGAACCAATGACCGTAGTACTGCTAGATAGAAGTGCTAACCATTTAGCCACTGTGCTGCAGGAATACTCAAAACTCCCAGGCTGTCAGAAAAAGAGTTGGGAATCATGGCCAGGTATCACACAATTAGAGTACTCAAGACATATGAGAAGCCAGGGGGGCTCAGCTTAACAAGCTCTACTTTTTTTTTTTTTATTTAAATATTTATTGATTTTTCATAGCAATAACAAAACACTGTCATCTCATTCATAATAAATATACATGATTATTTCTTATTACTTTTCTTTTTCCCTCTTAAAACATTACCCCCTCCCCCCCCCCCCAGGCCCCCCACTCTGCATTCTTCACTACCTCTTATCTAAAGCAAGAGTATCCTACCCATCCACCCACTCTATATCATCCTACATTTCACTTTTTCACGTTTACTCCAGAGTTTTCCCATTTCGCGTAGTATACCTCCATCTTATCTTCCTGCATATAGTATAGCTTCTCCATCTTACTAATCCAATTCACTCTTTCTATCCAATCCTCCTCTTTCAGTACTTCTGTTTTCCTCCAATACTTAGGGATCAGACTTTTTGCAGCGTTCATATAATACCCTAAACCTAATTGCTTGTATTTACTAACTGATAACTCTGAACTATGCAGCAAACACATCCCTGGGTCTAACCCAATATTCATCTCAGTTATGATCTCAATTAAATGTACTATTGTTTTCCAGCTCTACTTGATACAAAAATATCACTTTTGGGTGGGCTTAACCTTTTAGATGCCCCTAACAGATCTTATTTTTTTTCCTGCAGATTGAACTTGCCCAATATGTACAGTATAAACTTGCCTTCTGAGTTTTCAAATCCTTTTGTTAATCCACATGAACTTATTTGAAAACTCTCCAAAACACCAATGTCCTTTTTGTAATTTTCAAAACTGAACTCCATATTCAAGTTCCTATGAGTTTATTTTCTATAAATTGTATCTCCTGAATGCTTTCTTTTGACTAACAGCTTATATCTAATGTTTGGTTTTGTTCTATTTTTAAACACGGGTTACTTATCCACTTTAGACCAACACTGACCCTGCTCTGAAGGTGTCTGCAAAGATAGGAATTTGTATTATATCTTATCCTGAACATAATGCTCTCAGAACATGCTTTGGATGCCATCTGGCTCAAATAATTTATCTTCCTAATTTTGGCTCAAAGTAGCACGAGTAGCCCCTAAGTTAGACAAATAATTTATAATGGTGTGCATAGGTTATCATTACTATACACCATATTTCTTATTAGGTATGCTTCCTTTGTGAACATGGTTGAAAGAATGTGTTTAAGGGGTCAGCTCCAGTTTATCTCTCCAAAGCAATCTTCCCACTGCTCGTATGTAAGTGTGAATGGTGTCTCATATTATCCATTAAGGTATCACTGAGTTTCTTTCAACCGACCACCTTCATATTCTCAGGAATTCAAAACTTTTAAAAGGTAACTAAAAATTGCTTGAAAATGGCACACTATGCTGTCATTCTAAATTTTATTGGAAATTTAAAACAAAGGCCATACAGAAAATTGTAATGTTATAGCAGTTTAAAATTTAAGAGGTACAAAACTTAACAACTAAAACCCAGTTTTATAGTTTTGTTTAGTGTTGGGCTGAATGTTTGAGTTGAACCTAATTTCGACTCGAACATTGACTGTTCATGTGTTCGTTAAACAAATGAACGATACGGATGTTCGCACGCTATTTGCCCGCCGTGCTCCACAATGCAATGCGCCCTGACAGTGCATTGTGATTGATCAAAGCAATGCACCTGACCACAGGTCAGGTGCAATGCTTTGGCCCATCACAGCAAAGGATGATGTCACAAGGGGGAGGAGTTTACCCCTGTGATGTCATGACAGTGTTTAAGAACTATCATCAAGCCACAACTGTCAGACGGCGAGAGCCAACGTCGCGAGCAGAGGATTTTTTTCTTTTTTCAGGTAGGGGCGGTGGTGGGCATCGTGCTGGTGGACTGACATTGGATCTACTTCGGGGGACATATTTTTTATTTTTATTTTTAATAAAGGACTTGTCAAAGACTGTCTCCTGTCTTTTTTACACTACATTTTTTTTGTGAATGGGTAGCAATACCATGTACCCCATATTTATTCACATGGGGGGGCCAGGATCTGGGGGCCACCTTGTTAAAGGGGGCTTCCAGATTCCGATAAGTCCCTGCCCGCAGATCCCCACAACCACAGCCCAGGGTTGTGGGGAAAAGGCCCTTGTCCCCATCAACATGGGGACAAGGTGCTTTGGAGGGAGCCTCCCTGCCCCAAAGCACCCCCCATGTTGAGGGCATGTGGCCTGGTATGGTTCAGGAGGGGGGTGCTTGCTCGTCCCCCCTTTTCCTGATCTGCCAGACTGCATGCTTGGATAAGGGTCTGTAATTCATTTTGGGGGGGACCCCATGTCATTTTGTTTTATTTTGGCATGGGGGTTCCCCTCAAAATCCATACCAGACCCAAAGGGCTTGGTATGGATGGGAGGGGGGACCCCATTTTTTTTTCTAATTTTAATTGTCAGACAATGCTAGCAATTCTTTTTCATTCAGCTGACAGCATTGAACCCCACTGACAGCTGAAACAATAATGAATGTTTCACTACTAAAACTTTGCATGACTTAATAATAGAACTCATGCCATATTTTTGTAACTGAGCAGTATCTTACCACATACTCAGATGTGGTAAGATACCACTCAGTAAACTGTCCCTGTTCGAAATTCACGGTCAAATATTCTGTAGGTTCAAATGTTCGACTGCGATCCGAACAGGGGGGGTGTTCGACCCATCACTATTTTAGTTACATAAATTAGTCAAATACTAAACTATATAAAAGTAACATATCAATAATATTAACTTACATTGTACACAGCATTCAGATAACAAAGCTTTTGTATGCTTTTAACATTATATTGTTACTTAACCTAGCTCATAGTATGTAATGCTTTTTACAGTACATTGATTATTTTTTTTCTGCCCTTTGCCATCAAAGTTAACAGTCCGATTCTTTTTTGCTTTTTTCAAAACCTTCAGCTGTAACAAAGCTTTGAACAATGCTAGAAAACATAATGAGGCAGAAAATCCTAAAGGCAGAGTGAATATATACATGACCATTTGTAAAAAAAAACATTTTTTAATCGTGGTACTCCAAATTATCTAATAAATCTTAGGTAGAAAATATTCTTCCCAATTATAGATTATATTTACCTCCTTGTAAAAATATCTATGGCCACACTAAATTATTTTATAAATAGAACACATTTTTATGCAGACAATATTTTCCTTTATCACTCACTGGTTTGTCTTTTTATCTGCATAAATTATGGATTCAAATTTGTAACAACTTTGCTTTTCATATGTGATATTGCAGCATTAAAGTACTGTATATCTTAACTCAAGAACAAAAATTTAATATATTGCAGCTTACAAGTCCTTAGGTGTGGGCTGTTCATATTCACTTTACCCTGTCCCATCTCCTACTAATACATTCTGCATATACAGTAATTGGAGGTATCTGATAACCTTGCATTGCTACCACTCACATGTTAGTTATCAGAACCATATTTGCTTATATCACAGACAATACTGCATATAAGCAAAAATCATTCCGCAATATAGTAGTAAAAACCCACACATACACAGTATTAGGAGGGCTTCAACAAAATGGCAATTGTTTTCCTGTGGCTCTGTTATGTGCTGCATAAACCAAAATGTTTTGGTGTAACTGTTTTGCCACTGTTTATGGTACTGTTGTTGTTGTCCTGCTTGGCTGGGCTTGTATCCACTCCAGCCCCAGAAGAATTTCCCCCCTTCCTGACCATGGACATTTTTTGCTATTTGGCACTGTGCTATTTCAACTGGTAATTGCGTGTTCATGCAATGGTACACCCAAATAAAATTTGTCCTTTTTGCACTCTAATAGAGCTTTCTTTTGGTGATATGTTATCACCATTGTTTTTTTTAATTTTTTGTGATATAAATTAAAACAAACAAAAACTGTGAAAAAAGTGTATTTTCTACTTTCCGTTATAAAAAAAATCAAAAAACTCAAACGTAGTCATAAATGTAGACCAAAATGTTTTCTGTTACACATCTTTGGTAAAGAAAATCCCAATACATGTATATTAATTGTTTTTTGCGAAAGGTATAGCATCTACAAACTATGGTATGTATATTGGAATTTAAGCAGCTTTTACTTTCTGACCGCCGGGGAATTTTTTTATTTAATTATTATTATTTTTTTTTTTTGTACACTGTCCCTTTCATTTTTTTAAATCACTTTTATTGTTGTCACAAGCAATGTAAGTATCCACTGTGATAGCAATAGTCATTGACAGGTACTCTTTTCTAAAAAACCTAATAGACTCTAGATCCTTCCTCTGCCCTCAAAGCATCTGATCACACAAAGATGAAATGCTTGTTGCTTCTGCTTTGATTAAATGCTCGTTGCTTCCAGTTTCTTAGACCAAAGAGATGATTGGAGCCATTCCAGTTTCCGATCAGCTCTATGGTCATCCAGAGGAACAGTCGGCTGCATTTTCGGGTTCTGCATTGGGATATAAAGCCCAACAAAGCCATGAAAGGCAGAGGGGGGAGATGTCTCTGCTTGTAAAAGTGATCCAACGGCTAATTAACCACTAGGATTGATTTTACTAGAAGAACGACCATCAGTTGAAAAAAAAAAATGATACCAGGATGATGTCCGTAGCTGCAAACATCATCCTGGTATAACCACTCAAAGTCCAGTGATGTACCAGTACATTGCTGGTCCTTGTTTGGCATATACAGTATGTAACAGCAGAGAGCATGGGAATATGATGAATCGGGTCTGCGGACCAATATGACCGCAATTCATTATTTTTTGTAATGTCCATGTTGAGAGTTAGGCCCAAAAAAGTTTTAAATTCAGAAACTGTGACAATTTCCATGCAAATTGTCTGGCAAGAGCTTAATTTGGGTGGGCGGCGATGTATTGTTATAAATTGCTTTGGCCCACAATCAGTTGATACAAATCTTCTGTGAAATACAGCAGAGGGGCTAAATACAAGTGCTGACAGTGAACAGGGCTGAACCTGCTAACACTGAGTTTTTTGGGATACTATACTAAGAGGACACTAGTATAGCTCTGTTCATTATCAAAATATCAGTGAAAAATTCTATATACTGACACTGTACTAATGGCACTGGCTGGGTGACAGGGGTGATCAAAGAGTTAAATGTGCTAATCTAATGTGTGTGTGTAAAATGTAGTGCTTTTACTCATAGTGTGGAGTTCTCTCTTCTCTCCCTGGATCAACATGGGGGAACATGCATGCATGCGTACTCACAACCAGAATTAGAAAGTGATGTAATGTTTCCCCAGAGCAGTCGCCCACTCACATATTGCGGGCGGGTGGGCGGCAACTAGTTAAAAATTAAAAGAAAACCTAAAAAAAATCCCAATATTCTATTTTTTTATTTTTATTCTAACATTATGTTTTTATTTTTTTTTAATATTTAAAACAAAATACTTTCATCAGAGTAGTTCATTGTTACCATAGTAGCATTGTACTACTCTGGGGAGTGATCAGGGATTTTTTTTTTTTACACTTTTCATTGCAGGAGCAATAAAGATTTTTGCTCCTGTAATTCAGTGTTTATCAACCATTTTTCAGACAAGGCACACTTTAAAATTATGGACAATCTAAAGGCACCTTTTAAATTCTGCACAATCTTGAGGCACCCCATTCTAAAAAAAAAAAAAAAAAAATGTGTCTACTAACTTCACGTAATACTGCAACATCCACACACGTACACCCAACGTTAGAGGTGGTTTATTCCTACAAAGCAAGTATACCTTGGCACACTAGTACTGACTAGAATTTCAATATTTCTCCCTCCATTTCTCCCCCTCACTCAACTTATGTGACCCCAGTGCTGACAGAGAGAGGCAGGGGAGGGGAAAAAAAGATGCTGTGAAGGCACTCGACATTATCCTTATCAACGGATGACATCTTTGGGTGTTAGGATGTCAGCAGCTAGAAGGGCATAAAGTGCACAATGAAAACCTGTGACTTTGTGTAATAAAAGGCAGGCTTGTTTCACCTGCTGGCTTGTATACACTTTTTTAGCAATTTTTAGGCATATTACCAAGGCATCCCTGAAGAAGCCTGAAGGCACCCCAGGGTGCCTGAGCCCCTGGTTTAAAAAGACTGCTGTAATGCAATGCTTGCTTCGAACTGTCATGAATGGGTTAAGTTCACGACAGTTCCAAATCCTACTGATATATGGTTGGCTACAGCTAATCATATGGTACCGATACTGTAATTGGCCCATGTACCATGTGAGAGCTGTGGGTCAATCACAGCTCACTAGGAAAGAAACAAAGCTGTTATGAAGAAGATTGATTAGCTTTGCTGATATTGTGATCACGTGATCACAAAGTCCTGATTACCGGGGTTGCGGACGGTGTTATGCTCACCCAAGTGGGTGTGCAGAGCCCCCCTGTATTAGTACAGCCAGAGCAACATACCAGTATGTTGCTCTGCCTGCAGCTGCCACCCATCTGCAGTACAGCGGGCAGTCGGAAAGTTAATAAACTGCCCTTCTTTCAGTCTCAGTGTGTCAGAGAGTGTGGCACTATGTAGAGGGTCGCTAACACCAGGAACAGGGAAACCCAAACATTAGAGGTTCCTTAGGGGGTAACCACTATACATAGTATAACATCCCATATTTGGCTGTCTGTTCAGATTAGATATGTTATCATAGTCTTTTAATGTCTGTAAATACTGTTTACAAATTATGTCTTTTCTAGTTTCAGAACATATTCTAGGCATTCTCTTTTGGAGAAAGTTCATACACGTGTTCCAATAAATAATTTTGCTATTCCATATAAGAAAGGTCTTAATTGAATTCCACAACAACTTCAAGAAATAAATATGACAGTGGATTTCATCAGAAGCAAGAGCCAAGAAGGTTGCACAGGCACAATCTATATTATGTACACATTTTTAATAGGCCACATTTCATGAGGAAGAGACAAGGCATGTTTAATTGTGAAATAAAAATTACAGTGTATTATGTCTGTAGTAACAGCCAGTAACGGAAATATAACACAGATATGCTGCACATTATGGAATCCTTTTATTAGGCTGATATGTAAGAGGGAAAGCGAATGCAGTTTTTTTGCGAAATAAAAATAACAATGCTTATGTCAGGGACACAGCTATCCTGCACATCATGTAAGCCTAGGGTGCATTTAGAAATGCAAGAGAGGGTTCAGATAATAATATTAAATTAAAATTACAGTGTATTATGTGACAAACGAGCCAGAAACATACTACACATCACATAAGTCTTTTTAGTAGGCTATATTTGAAGATGGAGAGACAAGACAGAATGTTAATATTAAGTAAAAATTTCAGTGTGTTATGCCACAGACAAGCCAGGAAGGAGCACAGATATATTGCACATCATATGAGCCTTTTTACTAGGCCACATTTCAAGGGGAGAGACGAGGCAGGATTTAAAGCTATATTAAACCCAAAACAAAAAATGTTATATATTACAGTACCATGCCTCCTGTATTAGAGTGCCCTCACTTTGGATGAGAGAGCACCTTTGGAAAGCAGCATTGTCAATCTGGTGGAGGTGAGGGATCACACTTTGCAATTAGTTACAGCAACGTTTTTTCTTTTAGGATAAAGGTTTTACATGAATAAATATAAATTGATCATTGTAAGCATCCATGCCCGTGTTAAATGGTTTGTATTGTCCCTGCAAACTATTGCATTTGGAAGACAGGTCATTCTTTAAAAAGCAACAGACTTACTGGCTATATCACCAGATGAAAATAGAGGAAAGAGAGACTAAAAAGGAAAACTAATGCAGCCATCACATCTAAGAATTGGTAAACTGAAATATAATGAATGTTTGCTTATGAGTGTAATGCTGCTTTTAATGTGAAATACAAATCACAGTGTACTATGTTAGAGACAGGAGCCCAGAGTGCACCAAAACAAATCCAAAGCACATACCCACATTACATGAAGAGGAAGTTGTTATGTCAAACTAAATAATAACAGTGCCATGTTTCAGAAGCAAAAGCCAAACATATGACACAGTGGCCTGATAGTATGTAACCAAAAAAATTGTATAAAATAAATGTGATAGTATAATCAAGACCTATTATATTGCGCCAAATGCAACTTGTATGTAAAGGAGCTGCCACTAAATATAAACTAAACATTTTTTTTTTTAAATTAAAACACCAAATTAATAAAGTGTTTAAAGTGGTGCTGAATAAATAATCAATAATGAATACAATAATGAAAATAATATAATAATGAAAAAATAATATATCGTGAATACCCATAAAACTCAAAAGTGATTACACAAGCTAATAAATAGTTTGTGATTACTGTAAAAAGCAATAACAAAAATAAAAAGTGATGGACAGTCCTAGAAAAAGTGTAGTAAAGTAATCCAAAGTCCATAAAATTAAATCTTCTATTTCACCATGTGCAGCAAACTGAAAACAAAGTGCTCCATAGGATTCCCCCACATGGATGTAAACTCACCACAAATATTTGTCTTCCACTCTCGTGGTTGGCCAACAAGCTTCCTGGGACACATTTCCCATTTATAGATGGATTATACAGTGAGGAACAGAAGTATTTGAACACCCTGCGATTTTGCAAGTTCTCCCACTTAGAAATCATGGAGGGGTCTGAAATTCACATTGTAGGTGCATTCCCACTCTGAGAGACAGAATTAAAAAAAAAATTCAGGAAATCACATTGTATGATTTTTAAAGAATTTATTTGTCTTGCACTACTGAACATAAGTATTTGAACACCTGAGAAACAGCAAGAATTCTGGCTCTCAAAGACTTGTTACTGTGCCTTTAAAAAGTCCACCTCCACTCCACTCATTAATCTAACTTAGTAGCACCTGTCTGAGCTCTTTAAAGACACCTGTTCACCCCACAGTCAGTCAGACGCCAACTACTACCATGGGCAAGACCAAAGAGCTGTCAAAAGACACCAGAGACAAAATTGTGGACCTCCACAAGGCTGGAAAGGGCTACGGGTCAATTGCCAAGCAGCTTGGTGAAAATGGATCAACTGTTGGAGCAATTGTTAGAAAATGGAAGAGGCTAAAGACGACTCTCAGTCTCCCTTGGACTGGGGCTCTATGCAAGATCTCACCTCGTGGAGTATCACTGATGATAACAAAGGTGAGGAATCAGCCCAGAACTACAAGGGAGGAGCTGGTCAATGACATGAAGAGAGCTGGGACCACAGTTTCAAAGGTCACTGTTGGTAGAACACTACGCCGTCATGGTTTCAAATCATGCATTGCACGGAAGGTTCCCCTGCTCAAGTCATCACATGCCCAGGACCGTCTGAAGTTTGCCAATGACCATCCGGATGATCCAGAGGAGGCATGGGAGAAAGTCATGTGGTCAGATGAGACCAAAGTAGAAATTTTTGGTCTAAACTTCACTCGTCATGTTTGGAGAAAAAAGAGTTGCATCCCAAGAGCACCATCCCTACTGTGAAGCACGGGGCTGGTAACATCATGCTTTGGGGGTGCTTTTCTGGGAAGGGGACAGGACAACTGCACTGTATTAAGGAGAGGATGAATGGGGCTAAATTGTGAGATTTTGAGCAACAACCTCTTTCCCTCAGTCAGAGCATTGAAGATGGGTCGTGGCTGAGTCTTCCAACATGACAACGACCTGAAGCACACAGCCAGGATAACCAAGGAGTGGCTCCGTAAGAAGCATATCAAGGTTCTGGTGTGGCCTAGCCAGTCTCCAGACCTAAATCCAATAGAACATCTTTGGAGGGAGCTGAAACTCCATGTTGCTCAGTGACAGCCCCGAAACCTGACAGATCTAGAGGAGATCTATGTGGAGGAGTAGGCCAAAATCCCTGTTGCAGTGTGTGCAAACCTGGTCAAGAACTACAGGAAACGTTTGACGTCTGTAATTGCAAACAAAGGCTTCTGTACCAGATATTAACACTGATTTTCTAAGGTGTTCAAATACTTATGTTCAGCAGTGCAAGACAAATTCTTTAAAAATCATACAATGTGATTTCCTGAATTTTTTTTTTATTCTGTCTCTCAGAGTGGGAATGCACCTACAATGTGAATTTCAGACCCCTCCATGATTTCTAAGTGGGAGAACTTGCAAAATCGCAGAGTGTTCAAATACTTCTGTTCCTCACTGTAGATCACCCGAGATAAAGATTCCACTGCATCCAAATTAACCATGTAAAACAAACAAAAAACGCTCCAATGGTGTAGTATGCACAGACAAATCCTTTAATAAAGTGATTGAACCTTACTCACAAGAAAAATAAATAAAATGAGCCCAAACAATATATCCACTGATAAGCCTGAAGTGAACATAGAACAGGTGCTCTCACCACCTCCGGCTTGTTGGTAATAGATGCTGTCACGTCACTTCCGGCCACGGGCCACGTCACTTCCGGTCGCTGCACCGTCACACCCTGATAGTATGTAAGGAGATTTATTTTGGCCTGAGGAAGCAATCTAAGAGAGAGAATATTCATTTTTGTTCCTGAAATAGCAACTAGAGCATGTTATTTCAAAGACAGCAACCATAAATATTGTATAGACTCGCTGCACATTATACATGCATTTGTACTTGTCCACTATGTTTTTGGAAAAGATGAAGTATGTGCTATTTTTAAGTAAAAAGAAAATTAGTTTGTCATGTCACAGTCAAGACCCAAAAATATTTTATGGATGCAAACTCATGATGCACAGCATGTAAAGGTTTTTACTAGGCAGCAATGAATGAAGAGACTTGGAAGGCATTATACAGTATGCAACTAAATAAAGTGTTATATGTAATTAACTAATACGTGTAATTTTTCAGAGCCAGAAGCAAGAAAAACAGAACTAATTTGTTGGATAGTACTCCTTTTTTCTAACAGGCTATGCAGTTTTCACTTGTATTACACAAATAACAGTCTTTTTATCTGTGACTGAAGACCTCAAAATTGTACTTATTAGCAGCATAGTTTTTGTAGCCTTTCCGATAGTTCATTTGTATAAAAAATATGTCTGAAGACAAGATTTCCAAATTTTCAACAAACTTTTTCAGCCTTTCTTGGATAGGCCATGAGGGGCAAGCACATTGCATATAGAAATGAAAAGATTTATATAATTTTGGGAGACCGAAGATAGAAAACAGCTACAGCACAGCAGATATTAAACTTGTGTTGACAGGCTGCAATTTATGAGCAATTGAGTGAGCATATTACATTGGAAAATAAAAAAACGTAATTCAGAAACTTACAAGGGAAACTTTTTACAATTCTGTACCACAGATATTAAGCCTATATAGATGAACTGAAATTACTGAGTGACTGAGCAGCTATATTTGTGTAAAGGATATCTAAAGCACGTATCCAGCAGGGATGACTAGATTAGTGGGCTACACCTCAAAGTATCAGGAAGCAGACTGAGTAAGAATGATTAACGTTTATTCATATAAATAACACCCTTCCAACACCAACGTCAATAACACCATAAACAATGGAAAAGTGAAAAATAAATGTGATAGTGCAGCAAACCCAGAACAACAGCCTAACTAACAAACACTATGTTCAAAATGGAGGGAGATCACATGAACAGGGCAGGATAAGAATTTGGGCAGGATACAAAGGGAGCAGAGCAGATTAAAGGGTACTAAATACAGGGATGAGGGTACTGGAAGCAGGTCACAGGATACAAGGCACAGGATCAGGCAGGAATATGTCTCACAGGTAGAAACCTGAAGCACTGATCTTCAATCAAGGGTGGTATTGAATACCTTCCTACAGCCAGTATCAGGTGCAGCCTAATTACTTGAATGAACTGGCTTTTGGGAGACACCCACTGGTGGCCACAGTGTCAGGTGACCCAGGTCCTGACACAAGTCCTGACATCTTGATTCAGAGAATGAAGAGGGAAAATATTACATTTTTGTAACACAGCTTTTATGCCATTTTGAACAGGCATATTATATCTGGAAATAAAATATTAGTGTCTATTTGTTTACTTGCCTTCCCTTTGCATTTATAAATGGTGAGAACTTCAAGTAGTTAAAAGCTCACAGCAGTTCAGTAAAAAGTGATATGGATAGCTGTTTTCAGTTATATAATTTATGTAGTTTACAGACTAGCTGCACAGAATCTAAATATTTTCCATAGATGGCAAATCAAGAGGGAGAGAACAGGCAGACTCCATTAACCAAAATAATTTATAGACCATAAAATCCATAGTTAGGAAGTGAGAACTGGTAGTTTGTGTGTAAGGAACCACTGTTAGGCCACACTACTTTAAAAAGGTTTTATCCAAAATAATTCTGGATCATGCCAGTGTACACGTGTAGGACTAAAAGGCCAATATAAAAAAGATAATATAATCTGCATGATGGCCTAAAAAATTCCCAATTAGGGGCACCATACAGAAGGAACTCACTTTTAAAACATTGGCATAACAATTCACTTACTGAAAGGGCATGTGCATTTGCTCTGTTTGAATAGGGAAAAAATTAATGTAATTAAACTATTTGCTGTGGCTGTTGATTTAAAGCAAAAAAAAAAACACATTTGGCAACTAAATGATCATAGGAAATGCCATACTTGCACAGGTGCTCATGTATGGCCCAATGATGCCTGTGCAGCCACTGTAGCATGGCTGGCAAGTTACTTATCAAGTAGTGCCTCAGCTGCATAGAGAGCTAGGGGAGGAGAAACAGCAGAAAACTGAACTTCCCAGTGAATGGCTGTACAGGAGGGGGCGTGTCAGCACAAGTCTGATTATTGGAGGAAAGCAGGCTGATTAACCAGCCCTCTCATGCCTAGTGTGGCCAGTTTTTGATAGGAAAACAGAGTGACTGGCAGGAACACCATGTATTTCTCACAAAGGAAGCAATACTGTCAGGTACCAACTGGCGGTGACTCTAGAAATCCACAGGCTGGGATTCCCCAGGGCGCGGAGTCTAAGCCTCAGTCTGCTTATTCACCAGAGCCCCTGATGATGGGGATGGACTTGGAGCAGGCTGATACCCGGTCGCGGCCCCCCCAGTACACCCAGCTGCGGTAGAGGTAAATGCCAATGGCACGTAGCAGATAAGAGCCTGCTGTGAAGGGGCGGAGCAGATCTGGGCAGTAGCAGATGGATCCATGCAGGATGGATGAACGGATGACACCGTGGAGAGATAGCGAAGTCAGGCAGGCCAGGTCGGTAACAGCGGAGGCGAAACGGTACAGAGCAGTAGGCAGAGAGTAATCGGGTCACGGGCCAGGTTCAGCAGCAAGAGGTCAGATAATCAGGAACAGGCAGAAGAGAAGTCAAGATGAGCCAGGGGTCAGGGCAGGAGACGGTCAACAGCAATCAGGGTCAGGCTAGGTCGGCAACAAGGCAATCTCAGGAACAGAACAAGCAGGAACAACAGGAACAAGACCTTACGGCAATTTGAGCATTGCAAGGGGTCGATTTAAATAGTGCACCCTGCACTTTCATTGGTGCCAGGCGCGTGTCTGCGTGCGCATGTCCGCATGCACAGCCACGATTGTTGCTGCGGTCACCTATGTCCTAGCTCCCGCATGCTGGTGCACATTGGTATTCCGCACATGCACAGACCCGTGCGCCGCGGCGGACCTTGGGATCCCTGACAAATACCAAGAGAACAGGATACCTTTTTAATACAAGTACATGGTACAGTAGGCACATATCAGGAATATGAAATTTTGGGTTCACATCTTCATTAAGCAGTTAAGAACATACAATAAAATATTTGTGTGACTATAGTAAGCTAATATCCTGCTTATTCCCTATACTCCATATGGCAATTGACTAGTTTTGGGACTTGGAAGCTGAAATCTGGATGTATGTGAACACAAA
Source organism: Staurois parvus (assembly GCF_062004578.1). Taxonomy (NCBI): domain Eukaryota; kingdom Metazoa; phylum Chordata; class Amphibia; order Anura; family Ranidae; genus Staurois; species Staurois parvus. The sequence goes on from NW_028318784.1 coordinate 1,378,013, forward strand.
CAGGAAGGCATTGGCAATGGTGCAACCCTGGCCATGTTCTAGATAAATGTTTGAGGTGGTAAGTTCCCTGTTATAACTTCTATATTAACCATCTTATTAACTTCATTTTCCTCTACTCATTGACTGCTTTTTCAGATTAGGACTTTTAAGTTCAAGTCACTAAGGAAACCATTTTTCAGAAGAACAAAAGATGTTCATTCAAGAGAAATGACTGACATGGAGCACCGATATATCATGAGACATTACCAAGCCTCACTCATAATATACATGCAAATTTAACTACATGAATATCAGAAAGGAGGTTTCTGTGCTCCATTGACATAATGATGTATAGTTTAACATCGTTAGAAAATTATTTACCATCTAATCAATTGTCTTGTAAAATTAAATTAAAATGTAAGCAAAATGAGAGACCAGATTAATTCTTTCTTCCACCTTTAATGACTTACATCAATATTACAAGCTGAGAATTATAACACTTCACCTATATTGTTGTTCCTCTGTGTTGGGAATGGGATTTTCAGCTGACAGTGTGGCAATTTTGTGTATTAAATACCATACAGATATACAGTATATCTTTGAAATAGTGATTTTAGCAAGCAGGTGCACAAGTGTTATTTTATGTATTTTCCCCAGAAAAGAGCACACAGTGTTCTTACCATGTGGGAAGCATGTTAGAAGGATGCCAGTCAACCTATTGTTGTGTTTTTAGCTTGTGTTTTACCACTGGAACACCCGAAGACAACCTTTGTAAACAAGATGATACAAACTCCATGCAGATAGCATTGAGGATAAGAGTAGAACCTAGGAGTCAGAGCTGCAAGGTAAAGGCAGTAGCTACCTAGACACTTTGCTTCTCTTTGATTCCTCTGAAATGCTAGCTGACAGAAATCAAGAGCCAAAAGCTTCCAGAATGCTAGAAGCATCAGTTATGGATAGGCTTCTTTGGTTCCAGAAATCTAGCTGTGTCCCCCTAGACATGTGCAACTAGTTTTGTTACAAAAATCTGATGAAATTTTCATTTTTTGGAGACTTGAATGTATACAAATCTCTGAATCACAATAGTGATGAATTTTAATGAATCCGAAATAAAGTGTAATGAAACAACAAATTCATTTGTATTCATTTGTTTCATGACGTGATGCAATAGTTTAAGCCTTTTGTTAACATTTGAAGCATGTGATAAAACGTAATGACATAACAAATTATATGAATTGATTCGGATCCATTTTATTTTTTATTTTACATTAACATGTCCTATTATTACTACATTAACTATTATCATATGCATTACCTATAAAAAAAATAGAAACATATTGTGATAAACACAGTAAGGTGTTCTCCAAATCATAACATGACAAATTAATCCAAAATTATTTATTATTTGTACCCTACACAATGCACCTTTTGTCTTGAATTCCTCCTGAAAAATATTGTACTATGCACCTCTGTGCCTTGATCCTAATAGATTTATATTGACAGTTTGAGATTATCTAAGGCACTGTCCTGCTGACTGCTAGTCTTATTAGATTTAGTGATGTCAGTACTGTGCTTCTCATTATTCTCTATGCTAGAGAGAGTAATTAATTATAGAGAATATTATGAGGATATGTGCTTTCAGAACCTCCTTTGCTGCTCATTCATCATTAATCCAAAGTCATCAGATCATGAGTCATCTGGGGGCGTCTTTTATATGAGGAAGAAAAGACCTGGTCTTTTACCAGGAGGACCTCTGCCAAGGAGTGGACTGGACTAATGGGGAACAGGAGAATATATCTGTGGGCCCAAAGTACGTGGCCAAAATTATTATGTCATTTCCGTGGTGGAGTCTTTCTTATACCATCTCCTAGAATCTAGATGATGGAGCTGTATGATGTTTATTGTATATACACAATCTGTACACATACTGTAAAATACACAATATACACATCATACAGCTCCACTTCCTAGTTGCTGGGAGACTACTGCAGTGTGCCGTCAAGTGGCTGTGGTATGCAATACATAGCAGTAAAGAAGGGGCTGGCAGGGTGTGTAAGAAGTGGATAGCTTGAAAGTATGAAAAAATATAAGCCACACTCCAGAACTTGGTTCCTCTTTCTGTGTTTAATTTGTCAAACAAACATTAATGTCTCCAACCGAAACCAACCTTCCATGACACATTTTACATGGTGAATCACATCAAGGAAGGTTGGTTTTGGGTGGAGACTTCAATCTATGCAGTCTTTTTTTTGACTAATTAAACACAGAAAGAAGAGCTAGGTTCTGAATTATGGCTTATACTTCTTATAATTTTGAGAGCTAAGAGATGGTATGGTAGTTAGCACCCGGGTTGTCCATTTGAGATAAAAGGAGCAAATCTAGAGCTGAGCCATGGTCATGGGTATGTTCTTGTTATAAGTGGATGGTTTGGCTATAACTTTCAGCTCCCTAGGCAAATTGAAGGGCAGGGAAAAAAAGGAAAGTGTTGTTTCTGCTTCTCCATAACAGTTCCTGAAAATTCCCACATTGATTACTGGCTTCAGATTGACAATGATTATGTTTTTTTTTTATGCTAATGTATCTTAGTTTAAGATTGGTTATACCCAGTCTAAATAAAGTGTAACTAAAGTCACAACCTATTTTTAGTTTTGGATAGCATGGAGAGGGATTAGAATACCTATCAGTTTTTATTGCTTTCTGTGTCTCAGTTAGGGAGATTCATCCTCTCTATTTGTCCTGTTTACCATTATCATAGAAAGTAAAAGACAATTGTAAATTTTGGGTGGACATCAGACTAGTAATAAAAGGGAAATTTTCCAAAGGGGGCATTAGTTCTGGTGACCCTGGTGACACCCCCTCACTTCCTGTTTTGGCTATTGGACAGGAAATGAAGGGAAATCCCCCCTATGGGACACAGATGCAAAAAAGCTTGACAAAGGCTATAACTCTTACTTTATCAAAAATGAAAAAAAAAAATACTTTTAGCTACACTTTAAATTCTTCATAAGTATTTTTCAGTGAGTCCAGTAAGCTGCAGTGTTCATCAGCCACCATATTTCAAACTGTCGTATTACTGTACCAAGGATTTAGATTCACTGTAATCCATAACTACATAAGCCACACTGGGGAAAATTGTAAATGTCTTTAAACATCTCACACAGCAATAAACACTATCTATCAGAATTTCTATATGTCAGATAAGCTGATGCATTGTGGTCATATTGCTTCTACATGCGAATTCTTGCCCGCACAACCTCTGCTCTCTCTAACATACAACACAATATGAAAAGCAAAAGATTAAATCAAACTTCTAACAAGACAAAATTGTGGTAGTTGATCAAAATTGACAATGTGTCATAAATGGATTCAGACATCATTTGGCAGTAAGCTCTGGAGAATACAGGCTGTTTGTTTTCAGGACTGTTACAAGTCAGAGCATGTGTTTTGAACTTTATTTTCAATTCTGAAAATTATTGGGATATTCTACAGATCTACCTTGTCATTGGCAGTCACAGCTTCTCATTCTTTAGCTGAAATTACATTGACCTAAACCAACGTATGCCTGCAAACACACCAAGCACCAAATGTCTGCATAACATAATTTCATTGCAATTTTATATTAGCTATAAAACTATAATAACCTTTGTTAAAAAACAGGGGTAGTGCTTTAACTGCTTATATATATGATGTAAGCAGGTTCCTAATTTTAAAACAATATTCTGTTTTTATTTATTTATCAATTTCAATGAGAAATAGTAATGATGAAAATAATAATTAATGGTCAACAATACAAATATTAGTAATAATGCTACTTCTACTACTACTACTACTAATAATAATAATAATATTACTTTTCAAACCTAATTAACAAAATCTAATGTCAGCTTTGTTAATGACATTACAAAATAAATTTTTCATATTTTTATATTTGCAACTACTAATATAATAATACCTGATGATCCTGCCATGAAGGTCCTTGTTCAGACACATCCTGTTATAGAGTGACAACACTCTGTCCTTGTCTCACAACTACAGTATGCTTCTGCATTGTCATTCTGTCACATTGACATCTGTTACAGACTACATGTAGTTGTTTCAACACATTAGCATATTCCACTGTTGTCAATATTAGAAAATTTGCACATAGAAATATGCCACCATCACTACAGTATCACGTTAGTTCACTGTTTATTATGTTTAAGTAAAATACTAGTTTTTGCTTTTTTAATCCTTTTTTGATATCTCAGTCCTGCTGATTCCCTGCCGCCTCTTTGAATCCACTCCCTGTCTGCGTGCACACCAGCAAAAGCTGTGTTATATTTCCTGATGGTTGCAACTCTGGACATTGAATACATCATGGATATAGAAATGGCCAGTTGTAGTGTCTATCAGAAGTCCTTGTGACAGGTGAGAATGCACAGGAGCACACTTAGGAGTCAGAGATAGAGTTTTGTCATTTTATAAAAGAAATAACTGAACAAAGATCTTCATGGCAGGATCACCAAGTATCATTTTAATAAATTTGAAGATTTTAAAACATTTAAATTAGTTTTGGAAATACTTTAACATGGCAACATTTATATGAAATTTTAGTGATTGGGTTTACTTATGAAAAGTTTAAATGTTTTTTTCTGACAGCTTATATTTTGTATTGCATCATGGAACAAATAGGTGGGGATAGCAGTAACATCACTGCCCAAATATGGTCACTGGTACTTACTGTATATAGCTGCTGACAGCTTAGGGAGCAGTCATTTGATGAGCAGTACTGCCAGGGTGAGTCATGTGCACCAGGTCTGTCGGGTTTTTAATTTTGCCATCGTGGTAGACAATTGATTTAGGATGGACTTTTTGAGATTTTTATCTTTTTAATAAAGAATTTGTCAAACATTTGGGTGTCTTTCTTTCTAGGTTATATTTTTGATGAATGAGTAGGGGTACTACGTACACCTTACTCATTCACAAAGGAGTGACAGTAACTGGGGGCCCTCTTATTTATAAAAGGTTTCCAGATTCTGATAATTCTCCCCACCTGCCAACCCCCACAACCAGGGGCGGACTGAGAACTCATGGGGCCCCTGGGCAATAGGGGATCATGGGGCCCCTGTGTCCTTGCCCAAACTCAAAAAAGCCTATAAAAAAGGTTCCAGGGGCATCTCATGGGGCCCCCTACTGACCCCGGGCCCTCGGGCAGTGCCCGAGTTTCCAAATGGTCAGTCCGCCCCTGCCCACAACCACTATCCATGGTTGTGGTGAAAAGGCCCTTATCCTAATCAACCTGGGAGCAAGCTGCTTTGCCACGTGGGTCTCCCCAGGTTGAGGGGATGTGGCTATTATGGCTCATGAGGGGAGGCACATGGTCCCCCTTCTTTCTGGCAAGCCAGGCTCCATGTTTGAATTAAGGGTCTGGAATGTTTAGGGATATTTCAGGGTTTTTTTTTCGTGAGATTGCCCTTACAAGAGCTGGTTGTGGCCATTTTAGCAGATTGCTTAAATAAGGCCAGGATTCTTTCCTAAATGCACACAATATAACTGAATACTAACATTTATAGGTAAAGTTGATCTAGGGAATATCCAATTGCCTATTGGGGGATGAAGAAGGAATTCCTTCCCCTGCTGGAGCAAATTGGGTCTTGCTTTGCTGGGAGTTTTTTTTTTCCTTCCTCTGGATCAACTGTGGGTATAGGATTGTGTATATAGGATTGTAGATTTTTTCACTTTTTATTGGTTGAACTAGATGGACTTGTGTCTTTTTTTTAACCAGACTAACTTTGTAACTATGTAACTATGTATATCTATACCAGAACTAAAGGGTCTGGAATGCATTTTAGGGGTGAATGGCTTTACACAATTCTTTTTCTTTTCATTCTTGCTGTAGGATTTAACATAGCAAGTGACATTTACAAAAGTAAAAAAGATATACAGTTTAAACAATATATACAGTTTAAGTTATTGGAAAATAACATTTAATTACAAACTTTTTTTAAGGCCCTTTGGAAAGGTCTGTGCACTGTTTATTTAATAGAAGCCAGAAGGAAAATTTCATTTAAAACATTTTTTTCTTTGTGCGTTAAAAGAATTGCTGTTACAGGCCAAATGGAATTTTGTATAATTTTTTTTGTTGCACTGGTACTTGTTTCCCTGGGCAGGGTCCCCCAATGCTATTTTTTGACAACCCTTTGCCTATTAACACAAAAAAATGAGCATTTTTTATTTGACAGATTCAGCTTCTCGTGAAATACAGTGTACTACATATAGTTCAAGTTCTGGTCCAGCTTCCGAATTTCTTTGAAGTTCGCTGAACCCTGCTCAAACAGAACCCAGGACAGTTTGGCCCATCCCTAGTCATTTACTGACTCATGTTCCAAATCTTTTTATACATTATTTAATATTAACTTACCTGGAGTTTTTCTTTAAACATAGTATAGCGTGTAGTTTTAAAGATTACAAAAAGGCAAAGAAAAGCCTTAGAAATCATCCTTTTCTACATATCTTGTTTGTGGATTACAACTGCAACATTTTACTTCCTCTATGGATGAACATTAGAGCTGTGTTTGATGACATACTATATATTCTTCAGCCATTACCACTCAGGTGTGAAGTGTTTGCTTCGTACTACTCATTATTGAGAAATACAATGCCATTATTACATTTGACCCTTAAGACTTATGTTACAAAATATTGCTGTTTAATGCGATAATACTCACATGTTCCTGTGCACATTAGCATGGATTATGTCTGAATTAGCCCAACTTGATTTTTTTTTCTTTACAAATGAAGCACTCTCTGGAATTATCAGATGGAGCGTGCGTTTTTGAATGTCAGCGACAGATGAGTGCTTAGATTCAGGCTATCACGGCCGAGTCCTCAGCAGGAATGACATTTGTTCTGACATTTGAAAAAACAAAAAAGAAATGGTACCCTGCCTAAGAACTGAATTTGCATCTTATTCTTGTTTAAATAGGAAACACCATCAATTCAGATGGCATTTGCCTTTTTTGGATAGTTCACTACAAAGATTATGGAAATTGCATAGGTCTTTTACCGCTAAAGGTTAATTTTCTTTAGAAAGAAAGAACGAAAGATACAGTACCTACTTTTCTATTTAAGCCAAAAGGTTGAAAAGCACTTTTTTTGTTCATAAGGTCTTAATAATTAGCTTTGCTTTCATGTATAAATAATATATTGAATTGGAATGAATAAAACATAATGCATAAGAAATCAGAAGATGACCAGGAGCTTTTTCAAATATTTTATTATAAAAATTAGGTTTGTAATTACTCAGCTTTATGTTACATCTAATGCATTTCTGATACTGTGTTTAAAAAATGTTTTTATTCTCTACTATAGCAGTGAAGAATTTTTAATTCTTAAATCCAATAGATCACAGTGATGTCTTCAAGTTCTAAACTACATCCTGTAGAGCTGCTGTTTAAAGCAGACCTTTACAAATGCAAAGTCTGCTTAATATATTATAGTCCCCTCCCAAATCACAAATAGTTTACTGTAGTGAAATATGGATTCAACTTGCTTGATATCATCTGCCAAGATACCAGGAATGTTGTTTATCCTGTTGTAAATCTCATAAGGACACAATCCTGCACTGTGCTGGAGCATTGTCTCACAACATTTGGTATATTTCACATTTTCTGGGACTTTAATTGTTTAGCTTCTATTTGTGAAGAGGTATGGGACCTAATGTATTAAATGGACTTTGCATTTTAAATGGACTTTACATTTTACTGCATGTTCTTCTTTAATAATGGCCTGCATTTGAAGGGCTCAATCCAATTAAGTTTTGAGCTGCAGGTTTAAAATTTATCTAAAGCCGAAACTTTTTTTTTTAAAGTATGGAAAGGATATGAACCTTTTTCAGGTTTTAATTACTGTCTGTATCAAAATATTTAATTACCAGAAGAAGAAGAGAGGGGAAGTCTTCCATTTAAGAGACTTTTTCTGTCACACTTTTTGAGCTGTTTCCAATCACCTCTTGCTGTGTCTACAGAACAGGACGTGAGGGGAAATCTCCTCAATGGAACAGAGGCAAAAAAAGAAAAGGAAAAAAAAGGGAAGCAAAATGGGCTCCCTACAATGCATAAATCTATAAAAAATTTTAGTTTTAGATATACTTTAAATAAATATGGAAGATGTTTAGTTTGTTAACCACTTGAGTATTAGTCTGTGCATTCCCCATTATCAGGCCATTTTCAATTTTCACTGTTGTGATCAGTGGTGTATTTTGGTTTTGTGCTGCCCTAGGCAAGACTAAAATCGGGCACCCCCCCATATCTAAATTTGACCCACCCCTTCCTGTTTAAGACCACCCCTTCATCTGTAAACTCCACCCATTTTTATTTAGGCTCCATCTCTTCTTGTTAGAGCTCCACCCACTGGCAACAATGATGGGGCACTATTCCTCCCACTGAGACTAACGATGGAGTACTATTCCTCCCACAATTGCACTAATGATGGGGCACTATTCCTCCCACTGACACCAATGATGGGGCACTATTCCTCCCACTGACACCAACCATGGTGCCCCATCATTGGTATCAGTGGAAGGAATAGTGCCCCATTGTGTCTTTTCCCCTATGCTAGCATTGTGTCCACAGTAGCACTTGCGTAGGCAGGGCAGAGTAGGACTGGCCATAGAGGGATTACTTTGACGCAGTTGGCCAGCTTAAGCATGTATTGCAATATGTGTGAACCAAATATCCCTATTTATTGCATAGTTTGCTTGAAAGGGTATATACCAGTGTGCAGAGGGTCCTTCAGAATTTCTAGAGTTAATGTGGTTACACCCCTTTAGCACCTGATGGATAAATGCATGCATTAGCTGTATGGATTTGAGCACAGGGATCTCTTGTTTGTTGTATTGTTGGGTCAGTAGCCAGACCTGAACCTTGTAGCTCTCCCCATTGTGTCTTTTCCCCTATGCTAGCATTGTGTCCACAGTAGCACTTGCGTAGGCAGGGCAGAGTAGGACTGGCCATAGAGGGATTACTTTGACGCAGTTGGCCAGCTTAAGCATGTATTGCAATATGTGTGAACCAAATATCCCTATTTATTGCATAGTTTGCTTGAAAGGGTATATACCAGTGTGCAGAGGGTCCTTCAGAATTTCTAGTGGGAGAAATAGTTCCCCATCGTTGATGTCATTGTGGAAGTATTAGTACCCCATCGTTGGTGTCAGCGGGAGGAATAGTGCCCCTTCATTAGTGTCAGTAGGAGGAATAGTGCCCCGTCATTATTATTATTGACACCAATGATGGGGCACTATTCCTCCCACTGACACCAATGATACTTACCTTGCTGACCCCTGCTCCAGCCTGGGCTCACTCCCTCCCTCTCCCATCCACAGCCAGCATACCTGGCTGCAGTAGCAGCATCTGAACAGCACAGACACTTACCAGTCAGCTGTCTTCCTTCTCCAGCCGCTATCCTCCTCTTCACTCGCTCCAGCTCGGTCTTCTTTGATCTTCGCGCTGCAGCTTGGCTCCTCCTCTCTAAGTTCCACCTTCCTTGCTGGCGATTGGCCATGTGTGTGCCTTTCCTGAGCTACAGTTCCGGTGGCCAATCACCAATGAGGGGGCGGAGCTTGCAGAGGGAGGGGCAAGCTGCCATAGGCTGTTGAGTGATCTGGGGGTATGGCCAGATGACAAGATCGGCATGTCATCCCACCCACACATTGCGATCCAGGGAAATAAAGACACTGGACCCGCTGACCGGACGACCTCTCTACCCCTTCTCCAGCAGTGCCTCGTGGACCGGATCGACGTGGGACTGGGACACGAAGTCACAGACCCAGGTAAATAACAGCAGCCTGCCCCTGTACTAAGTGTCCCTTCCTTGGGGAAGGGGGGGCGGTGGTGCCGCCCCCCTAAAAAGTGCCGCCCTAGGCAAACGCCTTGTTTGCCTTGTGACAAATACACCCCTTGTTGTGATAGTTTGACTATCTCTTGGCTAATGAGGAGGGAGAGAGCTGAGAGAGCTGCTGCTCTCATACACAACACTGGATCAAGATCGGGCTCAGGTAAGTATAAGGTGGTGGTGGGGGCTGCATGCAGAAGGTTTTTTTTTTAATGCATTCAGTGCATTAAGGTAAAAAATCTTCTGCATTTAGAGCTACTTTAATCTATAGGTCATACACAGAGGGAGGAAGAGGTGAAAGGGTTAATCTACAGGTCACACTCAATGAGAGAATGGAGATGAAGAGGTCAATGTGCAGGATAAGGGAGGTAAAGGCGTGAGTTTACAATTCAGAGACTAGATGGAGATAAGATGTACAGCTCACACTTCAGCTAGCCATACACATATACAGTAGATAACAGGTAACGGAATCCTTCAGCCATGCTACAGTGTGGATGGCCAAATATCTGCACCTATTGCATTTACACCTGGCAATCAGCCAAAAAGAAGTTGCATATGATTCAGCTCCTGTTCAACCAAATTATTTTCCTTTGATTTTCAGGCCACCAACATTGAGAGTTTTGGCAGGTTCATCAGGAGAGGTAATCTTAGCCCAGTCTGGTGGGGGGGATGGGTGTGTGTGAAAAGGTTAACATCAATGATACTGCATTAAAATTAATTAAACCCCCCACCTTGAACCTGCTGCTGCTTATGAGAACCCATTATAGTTAAATTCTGTGCAAGCAGACACTTTTATAAACTTGAAGTAACTAGATTGAAGGGTAAATAACATAAACTAAGTTTTTGTGATCTGAAAAACAACCTTTTATGAATAATTGTGTTAATTTTCTGAGCTCAAAATTTCCAAGGGCTAGAGTTTTGTAAACAGACATTTCAGCTACCTAAAAATGTCATCATTTGAATAATAACAATTCTAATAAAAGCTAGGGTTATTTTGTAGGTTATTAGAATTGTGGCAGGTTTAGAACATGATTAGCCTGCATACTAGTACTCAGAAGAGTGTTGTCACTACATTACAACCACAGTACTACAGAAAAAGAAATATTAAGGCAGAATAATTAGACATCTGTTGACTGCAAAGAGACGTGCTTGATGACAAGAGGAAATGAGATCCTACTTTGACTGTTTTTTCTGGTTGAAGAGTACTGTAAGTAGAATCCTTGGGTCTGTGCATCTAACATTCTACTCCCACATGGGTCCATACACCTATGCAAACCCCATGTGGTCACTGCTGTCAGACAGGCATTAGTATCAGTGTACACTTTACATATTACACAAGCCATTTAAGGGAAATAAGTCATTGAAAAAAACAAAAAACAGTATCATTGTACTGGTTAGATAAAGTAACATCTTTCTATACCCCAGTCAGCCATAACTTTATGACCAATGACAGGTTAAGTGACTAACATTGATTATCTTGTTACAATGACATTTGAAAGTTGGTGGGATATATTAGACAACAAGTAAACATGTTGTTCCAAAGGTTTATGTGTTAAAAGAAGAACAAATGGGCATTACAGTTTGTTGCGTATGGGGCTGTGTAGCTGCAGACTGGACAGGGTGCCGTACTTACCCATGTCAACAGCTGAAAGCACCTACAATGGGCATGTAAACATCAGAACTGGAACATGGAGCAATGGAAGAAGGCAAGACAGCAAAGGCAGCGTGATGCTTTGTGCAATATTCTTCTGTGTCCTGCCATCCATGTGGATGTTAGTTGCCAAACTACAGTAAACATAATTGCTGACCAAGTACACTCCTTCATGGAGTGCAAGGTGGCCTCTTTCAGCAAGATAATGTGCCCTAACATACTGCAAACAAGATTCAGGAAAGGTTTGGGAATACAATAAGTTTGAGGTGTTGACTTGATCTTTAAATTCTCCAGATCTCAATCCAATGAAGCAGCTGCTGTGTGTGCTGGAAAGACAGGTCCGATCCATGGAGGCCTCACCTCTCAACTTACAGGACTTAAAGTGATATTAAAAACAATTAAAAACAATAATAAACATGTTATACTTACCTGCTCTGTGCAGTGGTTTTGCACAGAGCACCCCCAATCCTCCTCTTCTTGGGACCCTCGCCGGTTCCAGCTGCTGTCTCAAGCAATGAGGTGGGAGAGTCCCAGGAGAGCAGCTGCTTTCATGCACATCACTGGATGATAATGGCCCAGGTAAGCATTGGGGGATGGAGGGGGGTGCTGCTGCACACTGCTGCAAGCAGAAGGTTTGTTACCTTCATCCATAGAATGCATGAAGGTAAAAATACCTTGAGCCTTTACAACCACGTTATTTATAATTAACAGTTTTTATTGTTTTTCACAAATATATGCAAACATCATATCTGAAAGAGAAACAAGAGAAAAAAGCACATCGATGGTAGAAATCTGCACAGAACATATAATGTCGCAGAATAACAGTGGGGAGGCCGTTTAACCGTACATTTTGAGCAGGTTGAGAAGAGATAAAGATATCCCATGGGTGCCACACTACCTCTAACACAGCAATCGAACAGGCATGTAGAGCGGTCAAGTATTCCATCTGTCTTACATCAGAAATAATTTTAAACAAGGAGGTAGGAGGATAACCAACACATAGGAATGCTTCTTCTAGATGCAGTCAGAACATGTGCGGAGAGTTTTCTTACAACCACTTTAAAGAATCTGCTACTGATGCTTGCTGCCGGATACCACAACATACTGTACCTTCAGAGGTCTAGAGGAGTCCAAATTTCAATGAATCAAGGCTGTTTTGGTGGCAAGAGGGGAGCTACTCAATATTAGGTGAGTGGTCATAAAGTCATGGCTGATCGAGATATGTGTAAAAGTGTGGCGCTATACTAAAGCATAATCTCCCACATACCTTGTGCTGTATGCACACAAACATATATGCTTTTTCCATATAATCATGTTCAACACACAGGTAATATAAATAAAATAATTGAATAATGAAAAAAAAACAAGCAAATGAATATTTATCACCATTCTTCAATGATGAATACAGAAATATAACATTCATCTTCATAAACTTCACATTCAATTCCACTTTAACCCATGATCACTTTACTGGAAATCAGTTTCTTATTGTTCACCTCTATTGTTACATCAGCGACATTTAAAATATGCTTTCACCTTATCTGTGGGGCTTATAGACTGACAGGTCCAAAGGTGCTTTTCCCACCAGAGGTTGAAATCCTTTACTAATTATCCTTATGCATTGTGTAAGTGAGCTCAAAAACAAACGTCGTTCCGATTGTGCTTTCCATTTAAATCAGTTAATTTAAAAAAATTCTTACTCATAGCAAGCAGTAATTATGCTTTATAATGTAAAACATTCACTGCTGCTATTCCCAGTAAGGAGTCACAGTTGCTCACCACTCTCCGCCACCTCTCCAGAACGTTCACCACTATTCACTCCTAGTACACTTCTTGTCAGCTACATCATGATGTCAATAGTGTTAATAAATTCATATATCACCATACAGATGTGTCACATAATAAAATTAATTCATGAAGAAAAAAAAAAAATATATATATATATATATATATACAGTATATATATTGCACTCATATAAAGTAGTAAAATACAAGCATAACAGATGGACCAGAAAGTAACGCGCTGACATGCTCTCCACCTGCCGGACATGACATCACCACGGCACCCACTGGCATGTTTCACCCCTCCCACTGGAGGATGCTCCTCCCACCGAAGATGCCCAGTGGGAGAGGTGAAATGCGTCAGTTGCAAGCCGTCGTGTTGTTACATCCATCCAGTGGAGTGCACGCCGGAACTTTACTTCTTTACTGCTTGGATTTTACTACTTTATATGAGTGCAACTTTATTGTTTGCTGTTTTTACTAGTAAATGGAATCACAGTATGTGGCCCCCTTCCTTTACTTTTTTCATGTGAGCATCCATTGTCTATGACAGCTGAAATGGGATATCCTGCTAAATGACAAGCACAACTTAGCTGAGGAGGAAAACAAGACCCAGCAGAGTTGTGAATTCTACCCAACTAAAGTGATTTAGACTCTTGTTTAGTTATAAGAGTCCACTAAAGTCGGTGAGTGTGTGGGATCACAGCATGGTAATTGCACTCATTTTGTGAAGAACAGCACACTGGCACATTATAAAAGACTTCACTTCTGCACCAGTCTTATGATATTGCATATATTTATTTGGTTGTATGTTTTGATGATTTATTGCAATTTATGATGGGGAATTATGGCAGCGCTCATCGGCCCACGTGTATATAACTTTCTGTTACAATATTTGTGAATCACTCCAACTTTTATTGTGCAGAAACCGTCACCAACATACCAATATCCACGCAAAGCAACCTTAACTTTGGGACTTTCACGGTACCACAACCATATATATATATATATATATATATATATATATATATATATAAAAAACATATTTAATTTTATTGATATAAACGTTATTACATTATTAATTTAAAAAAAATCAGAAATTGCTCATCATATACAACAAATGTAGCTGTTATCTCATACAGACATGAGATTTTTAACTTGATGAGTTGGATTACAGTATTGATAGCTTATTACTTACCCTAACTCATTTCACAGGTCAGGGCATGCATCATCAGGAAAATACAAAGTAACAGAAGATCACTAATTATAAAACCATATATTAGCACCCTTAAATTGGATGTTAACATGCTAAATCCATTTGTCTGGTTTGTAACAATTATACCTAATATAGATGAGACTGCTAATCATAAAAACAATGGGGTAATACAACCAATGGCTGGCAGCCCTATGGAGAGAGTAGATCCACAAGAACCTCAAGTGTTCAATTGGGTTAAGGAAAAATGGATCAGATTTAATATTGCTTTAAAAAAAATATATATACATACAGTATATATATTCATGTTTCCTGATTTCCCAACTACACCCCTACTCCCACTCCCACGGTCTTAAATGTTGGGAATACAACAGCATGTACTATAATGTACTATATACAGTATTCTGTGATAATATCACTTGACCAGTAGATGGCACTATACACTAAAGGTTACTAGTTGTGTATATCTGAAAACTTGTTTGTTCCTCTCTTCTCTATCATTCTCTTCAGGAAGTAATGTGTCTGTAACATGTCTGATGCAATGTGCTCTCTATGTTTGTAACTTAAGCCACACAAGTAAAGTCTGAATTCTGTCATCACTACCAGTGTCTTCTATAACACATAACCAACAGGTTATGGGCCCAGCTCCAGACACTGAAAAAAAAAAGGAAAACTACAAGCAAGTAAGTGCTGCATTTACAATCCTACCAATTCACTGAAAGATGGCAAGTGCTTCAGATATGAAGTTTACAATAGCAAAGCTCAACAATGCCAACTACCAGCTGTGGAAGTTTAAGCTTGAAATGCTGTCATCCAAAGATGACTTGTGGCAGGTACTAGATACACACAGACCCAATGACAACCCGGAAGAATGGGACAGAAAAAACAGACAAGCAAAAGCAGTCATAAGCCTGTTAGTGGAGGACGATCAACTCATTCATATAAGGAAAGAAAGCACAGCTAAAAGGTATGTGGACTGCATTACAAAAGCTGCATGAACGTGCAAACCTAAACAGTAAACTATATCTGCTACGCAAACTGTATAAGATGAGGCTGGAAAAAGGGCAGGAAATGGGTGAACATGTAAATGCCATACTAGAAATTGTGGACCAGCTGGGTGCAATAGGTGAAGAATTAAAAAGCAACCATGTTGTGGCGCTACTTCTGTGCAGCCTTCCAGAATCATACAGTGCCCTTATAAATGCTCTAGAAACTAGACCGGAAACTGAATTGACGCTAGAATATGTTAAGGGAAATTAATTGATGAATACAGCAGAAGAAAGGAAAATTTGCATAGTGAAGAGAACGAGAGACCAGAGGCAGTTCTGAAGGTGCATGAAGGCATAAGACAAAGCAAAGAAACCAGGGTATGTTTTCGCTGCAAAAAGGCCGGTCACCTGAAAAAGAACTGTTCAATCTGGAAAGCTGAGCAGCGAAAGCGGGAGCTACCCACAAGAGAAAGAGCTAAAGCAGTCATGAAAGAAAATGAAAGTGCATCATGGAGTGGTACTTTTAAAGTGACTCAGAATAGTACCTCACATGGATGGTACATTGATTCAGGGGCAACAAGTCACGTGACAAGCGACGAGACATTCTTCACAGAAATTGATTTTAGTGTAAAAGATAAAGTCTTCCTAGCAAATGGGAAAAGTATTACAGCAGAAGGTAAAGGTCAAGGATTTCTGAACTGCAAAACGCCATCAGGGGGCAAGCAGAGCATCCTTGTAAAGAATGTTCTATATGTTCCAAGCCTAGAAGGAAGCCTCCTATCAGTTAAAACCCTTGCAAGCAATAGACTCACTGTCCAGTTCAGAGGTGATGAATGCACAATTCAAAATGGAAAGCAAATTTTAGCAAGAGGAAGATTAAATGAACATCTGTACAAACTCATCACTGAAAGTGAGAAGGCTAATGCGGCAACTCATAACCCACATGACAAGTGCATCCACCTGTGGCATAGAAGATTGGGGCATCGAAACCCAGAAGCTATAAAGGACTTTGCAAAGAGAGGTCTATCAGAAGACATGACTATATTGCCTTGCCACACACTCAGCAAGTGCACGTGTTGCATCAAAGCATAGGCCACCCGAACCCCTCTTCCACAGACCAGTCAGAGTAAAACCATTAAACCCATGGAACTGATACACAGTGATGTGTGCGGACCAATGAAAACCATCACACCTGGCGGGAACAGATATTTACTGACTTTCATCGATGATTATTCCCGGTACACAATAACGTATCTAATGAAGCACAAAAGTGAGACATTAGAAAAACTTCAAGAGTTTGTAGCTATGACAAGCAACAAGTTTCAAAGGAAACCTGGAATAATACGCACTGACAATGGAGGGGAATATATGAATAAAGAGATGGAATCATACCTAAAGAAACAAGGTATTATACACCAGACAACTGTACCATACACTCCTGAGCAAAACGGCCTAGCGGAAAGAAAGAATCGCACTCTTGTAGAAATGACAAGATGTATGATTACGGACACTGGCTTACCTAACAAATACTGGGGAGAAGCAATAATGACTGCAACATACCTACAAAACAGGCTCCCATCAAAATATATTGAGAGTACACCATATGAAATGTGGAATGGATCAAAACCTAACGTAGGACACATCAGAGTATTTGGCTGTAAAGCATATGCCCACATTCCAAGTCAGAAACGCTCCAAGTTGGAGAACAAAGCCATAGAAGGCATTCTGGTTGGCTACAGTGAGCAGAGTAAGGGATATAGAATCCTTTGTCCAAAGACCAACAAGGTCACTGTAAGCCGCAGTGTTTATTTTGATGAAAGTGAAGCACCAGATAATACAATTCTTGAAAAATGTGGAGAGGATTTACACACTGAATCCGCAAGAGACACTGATTTATGCGAAGCAGGACAAGAGCCAGAACAAGAAGTGGAACTTACAATTAATGATCCAATAGAACCCACTGAACAACAAGAAATCAGAAGATCTTCTCGAATGACAAAAGGGATACCACCCCGCAGGTTATCATACGCTGCTAAAACACATCAAACACAGGAGCCAACATCCTGGGAAGACATAGAAACTTTGCCGAGAAGGGAAGCCGATCAGTGGAGAAAAGCAGCTGAAGAAGAAATAAAATCACTTCAAGAAAATAAAACTTAGTCACTAACAGAACTCCCTCCTGGTCGCAAAACCATCGGAAACAAGTGACTGTTGCACTCTCTTCAACTGAAGCGGAATACATAGCAGCAGCACATGCATGTCAAGAATCCATTTGGATTCTTCAACTTCTACTAGACATGGGACTGAATATGTCACAACCCACACCCATCTTTGAAGACAATCAGGGATGCATAAAGCTTACGCACTCTGAGAAGATTAACCCAAGAACCAAGCACATTGATGTAAGATATCATCTGCTCAGAGACATGCAAGAACAAGGGGTTATCGACATCCAGTACTGCCCATCAGAGGAGATGACTGCAGACGCACTCACCAAACCTTTGCCAAGGGAACGTCATTGTTTTCTACAAAAGAGACTAAATGTCATATAATTATGCACATGCCGTTGAGAAGGGGTGTTGGGAATACAACAACATGTACTATAATGTACTATATACAGTATTCTGTGGTAATATCACTTGACCAGTAGATGGCACTGTACACTAAAGGTTACTAGTTGTGTATATCTGAAAACTTGTTTGTTCCTCTCATCTCTATCATTCTCTTCAGGAAGTAATGTGTCTGTAACATGTCTGATGCAATGTGCTCTCTATGTTTGTAACTTAAGCCACACAAGTAAAGTCTGAATTCTGTCATCACTACCAGTGTCTTCTATAACACATAACCAACATTCAACACCATCCAACAGGCGCTGCCATGCCCCTTGTTCTGGCATGCAAAGAGCATTGAAAAAATAGCAATTTTTCCTGCACATAATTGGAGCACATGTCACTAAGAAAGAAAATGACTACTTCAGTAAAACATTACAGTACAGATAGGGCAAAATGCCCTCAACCTTTTTGGTTAGAATAATAAAATGTAGGGAATGTTACATAAAACTCACTCCCTGCTATGTATCGCGCCAACCTCAATTTGCAACAAAATTAAAGAAAAACAAATGTAATGAGTTTACACATTCTGAAAGGACTATGATAATTTTTTGTAGCATATTTCCAAGACTTTCCCCCAGCAAATATTGTTTTCAGGTTAAAAATATCATACAGAGGAATAGTCAATGGATGAAAAAAATTACACCCATGAGCAAAAGTGTCTATAGGAAAGCCCGAGTTTGTCTTAAGTGCAGGATGGATCTGGTGGAACCAAACTGTGTATGTCTCTGGTTACAGTGCTAGATTACCAAATAGGCATAGTAGGCACCAGCCTATGGGCCTCATGGTGTATAAGGGCCCCACAACAGCAGAACAAACTAATACTTGTTTGATCTTGAAAGAAAATTATGATTCAAAGAAAAAAAATGAATCAACTCATTGAAACAAAAACTTCACATTAAAGACTCTATAGAGAAAATACTGTATTAATGTAATGTACTCAATAACAGCTTAAACTACATACACCATAGATATCAGGTTTACATTAAAGTTTGTCTCTTAAAAGCTCATCCTCTTTCAGATGTCAGTTTGTAAAAAAAATGTTGTGCAACCTATGTACATATAATGTATAGTAGTGATGGTCATCTCTATCTAACAGCCAACGTGCACACTACTTATTTCAATGTTATTCCACCACAGCGTGTGCACAAGAAACCTGCAGAAACCTGCAGGGGGCCCCGAAGGTTTTGACTGCCTAGGGGTCTCCACCTAAGCCTAATCTGGCACTGTCTGGTTAGATAGTGAGCCAGTCAACAGTAAATAGCTTCAAATGTGCTTGGGACAAGCATAGATCTATACTCAGACAAAAAAGTTAAAATAAAAAAACAAAACAAAAAAAGACCCAAACACACACAAAAAAAAAAGACAAACACCCCCCCCCCCCAAAACACACACACACGGACAGACTGGATGGACAACTCAGTTTTTTTCTGCCATCACATTTCTATGTTTCTGTGTTTTTATATGTTTTAAAACTTGGAAACAACTGTGTTACAGATGATATATGTTCTAGTTGAACAAATGTACAATCAACCATTATCCTGCTGTGATCAGTACATACAGTATGTACGTAATTGCAATACCTGGAAAAGCCTATTGAAAACATCATGGCCTTTTGTTCAGATAAGTGCACAATATGGCTTCCTGATCATTTCAAGTTTTGTAAAACAAGGCCTGGCGCTTTTTACTGTAAAAAATTGTGGCCTTGAATTACACAGGTCTTGAAGTGTATTCAAATAAAAATTCAGCTGAATATTTACTCTTCTAACAAGCAGTTGGCAGAAAAAAAACTGTCTATATGTAATAAAAAATATTGAGCAATTTTGTTCAATAAAGTGTGTTGTAGGAATTAATTAAAACTGAAATGTTTTAATTATCAGGCCAAGTGAAAATCTTAAAGTGGAACTACATTGTACCTGAGCACCACAAACAGAAGTGCTATTTAATTCTTTTTTAAAATTTAATGCAAACTCACACATCCATCCATGCATCAATGTCTCCATGCTTTATTTTGCTAAGTAGTCACTTATAAAACACCCCCTAGCATTTCTAGCCATGGTCATCTTAAGTAAAGGCAGATGAATCATGAAGCATTTACTTCCAGGAATCCATCTTAGCTCAGGCACACAGGCAGGAGGGTATGCTTTGCTGAGAAAACCCCTCCTCCCCTCCTGAAGACTCCTGGGATATATGACATCCTTTGCCTAGGCATGGAAAATAGGAAGTCATTAAAGAAATGTAAACAAAAATGCTTAAAACAAGTAAATACGATATGCTTTCCCACTTATTTACTAATGCTAGCAGCATAAGGATTCAAAATAGTGAATGATGATTGAGAGATTGAAGTTTCGCTTTAAGCTTTCCTACAGAAAACATTCTATTATGTGTTTAAAAGATTATCTAGTATCCAGATTTCTTTTTTTCAGTTGTTTTAGGGTAGTTCTTAATTTGATAGTGTGTTTTAGGTCAATTTTAATGGCCATCTTTCCCAGTTCAGTATATATAGTTTAGCATATATCTTCAATCTAAAATCATTCTTTTTTCCCTCCACATATCCTTGAGACCAAGCTCATAGAATAAATTAGCAAAGACAGTGTTATGCAAGGAAGATGTCCTACCCTCGTTGACAAAAAAAAGTTTATCCAAATATGGGTTTAGATAGTTGTTAAAGTCCCTTAACACCAGAAGGGGAACATCTGGGTAAATAGCCATAAATTGAGTTAAGTGTTATAGGGTATCAGTGGAGAAAGGTGGAGGAATGTACGTAGTGGCTCTTATACAAACCCATCCAATTTGCATAGCAAAAATACATAACGACCATTCTTGGCCACCTGCTCCCTCAAGTAAACAAAAGACACCGTTTGAGAGACCAAGATGCTCACCCCTCTGGAGAAAGTGGAATATGTGGAATAAAATTGATCTGCATATTTGCGAGAGTGGAGCAGATGGATAGAATCAGATTTCATGTAGACAAATCAGGGATGGCTTTAACTTGTTAAAATATGTAAAAATGGCTCTATGTTTAACTTTGTCTCCCAGGCCTCGTACATTTCATGACAAAAGTAGTATGTTTTTAGACTTTGTACTTCATTACCAGAAATGTAGTGGTAAGTGGCCACCATAAACAGTTGTGTCTATAGGTTAGCCAATATACAGGTACCTAGGTCAGGGTTGGCAGGTGAGGCAGTGAAGTATAGAAACACACCTCTGCTCTACGCAGATAGTAATATGGACAAATAAATGTTTGGCTAATAATAGATAAACCCAAATCTATATGGTGATGTATTATTAGCAAAAGTCCCACCTGAAACAAAAAACATGAACTGTATACATTTATCCTAAAAAACAGGTCCAACTGGGCCCAAATATCAGGTCAATACCATAATATGGTAAGACTTTTGGGTCCATGCAGGACTGTCTTGTGGAGGGTAATATGTAGCCCCTAAGGCACGTAGATAGTCACGAGAAAGTGACTCCCAACATTGAAACACTGTGATGAAATAAGGTGAAAGAAAAATTATATATAAAACCTACGCAGCAGGTTATAGTCCTGTAGGAAGTCCTGTAGATGCAACAAATACATTAGGTGCCAGAAAGGATAAGATGGTGACAAATGAGCCAGGTTGCGTTCCTCCTTGTCCAGCCAATTCATGGCCACTGAGGAATTATCAAAGAATTTTGAAGTGCCGTTTGCGATAATTTTAAGCTTAGCAGGATTGAGCATGGCATATTGCACACCCAATTTACGCAGACGTTGCTTGATGTCAAAGAACTTTGCCCATTGGCATTGTACAGAGACAAAGAAATCTGGGAATAAGGATATTTGGGTGTTATCCACTGTAAGATCTATGATCATTCTGGATTTGGTAAGAATGGCATCTCTGTGCTTGTAGCTGAGAAAGCAAAACATGAGCTCCATGGCAAACATTGATAAGAATGTATGCTTCCAAAAATTATCAATAAGCAAGGTTTCAATAAAGGAGACGGTGTTCTTCCTCTCAGCCCATTCAGGAATGCCAACTTCTCAAAAGTTGTTTCGCCGTAGTCTATATTCAAGGTCCTTCACCCTGGCAGCATTGGTAGAGGAGACAGACTGTACATAACGGTTGTCACCCTGTTATGCCTACCACTCATCCTCCAGATTGCTATGTCTGCCTTCCAGGGCTGTGGTACGTTCATGTAGCTTCTGCATGTCTTGCAGCAATAGGCAGAGTTCCACTTTCATACCCTTCATATCCCCAGCCAGATCTACTATAGAAGTATTACAAGTAGTGACAGCAGCCAGAATCATTCTTAGAGTAGGTTGAGGATCCGAGTCAGCTAGTTGAAAGACAGGTGCTATATCTGAATCAACAGGCTGTGTACTCACAATATAACTGGAACTGTCAGTCTCTTCAGTAGGAGGGAGATTGCCTTCCAGACCTCCAGAGCTTATCTCCACTTCATTAGACGTTGATGGAGGTGTAGAGACTGGAGGCTCATTAGTCAAAGTCTTTGCAAACAGTCCCTGGGCTGCCTCCTTTTGCTTTTCTTTGGCCTCTTTCCCTGTTTTGCCATATCCTGGAGGTGTAAGCTACTGCAGCGAGTAGCAGAAGGAGCAGAAAGGATAACCGACACTGCAGAAGAACTGCACGAATGGCGGTGTTGTCTGGAGAATTGTCAGGATCCTTGGTGGAGCTGCTCAGATGCACGACCTTCTACATGCTGTGCTGGCCATGCCCCCAAAATCATTCGTAAGTCCTTGGCTATCCATTTGGTCAATAACATGAATATACACCGTATATATATATATATACAATTACACTATCCTACGTATACAGTAATGAGAAAATATGAAAGCCATTTCTTACCCCTTTCTGAAAATAATACTTTTCTGTCTGACAGGCTGACCCCCTGGCTTTAATACAGATCAGGGAAGTCAGAGTAAAGTCAGAAGACCTAATCTGCATATCTACTTCAAATTCCTCACTTAGGAGACTATTTATAAAAAATGCACCTGTTGGTTGGGAATCCTTGGCAGCTGAATGTACTAAGCAGGAATGTATTACTGGTTAGGGAGCCAATTTGGGGTTGATTTACTAAAGGTAAATATGCGGTGCACTGAAAGTGCAGTTGCTCTAGATCTGAGGGGAACATGCAAGGGAAATAAAATCACATAATTTTTGCTTGCACATCATTGGATGAAAGGAACCAGTAGAGCTTAGTCAATTTCAGGGCTTCCCCTCGCATATAAAGCAACTGCACTTGCAGTGCACAGCATATTTACCTTTAGTAAATCAACTCCTTTGTATGTTACATAACACAAGATTTTTCAGAAGAACACAACTTTTGAGACGTAAAAATAAAGAAGATAATTAGTATACCAAGTGTATGATTATACTGTAAAGATTTCAATCATTTCCGGGTTCTCTATCCAAATTCTGTACCCCTAAGTTTTCAAATGGGACTAATTTCCATTTGTAATGATGACACATTTTATTGAAATGTAAGCATTAATGGCCAATGTAGTAGTTACTCAGCCAAATAATATCAAAAAATGTTTATCTTTGGAAAACAGCTCTAAAATTATGTTTTGAGTTTTATTGGTTCTAGCTCACCATAAAACAATGGAAATATTTATGCAGGACACAAGATGTTATCTGTTGAAAAATGTAAAGTCTTTGCAACAGTGAAAAAGCTGCAGAAAAATTGGGTTTGGGGTGTCAGTGGTACAAAAACACGGTAACCTTACAGAAATATTCATGAATAGTATAGGAAGTTACCTAACCAAAAAAGTTTAATTCTTTGCAAACTGTGAAACAACTATAGAAATACTGGGTTTGGGGTGCCAGTGGTGCTAAAACACCGAAGCCCTATGAAACATTCATTCAGAGAACAGGATGTTAACCAGCCCAAAAATGTCATTTCTGTGCAACTGTGAAACTGCTGAGGGAAAATTGGTTTTGGAGTGTTAGTGGTGCAAAAACACTAACCCTACAGAAATATTTGTGCAAGGTGCAGAATGTTATCTGGCCAACACATTTAATTTCTGTGCAGTGAAATAGCTGAAGGAAAATTGGGTTCGGACTGTTTGTGGTACAAAAACATGGTAACCTATACAGAAATATTCAGGAAGAGCACAGAGTGTTACCTAGCCAAACAAAAAAAGTAATTATTTTTAACTGCAAACCAGCCACATAAAATTAGTGTTTTGGGCCATTAGGGATCTATGGGTTTATATATATACGTATATATTCTACACAACTGTGATGGAAAAACTAGGTTTGGAGTGGCAGTGGTGTTTAAACATTGCAACCCTGGGGGACGGAGTTTAGCTGTGTTCTAGGATGGCCACCAAGAACTGGTGCTGGGCTCCAATTGTGGAGGGAGGACTACAGCAAACTTACAGCAGGGACAGCCACCTCTTTGCTCTACCTGACAATGGGCTACAGTTCCTGCTGACACACTGCCATGTCCTGCAAGAAGAACAATCCAGCAATCCTTGGGAGTACTCCCAAGATGGAGCTGATACACAGCACGGAGCATTGGTCATAACTTTCCAGCTGTCCGGCAATGCATATCCTCTTTCTGATATGGAAGAATTCCCCCTGCTGTGATGACACTCAAGGACAGGGCAAAACAGTCTGCTCCTTCTCTATCTGCTTCTGTCAGCCAAAGAGCTTGAGTTAGCAAAATACACTATGGGGCACACAGCATGATAATAACAACATGATGATAATGATGGGGAACACAGTAATTTTCTAGCTGCTCTGCCTACCAGAGACAACCCAGTCTCTATAGGTCTATCACAATCTTATAAGTTCACCTGTACTAGATCTCACCGGCATAAATGATGTGAAGCACACCGGAGCTCACCTTTATATGCTGGTTAAGACAAAGTCCATGCCAAGTAGGAGGATATGAAGCACCGTAGTGGTGCTTTTTTCTGGAGAATCTGCACTTGGCCAGCACTGCCACTTTTTTCCAGGCAGTTTATTTCTGTCTCGGCTGGTTGCCAATTTATATATATTTCATATATTTGTTTTTTTATGATATATATGTTGTCCTTTGAATACTGATAAAGTCCATCTTCCCCTTATAAGGGTTGTTTTTGGCTTTTAGTATCATCAATTAACCATGTAATGGAACTGAACCAAAGCAGACAGTTTTGAAGTCCATTCTGTGTGGCAACCAAGACTACCCCTATAGATTCAGTGAAGAAATACAGTAAGTGTAGACATGAACACACAGGACAGTGTTATCTGCAAGATTACCAGGTGAAAGCCTGAAACAAGAAAACTAATGCTGGACTGGTAAGTTGCAATATACTAAACATTTGGATTTGAATATAGATACACCTTAATTATTTCACCTTAACAAAGCAATGTTGTAACCACAATTATAGTCATTATGATAAAGATAACATCACTTTTAGCATGCCTTAAATTATATCACAGCTTGATGAATCAATTTAACAGTGTGAAAATTCCCATATTACTTTCCTTAATAATAGTGTGGACCACAGTCAGCTTAGAACCTGGACTTTCTGCAGAACCAGGGGCTCATCTTCTTAAGAGGAAGTTTACTGAAGGAGCCAAATGTGAATCAACTGGCCAACAACCATGCTAATTGTTGCAATCTATAATATCAGTTTGTGTTAACTTACCCCTCTCTGTTATTTACAGTATTGTTAGAGTTTCCTTTTTTTAAGCAGGCTTCTTTTTCTTTATTTTGGACTTGGTGATCCTGCCAACATTAGTCTCCTTTGGAACTTCCAGACCGTAGGACGCTGCAGAACAATTTGACATGCCAAAGTTCCGTATACTGACACATTCAGCTTTATTTAGGTATTTGTGGCCTTGCTTTTTAACACAACCATGGCATTAGGATTGCTTAGCTCCCCTGACATGTGGCTGGCTGCATCATTGAGCACTAATTTGCTCCTGCTGATGTGCTGCCTTGAGAACACAAAACCTGAAGGGCAATTTTGGAACCTGCAGCTTGGTAGACAGAACTATCATCTTAAGAAAAGTATTTTAAAATATTATTCTTAATATTGAAGTAAGTTCAAATTAATTCAAATTATTATTTAATTGTATATTAAGAGAAATTTGCTTTTTTGAATTTGTATCTTAACCTATATGTTATTCATCTTTATTTTACTTTATTTTCTTTTAGTGAATTTCTAAAAACAGTAAAGTGAAAAATGGAGAAAACAAATAAATACAGTTCAATACGTATTTAACTAGGTATTTATTACAT
Organism: Staurois parvus; assembly: GCF_062004578.1. NCBI lineage: Eukaryota > Metazoa > Chordata > Amphibia > Anura > Ranidae > Staurois > Staurois parvus. Next base: position 1,404,347 of record NW_028318784.1, read on the forward strand.
TACAATACCAACAACAGAAAAGGTAATGTCAGCCTTTTCAGAGTCAGGACCTGTACAGAGTAATTGAAGTTCTTCCATGCATACAATTGCTATTGCAAACAATTTTGATTGTCGTTTTAAAATAACAAGTCTCTTGATTAGGAGAATCAGTCAGGTGTACATACCCCATGTCTGAGCGCTATTTTGAAATAAAATGCCTCTCTTTCAATCTGATAAGCTCTTTCATACTATGACTGTATAATAGAATGAAATACAAAACTAAAATAGAAAAGTTCTAAAAAAAATAAAATAGGAGGTGTAATTTACCAACATGAGATAAGTAGCCTTTCCTGGGAAAAAAAAAATTATTTGTATCAAATGTATAAAATTACCACTTTTTGGTAGTAATCTCTCTAGTATTCTATTTTTTGGGGGTGGGTAGTTTAAAAACTGAAGTTTTATATACTTTTTAATAAAAATTCTGAATTATATGACATTTAATAAAAATAAATAATTTTTATAAAAACTTTGTTTTACATAACCTGTAAGCTCGCTTGCATAACACTGAATTTGCTGAGTATTCTAGGTTTTTAATGAAAGGATGAATGCTGCCTAAACTCTTTCTATATTTAAAGTTGACTTTATACCAATGCTTTGTGGTAATATATTGTGGCAATGTGTTGTAAATAGCATATTACAGCAACACGCATTAACGCATGGTACAATGAGGTGCCTTGCTTTTTGTTCTTAGATTTAGATATATTTTAACATGTAAAATAAACTATTAGCGCGTAGCCTACCCTGACATTTAACCCAACCCTAAAAATGAACCCTTATTCAGAACACTAAAACCAAATGTATCAGTTGAAGTGAATGTTTACTTAATTTCAAACCTTTAACAGTAAGACATGTCTAAGAGCACTTTTTTACTGGGAACTTGGCCAGTTTCCTTTCCATTAACAAAGAGAAGGCCTCAGTGGTCAACTAGGGCAATGTTATTTGAAGGGATGGCAGTTGATGGAGCATAGCTATGACATCAGGGAAAGTCAAGAACCAGCAACAAAGTGAAGCTATATAAGTGAAGGGTAAAGAACCAGATACTCACCTAGTAAATTGATAATTTTTATACAGTATATGAAAACAAAATGTTAAAAGCCCCAACATCTCATCTTAAACTTCAATCACATGACTGGCAGCATTTGAATTGTTCTCTATTCAGGACTGTATTGTGGAAGCATACATCTTGCAATACTCACGGTACATCATGGTAATGTGGACACATCATATTGTCTATGAAAAGCATCCATCAAAGGCTCCTTTACTTATACAGCACTGAATGCATGATGTCATGACACAAGGAGAGGCTACCAGACTAGACACCATGGATAGTAAGTAGATTTAAGTAAATAGGGTATTTTTTCAATAAAAAGAAGCAAAAAATATGAAGGAGCAGATAACAGAGTGGGAAACAAGTTTTTTTTTCAAGAGCGCAACTTTAATGTACTGTAATCCATATTGCTAAATGAAAAACAATATATAAACCCCAAAATGTTATGTATTGTTTTTTACAAGAGAAGATAAAGTTTGTTTCACTAAACATATATTCACAGTGTATAAATGGAAAATAAATAGATAATCATACATAAAATTACAAAACAATAAAAATAAGTGTGTAGAAAAAGTTCATATAGAACATCCCATTCACAAAGTGCCGACAAGTGAGGAATCATTCCTTCCTAGTGTCATGAAGTGCTACCACTCAACACCAACACCCACGGTTATGATGGGGTACATGCTAACCAGCTGCCTGTGGCCACCTTGCAAGAGTGGTCTTAAAGCACTTATGCAGTGTACTCAGACATTATGGTCATACTCCAAATAGCCTCGATAGTAACCAGGGATATCACCAGTTGGATACACGTTGCCCAATTAAAAGCATAATGACACATACAGTATAAGGCAAGAGAAAAAGAGCCGCTTCATAGTGTAAAAAAGTTTAAAAGTTTAATTAAATTAGGAAATGCACTTGCATAAAATCTGAAAACATGCACATGTACGTCATAATCGTTGAGCCAGCATAGACATCCACTTCCTGGAACACGATGACGTCAGTACGATGCTCCATTTGATTTGTTTCTCCATCAAAAGACGTCTTCTGGGGCAAACAGACTAAATATGTAGTGGCTAAATTCGGGTTTTCCCTTTGTCTTTACCTGGTGATCCTATAAAAGCACACATCCTGTCTCTATGAGTCTACACTAATTTCCTCACTGTATTTATGGAGGGTCTTCAAGCATGTATGCCTTTGGCTGCCTTGTTAACAAAAGAAAGATACGAATGCTTGTGCTTTCTTTTAAACTCACAGGAAGTGATATGGATACCACATTTCTGGCAAGACCAACAGATATTTGGTGCACACTCTGTAAACCAATGCAGGCATCACATTTTAGGACTTGTAAGCTGCAATGTGTTATGCATTATGTATATATAATGTTTTTAGGTTTAGATACATTTAATCCTAAAGGATCATAATTGCATTGCTGAGTTAGAAACAATTGTTTCCAAAATCTCACACAACTGAAATTTTGTATTATATTCCATGTTTTTCCAAATAGTTTTATGATGCGCATCACATGTCACACACAGTTTAATGCATTTCCATTGATTTCAGAGTAAAAGACATTAGGGATAAAATACTAAAAACATTTAAATATGTGAATCCAGTTGTAAAAGTGCATTTAATAAAATGTACAATTTTATAGACCTAACTATAATTAAAGCTGAACTCCAGGCCCAAGCACTTTAATTTAAGCTCCTCACTAGTAACAAAGGAGAATCAACTTTGTGTACCAAATACCTTTGCAAACCTAATTATTACCTAGGAAAAGTAGAAGTGGCATCGTTACTGTGCCTAATATAGCCTGTGTAAAGAACAGAACTGTAGAAGGAATCTAGTAGGTCCCACCCACTACTGGCATCAAGTTTGGGTGGAAGACAGCACTAGCAACTAGGCTGTCTAGCGGCAGATTATTGTGTGGAGGGTATAGAGGGAATTGCTTCCAAAGGGTTATATCCCAATTGTAGGTGGTAGGTGATAGACTCCATTGGGGTCTAAGACTGCTACTTTTCTGATAATGACAATGGGGCCATTACCAAAAATAACACTTAGGTGCTTGGAGAGGAGTGCCCTGTGTCCAGAAAATTGTGTGACTTGATGATTCCCTCAAATGAAGTGATAAGGAGGAAACTTTAGGGACATGGCTAATCAGCGTGAAGGAAGTAACACCAGTCCATGAATCGACAGGGTGGTGAGATACCACATGCATTACTGTGATGGTGGAGGTCTGACGTCTAGCAAATTGGGACTGTGATAAGAGATCTTTCTTTTTATGTTTGTGAGTGAGTTTTTAATGGGAATGAACAAGCAATACATTTGTTAAATGGGATTACGCTATGTGTGTTGCTTTGTTCCCTTATCTTGAGCTTTTAGAGTTTGAAAGTACTGCTGTGGGGAAGGAAGATTTTGGATGGATCCACCTAAATGGATGATCGAATAAAAGTGCTATTTGCCTATCAGTAATATGACAGGCATTTGCTTGCTGTGAGTGTTGTATCCTGAGGGGATGGGAATCACTGAGCACAAAGGGTGATCGATCTGCTAGTCTGATTAAAGGTGGAGGAGTGAAGCTGTGAGCTATCTACCCAGAGGAAAACATCTCACTGACTGTTTGGGATTTGTTGCACTTTTCATCCTCAACTGCTGGAAAATCATGAACTTTTAAAAGTGTGGAGAGCTGCTGTGATTAATGGTATATTAATTGCTATTCATGGTGATTTTTATAGTTGTTTATTAAAGATAAAAGAATGTACTGAATGTACTGCATGTCAGATTTGATACTTTAATGGCTTGCTAAAATTTTATTGTATACATGAGATGTGCACAAATAGGAGAAAAAAGAATTAAAATTTAACAGGACTTCAGCCAAAGGATTATTTTCTTAATATGATACAATTTGATTAGTTGTTATAGGCAACTGTGCCGCTTTAACATTCATCAACTCTACTCCATTTTTCATAAATCAATTAGTCTTGGGTTTGCGCTATTGGTTATCAATGTTGAGTATTTAGGCTGCATTGTACTTTGCCATTTGACTGTTCCATTACGTGTGTTGGACAAGGCGTACCTATTGTGTATAAGTATTTCACTGATACAGACTGTCAGCCACGGTAAAGCATCCTGCATACAAAATCTGTTCCTCTCAAGGAGTCACACAGTTCTTCCGGAGAAAAATAGAGAGAGGTGAGGTCAGTTAATTATATCTTAATGTATAGAGCTGCAAGGCATAAGGATGTGAAAAAGAATAAATTACCTTTACAGTCAGTATCTCTGGCATGGCAGGTCAATAAATGACCTTAACTGCCTGCACAAAGTATTACTTCATTTAACTTATGATGTTTACATAGTACAGTATATTATATTTAGCCAGTGGTATAGATTCAGTGTGGATTGTCCTTTAGTTCATTAAAGAGGATCTACTACCAGTTACAAAAACAACTCCATAGAGGTGACTTGGCAAATGTGCCTTAAAAGAAAACTTGTACTTGCTTGTTAGTTCAGCTCCTACACTGCTGATACTTCCCTTCCCCATACTTCCTCAATGGTTCTGGGTTGGTTCAGGTCAGGGTTTAAAGTGGTTTTAAAGCCTAAAGATTTTTTACCTTCATGCATTCCATGCATGAAGGTAAAAACCATTCAGTTTGCAGCTTCGCCTTCAACCACCCCCCTATGCTCACTTGAGTCCAATTCCAATTCAGAGATTTGCATGAGAGCAGAAGCTATCCCAGGTCTCTGCATCCTCATGGGCTGAGACACAGCAGCGGTACCCATTGGCTGGATGTCAATCACAGTCAGTGAGGTTGGAGTTAGGGCACGGCCAAGCCATGCGGCTCAGGAGGGATCACGCATGAGTGCCCCCAGAGCAAGAAGCTTGCTCTAAGCACCCTCAAAAGAGAGGAGGGGCCTGGAGAGTCGTCAGGGGACCAGATAAGAGAAGGATCAGTGCTGCTCTGTGCACAACCATTGCAGAGAGCAGGTAAGTTTACCATACTTATAACATACATGTTTCTTTAAAAAAAATCAAAACCCTTACAATCAGTTTAAAGCCCAGTTGACTGTCTGTGATTATTACTGTAATGTAGATTACATATACAATAATAAACCCGATGGTCTTGTAGCATGCTAGAGAGCCAGAACATTGCTCAGAGTGCAGAGGTCCATGTCTTCAGTGGCCCATAACACCCCCTACTCAGTACTCCGGTCAGTAATGCTGATCATAGAGCATGCATGCGGCTGATTGAAGCACTGGATGAGGGATGTGTTGGACCACTGGAGATCCAAGCTGCTGTTCTTCAGTGTGTTGTCAGCACAAGGTATTTTAGCCCTTCTTCAGCATATAAAGATAAAAAATGATGGTCATATTTATTACTGAATATCTTGCCTGACTGCATTACAAAAATAAATACAAAAGCTTCAACTGGACTTTAAAGTGGTTGTAAACCTCAGACATAAAAAATTAAACAATGCACATCCCTTTTTAGTGTGGACCCAATTAAGAGTACTAAGTGTAATTTCTGTCTGATGCTTCCTTCATCTGCTATCAGCATGAATCAACTCTGACAAGTTTTCTTGACACCAAGAGAAAAAGGTGACAAGGAAAGGAGCTCCAGCACACAGTCTGTTCCTGTGTGAAGGGAGGGGGGGTCCCCTTCCCTCCAATCAGCTCTCAGAATTTTCCTCCTGAGCTTTGCAGTGTGCAACTTCAGCTCCCTGCCCCTTGCTTCTGGAAGCTCAGATAAGCTTTAAAAATGTTGCACTCTGAACAGATGTAGAGAAGACAAAATTGAAGATAAATTTATATAGGAGGGTTTGTTTCATCTTTGTGTATCATCCAAGGCCAGTCACTTCACCATTCACTTCACTATTCCCCTTTGTTACAGTGTCCACACATGACAATTGGTTGCTCAGTCATTGATCATTAATGGCTGTATCAATGGAAGCTGGTTGGTGTTCACAGGTGGATAATCGCAGCGGCCACTATTTATGAGGATCCCTTCAGAAGTGGGTAAGCCCTATGAGTTGGGTAAGGAGCTACCAAGTACTGAAGAAGTTTCACCTGGGACTATACAGAGCGTTTATCTGACACAAGTGGTAGGTGTGCTATTTCCCTCTGCATTTGTGGTGCTTTAGCATTTATCAGGCTGGCTGTTTTAAAGCTAATTTTATTGTAACTCACTATAGTTTTTGCTTGGTTGTTTGCTATGTTCTAAGAACAATGTATCCCCCTGGGAAGGGGCGAGCCAGCCTCGAGTTCATAGAGAATTTTGACATTATGCTGTTTCTTCATTGAAGTGATGAATATAGCACACAATCTACCTACCAGTTTATGTGTACATATTTGATTCAATTGAGAATCCAGTCTTTAGGTTCCCCCTTTTGCTTTTGACCTCCAATAGTTTCTTCTGTTTTTCCCTTCCATATGGGTCTTTTCCGGTAAAAGAATTGAATATAAATCATATGCTCATAATTGATGGAATATAATTTGTGTTGATAATCTGTAATAATGTCCATTATTATATAGAGACGTTCATCTCTAGCTTCTGATGAAATGGATTAATTCCATGAAACGCGTCGAGCTTTGCAGAATTTAAGAGCTTTGCAGAATTCAATTTGAGATGGAATGTAATTGACTGTGATTTTAAACATGAGGTCAATGGATATGTTGTGTTTTTATTGAATTTTGTACAAATAAACTGTGTTGTTTTAAATAAGATAGAAATAGATTTTTTTTGTGCCTATAAAATTCCAACATGTCAAATGTTGAGTTGAGTTGTGCTTTAATAAAAATGTGGCACAGGTTTGGATCATTCATATTTAATTCTATCACACTGTAGTTTTCAGAAAAACAGCAACCCTTTCTGTTCAAAATAGTTTATGTTGTCCTTTTAGTTACAATGATCACTCAAGTGTAAAAATTCAAAATATAAGACATTTCACATAGTCATTTCACCTTATTGAGGCATAGGTGGGCATTGAAAAAAAATTACACTCCTATAGGTAAACAAGAGCTAAAAAAACAGCAACTCCAACTCCTATCGTGGGTAGACACCACACCTCAATTCATGCAGCTGAGTGTCATGCTGGCTTTATGTTATTTGCACTAGTTGTCAGATTTAATGGTCTTTTTGAAGTTTGGGATTTATTTTGTGAATTCTGACTGCTATTCTAATTATAAAAGCAGACTGTCGTCTGATTTCTGTTAGATCTCTCTCTGACACATGTCTTAGTCTTTGCCTGCTCATATGACCCTGTCTGATTTCTCTCGGCTTGAATCTACCTGAACTCAGTCTGATTGTGTATCTACAGTTTTTATATATTATATAAAATATTATATAAAATATATATACTATTTGTAGCTTTACCTCAGGTGGTTGTCAACTGCCAAGATTTGGGCAGCAGGACTATTTCACTGGGAAATGTAATCCGCTTTGTGGAACCTCTTTAAAGCAGGCAATCTTTAGACTCTCCACCTTGTGGGAGATTATTTGCACCATTGGCCACAGTATACACAAACCTGTGACATACTTTGAAAGGTAAATGCACTTTACAAAGTATTTTACCCCTTAATAAATGAGGTGATGCTCTGATTTTTTTTTAGCATCCAATCAAAAATGTATCTTTTAAATCTTCCTTGCACATGATTAGGTATTATATCTAGAGATGAGCGAATAATTCAAAAATTTGATTCGGCTGATTCGCCGAATTTGCGGAAGAAATTCGATTCGATGTGAATTTATTCGCTGCGAATTTAACTTATTAAAAGGGTTTCTAGGCTTCAGAGAGCCTTTATATTAGTGCAGAACACTGTACCTTTAATTTAAATGCCCTTGGAGTCTGCTGGGGAAGAGAAATAATACTGTCAGTCAGTATGACATGCAGATGAGTGCCGTCGATCTTAGAATCACCGCACACTTCACTCATTTGGGCAGTCACGGGGCACGAAGAAGAAGAAGAAGAAGAAGAAGAAGTCACGGGCAGTCACGGGGCACGACGACGAAGAAGAAGAAGAATGAAGAAGAAGAAGAAGAAGAATGAAAAAGAAGAAGAAGAAGAATGAAAAGAAGAAGAAGAAGAATGAAAAGAAGAATGAAAATAAGAATGAAAAGAATGAAAAGAAGAATGAAAAGAATGAAAAGAAGAAGAAGAAGAATGAAAAGAAGAAGAAGAAGAAGAATGAAAAGAAGAATGAAAAGAAGAAGAAGAAGAATGAAAAGAAGAAGAATGAAAAGAAGAAGAAGAATGAAAAGAAGAAGAAGAATGAAAAGAAGAATGAGAAGAAGAATGAAAAGAAGAATGAAAAGAAGAAGAAGAAGAATGAAAAGAAGAAGAAGAAGAAGAATGAAAAGAAGAATGAAAAGAAGAAGAAGAAGAATGAAAAGAAGAAGAATGAAAAGAAGAATGAAAAGAAGAAGAATGAGACGAAGAATGAAAAGAAGAAGAAGAAGAATGAAAAGAAGAAGAAGAATGAAAAGAAGAATGAGACGAAGAATGAAAAGAAGAAGAAGAAGAATGAAAAGAAGAAGAAGAAGAATGAAAAGAAGAATGAAAAGAAGAAGAATGAAAAGAAGAATGAGAAGAATGAAAAGAAGAATGAAAATAATAAGAAGAAGAATGAAAAGAAGAAGAAGAAGAATGAAAAGAAGAATGAGAAGAAGAATGAAAAGAAGAAGAAGAAGAATGAAAAGAAGAATGAAAAGAAGAAGAAGAAGAATGAAAAGAAGAATGAGAAGAAGAATGAAAAGAAGAAGAATGAAAAGAAGAATGAAAAGAAGAAGAAGAATGAAAAGAAGAAGAAAAATGAAAAGAAGAATGAAAAGAAGAAGAAGAAGAATGAAAAGAAGAAGAAGAAGTATGAAAAGAAGAAGAAGAAGAAGAATGAAAAGAAGAATGAGAAGAAGAATGAAAAGAAGAATGAAAAGAAGAATGAGAAGAATGAAAAGAAGAATGAAAAGAAGAAGAAGAATGAAAAGAAGAAGAAAAATGAAAAGAAGAATGAAAAGAAGAAGAATGAAAAGAAGAAGAAGTATGAAAAGAAGAAGAAGAATGAAAAGAAGAAGAAGAAGAATGAAAAGAAGAATGAGAAGAAGAATGAAAAGAAGAAGAAGAATGAAAAGAAGAATGAAAAGAAGAAGAAGAATGAAAAGAAGAAGAAAAATGAAAAGAAGAATGAAAAGAAGAAGAAGAAGAATGAAAAGAAGAAGAAGAAGTATGAAAAGAAGAAGAAGAAGAAGAATGAAAAGAAGAATGAGAAGAAGAATGAAAAGAAGAATGAAAAGAAGAATGAGAAGAATGAAAAGAAGAATGAAAAGAAGAAGAAGAATGAAAAGAAGAAGAAAAATGAAAAGAAGAATGAAAAGCAGAAGAATGAAAAGAAGAAGAAGAAGTATGAAAAGAAGAAGAAGAAGAAGAATGAAAAGAAGAAGAAGAAGTATGAAAAGAAGAAGAAGAAGAAGAAGAAGAAGAATGAAAAGAAGAATGAGAAGAAGAATGAAAAGAAGAATGAAAAGAAGAATGAGAAGAATGAAAAGAAGAATGAAAAGAAGAAGAATGAAAAGAAGAAGAAGAAGAATGAAAAGAAGAATGAAAAGAAGAAGAAGAAGAATGAAAAGAAGAAGAATGAAAAGAAGAATGAGAAGAAGAATGAAAAGAAGAATGAAAAGAAGAATGAGAAGAATGAAAAGAAGAAGAAGAAGAATGAAAAGAAGAAGAAGAAGAATGAAAAGAAGAAGAATGAAAAGAAGAATGAAAAGAAGAAGAAGAATGAAAAGAAGAATGAAAAGAAGAAGAAGAAGAATGAAAAGAAGAATGAGAAGAAGAATGAAAAGAAGAAGAAGAAGAAGAATGAAAAGAAGAAGAAGAAGAATGAAAAGAAGAAGAAGAAGAATGAAAAGAAGAATGAAAAGAAGAATGAAAAGAAGAAGAATGAAAAGAAGAAGAAGAAGAATGAAAAGAAGAAGAATGAAAAGAAGAATGAAAAGAAGAAGAATGAAAAGAAGAAGAAGAAGAATGAAAAGAAGAATGAGAAGAAGAATGAAAAGAAGAATGAAAAGAAGAAGAAAAAGAATGAAAAGAAGAAGAAGAAGAATGAAAAGAAGAAGAATGAAAAGAAGAAGAAGAATGAGAAGAAGAATGAAAAGAAGAAGAAGAAGAATGAAAAGAAGAAGAAGAAGAATGAAAAGAAGAAGAAGAAGAATGAAAAGAAGAAGAAGAATGAAAAGAAGAATGAGAAGAAGAATGAAAAGAAGAAGAAGAAGAATGAAAAGAAGAATGAAAAGAAGAAGAAGAATGAAAAGAAGAAGAAGAAGAAGAAGAAGAATGAAAAGAAGAATGAAAAGAAGAATGAGAAGAATGAAAAGAAGAATGAGAAGAAGAATGAAAAGAAGAATGAAAAGAAGAATGAGAAGAATGAAAAGAAGAATGAAAAGAAGAAGAAGAATGAAAAGAAGAAGAAAAATGAAAAGAAGAATGAAAAGAAGAAGAATGAAAAGAAGAAGAAGAAGTATGAAAAGAAGAAGAAGAAGAAGAATGAAAAGAAGAAGAAGAAGAATGAAAAGAAGAATGAGAAGAAGAATGAAAAGAAGAAGAAGAATGAAAAGAAGAATGAAAAGAAGAATGAAAAGAAGAAGAAGAATGAAAAGAAGAAGAAAAATGAAAAGAAGAATGAAAAGAAGAAGAAGAAGAATGAAAAGAAGAAGAAGAAGTATGAAAAGAAGAAGAAGAAGAAGAATGAAAAGAAGAATGAGAAGAAGAATGAAAAGAAGAATGAAAAGAAGAATGAGAAGAATGAAAAGAAGAATGAAAAGAAGAAGAAGAATGAAAAGAAGAAGAAAAATGAAAAGAAGAATGAAAAGAAGAAGAATGAAAAGAAGAAGAAGAAGTATGAAAAGAAGAAGAAGAAGAAGAATGAAAAGAAGAAGAAGAAGAATGAAAAGAAGAAGAAGAAGAAGAAGAAGAATGAAAAGAAGAATGAGAAGAAGAATGAAAAGAAGAATGAAAAGAAGAATAAGAAGAATGAAAAGAAGAATGAAAAGAAGAAGAATGAAAAGAAGAAGAAGAAGAATGAAAAGAAGAATGAAAAGAAGAAGAAGAAGAATGAAAAGAAGAAGAATGAAAAGAAGAATGAGAAGAAGAATGAAAAGAAGAATGAAAAGAAGAATGAGAAGAATGAAAAGAAGAAGAAGAAGAATGAAAAGAAGAAGAAGAAGAATGAAAAGAAGAAGAATGAAAAGAAGAATGAAAAGAAGAAGAAGAATGAAAAGAAGAATGAAAAGAAGAAGAAGAAGAATGAAAAGAAGAATGAGAAGAAGAATGAAAAGAAGAAGAAGAAGAAGAATGAAAAGAAGAAGAAGAAGAATGAAAAGAAGAAGAAGAAGAATGAAAAGAAGAATGAAAAGAAGAATGAAAAGAAGAAGAATGAAAAGAAGAAGAAGAAGAATGAAAAGAAGAAGAAAGAAAAGAAGAATGAAAAGAAGAAGAATGAAAAGAAGAAGAAGAAGAATGAAAAGAAGAATGAGAAGAAGAATGAAAAGAAGAATGAAAAGAAGAAGAAAAAGAATGAAAAGAAGAAGAAGAAGAATGAAAAGAAGAAGAATGAAAAGAAGAAGAAGAATGAGAAGAAGAATGAAAAGAAGAAGAAGAAGAATGAAAAGAAGAAGAAGAAGAATGAAAAGAAGAAGAAGAAGAATGAAAAGAAGAAGAAGAATGAAAAGAAGAATGAGAAGAAGAATGAAAAGAAGAAGAAGAAGAATGAAAAGAAGAATGAAAAGAAGAAGAAGAATGAAAAGAAGAAGAAGAAGAAGAAGAATGAAAAGAAGAATGAAAAGAAGAATGAGAAGAATGAAAAGAAGAATGAAAAGAAGAAGAAGAAGAATGAAAAGAAGAAGAAGAAGAATGAAAAGAAGAAGAAGAAGAATGAAAAGAAGAATGAAAAGAAGAAGAAGAAGAATGAAAAGAAGAAGAAGAAGAAGAAGAATAAAAAGAAGAATGAAAAGAAGAAGAAGAATGAAAAGAAGAAGAAGAAGAATGAAAAGAAGAAGAAGAATGAAAAGAAGAAGAAGAAGAATGAAAAGAAGAAGAAGAATGAAAAGAAGAAGAAGAATGAAAAGAAGAAGAATTCCAGTACAGCAAAAAGTGTATCTGCAGAGAGCTCCGCTATTTCTGACAGTTCTCTGACAGTTCCTTCACATTTACAGCGGTTGAAACATTGTATCTATTTGTTTCCGAATAAAAACATCTGTATCCTAAATGGAAACAAATAGATACAATGTTTCAACCGCTGTAAATGTGAAGGAACTGTCAAAGAACTGTCAGAAATAGCGGAGCTCTCTGCAGGGACACTTTTTGCCGGCTGTAGAAGGGATGAAAATCGGCCGATCGGGAAAAATTCGATTCGCGCATCCGAAGTTTGCTAATATTTGGATTCGGTGCGAATCGAATTTTTCCTAATATTCGAAACTAATTCCACTTCGCCAAGTTCGATTCGCTCATCTCTAATTATATCCAAAGAGGAAATTCACCACGTTCACTAAGCTCTGGGGAAAATTCCCTTTCAAAATGCAACTTCCCTTGTAAAGTGAGCAGGCTATTTGTCTTTATTAAATGAACCTTTATCCGTTATAATACAATGCAGTAGCACAGACATTCCTGTGTCCAGAAGACATGGCAAAAATATTTCTGATGTTAGGAGGTAAAATACCTTGGCTATTTGCAACTCACTTCAAAAATGGAACAACATATTTAAAAGCTTATCTTTAGCAACACAAGCATATCTGTCATTAGAAACTAATGTAGAGTACCCTATTAATTAAAGTAACTTTAAGTCCCCGGTCACAGTGGATGTGAATTGGCATGCGATTTGCATGCCATGCAACTTGCAAATCGCATGCAAAGCCGTACCCTATTGTCCGCAATTAGAGCAGTCATCATTTTTAAAGTAGTACATGAACTACTTTTGGTGTGATTGGTATAGACATCTGTGTCAGATGTCTTGCAAATCGCACCTGAAATCGGCATGTCACCGGAATTTTAAATCGTGCGACTTCACTATAAGTCGCGCGATTTCAAAGTCAAGTTTGATGTGACCGGGGTGTAAAAGTGCTTGTGCATACTGGGAGCAGCCCTCATTCACACCTGCTTTAAGGTAATGTGAGCTTGGCCAACTCCCTTCTAAGCTACACCTTCCTATTGGGCTATCAATATCATGAAATTAGCCAAACAACACCTGCACACCACCTGTAAAAAAAATTCTATATATATATACATAAATAAAATAAAAACATGGTTGCTAGTACAAATAGGCAATCTCAATACACCCTTAACAAACAATTAACCCAAATAGTGTAGCACTACCATGATCTGAAACAAAAAATTATTACGAAATGTAACATGCAATTCATTGCATAAAACTAAAATAAATTACAGGAAAAAAAGTTTGGCTAGAGTTCTGCTGTGAGGTCAACATACAGACACACGAGGGCCAATCGAAGGGCGGGGCCTGAGCATGGCGGCAGAGGAGAGCTCAATGTAGGAGCTCTTGGACGGAGCTCCATGGTCTGACCTCCCCAAGCCCCCAGGTATACCTCCGTAGCCATGTAAAAGAGTCGTGGAATGGGACTTACCCTGGCCTGGCGGCTCCCCGCGAACGGGAGGTGGAGGCCTGCAGGAGGAGAGTGGAGAGCGGCTGGAGACTGGTGGCGAGAGGGTGCCTGGATGCTGGGAAGCCGGCGCGATCACGTGACGGGCCGCAAAGCACTACTGGGAGATCGGGAAGCTGGCCGGCGGGCGTTATGCGGTGGGAGAGCAGAGCCGACCTGTCTGCCGGATGCCGGTTCATTCTCCCCCTATCCCCCTGAAACTCCTTGGGCTTAAAGCAAAGTAGGAGGAAAGCCACTGAGACCTGGACAATAGGAGTATCGAAGAGACCCTGGGGAGTCCCCCCCCCCCCGTGAACAAAACCCTAAACAAACCGAAGGAGAGAGCATTTCAGCCGGGTCACAAGAAGAAACACACGAGGAGGGTGAGTGACTAAAGCTGAAATTTGTTATACACTAATGTGATGCATTACATGGACCCCTAAAGGGAAGCAGGGGGTAAGAGAAAGGGGGGACCCCCGGAGACTGTAAAAAAGGTGGAAGAGATTTGTGGAAAGAAAAGCACAAAAAGACCAGCAGGGGGATAGCGCAGAGACTTGTATGTCAAAGAATTTAGATTTTTTTTTCCCTCCAAACCCACAAATTCATAAAGGAGGATAAGAAGAATAAAAGCTACAGAGAAAATGAAAAATAAAAATGTAAAAGGAAGTGGGCTTAAAGGGTCCCAGACTGGTACAATTAAAAAATATACCTCCCAAGGAAACGTAACCCCAGAAAGATCCCAGAGCAGGATTGAAAGAGGAGAAGCAGATTTTAGTATGGAATATAGCCCTAGAGTATCATTAGGCCTTGATACCAGTAATCAGCAATCATTAGGTAATATAGAGATGGAAAAAGACCTACAAATACCTAACAAAAAAGAAATGGCAGAAATGTTTAAAGAACTGGAGAAAACAATAAAACAAGAAATGGTAAATATCCGAAGTGACCTGGGACACCTGTTGGTGAGAGTGGAAGAAACGGAGGAGAAAGTTAAAAATCAGACCCAGGCTATTTCTGAGCTAGAAAAAGAAATAATTAACACAGGGAAAGCCCAAGAAAAACTGATATATAAGGCCGAGATACAAGAAAATAGAGACAGGAAGAGAAACGTCATGATACGAGGGGTCCCAGAGAACTCAAAGGGAGAAAATCTGCAAGAGGTGGTTTGTAAAATATTAAATACTATAACAGACAGTACTGAAATGGAAAGGACTAAAATAGAAGGAATCTTTAGAAAAGGAAAAATCCAGAGACACCTGGGGAAAGAAAGACCGAGAGACATACTAGTTAAATTTTATGAGTTTCGGGATAAAGAAAAAATCTGGAAGAAGATCAAGGGAAAACCAGTTATTAAGTATGAAGGAGGAGACATACAGATATATGCAGATTTGGCCCCAGAGACTCTGTGGAGAAGGAGAACTTTGAGACCCCTATTGGAAAGGTTGAAAGAACATAATGTGCAATATAGATGGGGGATCCCCGAATGCTTAATAGGATGGAAAAATGGGGGTACAGCATACCTCAGGTTTCCAGAAGAATTGAAACATTTTTGTGACAGTCTAAAAATACAAAGAATGGAGATTCCTGGCTGGGAAGAAGAACAATGGGGAATTAGAATGAAGAGAAAAGAGGACTGGCAATTTGTGGGGGGGGGGGGGAGGAGGCGGGGGAGGGGGGAGGGGGGTGGAGGAGGAGAAATAAGGTTGTGTTCCCTTTTTTTTTTCTCTATCTTTTTCTGCCCTTACCCTATCGCCCTTGTCTTACTGTGCTTGAGATGAATCTGTGTAGGACTTGGGGAGTTATGGGGAGGTTAGACAAGGGGAAAGTCGTCCATGATCAGAGTTTTTAGCCCAAGGATTAAATCAAAAGTGGAATTTACTTTCCATAAATGATTAGTAGGCAAATGATAGGCCTAAAAAGAGGGGGGAGGGGGGAGGGGGGGGGGGGAGTTGGAAGGTTGGGAGGGTGGGCAATAGGTGAGGGGGGGTTTTTTCCTGCAAAATAAAAGAAGATATAAAAGCAAGTGAGAAGGGAGAAGGAGGGAAGAGAGGAAGGGAAGAGAAGAGGGGAGAGAAAGGAAGAAAAAAGAAAATTATAGATGGAGGAGAAAAGAGAAGATTTAAGGAAGATGGAAGAGATTCAGTTTATAACATATAATGTAAATGGGTTGAACTGCCCTGGGAAAAGATTTAGATTGTTTAAAGAACTACACCATAGGGCAGCCTCAGTGATATTTCTACAGGAGACACATTTTGAGATAAAATCAAATGTTAGGCTGAGGTCTAGAAATCACCCAATATGGTATTATGCAGATTCCCCGGTTAAAAGAGCAAAAGGTGTAGCAATAGGTTTGGCAAAGAATATTAGGTTTGAGTCGGAAGATAGAAAAACAGACCCAGAGGGGATATTGTTGTTTTTAAAGGGCAAGCTACAGGAGATTGAGTGTACACTGGCCAATATCTACTGTCCTAATAAAAGCCCGGATACTTATCTGAAAAAAGTGTTGAGGAAGTTGATGGACTTTAAAAAAGGACGTCTGATCCTGGCAGGGGATTTCAACTTTTGTATGGAACCACAAAAGGATGCTACCTCCCATGCACAGAGAGAGGGAAGTAGGGCCCTGAAATTATTGAAAAAAGAATTACACATAAGTCAATTGGTAGATGCCTGGAGAATTACACATATGCAAGATAGGGATTATACCTTTTTTTCAAACATGCATAAGAGGTATTCAAGATTAGATCACATATTAATAGAACATCAATTAATTGACCATCTGGTTTGAGTAGAAATAGAGACAATCTCTCTATCGGATCACGCCCCAGTTATTATGAAAATGGAATGGGGGAGGAGGATAATAGGAGGGCTGGGTTGGAAATTGAATGAGACACTCCTAGTAGAAAAGGAAATAGCTCAGAAAATAGGGGAGGAGATCGAACGGTATTTCAAGGAGAATGAGACAGGCGATGTATCAACAGCTACAGTGTGGGAATCTCATAAGGCATATATAAGAGGAATATTGATAGCGATTGGGGCAAGAAAGAAAAAAGAAAGAAGAGAGAAAATGAGTGGGCTCTTAGAAGAAATAAGTAAACTAGAACAAAAACATAAGAATAGAATAATAAAAGAAATAGAGCTGAAGTTAAAAAAAAAAGAAAGAAGAATTGGAAGACGTGATAGAAGAAGAGAGGAGAAAAGCATATAATAGAGTTTTGAGTGAGAGATATAGATGGGGAGAAAGACCTGGAAAGTATCTGATGAGAGCCCTGAAGAAAAAGAAAAATAGAAATTATATAGAAAAAATAAAAGATGTTAAAGGGAACCTAAAGCACTCAAATAGAGAAATCACCAAAGTTTTTATAGAATATTATAGGAATTTGTATAATATAAATCCCTTGGAAGGATCAGAAAATATAGAAAGCGAGAAGAATCAAAAGAGGAAGAAATATCTAGAGATGGCTGGGTTATTAAAATTAAGTGAAGACCAATTGAACTCCCTAGATGCAGATATCTCACAAGATGAAATAAAATTAGCATTGAAGGGTACAGTGTCGGGGAAAAGTCCAGGACCAGATGGATATACAGTGAGATATTATAAAAAATATAGTGAAATCTTAGTACCAAAACTTAGAAATTACATGAATGCACTGGGTGGAGAGATGGAGGTAAGAAGAGAATCGCTACAAGCTCAAGTGGTGCTCATTCAAAAAGAGGGAAAGGTTGCTTCACAGTGTTCGAGCTATAGACCTATTTCATTATTAAATACCGACACTAAGTTGTACGCAAAGGTCTTAGCAAATAGATTGAAAGAGCTAATGCCTGAATGGATACATGAGGACCAGGTGGGATTTGTCCCAGGGAGGGAGGGCAGAGACAATGGGTTACGATCACTGATGTTAATCCAAAAAAGTAAAAAGGGAAAAGAACCGGTGGTGCTACTCTCTATAGATGCTGAAAAAGCGTTTGACAGAGTGAACTGGAGATTCATGATGGATACTCTGGAAGCTATGGGAATCGGGCCTAGGATGAGAGAGTGGATAGGAAAGTTGTACAGATACCCTTCTGCAGTTATTGTGGTGAATGGGGAGAGGTCAGAACCTATTGAGATGTCAAACGGAACAAGACAGGGATGCCCATTGTCCCCACTGTTGTATGTTATATCATTAGAACCACTGTTGTCAACAATAAGGCTGAATAGAGATGTAAAGGGAATCCAGATAGGGGACACAGAACATAAAGTTGCCGCTTTTGCTGACGACTTGCTGTTCTATGTAGGAAACCCTAGGATAACACTTCCAAACTTAATGAAGCTACTAAAGGAATATGGAGAACTGTCAAATTTAAAGATTAATCCAACAAATACGGAGATTCTAAATATAAATATTTTAAAAAATGAAAAAGAAAAGATACAAAAGGAATTTCCCTTTAAATGGAAAGACAGAGATATAAAATACTTAGGAGTAAAACTTACAGCCTCATATAAACATCTATATAAATTAAACTATATTTCATTGATTAACGAGATTAGAGAGGAGTTAAAAATATTGGAGGAAGGAACTCCGACATGGATAGGCCGTATTAACCTGGTAAAGATGGTAATAGTACCAAAAATTATGTATAGATATCAAATGATCCCAATTAAACTTCCAGAGATCTTTTTTAAAGTAATTAAGAAACTGATAACAAAATACATATGGAGGAATAAAAAACCAAGAATGTCATATGAGTTGTTGAGTAGGAGGAAAGAAAGAGGTGGTTTAGGGCTCCCAGACTTTAAAAGATACTACAAAGCTGTAATATTGGCAAGAACCATAGATTGGATATATAACTATAAAAAAAGTTGGGTGAGAATAGAGAATGAACTCAGTGGAATAGATTTGGGTAAGGTGATATGGGTACCAACACAGTATAGGGGTTTAAATGATAATGTAAATACATACACTTTGAATGTTTTAAAAATTTGGGATAATTTACACAAAAGTATGAAATGGACTTTCAATTCAACACTGATTTCACTAAAAAACACGGAGTTTTTTCCCCCAGGTAGAGAAGAAATAGGAGGTAGGTGGTTAAAAAAGGAAGAGGTTCAATTAAGAGATATTCTGGTGGGGGATAAAATAGGATCATTTGGGGAACTGAAAAAAAAAGAGGGAGAGATCTTCACTAAACTAGATGAATGGCGGTATTTTCAATTGAGGAATTTTGTTGGAAGTTTGCCAAAACCTCTAAGGACAAGAGACAATTGGAACTTGTTTGAAAAGGTATTGGGAACACAAGGTGATGGGAAACATGGGATTGCTAAAGTTTATAAAATACTCACTGAATTAGATACAAACACAAAGCCAACATATATAACAAAATGGGAAACTGATATGGGAATTGTGATAGATGAGGAAAAGCAGAGGAGAATATATAGATTAACTCACTAAAACGTTTCTATGAGAGAAGTAGAGATGAACTATAAGTGTTTGACAAGATGGCACATTACACCAAACGTAGAAAATAAGATGTGTGGAGAGAGTTCACCGCTGTGTTGGAGGGGATGTGGTGAAATAGGTACAATATACCATATATGGTGGGGATGCCCAAAAATCCAGATATTCTGGAAGACAATAACCCATTTGATAAGAAAGATAACAGAAATAGACATAGGCCTAGATCCAGAAGTGTGTATTTTGCATAACATGGGCATATCAGTAAATAAATATAAAAAATCAGGGATATGGTACTACATAAATGCTGCAAAAGCTCTGATACCCAAGTTCTGACGGTGAATAGAGGTACCGAAGGAAGAGGATTGGATTGAAAGAGTTGAGCAGATTAAAAAGATGGAAAGGTTGTGTCATATCCAGGAAGATAGGATGGAGACTTATTATGGAAAATGGGAGAACTGGGAAAAAGCTAAGTTACAGTTGTGACCAAAATTATTCAACCCCCACTGAAATTGAGTGTTTTGGCCAGTTTGACATTGCTTTTGATCATTCAGTCATCTTGCTTACATTTACATTAAAGAGGCACTTGTAGGTCAGACAAATATAACATAACAGTTATAATGAAATAACCACAAATGTCTTTTCTGTGCTCACAGCATTATCAGTTTTATTCAACCCCCAAGTGACATTCAATCTTAGTACTTAGTACAGCATCCTTTTACAGTTATAACAGCTTTTAAACGTGAAGCATAGCTTGACACAAGTGTCTTGCAGCGATCTACGGGTATCTTCGCCCATTCTTCATGGGCAAAGGCCTCCAGTTCAGTCACATTCTTAGGCTTGCGCACTGCAACTGCTTTCTTTAAGTCCCACCAGAGGTTCTCAATCGGATTTAAGTCTGGTGACTGCGATGGCCACTCCAAAATGTTCCAGCCTTTCCTCTGCAACCATGCTCTAGTGGACTTGGAGGTATGCTTGGGATCATTGTCCTGTTGAAAGGTCCAACGTCTCCCAAGCCTCAGGTGTGTGACGGACTGCATCACGTTTCCATCCAATATCTCCTGGTACTGAAGAGAATTCATGGTACCTTGCACACGCTGAAGCTTCCCTGTACCTGCAGAAGCAAAACAGCCCCAAAGCATGATTGACCCTCCACCATGCTTCACAGTAGGCAAGGTGTTCTTTTCATCATAGGCCTTGTTCTTCCTCCTCCAAACATAGCGTTGATCCATGGGCCCAAACAGTTCTAATTTTGTTTCATCAGTCCACAGAACACTATCCCACAACTTTTGTGGTTTGTCCACATGGCTTTTGGCATACTGCAGTCGACTCTTCTTATTCTTTGGAGACAGCAAGGGGGTACGCCTGGGAGTTCTGGCACGGAGGCCTTCATTACGCAGTGTGCGTCTTATTGTCTGGGCTGAAACTTCTGTACCCACATCTGACAAATCTTTTCTCAGTTCCTCAGCAGTCACACGGGGACTTCTCTCCACTCTACGCTTCAGGTAGCGCACAGCAGTCGAAGTCAGCATCTTCTTTCTGCCACGACCAGGTAGCGTTTCAACAGTGCCCTTTGCCTTGAATTTGCGAATGATGCTTCCTAAGGTGTCTCTTGGTATGTTTAACATCTTTGCAATCTTCTTATAGCCATTGCCCTTCCTGTGAAGAGAAATCACCTCTTCTCTTGTCTTCCTGGACCATTCTCTTGCCTTCACCATGTTTGTAACCACACCAGTAAATGTCTAGAAGGAGCTGAGTATCACAGTCATTTTAAAGCTGCCTAATTGGTGCTTATTATGCTTGATTGCTGCTCGGTGACATCCACAGGTGTTTTCAATACCTGATGGAAAGCACCTGTATGAACCTCTGTTCTTCAGAGTGGTAGTCTTTAAGGGGTTGAATAATTGTGGCAATGAAGAAACCACATAAGAACCATTTACTACTGTATTACATAAACAATTGATGTCATTTTAGTTGCATTTGGGTAGTTACAACGTCCTTGTAGGATTTGATTCTGAATACAATTCCAAATGTACACTATAGTCCCTAAACCCCTTTACAGCATTGGGGGTTGAATAATTTTGGTCACAACTGTATATATGAAGTATAGGAAAGAATAAAGAAAATAATAGAAAAACTGCACTTGCTGATATAAGAAGACGCAGAGAAAAGGAAGAGTAGGAAGATGGGATTAGGGTGGGGGGTGGAGGTGGGAGGGAAACTTGGAATAAAGTAAATAAAGTAGAAATGTTGGATATTATAATGTATATTTTTATATATGTTTATATATTGTGATGATTAAATGTATTTAAAATGAAAACTAATAAATATTTAAATTATAAAAAAAAAAAACCTAAAATAAATTAAATATTAAATGTTATACACATATACATAAGTGCATCCAATCATGAAATCCCAAAAAAGAGCATCAGTCACTGAAAGTCCATTTGTGTCATAAAAGTCAATAAACCAACAAAATCCTGTGTATTCACAGTGAATTCTCCAAATTTCCACAATGAGTGATTCTTCTGGTGTGATAGAAGCAAACTTCCTCCTCATGCATATACAGGTGAAACTCAAAGAATTTGAAATTTCATGCAAAAGTTCATTTATTTCAGTAATGCAACTTAAAAGGTGAAACTAATATATGAGATAGACTCATTACATGCAAAGCAAGATAGTTCAAGCCGTGATTTGTCATAATTGTAATGATTATGGCTTACAGCTCATGAAAACCCCAAGTCCACAATCTCAGAAAATTAGAATATTGTGAAAAGGTGCAATATTCTAGGCTCAAAGTGTCCCCACTCTAATCAGCGAATTAAGCCATAACACCTGCAAAGGGTTCCTGAGCCTTTAAATGGTCTCTCAGTCTGGTTCAGTAGGAATCACAATCATGGGAAAGACTGCTGACCTGACAGTTGTGCAGGAAACCATCACTGACTCCCTCCATAAGGAGGGAAAGCCTCAAAAGGTAATTGTAAAATAAGTTGGATGTTCCCAAAGTGCTGTATCAAAGCACATTAATAGAAAGTTACGTGGAACGGAAAAGTGTGGAAGAAAAAGGTGCACAAGCAGCAGGGATGACCGCAGCCTGGAGAGGATTGTCAAAAAAAGGCCATTCAAAAGTGTTGGGGACTTTCACAAGAAGTGGACTGAGGCTGGAGTCAGTGCATCAAGAGCCACCACACACAGACGGATCCTGGACATGGGCTTCAAATGTTGTATTCCTCTTGTCAAGCCACTCCTGAACAACAAACAATGTCAAAAGTGTCTTACCTGGGCTAAAGAAAAACAGACCTGGTCTGTTGCTCAGTGGTCCAAAATCCTCTTTTCTGATGAGAACAACTTTTGCATCTCATTTGAAAACCAAGGACCCAGAGTATGGAGGAAGAATGGAGAGGCACACACTGCAAGATGCTTGAAGTCCAGTGTGAAGTTTCCAAAGTCTGTGTTGATTTGGGGAGCCATGTCATCTGCTGGTGCTGGTCCACTGTGCTTCATTAAGTCCAGGGTCAATGCAGCTGTCTACCAGGAGATTTTGGAGCACTTCATGCTTCTTTCCGCAGACAAGCTTTATGGGGATGCTGACTTCATTTTCCAGCAGGACTTGGCACCTGTCCACACTGCCAAAAGCACCAAAACCTGGTTCAATGACCGTGGGATTACGGTGCTTGATTGGCCAGCAAACTCGCCTGACCTGAACCCCAGAGATGCCCCATCTATGGGGCATTGCCAAGAGAAAGATAAGAGACATGAGACCAAACAATGCAGAAGAGCTGAAGACCGCCATTGAAGCATCCTGGTCTTCCATAACACCTCAGCAGTGCCACAGGCTGATAGCTTCCATGCCACGCTGCATTGAGGCAGTAATTGCTGCAAATGGGGCCCAAACCAAGTACTGAGTACATATGCATGCTTATACTGTTCAGAGGTCCGATATTGTTCTATGTACAATCCTTGTTTTATTGATTGCATGTAATATTCTAATTATCTGAGATTGTGGATTTGGGGTTTTCATGAGCTGTAAGCCATAATCATCACAATTATGACAAATCACGGCTTGAACTATCTTGCTTTGCATGTAATGAGTCTATTTCATATATTAGTTTCACCTTTTAAGTTGCATTACTGAAATAAATGAACTTTTACACGATATTCTAATTTTTCGAGTTTCACCTGTACATCTTTGTGCAATCCCTACCAGTGGTAAATTAGGCTGCTGGCCTTAAATCCAGACCTCAAAATCTAAAAGAGGTCAAAAGCACTTGTATTCCTTTAAGGGAAAGTAAGGAAAACTAATACAGCCTTAGTAGCGATCCTTCAGAGCCATCCAACGTTCAGACACAGATGTGAGCCAAGTGCAGCACATATAAAAAAAAAGGAACTGACATAGTGCTTACCATTGTTTTATTGAAAAAAGTAAAGGGTTAAAAACACCGACAGGAATATGATCTACAAGAGCATAACAGAAAGAGGCAGCACTGCTGATCTCTCCACCTCTCAGTACAGCAGTATGCCGCTTGCCGCTCTCTCTGTCCTTCAGCTGCACACCGTTAGCCAGGTTAAATCATTGTCCTCACAGCCCCTCCCCTTTGAAGCATATCTTCCAATCACGGGACTTCTTCTGAAAGGTGCACCATGTCCGTAAACAGCAAAATGAAAACTAAAAAATGTACCTGTAAGTTAAGAGCATAACATGCTAGTATGCATCACATTCTAGCACATTATGAAAGACTTGCCTGAAAATGAAGCTCTCCATCAGAGCACTAGCATGGCCCTCCAGGGCCTCCATCTTCACCCAGTCTGCCTTCTGGCTTCACATGTGTCTGAATGTTGGATGGCTCTGAGGGATCGCTGCTAAGGCTGTATTGGTTTCCTTACTTTCCCTTAAAGGGATACAAGTGCTTTTGACCTCTTTGACACTATTTGGGTTAACTATCACTATAATGGACTGTCTCCTTAACCAATAAAAATGTATAGAAAAAAGAATGGGGCAGGCAACATTAGAAACCATGGATATGTTTATTTTACTGCCTGCATACCCCCAGCCGCTCTCATTCACACATGTTTCAAAGTAATGTGAAGCTTGCTCACTCCCTTCTACCCCACACAGTGGCCTATCACTATAATGGACTGTCTCCTTTGACTGTAGGAAGTATAGAAGGCAGAATGAAGAGAGCAAGGTCGGTCACTGCTTAGTCCCTGCCCTCTGTCACCTCCCAGACCTTTAAGAGGTTCTAAATGCTGGGTGGCGGAGGCATGCATTCTAATCATGTGACCTCTGTGATTGTCAGTTACAGTAGTCACATGATCGGAAAGCTCCCATCCGCAAGTATGCATTGGGAGCTTTTTGGTACCTGCCGGTAACTGTGCTGGGAGCGTGCTCTCAGCAATGAAATATGTTTACATATGGTCGCATATGTACCCTCTCGTGTTATCCTTTGTAATGGAAAATGCTTTCAAATAATTTTTTCTTCCAGTCAAAATGTGGGTCCATGTCCTTACACTTCAGTGTTCTACATAACAATCACAGTCCTCAGCACGAGTGTCCTCACACAGGCTTTTGTTTCAGAGCAATAAATGGGGTGCATCTGACCAGTTCTTTTACATAGAACCTACTACTAAATGAAGGGGGTTTAACTCTGGTACTTCGTGGTGTGTACAGCTCTATTCACACACCCTGTAGGTACACAGGAAAGTGAAGGTAAACTCTTTTCTGTCTGGGGAACAAGTATGGCTCCAAAGTAACACTCTACTAATTGATTTTGTAAAAGAATAATTCATTTGGAACGTTTGGATAAGCAAGAGGTATTTAGTTAAAGTGGTCCTAAAGGTTCAAGGTTTTTTACAGTAATGTAATCTATTCATTAAAGTAAAATGCCTTCCCAGCCCAACCTTATACTTACCTGAGCCCCAATCTCGATCCAATGATGTGCATGAGATCAGTGACTCTCTCGGGTCTCTCTCTCCTCTTTGGCTCACACAGCAGTGGAAGCCATTGGCTCTTGCTGCTGTCAGTGAGGAGGAGACAGTGAGGAGACAGTGGGGCGGGGGCAGGGCTGAGCCACACTCTGCGTGTGAATGGACACACAGAGCATGGCTCAGGAACAAAACAAGCCTGCTCGAGTGACCCCATAGCAAGAAGCTTGCTATCGGGGGCACTCAGCAGGGGGGAGGAGCCTGAGTCAGGGACACAAAAAAAAGAAGATCAGGGCTGCTCTGTGCAAAACCATTGCACAGAGCAGGTAAGTATAACATATTTGTTATGTATTTATTTTTAAAAAATCTTTCCTTTAGAATCACTTTAAATGTTGGCCACCAACATTTCAATAACAGTGGTGTTAGTGACAGCAGGATGCCACTTACATTGCTAATAGGCGGGGGCAGGACATTGCTTACAATAGTGCCAGTGGGAGTAGAATGACCTTTACATTGGTGGTCAATGGCAGTAGGCCACCCCTTACATTATTGATTAGTAGGTGTTAAATACCCCGTCTAATGTTGTTAGTTGAAGTAGGATAACCTTTACATTATATACAAAAAATAGTGAAGCGCTTGATAAATAAACATATATAAATATATATATTAAAGTGCCATCAGTGAATATAGGTGATAGGTATTAATAATTCCTTGTTAAACGCTGGAACATTAAACCCAATAATATATTTAAAATAATATATTTAAAATAATAAAAAACCAAACTGAATTCATAATATATATAAAAACGGTGATAATAACTAAACGAATAATCACACCAGTGTCAAATAATCTTATATCTCCAAGGGGTTCCTTATTCTCCTTCACTATTTAAATTGAAAGTGCTCATCAATAATTAAAGTGAACGTGTGTATACAAAAAAGCTTAATTTAAGTGCATATACAGAACATATATATATGTATAAATCATATATCATATATATATAAATAAAGTCCATGCAAGTGTAGCTTGTGATAGAACAGTGGTCTTCACTTCTAGTGCTCAAACACAAAATCCTCAAATGGCAGCAGTGCCTGCTCACCTCCCCACACTGACCCTCAAGGGGCCAAAAGGCTACTGATCTCCTCTATGGCCAAACTTTTTTCCTCCTCCTCTCGGTAGCTCAGCAGGTGATCACAGGGTCTCCACTTCTCCTCCACTCATATGTTATATAGGACACAAAACAGAGCTTCCCATAGTATAATATTGTTTAATGTAAGCCACTTCTATTACATATCGGTTGTACTCACATTTGATTTCCTGGTTACAAAAGCCTTCCACCTCATGCCATAGGTGTATCTCATGAACACAGGGGGAAACCAATATGGCCGCTCCGTTCGGACATGCGTCCCACGTGACCGGAAGTGACGTAGTTCCAAACTGGATATGGCGTACCGACGCGTTGCGTCATGTGCGTCGTGACTTCATCAGGGTTTGAGTGGAGGAGAAGTGGAGACCCTGTGATCACCTGCTGAGCTACCGAGAGGAGGAGGAAAAAAGTTTGGCCATAGAGGAGATCAGTAGCCTTTTGGCCCCTTGAGGGTCAGTGCGGGGAGGTGAGCAGGCACTGCTGCCATTTGAGGATTTTGTGTTTGAGCACTAGAAGTGAAGACCACTGTTCTATCACAAGCTACACTTGCATGGACTTTATTTATATATATATGATATATGATTTATACATATATATATGTTCTGTATATGCACTTAAATTAAGCTTTTTTGTATACACACGTTCACTTTAATTATTGATGAGCACTTTCAATTTAAATAGTGAAGGAGAATAAGGAACCCCTTGGAGATATAAGATTATTTGACACTGGTGTGATTATTCGTTTAGTTATTATCACCGTTTTTATATATATTATGAATTCAGTTTGGTTTTTTATTATTTTAAATATATTATTTTAAATATATTATTGGGTTTAATGTTCCAGCGTTTAACAAGGAATTATTAATACCTATCACCTATATTCACTGATGGCACTTTAATATATATATTTATATATGTTTATTTATCAAGCGCTTCACTATTTTTTGTATATATTTGGTTACTTTATGGTTAAGGTAGAGTGACAGCAGCTGTTGAGATAGGGACCTTGCCTGTATTGAGCGCAGGAGGATACTTGTAATATTATAACCTTTACATTGGGGTCAGTGGGAGTAGATGCCTCTTACATTGGTGGTCAGTTAGAGTAAGATAACCCTTGCATTGGTGGTCAGTGGGAACAGAACACCTTTTTCATTGGTATCAGCAGTAATAGAAGATCCCTATACATTAGTGTCAGTGGGAATAGAATGCTCCTCAAATTGGTGTCAGTAGGAAAAATGCTACGGCATTGTCATTTACTAGTTACTCACCAAAGGATAAGAGTGGAATTTGTGGCTCTGCTAAAGACATCAGGGATGGAACGAAATAGACACTATTGGATGCACAATTAATTCAACTCCCATTAGACAGATATCGTTCAAATTCCCTCCCTATGCTTATGAGCTTCTTTCTTAGAAAAAGCAAATATAGATAAGGAAGATATATATATAATTATGTCTGTGAAGTTTCTTATTTATCCAGGTCATGGTTAAGCTAGCAGTAGTTAATTACATTTACCTGAAATTGTCGTGTGGTATTAAAAATGTTTCAAAGCTTATCCAAAGGAACCGAAGAAGTAGCTTGGATACTTTTTGAAACATCTTAACATTACAGTTAAATGTGACTGACTACTATTAGATATGGATAAATGCAATTTTAAGATGAGAAGGTATTCTATTGAATACATTAAACCAATAATTATTTTTCCTTCCTTGCTTTGCAAGTGAATTAAATGAATATGCAAGCCAGTACTTATGGGTCTGGATCCATCCCCTTATACTAATTGTTTAAAGTGGAACTTCACTCTCTCAATCAACATTGACTATTTTGAATCCTTATGCTGCTAGCATTAGTAACTAGATAGGAAAGTATATCATATTTACTTGTTTTACATTTTTGTGTACATGTCTTTAGTTACTTCCTAGTTTCTATGCCAAGACAAATAATGACATACATCTCAGGAGTCTTCAGGAGGGGAGAAGAGGTTTTCACAGTTAAGCACATCCTGCTGCTTGCATGCCTGAGCTAAGGGAAGATGGATTCCAGAAGGTAATTGCTACATTAATCATTGGCCATTACTAAAGATGGCCATGGCCAGAAATGGCTGGGGGTGTTTTTCTAAGTGATTTCTCAGCAAAATAAAGCATGGAGACATGAATGGATGGGTGAGTTTGCTTTGAATGTTAAAAATGAAATAAATAGCGCTTTTGCTTTGTGGTGCTCAGATACCATGTAATTCCACTTTAAAGATACATAGACTGGGAAAAGGAAAACAGGAAATACTTTTTTCTACCTCAGACCTTTAACTATAGATATTGTACCTGGCAGGGAAGTCTGATGAGTTGAGGTTGGGCTCTCTTACACTTTCAGCCCAGGGCTCCTTATAGAGAGAAAAATAGAGCAAAGACAAGGAATAGCAAGAGTGCCACAGAGGCAATGGCTGAATGTAGGATCAGCAGACTGATGAGCAAGCAGGAGCTTAAAAGTGATTCTAAACTAAACCCAAATGAGCTTTAATTTGGAAATTCACAACCTAAAAACCTTATAAAATATGTTTTTAACATGCTCTTCCTTAAGAATTATAGCTGCTCGCACCACAAACAGATACCATAACGATCTCTATATATACATATGTGTAGTTCTATCACTTTAAATCTGCAATAACCAAAATGCTACTACCAGAGTTCAAGATCAGTGCTAATAATACAAAAACAAAAGTTCACCTAATGAACTGTGTAAGTGATATGAAAGAAATCCTCAGAAATATACAGCGACAACACTGAATATTGAGTTCCTATAACACCGTGTGAATTGAAGCCAGAGACACTCCTTCACAGTCACCCACACAAATATGCACCTCTTACCAAAACTAAAGACCCCTTAACATATGGAGGTCAGATTCACTTATCTCACAACACTGGGTAAATGGCAGCTGGTAATGGGCCTTCCAAAATGCAAACTGTTTCCTCTACACCTCTAGAAAAGCTCACAAATTCATGTTTTTTATCCAAAGCAATAAAACAGCATATAGTACAATCCCTGAAAAAAATCCAGGTTTATTATAGAAATAATATATTCACAAAACAGTTGCAAACAAACAGCACATTGTATCCTGCAGTATAACGTGCATGCACAGTGACATCAGAATGCATGCCCTGCCCTGTGTACTTCATCAAAAATGACGTCTTCAAGGGAACCAGGAATGTACAAACAGACTGGCAGGCAAGTAAGAAGACAAGCAAGAGCTCATAGCTGGTTCAAGATTGGGCAGGCTGGGTCAGATGTTGGCAGACAGATTCGGGACAGAATCAGTAGCAGGTGCAAGGACAGATTCCAAGGTGGGGTCAGTATTAGAACTAGAGCAAGAAGAGCAAGTAGAAGCATGGTCATGGAGCAAACTGGGGTAGGTACAGGCAGATAGTAAGAACAGGACAAGACAAGTTGGACTGAGATCAGAAAGACAACCAAGAAATAATGGATACAGGTTACAGGTACTGCTGAAGACAAGTCAGCACTGGCCATAAGCAGCTATCCAGTCTAGTCCACTTGGTGCCAACAATAGCAGAACATGTTTCACACATTTTTACTTATGAAATTGTGCATGAGCCAACCTGCTCTTGTGCACAGATGCTTGTACATACTGGCATGACCTTCCTGACAGACATGACACGCAGGTCCTAAAATGTTCAATCTCTCCAGATGTATCTGATGTTAGGAGAGCTAGCATTTCTATACATATGAAGCTGCAATTTGTATGAATTTTTTTAGGGCTGTTCTATGTCAATAGGCAAACATTCTTTAGCAGACTTCTAAACCAACTAACTCAGGAAATTCTACTGCAAGAATAAATGTATAGACAGTGGGTTAGAAGTGAAAATTTTAATGGATGCAATTCAAATGCTTTACACAAATCAGTGTGTATACTGTAGATAATGCTATTAAAACGTGTGCACATTCATCATTTCCACTGTATGACATATTTGCCTGTAATCACATTGAATGAATTAAATGCTCCACTCGCCCATATATCTACATATAATCCTCCTTTCTTGAATTTTAAGCTTCTGAGCTCTTATCTCTTGTGCTTACAGAAGAGAGTTTTAGAACCTAAATCTTGCATGACGCTCCCCTCCAATCCATATGCATACAGTTTATATCTCTGTAATGTGACTTCAATTCACAGTAAAGCTGCTACTGACGGTGCTCTCCCATCTCAGTTTAATATGCTCTTGTTTTAGATTTTTGGAATAAAATACAGTTTTAAAAGGACCTCAGTCATTTCATACAGTCTCATGTATGAAATTTTTGGTTGCTTGAATTTAGACTCCTGATATGCTAGGCTCCTTTCAGCACCACTTTTCATCCAGACAGCCTGATAATTACTGTCCAATTATAAAACCATCTCAGCTGCAGTCTGGTTATCATATTGTCAAGATCCATTGTTGTGAACACAATGGTGGGCTAACACTTGTATACATTTTTAATTGCTGACTCTCTCCCTCCCTCTGGTGTCTAGGTATGTGAACAAGCAAAATCCTTGCTTTTGCATTCTTATTTTTGATGGCTCCTTCATTTTCATCTCCTGGTCCTGTCATTAACACACTTCCTGTCCTAGGGTGACAATGTTTACTCACCATACTCTATATATAGAGGACTGTTGCCACCCCAGGGCAGAAAATGTGCCAGGACTACAGAACATCTCCCTCTCTTCTCATTTCTAAAACATGGAGGGGTGTACTGTAGTCCACAGAGAGTACACAACTAATAGATACCCCCAAATATAAATTGCCCTAAGCAACCCCCACTTCCCCCCAAAAATAAAAACACAACCTCTCAAAAAGTTTTTTTACAAGGCAAATTTTACCTAAGTAGCTTAAAAAAGGAAAATCGCACCATTTTTGCTCCAATCATGTGCAGATTGGATGATGGATTGGAGGGGAATGTCAGCAGAGCTTCACCTCATTTACTAATCCGTGGAGAAAATTTCCTTGAAAAATGCAAGTGAACAACCTATTGGTCTTTAATAAATCAACTCCAAGTGTTTCGAAGGCATGAGTCCAGTTTCAATAAAGCACAACTGGATCATAAAAATAAAGATTTAAAAATTAAAAAAAGGATGTACACAGGAAACAAACACCTAGTGAGGGACAAGTAAAAGGACAGAAATAAACCAATTAGCTCACTATACTATCACACTTACATCAACTACACATAGATGTTGTGTCCACTCCTGACCTTCTCTTACTATAAATCTCATCATCTGTCATTGTTAATCCAACCTGTCTACAAGGTCATAAAAGTCAAAATTGTCCTTGTTTCCATTCATATCAAATAGACTGAGTTAAGCAGGCCATACATGGAACAAAATGCAACCGGTTCAGCAGGAACTGGACTATTTACGATCCATTTATGGGCAGGGTGGATTTACAAAAGATTCTAAGTGTATCCTAATGTCAGGAAAGTCTCCCCGCTGTCAGAATACAATAGCAAAGAGGGGAGGATTCTCCCATCCACAACCCTGCTGGTTGAAAAAAAAAAGACTCATCCATGGGCTGCTTTAGGCCTTGTTTAGACTTGCAGTTGGAGGGCAGCAAAAATGTACAGTTGAGCCGTATTTTTGCCACCCATTAACCACCCTCCTTAATCTGTAATAGGCAGTAGATGGGAATATTTACATGCTTCTCAGTCACTGCAAAGTGGACCCACCATGTATTGCTCATCTGGAACATGCAAGTTAATGGGGAAGCACTGCAACTGCACCGCAACAGTCCCGCAACCTCATGCAACGCACATGGTTGCTACATGATTGTTGGCAAAAATGAGGTTTAAACAGGCAGTGAGGAGACAATGCATTACCTCCTCTCCACCTGTCAGTGGCCTCTGGGGCATGATCCTAATGTGGGCCGGGTTTTAGAGGCAAGGTAGATTATTATATTATTATTATAATGCTTGATTTATATAACGCCAACAGTTTGCTCAGCGCTTTACAATATAAAGAGAGACAATACAATATCAATACAATTCAATACAAGAGGGTTGGGAGTGCCCTGCTCCTGGGTGCTTACAATCTAATGGGAAGGGGCCTGTGGAACAAAAGGTATTAACTTTGAGGGAGGCAGTGATGGAGAGGTAGAAGATTTGGTTAGTAGCTGAAGGCTCCCTGGAGAGATGAATTTTCAAGGATCGCCTAAAAGTGGACAGAGTAGGAGATAGCTGGACAGATTGGGGTAGGGAGTTCCAGATGATAGGAGAGGCTCTGAAGAAGTCCTGGAGATCAGCGTGGGAGGAAGAGACAAGTGAGCTAGAGAGCAGGAGGTCTTGGGATGAGTTTGGATGATATTTGGAGAGAAGATTTTTGATGTAGCTCGAGGCAGAGTTGTAAATGGCTTTGTATGTTATTGTTAATGTTTTGAATTATATTGGTTTGGCAATGGGAAGCCAGAGGGGTGTCGGACACTGGTAAGGTGGATGAGTCTGATAGCAGCATTCATAATAGACTGAAGAGGGGATAGCCTACAAAAAAGGTAGGCCAATGAGGAGGGAGTTACAACAGTCAAGGAGAGAGATAACAAATTAGTGAATTAGTTGTTCAGTGGTTTCAACGGTTAAACAGGGGTGTATTATGGAGATGAAGAGTTGGACAGTGATTGGATTTGGGGCTCAAAGGACAGGTCAGAATCCAGAATTACACCTAGCACCCTGGCATGAAGGGAGAGACTAGCAGTTGTATTATTAATCTTAATGGAGAAGTCAGGGAGGAAGCACAGGCTGGAGGGAATATTATGAGCTCAGTTTTAGAAAGACTGAGTTTGAGGAAGTGGTTTGACATCAATACTGATATGTTAGTAAGTTAGTAATGCGAGGGGTGAGGTGAGGAGTAGAGAGATAGATTTGTGTGTTATCAGCAAAGAGATGGTGCTGGAAGCCATTGGAGTTTATCAAGTGACCAAGTGAGGATGTGTAGATGGAGAAGAGGACAGAATCTTGAGGGACCCCTACAGAAAGAGGAATTGGAGAGGAGGAGACTGAGTTATAGGTAACACTGATGGAGTACAGTGATAGCAGAACCAGGAGAAAGCAGAGTCTTGGAGGCCAAGAGATTGGAGTTTTTTGAGAAGGAGGGAATGGTCAACAGTATCAAAGGCCGATGGTTTTCATAGGGCAGTTTCATTGGAGTGTAGTAGGCGAAAGCTGGACTGTAAGGGATCAGGCAGGTTGTTGCCAGTGAGGTAGGAGCTTACATTGTTGTATGCTAAGTGTTCTGAAAGTTTAGAGGTAAAGGGAGCAGGAGATGGGTCTTACGTTGTTCGGGCTTGTGGAATCCAGTGAGGGCCTTTGAATTATGGGGTTGATCACCGCATATTTTAAAGGGGGGGGTGTTGAAGATGTGAGTGAGGAAGCATAGGATAGGGTGTACTTCTAAATCTACCCTAAGTGATCATAACTTTGTTTCACAAGGGGGCTTGCAGCAGCCATAAATGGTCTATTCATTCATACACTGTTGTGGTTTAATAAACATCCCAACTGACATGGTATCAGTGTTTCTTCCAAGCAAAACCCAAGTAATTTGTATTTTTTGGGCCTGTTTGTTCAGGAATTGGATTGAGTCGTTTCATTATGGTAAAAATACTGTTAAGCTTACAT
This sequence comes from Staurois parvus, assembly GCF_062004578.1. Lineage (NCBI taxonomy): Eukaryota > Metazoa > Chordata > Amphibia > Anura > Ranidae > Staurois > Staurois parvus. The sequence goes on from NW_028318784.1 coordinate 1,438,217, forward strand.
TAAAAAAAAAAACATTTTTATCTTACCAAGAGGATGTGTTGTTATTGGTTTATTTAACCACTTCAATACCGGGCACTTTTACCCCCTTCCTGCCCAGTCCAATTTTCAGCTTTCAGCGCTGTCGCACTTTGAATGACAATTGCACGGTCATGCAACACTGTACCCATATGACATTTTTATCATTTTTTTCACACAAATAGAGATTTCTTTAGGTGGTATTTAATCACCACTGAGTTTTTTTTTTTTGCTAACTAAAACAAAAAAAAACCATTAAACTTTTGAAAAAAAAAGCATTTTCTTCGTTTCTGTTATAAAATTTTGCAAATAAATAATATTTCTTCATAAATTTAGGTCAAAATGTATTCTGCTATTTCTTTGGTGAAAATACCCCAAATTAGTTATAGAGTCCACAAACCAAGGTATATATATCTGACAATTGATGAATCCTGATGAGCTGACTGCCCATCTCATTTCTTGAGGCCCGAAAATGCCAGGATAGTACAAATACCCACCAAATCACCCATTTTTGGAAAATAGACAGTTCAAGGTATTTAGTAAGAGGCATGGTACGTTTTTTGGAGGTTGTCATTTTTTTTACAATTTTTTGTAGATTAAAAAAAAAGTCTAGTTTTCTTTTTCTTTTACATATTGTCACCAGTCCAGTTCACTGTTATTATATAACTGGTGTGGCAGTGATCAGAGACACTGATTGGTGACAGTATGTAAAAAAACCCATAATAATAATAATAATAATTTGTTTTTTTTTCTAATTTTTCTTTTTTTTTATTTTTTATTCCATTATTTTTTTTTTCAACACACTGTGACCAAAGCAATACAATGTACCATAGTCACATTGAAATACTCTGGGCAAGTGATCATGATTTTTTTTTCAACACATTATGATTGCTAATACCAATCTATTTCATTGATATTTGCAATCATTGTTACTGAATGAAACTGATTCATTCAGTCTTTTGTTGTGATTAGCTGTGATTGGGCAAAGCTCATCACATGATACAGATGGGCTGTGATTGCTTTGACCAGTAAAGCTAACAACATAATTGTATACAATGGATGGCATGACAGGAAGCCATCCATTGTATACAATTGACATGTGATCTGCTGTGATTGCTCCCAGTGGTCACATGACACTGCCAATGGGCTGTGAAGTAATATGTCATCGGCCGGTGACAGATCGCTTCACTGTGCGGCCCCGTGAGCGGCTCGTTTTGACAGGACATCATATGATGCCCAGTCACAACAAGGAGCGCCCCACCCTGGCCATCAATCTGCTATAGGCCGGGCGGGAAGGTGTTAGGACTTTTGTTGACATGCTTTGGGCTTTTATCTTTGTGAAAAAATAGTTAAAAAGTTACATTAACCAGTGGCCATTTTTTGGCAAAAGAACAGATCCAGGATAGTTTAAAGGAGCTACTGTAACCCTCAGAAGCCATGTAAAAGCTATTGCACTCTTGCCTTAAAAACGCCAACATTTTATCTCTCTTCTTGACCTCAGATGTACTTTACCAGAATGTTAAAATTTGGTTACAATCTCTGAAATTTTCAGGAAATCATAAATGCTTAATTTTGCTCATTCCTTTTTCAGCAAGACAAATTCAACACCACAATTTTGCAGAAGTCTGTTTTTTTTTTTCAATTCCAGTTGGAGCAGATTGTATGCTCCTATCCATTACTAACGGTTGATAGGAACATGGTTCATTATCTCTCTACCACAAACTTATAATGTAGATGTAATAATATAATATGCTAATGATCACAAATTCTAAATATACTGTAAAGGAAGAGAGTCTTTTCATGCAGCTCTGAGGAGGACATTGAAAATAGTTCAACATTGAAAATAGCTATAGAACACTACAATTGTCATGGACAGTGTCAGTGACAACATATACTGAGAGAACTTATTTGGCTGTGGAATTGGTGTTTTTCTTTTACAATTAGGTTGGTTTACATCAGCAGCAGTGCCTCGATCTGATTCATTTCAGTTTGAATATACTTTTTTTCCCTGTAGGTTTATAAGCAACCCATGCTTTTTTTTTTTCAAACTTTAAAAATTCTACTGAAACTGTCCCTGTTGATGCAAAACTATTCTACCACTTGCCAATTTCTTTCAAACTCTCATGATAAATGTAGATACATTTAGATACCCCCAGATGGCACAGCAGTGTAAAAGTGGCTAGCAGTGGGACATATGGAATGAGGGTTGATTAGCTGAACTTTACTAAAGAAAATAACTAGAGAAAAATAACACAGGTAGGTGTTTTACTGCAGAAATGACAAGAACACAGATGACACAGCAGTGTAAAATTGGTCAGCAGCAATTGTACGCTACATGTCTAGACTTAAAATTACTAGTGACAACGAGCAAAGGCTGGGACTTTACTTTGAAAGAAAAGCCTACACTTTGTTAAGGGGAGACTTGCAGCAAAAAAAAAAAAAAAAAACATTGGCAACATAAAAAAATGTACCCCTGATATAAATGATAACCCCATTTTCTTCTTGCGGCACATTTATTCGTGATCTTTTCTCTTTAGAGTTACTGCTTTACTTACTTTTTATTTTCTTCATTTTAATTCTCCTGGTTTTGATTCATTATGCTGCCTGTTCCCTTTGCATTCTTTACTTTGTTTGCTTGTTGTTTCTTACATCTTATCGCTTCCCATTGAGCTTGACGTTTACTCTATTTGTTAGGTTCTTCATCTTATCACTTAGCATTTACTTTGCCAAATATACAGTACATCACAGCTGCAGGACACACAACACACAGCAAGGACAAATCCATTACCTACATAGTATTCATAGCGTAAAAGCTGTGCTTTCAATTTATGTGTGCTATACAGTTATAATATTAAAGATACTAAAATAATTACTTATTATATCATAGAATATAACTGCCTTAAAATGATTAAAACATGTTTGGAAATTCTGTTTAACTCTTTAAATTAGTAAATAATAATAGTTGAACTGAACGGACTTGTGTCTTTTTTCACCCAGATTAACACAAAATTAAATATTACTGTATAAATAGAGATTTCAGTGGAGTTACTAATTTAAAATTTATTTTGTTTCAACTCTTGCTGAGATTTAGTCAAAGTAGCCTCTTTGTAGCGAACATTGTGTCAGCTGTCAGAGAGATCATGCTAGCTTTAAGGCTCATGCACATAAGCAGACAGTGACATGCACATGTATGCACTTGGATGTCCCCCACAGATACTGGAGACTAGTGGCCTATTTAAACTTTGACCCTGCATGAAGGGCACCTGCTGCTCCATGTGTCTATTCACACATGGAGTCGTGGATTGGCCCCACCACATGGAGCCGTGGATTGGCCCCACCTCCTCTCTCTCCTCATTGGCTGTCTGGTTGTGATTGAGAGCATCGGGAGCCAATGGCTCTCACTTGCTGTTCCAGCCAATGAAGAAGCAGAGACCCGGGATAACTGAGGCTGTTATCCACATCGCTGGATTGCGAGGAGGCTCAGGTAAGTATTGAGGAGGCTGGGGGCACTGCTGTACACAGAAGCTTTTTTACCTTCATGCATAGAATGCATAACGGTAAAAAACCTTTAGCCTTCATAACCCCCCATTCAGCTCTGTAGATATGTGCACAACAGCTCCTCACCCTTTATTTTCTACATCAGCAGAAACGTGGCCACCTAACAGCCTTCTAATATAGTCAAACACCACGTGTTGTAAGAAGTTAGACACAGACTAAAATGTAACTTGAGAATGAATTACTTTAGAGTGCATGCAGCTGGTAAGCAATGGTTTGTTTTCAAACTCCTCTTCAAACTCCTGAGACTTTTCCTGCTTGTTGGAAATATGACAGGGCACAACTGCACTTTAAAGCACACTTGTACTTTGATAACAGTATTTACCTCCCCTCAAAAAATGACCTGTTATTTAATATCCACACAGTCCAACATGCTTTACCGCAAAGCACATGGGAGACTGGGAACCAGCGCTCTGGCCTAAATACCTTTGGAATGTAGGAATAATTCCTTAATACAATAAAGCCGTCTAACATCCATTACATCACTTCTTTATTTACTACATGGCAGGACATAGCAGTAACACACTAACACATTTCTGCCAAAGTCCCTTAACACTTAACCCCCACCTTAAACTCTAGTAGTAGATCTTAACATTTAACCCCCCCCCCAACATGTAACTTTGTTGCATACTCACTTCATCCTGTACTGGAATCTTCTGTTCCAAGGTCATGAAGGTCCAGTGCCAAAATCATACACGGGTTAATTTATTAAAATGCAGAATGCAAAATCTGGTGCAACTGTGCATGGTAGCCAATCAGCTTCTAACTTCAATTAAGCTATGACAAAAAAAAAACCTGGAAGCTGATTATTTTCTATGCAGAGCTGCACCAGATTTTGCACTCTTCAGTTTTATTAAATCAACCCTATGTCAGGATCCCTGTATCACACGAATGTGCTTGGTATGTAGTCACACTTCTGGCTTCAATTTCAACATATGGGGGTAGATTTACTAAAACTGATGCATTCAGAATCTGGTGCAGTTGTGCATGGTAGCCAATCAGCTTCTAACTTCAATTAAGCTATGACAAAAAAAAAAACTGGAAGGTGATTATTTTCTATGCAGAGCTGCACCAGATTTTGCACTCTTCAGTTTTATTAAATCAACCCTATGTCAGGATCCCTGTATCACACGAATGTGCTTGGTATGTAGTCACACTTCTGGCTTCAATTTCAACATATGGGGGTAGATTTACTAAAACTGATGCATTCAGAATCTGGTGCAGCTGTGTATGGTAGCCAATCAGATTCTAACTTCAGCTTGTTCAATTAAGCTTTACCAATAAAACCTGGAATCTGATTGGTTTCTGTGCAGAGTTGAACCAGATTTTGCACTCTCCAGCTTTGCATATGCAAATATGCGGCCTCTCGGCGGCTGGGCCTTGATGATGAGCAGGTGCATATTTGCGTGCCATTTGTAAACAAACATGTACTGAGAGCACACACCACACGTGTTCCCAGCACATGTGTCGGTGTCCCATGGAAAGGTCCCGATCTCTCCTTGCGATCGGGACCTTTCCAATTATATGAACGCTGTGACAGCCAATCACCGCGTTCCCATGACCCCAAACCCCGCCCCGCCTCTAGGTGTCAGAAACCCCTTAAAGGGCAGGGAGTTGTCGGCACAAAGGGGTTAAGTAAACAACTTCCACGTTGTGGGAGTTTGAGGGAGCTTGCTGCAACAATGTCACTTCCAGGTCCCCTCTCGCACATACCTAACGATGCATGGATTGGGCAGGATTTTCTTCGTGTGTTGGGGGATACAAAGAGAACCTGGGCTAGCCTGATGATGTAAGTCCCTACTAACAGGGGGTGGGTAGGGGACCAGTCACTCACTGAAAGGACACTGGCTATGATGACTGGTCTTCACGGCAGGAATAGCCAGGGGATCATATTCAACTGTTTGTGGCTGCTTGTCATGTAACTGTGGTTTGGATTAGGTATTGGCTGCCCTCCCATTCCTAAAAACATCAGGTACTGCCACCAGCTACAACAAAGGGAGGAGCAACGGCAGAAATCTATAAGGTTAATATCAGTGAGTTGAGGGATCCTTTGCAAAAACATTGTCACTTTACCCTGATCTGACAATCTCCCTTTAAATATATGCAGAAGAACTACAAATCCCATACATTTTCCACTGAAAATCCTCTTTCATATTAAAGCACAGAAAGTCTTTAGAACATTGAACCATACTGTAAAATAGAACATCAGATCAGGGACGGGCTGACCATTCGAGCCTTGGGCACTCCCCGGGGGCCCGTGGTCAGTAGGGGGCCCCATGAGATGCCCCTGTTACCTTTCATAGGCTTTTTTGGGTGTGGTTTGAGTGTGGGAGAGGACACAGAGGCCCCATGATCCCCTATTGCCCAGGGCCCCATGAGTTGTCAGTCCGCCCCTGCGTCGGATACAAACTGGAAAGACAAACAAATAATTTAATGCGCTATAAAAGTGTTCTGTTTTTATCCTCTATAGTGTTTCCTGATATTTATATTGTACTGCAGTTGCTAAAAGCTTCTCTCTAACAAAGAAACAATGTTGTCATAATGTTAAAGCATTTAAAATAATCTGTCAGGAATGATAAAACACATATATGCCGACTTTTGTCTCTTGATTTAATTTAAGATATATTTGAAGGAACTTGGACTGAAATTGCTTCAATTACTTTAAAGTTGCTGATCAGCACGGAAGTGTTTTATGTGAAATCACTGTGCCTTGCAACAGATTGCCACTGTTTTCATAACCTTCAGGGATTAATAGCTGTAATTCTAAATCAAACTGAGCTTTGCATTCTACTTGTCCCTGCTCCGGTATAGCCAATGGTAAATAACCAGCGCCCATGGGTGTTAAATATTTGTCCTACTTTTTCCAAAAGTACATTTCCCTACCCATGAATACAATCCATCTGAGCATGAAGTAATGTATTATAATAGGAATCCATTTTTATGCACAGTATAATTTACTCAAACTAATATTCTTCATTTCCTTTATGCTGAAGTATAAAACTAAACAATGTCAACACATATCACTTGCATGACATTAGTAAATTCTGTTCCATTAAACTAAATTTTTATATGTTTTTAGAACATAATATGAAAGTTTACTTTCAATTTATTTATTTTCTGGCATTTGCTTTTTAGATATCAAGAAAAAAAAATATTCAGGCACTGAAGGAGAGATAATGTGGAAGCTTGTTTTTTCTGCATAAAAGTAAGCTCTAAACATATTGGGGACATTCCACAGAGGCACCACATTATTTTAACTTAAAGAACATCTAAGCCCTGGTTCACACCAAATAAGATTTTAAAGTGGTGCAATTTGGTTCCATTTAAAGTGTGACTTCAAAGTAGCACTGATATAGACACAAATGTTATTTCAGTGCCATAGACCTTATAGTCTATGAAGGTTAAATTGCACTGAAGAGGTGAAAAAGTAATGCAGGAACTACAGTATTTTTCAAATCAAGCTACTTGAAATAGCACCTATTAGGACAGTGCCATAGAAATACATTAGATGCAACTTCAGGTGCGATTTGTAAATCGCATGTCGCACCTGAAGTTGCAGTGGTGTGAACCAGAGCTAAAAGCCCCTGTATGACAGTTACATAAACTAAAAAAAAATCCTTTACCTCCCAGACACTACAGCTCCCAGTGGAAGGGTTTAAGTAGCAGAGATCAGTGCTGTCCAGAAACTAGTGTGCAAGGTAAGGTGTGGCCAACTGCAATGCTTTTGCACAAAGCAGCCCTGATCCTCCTCTTCTCGGGTACCCCACCGGCGCTCCTGGCTCCTCGCCCCACCAAGTGTCCACTATAGCAAGCCACTTGCTATGGGAGCCCTAGTGAAGGTTCACTCCCCCATAGACACACAGAGCATAGCTCGTTCCAGTCACCTGCTCCCTCCTCACTGGCTCTGATTGTGATTCATAGCAGCGGGAGCCAATGTCCAGTTGGAGTGTCTGAGAACTTGTAGGGAGACTCAGGGACACCTGTGTAAAATTAAATTGTTATTTATTGGTACTAAGCCTGGTATTTACAATAATTAGAACTTCTGTTATTAGAGGCACGTCTTACAACAAGGAATGGGGGGGGGGGGTTATTTTACCTACTATGTAGATGGCATATAAGAAATCTGAGCTAGTTCAAAAACATAACTAAGCAGCTAACACAAAATCCAGATACAAGAATTTAACAAACATTTCCATACAACTTTGCAATGCACAAAAAAGCATAAAAATTAAAACTAGAAATTTTTAATACAAATTCAGCTATTTCCTTACAAAACTCAATACATCAATATATAAATACATGTAACAAAAAGAAAAATTATTCAATATATGTGCAAAAGATATGAATGTGATAATAGTCTATGAATGAAAGTCCCAACTCAATGTGAAACCAAAACAGGTATAAAGTGAATATCAATTACTTGGCAAAAAGGTGTTGTCTGCATATGCAAAACGTGTCACCTCACTCTGTGCAGCAGAAAGCTTACCAGATACGTTTGACCCTCATATTATTGAGTGGTCAAAAACAGCTCAGTGTTAACAGATGATGCCAACTTAAGCCTCCTTCACACCATCCATTGTAACACGAATAGCATACACCCAGTCTGTGGTGACCATCAACTCCTTTTGCGTGAGACATCCAAATGGCATGTATCATCTTGTTGGAGATCCTTCACCATCTTTTGAGCCTTCAGATTTCTGGAGCGTATGACAGGTTGATAGCCACTTAGCAGGGCAGAAGGACACAATCCACATGTATAATACCAACATGTGGATTGTGAATCTGGAATCTATTCCAGATTCTCAATATTGTTATCACTAGAACAACCACTTGTGTAGTCTTCCACTTAATGCTATAATGCCCCCCTCCCACCCATGTCTCACAATCGAAGGAAAGGAATGTGATCAGGATAAAAGTGTTGCCATTGCCAATACCTTTTTTTGAAAATTCTAGTTGACTGGTTGTACAAAAAGGGGTGCTAGACCAAAACCAGATAAAAGAGTCAAAGATAATTTTAATTGTTGGTTAAAAAAGTAATAAAAGAACATCCAATGAGTTTTGAGAGCAACACCACTCCCCCTTCATCAGGACTCAACACAAGATAAAATGTGGATGGACTCAGAGAAAACAGTGACTTCACACATATAAATTAGAACCAGTATTGAACTCTCCACATGAAGGAACAACTTGACAGTAGATGCTAAGCAGCAATGGAGGCTCCATTTGTTGAATCCTGATAAAGGTAAGTGGTGTTGCCCCTGAAAAGTCTTGGATTTACATTTTTGACCAAATTAATATTATCTTGGACTATTTTATCCAGTATTGGCCTGGCACCCCTTTCTGTATTTCTATGATTTGAGCAAATATTGGGTGTCTATCAAGGGAAACCTTTCCATGTGGGAGCTACCGTGACAGAGCTATTGAGCTTATTAGAAGTTTTCCTTCCTCTGATTATATTTGCAAGTCTAAAAGTTTCCAGTGCCTCTTTGATTATATTTTTCTGGAGTTGACTAGTTGCATCTGATTTCATTATATTCGAGTTGTAGACCCCAAACAAGCATACTGTAAATTAGCATCAAAAAACTCTAAGTATTTCTTTTATCTATACTTGTTCCAGGTCATGGACTCAGACAGTGACACCAATGCATCAAAACTAACATTCTTAAAGGAAAGTACAGCAATGTCAGCTCCCATACTTTCTAATGGCACTTTCACTTTAAACTAGTAAGTTATTGCCTCATAGCATCACATTACAATATTGGGGAACAAGGGCAGCTTTTGCCTTTCCTGCAAAAGTATACTAAGAAACTATAAGATCCATTAAAAAAATAATTCATCCATTCTAATGAATTGAAATTATAATATTGATGAAATGTACGTCTTCCCTGCAATGTTTTCAGTGTAATAAGTCATAAAATGTCTAATGTGTAAATGAAATGTAAAGAAACCATACTGTTTTCATAGAAGCAAGGAGCTAAATGCATAGGACGAAAGGAAGAGAGATGCCCTCAAATATCAGACTTTCCTTCCAAGTAAAATAAATTTCACCTTCGAGGTTGAATTAACACATACTGGCATGCTGTCCTTAAAACTAGCCTGTTGCTTTCTAATTTACTGTAACTCAGCTCTTCACATTGTTCATTTTGCTCAGCAGAGAAGCAGCACAGTAGGTCAGGAAGACTCATTAAAAAAAGGGTTAGTGCCTTGCTGAACTTAATTCATTTCCTCATTGGAGACTGCGAGAGAAAATGTAGTGTCCACAACAAACAATTTAATAAAAGAAAAACAATGAGAATAAAACCGTGCAGATTCATGAATTTTCGAGGGTTTTCTAGAGGAAAAATGTCCCTGCTAATACAAACTGCATGCTACACTAGAAAGTTGATTGTAATGAAAGTATTTTTTATCACTTTTATAAATGTTCCCTCCAGTCAGACGTGAATATTTTACTAAGCTTGGTCATGGAAATGGGATTCACTTTGTATGTAGCTGTTGATTCAGATTTTTTTTCAGCTAATCATTTGGCACATTGTAATTAGATTCCAAAGATTTTATCATCTAAGCTTTCAATGTGAGTTTTTCCTTGTTAGCATAATTATAATAGTAATTTGCAACACCATAACATAATATTTATCATTGTCATCATCTACTGAACATTTACCGTAAGGGTTTAGGGTTAAAGTTAGAGCTTAGGTTCCGGTTAAGGGTTAACGCCAAACTCCAACTTTTTGTTAATCAAAACTAGTTTGAGCTTGTTCTTAAAAAAATAGAAAAAAAAAACATCTTGAATATTGAACTATTCATCTACTTTCTGACACTGTCCTCTTAAAGGTGTCCATAAATAGATCAAAATTTGTCTGCTTCAGCAGGGACCAGACGAATTGCAATCATTTTGTGGCCGCTGCAGTTGAACAGAAGTCAATCTACTGATCGACGTTTGTTGAACCGCCCTGTCAGACAAAAGCCACTAGATCAGTAGCTGGAGCCAATGGCTGCAATGCTGATCTGTGTATCCTGACGGAGAGGAGTCTCCTTGCTTTCAGAATACAATAGCGCAGTGGGAAGTATTCCCCCATCCATCTCAAATGTGTGGATGAGGAAACTGGTTCAGTTTTTTTCATTCAGTCTGCTGGAATGACCAGCTTAAGACATTTGGCTCCATTTTGCTCCATCCTTCATGTGGTTCTCTTTACCAGGTTTAAAGGATAAGTTCACTTTTTTTTTCCTAAATTCCAGCTCCCCTATGTACCAATATATCTTTGATGTACTTCTGTTGCAGAAAAGATAAAGCTTTCTTAGTATTTTAGGACAGCCTTACCTGTCCAGCTCAAGCTTGCTCTATAGAAAAGCTTGACTTCCTGCTATGTAGATTTGTCATGTGAAAACTGTTAAGACACAGGAAGTAAATCACCAGCTCACCAGCTAACACACCCTGCATCTGTTTTCCTCCTTCAGAAAATTCTTCCCACTCACCTCTGTACAAATTCTGTACACTCAAGTGCAGGGGCAAACTGACCATTTGGAAACTCGGGCACTGCCCGAGGGCCCGGGGTCAGTAGGGGGCCCCATGAGATGCCAGTGGTACCTTTTTCATAGGCTTTTTTGAGTTTGGGCAAGGACACAGGGGCCCCATGATCCCCTATTGCCCGGGGGCCCCATGAGTTGTCAGACTGCCCCTGCTCAAGTGTGAATGCAGCTTTAACCTCCCTAGCAGTCTGATTATGTCAGTATTTCTGTGCTCAAAGCAGTACATTGTTTTCAATGGAAATATGTTGTTTTTTTTATTGTAGGCGTGTCATTCTTAGGATTAACTCACTGAAATCTGTCTGAACAAGAGTCTAGTAAACATCCCTGGTGTGATAAAATTTGAAACACAAAATCATAAATTATAATTTAATAAATAATCATAAAAATAATAATATAGTAATACATTTATTTCAATAATGTAATTAAACCAAAAACACTGAAATTTGAAATAGAGCGCCAAGTACGCGCATCACTGAGCTTAGTCGCAAATTCGCCATCAGTGTCTGATGACGAATTTCCCTACAAATCATTATCACTCAATTCTGCAAGTGGTTCTAATTTACTATCGCTGTTCTCTAGCTGGTCTAAAACCGCTTTTGACCTAAAGGGACACTTTTTGGATGGCATGGACGTTTCTCAGTTTCCAGGCAAAATAGTTTTTTCTCAAAATTATCGATCAAACACCACTGAATGAAAGCTCCATTTGTGGGAAAAAAGGACATAAATTTAATTTGGGTACAGCGTTGCATGACTGCACAGTTGTCAGTTAAATTAAGTAATGCAGTGCCCTATCACAAGAAATGGCCTGGCCAGCACAGTCTCAAGAGCATGGAGGAGATTCCAGGTACTCTAGGAGAGCTGGACAGGGCCGTAGAAGGTCCTTAACCCATCAACAGAACCGGTATCTGCTCCTTTGTGCAAGGAGGAACAGGATGAGCACTGCCAGAGCCCTACAAATTGACCTCCAGCAGGCCATTGGTGTGAATGTCTCTGACCAAACAATCAGAAACAGACTTCATGAGGGTGGCCTGAGGGCCCGGCATCCTCTAGTGGGCCCTGTGCTCACTGCCTGGCACCATAGAGCTCGATTGGCATTTGACATTGAACACCAGAATTGTCAGGTCTGCCACTGGCGCCCTGTGCTTTTCACAGATGAGAGCAGGTTCACCCTGAGCACATGTGACAGACATGAAAGGGTCTGGAGAAGCCATGGAGAATGTTATGCTGCCTGTAACATCGTTCAGCATGACCGTTTTGGTGGTGGGTCAATGATGGTCTGGGGAGGCATATCCATGTAGGGACACACAGACCTCTACAGGATGGACAATGGCACCCTGACTGCCAATAGATATCGGGATGAAGTCCTTGGACTCATTGTCAGACCCTACGCTGGTGTAGTGGGTCCTGGGTTCCTCCTGGTGCACTACAATGCCCATCCTCATGTGGCTAGAATATGCAGGCAGTTCCTGGAGGATGAAGGAATTGATACCACTGAATGCCCCCCCCCCCCCCCGCTCGCCTGACCTAAATCCAATAGAACACTTCTGGGATATCATGTTTCGGTCCATCCAACACTGCCAGGTTGCACCTCAGACTATCCTGGAGCTCAGTGATGCTCTGGTCCAGATCTGGGAGGAAACACCCCAGGACACCATCCGTTGTTTCATAAGGAACATGCCCCAACGTTGCCAGGCATGCATACAAGCATCTGGGGGCCATACAAACTACTGAGTACCATTTTGAGTTGCTGTAATTAAATTTCAGCAAAATGGACTAGCCTGCTGCATCATTTTTTCACTTTGATTTTCAGGGTGTCTTTAAATTCAGTCCTCTGTAGGTTGATAATTTTCATTTCCATCAAACGTTGGGGCATCTTTATGTTCCTAAATAATCAAGCTAATTCAACCAGCGCAGTATATCCCATGTGACAAAAATTATATATAAACTGTGGATATTATGAAAACAATATAAAGTATTATAAAACAAACCCACCCCTTGTTGCTTGCTGAACACAGATCAGCTGAATCTCACCTCACTCTCAGTAGATATTCCTCCTAAGCAAGTGCAGCGCTGCTCCCTCAGTACACCTCCTTCCTAAACAATACTTACACCACTACTAATAGTGGATGGTGATAAACAATTGTGATTATAAATGTCCCATCAACATGTATGGACTTTATATTGATGGGACATTTATAATCATGATTGCTTATCACCTTTCACTATTAGTAGTGGTATAAGTATTGATTAGGAAGGGGGTTAACTGAGTTAGTTGCGCTGCACTCTCTTATGAAGAACATCCTTACGTTCCTAACACATTACCCAGTCTATATCAGTATAGATATCCAGCATGATATTTTTCCACAATTGAGATCTGATGTGTTTTCAAAGTGTTCCTTTAATTTTTTTGAGCAGTGTATTACTAACTGCTAGAGTGCACAACAATTTTGCTTCATTTCAAATTCATTTGTTAAGTTAATAATTTTGTTTTGTCATATTTGTTATGTTAGAATGATTAATGTTCAGAATTTGTTTCATATCTTTAGATTTGTTTTTTATATGCATTATATTTAAATAAATTTGAAATCCAAAATTCAAAATCTAAATTTTGGAAGATGGATACATTTTGTTCAGTTTTTTTCTGTTCTATTCTATTTTTCTTCTATTTTATTCTTTTCTCCTCTATTCTATGTTTTTATTTTAGTCTATTTCTTTATTTTCTATTCTATTCTGTTTCATTCTATTCTATTGTTCATAGATGCATGAAGGTAAAATATCTTGAACCTTTGCAGCAATTTTAAAGTTATTGATAACAAACATGAATTTGAAATAAAACATGAGAGTTTATTATCACGTTAAAGGTCAGCCCACCCCAAAACCTTTTCTTCTTTTTTTTTAATAGTTGTTAAAAAGTAAAATCAACTTACAAATTTGTATATCTCTAGGGAACTTTATTTGTGAGGTCTCTGGGCTTGAGTTCCTAATTCACACCTGCTGTAGACATTTTGAAGGGTTTCTATTCTTCCTATATGTTTTTGTTTTATTTTATAAAGCAAAAATACAAAGAAGATTCTGTTACAGAAACATCATAAACTAACCAATTCTAAGTACGCTGTTTTGTAGAATTGTTATTATTTATGTAGAGCTGTCCAATCAACAGGGAGGATGTAAGACCACTGCAGAGAGACCACTGCTACTACGCAGAGAGCAAGGATTCTTTTTGCAGCATACTGGCAGGGGTCAGACTTTTTCACGCAGGCTGTTGCTGCTTTTCTAAAGAAAATGAACTGTAAGACTCCACATGCTCTGCTTTGATGCAAGTAATGTATAAACCTGCTGTTGCTCATGCTGCCTGCATATGATCCTTCTCTTACCTGCATTCCTATGAACAAATCCTACTGTTTATTGATCCAGCTTCACCAGAAGACATCATAAGACACTCAGATCAGTGTTTTCACTTACAATTGTCATCTATGAAAATCCTTCTTTAGTTATATAGTTTAAAGTAATATCAAACCCTCAGTTTTTTTAAGCACTGATTAAATACTTACTGAGTGTCCGGGTTCCTTATAGTAAACAACAGTGCAGGGCCAGGGACATATTTACTGTGAGGCAAACACGGCGTTTGCCTAGGGCGGCATTTTACAGGGGGGCGGCGCTGCCCCCAGCAGAAGTGACGCAGGATGTGGCAGTGCACACAGGAGCCGTTATCTGCAGGGTAAACACAGCCAGGTCAGAGCTGGTAGAGAGGATCCTTATCAGTTTCTAATTGGGGCGGAGATGAGTGCTCATTTGACCATCTCCCTGTAAATTTAGAACAGATTATGGGGGGGAGATCACTGATGGGCGGGCGCAGTCACTGATGGGGTGCTGTGTTTGCGTGAGTGCTGGGTTGATGGAGTGCTAAGACGCAGTTAAACACAGCAGTTTAACTAAAGCAGGAGAACTCAAGCAGCAGGAAGATACAACAACAGTAAGAAATTCTACTGCACGCTGGACAGACTGCAAGCAGACACCCTGGGAAACCTCTCTTACAAGTCTGTGTCCAACTCTGTGTGCCTTTTAATATGTCGCTTCTGCTCCTCCTTTTCATATTACTTTCCTGCGTTCCCAAAATCTCACTTCTTTATCCCTCTGCTCCACCCCAAAACCTGTACATCTCACCCTCACTGCTACCATCTCCCTACTACTGCTCTCATCACCTCCTGCTGATATTTCACTCTCCTGCTGACCCAAACACCAGGACTGGAAGGCATGTGCGCTCGTGTACATCCCGCTCCCATGTTAATTTCCTCACCCTTCTTCTTCTCCTAACCTCTGGGGATATCTCCCCAAACCCTGGTCCTCCACTACCTCTGGGGATATCTCCCCAAACCCCCACACCAGGCATCCTCTTTCTTCCTGGAATAGCCGCAATCCCCTCAATATAATATCGGTCCCCGTGCTCCCAAAAACCACCCTCCCTTTTTCATGTGCGCTCTGGAATGCCCACTCTGTCTGTAATAAGCTCACCTCTGTTCATGACCTTTTTGTCACCCGCTCCCTTAACCTACTAGCAATTACAGAAACCTGGCTCCAAGCAGAAGATTCTGCTTCTCCCGCAGCACTTTCCTATGGAGGCCTCATCTGGACCCACTCATCCAGACCCAGTGGTCAGAAAGGTGGTGGAGTTGGTTTGCTTCTTCTTTCGAGACTCACTGCATCCAGCTGTTTTCTCCCATTTCTCTGAGGATTGCTGTGATCTATCGGCCTCCTGGACCGGTGTCACACTTTCTTGATGATTTCTCTGCCTGGCTACCCTACTTTCTCTCCTCTGAACTACCCACTATCATTCTCGTAGATTTTAACATCCCCATTAATGTCAACAACCCGGCTACATCCCAACTCTTTAACCTAACCTCATCTTTTGCATTAGCACAATGTATACAGTCCTCCAATCACTCTGATAGGAATACATTAGACCTTGTTTTCTCCCATCTTTGCACTCCCTACAACCTCACAAACACCCCCTTTCCTCTTTCTGATCACAATCTCATCACCTTCACAGTCTCCTCGTATTCAAACAACTATCCCTCCAAGCAGCAAACAATTACACGCAGAAACCTTCACAACTTGAACCCTGCTCCTTTCCACTCTGCAACTGACCAACTCTATGACAGAATCTCTCCCCTGTCCTGCCCTGACCTGGCCACTGCTGTCTATAACAGTTCGCTTTCATCCGCATTAGACTCGCTTGCTCCTCTAACAACACAAAGCATCAGGCCCTGACCATTACAACCTTGGCAGACTGACGACACCAGAAATCTTAAATGACATAGCCGTGCGCTGGAGTGATTGTGGCGTAAAACCAAATCTCAACAAGCATTCACCCTATATAAATCTGCTTTCTTAACATACAATTCCTCCCTTCATGCTGCCAAACAAGCCTACTTTGTCACTCTTATTAATACCTTGTGATCCAGTCCTCATCATCTCTTCTCTACTTTTAACTCTCTACTTTCTCCACCTCCACCCAGTACCTCACTCACTGTTCACGAGATTGCAAATCATTTGACGCAATTCGTAGGGGCAACGCCACTGCACAGACATCCATCCCACTTAGCATACCTTATACTAAACCTCCCTCAACACTTTCCTCTTTTGACCTTGCTACTACCGAACAGGTCACTAAGGTTTTCTCAGAAGCCCATCTCACTACCTGCCCCCTGGATCCTGTTCCCTCACAACTACTACAGTCACCCTTTTCTTCCATCTTATGCTCCCTCACTCACATCTTCAATCTTTCCCTCTCTACTTTCTACTGGTGCCTTCCCCTCCCCTCTAAAGCATGCGCACATCACTCTCATACTTAAAAAGCCCTCCCTGGACCCCACCAACCTGAACAACTTAAGACCCATCTCCCTGCTGCCATTTACCTCTGAACTCCAAGAACACTTTGTCTACAATCGCCTGAGCTCCCACTTCACCGACAACAACCTTCTTGACCCTTTACAGTCTGGCTTTCGCTCACTACACTGCACTGAAACTGCCCTACTAAAACTCACTAATGATCTACTAACTGCTAAAACCAATGGCCACTACTCCGTACTTACTACTTGACCTCTCCGCGGCTTTTGATATGGTTGACCATCCCCTTCTCCTCAAAAAACTCCACTCTCTTGGCCTCAGAGACTCTGCTCTCTCCTTGTTCTTCTCCTACCTATCGCAACGCTCCTTCAGTGTTTCTTATAATGCTGTCTCCTCCTCTTCACTCCTTTTTTCTGTAGGGGTCCCTCAAGGTTCTGTCCTTGGACCCCTGCTCTTCTCCATCTACACCTCCTCCCTTGGTCACTTGATAAACTCCCATGGCTTTAAGTACCATCTCTATACTGATGACACAGAAATCTATCTTTCTACCCCTCACCTCACCCCTTCAGTCTCCACTTGCATTACTAACCTACTAAGTGACATATTGGCATGGATGTCACTCCACTTCCTCAAACTCAATCTTTCCAATACTGAGCTCTTAGTATTCCCTCCAGTCCGTGCCCCCTCCCCTGACTTCTCCATCAAGATCAATAACACAATCATCAGTCCCTCCCCTCATGGCAGGGTACTAGGTGTACTCCTAAACTCCCATTTGTCCTTTCACCCCCAAATCCAATCACTGTCCAAATCTTGTAGACTTCACCTCCACAACATCTCCAAGATATGCCCATTCCTAACCTCGGAACCACTAAGCAACTTATTCACTCCCTTGTTATATCTCGCCTTGACTATTGTAACTCCTTCCTCATTGGCCTACCGCATCGCAGGCTATCCCCTCTTCAGTCTATCATGAATGCTGCTGCCAGACTCATCCAGCTTACTATCCGTCCTGTATCTGCCACCCCTCTCTGCCAATCCCTCCACTGGCTTCCCGTTGCCCAATGGATAAAATTCAAAACACTAACAATAACGTATAAAGCCACTTATAACTCTGCCCCAAATTACATCACCGATCTTGTCTCTAAATATCCCCCAAACCGTACTCTCCACTCCTCGCAAGACCTGCTACTCTCTAGCTCCCTTTTCTCCTCCCATGCTCATCTCCAGGACTTCTCCAGAGCTTCCTTCATCCTCTGGAACTCTCTACCCCAATTTATCAGACTATCGCCTACTCTGCTCACTTTTAGGCGATCTCTGAAAACCTATCTCTTCAGGGAAGCCTATCCTGCCCTCAGCTAATAATGGAATCTCCTACTCTTCCAACCAGTCCATCCCCCACAGTTACTACTTTTTGTACCACTAGCCCCTCCCTCCTAGATTGTAAGATCCAAGGAGCAGGGCCCTCAAATCCCTCTTGTATTGAACTGTATTGTTGCTGTATTGTCTCCCGTTATATTGTAAAGCGCTGAGCAAACTGTTGGTGCTATATAAATCCTGTGTCAGGGCTCCGGGTATGACCAGAGGTGTGTGGACTGACACAGGGAAACGCAGGCTTCAGATATAGTATAAACAATATAATTTATTTAAGACTAAACAATACATAAACGCAGTGCAAGACTAAACATAAACACAGTGCAAACAAACCAAACCAAAACCCCCAACAGATAACAAAAGAACAATACTAAGCGTAGTCGGGCAGGCCGGGTTGGTAGCAAATGGGCAGGCAAGGTACAAATGAGCAGGCAGAGCGTAGTCAGATGGGCCGGGTCAGGAACAATCAGGCAGACAAGGTACAAAGGAGCAGACTGGAGAGTGGTCAGGAATAGCAGAGGTCAGGACAGGCGGAGTTCAATCAGAGTCAGGGATTAAGCAAGATCAGACAGGATGCAGACAGGATGCAGGTACAGGGGTTCTTGGGAAACATACACCAAGGCCCAGATCACAGGCCTGGTCATTCCTTATATGCACCTTCTGCAATCAGCCTCAGGTGTTTTGGCTGACTGCAGGAGTGAGCCTCTGGTTTCGGAGAGCACCCGCTGGCCAGTCCTGGTACTGCAACCCACAAGGCAGGTGAGTCCCACCACTATTGGCGAGTCCATTCCTGACAGTACCCCCCCCCCTCAAGGAGCGGCCTCAGGACTCTCCAAACTGTCCTAAATGGGCAAAATGTTCCACCGCCCGGATCCGGTAATTGGCAGGATATCAAGGACTGGTACATCAGGCTGGGCACCGGGCAGAGGCACATCAGGCTGGACACCGGACAGAGGCACATCAGGCTGGACACCAGACAGAGGCACATCAGGCTGGGCACCGGACAGAGGCACATCAGGCTGGGCACCGGACAGAGGCACATCAGGCTGGGCACCGGACAGAGGCACATCAGGCTGGGCACCAGACAGAGGCACATCAGGCTGGGCACCGGACAGAGGCACATCAGGCTGGGCACCGGGCCACCAGGCGGAGCAGCGGGCACCAAGTCATCTGGCAAGACTGCGGGCACCGAGTCATCTGGCAAGACTGCAGGCACCGAGTCATCTGGCAAGACAGCGGCCACCGAGTCATCTGGCAAGACTGCGGCACCGAGTCATCTGGCAAGACTGCGGGCGCCGAGTCATCTGGCAAAACAGCGGGCACCGAGTCATCTGGTAAAACAGCGGGCACCGGGTCATCTGGCAAGACAGCGGGCATCGGGTCGTCAAGCAAGACTGCGGGCACCGAGTCATCTGGAAAGACTGCGGGCACCGAGTCATCTGGCAAAACAGCGGGCACCGAGTCATCTGGCAAGACTGCGGCCACCGAGTCAACTGGCAAGACTGCGAGCACCGGGTCATCAGGCATCAGGGTATCAGGCTGAATTGCGGGTGCCTGGGCACCAGGCTGAACCACGGAAGGAGGGTTCTCAGAAGGCAGGCTGGCAGGTTTGGATACTGGCAGGATGGTACTGGTTGGAAAGAATTTTTCGCTTTTTCCTGGTTTTAGTTACTGGAGCACAGGAAGTAAGCGCAGGTTTGTAAGTGGATAGAGCAGCTGTAGGCAGAGAAGAGCTGGGGGATGGAACAAAGGAGGGAGCAGTTGCTACAGAGGACTTCTTTACAGGGTTAAAGATAGGATAGGTGCAGCGTGTGGGAGCAGGGGACTGATATGTGGTAGTAAGCAGAGTATACTGGGCCGTCACTGGGGGTGCTGTCGGGGATGCAGGAAGAATGCCTTGAGCAGAGGGATGACGTTGCAAGCTGACTGAGGCTGGGTGCAACAAGTCTGACCATGTCTGCAGTATGGGTTGAACAAAGCTCAGCTTACACAAAGCCTGTCTGGTCAAAGACTGCACTGCGTTTATACAGTCTCTTAGTACCTGTTGTGAACATGCAGAATAACGCTCCAGAAAGTAATCCACGTCATCCTCCAATAACCATACCAGGGACTCTCCTCACACCTCAGAGAACTCTGTGCCCTGATCTACTAGGCAATGAGCGATCCTTATGCACTCTAGTAGTTGATCCCGGGTATACTCCTTCAGAGTCTGATAAGCATAATCTCTGTCATCAAACACTAGCAGAGACAAATACACCACCTCATCAAGATGCATCCTTCCCAGCAACAATAAGCCAAGATGGCTTCCCTGTGCAGCCACTTCTGGTCAGGATTGGCCTTGGGGTAATGTCAGGGCTCCGGGTATGACCAGAGGTGTGTGGACTGACACAGGGAAACGCAGGCTTCAGATATAGTGTAAACAATATAATTTATTTAAGACTAAACAATACATAAACGCAGTGCAAGACTAAACATAAACACAGTGCAAACAAACCAAACCAAAACCCCCAACAGATAACAAAAGAACAATACTAAGCGTAGTCGGGCAGGCCGGGTCGGTAGCAAATGGGCAGGCAAGGTACAAAGGAGCAGGCAGAGCGTAGTCAGATGGGCCGGGTCAGGAACAATCAGGCAAACAAGGTACAAAGGAGCAGACTGGAGAGTGGTCAGGAATAGCAGAGGTCAGGACAGGCGGAGCTCAATCAGAGTCAGGGATTAAGCAGGATCAGACAGGATGCAGGTACAGGGGTTCTTGGGAAACATACACCAAGGCCCAGATCACAGGCCTGGTCATTCCTTATATGCACCTTCTGCAATCAGCCTCAGGTGTTTTGGCTGACTGCAGGAGTGAGCCTCTGATTGCGGAGAGCATTCGCTGGCCAGTCCTGGTACTGAAACCCACAAGGCAGGTGAGTCCCACCACTATTGGCGAGTCCATTCCTGACATCCTGTATAATAATAATAATAATAAAGGAGCCTCCACTGATCAGAGTGATCTAAGTGCTGGGACTGGAAGTGGCCAGAGCTCAGCTCTGCTCATTGTGTGAAGTGGCATTGCTATGGGGGGGCGGACTAAAGCACGGAGACACCCATCGGCAGGGGCACCGGAGCTGACACCGCATCAGCGACACTGATCCTCATCTCTGCCTCCGGATGGCTCCCAGCACAGTGCACCGAAGCTGCCTCTCTCACCTCCGCTGTTTACATGTACACAGGAGGAGGAGAGACACCGCTGTGCATGTCTGTGCTTATGTGAGGTCTGTACCAAGTTTCTTTTACTGTTCCTGGGCAGAGGAGGGGGCCAGAGTGACCAAGAAGGGAGCAAATGAGTGATTGGGGGGATTAAGAGTATATGTGGTGGGTGGACACCTTTGCAGGGAAGAGGACCTTTGCTAGAAGTTGGTGTTGGATTTGAAATCTCACCGCACACAAGAGCACAAGCCCTCTCCCCTCCCAAAACTCCCCCCAGCACATATCCGACCCCCAACCTCCCTACTAGCACAAGTGGAGGGGGGATCTGTACTGAGAAAGGGGGAGTCTATAATGATGGAGAGGGGTCTGTACTTAGTGCGAGGGGGTCTATACTGAGGGGGGGGTCTATACTTAGTGGAGAAGGAGGTCTGTATTCAGGAGGGTGTATGTGTACTGAGGGGGGACTATACTTGGTGGGGAGGGGGGTCTATACTTGGTGCAGAGGGGGTCTGTACTGAGGGAGGGGGGTTTGTACTGAGGGATGGGGGGTCTATACTTGGTGGAGAGCAGGGGCGTATTTACCGCAAGGTGGCATTTTTCAGGGGAGAGGTACCACTGGGGCAGGGAAGTGGGGGGGGGGGGGTGGCAGCGGTCAATTTATGTGTTGCCTAGGGCAAAATCTAAATACACCACTGTGCAGCGCAATGAAAATTGCAATAATATAAAATTCAAATCATGAGCATATGTAGTGTAAAACATAAAGTGCTTAAAAGTGATGAACCAAAAGTCCCAAATGAAGAGCCAAAAGGTAAGCCAAGCAATCTTCTATATATAACATGAGGAGGACAGATGTGAGCATCACAGCCTCTGAACTTTTCTGTAGCAAAGCTGCACACCTCCTCAGGGTGTAAAAGGGGGAACTTATCAGAGTTGAGTGACCCCCAATGATGAGTGGTCAAACAGCACTCTAGACACACCACAGAATGTCCAACTTCTCTCAATCATCATTTGGAGACAATATTGGTGATGCAATTTGGGGTAGAGTTGTAAATGGCTTTATATGTTATTGTTAATGTTTTCAAATGTATTTGTTGGGCAATGGGAAGCAGTGGAGGGATTGGCAGAGAGGGGTAGCAGACATTGAAGGGTTGGTAAGGTGGATGAGCGTGGCAGCAGTATTCATGATGGACTGCAGGGGGGATAGCATAAGTAAAGGTAAGCCAATGAGGAGGGAGTTGCAGTAGTTGAGGCGAGAGATAACCAGGGTGTGATTAGGAGCTTTGTGGTATCATTGGTTAAAAAGGGGTATATTTTGGAGATGTTGCAGAGGTTGAGGTGGCATGATTTGGACAGGGATTGGGTGTGGGCCTGAAAGAATAGTTCAGAATCCAGGGTTACCCCTAGCTCCCTGGCATGTGGGGATGGGTTGATAGTGGTGCTATTGATCCTGACCGAGAAATCAGGGGAAGAGGCACGTGGGGAGGAAGTATTATGTGCTCATTTTTGGATAGATTGAGTTTTAGGAAGCGGTGTGACATCCAGTCTGATATGTCTGTTAGCAAATTGATGATACGTGAGGAAACTGATGGGGTGAGCTGAGGACTAGAGAGATAGATTTGTGTATCATCAACATAGAAATGGTATTGGAAATCATGGGAAACTATCAGCTGACCCAAGGAAGAAGTGTAGACCGAGAATAGGAGAGGTCCAAGGACAGAACCTTGGGGGACCCTGACAATAAGAGGAGTAGGAGAGGAGGAAGTAGAGTTGTAAGTGACAGAGAGATAGGTAAGATTTGAACCAACAGAGAGTATAGTCATGGAGACCAAGTAAATAGAGTTTTTTGAGGAGGAGGGGGTGGTCAACTGTGTAAAAGGCAGCAGTAAAAGTACAGAATAGAGACCATTGGTTTTAGTGGTTAGTAAGTCGTTTGTGAGTTTTAGGAGAGCAGTTTCTGTGGACTGTTGTGGGCGAAATCCAAACTGAAGGGGATCAAGAAGGTTATTCTGAGTAAGGTGGCAGCTGCTTGCAGACTAGATGTTCAAAGAGTTTGAAGGCAAAAGGGAGTAAGGAGATAGGTCTTAGGTTTCTAAGATTGGCGGGGTCTAGTGAGGCCTTTTTAAGTATGGGGTGACTAGCACATGTCTTAGAGAGTTGGGGAAGATGCCAGTAGGAAGGTAGAGATTGAAGATATGATATAAAGAGTGAAGAATAGAGCCAGAGGGTGACCATAGTATTTGCAAGGGAACAGGGTCCAGGGGACAGGTGGTTAGAAAAAGGTTTACCAACCTCCTCTATAGTAGCTGGGTTAAACAAGGGACATATAGGTTGTGCAGGTGGACAAGGAGTGTAGGGTGAGGGAGATATCTGTACAGTGGAGATCTTGCCACTAATTGTATCAATCTTATTTTTGAAGTGATTAGCGATCACCCGGGCAGTGAGTGAGTTAGTGGGTGGAGGTAAAGAAGGACAAAGTAGAGAGTTAAAGGTAGAAAAGAGTTGACGGGGATTGTGTATTTATTTATTTAGCAGTTTATTTTTACTAAAATAATTACATTTCCATGTTCTGTGTACTGTGGGAGACCAGATAGAGTAAATGCAGGGTCCTGGGTTTAGTAACACTTTAAAGGCAAATAGACTGTGCACTTTGCAAGTGCAGTTGCACTTATTTTCCCAGAGCTTAGTGTATGTGTTGATGCTTATCTTTGTAAAAAATACCCAATTCGGTGTAATAAAAAAAAACAGCATTTTTGCTTGCACATGATTGAATGATGGGTATCAGCAGAGATCACCACAGTCACTAAACTCTGCGGAAGATGAGTGCAGCTGTACTTGCAAAGTACATAGTCTATTTGCCTATCTTAAATAAACCCCACGGAGTGCTTAATACCTAGGCATTTTCTGCAGTGTTTTGCATTTTGCAGAAATGCAGTACAGACCATTTAACATGATTTCCTATGGGACAGGTTCACATCTCCGCATTTTCAGTGCATTTTTTGGGAAGGATCAGGGACTTTTTTGAACGCAAAAAGTTGAGTATTTGTTTCTATAGACTCCAATGGAAATGCTGCAGAAAAGCATGTATTGGGTTTTCGTGGTGTTTTTTGTGCGTTTTTTATGCGTTTTGTTTTTTAAATCTGCCTAGAAAAATTTAAAAAGAAAAAAAAAACTCCCTCAAAATGCATCAAAAACGCGTCAAAAAGGCTATGCAAAATGCAATGCAGAAATGGCTCAAACGCAACCTGCATAGGTGGGAAACTAGACTTAATTAGATTCAGCCATTACCTCACATACACCTAATAAGGCAAAGAGTATTTCAAACTAAGCAATTAAAATTAGATTAACCTGGGGGTGTGGCCAGCTTCGCATGCAGTAGGACGTGTGCTCAGTGAGCTCTGTTCTGCATCCTGTTAAATATCCTGATTGGCACCTCGTTCTCCGGCTACAACAGCATCTCCGGTCCCCAGGGTGTGCTCTGACCCCCCTGCTGTCAGTTTGTGCCGCGATTATCTTGATCCGAGATGTCTAAAAGGAGGAACAAAATTCAGGTTTTGCCTTAGTCGGCTGGGCAATATGACGGTACCCCGATCCGTGTATCCAAGGAGAAGCAGAGGGAGGCTGCTCAAAAGTTCTTTGCCAGGCCGCTCACCAGGGAAACTTCCCAGAAACAACTTTTGGACTCCGCTACTGATCCGGACTTAGTCTGTACAGGATGTACAAAGATCCCTCTTGCACTGGCAGACCAAGAGATTCCATCCTGTAGTCCCGCAGTGAGTATCCCTCCATCCCATTCTCTTGGGACACAGCCTGCTGCTTCCATTGAAGATCATCCTGAACCCACCCTTAGAGAAATCCTCTTGCAGTCACTACATGCTCCTCATCTGTAGCGGTTCTTATCGGGGAAGTGAAGGGGATGAGGATGGAATTGACCTTGGTGCATCAAGGTATGCAGAAACTGCGGGATTGGAGGGGAGAGTGAGTACCCTGGAAGATGATTGGCAACCATCACACATGGACATGAAATATGTGCAATTGATCTACTAATGTCTCTAAATTGGAAGTTTTGGAAAATCGATTATGCTGCAACAATGTGAGCTCAGTGGGTATCCCGGAGCACACTGAGGGTAATAATCCCATAGCCTTTATTGAAGCTTGGCTGACCTCCACCTTTGGCAGTGATGCATTCTCCTCTATGTTTGTAGTAGAACGTGGACACAGGGCCCCAGCACGTGCTCCTCCGGGCGATGCTCCTCCTCAACCCTTTTTGCTCAGACTCCTCAATTATCGGGACAGCTATACCATTCTCTCCAGGGCCAGAAGCAAGGGTAACCTGTCAGTTGACAATGTTCAAGTACCTTTATTTCCAGATGATTTTTCCGTGGAAGTTCAAAAGCAATGCACAAAATTCCTGGCTGTCAAGAAATGTCTTCGGGATTGGGCCTTCAATATGCCATGCTATATCCGGCTAAACTTTGCGTTCTTGTGGAAGATGTTTCTCACTTTTTTCCTAATCCTAATGCAGCCTTGCAGTAGCTGGATGGAGTGGAGCATCGCCTGGCAAACTCTCTTGGAACCTGACCTTGGGGACCCTGTTGATCCTTAGTGCCTTAAACTCAGCTTAGCAGAACAGCAGGGTATTGCTCTCACACTTCCTTTCTTTTTTGTATCTGATTTTTTTCCTGTTTAAGTTGGGGCTCCTCCCCTCTTGGGCTTTCCTTACATTTACCTGCTGTGTGCTTGTCCACGAGTTATTGTGTAAACCCCAACCTCTGCGGTTGTCCTCCTGGTCACCCGGACCCATGCGATCTGGGTCCCTCCTACTGCCTATCCACTCACCGCTGCCCTCGGGGGGCATTATATCTGTCCATGACTGAGTTATCCTTCCTATTTTATCCATACGTATTATGTCTGTATTTAGTGGAGTGCATGTTGTTGGATTTATCTTCCCTGCTTCCTGCGGCTCTCCCCTTAGCCACCCTGACCCATGTGATCTGGGCCCTACTCTTACTGCCTACCCGCTCATTGCTCCCCTCGGGGGGGGCGTTATATCTGTCCACAATTGAGTTATCCTTCCTATTTTATCCACATATATTATGTCTGTCTCCCATAAAGAACTGATATTTTTATCCTGGAATGTAAGGGACCTGGGTGATAAAACCAAACGGGGTGCTGTCTTCCATGTACTCAAACAATTAAAACCATCTGTAGTATGTTTGCAGGAAACCTATTTGAAATATGACACTGTCGGTACCCTCCGCTTTCGTTTATTTCCCATAAAATATAATTCCTTCCACTCCACATTTTCTAAAGGTTGTGTATTCTCATCTCTAACGCTATTCAATTTGTTCATGTGCAGGAATGGATTGATGAGGAGGGCAGGTATATTTTCCTACTGTGTACTTTGAATGGGTTTCACTGCATAGTGGCTGTGGTATATATCCCTCCACCTTACTCTTCAGAGGTCATTAACCACTTCCCGACCGGCCGTTGTATACAAACGGCCGGACGGTGGCACTGCAGGGTCGGGTGGCCGTCTATAAACGACCTCCCCGCACCCTGCTTGTGCGCGCTCCCTGGGAGCGCGCAGCACCGCGATCCGGTGCCCGCTGTGTCCTCCGGACACAGTGAAACACCGATCGTCGGACGGGACCTCTGTACGAGGTCCCGATCATGTGATCACTGATTGGCCAATCAGTGATCACATGCAAAGTAGTAAGCAAGATGTCACTTCTGACATCATTGCTTACTATGTGTGAAATCTGTGAATGATCACAGAGGTCACATGGTACAAGGCTATTCACAAAAGCCTTGTACCATGTGACAAGCTGTGACCAATCACAGCTCACTCTGTATTTCTCAATGAGTGCAGGAATGCACACAGAGAGAAAGAGAAATGATTGCTTTTACATCCTATATGGGTGTAAAAGCAATCAGTGTAAAAAAAAAAAAAAAAAATCTTTATCACCCCTCACAAGTAGTACAGTGTCACCATGGTGACACTGTACTGCTAGGGTGACAGTATGTAAAAAAAAATAAAAAAAATAAAAAATAATAATATAAAAAAATAAAAATGTAAAAATGAAATGTTTAATAATTATAATTTTTGCTTA